>NC_069784.1:69460183-71860183 GCF_027406575.1 Nycticebus coucang | reverse complement strand
TTAGGGGAGCTGGTTCACTGTGGAGTGTTTTCTTGTCTCTGTAGTGTAATCATAGTCTTTAAAAATAAAAATTTAAAAGTAATTTGAAAATAATAAAGTCAGTTTTTTTTTGACATCTTTGTTGACTAATTCTTTCCCTACAGCATATAATTTGAAACGTAGACAGCTTATATCTACATATTCAAAATAAGGAGATATCATTACAAGGGATAAGAAAAGAACACAGGCTGAAGCCAGCTTTCAACAAAGGCTCCCGTCCAGAAGGAGAGTTAAGGGACAGGAATTTAGTAAGTATCCTGGTGGACTTGAGCCTCACCAAGAGAGAAGGCTGAAGAACGCACATCAACACCGCTGAGGCAAGTTGTGATCACAAGGACGCAAACAAAAGGTACAAAATCCACCACCAAGCGGACGGGAGTCCCCCTCCCCCATGAGACCGGCTCTAGAGCCCCACAATTGAACAAGCGGGCAGAAATTAAAGGCCCTCCCACTACACTCCACGGGAGAGACCTTCTAAAAACTGGACCTACCTCCCCTACTGGGGTGCCGTGGCGTTCTCCTGCCGGACATAGAGCTGAATAAAACTTTGGGAATCCTTTGCCGGCAACCCTGAATCCCCGGCGCTCCCCTCCCGCCCACTGAGGTCTGGAGGCCTGTCCCCCAGGACTTCGGATCCTTGGGTGATTTCTCAAGGGGAGTGGACAGTCCCCGAATTGGGACTGGTCAGCATTGACTCTGAGGCACGCCGAGTGAGGAGAGGGCACCGGGCTGAGGGGGAGTCACGCCTCGCGGCACTTCCCTGCGGTGCAGTGCAGCAACCCTCCCCGGGCATACGGGGCCCAAGACTGAATCAGACTCTGGCCTCCCCGCTGAGAGCTGAGAACCCCTACTCTCACTCGGGGTCTGAGGGCCTATCCCCCAGGAGTTCGGCTCCTTGGGTGATTTCTCGAGGGGAGTGCACAGTGCCTGAGCTGCGTCAGGTCAGCGCTGACTCTGGGACACCTGAGCGAGGAGAGGGCACTCTGCTGAGGGGAAATCAAGCCTTGGCGGCACTTCCCTGCGGTGCAGTGCAGGAGCCCTCCCCGGACCGTAGTATTGCGTGAAACTGAATGAAACACTAGCTTCCCCCCGCCCCACTCCCAATCAGGGTCTGGGGGCCCATCCCCCAAGAGTTCTGATTCTTGGATCTCTTAAGGGGTGTGGACCCAGCACAAACTGCGGCCGCTCAGTGCTGACTCTGGGGAGCGGGACAGAGGAGAAAAGGGTCGCCTGAGTGCCCACACCAGAGCAGCAGTTCCCTGGAGGTAGATCAACAGCCGTTTTTTCTTTAACGGCAGAACGCTCACTTCTGGATATTCTGAGGCCACACCCCCTGTCTCCCTGGGCAACCAGAGGAGGCCACCGGTGACACGGCTCACAAACCCAGAAGCCTCCAGGGCGGGGCAGACCCAGAGAGGTGTTCAGACGCAATTCTCCAGCAGCAAAGACGTTTGAACTCAAAACAGCCCGTCTCCTGTAGGCGACGACAGGAACAGAGACAGAACCTCACAAAGTTGTCTGTTCTGTTCTGTTCTGTTAGCAGCATCCATCAGGGACGGGGCTAAGCCTGAGTGAACACCTCCTTCCCATCACCTGCATCAAACACTCAAAGATGTCAGGCCCCATCTCCTCTTGCTAGATAGCGGCAGTCTGCGGGGGCCTGGCAGACTTCCTTGCGATTCAGGCAGCTGCAAACCCCTGGAGTGTCTGTTCGGTGCAGGCAACTGGGTTAGCCATCTGCAGAGATACCAGTGACTGGGTCCGACGGAGGGGCAAAGTGGGGAAGGAGACGTCAACCTTCCCAGACTGCTCTGTTTACTGGGTGGCTCCTCCTGACTCCACGCTGCACTGGGGTGAGCTGTGTCAGAGGAGTCACCAGGCCCCTGTGATCCAGTTCCCAGAGACCTCTTGAACCCTTCCACCCGAGACAAGTGCCGATTGAGACAGTTGATTCGGACCTTTTGAACTGGGCTAATAGACTGAGGACTCTTCAGGTGGTGCCCTGGGTGTGCGATTGTAGGAAGGTTTGATTCTCCTTTTCCAACTGGGGCCAGAGGTGGGCAGGCGGGGTGACTTAATTGCTGATTTTTCCACACAGCTGAGACTTCAAGCCACAGTAGAAGTTGCAATAGGATCGAAGAGAAACCAGCTGAAAACAAGACAGAACCACTTTGCTCCACCACACCAGACAGGGCCCCAGTTTCTCAGGCCACAACACTGTACGGGCCCTCGATAAAACCCCAGGGGAAAAACCAAAGGGAGTAAACCATGGGGCGGAATCAGCGGAAAAACTCTGGTAACATGAATAACCAGAATAGATTAACCCCCCAAGAAAAGATACGGCAGATGTGATTGAAGATCCCATTCATAAACAACTGGCTGAGATGTCAGAAGTCGAATTCAGAATTTGGTTTGCAGACAAGATTAATAAAATGGAATTAGGAATTCGAGGAGAAATTCAAAAATTGTCTCAAGAATTTAACGAATTTAAAGACAAAACCACCAAAGACTTAGACACACTGAAACAAGAACTTACAGCCCTCAAAGATATGAAAAATACAGTAGAATCCCTCAGTAACAGAATGGAGCAAGCAGAAGAAAGGATTTCTGACATTGAAGATAAAGTCTTCGAACGCTCCCAATCTCTCAAAGAGGAAGAGAAATGGAGAGCAAAAACGGATCACTCACTCAGAGAGCTCTCAGATAATTCGAAAAAAAACAACATAAGGGTTATAGGAATTTCGGAGAATGATGAAGTGGCTGCCAAGGACACAGAGGCCCTTCTACATGAAATTATGAAAGAAAATTTTCCAGACATGCCTAGAGAATCTGAAATTCAGATAGCAGACAGCTTCAGAACCCCAGCACGATTCAACCCCAATAAGCCATCTCCCAGACATATCATAATTAGCTTCACTAAAGTTAACATGAAAGAGAAGATTCTCAAAGCAGCCCGGCGAAAGAAAACTATAACGTACAAAGGTAAGAATATTAGAATAACTGCAGATCTCTCTGCTGAAACTTTTCAAGCAAGAAGAGGCTGGTCATCAACTTTTAATCTCCTAAAGCAAAAACACTTTCAACCCAGGATCTTGTATCCAGCTAAACTGAGTTTCATCTATGATGGAGAAATTAAATACTTCAATGACATTCATATGTTGAAAAAATTTGCCATAAGTAAACCAGCTCTTCAGGATGTTCTCAGACCTATTCTCCACAATGACCAACCCAATCCTATACCACAAAAGTAAACTCACTCAGAAACTTCGGATCAAACTCCAACTTCCACACTGGTGAAAGGATTAAAAATGTCCACTGGACCTTTGAAAAACTCGATACCCAAAATTCCACCAGACTTATCAATACTCTCCATCAATGTGAATGGCTTAAACTGTCCTCTAAAGAGGCATAGGTTAGCTGACTGGATACAAAAACTCAAGCCAGATATTTGTTGCATACAAGAGTCACATCTCAACTTAAAAGACAAATACAGACTCAGGGTGAAAGGATGGTCATCCATATTTCAGGCAAATGGTAATCAGAAAAAAGCAGGTGTTGCAATTTTATTTGCAGATACAGTAGGCTTTAAACCATCAAAAGTAAGGAAGGACAAGAATGGTCACTTCATATTTGTTAAGGGTAATACTCAATATGATGAGATCTCAATTATTAATATCTATGCACCCAACCAGAATGCACCTCAATTTATAAGAGAAACTCTAACAGACATGAGTAACTTGATTTCCTCCAGCTCCATAATCGTTGGAGATTTCAACACTCCCTTGGCAGTGTTGGATCGATCCTCCAGAAAGAAGCTGAGCAAAGAAATCTTGGATTTAAACCTAACCATCCAATATTTAGATTTAGCAGACATCTACAGAACATTTCATCCCAACAAAACTGAATACACATACTTCTCATCAGCCCACGGAACTTACTCCAAAATTGATCACATTTTAGGTCACAAGTCTAACCTCAGTAAATTTAAAGGAATAGAAATTATTCCATGCATCTTCTCGGACCATCATGGAATAAAACTTGAATTGAGTAACAACAGGAATCTGCATACCCATACAAAAACATGGAAGTTAAATAACCTTATGCTGAATGATAGCTGGGTCAGAGATGAGATTAAGAAAGAAATCACCAATTTTTTGGAACAAAATGACAATGAAGACACAAGCTATCAGAACCTCTGGGACACTGCAAAGGCAGTTCTAAGAGGGAAATTTATAGCACTGCAAGCCTTCCTCAAGAGAACGGAAAGAGAGGAAGTTAACAACTTAATGGGACATCTCACGCAACTGGAAAAGGAAGAACATTCCAACCCCAAACCCAGTAGAAGAAAAGAAATAACCAAAATTAGAGCAGAATTAAATGAAATTGAAAACAAAAGAATAATACAACAGATCAATAAATCAAAAAGCTGGTTTTTTGAAAAGGTCAATAAAATAGATAAACCTCTGGCCAACCTAATCGGGAAAAAAAGAGTAAAATCCCTAATATCATCAATCAGAAACAACAAAGACGAAATAACCACAGACTCATCAGAAATCCAAAAAATACTTAATGAATATTACAAGAAACTTTATTCTCAGAAATATGAAAATCTGAAGGAAATAGACCGATACTTGGAAGCACGCCACCTTCCAAGACTTAACCAGAATCAAGTGGAAATGTTGAACAGACCCATATCAAGTTCAGAAATAGCATCAACTATACAAAACCTCCCTAAAAAGAAAAGCCCGGGACCAGATGGTTTCACGTCAGAATTCTACCAAACCTTTAAAGAGGAATTAGTACCTATATTACTCAACCTGTTCCAAAATGTAGAAAAAGAAGGAAGACTACCCAACACATTCTATGAAGCAAATATCACCCTGATCCCCAAACCAGGAAAAGACCCAACAAGAAAAGAAAATTATAGACCAATATCACTAATGAATATAGATGCAAAAATATTCAACAAGATCCTAACAAACAGAATCCAACAACCCATCAAACAAATTATACATCATGACCAAGTTGGTTTTATCCCAGGGTCTCAAGGCTGGTTCAATATACGTAAATCTATAAATGTAATTCAGCACATAAACAAATTAAAAAACAAAGACCATATGATTCTCTCAATTGATGCAGAAAAAGATTTTGATACTATCCAGCATCCCTTCATGATCAGAACACTCAAGAAAATTGGTCTAGAAGGGACTTTTCTTAAACTGATAGAGGCTATCTACAGCAAACCCACAGCCAATATCATATTGAATGGAGTTAAATTGGAATCATTTCCACTCAGATCAGGAACCAGACAAGGCTGCCCATTGTCTCCATTGCTTTTCAACATTGTAATGGAAGTTTTAGCCACCGCAATTAGGGAAGAAAAGGCGATCAAGGGTATCCATATAGGGTCAGAAGAGATCAAACTCTCGCTCTTCGCAGATGATATGATTGTGTATCTGGAAAACACTAGGGACTCTACTACAAAACTCCTAGAAGTGATCAAGGAATACAGCAGCGTCTCAGGTTACAAAATCAACATTCATAAATCGGTAGCCTTTATATACACCAACAACAGTCAAATTGAAAAAGCAGTTAAGGACTCTATCCCATTCACAGTAGTGCCAAAGAAGATGAAATATTTGGGAATTTACCTAACAAAAGACGTGAAAGATCTCTATAAAGAGAACTATGAAACTCTAAGAAAAGAAATAGCTGAAAATGTTAACAAATGGAAAAACATACCATGCTCATGGCTAGGAAGAATCAACATTATCAAAATGTCTATACTACCCAAAGCAATATATAATTTCAACGCACTCCCTATTAAAGCTCCACTGTCATATTTTAAAGATCTTGAAAAAACATTACTTCGTTTTATATGGAATCAGAAAAAACCTCGAATAGCCAAGACATTACTCAGAAATAAAAACAAAACAGGAGGAATCACACTACCAGACCTCAGACTTTACTACAAATCGATAGTGATCAAAACAGCATGGTATTGGCACAAAAACAGAGAAGTAGATATCTGGAATAGAATAGAGTACCAAGAGATGAATCCAGCTACTTACCGCTATTTGATTTTTGACAAGCCAATTAAAAACATTCAGTGGGGAAAAGATTCCCTATTTAACAAATGGTGCTGGGTGAACTGGCTGGCAACCTGCAGAAGACTGAAATTGGACCCACACCTTTCACCATTAACTAAGATAGACTCTCATTGGATTAAAGATTTAAACTTAAGACATGAAACTATAAAAATACTAGAGGGGAATGCAGGGAAAACCCTTGAAGAAATTGGTCTGGGTGAGTATTTCATGAGGAGAACCCCCGGGCAATTGAAGCAGCTTCAAAAATACACTACTGGGACTTGATCAAACTAAAAAGCTTCTGCACAGCTAAGAACACAGTAAGCAGAGCAAGCAGACAGCCCTCAGAATGGGAGAAGATATTTGCAGGGTATATCTCTGACAAAGGTTTAATAACCAGAATCCACAGAGAACTCAAATGCATCAGCAAGAAAAAAACAAGGGATCCCATCGCAGGCTGGGCAAGGGATTTGAAGAGAAACTTCTCTGAAGAAGACAGGCGCACGGCCTTCAGACATATGAAAAAATGCTCATCATCTTTAATCATCAGAGAAATGCAAATCAAAACTACTTTGAGATATCATCTAACTCCAATGAGACTAGCCTATATCACAAAATCTCAAGACCAGAGATGTTGGCGTGGATGCGGAGAAAAGGGAACACTTCTGCACTGCTGGTGGGAATGCAAATTAATACATTCCTTTTGGAAAGATATATGGAGAACACTCAGAGATCTAAAAATAGATCTGCCATTCAATCCTGTAATTCCTCTGCTGGGCATATACCCAGAAGACCAAAAATCACAACATAACAAAGATATTTGTACCAGAATGTTTATTGCAGCCCAATTCATAATAGCTAAGTCATGGAAAAAGCCCAAGTGCCCATCGATCCACGAATGGATTAATAAATTGTGGTATATGTATACCATGGAATACTATGCAGCCTTAAAGAAAGATGGAGACTTTACCTCTTTCATGTTTACATGGATGGAGCTGGAACATATTCTTCTTAGTAAAGTATCCCAAGAATGGAAGAAAAAATACCCAATGTACACAGCCCTACTATGAAACTAATTTGGGACTCTCACATGAAAGCTATAACCCAGCTACAACTTAACAATAGGGGGAAGTGGGAAAGGGGGGGTGGGTAGAGGGAGGGGAATCGGTGGGATCACACCTGTGGTGCATGTTACAGGGGTATTTGCGAAACTTGGTAAATGTAGAATGTAAATGTTTTGGCACAGTAACTGAGATAACGCCGGAAAGGCTATGTTAACCACTGTGATAAAAATGTGTCAAATGGTTTATGAAGTGAGTGTATGATGCCCCATAATCATATCATTGTATACAGTTATGATTTAATAAAAAAATTAAAAAAAAAAAAAGAAAAGAACACAAAGTATCCATTATTTTAAAGTCTTGCAGGCACTGATTTTGACCTTACTATCAAGGCAAAAACAAACTGGCTCACTTTTATGAGTAATCAAAATAAAGCTGCAAGTTTTCCTGGGCGCAGAAGGTTAAAGTAACGCATCTGCACCTTTCTCTGAAATTATTCATGTTTACAGGACACTGTATCACCACTTACGTTCCTCAATTCCTTTAAGTAAGTTTTCCATGTCTGAATAAAACACTGTCCATGGAATGGACAATCCTGGAGGGAATACAAGAACAAGTCAGGTATTTTTCCACCCACCCATCCGTTCTCCTTCATGCACTCATACATCCATCTGTACATCTCTACTCCATCTCCTACTCCTTGGGGTGGGAAAAGTTTGAGGCACCAAAACTCATTTCTGCTGCTTACAGAATGGTCACCACAAACACCAGGACTCTGGAGCCGCTCACTGTTCCTCCCACACTGCCTCAATTCATCACAAAATTACCTAACCTCTTAAGCCTTTTGGTTTAACTGAAAAAATGTGCTCAATGGCATCTTGTTTAGAAATTCAATACCACAAATATTAAATGCCTATTATTCACTAGGCGGCACAGTAGAAAGACTTAATACAAAAGAGACAGGTCTTATAAAAAATGAACTCTTCTGAATAACTTCTTAAACAAAAACATAACAAACAAAACAAATGAAATGGGCTTTTGTTATGGTAGAAGGGATTTAAATTAGAAAAAAATGAGAGCCCTAAACATTCAGATATGGTAGAAAGGTAGACTTTGGGATATTCTTTTCAAAGCATATTTACATATTTTAACACATAATCAAATAAGGTTTAAATAAGAGAGACATCAGACTGATTTTGCATTTTCTTTCTGGATCTACTATGCCATCATTTGAACGTATAGAATACGTTTTTTTTTTTGGTGTATCCTTTTTTATTGTTTATAATCCTCTCATATTCAAGAAGTTTTTCCAGTAGTATAATAAAGTATTTTCAAACTACCTAATAAAATAAGCTCCTCTGGAATTTGGCTTGTGATTGGAAAGCAATAGGGTAAAAGCTTGATTTATTGGTAAATGAGGTATGCTATAAATTTCCTCCACATTAAATGAGATCACTCTTACTTAGACAAATTGCAACATATGGGCATAGTGATGCAGGTATTAAAGGAAAGGATCACATAGCCAAGGGTAGGTATGCTTTAGTTTAGAAAATAAGTCTACTTCTTTTGAATATTATATATAAATCTACAAAATTGTACCAGGGAAGATTGTTATCTATGGAACCATATGATGAGACAAATGATTCTTTCATAATAAAAGGATAACTATCACTTTATGTATAGTCATGTGTTACTTAACAATTGAGACACCTTCTGAGAAATGTGTTGGTTGGTAATTTCATCCTTCCGTGAACATCATAGAGTGTACTTCAATGCAATAGCTTAACTGAACACCTATGCTGTATGCTATAGCCTATTGCTCCTTGGTGACGAACCTACACAGTACGTTACTGTACTGAACATTGTAGGAAACTGTAACACAATGGTAAGTGTTGGTGGATTTCAACACATCCAAACATAGAAGAGGTACAGTAAAATTATAGCAGAGAAGATACGAATGGTACACCTTTATAGGGCACTTGCCATAAATGGAGCTGGCAGGACTAGAAATTGCTCCGGGTACATCAGGGAGAGAATAGTGAATGAATGTGAAGGCCTCTAGACCATCACACTACTGCATACATTATAAACACTGTATACTTAGGTCACGCTAAACTTACAAAAATGTTTTTCTTTCTTCAATAATATTTTAAACCTAGCTTACTGTAATTTTTTTATTTTATAAATTTCCTGTTTTTTTTTTACCTTTTTGACTTTTTTGTAAGAGCTTAAGAAACAACAATACTGTACAGCTGTACAAAAATAATTTTTCTTCCTATTTGTAATCTATAAGTTTTTCTATTACAAAATTTTTTCATTTTTTTTCTTTTTAAACATTTTTTGTTAAAAACAAGTACATAAATACATCCATTAGACGTTCACCAGGTCAAAATTATCAATATCATTGTCTTCACCTCACATCTTGTCCTACTGGAAAGTCTTCGGGGATAATAATAGGCCTGGCTCTGTCATCTCCAATGCATACAATGCAACAATGCCTGTTTCTGTAATATCTCCTGAAGGATCTGCCTAAGATTGTTTTACAGATAACTTAAAAAAAAAATAAGTAGTAGGAGTATATTCTAATGATAAAAAGTATAGTACAGGAAGTACATAGATCAGTAAGGTAGTCATTTATTATCGTTATGTATTTTATGTTGTATATAATTGCATAGTATGTACTGTACCTTTATATGACTAGCAGGGCAGCACTCAAGATCTGGTCACATCAGCAACACGAAAACATATGAGTATTGCATAGTACTACAGCAGTCTGTTCTGATGGCTACGGCATCACAAGGCAACAGGAATTTTTTAGCTCTAGTAT
Source organism: Nycticebus coucang (assembly GCF_027406575.1). Classification (NCBI taxonomy): domain Eukaryota; kingdom Metazoa; phylum Chordata; class Mammalia; order Primates; family Lorisidae; genus Nycticebus; species Nycticebus coucang. The sequence continues at coordinate 71,850,167 of NC_069784.1, read as the reverse complement.
AATCTTATGGGACCACCATGACATATACAGTCCTTCACTGTCCAAACTGCCATTATGTGACAAATGATTGTATTTTATATTTTGGTTCTCATGTAGCATTTCCTTAAGGTGAAACATACTTGTGTCTACTATAACACAAATAAATCATTTAATAGCAAAAATGATTTCCAATCTAGTAGTCTAGATGGGATTTTGAAGTTCAATGCAAAACAGGTAATCCAGGTGAGAATTTTGACTTTAAATATTAACAATCAATACTTTATTCATAATATGAAATTTCTTAGAAGTTCACTTAAAGAAAAGAACTTGATCTCCTCTTAAAGTTAAGAAAAACAAGGATGTAATCTAACAAAGAATGTGTCCATATAGTGTAGACGTCATGATGTGGTACAAAAGTCAAGAGATTAAGAACTAAGCAAAATAGCTGGGTGTTGTGGTGGGTGCCTGTAGTCTCAGCTACTTGGGAGGCTGATGCAAGAGAATTGCTTAAACCCAAGAGTTTGAAGTTGCTGTGAGCTGTGACACCACAGCACTTTACCCAGGGTGACAGCTTGAGACTCTGTCTCAAAAAAAAAAAAAAAGAACTAAGTGAAATGTGTTCTTTGTAGATGCTCCACCCTTCCCACGCTGCTGACTCTAGGCAACTCACTTAAACTTTCAGAGAGTTTTCTAATTCATATATACAGGATGCTATTTGAATTTCCTACTGTACATGCTCATTGTAAGAATAACATGTTATGATGTATATACAGAAACCTCTAAACTCTTAAAAAGGTGTAAGAAAGCTTCAGCCTTGTGATAGGGTGCTATTATTGTGTTAGAGAAGGTAGTGAAGTTCTTATCTCAGTTTTATAAAGAAATTACAGTTATTTTGCCATCTTATTAATTTTTCTGATATTTAAATCTATACCTATTTATGTAATAAAACTAAAGCTAATTTTAATGATTTTCATTTGGCAATGATTATATTGCCAAAAAATATGGGACCAAACAGCTATAGAGGGATTATAATTAAACCATAATTTTGGATACTTTAAATAACACGAACTGTTAAAATGCAAACATACGTGAAGAGCTATCATAATTATTAATTTTTAAGTCATAACTGCAAATTAGTATAGCCTCTATGGAAAACAGTATGGAGATTCTTCAGATAAATAAATATGGACTTAACATGTCCCAAAAATCCTACTACTGGGTATCTACCCCAGGAAAAGAAGTAATTTTATCAAAAAGACACTTGCACTCAAATGTTTATTGCAGCTCAATTCATTCACAAAGATGTGGAATCAAGTGTGAATTAGTTCATAAGTGGGTTACTTTGGATGGAATGGGAGACCTTTATCCTAAGTGAAGCATCTCAGAAATGGAAAATAAAAACACCACATGTACTCTCTAAAAATTTGGGAAATAATTGATAGGTACACATGGGCACAGAGAGAAGTAAAGTTCATTGTAAATCAAGAAGGGTATGGGGCGGAGGGAGGGGTAAAAACCTATCAGGTACAATGAACACCAAATACAGGGGTTGGGGACACTAATAGCCCTGACTTAAGCATTATAAAAGCTATCAAAGTAATAAAAACATTTGTACACCCTTAATATTTTAAAATAAAACAAAGAAATAAAGGCAGCTATTGCTTTTATAGTAAATAAAGTAAAAAATAAAGAAAATTAAAAGCTAAAAAAAATTAAGTCATGAAAGAATACTTTTCTCATGGCAAGTCAAGAGCAGAGGTTTTTAACTCAGAGTAAATACACAAAAATGGCAAAATATACTGGAGTAGAACAGCTTGGATTCCATTTGAGAAGAATCTTCCTAATAGAAGATTCATAGCTCACCAGGTATTAAAATCTGGTAATTTTTAAAAAGTGTCTTTATTTTATAAAATTTGAGATTTATGGAAAAGTTATAAAAATGTACAAAGACCTCCCATATTCCTTCTACCAAGCTTCCTCCATTATTAACTTAATCATAGCACTTTATGAAAACTACAAACATTAATACAATAATATAACTAAACCTATTCAGATCCCTTAGTTTTCCCATTAATGCCCTTTTTCTCTTTTAAGATCAAATTTAGGACACCATATTGTGAAGTCGTAAAGTCTTTCATCACTTCTTCTGTGTTTCTCAGTCTTTCCTGTCATGACCCTGAATCTTATAAAGAGGATTCGTGAGGTGTTCTGTAATATGCTCCTGAATTTGGCTTTGCCTAATGTTTTTGTCATGATTAGAATAGAGCTGTGGAATTGGGGAAGAATATCTCAGAAGTGAGGTGTCTTGATCACATCATACCCAAATACACGGAATCAACATGACTTATCACAGGAGATGTTAGTCTTGCTCATTTGATACAAGTGATGTCTGTTAGGTTTCTTCATGGAAAAGTTATCTTTCCCCCTTTTCCAAACTCTCTATTTTTTTTTCATACTCCCTATTTTTTTATAAATGAGTCACGAAGTCTTGCCTACACTCAAAGGGATGAGTGAGGTATCTACATATATTATTTGGAATTTGAGGAATATTTGTCTCTTCTCCATGATCTATCTATTTACTCATTTATTTATATCAGTATGTATTCATAAATTTTTATTTTATGCTTTAGGTTATAATCTCACATGAGCATTATTTTCTTTTAGCTTTAGACATTGGGAGCTCTTTCTGGTTGCTTCTAATCCTTCTGACACCCCCCAGTGATTTTTGGGGAGTCACTTTTCCCTTTCTGTCACTACACAATGCTTCAGGCTCATCTTAAATTTTTCCTGCCCCAGATCTACAACCAGCTATTTTTCCTGGGAGCCCTGGTTCCCTTTAACAAAAAGGGAGAATAGCATTTAAAAACTAAAATATGGATATAAGGCCTATTCATTGCTACTACAATGTCATTGCTTCTAGAATCTTTCAGCAGATAGAGATAATAAATGTTACGTATCTATAGCCATCTACGCGCATGTCTATATTTCTGTATCTGTCTGCATATTAAAATTAAAATTGGCTCAAATTGATGTCTACTTCTCTAATCCAGCACTGTAAGATTGATTTTAGCCACTCCCTTTGCTTATTTGTAACTTCTTTCTCTGGAAATGAGAAACCTATTTCTCATTATCAATAATCTATGTATGCATTACCCCCTGGTATACATGCAAAGTAGTTTCATAATTGTTAACCTCTACTCCTTTGAGGAAAAAAATATCAACTAGAGAACAGTGTCTCTATATAGTTCTTTTTGTACTTAGCCTTATTCTTTTCAGATTTTGCCTTTTCAAAATAATGTTTTCCAAAATTACTTAGCATACATTCTTCCCACATCACCTACAGTAAGGTAATATCTTCCTTTTGTAATTTGCTTACATTCATTTGCCGCAGTTTTCACTCCATCTTAGGATACCCCTGTTTGTTTTCTTATTTTGTTTATTTGCATGCTGTATAGCTCCCTCTTTGTGTCGTACAGACTTGTAGGCTTTGACATGTGAGGTATTTTGTTCAGCACCACAGACAGTTTTGTTGCCCTAAAAATCTCCTTATGGAATCACTTTGTAGTAACACTCTTATATCTCCATGCAGAATAACCACTGATCTGATTTCCCACCTCTATATTTTGCTTTTTCCAGAATATCAGATCCGTGAAATCATACAATATTTAGTTATTTAGGTTTGCCTTCTTTCGCTTAGAAACATGCATTTAAGATTCATTCATGCTATGTATAAATCAGTATGTACATATATGAATATATGTATATATATTTGAGTAGCGTTCCATTGTATAGATAAACCACATTATGTTCATCCATTTACCAGTTGAAGACACCATCTTGGTTATTTCCTCCTTTTGGCAATTAAGGGTAAAGTTGATATAAATATTCACATATAAATTTGAGTAAAAATAAGTTTTCAATTCCCTTGGGTAAATACCTAGGAGAGAGATTATTGAATCATATAGCAGTAAGTATGCATTTAAATTTATGAGTTTTATGCACAGTTTCTCAAAGTGGCTTTACCATTTTCAATTTCCATGAACAATGAACGATAGTCCCTGTGGTCGTCAATGCTTACCAACATTTGGAATTGTCAGACATATATATATTTTGGCCGGGGCTGGGTTTGAACCTGCTACCTCTAGTATATGGGGCGAGCGCCCTACTCCTTTGAGCCACAGGCGCTGCCCAGCATTGTCAGATTTTTAAAAAATGTTACACATTTCATCAGGTGTGTAGTGGTATCTTATTGTGGTTTTAATCTGTATTTCCCTAACAACTAATAATATACTTATTAGTCAGCTATACATCTTCTTTGGTAAGGTTCAGATATTTTACCAAGAAAACTGATTTTACTTTCTTATTAAGTTTTAGAGCTCTTTATGTATTGTGGGTATAAATCCTTTATCAGATATGTGATTTACAAATCTGAATTCTATGTTTTCAGCCTTTTAAGAATGTCCTTCACAGAACAATTCTTAAAGTTTTTGTTTTATATTTTGCTTTTGATTCACTCATAACAGGGAAGCCTATAATCAGCTAATTACTTTAGTTACAACAGAGCATGAACACTGAAATAAAAAGCCTCTAAATTTCAATATGTAATACAGCTTGAAGATTTAGTTCTTGTATATTTTATTATTCATAATTTCTCATAAACATGTGATTCTATAAAACTTCCTTTTAAGTAAGAGATTTAAGATTTGACTTCTTTCTCATTGAAATTTTAAAGCTGTATGCCCCTTTGATGTGGTCTGGGGTAAGCCTTCAAAACTCATTAGGTAGTAGAATTGTAGCATTATATTAACCAAAGTCCTCTGGAACAGACTTCATGGTAGTCGCTGTCTGCATGTGACTGTCAAGCACTTGAAATGAAGCTAGTGTGTGTGTGTGTGACAGGAAACGACTTTTAAATTAAAAAATTGATATTTGATGTAGATACTGAAAAGCCATTAAATGTGGTGAGCTGGATTTGTGAATCTACTTTTTCAACTTTAAATTTTATGAAATCCAAATATAGGTGAAAAAAATTGCATAAAACTTTTGCATCTGAATCAACATCAATTCTGGATTTCAAAGACTTAGCATGAAAAAAGGATGCAAAGTATCCCAGTATTTTTATATATTAATCACATGCTAAAATAACTATATTTGTAATACACAGGGTTAAGTGAAATATAATTGGAAAACCCATTTCACTGGCTTTTTTGAAAAAAATGGGCACAAAACAATTTTAAAAACTCATAAGGCTCACATTATATTCATATTTTCATTACATGGCGCTGCTTTAGAAACATATATCAAATTATATTTTATATCCAAATGCACTCAGTGTTTTGAAATGAGATGTCAATACCATATCCATCATCATCACCCGTACCCCTCAAAATATAATCACAACTCCTTGCTTAGCAAGTTCCACATCACTGCTGACAGTTTTATATCCCCAAACAGGAGTTCAGAAAGAAAAAGACTAGAAAAGTGGAGAGTAAGGTATGAGATGGGATTCTGGGTCTGGCAGTATCAAGTCTAGTTAAGAAATAGGATCTTCTGATGTCTTAAATATGCATAAAGTGTAGAAACATTTCTGATTACTGAAGAGCACCAGTTCATGGCTTACTTTCTTCTGAGGTAAAAGGACTGGGCTGCCTTCTTTCCCATTGCCATGAATTACTAGTCACTGCTTAGTAATTCTTAACTCAAAAACAAAGAATAGTGTATCACGTTTTCCTCCTTCCTTATTTTTCAGTAATGTGAAGTGAAAAGCAAGAGGTTCAAATCTGTGCAAAGACCCCTTTTATTTTCCTTTTCATTTAACCTATTAAAGTCAATTAAATTGTACATATATTTTATATTACATATACAGAGGGTGCAAAAAATGAATACACATTTAAGAAAAACAAACTGCTTTAAATTTATAATACTCAAGTCACATTTGATGTCTACAATTACAATAGGTGTAATTTTAATAAATTTTATTCCTTTCTTAAAATGTATATACATTTTGGGCACACTCAGTATTTATGAATGATTTAGTGGTATACATGTTACTAGCCAAAATTAGATCTCACTTTAAAAGGATAACTAATGTAGCAAGAAATTGACTTGAACTTTAGATACATTACAAATTATATTTTTCAAAAGACATTTGAAGAACTTTTAAGACTTTAGCATAAAATTTTGCATGTTTAATGCATATTTACATTTTTCTAGAAAACTAAAGAATATAGAAATCTTAAGAGTATTAAATATAAAACTTATAAAAGTATAATTAAACAATGTAGTGATATTATCCTACCATGATAAACAATTTTTTTTTTTGTTTTAAAATTTTAATAAGATGGAAAATGTTTATGACATACTATTAAATAACACACTATTTTTCTATGTACCTTTAAGGTCAATTTTATAAATATACATGTGTGCATGTATTTTTACTTAGACAAATATTGAGTGTATATTCCAAAATATTTTTTTTTTAATTGTTGGGGATTCATTGAGGGTACAATAAGCCAGATTACACTGATTGCAATTGTTAGGTAAAGTCCCTCTTGCAATCATGTCTTGCCCCCATAAAGTGTGACACACACCAAGGCCCCACCCACCTCCCTCCTTCCCTCTTTCTGTTCCCCCCCCATAACCATAATTGTCATTAATTGTCCTCATATCAAAATTGGCGTGGATGTGGAGAGAAGGGAACACTTTCACACTGCTAGTGGGACTGCAAACTAGTACAACCTTTCTGGAAGGAAGTATGGAGAAACCTCAAAGCACTCAAGCTAGACCTCCCATTTGATCCTGCAATCCCATTACTGGGCATCTACCCAGAAGGAAAGAAATCCTTTTATCATAAGGACACTTGTACTAGACTGTTTATTGCAGCTCAATTTACAATCGCCAAAATGTGGAAACAGCCTAAATGCCCACCAACCCAGGAATGGATTAACAAGCTGTGGTATATGTATACCATGGAATACTATTCAGCCATTAAAAAAAATGGAGACTTTACATCCTTCGTATTAACCTGGATGGACGTGGAAGACATTATTCTTAGTAAAGCATCACAAGAATGGAGAAGCATGAATCCTATGTACTCAATTTTGATATGAGGACAATTAATGATAAACAATTTTTTATGCTTTAACTTTGACACAATGCTAAATTTACAGATGATCTCCTCACATAAGATAACCTTCCAAAACTATTTTATACTTTGGATGAGTTTTACCTAATAATTTTCAGAAACAACCTAAGTCATCTATTCATTCTAACTGAACACATTGATAGCACAATCAGGACAGACTGAGAAAGCAAATATGCACTTACAATTTAGAGAACATATCATGGGAAGCACACAGACAGTTGTTAAACCACGCCACTGTAATATCAGATCCTTGAGTTATTACATGCTACACCTGATGAGAAAGAGAGAAATAAATAATCACATTAGTTAAAGGTGCTGAGTGTCCTATAAATGTAACTAAATTACCAAAGAAATCTGAAAGGAATCATGCATCACACGAACATACACCTTTCTGTATGTATTATTGTGTTCTTTGCTTACATCAGTTTGGAATTTCTTTCAATTTTTAGAAAGTTCTATTCCATAATTTTTTTAATTTATTTATTTTTATTGTTAAGTCATAGCTGTGTACATTAGTGCAATCAAGGGGTACAATGTGCAGGTTTCACATACAGTCTGAAATATTCTCTTTAAACTGTTCAACATAGCCTTCAAGGCATTTTCTTAGTTACTGTATGTAGGCATTTGTATTCTGCATTTAGTAAGTTTCGCCTGTACCCATTCTAAGATGCACTGTAGATGTGGCCCCACCCATTACCCTCCCTTAACATATACAATGAGGAAAATACTAAAAATAATGAATGTTATAATAGAAATGTTAAGAAAGTGAGTATAAAATATTTTGATTAATATATAATATTTCATGGTCTCTATTTTTGGTTTTCCATGTACAGAATAAATTTTGTTCATATCACAAAACATAAAAAAAACTCCTATGAAACAAGGTTACTAAATCATCTAGACATTTATCATTATCTATATGCTTAGCAAAATAAAGATCAAATAAGTAGATGATTTGTGTAAACATCTCCTGTTCATGTGTACCAACTTACATTATTGATATAATGGGGAAAGCACTTTAAAATTTTATTGAATTATTTATTCTATAATGAATAAATATTAGATTTAATTCAAAGTGGGAAACTGAACCACTAGCTTTCATCACCCCAATCAAGAACAAGTATCTTTAAACTATAGAGTCACTTAAACTAAAGGGCAGACATTATTTCTTCCTTAAAGTAATGCTCCCACAACTATATTGTTTGAATTTATTCCCTGTCAAAATCACACTCAGCCTCTTAAACATTATCAAAAGTGTTAGGTATCCTCCACTAACTACGTGCATGCACAAACACACATAATCTTTTACTCCAATTTTATGTCCCTCTAACACTGAATTTTTTCTTCTTGGAATCAGAAGATTTTTAAACAAAATTCAGTCTGATTTCTCTGTGGATTTACTCATAGCGTAGGATGGATCACAAAGAAAATAATTTAATTTTCTACCTAATTTAGTACTTTTCTTCTTATACTTTGATATTGAATTCAAACTCATGTAAAGGTAATGCAAAGATGGAGAAATAGATGTCTTTAAAGTCAAATCATACCTAATTATTCTTTTCCCAAAGGTATAAGATGTAGATGAATAACTTTGTGTATATTTTATAATGTCTGTTTAGGATTTTTGTAGTGGTGCTTGACTGTCACTTAATCATCACAAACTTTGTGTAAGGTAAGTTTTATTTTCCTCATTTTACAAGGTTCTGGTAATTCATACAACTTGAGATGCCAGAAGGTATGATAGCTGGGGGTCAAATCCTGACCTAAGTTCAAAGTGCCTATTTTTTCTTATCATAGCCTTCACTTGCACAGGGCTTCCTGGACATCATTTATAAGAGTATTTTGCCTAGATATCTAATTTTAATACTATCATAGTTCCCAATTAGAATGGAATAATGAAACATTTTATATGGCAGATTAAGTTTCTTTATTGAAACCATGTACATACATGTACATATGTGTTTAGGATTGTTAAACGAGTTAAAGCACAAATACAATTATTCGCACAGGATCTAAATGCTCAATAACCTGGTAAAAATAGAAAAAAGGTATTTATACCTACATAAATTGGTTCTAGAACATCTGTAATTTTTTTTGTACTGTTTTCTGTCTAAACATCAAATGCCATTCTTATTCTCATTGTATCTGTTTTATTTTAGCATCCAACATCTGATTTCATGCTTTGAAAATGACCTTGGCAGGGAAGTAAGAAAAATCAAACATTTAGAATTCTTTCTAGAATGAGAGCAAATAATGAAGGTCAGCAAGTGTCCTGAGTTCTGTTATCTATTTGGTAACTCAGCTTTGTACGTGTGTGTTTTAGGAGTGATTGTATTGTGTGTGTATTCTCCAAATCATGACTAGGATTTAATGGGTCAGCATATTTATTTGAATACGGTTATTATGTCTATTTTCTGTTTTCTATTACATGCAAGGAGAATCTCATTCTCTTCCATTTACTGCATTTGTGTTTAAACCAGTCAAATAATGATAATACATTTTTCTGTTTGCTTTCATGCATGGTTTTCCTTTTACAGCAGTCAAATTACTGACCTGCTGTAGGGGAGAGGTGGGAAAGGAACACTCAGGTTATGTCATTAAAGCTTTATTTTGGTGTGTGGTTATTTTTGTCTTACCATATCAATAACATGCTTAGTAGATCAGTCTATTATTTGGAAGTTCTGCCAAGAGATTTAGTAATTTAAATAATATTAAATGTTATTAATGTTATTACTGTTCATCTTGATGTTTATCAATGAATATGAAATGACTGGGTTTGTACAAAATTTTATTTAAGAGCTTAAAATCATGGGGGAAGAGGAAAAAAGCCTTCGTCTATTCCTTTGAGAAACATCAGAATAGGTAGAAAGATCACGGTCGATGAGGAAGGTGGCTGACACAACTCTTATTTTATCCTCTCAGCATTTTGAGGTCAAGCCTCCGTAGGGAACAGCTTTAGAAATTTCACATTAAATTGAGGGATGCTAAGAGTTATAGCTTAAAATTTGGGGAAAGAGATTGCTGTGCTGAGAAATCCCATGTCAACTTGCAGCAACCCCAGTAGTTAACAGGGTTCTATGGCCTGACAGATACGGTTTGCAATCCCAAGTTTCCTGTGGCTATTATGTGGTATGGATAATGAGCTGGGGGAGATGGGCCTTCTAATAGCAAAATGGCTCAGCCACAGAGGTTTGTGATGGTCTCACTTTTAACCACATATCAGAAGAAGGAAGTAGAAGAGCCTCTAAGGAATGTGATCCAGGGTAGACTGAATTAGCAGAGCCATTAGGCAGAGATAGAGCTTCAAACGAACTGTGAGAGGTCAGCATCTTTGTGGCTCATAATAGTGGGACTGGATAGGTCCAGTGAAGGAAGTCTATAAGGGAAGACAAGCTTCATGAGGGAGGTCACATTTGAGTTGAAGATAAAGACTCAAGCCTTCATTATATTCAAGACCTTGTGTTACAATGGGAGGAGGCACTAGGACAGGAATAAGCAGTGCATGTTCAAGGAGAAGAAAAAAATCCCAGTATGCCTGTAGTTGTGATGACCCCAGGCTCCATGGTAGGGGTAGGGGAAAGCTAAATAAGCAGGCAATGTTGGGTTTCAAAGGCCACTGTAAGGAGGTCAGAGTTTATTGATAGTACAATGAATATAGAAGGGTTTTGACTGGGAGACTAGCATATGCTGATTAAAAATTTAAAGTATTTTTATAGTTTCATGTCTTAAGATTAAATCTTTTATCCAGTGAGAGTGAAGAAAGTGCAGGGAAAACTCTAGAAGAAATCGGCCTGGGTGAATATTTTATGAGGAGGACTTCCCAGGCAATTGAAGCAGTATCAAAAATACACTACTAATAACCACTAATAACCAGAATCCACAGAAAACTCAAACGTATTAGCAAGAAAAGAACATGTGATCCCATCTCAGGGTGGGCCAGGAACTTGAAGAGAAACTTCTCTAAAGACAGATGCACGATCTACAAACACATGAAAAAAAGCTCATCATCCTTAATCATCAGAGAAACGCAAATCAAAACTACTTTGAGATATCACCTAACACCAGTAAGAGTAGCCTACATAACAAAATCCCAAAACCAGAGATGTTGGCGTGGATGTGGAGAAAAGGGCACACTTCTACACGGCTGGTGGGAATGCACACTAATATGTTCCTTCTGGAAGGGTGTTTGGAGAATACTTAGAGACCTAAAAATAGACCTGCCATTTGATCCTATAATTCCTTTACTAGGTTTTTACCCAGAAGACCAAAAATCACAATATAACAAAGACATCTGTACCAGAATGTTTATTGCAGCCCAATTCATAATTGCTAAGTCATGGAAGAAGCCCAAGTGCCCATCGACCCACGAATAGACTAGCAAATTGTGGTACATGTACACCATGGAATAATATACAGCCTTAAAGAAAGATGGAGACTTTACCTCTTTCACATGGATGGATCTGGAACATATTCTTCTTAGCAAAGTATCTCAGGAATGGAAGAAAAAGTATCCAATGTACTCAGCCCTACTATGAAACTAAATTGTGGCTTTCACAAGAGGGCTATAACCCAACTATAGCACAAGACTATGAGGAAAGGGCCAAGGAAGGGGAAGGGAGGGGGGAGGTTGGGGCAGAGGGAGGGTAATGGGTGGGGCCACACCTACTGATGCATCTTGGAATAGGTACATGAGAAACTTACTAAAGGCAGAATACAAATGTCTACCTACAATAACTAGGAAAATACCATGAAGGCTGTGTTGAACAGTTTGATGGGAATGTTTCAGATTGTATATGAAACCAGCACATTGTATCCCTTGATTGCATTAATGTACACCGCTATGACTTAATAATAAAAAAAAAAATTTAAAGGTTTGGTTCAAGTGTCCCCTTGATAATAGAGGGGCAAACCTGAAAGCAGTAGCCAGTTCAAAGGAGCTGGATTGAAAGACAGCGGTGGTTGTTGAATTTGGCAGAAAGAAGTATTTGGATTTGGGATACATTTGAATAAAGTATAAAATCCAATTCAATAACTACATCATTTTATAAACACAAATGCATTTTTTAGCTATAATTATAGCAGAACAATGTAAGGAACTTTCCATTGAGTATATGTGGTTCATGTCTGATCTATGAAAATTAGCTCAACTGTATGGGGTAGGTTATTATATATATATTTTTTTCTGTACAGAAGGGTTCATTTAAATAATGAAAATTAGAGATTTATGCAGAATGTTTGAGTAGATTTAAGTAAAATTTACTGAAGGAGAAAAATATGGAGACTCATATACAGTAGAACCTCCATAGATGACCACGTCCCTACATTGACCACCTCCTTAAGCTAACCTAATTTCCACAGACTGGACATGCACCCCACGTACATATAAGCACAGTAGGCCTAGTTCCTTATGTTGACCACTTCTTATGTTGACCAGTTTGTTACAGTACCTTGGGTGGTCAACATACAGAGGTTCTACTATAATTATTTTCAGTTATTTCTGTAACAGTTAATTCAAGATAGTGCAAATTATTAAGAAAAATACTGTATAACCTATAAATAAAAGGAACAGGGAAGTAGCTGCACAGAGCACTACTCATTTCACAAAGAAGAAAACTATAGAAGACTGAAAGATGTTGTCAGAAACATGTCAGACATAAGTGAAAGTGAATTCCATTAACAGGAGTAAGTGTCTTAAATCACTAGACACGATTATAGGACATTGAATTTTGAACAAATAACAATTACTTTATGCCATTTATAGGCATAAATGAGATTTGCTGCCAGAAGAGGTCATGAAGCCAACTTCTGTGGATGTACTTTAAATAGAATTTTATGACTTCAGAGTTACTAGACAGAGTCTTTAAACCTTCTTTAATTCACCATACATTTTTCTAAATGCCTTCTCTATAACATGGCTATGAGGGTTTCTAATGCACTTGTCCTGCCCTTGAAAGGTTCACAGTATACAGGAGGAAAGAGAAAAGGAGAAGTGAAGAACTGTGTGCAAAATATCTGGCTGGGGGACAGAGGTGGCAATATTCCTTTTTATTTGGTGGAAGCTTAATAGAAAATAGGCTGTGTGAAGCTAATGTTGAATGATGACTCGCTAGTGCAGCATGAACAAAGATAAGCAGGAAAGGGATAATACAGTTTGGGAATAAAAAGTATTCTGGCTTTTGTGGAATAGAGTGATAGGAACTGTAACAAAGGGCATGCAGGAGGCAGGGGTGGTGAGCAGGGCCCCAGTCCTTGGTCATGCTCAGAGCTTGAACCTCATTAGCACTAATAATAACAGCACCTAGTAAGAACAGAGAGCTAACTACGTACAGGTGCATTTTTAAGGGTTTTATACATAAATATTCTTTCAACCCTATCAAGAAACTTATGAGGTATTATTATTTCAGTTTTAGAGACATAGAATAAGAAATGCAAACAGGTTAAACAGTATTTCCAAGGTCATCCAGCTTGTAAGGGGTGTAGCTGGACAGGAACCAAGACACACCAATTCCAGAGCCTCTCTTGGTGTCACAAATCTACCTCGTGTGATCACGTGGGGTGTTTGGCACTAAGGATTTCCTTTGCATAATGTATATGAAAAATGAATTTTTTTGTCCATCACAGTATAAAATTTTGGTTTTCTCTTTCCATTTTAAGTAAAAATGGGAATATGAGTGCTGAATCTAAAAGTACAAAGCCAGGTGAGAAGGAAAGGGGAGAAGGGAAAGAAATAATTAACATTTCCTGAGTGTTTTACTGTGGAACAAATTTTGGGCTATGTGATGTAAGGGTCATCTCAATGGGTCCATATTGCTATAGTACCTGAAAAAACAAAAAAGAGTGGCTATGGGAGAAGCGTATGATTTGTGCTTGCATCTATAGTTCCTTGCTTATTTTCACTATCTGGAATCTTTTATAGGTTGGGCTTTCTACTTCTTCCTTTTCCTTTTACTTAGCTGGCTTGGATGGTCTGTCTTGACCTGTAAGGTTAAAAGGAATATGACACAGATGCTGGTGAAGTGGGGAAAACAGTACTGGGGGTTCTGAAGAAAGCTAGCCCTGAATGATGTAGACTCGGCTACTTGCTGATGTTCTGGAGGAGGCAGAGAATTAGAGGCACTTAGGACCACTGGCAAATATCAATGTCTTGAGGAATTAAAATACACTATGCTTAGATTGTGGGTTAGAAATTACTAGAATAGATGTTTAAAAATGATTTTTCCAAATATATATATATATATATATATGTAATTATCAGCAGGAATATTTTTTCAACACAAATTTTTTGGAGAAAGGAGAGCTGTTTGGTTCTCTTAAAATCTTGACCTTTTCTCCCTGGGGGCTTTAGGTAGTTCTGGAAACTTCATTGTGTATTCTTCTTGGACCATTCACTTTATTCAAAGGTTTGAGGAGAGAAAATGTACTCTAAAATAGAGATTAAGTATATTCTAAATAAAATTTAGAATTTATATACATTTTTAAAGACTTATTTAATCAAAACATTTATCAAACCCTAACTATGATAGGTGCTAATCTGGAATTAAGGCAATTGTTCTCATGCATTTATGTTATCTTATGCTTGCTACTTAGAAAGAAAAAGAAAATACATGTATTCTAACATGTATATAGAGAATACTTTTCTGGAATAGAGTTGGTGACAATTTTGCACCAAAGAACCTGAGAGTAAATATATTTTAAGCAGTGAAAACCAAGCAGCAAAAAAAAAAGATGTTCAATGGGTACCCATGTATTATACAGTTTCTGTCACACCTGCCCCACTCTACTGTTGCAGAGTGAAGGCAGATGTAAATAACGTGCTACAGTTTACCAAATTATATTTTAGACCACAATTCTTATTTTATTTTATTTTTTAGGGATGGAGGGTCTTTTTTATCACCAAAGCTAGAATATAGTGGCCCGATCATAGCTCACTGCAGCCTGAAACTCATGGTCTCCAAGCAATCTTTCCACTCTGGTCTTTGGTCTCTCCAAGTGCTGGGATTACAAGCATTCACTATCCCACTCAGGCCTAATTATTTTTATTTTTAAATCTCACTGAGATATAAATCTAAAAATAGTTTGACATTTTCTGTCTTTCAATTTAATTAATTAGATTTAAGCACTCCATCCCTTTATTTTTCTGTCTTTAAGGGGTCTTAAAGTAAGTTAAGCCAATGAATAGTAAACCCTGACTTTGGCTGTAGCAGGCCTGGGAGACCAACCCAGCCAGGGAGATTCTTACGGACAGGGTAGGGGCTGAGCTGAGCTCTAGATGCAGCTCCCCACAACTGCAGCGCACTTCCTGCTTGTTCAGATGAACAAGTTGTTCTTGTGATTTCTGACTCTACATGTTAAGACTTTCCCTGGAAGAAGGAAATGAAAGTAGGAGATACAGATAGGAGATAAAGTCAGGCAAAGATTGTGACACTTGTATACATCATCAGACACATCCATGCAAAGGGAGAATCCTGGAGCCTCCTGAGGTGGGGAAAAAAGCCAAGGACAGACAGTTGGTGACACTTCTTAATTCCTTATTATTTTTAATTTTTTGTCTATGGAAAAACAACAAAAAACTGGATACTTCCTTTTGTAAGCACCTGCTTTTAAGAGTGTTCAGTAAGGTTGAGCCACTTAGATGGGAGAGGCAAGGTTTTTGATAAGTTGCTGCTCTCTTCCCAACACTACTCTCTCCCCTTTTCTGACAAAACTGGAGAAGGTACTGAGTCTTGGAAAGAAGGGAGGGAGAAAAAAAGAGAGGGTGGGTGAGCGGTAAAAGTCTGTCACTATTTCTATTTGCCTCACTGACTTTGAAGCAGTTCCACATATCTTTGACCAGGTTCCCAATCTCTGTGGATAATGAGAGGCAGTTCAAGCTTTCCCTCTCCTGACCTCTGTATGACTTCCTCTGGAAGAAGTTGATAATCATTGAGCAGGTCCTTCTGGTGTCCACAGAACCTAGAATGTACCAATGTTGAAAAGGTTAGGATCCCCTGGTTCGTTCCCTTTAATAACTGGGTTCTCAAACTTTAATAGGCATAAGGATCATTTGGATGGCTTATTAAAAACATAAATTCATGGAGTGTATTTCCAGCGATGCTGATAAGTCTGTATGGAATAATTCAGAATTTCCGTATCTAAAAAGCCCCCTACCTTTTAGAGAAATTTGTTGCAGATGTTTGGGGACCATACTGAGAAAAACAACAGATGAATTCTACAGTGTTCAAAAAGGTTAAATAAAAGGAACTGAAGAAACCTACTATTTAAATAACTATCACAACTTTCTTGAGGTTAAATTAAGTGTTATAGCTTTTTCAATTAGACCAAAGTCTCTGGGAAAATCAATAATCCAAATTATAAAATTCAGTATAGCATGTTTTTTTGTAAGCAACAAAGAAATGCTAATCCTAAAAAAATTTTTCAAAAGGCACATAATTTAAAATAACGTATTTCTTTTTGGTAAAGTTGTATTTACACTTATGAAAGATTTTTTAAAATTAGAATTTCTAATTAAATTTTCCTCAAATAATGAATGTTCTAGGAAAGAAAAAGACTACTTCCAATTTTATCTGTAATTTCTGCATTAAATACAATGCCTTAAGCTGTGTGCTACCAAAATGAGATTTACAAATAAATTGAGTTATTAAAAAGTGTAATACTTTGTGATGGTCAGAATTAAGTGGTAATCTTGTTGCATACAAAGAAAAACATTTTGTTTAAACATAGATTTATCTCCTCTTGAATCATTTTAAAACTTGAATTTCAGGATTTTACTAGCCTAAGTGAAAGTACCATATTCTTCCAGCCTTCCCTCTTCCAGGGGTGTGTGTTCCACCACTAGGGCGGTATGAATTGTACTAAGCAAGTACAGAAGAAACAGATATAAAACTGAACCCAGATAGATTACCTTATATAAACCTCACAAAAAGTCTTTTACTTTGTTCTTATCTGTTCTTCTAATTCAAATTTGGTAAATATGTCGAAAAAATAAAATCTGTGCCTACCTAATTCATTTATATATGTGGAGCTTTCTGTTGCCAAAAGTTTTGAATCAATGTCATTCAAATTTTTCATGTGTCCTTTATATGTGGACCATGTATGGGAAACAGGCAGATCTAAATACATGTTAACATGAGAATATTAAAATAAAGTATGAAACCATTATTCACAAAGTTTGGTCCAGAAATATTTAAATATTTTCCATAAAAGTGAAAACATTAGGTAAAGGAAATAAAAAACATGATCTAAATTTTTCACTTTGGTGAAAAATTATGCACTCACTCTAATGAGTGCATAAAGAGATATAACCTCAGTCTTGGGTTTACTACAGATAGGGAGCTGGAAGCTCTTGACATTAAAGAAAAGCACCTGATCATAAGAATATTATTGACCAACACCCCCTCCCCCCAAGAAATGATAGATTCTAGGACTCAGATAAAAGGAAAAGGAAATATCTCAGTAAGAAATGAAACATCTTATCAGATTATTCTGTTTAATGAGGGTTTAATAATTGGTTCTTTTATAATGTAGGTAAATTTCTTTATTTATATGTAAAACTATAGTTTGTTTATGATATATGTTATCCTTTGAATATCCATGTCTCATAATAACCCATCATTTTCAAGAAAATGATCCCTTCTGGACTTTACCTAACAATTGCAATCAGTGTAACCTGGCTTATTGTACCCTCAATGAATCCCCAACAATAAAAAAAAAAAAAAAAGAAAATGATCCCTTCTATGGACAAATGTGATACAAGAAAATTTTTATATGACTACAACTGACACGACAAATCAGGAAAGGTCCCCTGTTTTACTGAAACATCCAGTGACTACCTTTTGAAATATTACACATATTTTACCACAAACACACATGTACACACATACCCAAATATGATAGCAAATGCACTGAAATAGCTACTCAAATACATCTTTATACACTACCTGCAAACTTTTTCAATTTACCAGAGGCTAAATAGAGCTCCTGGTGACATTGATCAGGTAGAAAAGGAGAATGTGAAAGGACAAAGACTTTACAAGGAAAGAACTTGTGATCTCCTACATAAAATAATTGAAAATGTAAAGAATTGTACATTTTTGTGTTCTTAAAATTTTTCTCAAAAAAGAAAAAGTTTCTTTTTTGAGAAAAATTTTAAGAAAGAAAAATTCTTGAAGATTTTTTAGTAAAATAAGATATACATCAATATGCACATACATATATATTTGCATGATCTGGAAAAGATTTCTTAGACATTTATAAATTTAGACTATTTTCAGAATTAAGAACACATTAAAAATATGAAGTAGTATGATGTTGACTATGGGTTTTGCACACTTGGCTCTTATAATTTTGAGAAATGTCCCATCAATGCCTATTTTGTTAAATGTTCTTATAAAAGGGTGCTGAATTTTTGTCAAGTGCTTTTTCTACATCCTTTGAGATGATTGTATGGTCTCTGCTTTTACTTCTATTTATGTGGTGAATTACATTTATAGATATGTGATGCTGAACTATCCTTGCATCTCTGGGATGAAGCTCACTTGGTGGTGATGAATTATTTTTTGATGTGCAGCTGACTCGGTTTGCTAGGATTTTATCGAGAATTTTTGCATCTACATTCATAAGTCTTTAGTTTTCTTTCTTTTTTGAGCCCTTTCCTAGCTTTGGTATCAAGGTGATACTGGCTTCCTTCCTTCTTGATGTTATGAATAATTTCTGCAGTACAGTACCAGTTCCTCTTTGCAAGTCTGATAAAATTCAGGTGTGAAAATCTGGTCTGGGGCTTTTTTTGTTTGAAGATTTGTTATTGCTGCATCAATTTCAGTATTGGTCTGTTAAGGAAATCTATTTCTTCCTGACTAAACCTAGGGAGGTTGTGTGTTTCTAGTAATTTGTCCATTTCCTCCATGTCTTCAAGTTTATGTGCATGAAGATTTTTATAGTTTTCAGAGATGATATTTTTGTATTTCTGAAGTATAGGTTGTGATTTCTCCTTTCTCATTCATGATTGATCTTATTAGAGTCCTTTCTCTTCTGGTTCTGGTTAATCCACTTGAAAATTTTTTTTAACTTTTGGTAAAGATGACACCTTGCTATGGTGCCCAGTCTGGCCTTAAACTCCTATCCTCTAGTGATACTCCCATTTTCACCTCCTAAAGTGCTGGGATTACAGGCATGAGCCACTGTGCCTCGTCCCGGTCTGTGTGTTTTTCGAAGGCATTAGCTACATTATGTATATTGTATTTTTATACATAATATAGAATGGAGCCTTCAACAGCACATTAAACATAGTATTTTTCAATATAAAAACTTATTTATGTTTCTAATTCAAAATAATTTCTTTGCAGACATTTTATGATAAGAAATGAAAAACATGCTCAACCTCTAGTTGCCCAATGCTATTACAAATATTCCTTCTTCTTTTCCTTGAAAATGTTATTTTCTATGTAAATCTAAATGGATAAGTAAGAAAATTATAACTTTTTCCCTCTTTGGCACTAGATTACAAATGAGTTGAATCAATTTTCACTCAACTTTACCATTTGAAAAATGAATAAATAAATACAAGAGAATGTATTGGTATTCTGTTGACCTTTTTGTTACAGATTGCATAGAAGTCTCAAGGGCTAGCTTAAAGTTCAATTGATAAAGATTGCACATAATGTACAAGCTCATTTTGTTCTCCTCCAACTAAGGTTTTTAGTCTGAAGTAGAAACTAGTCAGCCTCTGTGTAGGAATACTATCTATTATATTAATGATTGTCTCCTTGTAGGAATCTGGCTTTAGAAAAAATGGATCTCTATCTGGCAATTAAAAGATAAGCATAACAAAATGACGGTTTATACTTCAAATAACTTTATAAATTTATTAGCATCAGGCAGATAAGAAACAAAAACTTCAAGTAAATTTTATATACCAGAGTGCATAAGTAATTAGGAACATTATGATTTTGCTCCATTGTATTATTTTCATATGATTTTAAAAGAGACACTCCAAGTATTAAATCTGAATGGAAACATTGGCATCTTTTTTCTATGAAGTGTTAATGAGATACTATTTCTGACCTTTAAAAAAGAAATACAAAAGGTGCAATATAAAAGGAAAAAAAATCAGAAATAACTACAATAACATGTACAATTTTAGCTTTAAAAGTATGAAAGTATCCTTCTGTTATAAAACCAAGTCATGCATTCCATATGTGCATGAAGCTAAAATAGTAAGAGCGCTTTAAGTGAGGCACAAAGAGATATACTGGTTCCTCTATTCTCCCAAATTGTTGTGAGTCATTTTTAGTGATTTGCTTCCTAGAATAAGCCTAGAGAAAACTGCAAACTTTATACAGACTTCCATGTCCTAAGTAAAGTATGAGAATCACTCTATTATTTGCTTCTCTGACAAATATTTATTAACTACTATGCACAAGGTTCTGATGATGTAGAGATAAAGGAAGCATAGACACATGCTTGGGAGAAGACATGAAAAAGAAAATTATGCTGTTTTATGGTAGGGTTTGTGATAGAGAGTTGCACAAAATTTTATGGGAAGATAAAGAAGGTGTATAAAATAGACTCTGAGGAAAAGACTTCACAGAAGATACATGCCTCATCTGAATCACCTGAGTTTCAGCAAAGTATTCAAAATGACTACTAAGAGATGCAGGTGGTTAGGATGAATACATAAGTATAGGATAGCTAAGAAGTTTGTCAAATCTTTAGCTGACAGACCTTTCCTATCAAATACTAGTTGATGATTTACTGTCAAAGTGCAAGAAGTCTTTAGTTTCTATTATTGAACTTTTCTTTGTAACATTTTAAATGAAATATGTAATGACATATAAGACATATTTAATAAATTTGGGAATCACTCCCAGGGGATCTCTAGCTACTATGTTCTGTAAATTACAAAGATCTTCACAGACTAGAACAGTGGGTTGAAACTGACAACAGAATGTAATAGTAAAAATACAGAGACAGATTTAAAACTCCACTGCAGAAATAGAGAATTGGAAGAGGCTACCTTAATAGTCTTTCAAATGAAAAGAATCTAGAGTTTTAGCTAAATTAAAGATCACTGTAGATCACGGTTTATAACAAAGTTGCCTGGAACATTATTAGAATCCTCAACTGTATGTTCAGTGTGGTGGTGCTGAGGCAATAGCTTGACTTTCTCCAGTAGAAATCAAGAATACTGAATGTCACAGGAGTATGATGTAGAAATTACAGGTTTTGAAAATAAAGCTTTATATAATAGTAAATAACTGGCAAAATGGGAAGTGTTTTAAAAAAGAGAAGACCTGTAGTGCAGTAAGAAACATTTAAAATAATTATTCATTCCATTCCTTTATTCAATCTGTAAGTCTTTTTTGTTTGTTTGTTTTCTTTTTATAAGTGACAGTATGCCAGACATGTGCTGGGAATAGGAAATAAATTAGACAGAAAGCCTGCCCCTGGGATCTTCTCATTCAAGTGGGGAGTTCTTCGCCCAGGGGCCTCCAGGAGATACTTTGAAAATCCATGCTCCTCTGGAAATTACATTCATCATTTTGTATATTTACCTTGTTAAAAATGGAGTTAGTTTTAAAATGTTTAAGAGGGACGTGGCTAACGGAAGAGTCATATACATGTATATTAATAGACACATAATGATAAAATACAAAATAAGAATACATCATGTAGGATATTATACTTGGGAGGAATTATGAACCTTATTTTTTATTATCCCAGGAGGAAGAAGTAGAGCTCTATCTAAACAGATATCATTTGCTTGGATTTTCTCTCACTAGCAGTTTTATTTTTCTCACTGCAGGAGGGGAGAGGGGTGGCTTAATATTGTTTTAGGGCTTAATATTGTTGTTTCAGGATTCTCCATATAGAATTCCCTCATGGAGTAGGACATTGAACTATGTTCTACCTGAAGCATTTTATTTTTTGTTTATTTTCTAATGTTCATTGGAAGTTAATGATCAACACCTCTCACCTTCTCATCCTCTTGCCTATCCCACCAGTGTACTAAAAGGTGTCTTGGCCTATAATCTCTCCCTTATACATTTTACTCTCTCATTCTTTCATTCATGCAATAATATTTTTAAAACTGCCTTCTATGTAATGTTTTGTAGGTAAATATGTAGTATGTAACAAGCTCTGACTTGTACTGCTTGCTAGTTTCCATGGTGTAAATATTCCCACTATGACAATTTCCAAGCTACCAAGGAATGTCAGTGAAAGCAGAGGTAGAAGACAGGCACATAATCGACCGGTTGGAGCCCGGGAGTTGGCTCCAGAACACCACTGCTCCTGGGACCCCAATACTACATTAGGTGCCTGGGTTCTAAACATGGCTAAAACTGGTCCTTTTCTTAAGGAAGTCATCTTCTAGTGAGGAAGAAGAGTACGCACCTAACTACTGTAACATTATCTTCTGAGTTGTGTGTTGGTTAAGCCTGAGTACCCTAGATGCTGACCTGGGCCTTATAAGTCTGTGCTTTGACTTTGGATTCCTTAGACGAATTTTGAATGGTCTGGAAACATTGCTTATCTCTATGAGCCTAACTTTCTTTATCTATCATCTACAGAAAGTAATTTATTCATTAAGTATTTGTTGTGTGCCTGTGACCCGGGGGACACTCTGCTAGCTCTGAGAACAAAGATTTGCAGTGAACAAAAGAAATAAAATTCCTCCCCTCATCAAGCTTGTATTCTAGAGGGGAGAGCTGAATCATCAAGAAACTAATGACAGATATAGTCTGCCAGATTGATTTGAGTTCCAGAGAGAAAAATGAAGCAGAAAAAGAGGGCTGGGGTGAAGTAGAGTTGTAATATTCAATAGGGCAGTCAAAGAAGTTCTTGGAAAGGTGAACTTTGAGAAAAGATTTGAAAGACTAAGGGAAAGAGGCATGTGGTGCCTGAAAATCATACCTGGATTGCTAGGGGACCTGGGAGTTGGTGAGAGCAGTAAGGGTGGAGTTATAGAAGTGAGGATTCTAAGTGAGATTAGAGATATTCAGGGAGTGGGTGGTACAAATTAGGTAAATTCTTATAAGCCATTTTAAGGACTCCAGTTTTTAATCAGTGAGGTAAGAAGTCACAGAAAGGAGCAGAGAAGTGGTAAGATCTGATTTATATTTTAAAATATCCACTCTGTTAGGTTGAACATAGTCCACAGGGGATCAAACAAGCTGGTACAATAATTGGGGTGAAAGGCTTGCCAAGGATTAGAACGGTTGGGGTAAGAAGTAATAAGATTCTGGATGACTTGAAAGCAGAGCAATTTAGATTTGATAAATGGCTGAGTGAGTGGTCTGACAGAGAGAGAAGAATCAAAGAATGGCTCCAAGTCTCTCAGCCTCTGTAACTGGATGCAGTCACCATTTACTGAGTGGACTTGGTTTAAGAGTAATGGCAAGATTTCCATTTTTATACATAATAAGTTTGCGATATATTAGATTTCTAAGTAAATATATTGTATAGATAGTTGGATATATGATTTGCAAGTTTATAGAAGTCTAGGCTATAAAAATGATTTTATGAGTCATTTGAGTACAGATAATAGTTACCAGCAAAAACATACAGTACTTTAACATTATTCTATGCTCCTTTACAGATAATAACTGATTTAACATGACAAAAGTTCTATGACACGAGTACCATTATAATCATTTTTATAGATGAGCTAAGAGATAGGTAGAGATAGATCACTAGCTCTAGGTTATACATCCAGCGAAGTAGTTGAGCTGACATGCAAAGCCAGACAGCCTGGTGCAAGGACCTGTGCTCTCAGCTACAATGTTCAACATGAAAGTTGATGAAACTGCCAACAGGATGACTACAAAAGGCTGGGGCGGGTAAATATTTAGAGGGAGTAGAGATGATGAGAAACAGTCTTGTACACCACAAAGGAGTTTCCAGTGATGTACAAGGAAAACCAGAAATGTACAGTCTCATGGAAGTGAAGAAAAGGTTTGAACTTTTGGGCTTTTTTTTTTTGCAGTTTTTGGCTGGGGCTGTGTTTGAACCCACCACCTCCGGTGTACGGGCCGGTGCCCTACTCTTTTGAGCCACAGGCGAGGCGCCTCCGCAAAAGGTTTGAAATTTTAAAGAGGGATAAGCTTTGTCAAATGCTACTGATAATTTAAGGAAAATGAGGACTGGGTTTTTTTCCATATTCATTAAGGCAGCCATTGCTGGTACACGTGCTAGGCAAGAAGAACTATAACAATGGTGGGGCAAACCTGGTTGGTGTGTACTCCAAGGACAGACTGAGAAAAGGAGTCAGGCAGTGTAATCATCTCTGAAGAGGTGTTTAGCAGGAGGATCCAAGGAATGATATGTGAGCTAGAAGGAAATGGAAGAAATGATAATAATAATAAATAATTGTGGTAAGCATTAAATGAGATCTCTGTTTTGAGCCAAGACTAAATATAATATATGCTTAAGGTATGATATACGAGCTGGAAGGAAATGGAAGAAGAGGAAACAAATAAACAATTGTTGTGAGCATTAAATGAGATCTGTATGTTTTGACCCAAGTCTAAACACAGTAAATGCTTATTAAAGGTGATTGGTCATTAATAATATTTTATTATTATAACTCAATAGCGCTTATGTTGTTAACGTGCACCTGGAGTAAAGGTTAATAGAAGACCTGACAGACCCTAACTGGTATGTTGGTAAGAACTGGCCATATGCCACAAAAGGACGCGGGGGCAGCCTGGGCAGCCTGAGCAGAAGCCCGGGGCTAGAAGTGGAATCCAGGCTGTGAAAATTGTCTTCCTGAGGTACAGATCAGACGGAAAAACAAGCCACAGATAGTCCCATCTTGTCTGGACCAGAGTTCCCCAGAACGATTTCCCTCTGCAAGCCAGCCGTGGCTGCCTGCGCCCTCCTCCCCTCAGAGGCAGAAGCCCACAGGGCTCCGGACCTCCATCCCCCTCCCTCAGAACCAGGGGTCCAGGGTCCCCGCATCTCTTCTCTAGGGGTTCGGTCCCCCGATTCCCGCCTCCCTCAGACCCAAAGTTCCAGGGGCCCCGGATCCCCCTCCCTCAGACCCAGGGATTCAGCCCCCTCCCCCCCCACCTGTCCTCCTTGATTCCAGAGTGCGCGTCAACACCCACCACGGCTGCGCCCAGCCTTGTGTAGGCGCCAAAGCCTCAGCGGAACCGGAAATGCCTTCCGGCCCCAGCAGGCAGCGCTACTTACTGACCAGAAACTTTGTGAGAGCTTTTTGAGCCCGGTTGGCCCTACTTTAGCCACAGGGGATACATTCCAACACCCCAGTGAAGGGCTGAAACCACGGACAGTTACTGAACCCAATATATACCACACACAAAGTTCATTTTCTTTTTTTCACAGTTTCACTTAAAGGAAGCACGTTATGGTTTCTCCTTGGCATGTCCAAACTGCCAGCGTCACCACTCCTGCACTTTGGGGTCAACATTTAGTAAAGTGAGGATGATTTGAACATAAGCCCTGCAACAGCAGATCTGATAACCAGGCAGGTGTTGACAGCAGGACAGGGTGCCCCAGCGAGACAAAGAGGTGATTCGTGTCTGGGCGGCAGGTGGTGTGAGATTTTATCACCCTGTGCAGAATGGTGCCCAGTTTAAACTTATGGGTTATTTCTGGAATTTTCGGTTTAATACATTTGGACCCCTGTTGACTGCAGGTAACTGAAACGACAGAAAGTGAAACGGTAGGTAAGTGGGTAATACCGTACATTTCCAAACTTGTTTGACTTTCTGGAATCTTTCACAGGGAAGCATCAAATTTGAAGAAACACTGACAGATTACAAAAGAGCTACCTTTCTAGCCTCATTGGTTTCAACACTCTTTTTTTTTTTTTTTTTTTTTTTTTTTTTATTGTTGGGGATTCATTGAGGGTACAATAAGCCAGTTACACTGATTGCAATTGTTAGGTAAAGTCCCTCTTGCAATCATGTCTTGCCCCCATAAAGTGTGACACACACTAAGGCCCCACCCTCCTCCCTCCATCCCTCTTTCTGCTTCCCCCCCCATAAACTTAATTGTCATTAATTGTCCTCATATCAAGATTGAGTACATAGGATTCATGCTTCTCCATTCTTGTGATGCTTTACTAAGAATAATGTCTTCCACTTCCATCCAGGTTAATACGAAGGATGTAAAGTCTCCATTTTTTTTAATAGCTGAATAGTATTCCATGGTATACATATACCACAGCTTGTTAATCCATTCCTGGGTTGGTGGGCATTTAGGCTGTTTCCACATTTTGGCAATGGTAAATTGAGCTGCCATAAACAGTCTAGTACAAGTGTCCTTATGATAAAAGGATTTTTTTCCTTCTGGATAGATGCCCAGTAATGGGATTGCAGGATCGAATGGGAGGTCTAGGTTGAGTGCTTTGAGGTTTCTCCATACTTCCTTCCAGAAAGGTTGTACTAGTTTGCAGTCCCACCAGCAGTGTAAAAGTGTTCCCTTCTCTCCACATCCACGCCAGCATCTGCAGTTTTGAGATTTTGTGATGTGGGCCATTCTCACTGGGGTTAGATGATATCTGAGGGTTGTTTTGATTTGCATTTCTCTAATATATAGAGATGATGAACATTTTTTCATATGTTTGTTAGCCATTCGTCTGTCATCTTTAGAGAAAGTTCTATTCATGTCTCTTGCCCATTGATATAAGGGATTGTTGGCTTTTTTCATGTGGATTAATTTGAGTTCTCTATAGATCCTGGTTATCAAGCTTTTGTCTGATTGAAAATATGCAAATATCCTTTCCCATTGTGTAGGTTGTCTCTTTGCTTTGGTTATTGTGTCCTTAGCTGTACAGAAGCTTTTCAGTTTAATGAAGTCCCATTTGTTTATTTTTGATGTTGTTGCAATTGCCATGGCAGTCTTCTTCATGAAGTCTTCCCCCAGGCCAATATCTTCCAGTGTTTATACTTGGCTTGCAGTGCATAGAACTAAGGCTCGCAAGTCATACAGATGTGGATTTTAATTCTGGCTCTGTCATGGTGTAACCTTAGGGAAATTCCTTAACTCTCTGTTCCTTAATTTAAATATTTGTAACTACTGAAATAGTAATGTATTCCTTTCTCTGAAAGATTATTACACACATAAGTGTGTGTAAGGTCATTGGTAATTATTTTAAACATTCTTTTTTGTGTGTGGATCTTTATTCACTTAATATCTTTGAAGTCATTTTTATTCTTTCCTCAGGAAAAATGATGACTGAATGCTCATAAATAATACAGGCTTGAGGAAAGTTATATTTCAATCCTACTTTTTGTTACAGAGATCTTTCCTGTTAAATTTCCTACTTTAGACTACAACTCAGTTTATTAGCTCTTTGATGCAATTTTTTATCATCCATATACATAGTCAAGATTAACATATGTTTTTCTTTTCTCGTGGAATGTTCCATTCCATCTCCATAGTTCTAGAGGGGCTGTGAATCATAGTATCCCTGATCTCTTCTCTAGGGAGATGCCCAAACCACATTTGACTGCATTTGTCACATGGGAAAGAAAAATGACAGAATTGAACAGAACAAAAACAGTTATAAAAGATTTTTGTGACCAAAATCAAAGAATCAAATGAAAGGAAATAAGTCTGCTAATTCACATTTAACAAACAATTAGTAAGCATTTTTATTGTGCAAGAACTGGAGATACACTGGTTAGCAAAGCAGACATGGTTTCTGAATTTATGTGTGTATATGCAAACTGATACAGCACCCTGGAAGGAAGGAAAACATATGAAATGTTATCAAAGAAATGTGGGAAATCTGACCTTGAGTCTCCAGAATAAGTGAGTAATAGGATGAGAGCTGAAAGAAAAATATGCAATTTAAGAGGAAAAGGAAGATTAGGGCTAAATTCTTCAGAAAGAGGGAATGACATGTGCACAGTCTCCATAGTGAGTAGTAACATAATACATTTGAAGTGGGCAAAAGACATGAACAAAAACGCTTCAAAAGAAGATAGACTAATGGCCAAAAAACATATCTAAAACTGCTCAGCAGCTCTAATCATCAGGGAAATGCAAATCAAAACCACAATGAGATACCCACGTGTATCACCTAACTCCAGGGAGAATGGCTTTTAACAAAAGGTCCCAAAAGAACAAATGCTGGTGTGGATACAGAGAGATAGGGAAGCTGATACACTGTTAGTGAGACTGTAAACTAGTAGAACCTTTAGGCAAAGTAGTGTGGAGACACCTTAGAGAATTGAAAGTAGACCTACCATTTGATCCAGCATTTCTGCTACTGGATATTTACCCAAAGGAAAAAAAGACATTTTATTAAAAAAAAAAAAAAAAAAGACACCTGCACCTGAATTCACAATTGCAAAGATGTGGAAACAACCTGAGTTCCTATCAATACATGAGCGGATTAATAATATATGGTATATGTACACCACAGAGTACACAGAGTGAACTTATACGTCTTGTATTAACCTAGATGGAACTGGAGACCATTCTTATAAGTGGAGTATCACAAGATGGAAAAACACCACATGTACTCACTATTAAATTGGAACTAATCGATAAACATTTATATGCACATATGAAAACAACATTCATTAGAAATCAATCAGGTAAAAGTGAGGAGGAATGAATGGGTAAATTTACCCATAAAGGAAAAAAATACAACTATCTGGGTGAAGGGTAATATACTTATAACTTTGACTCAAATGATACAAAAGCAATTTATATAACCAAAAATTTTATACCCCCATATTTTGAAATAAAAAAAAAATTTAAAAACCAAATGTGTAAGTGAAGCTAGGTAAGATGGAGCAGGAAAACCTAGAAGTGTAATATTTGATAACTCTAGAAATGTTGGCAGATCTAGGTTCTGGCATTTATCTGAGTAGAAATGGAACATCATTAGAGTATTATAGCAGGGGATATACTCTCAATATTCATATTTTTTATATTTTTGCTAGGAGTATATGTTATGTGAAACTTGATGTAGTATTTTCATATATTTCTAAATTTCACCCAGGTGGTATCATATACTAAACGTCATTCTGCAATTGTTTGGTTCACTCAAAAGTATGTTTCAGAAGTATTTCAATGAAGTTGTGCACAGAGCTAGTTCATTTTCTTCACTGTTTACTACTATATTGTCAGAATATTTTGGAAACTATTAATTGATTGTAAGGTTTTTCTCTAGTCTGTTAATTTGTTTAATCAATTTTTTACTGCTAAACATTATTATGGGCTGAGTCCAGTCACTTGCATCTATAATCCCAGCAATTTGGGAAGCTCAGGAAGGAGGCTTTTTGAGCCCAGGAACTCAAGACTGCAAGAACTATGTGTGACTGGGCCACTTCACTCCATCCTCGTTGAAAAAGCAAGACCTTGTCTCAAAACAAACAAAACAAAAAATAAAATATTATTGGCTTTTTAGGACAAAAATCTATTTTGCCATAATATATATTTTTGTATCACATTGTTGATTGCAGTTTGACAATATTTTATCAAATTTCACTTTTTTATCCATGTTTCTAGAGGTAAACTAAAATTAGAATTTCTCAAACTGCCCTGATTTGGTATAGTTTCAAGATTATACTTGCATTATAAAGTTGTTATGAAACTTCCTCTTTCAAAACATTTTGTCATTAAAAAAATTTAAAGGTTTAATAAAACTTGCTTGTAACCA
Organism: Nycticebus coucang; assembly: GCF_027406575.1. Lineage (NCBI taxonomy): Eukaryota > Metazoa > Chordata > Mammalia > Primates > Lorisidae > Nycticebus > Nycticebus coucang. The sequence continues at coordinate 71,820,405 of NC_069784.1, read as the reverse complement.
TCTGGTTTTGGTGACGCTTTCCCTGGCCCACTTTTTATTAGGAAAAATTTCAAAGCGACAGAGAGATTTAAGCATTCTTTCAAAGATTACCTAGAAATCCTTCACCCAGATTTATCAATTGTTAACATTTGCCATATTTTCTTTCTCTTACTCTTTCTCACTCTCTCTCTCACATTCTCTTGGTATCTTTCTCTAACTACCTGAAAGTATATAGAGATATCTGACACTTCCTGCTCTATATTTCAGAATAAATATTAGTATCTTAAGAAAAAGAGTATTGCCCTGCACGACTGCAATGCTGTTTTCATACCCCAATAAGACAATAATAATCACATATCTTACAATATGGAGCTCATTACATTTTTTTCCAATTGTCTCTAAAATAAAACTGAGTTTATTTTTGATCCAAGATACAATCGAGGTTTGCATACTGCTATTGGTTGTGTGGCTTTTTAGACTTTTGTAAGCTAGGATCATCCCACTGTCTTTGGAGTTCTTTCTATATTTGTCTTTCAAAAATATGAATTTTAATACAAGTTGTTGGCTGGGAAAGCATTCATGCTTCCTGGCATATGCTGAAAGCTCAATTAAGCTTCCTATCTCACTCCAGAATGAGCCTTGTGTCTGCTGTTAAAAACTCTGTCCATTATTGCACTTTTGGCCAGAATACAGGAAAATGGACCAGATTTACCTTATGGAGTGAAATAATAACAACAGAAAGTAGAAAAGGAATATATCAAATAGCAATTTTATACATTAGATATCTAGCAACACAGGAGAGTGATCTCAAGACAGGGGAAGCAAACAATTCCTATTAACTTCCTCACATTCCTTCCAGGTAAGAAATTTTGGTCTGTAGCTCAAGGAAAGAGAACCCAGGTGGAGCCTCTTGTCTCCCAGAGTTGAGAAGACGGGTATTAGAAGTTCAAGGAGGCCAACAGACTAGAGAGTTCTCATGGAAAAGTATCCAGAAGGAGAGAATTCCACAGTAAATCTCTATGGCGAGGGTCTCCTTAGAATATTCAGTTGTGTTTTAATCAGAAAACATATGTGAGGAAACTACCCATTGTGGACCAAATAACCACCTAAAAGGAAGAAAGGGAGCAATCTCCAGAGCTCACATATGGCCAGGAATAGCTTATATTCCAACTAGACAAAGTGGGAAAATATCATAATTCACAAGACACTGAGCAGAGTGTGTGAGAGAGTACTGGGATCAAAATTAGTTTTCTTTGGTCTTGATTAACAAAACCAAAAAATAATCCTCAAAAAGAAAGAGTCAAACTGTTTATAAGTAATTTAACTGTACCTTCGAAAAAAGCTAAAAGCACTGGAGGAACTTCTTTAAAGTACTGTAAAACTGGAGTCTATAGCCAGTGAAAGTATCTTTGAAAAATGAAGTCAAGATAAAGACCTTCTCAGACATACAGAAGAGAAAAGAGTTTAGCACCAGCAAATCTCTATTTCAAGATATGTTAAAGGAAGTCCTCCAGGGAAATGATCCCAGATAGAAATGTGAATTTCATTACGAAATAAAAAGCACTGGCTCGGCGCCTGTGGCTCAAGTGGCTAAGGCTGCAGCCACATACACCAGAGCTGGCAGGTTCGAATCCAGCCCGGGCCTGCCAAACAACAATGATAACTACAACCAAAAAATAGCCGGGTATTGTGGCGGGCACCTATAGTCCCAGCTACTTGGGATGCTGAGGCAAGAGAATCGCTTAAGCCCAGGAGTTGGAGGTTGCTGTAAGCTGTGATGCCACAGCACTCTACCCAGGGCGACAGCTTCAGGCTCTGTCTCAAAAAAAAAAAAAAAAAAAGAAAAGAAATAAAAAGCACTGGAAATGACAAATAACTAGTTACATATAAAAGCATTTCTCTTTTTACCCCATATAAGAAAATTAGTTTAGAATAAAACCAAACCCAATTAACTGTGGGGTCTCTAACATATGTAAAAGGGAGACGTATGACAAGAGCAGAAATGTTTTTGGGGGGAGACAGATGAAGCCTTCTATTGTAATGTTCTCATATTACATGCAGAATGCTATGATACTACTTGAAGGTAGATGTGATAAGTTAAAATTCATACTATATAGTAACTTAGAACTCGTCAATTAACCCTTACATGCACATATGGAAATAAAACTCAACAGAAATGTAGTACCCTGTTTCCCCGAAAATAAGACCTACTCACAGGAAAGATAAGACGTCCCCTGAAAATAAGACCTAGCGCATCTTTGGGAGCACACCTTAATATAAGACACTGTCTTATTTTGGGGGAAACAGGGTAGGTAGAGAGGTGGGGTAAACTTACACCTAATGGGTGCAATGCACTTATTCTGGGTGAAGGGCACACTTATAACATTGATTTCAAATGTATAAATGTAAATTATGTAACTGAAATGTATGTACCCTTGTAATATTCTGAAATAAAAAATAAATTAATTTTTTTTTAAAAAAAGCATACTATAAATCTTAATAACAAGAGATTTTAGCTAAACAGCCTATAATAAAATAGATGAAAATTTTCAAATAATGCAACCCTTCGACTTTACTTTTTGGATGTATGAAAGTGTCACTTTGCTCCATCTAAAAACCAGGTTTAGATTTTTAAAAACTAGTATTACAGGAGAAATGAAAACTAACAATTGGCCATCATCCACACACAAATGGCTGATTTCCATGTGTTGCCATGGCACGTGTCTCTCACCCAGTTAACAGAGGAGGTACAGGTGCTAAGCAAAAATTGACAGGCTGCATACTTCTGAATTGCAAGAAACCTACTCTCTGTGACAAAAGGGTCTTGATGTCATCATGTATCTTTTTTTGTAATACCTAATTGAAAATGGTTTGTTCCTTTAGTTTCCAAGCAGAGGAAAATATTAACTAACTGAGAAAATTAAAAGGTGCTTGGTAGATAACAAGTTCTTAAGATCAAAGATTATAAACAAAGGCAAGAAGTCTGTAGTCAAAACTGGGCTTTTGACATGGAGAAAAAAATAAAACTGGCTTCCCACTTCATACTGATTAGATAATTAAGGTGTTATGAAAGGGAAAATAATATAGTTAATGGAAGAAAATAAAGGAGAATATCTTTATGACCCTAAAATGGGAAAATCTTTCTTAAACAAGTTACAACTTACAGATAAAAAACTATTTGACTCACTAGCTCAAAATTCAGGATCTCAAGTTAATTCAGGATTTTCAAGTTAATGAATAGGGACAAACTAAGGGAAAATAATTGCTATGTGCAAAACTTGTAATTTCATATTTATAGCAGAAAAATGAACTAAAGCTTTGAATCAGAAATTGAAAGAAAGATTGTAGAGCTAACAAATGGGGTGGGGGAATGCAAATGAAAGGAATACTGCACAGGTCAAATTGCAAAATTAGACATTTTAAAACACAAAGAGTTGACAAAGAAGTGTGGAAACAGGAATGTTTATGCTGTTTATGAGAACAGCCTGAAAATTTTAAGTGTAAATAGGTAGGCTGTAATTCTGAGGATCATAAGACTTGGTTTATTCAAGTTCAAGCTCATAATGTTGATACAGGACAGTTATTAATAATGTTATCTTCCATTCTCAGAATTGGTTCAGTGTGAGTGATAAAGTATATTATTGCACTACTTATGACTCGAGTTAATCAGGCAATTCTACACCTGAGTTTCCTATGGAATTTCTCACATAGGTCTACAAGAGGACATTTATGAATAAATATGACCCAATGTTTTTTGTCTTTATTGGAACCTGGAGGCAATCTGTGTCTCCATCTGCAGAGGAATAAACTATAGAACACTTAAAAGGTTCAGGGAAAATATTGCACCTTTTAAATTAAATATTATAATATTTCAAAACATTTAGAAATATCATCAATTATATAAATAGTTTTTTTTAATTATTATTATTCTTTTTTTATTGTTGGGAATTCATTGAGGGTACAATAAGCCAGGTTACACTGATTGCAATTGTTAGGTAAAGTCCCTCTTGCAATCATGTCTTGCCCCCATGAAGTGTGACAAACACCAAGGCTCCACCCCCCTCCCTCCATCCCTCTTTCTGCTTTTCCTCCCCCCCTATAACCTTGATTGTCATTAATTGTCCTCATATAAAAATTGAGTACATAGGATTCATGCTTCTCCATTCTTGTGATGCTTTACTAAGAATAATGTCTTCCACTTCCATCCAGGTTAATACGAAGGATGTAAAGTTTCCATTTCTTTTAATAGCTGAATAGTATTCCATGGTATACATATACCACAGCTTGTTAATCCATTCCTGGGTTGGTGGGCATTTAGGCTGTTTCCACATTTTGGTGATTGTAAATTGAGCTGCAATAAACAGTCTAGTACAAGTGTCCTTATGATAAAAGGATTTTTTTCCTTCTGGGTAGATGCCCAGTAATGGGATTGCAGGATCAAATGGGAGGTCTAGCTTGAGTGCTTTGAGGTTTCTCCATACTTCCTTCCAGAAAGGTTGTACTAGTTTGCAGTCCCACCAGCAGTGTAAAAGTGTTCCCTTCTCTCCACATCCACGCCAGCATCTGCAGTTTCAAGATTTGGAGAAAATGATTCTGCATTTTGTATGGAACCGGAAAAACCCCCGTATAGCTAAGGCAGTTCTTAGTAATAAAAATAAAGCTGGGGGCATCAGCATACCAGATTTTAGGCTGTACTACAAAGCTATAGTGGTCAAGACAGCATGGTACTGGCACAAAAACAGAGACATAGACACTTGGAATCGAATTGAAAACCAAGAAATGAAACTAACATCTTACAACCACCTAATCTTCGATAAACCAAACAAGAACATACCTTGGGGGAAAGACTCCCTATTCAATACATGGTGTTGGGAGAACTGGATGTCTACATGTAAAAGAATGAAACTGGACCCACACCTTTCCCTACTCACAAAAATTGATTCAAAATGGATAAAGGACTTAAATTTAAGGCATGAAACAATAAAAATCCTCAAAGAAAGCATAGGAAAAACACTGGAAGATATTGGCCTGGGGAAAGACTTCATGAAGAAGACTGCCATGGCAATTGCAACAACAACAAAAATAAACAAATGGGACTTCATTAAACTGAAAAGCTTCTGTACAGCTAAGGAGACAATTACCAAAGCAAATACACAACCTACACAATGGGAAAGGATATTTGCATATTTTGAATCAGATGAAAGCTTGATAACTAGAATCTATAGAGAACTCAAATTAATCCACATGAAAAAAGCCAACAATCCCATATATCAATGGGCAAGAGACATGAATAGAACCTTCTCTAAAGATGACAGACAAATGGCTAACAAACACATGAAAAAATGTTCATCATCTCTATATATTAGAGAAATGCAAATCAAAACAAGCCTGAGATATCATCTAACCCCAGTGAGAATGGCCCACATCACAAAATCTATAAATAGTTTTTATATTTATAAACATAAATATTATAAAATAATTATAAAACAATTAGAAACAATAACGTGTGTTACATATATATACACATATATATGCACACACAGTGGTGATATAGTCAATTGATAACTATATTGGAGATACAGTTAATTTATAACAATACTGGTAAACTCTATCTTCATTTTTCAGGCAATTGAGTTGTTCACCTTTTACTGTTGGCCGAGATACGGTTGGTGGAATTTATGATGTGTTGAGGACACCCAGGGTCAGTTTTTTTTTCCTCATGATTACAACTTGTCCACTAGGTTTGGCAAATTTGTCTTGTTTATTTGGGAGAAAAAAAAAGGAAAAAACCTTATGAAGGATTCTCTGGCAATTTGTCTTTTTCTATAGTTTGAATGTGTTTACCCCCCAACCTCCAATTCATACATTGAAATTCTAACCTCCAAGGTAGTTGTATTAGAAAGTGAGGCCTTTGGGAGGTGATTAGATCATGAGGGCTCTGCTCTTATAAACAAGATCAGTGCCCTTACAAAAGGGACCACAAAGACTTTGCTGGCCCCCTCCACTATGTGACCACACAGCTAGACTATGCCATCTATAAAGAAGAAGATTCTTTTCAGATACCAAATCTGATGGTGACTTGATCTTAAACTTGCTAGCCTCCAGAACTGTAAAAAATAAGGTTTTATTTTTTATATGGTACCTAGTTTATGATATTTTTTATAGTAGCCCAAACAGACTAAGACATCCTTTGAACTCTCCCCAGGAGTATCTTGCACATAGGATATCCCTAGATTTTTAATGCTTGGCTATGTTTATTTTTTGTGGGTATGTTCTACTAAGTCCTTTCAAATAGCTACACTGGGGAGATATTTGCAAACATTTGGTTATTTTGATAAATGTTATTTAATAAAGCAAGAAACTGAAATAGATAACCCTCCACGCATCATAATATGCTCTATATAAAATAGTAGAAAGTAGGCACACACACAACATAGTGTATTTTGCCAGGATACAAATAAAGGGTGTCCATAAAGTTGGTGTGCCATTTAAAATAGTTAACGTAGGAGTCTAGCTGCTCAGGAGAAGGTTTGATTGCCCCAGGTGGTGGGTGGGACCCTTTAACTCCTTCAGATCCAAAAATCTTAACCAAAGGTTTCTCCAGAGTCTTGTGCCCAAAGGGAGAAATAATGGACTGAAGGGGATGGAAGCTGAATAAGAGGAGCTCCACACCGAAAGGACTGTATGAGGTACACATCACCTAGGCTGAATCAAGCAACAGAAACTAGAAAGTGGAAAGAAAAAAAAAAACAATAGGCACAAGCCCAGGTCCCAGAGGAAGGGAGACTCCTACCCCTAAATGGAAGCTCCAGTGGCAACCAGTCAGCCAGCGAACTGGGTTCAAAAGTCTCCTCACCTTATCCCATTGGAGAGCAGTTGCTAAGTCCCAGTCTTCTTTCATTATTGAGGTCCCACACTGGGACTAGGCCCCATTCTGTCTGGCATAAAAGACCAAATATTTTTCCTGCAATCCTGAGCATCCAGATTGACCTTTACCCACCATAGTTGCTGGAAGGACTACCCCCTGCAAAGTCAGGAGTGTATGATGAGCTCACTCAGAAGCTGGGGAAGCCTGGTAGCCCCCAAACTGCAGTGTGAGAACAGTAGCACGGCATTCCAAGCTTTTGTGGGGAGAGAGTGAACTACTTATCTTCAGCTCCTCAGGAATTCTCAGGCAGCTTTGTTTTCTGCCCTTCAGGACAATTTCTGAGTTCCATTGGGTGAGCAAGGCTAGTGCTTAAATGACTTTAACTTGTGACTGAACTTTGGACCTGCCCACTCTGCAAGGCACAGCTCTCTGAGCTTGACTGGATGGGCAGGCAGGTGACTATGTGATGTTGGACTGAACTTTGGACCTCTGGCCTTCACCAGACAAGGCTCTCTGAGCTTGATTGGGAGGGCAGGCCCAGGGTGTAAGTGGCCTTGGACTGAACATTGGACATCTAACCTTCATCAGGTGGGGCTCTCTGAGCTCGATTGGATGGGCAGGGCCGAGGTTTAAGTGACCTTGGACTGAACTTTGGCCCTCTGGCCTTCACCAGGCAGGGCTCTCTGAGCTCAACTGGGTGTGTGGGGCCAGGGCTTAAGTGACTTTGAACTGAATTTTGGACCTCTGGCCTCCACCAGGCGGGGCTCTCTGAGTCCAATTGTGTGGGTGGGGCCAAGATTTAAGCAGCTTTGGAATGAACTTTAGATTAGCATGCTCCACAGGGTGGAGGCTTTTTGAGCTCAATTCTGTGGGCAGGATCAGGGTTTAAGCAACTTTGGATTAACACTCTCCACTGGGTGGATGCTCTCTGAGCTCAATAGGGTGGGCTGTGCCCAGCTGAATGACTCTTATCCAAACTTTAGACCAGTGCCTGAGTGACTTTTATCTGAGCTTCGGGCTTATGCTATCCACAGTGATGCAGCCTTCAGCACTCAATTGGTTGGATGGTGCCAAGCACATAAGCATCTCTCTGGAACTCTGGGCCAGAGCTGTCAGCTGGGCAGCCTTGTAAGCTCGATTTGGTGGATGGAGCCAGCACTGCAGAGCAACTTTGATTGGAACTCTGGGCCAGTATTGGCTACTCATTCTTATCCCCCGGAAACACTTTCTGGAGTGGCAGATACAATAATTGTTTGCCTTTGTTACTGCAGTGGTGGCACTGCAACAGTGAGAAGTGGACTCATTAGGGACAACCTATCAATTCAACTAAAAAAATATAATTAACATATTAAAAAAGAAAGAGGAAGAAGCTGAAAATACTCATGAGGAGGAATCGGCTGAAGAACACTGGCAACATGAAAAATCAGGGAAGATCAACACCTCTTGGGGGATGTCAAAGAAAATGCAACATGGAACTTGTCCACAGAGAAATTGCTTAAATGTCAGAAATAGAATTTAGAATATGGATGGAAAATAAGATAACTGGAATGGAGGAGAAGACGGAAACATAAAACCAAAAAATAGATCAGAAGTTATCTAAAGAAATTAATGAATTCAAAGACAAAGACATCAAAGATATGAACATAATGAGGAAAGATATAGCAGAGCTTAAGTAACTGAAAAAGATATTTGAGGAGTATAGGCGGAAGTCCTATATGCCTCTAGCCAAAAAAGCTGTTAGAGAGGTTAGCAGTGAAAGGACTCTGCACAGGCATACTTGTGAGAAATTGAGGCAGAATCCCATATGGCCGCATTGGTTGTAGGCATAAAAACCCCCTGACTTAAGGCCCACATGGGAGTAGAGGCTTGAAAACAGGTTTCTGTATGTCTTAGGAATTTCCTGACTATGCCTTGCTTAAAGATTAAAGTAAATGCCTCCAGATGGTGAGGCCAGTAAGGCAGTTATTGAATCTACCTTTCTCCTCCAGAGTCTCAAGCTTTATCAGGTAAGAGCAAAGAAGTAATGGCTAACAACACATTCTCCATTAATGTATTTTTAGGAGGATTAAGTTAGATAAAGTAGTATCAGTTAATCTGGTTAAAACTTAGCCTATCAGAATAGCTTTAGATAATGTTAGTAAAATCGTTATCAGTGAATCTGGTTTATCCGTAGGCCTGTCAGTACCAGGCAGTAAGAGGCTTGGGGCCAAGGTTTAAGTCATGTGTTTATTGATTAAGTTATGTGCCTATATAAACTTTGGTGAAAGAAATAAAGATTGCACATGCCATGAGACAGCGGTGGTCCCCTTTATTTTCCATACAATTTCAATTGTGGATCTTATTCTCCGCAACACTGCTTCTCCATGAAACCCTAATGGCAACAGAGGAGCTTCAAAATACAGTAGAGTCCCTCAGAAATAGTTGATTAGTGTGAAGAAAGAATGTCGAATAAAAAAGACAAGACTTTTGACCTATTTCAAGTATTCAAAGAGGGAGAGAAGTGGAGAAAAGACCAGAATATTCCCTGAGAGAGTCATGGGATCATTCAAAGAAATCAAACATCTGAATTACAGGGATTCTTGAAGGAGTATAGGATGGTTCCGAAGGCACAAAATCTCTGATCCAAGACATTATGACAGAGAACTTCCCAAGTATTGCCAGAGACACAGAAATTCAGAGAGTAAATAGGTTCAGAACCTCAGCATGATTGAATCCAAACAAAGCATGTCCTACACACATTATAATTAATTTTGCCAATGTTAATATGAAGGAGAAACTTCTGCAAGCAGCCAGGTGTAAGATAAGTATTACTTACAAAGGGAAAAGTATAAGGATGATTGTAGATCTTTCAGCCAAAACTTTCCAAGCCAGAAAAGTATGGTCATCAACCTTCAACCTTCTTAAATAAAGCAATATCCAGCCCAGGATCTATATCCTGTTAAACTAAGTTCCATTGGTGATGATGAAATCAAATACTTGGCTGAATTCCACATGCTGAGGAAATTTGTTGTGACTTGACCAGATCTACAGGAAATACTCAGATGTATTCTTCATAACAATCAACAGGAGGGTACACCGTCAAAATAAATTATCCAGAAATTAAAGAACAAAGCCTCGCTCCCACAATGGGGGAGAGGCATAAAATTAAGCTCTGGACTTCTGAAAGACAAGATGACCAAAACTCTGCAACATCTATCAATTCTTTAACTAATGTTAATGGTTTGAACTCTCATTTAAGAAGCATAGATTGGCTGACTGGATATAAAAACTCAGGACAGATATTTGTTGTCTATAAGAAACTCACCTTACCTCAAAAGATAAATCAAGACTCAGGGTGAAGAGACAGGCAATGGTATTCCAGGCAAATGGAAAGCAGAAAAAAGCTGGGGTTGCAGTCTTCTATGCAGATATATTGGGATTCAAACCAACAAAAATAATGAAAGACAAAGATGGACATTACATACTGGTCAAGGAAAACATACAATATGAAGAGATTTCAATAGTCAACATCTATATACCCTATCTGAATGCTCCTCAATATATAAAACAAACCCTAACTGATCTGAATATAATATTTCCCACACTATTACAGTTGGACTTTTTAACACCCCATTGGCAGTACTGGACAGATCCTCCAAGCAGAAACTAAACAAAGAAATAATGGACTTAAACAAGACCCTAGAACAAATGGACTTAAAAGACATTTATAGAACTCTTTATACTAACAAAACTAAATACATATACTTCTAATCAGCTCAAGGATCATCTTCCAAAATCAATCCTAGGTTACAAGGCTAACCTCATCAAATTCAAAAGAATAGAAATTAGCCTCTGCACTTTCTCAGACCATCACAGAATAAAAGTGGAACTCAACAGTAACAGAAATCTTCATACTCAAATAAAATCGTGGAAACTAAATAACCTTATGCTGAATGATAGTTGGGTCATACAGGAGATCAAGAAGGAGATCATTAGATTTCTGGAACAAAATGATAATGAAGAGAAAAACTATCAAAACCTTTGGGATACTGCAAAAGCATTCCTTAGGCAGGGGTTCTCAAACTACAGCCCGCAGGCCACATGAGGCGATGTGATTGTATTTGTTCCCATTTTGTTTTTTTACTTCAAAATAAGATATGTGCAGTGTGCATAGGAATTTGTTCATAGTTGTTTTTTAAACTATAGTCTGGCCCTCCAATAGTCTGACAGTAAACTGGCCCCCTGTTTAAAATGTTTGAGGACCCCTGCCTTAGAGGGAAATTTATAGCTTTAAATGCCTTCATCAAGAAAACAGAAAGCAAGCAACTGAATGGGCCATCTCAAGCAACTGGAAAAGGAAGAACAATCTAATCCCAAACCCAGCAGAAGAAAGGAAAATATTAGAGCAAAATTTTTTTTTATTAAGTCATATATACATAGATCATGAATACATTTATGCCTTTGTGGGATTCAATGTGTTGATTATTTGTACAAATTGGAGGGCTTACATCCTACTAATTAACATAGCTTTCACCTAATTTACTTAATCAGTGTTAAAACATTTGTGTTCAATACTTGATAGATTTGACTTGTACCCTTGCATTAGAGCAAAATTAAATGAAATTTAAAACAAAAGAATTATTAAGAAGAATTATCGAGCGAAATAAAAAGTTGGTTCTTTGAAAGATTCTTTCATAGTCTTTATGAAAAGATTAATAAAATTCATAAAGCCTTGGCTAGACTAAGCAAAAACAAAAAACAAGATCTCTAGTAACTACAATTAGAAATGATAAAGGGGAAATAACAGATGCGACAGAAATACAAGAGATTCTCAAAAATTACTACAAAAACTCCATTCTCAGAAATATGAAAATGTAGAGGAGATGGACCAACATCTGGAAGCACACTACCTTCCAAAACTCAGCAAGAAAGATATAGGAATCTTGAATAGACCAATATCAACTCCTGAAATTGCAACAATAATACAAAATCTCCCCAAAAAGAAATATCACCCTGATCTCAAATCCAGACAAGGACCCAATAAAAAAAAAAAAAGAAAAAGAAAACTATAAACCAATATCATTAATGAATATCAATGCAAAAATATTCAACAAGATACTAGCAAACAGAATACAATAACATTTAAAAAGGTTATACACAATGATCAAGTGGGTTCTATCCCAGAGAAACAAGGCTGGTTCAATACAGGCAAATCTATAAAAATAACATGCCACATAAATAGAATAAAAACCAAAGACCATATGATTCTTTCAATTGATGCAGAAATGGCTTTTGATGATATTCAGCATCCTTTCATGATAAAAACACTCAAGAAAAATAGGCTTAGAAGGTAAATTCCTTAAGCTGATAGAGGCTATCTACAGCAAACCCACAGCCAGTATCACATGGAATGGAGGGAAACTGAAATCAAATCTGGAACCAGACAAGGATGCCAAATGTCTCTACTGTTATTTAACGTAGTGTTGGAAGTCCAAGCCATCTCAGTCAGGCAAGAGAAGGAGACCAAAGGAATCCAAATGGGGACAGACAGGGTCAAACTCTCCCTCTTCGCAGATGACATGATCTTATACCTGGAAAGCACCAGGGAATGAACTACAAAGCTCTTAGAAGTGATTAAGAAATAACATCATCTCAGGATACAAAATCAATACTCACAAATAAGTAGCCTTCATATATGCCAACAATTTTCAGGCCAAGACCAAAATCAAAGACTCTATTCCTGCTTCAATAGCACCAAAGAAGATGAAATACCTGGGAATATATCTAACAAAAGACATGAATGATCTCTATAAGGAGAATTATGAAACTGTGAGAAGGGAAACAGCAGATGTTAACAAATGGAAGAACATACCATGCTCATGGCTGAGAAAAATCAACTAGTTAAAATGTCCATATGAGCGAAAGCAATCTATAGATTTAATGCAATCCCCATCAAAGCACCAATGCCATACTTTATAGATCTTGAACAAATAGTACTTTGATTCATATGGAACCAGAAAACAACCAAATAGCAAATACAGTTTTTAGAAATAAAAACAAATCTTGAGGCATCACATTGCCAGACTTCAGGTTATATTACAAGACTATAGTGATCAAAACAGCATGGTCCTAGCACAAAAATTGAGATGTAGCTCTAAAGAATAGGATAGACACTCTAGAAATGAACCCAGCCACATAACATCATTTAATCTTTGATAAGCCTAACAAAAGCATGCAATGGGGAAAAGAATCTTTATTTAACAATTGGCGCTAGAAGAACTAATTATCCACATGCAGACAACTGAAATTGGACCCGCACCTCTCACCACTGACAAATATTGATTCTCATTGGATTAAAGATTTAAGACATGAAACTATAAAAATTCTAAAAGAGAACATGGGGAAAACACTTGAAGATATTGGCCTGGGAAAAAAAAACTTTATGAAGCAGATGTCTCCTTACAATTGCAGCAACACCAAAAATAAATAACTGGGACTTGATCAAGCTAAAAAGCTTTTGTACAGTTAAGAGTACCACAAACAGAGCAAACAGACAGCCCTCAGAATGGGAGAAGATTTTTGCATGTTATGAATCTAACAAAGGCCTGATAGCTAGAATCTACAGACAACTCAAACAATAAGAAAACTGCAAACAACCCTCTGGATAAGTAGGCAACAGATTTGAACAGAAACGTCTCTGAGGATGACAGATGAATGGCCAAGAAACACATGAAAAAATGCTCATCATCTTTAATCATCAGAGAAATGCAAATCAAAACCACTCTAAGATATCACCTAACCCTAGCAAGATTAGCCCATAACACATAGTCCCAAAACACCAGATGCTCGTGTGGATGTGAAGAGAAGGGAACACTTCTATACTGCTGATAGGATTAAAACTAATGTAGCCCTTTTGGAGAGAAGTATCGAGAATCCTCAAAGATCTAAAAGTAGACCTTCCATTTGACCCTGAAATCCCATTACTAGGTATGTATCCAGAAGAACAAAAATCATTTTACCAGAAAGACATTTGCATTAGAATGTTTATTGCAGCTCAATTCATAATTGCCAAGTCATGGAAGCAACCTAAGTGCTCATCAACCTATGAATGGATCAACAAACTGTGGTATATGGATACCATGGAATATTATTCAGCCATTAAAAAAGATGGAGACTTTACATCTTTTACATTTACCTGTTTGGAGTTGAAATACATTCTTCTTGGGAGGAGGGAGACAAGATGGCGGACTGAAGCCAGCTTTCAACAGAGGCTCCCGTCCAGAAGGAGAGTTAAGGGACAGGAATTTAGTAAGTATCCTGGTGGACTTGAGCCTCACCAAGAGAGAAGGTTGAAGAACGCACATCAACACCGCTGAGGCAAGCTGTGATCACAAGGACGCAAACAAAAGGTACAAAATCCACCACCAAGCGGACGGGAGTCCACCACCCCCATGAGACCGGCTCAAGAGCCCCACAATTGAACAAGCGGGCAGAAATTAAAGGCCCTCCCACTACACTCCAGGGAGAGACCTTCTAAAAACTGGACCTACCTCCTATACTGGGGTGCCGTGGCGTTCTCCTGCCAGGCATAAAACTGAATAAAACTTTGGGAATCCTTTGCCGGCAACACTGAATCCCCGGCGCTCCCCTCCTGCCCACTGAGGTCTGGAGGCCTGTTCCCCAGGAGTTTGGATCCTTGGGTGATTTCTCAAGGGGAGTGGACAGTCACCGAGTTGCGACTGGTCAGCATTGACTCTGAGGCGTGCGAGTGAGGAGAGGGCACCGGGCTGAAGGGGAGTCACGCCTCGCGGCACTTCCCTGTGGTGCAGGGCACCAACCCTCCCCGGGCAACATTACGGGGCACAAGACTGAATAAGACTCTAGCTTCCCCGCTGAGAGCTGAGAGCCCCTACTCTCACTCGGGGTCTGAGGGCCTATCCCCCAGGAGTTCGGATCCTTGGGTGATTTCTCGAGGGGAGTGCACAGTGCCTGAGCTGCGTCAGGTCAGCGCTGACTCTGGCACATGTGAGCGAGGAGAGGGCACGCTGCTGAGGGGAAATCAAGCCTTGGCGGCACTTCCCTGCGGTGCAGTGCAGGAGCCCTCCCCGGGCCGTAGTGTTGCGTAAAACTGAATGAAACTCTAGCTTCCCCCCACCACTCCCAATCGGGGTCTGGGGGCCCATCCCCCAAGAGTTCTGATTCTTGGGGGATCTCTTGAGGGGTGTGGACCCAGCACAAACTGCGGCTGCTCAGTGCTGACTCTGGGGCGCGGGACAGAGGAGAAAAGGGTCGCCTGAGCGCCCACACCAGAGCAGCAGTTCCCTGGAGGTAGATCAACAGCCGTTTTTTCTTTAACGGCAGAACGCTCACTTCCGGATATTCTGAGGCCACACCCCATGTCTCCCTGGGCAACCAGAGGAGGCCACAGGTGAGCAGGTGATTTCCTGACACCGCTCACAAACCCGGGAAGCTTCCAGGGCGGGGCCAACCCAGAGAGGTGTTCGGACGCAAATCTCCAGCAGCAAAGACATTTGAAATCAAAACAGCCTGTCTTCTGTAGGCGATTTCGACAGGAATAGAGACAGAACCCCCCAAAGTTGTCTGTTCTGTTCTGTTCTGTTAGCAGCATCCATCAGGGACGGGGCTAAGCCTGAGTGAACACCTCTTTCCCATCACCTGTATCAAACACTCAAAGATGTCAGGCCCCATCTCCTCCTGCTAGATAGCGGCAGTCTGCGAGGGCCTGGCAGACTTCCTTGCGATTCAGGCAGGTGCAAACCCCTGGAGTGTCTGTTCACTGCTGGCAACTGGGTTAGCCATCTGCAGAGATACCAGTGACTGGGTCTGACGGAGGGGCAAAGTGGGGAAGGAGACGTCAACCTTCCTAGCCTGCTCTGTTTGCTGTGTGGCTCCTCCTGACTCCACGCTGCACTGGGGTGAGCCGTGTCAGAGGAGTTACCAGGACCCTGTGATCCAGTTCCCAGAGACCTCTTGAACTCTCCCATCCGAGACAAGTGCTGATTGAGACAGTTGATTTGGACCTTTTGAACTGGGCTAATAGACTGAGGACTTTTCAGGCGGTGCCCTGGGTGTGCGATTGTAGGAAGGTTTGATTATCCTTTTCCAGCAGGGGCCAGAGGTGGGCAGGCAAGGTGACTTAATTGCTGATTTTTCCACACAGCTGAGACTTCAAGCCAGAGTAGAAGTGTCAATAGGATCGAACAGAAACCAGCTGAAAACAAGACAGAACCACTTTGCTCCACCACACCAGACAGGGCCCCAGTTTCTCAGGCCACAACACTGTACGGGCCCTCGATAAAACCCCAGGGGAAAAACCAAAGGGAGTAAAATAACCATGGGGCAGAATCAGTGGAAAAACTCTGGTAACATGAATAACCAGAATAGATCAACCCCCCCAAGAAAAGATACGGCAGATGTGATTGAAGATCCCATTCATAAACAACTGGCTGCGATGTCAGAAATCGAATTCAGAATTTGGATTGCAGACAAGATTAATAAAATGGAATTAGGAATTCGAGGAGAAATTCAAAAATTGTCTCAAGAATTTAACGAATTTAAAGACAAAACCACCAAAAACTTAGACACACTGAAGCAAGAACTTACAGCCCTCAAAGATATGAAAAATACAGTAGAATCCATCAGTAACAGAATGGAGCAAGCAGAAGAAAGGATTTCTGACATTGAAGATAAAGTCTTCGAACGCTCCCAATCTCTCAAAGAGGAAGAGAAATCGAGAGCAAAAACGGATCACTCACTCAGAGAACTCTCAGATAATTCGAAAAAAAGAAACATAAGGATTATAGGAATTTCTGAGAACGATGAAGTGGCCTCCGAGGGCACAGAGGCCCTTCTGCATGAAATTATGAAAGAAAATTTTCCAGATATGCCTAGAGAATCTGAAATTCAGATAGCAGACAGCTTCAGAACCCCAGCACGATTCAACCCCAATAAGTCATCCCCCAGACATATCATAATTAGCTTCAGTAAAGTTAACATGAAAGAGAAGATTCTCAAAGCAGCCCGGCGAAAGAAAACTATAAAGTACAAAGGTAAGAATATTAGAATAACTGCAGATCTCTCTGCTGAAACTTTTCAAGCAAGAAGAGGCTGGTCATCAAATTTTAATCTCCTAAAGCAAAATAACTTTCAACCCAGGATCTTGTATCCAGCTAAACTGAGTTTCATCTATGATGGAGAAATAAAATACTTCAATGACATTCATATGTTGAAAAAATTTGCCATAAGTAAACCAGCTCTTCAGGATGTTCTCAGACCTATCCTCCACAATGACCAACCCAATCCTATACCACAAAAGTAAACTCACTCAGAAACTTCGGATCAAACTCCAACTTCCACACTGGCGAAAGGATTAAAAATGTCCACTGGACCTTTGAAAAACTCGATACCCAAAATTCCACCAGACTTATCAATACTCTCCATCAATGTGAATGGCTTAAACTGTCCTCTAAAGAGGCATAGGTTAGCTGACTGGATACAAAAACTCAAGCCAGATATTTGTTGCATACAAGAGTCACATCTCAACTTAAAAGACAAATACAGACTCAGGGTGAAAGGATGGTCATCCATACTTCAGGCAAATGGTAATCAGAAAAAAGCAGGTGTTGCAATTTTATTTGCAGATACAGTAGGCTTTAAACCATCAAAAGTAAGGAAGGACAAGAATGGTCACTTCATATTTGTTAAGGGTAATACTCAATATGATGAGATCTCAATTATTAATATCTATGCACCCAACCAGAATGCACCTCAATTTATAAGAGAAACTCTAACAGACATGAGTAACTTGATTTCCTCCAGCTCCATAATCGTCGGAGATTTCAACACTCCTTTGGCAGTGTTGGAACGATCCTCCAGCAAGAAGCTGAGCAAAGAAATCTTGGATTTAAACCTAACCATTCAATATTTAGATTTAGCAGACATCTACAGAACATTTCATCCCAACAAAACTGAATACACATACTTCTCATCAGCCCACGGAACTTACTCCAAAATTGACCACATTTTAGGTCACAAGTCTAACCTCAGTAAATTTAAAGGAATGGAAATTATTCCATGCATCTTCTCAGACCATCATGGAATAAAACTTGAATTGAGTAACAACAGGAATCTGCATACCCATACAAACATGGAAGTTAAATAACCTTATGCTGAATGATAGCTGGGTCAGAGATGAGATTAAGAAAGAAATCGCCAATTTTTTGGAACAAAACAACAATGAAGACACAAACTATCAGAACATCTGGGACACTGCAAAGGCAGTTCTAAGAGGGAAATTTATAGCACTGCAAGCCTTCCTCAAAAGAACGGAAAGAGAGGAAGTTAACAACTTAATGGGACATCTCACGCAACTGGAAAAGGAAGAACATTCCAACCCCAAACTCAGTAGAAGAAAAGAAATAACAAAAATTAGAGCAGAATTAAATGAAATTGAAAACAAAGGAATAATACAACAGATCAATAAATCAAAAAGCTGGTTTTTTGAAAAGGTCAATAAAATAGATAATCCTCTGGCCAACCTAATCAGGAAAAAAAGAGTAAAATCTCTAATATCATCAATCAGAAACAACAAAGACGAAATAACCACAGACTCATCAGAAATCCAGAAAAATCCTTAATGAATATTACAAGAAACTTTATTCTCAGAAATATGAAAATCTGAAGGAAATAGACTGATACTTGGAAGCACGCCACCTTCCAAGACTTAACCAGAATCAAGTGGAAATGTTGAACAGACCCATATCAAGTTCAGAAATAGCATCAACTATACAAAACCTCCCTAAAAAGAAAAGCCCGGGACCAGATGGTTTCACGTCAGAATTCTACCAAACCTTTAAAGAGGAATTAGTACCTATATTACTCAACCTGTTCCAAAATGTAGAAAAAGAAGGAAGACTACCCAACACGTTCTATGAAGCAAACATCACCCTGATCCCCAAACCAGGAAAAGACCCAACAAGAAAAGAAAATTATAGACCAATATCACTAATGAATATAGATGCAAAAATATTCAACAAGATCCTAACAAACAGAATCCAGCAACACATCAAACAAATTATACATCATGACCAAGTTGGTTTTATCCCAGGGTCTCAAGGCTGGTTCAATATACGTAAATCTATAAATGTAATTCAGCACATAAACAAATTAAAAAACAAAGACCATATGATTCTCTCAATTGATGCAGAAAAAGCTTTTGATAATATCCAGCATCCCTTCATGATCAGAACACTCAAGAAAATTGGTCTAGAAGGGACTTTTCTTAAACTGATAGAGGCTATTTACAGCAAACTCACAGCCAATATCGTATTGAATGGAGTTAAATTGGAATCATTTCCACTCAGATCAGGAACCAGACAAGGCTGCCCATTGTCTCCATTGCTTTTCAACATTGTAATGGAAGTTTTAGCCACCGCAATTAGGGAAGAAAAGGTGATCAAGGGTATCCATATAGGGTCAGAAGAGATCAAACTCTCGCTCTTCGCAGATGATATGATTGTGTATCTGGAAAACACTAGGGACTCTACTACAAAACTCCTAGAAGTGATCAAGGAATACAGCAGCGTCTCAGGTTACAAAATCAACATTCATAAATCGGTAGCCTTTATATACACCAACAACAGTCAAATTGAAAAAGCAGTTAAGGACTCTATCCCATTCACCATAGTGCCAAAGAAGATGAAATATTTGGGAATTTACCTAACAAAAGACGTGAAAGATCTCTATAAAGAGAACTATGAAACTCTAAGAAAAGAAATAGCTGAAAATGTTAACAAATGGAAAAACATACCATGCTCATGGCTGGGAAGAATCAACATTATCAAAATGTCCATACTACCCAAAGCAATATATAATTTCAATGCACTCCCTATTAAAGATCCACTGTCATATTTTAAAGATCTTGAAAAAACATTACTTCGTTTTATATGGAATCAGAAAAAACCTCGAATAGCCAAGACATTAGTCAGAAATAAAAACATAACAGGAGGAATCACACTACCAGACCTCAGACTTTACTACAAATCGATAGTGATCAAAACAGCATGGTATTGGCACAAAAACAGAGAAGTAGATATCTGGAACAGAATAGAGAACCAAGAGATGAATCCAGCTACTTACCGCTATTTGATTTTTGACAAGCCAATTAAAAACATTCAGTGGGGAAAAGATTCCCTATTTAACAAATGGTGCTGGGTGAACTGGCTGGCAACCTGCAGAAGACTGAAATTGGACCCACACCTTTCACCATTAACTAAGATAGACTCTCATTGGATTAAAGATTTAAACTTAAGACATGAAACTATAAAAATACTAGAGGGGAATGCAGGGAAAACCCTTGAAGAAATTGGTCTGGGTGAGTATTTCATGAGGAGAACCCCCGGGCAATTGAAGCAGCTTCAAAAATACACTACTGGGACTTGATCAAACTAAAAAGCTTCTGCACAGCTAAGAACACAGTAAGCAGAGCAAGCAGACAGCCCTCAGAATGGGAGAAGATATTTGCAGGGTATATCTCTGACAAAGGTTTAATAACCAGAATCCACAGAGAACTCAAATGCATCAGCAAGAAAAAAACAAGGGATCCCATCGCAGGCTGGGCAAGGGATTTGAAGAGAAACTTCTCTGAAGAAGACAGGCGCACGGCCTTCAGACATATGAAAAAATGCTCATCATCTTTAATCATCAGAGAAATGCAAATCAAAACTACTTTGAGATATCATCTAACTCCAATGAGACTAGCCTATATCACAAAATCTCAAGACCAGAGATGTTGGCGTGGATGCGGAGAAAAGGGAACACTTCTGCACTGCTGGTGGGAATGCAAATTAATACATTCCTTTTGGAAAGATATATGGAGAACACTCAGAGATCTAAAAATAGATCTGCCATTCAATCCTGTAATTCCTCTGCTGGGCATATACCCAGAAGACCAAAAATCACAACATAACAAAGATATTTGTACCAGAATGTTTATTGCAGCCCAATTCATAATAGCTAAGTCATGGAAAAAGCCCAAGTGCCCATCGATCCACGAATGGATTAATAAATTGTGGTATATGTATACCATGGAATACTATGCAGCCTTAAAGAAAGATGGAGACTTTACCTCTTTCATGTTTACATGGATGGAGCTGGAACATATTCTTCTTAGTAAAGTATCCCAAGAATGGAAGAAAAAGTACCCAATGTACACAACCCTACTATGAAACTAATTTGGGACTCTCACATGAAAGCTATAACCCAGCTACAACTTAACAATACGGGGAAGTGGGAAAGGGGGAGGTGGGTAGAGGGAGGGGGATCGGTGGGATCACACCTGTGGTGCATATTACAGGGGTATTTGCGAAACTTGGTAAAGGTAGAATGTAAATGTTTTGGCATAGTAACTGAGATAACGCCGGAAAGGCTATTTTAACCACTGTGATAAAAATGTGTCAAATGGTTTATGAAGCGAGTGTATGATGCCCCATGATCATATCAATTTATACAGTTATGATTTAATAATAAAAAAATAAAAAAAGGACTTTGGCCACATTTACTATCTCTGAAAGCAAAAATGAAATTTTTCCTAGCACCATAATTATTTTTGTTAAAGTAATGATTTTAGCTGGTCTAGTTTGTGCTCAATATAATTCAATTCTCCTTACAAATCTGTAGCAACAAAAGAGTGCATCCATCTGTAAGTTGCTATCAATTGTTTTCAATACATTTTCCTTTCAATGGTTACTAAATTTTATAAGTTTCTCTCATCTAATGTTCAAATTTGTGAAATGTGGTTGTAGCCAACTGTGAAGATTGTTTTGTTGTTGCTGTTGTTCTTGTCTTATTATATCTACCAGCTTTTGGTTTCTCTCTTTATTTCTAGAATCTTTGTGATGGACAAAATTTCATTCCACAATCTTGTTACTGATTTACTTTATTCAGTTATTAACACAGAGCATCCACCTGGCATTGTCTCCACTGATTTTGAGCCACGTGATACAGTGACAATAAAATTTAAAACTACAATGTTATGTTCTACCCAAAAAAAAAAAAATACATTCTTCTTAGTAAAGTATCATAAGAATGAAAAAATAAATATCCAATGTACTCCATACTAATATGAAATCAATATATAAACAATTACATGTTCCTAAGAACAATGAAACAAAATTATAGGACAGTTCAGGGGTAGTGGGTTGTGGGAGAGGGGAGGGGGAGGATGTATGGCAGAGGGAGGGAGGACATGAGGCGAGATGTCATCTAATGTGCACATTGCGAGGGTATATACCATTCCCCTTGGGTGAGGAGCTCTTCTACAAATGGAACTTTACCCTGGAAGTGAGAACAATGTACCCTAAATATTGTACCATCATATTAATTTGAATAAAGTAAAATAAAATAAAGTAAAATAGTTAACATAGTAAATTGTGCACAAACTTTATGAACACCCTGTATAACCAGGATCGCATCTCAGATGTTAAAACAAATGTCCATGGGGAGTGGAGAGATACAAATAAGAATCCATAATCAGAATTACATAAATATTAAAGACCATAGTGTGCTGAGGAGTTTAAGTAATGCAATTCTCAGTAACTGAGGCTTAAAAATAATTTGTACAGTTTTCAGGTCAAAATTTTTTCCACTGGGTGCATGATAATAAATTTCATGGCTCTTATACAGCTAGTCAACTCCATCAAATTTGTGAGACACATGTTTACTTGTATCTCTAATATACCGAATATTAGATCACTCATTCACAAATGGGTATGTGATAAAATTAATTTTGTACACTGAAAAATTATTATTCAACTTTAAGGTAAATCAACTAGGGTTTAGTTTAAGGTAAATCAATTAGGGTTAAGCTTTGATAGATTTAATGATAAACTTAGGAAATTCAGATGTACATTTTAATAGACAGGAATGATTGGAGGTAGAATTGAAAACTGAAATTTGGTGCAATTTTCGGTTTTACTTTTTTATCCCAAATCCTTTCTTCCTAGCCAGAGTGCCTTACATAACTTTAAAAAATATGTAACACTTACAAAATATTAATTAGAATTTGTTTTTGGCAGAATTCTTTGGAGAATCAACTCAGAATTATTTTAGTTGTTAAAAGGAAATATATATGATTTTCTATATGGTCTGACTTAGTGTGATTTAATCACTTTAGTCTCTCTGTCTCTCCCACCCTCCCAAGGTTGCTAAGTACCTTTTTTTTTTTGCAGTTTTTCGCTGGTGCTGGGTTTGAACCTGCCACCTCCGGCATATGGGGCTGACGCTCTACTCCTTTGAGCCACAGGTGCTGCCCTACTAAGTACCTTTTTTTTAAAAAAAAATAAAAACGGCACATTGTAGCTAGAATTAAGAAGAAGTCACAAATCTCACTAAATATCTACTGACAAGTACATTCTGAAATGTCAAGGTGTAATTCATACAATGAATTACAAAGGGTTATCATACAATGACATTTTGAGAAGAAATGTTTTCTCAAATCATTAATGTTCATCTTTGCTATGCCTAGCACATGTAGACAAGAAATAGTAGCTGAAAGAATGCATGTATGAAGATATAGGGATATTTAGACAAAATAACTGAACTATTATACCTAATAATTTATTTAAAATATTTTAAGAAATTTTACTATCCTGAAAGATGTTAATTTTTTCTTTCTTTCTTTCCTTTCTTTTTTTTTTTTTTTTGTTTGTTTCTTTGAGCATCTGGCAGTCAGAGCTCAGATTTAATGAATGATAGTTCAGTATTAAGAACTGTATATTAATCAAAGCTGCTTAGAAATGGCATGGAGATCTGAAAGGAGACTGTGCTGCCGGCTACTGAAGGGGAGCAAGTGGAAGTAATATGGTCACTCAAGACAGATGCTGTAGAGGGGCTGGAACATGGGACAAAAGGCAGAATGAGGCAGCCTGTGCTCAGCAATGTCTTTCTACCCTCTGTTCAAAGGTGTAAGTCAGTGCATCCAGTAAGACAGTAAATAAGTGGTCATTAGTTTCTTTTACATTATATGCTATTACATTATATGCTATTCACAAATATTATCCTTTAGTTTGTAATCCCATAATTTTGGACTATGTGGGTTAATAGGCAAAATGATTTATTTGTTTATGAGAAAGGCAGAGACTTTGGACTTAGGCATTCTGAAAAAATATATTAACAGTGTACGTGTCTCACCATCATTCACTCCACAATTGTTTAAAAGTGCCTTTTTTTTTTCTTAAACACTGGTGACACAGTATTGATCATGAAAGATAAAGTTTCTGATCTCTGAGAGCTGAGTTCTGGTGAGAGAAGACAGGTCACACACAATAAGGAAACAGAAAAATTTCAGTGTGTGATAGTGAGGAGAATGAACCCAAAGGAGACAGAAGCCACTGTAATATCCTACTTGGGAGACTGTGAATAAAAGAACTCTCGCTTCTAAAGTTACTACAGGCTAGGCAGACAAAGAAAATCTTCCTGGTCAATTCAACCAAGAACCTGAAGTGCCAGGGCCCAGGACTGGCCAGGTCTCACCAGGCTTAACTACCCAGTTTCCCTGAAAATAAGACAGTGTCTTATTTTAAGGTGTGCTCCCAAAGATGCGCTAGTTCTTATTTTCAAGGGACGTCTTATCTTTCCTGTAAGTAGGTCTTATTTTCAGAGGATGTCTTATTTTCGGGGAAACAGGGTAGTTTCCAGACACAGACTGCTAAGCTACCTTGCTCAGGAAAAATTTTTCTTAGGGGACTTAGGGCTATCTACTTCCACAGGAGAGAGAGAGAGTGTGTCTTAGAGAGAGTAAAGCAGTCTTCTTAGAATAGATAGATCTTAGTCTTTAGCAGAGCTTGGTAATCTTCAGTAGAGAGATACCGTGCTGGCGCTCTGCACGCAGGAGAGGAGACAGAGTCAGAGTAAGCGGGTCCATGATAGAATGCGCATGCTCCCAACTGCCTTCTCCTCCAGCCTAATATAAGGCTGATCTCATGCCTCTCAACACCACAGGTGTAGAGACTGCCAGTTCACCACTGCTCTCATCTTATGAGTTCTCATGCTTGTTAGGAGAGCTAAATCCCTCTCTCCATACCCTTTTCACTGAGGCAGTCCATTGAGTTATACAGGTATTTCTTATAACTCTCACTCCTCCTAGCCAAGGGCTATATGGGCTGCTACACTGAAGTAAACAAATAAGTAACATATGTAGAAGCCCTTTTGGAGAAAATGATAAAGCTTTATTAAAAGACATTTTTTAAAAATTCCAAATAAATTAAAAAGGTATAGTATGTTTTTGAATGTAAAGTCTGAGTATATTGAAGATTAGATTTCCCCCCCTAAATAGTTGAATAGACTCAATACAATATTTTTTTAATCAGAGGAGTTTTTCAAAAAAGAAAACTGAAAACTAATTTTGATATATATGTTTATATATACAGAGTGGCCATTAAGTTCGTGAACAATTGCACATGCTCTTTATGACCACCTTGTATATGTGTATATGTACATATGTGATAATAAAAGGTCTAATAATAAGACTCTCTAGAAGCATCAGGTGAAGGAACTTGCTATTCAAAACTTCAAAACCAATATAAAGCTAGGTTATATAATTCAGACAGTGTGGTATTTGTGATAGTCAAATAGCCAACAGCAAACGATGGTTAAAAATAAACTCACCTATGTGTGGTAACTTGATCTTTAAACTATTGATCACTGGGGAAAGTGGACTGCTTACAGAATTTTGCTGATATTTGAATACTCTTTGAAAGGAAAAAAAAATTAAGTTCTTACATGTGCCATTCACAAAACTTGTTTAAACTTGTATTAAATATTTAAATGTGAAAACCAAAACTTTAGCGCTCTAGAAGGCAATATAGAAAAATATCTTTATGGTTCAAGGTTAGGAAACTTTCTCCTAAAGAAGACTCAAAAAGTCCAAATTCAAAAAGAAAATATTGATAAATTTGACTCAAAACACGTTTTAAAAAAACTATATGTAGAGTATATGTAGATATCATAAGAAGGAAAAAATAAGACTGGAACTAGAAGATAGTTAATAAAGTATATTGAACAAAATGTTATACTTTTAAAAGAAATTTCAGATTAATATGCGGGAACATATAATTAGGATATCTAGTTTTCATTTGTATGGTGAAAGTTCAAGTTGTAGCTGTGCCCTTCACCCAGGAAGTCTGCCATATACCTGTGTATGGTACCCACTGGGTAGGAGCCCAGCATGGGAGCCTATCCAACCCTCCCCCACCCACTTGAATTCAACTGAGTTTTTTCTCTCCTGGGAGCTTGTAGTTGTTAATAAACTGGGTTCAATTTAGTATCGAGTACATGTGGTGGTTGTCTTTCATTCCTGTGATACTTCACTTAGAAGGATGTTCTCCAAGTCTGTTCAGGTTGTTACAAAATATGCAAAATCTCCATCTTCTTTATGGCTGAATAGTTTCCTTGGAATACATATAACATAGTTTATTAATCCATTCATTTGTTGAAGGGCACTTGGGTTGTTTCCACATCTTTGCAGTTGTGAAGTGAGCTGCTATAACATTTGAGTACAAATAACCTTGTGGTAAGTTGTCTTTTTTTCTTTTGGATAGATACCTAGTAATGGGATTGCAGAGTCAAATGGTAGGTCTACTTGAAGTTGTTTGAGGAATCCCCATACTTCTTTCCATAGAGAGTGTACTAGTTTGCAATCCCACCAACAGTGCATGAGTACTCCTGTCTCTCCACTCACACCAGCATCTGTTGCTTTGAGACCTTGAGATGTGGGCTATACTTACTGGAGTTAGGTGATATTTCAGAGTGGTTTTGATTTGCATTTCTCTGATAATTAGGGACAATGAGAATTTTTTCATGTGTTTGTTAACATTCTTCTGGCCATTAATTTAAAGAAAAGATGCAGGACTAAAGTAAAATATAAATATAAATTTATAATTATAAAGAGATACCTCCTTATATTCTTTAGATTGACAAAAATGATAAAGTTAGAGATAATGAGTGCTGATGAGGTAATGGAGCAGAAATAAGTTCACATGTTGCTAATAGGACTGTAAATCTGCACAAACACTGAATGGTTTGGCAAAATCTACAATACTTGAACATGTGGAAATTTCAACTCTCAGTTCTTATATTCTTGATATGTACTTTGGAGAAACTCTAATACATATTTACAACAGACTATTCCCAGAATCTTTATAGTAACATTGTTTTTAATTCAGAAAGTCAACAATAAAATATCACCCCCCCAAATGGCAGCCCTACAAATAGTTACCCACATTAGAATCAGTACACAAATTGTGAGATATTAAGACAATTGCCTACTGTAGAAAAGTACAAGTGAGCTATAAATTAACAAAGGAGTACAGACAAATCTCATAAATGAGATATTGAAAGAAGCAAGTTGCAGAAGAATATATACCACAAGACTCCATTTATGAACAGCTCATAAATAATCAAAATGAAACAATATATGATCTATACATGTAGGAATACTTTTCAAAAAACAACAAAATGATGAGTATATGAACCCCTGGGAGAAGTGAAGGGCAATTTGATCAACAAGACCATTCAAGGACCCTCAAAAGTATTGATACTGTTTTATTTCTGAAGAATGTTCACTAAATAATATTCTTAAACTTTCCATATACATTTTATATTTCTTTAGTGAAATATTCCATAGATATTAAAATAAAATAAAAATAAACCACTGTTGTTTGAATAGGATTTTATCAATAGAGAAGGAATAAAAGACAGTTTTGGTACATATTTTGGTGTTATAGCTGATAATACTTTATGATGAGTTGCATGGGAAAAATGAGTAAAATATAATATTAACAACAATTCCCAAGACTTTTGTTTAAAAAACAAGGTAGGGCGGCGCCTGTGGCTCAGTGAGTAGGGCGCCGGCCCCATATGCCGAGGGTGGCGGGTTCAAACCCAGCCCCGGCCAAACTGCAACCAAAAAATAGCCGGGTGTTGTGGCGGGCGCCTGTAGTCCCAGCTACACCGGAGGCTGAGGCAAGAAAATCGCTTCAGCCCAGGAGTTGGAGGTTGCTGTGAGCCGTGTGACGCCACAGCACTCTACCCGAGGGCGGTACAGTGAGACTCTGTCTCTACAAAAAAAAAAAAAAAAAAAAAAAATCAAGGTATATGTTTCAGATGATTATTCAAATGAGGAAAATATTTACCAGTAAAATAAGAGTACTGATTTGAACATGACATTTTTGAGATGTATAAATGACATATCGAAGAAGATTTTAAGTTGCCAGCTGGATAAATGAGTTTTGAGCTAAAAAGATACATAGATGGCATTCATTTTAAACTATGGAACTGAATGTTACCATGTCAGAAAGACTGGTTGAAAGAAAGGGGAAAAGTCTCATGTACAAGACAAGATTTTCCATTAGAGGTTGAATAAATGAAGTGTTTTTCTCTAATAGTCATTGGAACATTTAAAGATCTTATTTTATTCCATCATCGTTTTCTCAATATGTTTTATTTGCAATAATTTACTTCAGGTTCATTTAATAGGCAGAGTATCAATTAAATAGGCATTTAATAGGCAGAATATCAATTCTGCCTAAAAATTCAATATAGGTGAATATATTTCTTGATTTTTGTGTTTTGCTCCATTCAGTCCTTTTTCACTTAAGTATAGAAAAATACACCTTAAAATTTCATCTTATAGCTGGGCATGGTGGCTCATGTCTGTAATCCTAGCCACTCTGGGAGGCCAAGGCAGGTGGACTGCCTGAGCCAGAGTGAGACCTCTTCTCTTAAATAAAAGGAAAACTAGCCAGTGTTGTGGCAGTTGCCTGTAGTCTCTGCTACTTCGGAGGCTGAGGCAAGAGAATTGCTTAAGCCCAAGAATTTGAGGTTGCTGTGAGCTGTGTCTCAAAAAAAAAAAAAAAATTCATCTTATTGATCTCCTTACTCCCCTATGTCAAGTCTACTGAAATGTGTCCCAGATTCTAAACAAGTACTAAAGAAGTTATTAGAGCTACACTTACATATCCTCTTATAGAGAACCATTAAAAAATTATGATGTCATTCTTTCTGGCCTTGGTTTTAGAAATGAACTTTACTTGTGAGAACTACTGAGAAATAGATCCCAGCTACCTGCATAAAACTGTTGACCATTTTTTCAGTGAATATTTTATTCACATTGTTTGTTTAACTATAATTCTAAAAGAGTCCAAAGTCATAAATATATATGAATTTGTGTGTCATTGGTATTTAGTGGTCTGGGTTTACTCTACTTCCCCAAATATAAAGCATAATTCTGACAGATATATTGTCATAAAAGCAAGGGCATTCATTTTGGTAAGAATCATTATTGTTTCTCCCTGTCTCTCTCTCTTTTTTTTAACCTGGATTATTTTTATTTTTTCACAATGGACATTCATTTTCTCAGAGTTTAGAAAATTTAGCCTGTAGTTTCTCCTATGATATTGAAAACATTATTATTATTATAAAATCAACTTTTATAGCTAATTTCTTATTGTAATATAGTTCTCAACGATTATCTTGCAGCTTATAGACAAAAATTCTAGTTCTAAGTATCTTGCTATATCTGACTGAGATGATGTTTTTGAATAGTATAATTAGATTATTGAATGACAGAATTTGCCATCCTGAACATCTTCAGAAACCTTTTATCTATATACATTAGAAGACAAACTGATGATGTGAACATCTGTTAAATTAATAAAATAATGGTACATTAAAAATGGTAGCTTGATATCATGCACCTATGTTCTCTCCTTTTAACAACCTCACCGAAATGACTATAAAAGAATAAAATGTTTTTAAATACTCAAGGAGAATGGGAAATGGAGAGGAATATTAGATAGAATTCAACAATTTCAGGAAAAAACAAAAAGCAATAGTAACTGAATTAACGTCAAGAGTGGTAACACAAGGGGCATCAAGATGGCTTAGAGGGCCAGGTGCAGTGGCTCACACACATAATGCTAGCACTTTAGGAGGCTGAAGTGCAGGAGGATTGGTTGAAGCCAGGAGTTTGAGACCAGCCTGAGCAAGAGTGAAGTCCAGTCTACATGAAAAATAGGAAAATTAGCTAAGCATGGTGGTGCACACCTGTAGTCCCAGATATTCAAGAGGCTGAGTCAGGAGAATTGCTTAAGCCCAGGAGTTTGAGGTTGAAGTCACCTATGTTGACTTCAACCACTGCATTCTAGCCCAGACAACAGAGTAAGATGATGTCTCCAAAATAAATACATTAATTAATTAATTATTTTTTTAAAGATAGTTTGCAGACATCTTGTGCTCACCTCCTCCACAAAGAAGACCCTATTAGTGAGTAGATAATCACACCTACAATAGATCAGCCAAGAAAGAACAATGGAATTCAAAAGAGCACTGAAAGCAAACACCTGACTGAGGGCAGGAGAGGGAAGGGATAGATTGCTCAGCTAGGATCAGCTGGATACCTGGAACGATTACTCAGTGCATGCAAGAATAACTATGAAATCCCCAGTGGTCCACATTCCCACCATGAGCTCCTGCAATCCTAGACACAGAAGAGTCCCTCAACCCTTGCATGCCTCCAAGCCAAAATGGGAAGCTGCCTGGACACTGGGCAACAGCACTACTCCAGACACAAAGCTCAGGCTGGGTCCCACGCATGCCCCAATCTTAAGAACTACATCAAGGCACAATTTTGAGAGTCCAGCCCCCAACAAACTGCACCTGTGAACCAATGACAGGGACCTCACTCCAGCCAGCAGCAGAACCAACTTAGACTTTCATGGCCCAAAGTCCCTTGCCTTTATCTACCATCTCTACGACGTATCCCAAAGTGTAAGTGAAGCATAAACAGCCACTGCTTGGACTAAAGCACAAATAAAACTTGTGTGCCCCACCTGCACATAACTGAAAACAACCCTACCTTCCCAAGTGGTAGGGCCCCTGCCACAACCACTGCAGCCTTTTATTGAGGGGCCCAGGTATCACTCTGCCTCTGCCTACCACAATGATAAACTATACAAGAACATGGAAATTAAACAATATGCTTCTAAATGACCATTGAGTCAAGGAAAAAATTAAGGAGGAATTTAAAAAATTTTGCGGAGAAAAATGAAAATCAAAATACAACCTAGCGAGAAAATCCAAGATGCCGGCCGAGTAACAGCCTCCCTAAAACAGGGCACAGTGAGTCTGGGGAGATTAGACTCCAGGCATCTCTGGCTGGTGGGATCTGCCTATAATCATCCCTTTGAGGATATAGGGAGTCAGCAAGGGACTTCTGGACCCCAAGAGGAGGACAAAAACAGTGGAAAACTGGCAAGTGATTGCGTGTGTCCGATTGACCTAATCCCACTGGCAGTCATAAGTACAAGCAGGAGTGAGACTACAAACCGGAAAGGCCTTACCTGTGAACTGTTTTGGTGTTTTTGGACTTGGCACTCAGTTGAACTGCCTTTGGGGAGAGCTTGAGCAGGAGTGCGGAGAACTTTGGGCATTGTCTAGGACCCCAGACTGAGCCACTGAGCCAGACGGAGCTAATAGTGTTCCGCTGTGGGCCGCGGGGAGCCATTGTGAGAGAACCGCCCCAGCAAGCTCCGCCCTCAGGGTTGCAGAGCAAGGATCAGGCGGAAGCTAGTAAACTAGTGACTGAACAGCCTAAAGGTAGGGACTGAGCTGCCTTACAGACTTAACCCTCAGGGGCAGAGTGAGACCGGTTTTGGCACACTGGAGTCTCAGGCTGTTGCCCTGGATAGAGTGCCATGGCATCACAGTTCATAGCAACCTCAAACTCCTGGGCTTGGCGCTGCCCGAACCTCTATGAGAGCTACGTGGTGACCCCTGACCCATGACCCACACCCACCAGGCCTCCGCATGCCCTGATCAGGAACTGCGGGAGCTGCGCAACCCTGCGTCCTCCCTCTTGTACCCTCCTTGCCTCCACACCAGCTCGTGCGTCAGGTAAGGGACTCTGGTAGCCACATGCCCTCCGTAGTCCTCCCTGCCTCTGAGCAGAGCCCTAATCCTGGCCAGAAAGTACTGGAGCCTTGGGCTCTCTGTGCCAAAGTCACTGGGCACCAGGCCCTCCCAGACCATGCGCACCACCTCCTGCCCTGTTGCTGGATCCAGGTGTGTCACACTCTGGAGATGCTTACACAACCAAAACTCCCTAGCTGGGGCAGCCCCAGAGGAACTACACAGGGCCACTCCCTACAAAGATCCAGCAACAACAGAGTGATCCCGCTGGGGTCTAATCTTGAAGAAACAACTCCCCAGCTCTGAGGACGGGCAGAGGCAAAGGTGAAAAACAATCATGAGGCAAAATCAACAGAAAAACTCTGGCAATATGAAAAGTCAGAGTAGATCATCTCCCCCAAGGATCAATAGGGCAGACAAAGCACAAGATCCCATGCACAAAGAAATAGCTGAGATGTCAGAAATCGAATTCAGAATCTGGATAGCAAATAAGATCGAATTAGAATTCCAAGCAGTAACCCAAAAGGTATCTCAAGAATTCAACAAATTCAAAGACCAAATGACCAAAGATTTTGACACATGGAGACAAGAAGTTGCATCCCTCAAAGACCTGAGAAACACAGTAGAATCCCTCAGTAACAGGATGGAGCAAGCAGAAGAAAGGATTTCTGACATTGAAGACAAAGCTTTCAAACGCTCCCAAACTTTCAAAGAGGAAGAGAAATGGAGGGCAAAAACAGATCACTCTCGCAGAGAGCACTGGGATAATTTGAAGAAAACCAATATTCATCTTATAGGGATCTCCAAAAGCAATGAAGTGGCTTCACAAGGCACAGTCTCTTCTTCATGAGATTATGAAGGAAAACTTTCAAGACATGCAAAGAGATTCTGAAAATCAGATAGCAGACAGTTTCAGAACTCCAGCATGACTCAACCAAAATAAGACATCCCCCAAACACATCATAATCAACTTCACTAAAGTTAATATGACAGAGAAAATTCTGAAAGCTGCCAGATGAATGAAAACCATCACCTATAAGGGGAAGAATATTAGAATAACTGCAGATATCTCTTCTGAAACATTTCAAGCTAGAAGAAGATGGTCATCAACTTTTAACCTCCTAAAACAAAATAACTTTCAACCCAGGATCCTGTACCAAGCTAAACTGAGTTTCATTTATGATGGAGAAATTAGGTACTTTAGTGACATTCACATGTTGAAGAAATTTGCCATAACTAAACCAACTCTCCAGGATATTTTCAGACCTATCCTCCATAAAGACCAGTGTAATCCTCCACCACAGTGGTAAACCCACCCAGAAAATTTTGATCAAATTCCAACTTCCACAGTCGCAAAAGGATTAAAAATGTCCACCGGACTCTCAAAAGGATTACCAATATTCTCAATTAATGTGAATGGTTTAAATTTTCCTTTAAAGAGGCACAGGTTGGCTGATTGGATACAAAAACTCAAGCCAGATATCTGCTGCATACAAGAATCACATCTTACATTAAAAGACAAATTTAGATTCAAGGTGAAGGGATGGTCATCTATACTCCAGGAAAATGGAAAGCAGATAAAACCAGGCATTGTTATCCTATTCGCAGACGCAATAGGCTTTAAACCAACTGAAATAAGGAAGGATAAGGATGGACACTTCATATTTGTTAAAGGTAATACTCAATATGATGAAATTTCAATTATTAATATTTATGCACCCAACCAGAATGCGCCTCAATTCATAAGAGAAACTCTAACAGACATGAGCAACTTGATTTCCTCCAGTTCCGTAGTAGTTGGAGATTTTTTTTTTTTTTTTTTAGAGACAGAGTTTCACTTTATGGCCCTTGGTAGAGTGCCGTGGCCTCACACAGCTCACAGCAACCTCCAACTCCTGGGATTAACCAATTCTCTTGCCTCAGCCTCCCAAGTAGCTGGGACTACAGACGCCCACCACAACGCCAGGCTATATTTTGGTTGCAGTTTGGCCGGGGCCAGGCTTGAACCCGCCACCCTCGGTATATGGGGCCAGTGCCTTACCGACTGAGCCACAGGCGCTAGTTGGAGATTTTAACACCCCTTTAGCAGTGCTGGATAGATCCTCCAAAAAGAAGCTAAGCAAAGAAATTTGAGATTTAAACTCAACTATTTAACATCTGGACTTAATAGACATCTACAGAACATTTCATCCCAACAAAACTGAATACGCATTCTTCTCATCAGCCCATGGAACATACCAAAATCGACCACATACTAGGCCACAAATCTAACCTCAGCAAATTTAAAAAAATAGAAATTATCACTTGCATCTTCTCAGACCATCATGTAATCAAATTTGAACTCAATAACAACATGAACATGCATACCCATACAAAAACATGGAAGCTAAACAACAACCTTATGCTGAAGTACAGATGGGTTATAGACGAGATTAAGAAGGAAATAACCAAATTTTTGGAAAAAAACAACAATCAAGACACAAATTACCAGAACCTCTGGGATACTGCAAAGGCAGTCCTAAGAGGGAAATTTAGAGTACTGCAAGCCTTCCTCAAGAAAATAGAAAGAGAGGAAGTTAATAACTTAATAGGACATCTCAAGCAACTGGAAAAGGAAAAACACTCCAACCCCAAACCCAGCAGAAGAAAAGAAATAACCAAAATCAGAGCAGAATTAAATGAAATTGAAAACAAAAGAACTATACAACAGATCGATAAATCCAAAAGTCGGTTTTTTGAAAAGATCAATAAAATAGATAAACCTTTGGCCAACCTAACCAGGAAAAAAAGAGTAAAATCTCTAATTTCCTCAATCAGAAATGTTAATGATGAAATAACAACAGACCCCGCAGAAATCCAAAAAAATCCTTAACGAATACTACAAGAAACTCTACTCTCACAAATATGAAAATCTGAAAGAAACTGACCAATGCCTGGAAGTACACCACCTACCAAACTTAGCTAGAATGAAGTGGAAACGTTGAACAGGCCTATATCAAGTTCTGCTTTTTTATTTTTTTGCAGTTTTTGGCTAGGGCTGGGTTTGAACCCACCACCTCCGGCATATGGGGCTGGCACCCTACTCCTTTGAGCCACAGGCACTGCCCCTATATCAAGTTCTGAAATAGCATCAACTATACAAAATCTCCCTTAAAAAAAGCCCAGAACCAGATGGCTTCATGTCAGAATTCTACCAAACCTTTGAAGAAGAACTAGTACCTATATTACTAAACCTCTTCCAAAATATAGAAAAAGAAGGAATATTACCCAACACATTCTACGAAGCAAACATCACCTTGATCCCTAAACCAGGGAAAGACCCAACAAGAAAAGAAAATTATAGACCAATATCACTAATGAATATTGATGCTAAAATACTCAATAAGATCCTAACAAACAGAATCCAACAACACATCAAAAAAAGTTATACACCACAACCAAGTGGGATTTATCCCAGTCTCTCAAGGCTGGTTTAATATACATAAATCTATAAATGTAATTCAACACATAAATAAACTAAAAAATAAGAACCATATGATTCTTTCAATTGATGAAGAAAAAGCATTTGATAATATTCAGCATCCTTTCATGATCAGAACACTTAAGAAAATTCGTATAAAAGGGACATTTCTTAAACTAAAGGAGGCCATCTACAGCAAACAAATAGCCAAATATCATATTGAATGGAGTTAAATTGAATTCATTCCCACTTAGATCAGGACCGGGCAAGGTTACCCATTGTCTCCATTGCTCTTTAACATTGTAATGGAAGTTTTAGCCATTGCAATTAGGGAAGAAAAGATGATCAAGGGATCCACATAGGGTCAGAAGAGATCAAACTTTCACTCTTTGCAGATGATATGATCGTGTATCTGGAAAACACTAGGGATTCTACTACAAAACTTTTAGAAGTGATGAAGGAATACAGCAATGTCTCAAGCTACAAAATCAACACCTATAAATCTGTAGCCTTTATATATATCAACAATAACCAAGGTGAAAAAATAGTCAAGGACTCTATTCCTTTCACAGCAGTGCCAAAGAAGATGAAATATTTGGGCATATACCTAACAAAATCTCTACAAAGAGAACTATGAAACTTTAAGAAAAGAAATAGCTGAAGATGTTAACAAATGAAAATCTGCCTCAAAAAAAAAAATGAAAAGAAAAGAAAAGAAAAAAATCTATGGAGAAATCAAATCCTTTACAGATACGCAAACATTGAGGAAATTTGCCATTACAAGACCAGCTTTATAGAAAATTCTTAGACCTATTTAGCATTCCTTATCATTGCAATGGACTGCCAGCCAAGTAAACACCCAGTAACAAAAGGACAAAACCTAGCCTCCACAATGGCACAAGGATAAAACTAAGCAACAGATTTATACAAAATAAGATGAATAGAATTCCACAATACTTATCAATTCTCTCAATAAATGTTAATGACTTGAATTTCACACTGAAGAGACACAGTCTATCTGATTGCATAAAAAAGTGCAAGCTATCCATCTACTGTTTCCAGGAAATACACTTAGCTCCAAAGCACAAAACAAGACTAAAGGTGAAGGGATGAAAAACAGTATTTCAGGCAAGTGGAAATCAGAAAGACAGAAGAGGTCTTATTTTCAGATAAAAGTGGATTTAAAGGAACTAACATAAAAAAAGACAAAGATGGACAATAGACTAGTCAAGGGGACAATTCAATGAGAGGACATTTCAATTCTAAATATTTATGCACTGAAATGCTGCCAGATTTATGAAACAGACCTTGACTGAGCTAAGTGATATTCCATAGATAGGTATAATACCATAATAACTGAGGAGTATAACACTTCCCTGCAGAAATGGACAGATATTCTAAACAGAAACTAAACAAAGGTGCAAGGGACTTAAAGGTGACCCTAGAACAAATAGGCTTACTTGGCATATACAGAACAAACCATCCCAAAGTTAAGGAACATACTTTCTTCTCATCAACCCATGGAACATACTCCAAAATACATCATGTCTTACATCACAAATCAAACCTTAACAAATTTAAAAAATTGAAATTATACCTTGAATCTCCTCAGACCACAGGGCAATTAAAGTGGAGCTCAACTCCAACAAAAACTGTCATCCTACACAAAGGCATGAAGATTAAAAAACCTTATGCTAAATGACTGTTGGGTCAAAGATGAGATAAAGGAGGAAATTATTAAATTGCTCAAACAAAACAACAGTTAAGTTACCAAACCCTGTGGGATACTACAAAAGCAATCCTAAGAGGAAACATGATTGCATTAGATGCTTACATTCAAAACACAGAAAAAGAGTACATGAACACCCTAATGAATCAGCTTAAGATAATGGAAGAGGAAGAGCAATCCAATTCCAAAACCAGCAGAAGAAAAGAAATAACCAAAATTAAATCAGAAATAAATGAAAATAAAAGAATCATTTAGAAAATCAATAAAACAAAGAGTTAGTTCTTCAAAAAGATAAACAAAAGCAATAAACTTCAGGCAGATTAACCAGAAAAAGAAAAGTAAAATCCCTAATAACCTCAACCAGAAAAATGGGAAATAAAAATAGATAACCACAGAGATACAGGAGATTATCTTCACTACTATAAGAAACTCTATGCCCAGAAATTTGTTTATGTGGAGGAAATGAACCAACACTTAGGATCACACCATCTCCCTAGACTTAACTAGGAAGAAATAGATCTATTGAACAGACCAATACCAAGTACAGAGTTCGAAAGAACAGTAAAAAATCTTCTAACCACAAAAATAAAAGCCCAGGACCAAATGGCTTCATGCTAGAATTCTACGAAACCTTCAAAGAAGAGTGTGTCCTTATACTGCAGAACCTATTCCAAAACAATGAGAATGAAGAAACCTTCTCTACAAGTTCTATGAAAAAAAATCACCCTAACTCCAAAACCGAAAAAGGACCCAAATATAAAGAACTACAGACCAATTTCACTAATGAATATTGTAGGATAATATTTAGAAACAAACATATCCTACATCAAGCACACAAAGTGAACTCAGTGTGAGTTTAAAATGGCTTGCTATTCTTCCAGAGGCTTAAGGGACCTGGACCCCCCTAGGACACACACAGAGTTAGCTTGCCTGGAGTTAAAATTCCAGAAGCCAATTCTCTGAAGTTGTGCACCCTGTGAAGCCTGAGGCCAAAGGGCATGCCACCCTTCCTCAGAGATATGAGCCAGAGGGTTGACGTACATTAAAAACATATTGTCAAAGGTCTATAGGTGCTCTGCCCTGAGGAAAGACACAGTCGTTACTTCATACTGAGTAAAATGAGTGAACGCTCGAAGGTACTCTTCCATTAACTGTTCCCCTGTGACTGCTTTCTTCTTTGTGATCTTTATTTAGATACCTGCCCCAGAGATTAGTCAGTGTCTAAAAGAGGATGTTTACTGCAGAAGTGATTGTGTTGATGTGGTAACAGGATATTTCTTTACAAGTTAATTTCAGATAGGTAAAATGAGATAATGGTGAAACTAACAGATGATAGATTAAGTGTGTACGTGACTAGAAGTGTATAAAATCAAATCCCTGTTTAAAGAACTTTGCTACACGCCATCCCATACTGTGTAGTCTGTTTCTTGATTACCCTTAATAATTGTAGGAGCGAGTTTATACCCACGGCAAAGCTGCTGTTCTTTCGTATCTCTGGTCACGCAACAAATATTGACGCAAAAATATTCGATAAAATCTTAGCCAATAGATTACAGCTACACATTTAAGAAGTATAAAATGTGTACAACATGATCAAGTCAGCTTCATTTTAGGGATCCAAGGCTTGTTTAACATATACAAATCCATAAATGTAATTCACTATATCAATATAACCCCCCCCACAAGACCATATGATCCTCTCAATAGACAGAAAAAGCATTTGGTAGAATTCATCATCCTTTCCTAACAAGAACACTTAAGAATATAGGTATAGGTAGCACATTTCCTAAATTGACTGAAGCCATCCACAACAAACTCACAGCAAATATACTAAGTGGAATAAAACTGAGAGCTTTTCTACTTAGAACTGGAACCAGGTAAGGATGTCCTCTATTGCCACTAATATTCAACATAGTTCTGGCAGTTCTAGCCAGTATAATTAGAAAAAAGAAGGATATAAAGGGAATACAAATGGGAGCAAAGGAGGTCAAATGACTCATTCTTTGCCAATGATATGATCTTTCTACTTAGAGAATCCCAGAGACTTGACCACAAGAATCCTGGAAGTGACCAAGAAATACATACAATAACATCTCAGGGTAAAATATCAATGTCCACAAATCAGTAGCTTTTGTATATACCAATAATAGCCAAGTTGAGAAGCTAATCAAAGACATAATTTCATCAAATTAGCTTCAAAGAAAAGAAAATACCTAGAAATATACTCAACAAACGAGGTGGAAGAACTACTACAAAGAGAATTACGAAACTCTAAGAAAAGAAATAGCAGAAGAACATACCATACTCTTGGCTGGGAGGAATCAGCACTGTTAAAATACCTATACTACTCAAAGAAACCTACACATTCAATGCAATCCCATTAAAAGACAAACATCATACTTTAAAGAACAGGAAAAAAATACTTCTTCATTTCATATGGATCCAGGAAAAAAACTTGTATAGCCAAGGCAATTTTTAGTAATAAAAACAAAGCTGAAGGCATCACTCTATCAGACTTTGCATTATATATCAAGTCCACCGTGATAAAAACCTTATAGTATTAATAAATTTAGTGGCATAGACATATGGAATTGAATAGAAAACTGGGAGATAAAACCAGTCTCGTATAACCATCTGATCTTTGGTAAACCAAACACACTGGGGAAAAGAATTCCTATTAAATAAATGGTGCTGGGAGAACTGGATAACCACATCTAAATTTTAAGACTAAAACTGGACCTACACCTCTTTACCACTTACAAAAATTGATTCAAGATGGGTAAAAGATTTAAACTAAGGCACAATACCATAAAATTCCTTGGAGAAACTGTAGGAAAAACTCTTGAGGATGTTGGCCTGGGGAAAGATTTTATGAAGACTACAATGGCAATTGCAACAAAAACAAAAATAAGCAAATGGGACTCAGTTAAATTGAAAAGCTTCTGCACAGCTAAGGACACAACAATTAAAGCAAATAGACAACTTTCAGAATGGGAAAAGATTTTTGCAGGGTAGCAATCTGACAAAAGGTTGATAACTAGAAAGTATAAATAAATCAAATTAATCAACAAAGAAGAGTAAACAATCCCATCTGACACTGGGCAAGAGACATGAACAGAAACTTCTCTGAGGAAGAGAGATGAATGGCTAACAAACATGAAAAAATGCTCATTATCCCTAATCATCAGAGAAATGCAAATCAAAACTGCCCTGAGATATCACCTAAACCCAGTAAGATTAGCCCATATCACAAAGTCCCAAAACTACAGATGCTTGTATGGATGTGGAAAGAGAAGAACACTTTTACATTATTGGTGAAACTGCAAACTAATAGAGCTTCTTTCTAAAGAAGTATGAAGCATCCTCAAAAAACTCAAATTAGACCTCACATTTGACCCTGCAATTCCACTAATGGTCATCTTTTATCATAAAGACATTTACACTAGATTGTTTATCACAGCTCAATTTACTATTGCTAAGATATGGAAACAACCTAAATGCCCATCAACTCAAGAATGGATTAACAAATGGTGGCATATGTATACCATGGAATACAATGTAGCCATAAGAAGGTCTTTACATCTTTTGTATTAAGCTGGATGGAGTAAAAACACATTCTTCTTAGTAAAAGTGTCATAAGAATGGAAAAGCAAATTTCCAATGTACTCACTAATAATATGAAGCCAGTTAATGATCTAAAACATGCCCACATAAAAGAAAAACTCAATTCAAGTTTGGGGGAGGGTGAACCAGGAAGGGGGGAGACAGTAGCAGGGGAGATTGGAGTGCTCCCACTCTTGGGCATAATGTAGGGGTGTATAGCACACCTTTTGGGTGCAGAACACAAATGCAAGATGGACTCTGCTTAACAAATTCAAATATTGTGGCCTCGTTGTTTATACTCTCACATTAACCTGAATAAGAAAAGAAAAAATAAACACCTATATCATGAAAGTGAAGAGATTTTTAAATAAATAATCTAATAATGTACCTCACAGAACTAAAAAAGCAAGAACAAACTGAACCCAAAATTCACTGAGGGAAAGAAATAATAAAGTTCAGAATAGAACTAAATGAAATGGAAACTAAAGAGAAAATGCAAAGAGTCAATGGGAATAATGTTAGTTTTCTTAAAAGATAAACTAAATCAATAAAAGACTAGCTAGGCTAACCAAGAAAAATGAGAGAAGACCCAAATAAACAAAATGAGAAATAAAAAGGATATATTACAACTGAAAGCACAGAAATACAAAAGATCATCTTTGACTCCTATATGTACACTAGCATACTGGAAAACCCAGAGAAAATGAATAAAGTTCTGGATACATATAATTTACCAAGATTTAATCAAGAAGAAATAAAAGAATAACCTGAACAGACCAATAAAAAGTGATGAGATTGAAACAGTAATAATAATAAAAAAAAAAATCTCCCCATAAACAAATGTCCAGGACCCTGCAATTTCTTTGCCAAATTATACCAAAGTTCCAAAGGGGAGTTAATACCAATTCTCCCCAAAGTATTCCAAAACACTGAAGTGGTAGGAAATCTTCCTGTCTCATTCTGTGAAGCTAACATTACTCTGACAAAAAGTCAGACAAGAATGCAGCAGAAAAAGACAACTATAGGCCAATATCCCTGTTGGACACAGAGGCAAAAATCCTCAACAAAATGCTAGTAAAACAAAACCAATAGCACTTGAAAAAAACTATACACCATGATCAAGTGGGATTTATTCTAGGTATGCAAGGATGATTTAACACATGTGAATCAATAAATATGATATATCGTATCAACAGAATGAAAGAGAAAAAACATATAATCACTTTAATAGACACAGGAACATTATTTGGGCAAAATTCAACATTCCTTCATGATAAAAACTCTCAACACGATAGAATAGAAGGAATGTTAACTTGATGTAATAAAGGTCATATATTCTAAACTCTAGTATATAGAAAAACGTCCTAAATTTCATACAGAGCTAAGAAAGAGCCCAAATAGCCAAAGTAATTCTGAGCACCCAGAATAGTTAGAGGCATCACACTACTTGACTTCAAAGTATATTACAAGGCAATGGTAACCAAATCATTATATTATTGGCATTAAAAACAGACACATAGAAAAATAAATCAGAATACAGTTCAGAACTAATTCCATCCATTTAAAGCAAACTGATTTTTAACAGTGGCACCCAGAGCATGCATTGGGCAAGGACATCCTTTTTTAGTAAATGATGCTGGGAAAACTGAATATTCATATGCAGAATAATGAACTACACCCCTATCTCTCACCAAACTAAATATACAAAATCAGCTCAAGATGGATTAAAAACTTAATTGCAAGAACTAAAAGAAAAAAATACAGGAGAAACATTTTAGGACATTGGTCTAGGCAAAGATTTTATGGCTAAGACTTCAAAAGCATAGATAACAAAAACAAAAATAAACAAATGGAACCATATTAAACTAAAATGCTTGCAAACAGGAAAGCAAACAATAAACAGAGTATTCATCTAACAAGGGACCAATATTTTGAATATATAAGGAACTCAATTCAATAGCAAAAAAATAATTATATTAAAAAGCGGGCAAAAACTTGAATAGACATTTCTCAAAAGAAAACATTTTAATGGACAAAAGGAATATTAAAAAATGTTCAATGGCACTAGTCATCATGGAAATGTAGGTCAAAAACACAATGGGATATTTTATCCCAGTCAGAGTAGCTGTTATTTGAAAGACAAAAACTGGTGGGTGCTGGTGAGAATGCAGAGAAAAGGGAAATCTTATATACCATTAATGGGAGTATAAACTAGTACAGTCTCTATGGGAAAATCTGTTTACCATAGAGACTATGGTAGATATTTCTCAAAAAATAAAAATAGTGTTTGATCCACAACTTCCACTGCTAGGTATTTTTTCCAAGGGAAAAGTATATCAAAGGGATACTGAACTCATGTTTATCACAGTGTTGTTCACAATAGCAAAGATAGGGAATTAACCATAGTGTCCACCAACAAATGGATGGATGAAGAAAATATTGTATTTATACACAATGGAACGCTAAACTATTGGTTTATAAAAAAATGAAATTATGTTATTTGCAGCAACATGAATGGACTTGGATGTCATTGTGTTAAGTTAAATAAGCCAGGCACAAAAAACAAAATAGCGCATATTCTCATTCATATATGGTGGTAGAAGAGTTGATCTCAGGGAAGTAGAGACTAGAATGATAGATAATACAGGCTTAGAAGGAAGTGTAGGTGGGATGGGGGATGAAGAGAGGTTTGTTAATGGGTACAAACATAGTCAGATAAGAGATATAAGTGCTGGGAAAAGGCAAGATGGCTGACTGGAGCCAGCTTGCCACAGAGGCTCCCATCCAGAAGGAGAGTTAAACGACAGAAGTTTAGCAAGTAACCTGGTGGATTAGAGCTGCACCAAGAGAGAAGGTTGAAGAACACACATCAACCCTGCTGAGGCAAGATGTGACCCCAAGGATACAAACAAAAGGTGCAAAATCCATCACCAAGTGGATGGAAGTACCCTCCCCCATGGAGCTAGCAGTACTCCATACAAACAAGCGAGCAGGGTTCAAACATCCTCCCATTTTATTCCATGGGAGAGACCCTCTAAAAACTGGACCTACTTCCCCTACTAGGGTGCCATGGCACTCTCCTGCCAGGCATAAAAATGTATATAACTGTATATATTCTCTACCTGCAATTCTGAACTCCCAGCCCACCCCTCCACTCTCACTCTGAAGTCTGGAAGCCTGTCCCCCAGGAGTCCAGATTCTTTGGTATTTTCTCGAGAGGTGTAGACAGGGCATGGACTACTGCTGGTCAGTGCTGATTCTGCAGCAAGGGAGTAAGGGGAGGACAATCAGCTGAGAGGGAACCATGCAGGGGTGGCGGTGCCCCGAGCCACAGAGCAGCAGCCTCAGTAGCAACAATCGGGCTCACACCCCTGTATATTCCAGAGTCAAACCTCCTGTCTCTCTGGGCAACCAGAGGATGCCGGGCATCTAGTCTGGTGGCAGCCACTGATGGAACAGATCTGGGACGGAAACGCAGGCCCCATGAGAAAAGGGTTTGCCTGAGGCAGTAACTGCCTGTGTGGAGGGTAGGGACTTTGAACATGCAGAGACTGCAGACCCTCAGGGCAGAGCTGATGCACAGGACCGCTTTACTGAGCCTAAGATGCACCAGCCCACAGGGGATCATAGCTGAGACAAAAGATTTCTGAGGGCAGGCAGAGGCTGAAACTGACAGCTAAGGGTTAGCTTAACCAGTCTGCCCCAACAGAAACTAGCTGAGACTGGGTAACAACACACTGAGTTGCAGTTTCTGTGAACTCAAACAGCATCTGATCTGCAGGGGAATATAGCTGGAACAGAAACAAATTCTACGAAGTTGTTCTGTCAGCAACATCAATCAGGGGTGGGGCTGGAACTGAGTGAACTACCCCAGCCTCCATTAAGCACCCGAGGTCGCCAGGTCTCACCTCCCCCTGCCACATAGTGGCAGAGAGCAGTGCCCTGGCTCAGGAGACATAGATGTGATTTGTGCACACCCCTGGAGTATCTGCTCATTGGAGGGAACTGGGTGATAGCCCTGTGGGGTTATCAGTGACTGGGTGTGACAGAGGTGCAAGGTGGGAAGGAGGCATCAACCTTCCCAGACTAATCTATTTGCTGGGTGGGTTCTCCTGACCTCACAGAGCACCAGAGCGAGTCATACTTGAGTTGCCAGCAGACCCCTGCCATCTAATTGCCAGAAATCTTTTGAACTGTCCCACCTGAGACTGGTGCTGACTGAAACAATTGATTTGAACCACTTGAACTGGGCCAAATACCCAAGGACTATCCAAGTGGTACCCTGGGTGTGTGGTTGTGGGAAGGTTTGATTTTCCTTCTGCAATTATTGCCTGGTGGCGGGGGAGGGGTGCGTGAAAT
Organism: Nycticebus coucang; assembly: GCF_027406575.1. NCBI lineage: Eukaryota > Metazoa > Chordata > Mammalia > Primates > Lorisidae > Nycticebus > Nycticebus coucang. The sequence continues at coordinate 71,775,444 of NC_069784.1, read as the reverse complement.
AATTGCTGGTATTTCCCCATAGCTAAGAGTTCAACCAAGATTAACTGATTCACTAGGGTAGGAAAGAGACTAGCTGAAAACAAGACAGAGCCACTTAGCCCCACCACACCAAGGAGGTCCCGAGTTTCTCAGGCCACAACACTGAAAGGGTTCTTGGCAAAACTCCAGGGGAAGAGGTACAGGCACCAGTCAAAGCTTTTGGGCATAGGGCTGGTTAAGCACTACACCTGGAGCGCTCAACCCAACTGCTCTTTATCTGCTCATCTAGTAAAATGGTGTAAAATAATCATGGGGAGGAATCAGTAGGAAAAATTCAGTAACATGAATAACCAGAGTAGATCAAACCCCCAAGGAAAAATATGGTGGACACAACTGAAGATTGCATTCATAAACAGATGGCTGAGATGTCAGAAATTGAATTCAGAATTGGATTGCAAACAAGATTAATAGAATAGAGGAAAAGTTTGAATTAGAAATTCCAGTAGCATTTCAAAAGTTGTCTCAAGAATTCAATGAATATAAAGACAAAATCACTGAAGATTTTGACACATTGAGACAAGAATTTGCAGCCCTCAAAGATCTGAAAAATGCAGTAGAATCCCTCAGTAACAGAATGGAGCAAGCAGAAGAAAGGATTTCGGACATTGAAGACAAAGCTTTTGAATGCTCCCAAACTCTTAAAGAGGAAGAGAAATGGAGAGCAAAAATGGATCATTCTCTCAAAGAGGTCTGGGATAATTCAAAGAAAACTAATATTCGCCTCATAGGAATATGAGGCAACAAAGTGTCTTCGCATAGCATAGAGGCTCTTCTTCATGAAATTATGAAAGACAATTTTCCAGACATGCCAAGAGATTCTGAAATTCAGATAGCAGACAGTTTCACAACCCCAGAGAAACTCTACCCAGATAAGACATCCCCCAGGCACAACATAATTAACTACACTAAAGTTAATATGAAAGAAAAAGTTCTGAAAGCAGCCAGACATAAGAAAACCATAACTTACAAAGAGAACAATATTATAATGATGGCAGATCTCTCCGTGGAAAACTTTCAAGCTAGAAGAGGGTGGTCATCAACTTTTAATCTCCTAAAACAAAATAAGTTTCAAGCCAGGATCCTGTATCCAGATAAACTGAGTTTCATTTATGATGGAGAAATTAAATACATTAATGACATTCACATGTTGAAGAAATTTGCCATAATTAAACCAGCTCTCCAGGATATTCCCACATCTATCCTCCATAATGACCAGTGCAATCCACCACCACAGAAGTAAACTTGCTCAGAAACTTTTGATCAAACTCCAACTTCCACAGTGGCAACAGTATTAAAATGTCCACTGGGCTTTTCAAAAACTCGATACCCAAAATTCCACCAGACTTATTAATATTGTCCATTCATGGGAATGGCTTAAATTGTCTTCTAAAGAGGCCCGAAAACAAAAACTCAGGCCCGATATCTGCTGCATACAAGAATCTCATCTTACCTTAAATGATAAATATAGACTCAGGGTGAAGGGATTGTCATCTATATTTCAGGCAAATGAAAATCATAAAAAATCAGGTGTTGCATTCTATTTGCAGACACAATAGGCTTTAAACCAACAAAAGTAAGGAAAAATAAGAATGGCCACTTCATATTTGTTAAGGGTAACACTCAATATGATGAGATTTCAATTATTAATATTTATGAACCCAACCAGAATGCACCTCAATTTATAAGAGAAACTCTAACAGACACAAGCAACTTGATTTCTCCAGCTCCATAATAGAGATTTTTAACACTCCTTTGGCAGTGTTGGATAGATCCTCCAATAAGAAGCTGAGCAAAGAAATTTTAGATTAAATTTAACTGTTCAACATTTGGATTTAACAGACATCTACAGAACATTTCATCCCCCCAAAACTGAATACACATTCTTCTCATCAGCCCACGGAACATACTCCAAAATCGATCACATCTTAGGTCACAAGTCTAACCTCAGTAAATTTAAAGGAATAGAAATTATTACTTTTTTTTTTTTTTTTTTTGTAGAGACAGAGTCTCACTGTACTGCCCTCGGGTAGAGTGCCGTGGCGTCACACGGCTCACAGCAACCTCTTAACCCTTGGGCTTACGCGATTCTCTTGCCTCAGCCTCCCGAGCAGCTGGGACTACAGGCGCTCGCCACAACGCCCGGCTATTTTTTGGTTGCAGTTTGGCCGGGGCTGGGTTTGAACCCGCCACCCTCGGCATATGGGGCTGGCGCCCTACTCACTGAGCCACAGGCGCCGCCTACTTGAATCTTCTTGGACCACCATAGAATAAAAGTTGAACTCAGTAACAACAGGTATCTGTATACTCATACAAAAACATGGAAGCTAAATAACCTTATGCTGAATGACAGCTGGGTCATAGACGAGATTAAGAAGGAAATTACCAAATTTTTGGAACAAGATGACAACATAGACATGAATTATCAGAACCTCTGGGATACCACAAAGGCAGTCCTAAGAGGGAAATTTATAGCTCTGCAAGCCTTCCTCAAGAGAATGGAAAGAGAGGAAGTTAACAACTTAATGGGACATCTCAAACAACTGGTAAAGGAAGAACATTCCAATCCAAAACCCAGCAGAAGAAAAGAAAAAGCCAAAATTAGAGCAGAATTAAATGAAATTGAAAACAAAAGAATTATACAACAGATCAATAAATCAAAAAGTTGGTTTTTTGAAAAGGTCAGTAAAATAAATAAACCTTTTGCTAACCTAACAAGGAAAAAAGGAGTAAAATCTCCAATTTCATCAATCAGAAATGGCAAAGATGAAATAACAATAGATTTCTCAGAAATTCATAAAATCCTTAATGAATATTACAAGAAACTTTATACTCAGAAATATGAAAATCTGAGGGTAATTGACCAATACTTGGAAGCATGTCACCTTCCAAGACTTAGCCAGAATCAAGTGGAAATGTTAAACAGGCCTATATCAAGTTCTGAAATAGCATCAACTGTACAAAATCTCCCTAAAAAGAAAAGTCTGGAATCAGATGGCTTTACGTCAGAATTCTACCAAACCTTTAAAGATGAACTAGTACCTGTATTACTCAACCTTTTCCAACATATAGAAAAAGAAAGAATACTACCCAACACATTCTATGAAGCAAACATCACCTTGTTCCCCAAATCAGGAAAAGACCCAACAAGAAAAGAAAATTATAGACCAATATCACTAATGAATATTAATGCAAAAATATTCAACAAGATCCTAACAAACAGAATCCAGCAACACATCAAATAAATTATACACCATGACCAACTGGGTTTTATCCCAGGGTCTCAAGGCTGGTTTAATATACGTAAATCTATAAATACAATTCAGCACATAAACAAATTAAAAAAACAAAGACCATATGATTCTCTCAATTCATGCAGAAAAAGCTTTTGAAAATATCCAGCATCCCTTCATGATCAGAACACTTAAGAAAATTGGCATAGAAGTTACATTTCTTAAACTGATGCCATCTATAGCAAATCCACAGCCAATATCATATTGAATGAAGTTAAATTGAAATCATTTCCACTCAGATCAGGAACCAGGCAAGGTTTCCCATTGTCTCCACTGCTCTTTAATATTGTGATGGAAGTTTTAGCAATCACAATTAGGGAAGAAAAGGTAATCAAGGGTATCGATATAGGGTCAGAAGAGATCAAACTTTCACTCTTCACAGATGATATGATTGTACATCTGGAAAACACCAGGGATTCTACTACAAAACTCTTAGAAGTGATCAAGGAATACAGTAGTGTCTCAGGTTACAAAATCAACATTCATAAATCGGTAGCCTTTATATATACCAACAATAGTCAAGTTGAAAAAAACCGTCAAGGACTCTATTCCATTCACTGTAGTGCCAAAGAAGATGATAACTGGGAGTTTATCTAACAAAGAACGTGAAAGATCTCTATAGAGAGAACTATGAAATTCTAAGGAAAGAAATAGCTGAATATGTTAACAAATGGAAAAACACACCATGCTCATGGCTGGGAAGAATCAACATTGTTAAAATGTCCATACTACCCAAAGCAATATAAAATTTTAATGCCATCCCTATTAAAGCTCCACTGTCATACTTTAAAGATCTCAAACAAATAATACTTCATTTAATATGGAATCAGAAAAAACCTCAAAAAGGCAAAGCATTACTCAAAAATAAAAACAAAGCAGGAGGATTCATGCTTACCAGACCTCAGACTATACTATGAATCGATAGTGATCAGAACAGCATGGAACTGGCACAAAAACAGAGAGGTAGATGTATGGAACAGAATAGAGAACCAAGAGATGAATCCAGCTACTTACCATTATTTGGTCTTTGACAAGCCAATTAAAAACATTCAGTGGGGAAAAGATTCCCTATTTAACAATTGGTGCTTGCTGAACTCACTGGTGACCTGTTGAAGCTGGAAACCGGACCCACACCTTTCACCATTAACTAAGATAGACTCTCACTGGATAAAAGATTTAAACTTAAGATATGAAAATAGTAGAAGTTATATCTTATAATAGTAGAAAGTTATATCTTAAACTTCAGATATAAAAATAGTAGAAGAAACTTAAGATATAAAAATAGTAGAAGTGCAGGGAAAACTCTTGAAGGAATCAGCCTGGGTGAATATTATATGAGGAGGACCCCCCTCCGCCCCCGGCAAATGAAGCAGCATCAAAAATATACTACTGGGACCTGATCAAACTAAAAAGCTTCTGCACAGCCAAGAACACAGTAATTAAAGCAAGCAGATAGACCTCAGAATGGGAGAAGATATTTGTAGGTTATCTCTCTGACAAAGGGTTAATAACCAGAATCCACAGAGAACTCAAACTTATTAACAAGAAAAGAACAAGTGATCTCATCTCAGGTTGGACAAGGGACTTGAAGAGAACCTTCTCTAGAGAAGACAGGTACATGGCCTACAGACATATAAAAAAAAGCTCATCATCCTTAATTATCAGAGAAATGCAAATCAAAACTACTTTGAGATATCATCTAACTCCAGTAAAATTAGCCCATATCACAAAATCCCAAAACCAGAGATGTTGGCATGGATGTGCAGAAAAGGGAACACTTCTACACTGCTGGTGGGAATGCAAACTAATATGTTCCTTTTGGAAATATGTTTGGAGAATACTTAAAGATCTAAAAATAGACCTGCTATTCGATCCTCCAATTCCTCTACTAGGTATATATCCAGAAGACCAAAAATCACATTATAACAAATATATTTGTACCAGAATGTTTATTGCAGCCCAATTCATAATTGCTAAATCATGGAAGAAGCCCAAGTGCCCATAGACCCACGAATGGATTAATAAATTGTGGTATATGTACAACGTGGAATATTATGCAGCCATGAAGAAATATGGAGACTTTACCTCTTTCATGTTTACATGGATGGAGCTGGAACATATTCTCCTTAGCAAAGTATCTCAAGAATGGAAGTAAAAGTATCCAATGTAATCAGCCCTACTATGAAACTAATTTATAGCTTTCATATGAAAGCTATAACCCAATTATAACCTAAGAGGGAAAGGTAGGGGAGGGCAGATGACGGGTGGAGGGAGGGTAATTGGTGGAACCACACCTACGGTGTATCTTATAAAGGTATATGTGAAACTTACTAAATGTAGAATATAAATGTCTTAGCACAATAACTAAGAAAATGCCAGGAAGGCTATGTTAACCGGTGTGATGAAAATATGTCAAATTGTATATAAAACCAGTGTATGGTGACCCATGATTGCATTAAAGTACACAGCTATGATTTAATAATAAAAAAAGATATAAATTCTAATGTTTAATGTCAGAATAGGGAGAATATAGTAGCAACAATGTATTGCATATTTCTAAGCGAGAAGAGAGGATTTGAAATGCTCCTGTCATATAGAAATTGTAAATACTTCAGGTGACGAATACCTCAAATACTCTAATTTGATCACTATATATTCTTTGCATGTAAGAAACACTCATATGTACCCCATATATATGCATGATATTATGTATGAATGAAAAAAGAGTAGTAATTGACTTGAATCCCCATCTAAATGTCTAGACAGAGGGAGAATGACAAGAAGCTAATCATTCTCCCAGAGAACGTCAGTTTTTGAAGGCACTTGTTCTTGTGGATATTTGAAGTTGTTGAAGTGGAATGTTGCTGTTTCATTTCTGTGTTTGGGGCACCAGAAAGAAAAGAAAGGATGAAAAGAGGAAAAAGAATGAGAAATAAAGAAAGGAAGAAGGAAGGAAGGGAAGGAACAAGAAGGGAAGGAAAGGGAAGGGAAGGGACAAGAAGGGAAGGGAAGGGTATACAATGGAGGATTGGTTGAAAGAATGCACATGGATCTGGTAAGCAAATATTTATTTTCAAGAGTAATTAAACCACAGTGGCTGTGAATGTAGCAACACTTGAACAGTGAATAAATGAGGTTCAAACCATAGTTAAATACACAGAAGCAGGAATAATCTGAAAATGAAATGGTGGAACTGTTTCATTCCATAACTTTGGCCACAGGACTATATCTCTAGAGGAGACTGAGGAGTCTTCTGTTCAAAAATTTAATGATTAGAGATGGGGGCAGGCAGAAGCAAGAGCCTACCACTGATGTATACCAATAAAAAGACCAATTCACTGATTAACAACTATAGATGAAATATATCTAACAAGTTCCACACATACATAAATAGTTTCAGCTAGCTTCTCTCAGCCTTACCTTCAAATATGAATGTATAACTAAAGTGCATTGAGCATTCTGTCAAGCCTCTAACATGAAAGAAAGGGATCAAAGCAAGCATACTGAAAAATGGTTCAGAAGAGAAAAAACATAGTGGATATATCAGAGTTACAATAGAAGATGTATTTATGGAACATAAGTGAAATGATATGAAGCCAGGACAGCCAAAACAAACAAACAAACAAACAAACAAACAAAAACTCTTGTAAATATGTATAACCAAAATTAATTAAAGTTCCAGTAGAGGTTTGGAAAATAAAATTGAAGAAATCTCCCAGAATGTAGAAAAATAAAAGGAAGAAAAACTAGAATGAAAAAAATACTAAATTCTGAAGGTCTGATATCTGAGTCATAATAATTCTAGAAATAGAACACAGAGGAAAATAATTTAAAATAACAACAAGAAAATAACTAAGGTCATGATTGCAAGGGCTCATGGAATAAATAATAATATAAAGAAAATCACACCCATGTGTATCATCTTGAAATTTCAAAACTCTGGAGATAAAGATTTAATGCTTAAGACTACAAAGTGGGTATGGGAACAGATCACATAAAAAGGAACAACAGCAACAAAAAGGAATAGTTTCCAAATTCTCAAAAGAAAGGGCTGGACATTAACAGGCCCTAACCTCTGAAGGAAAATGATTATCAACAGGGGATTCTACAACCAATTAAATTGTTAGTTGAGTGTGAGGTTAGAATGAGGATAGATTATAGATGGTGTCATCTAAATTAGGGCTCCAAAGTGTATTTTCATGAATCCGTTCCAGATGTTATTGAACACGTTCTCCAGAAAAGCAAGACAGGAAACCCCGAAGAGAAGAAGTACTCAGAAGACAAGAATCCAGCCAGTACCCAAGTCTTAGGGCATTTCCAAAATAACAGCTGTTCACCAAGACCAGAGAACAATCAGCCCAGATGCAAAAAGGGCAGAGCTCCAACAGGCTTGTTTGCAAGGTGGGGGTGTGTGTGAATTGTTTGAGGGGAAGGTGTGAAGAAGCTGATAGATATGTGATAATTTAAAATTTTTAAACTCAATAGTAAAATGAAACCAGTAGATGAACAACACATGCCCACAGGAAAGAAAAACACAAATTTTAGAGAGTGGGGAGAGAGGAGATTGGGGGGTGGGGGGTGGGAGGGCTGGGATTGGTGTGCTCTAATGGGCACAATGTAAGGGTATATGGCACACCTCCTGGGTGAAGGGCTCAACTACAACTTGGACTTCACCTGACAAGCTCAAACAATGTAATTTAATTTTTTGTACTCTCACATTAATCTGAAATTTAATAAAAACAAAAAACTTACATTAGAAGGCTTTGGCTAGGCTTGACAAATTATGGAAAAAATAAGAATGGTGATTTAAGAACAATAAAAAATTGTATATAAAAGGATCATAGAGATTTTAGATCAGGAAGGAGTATCTAGTATTCTTAGTTTTAGAGGTTGTGTAAAAGAGACATAAATGGGGGAAGGGTAAGGATTCTGATCTCAGTACCATAACATAAAGTAAAATATTAGCAAAATAATTGATTAATAAAGTCACAGAAGCATAAGAAAATTGTATTAGAACTGTGTCTAGCATTGTGCATTTTTGAGTATTGTATCCCTGGGTGTGGGGGAGGGTGAGTGAGGGCTGGGGAGGGAATTGAAGCTTTTGTTTACTAGACATTTTGTGCTATTGAATAGTTTTAAGATATGTAAGCATATTGCTTTGGTAAAAGTAATGAAGAGAAACATCAGCAAACTAGTAAGTGCGGTTCCCTTATTATGGTCTATTTATTAGTTTGAAATATAAACCTTACAATAGTGTTTCAATTTGTGAAGCAAGGTCAACAATATTTGCTGCTGAGTCCTTTCGGGGGTAGATGTGAGAAGTGAATAACTACTAATAGAAACATTTCAATTGCCCCTGGAGAAATAGCAATGCAAACATGAAACAATGTTATAACCTGCCTATTCTAGATTTTAATTTTATTGGGAGTTAAGTGTTTATTATTTCTAGATATCAAACAATATAAATTATTGACAATGATTTAAATTATTTACTCTATACTTAGGAAGCAAATGCCAAGTAGGCATGTTAGTCCCAGCAGTTCCATTTTCAAATGAAATATCACTTGGCCAGTTCTGCCCCAAACAGTGAAATGCCGAATACATTCCTTTAATGGGCCTAAGACACATTTTAGATGAAAATCCAAAATGCTTGTGGATATTTTTCTCCTTGGATGAAGGAAGACTATCATTTATGCTAGTGAAGTAGTACAAATTAATCCAGCAGCCACATGAAAACCCTCTGGGAATGGCCATCTTACCAGCAAAATGGTCTGTCAAGGGTCTGTCAATGCCCTTGACATTTTATAAAAATATTTTAATAATTCCTATTAAACTTTACTCCCCCAAATAGTGTTCCTATGTATTCTTAAATTTCAATGTCAATGTTAAAAAATACCATTTGGTATAGAAAATGCAAACATGCAAGCATTCTTTACATAGTATCTGGTCCTGATAAACAGTACTGGAAATCTGCCTTTTTTCTGAATACCATGGAAATTTTACCCACCAAGCAACTGACGTCCCTGAGTCACGACTTGCTTCAGACCACTCTTCCCAGTCATTTCACTATTTACAGTAAGTAATAGGCCAGTGACACAGTATGAGCAGGGCAACTTGTGTTAAGTATCCTTTCCTGGTATGTTTTAAGAGCTAGAAGAACAAAGCTTGCTCCAACAGGCTTTTTGGGGCTATAAATACTTGTTAATATATACCGCAGAACATGGAGGAATAGAAGACAAACGTTTTCTCGCTTATCTTAATTTACCTATTAAATGTAAGAATTGTACAGGGCTCTTTCATCGACTCATGTCGAATTAGTCTGTGACCCTAAGGTGACATAAAATTCAAGGAATAGTTAACGGAGATTACTATTCTGCTGATGAAGCGGTAAAGTAAATAAGATGGTCAGTTTTAAAAATCCAAAGGTTTAAAATGTGTCTTAATTTCCCTTGGATTCATATTATAAGAATATCATAGTATATATGATATTTGGCCCATTAAAGTTCACTTCAAAATATGAAATAAATGAATTACTAAAAGTTAAGAAAATAAAAATTATGTATAGTCAAGTTTTTAAATGTGTGAAAACTGATTCTGCAAGAAGAAAAACTAGGATTCACTTCTGAAGCACTGAATTCCATCATTTTCCTCCAGATGTTCATATGAAGTAGCAAAAAGTTCAAATTCAGGATTCCATATTTTCTCAAGTTTTCTTGGTATTAAACTATGGTCAATGACTTTGTTTTTAGTATATCCAAGGAGAACATACAGCTTGATTGAGTTCCTACTGTTTACAATTTTCACCATATAGTTTCAAACTTGGCTCATGACACGACCAAATTTTTGTCAAATTCTAATTTATTCAAATAAATCAATCAGATGATGTTAATAATTGAGTCTTTTTTTAACAGGTGAAAAAATACATATACAACACATGTATAAAATATGTATGCACTGCTTAAAAACTAAAATCTTCCAATTATAATAATCTACCTCTTATACTCTATACAGTTGCAATATTTAATTGCAAGAGCAAATTTTTAGTGGTGAAAGTATTTTTCTTCTAAAAATATGATTATGTAGGTGGTTACATTGTTTTTAAATGATCTTATTTTTAAACCCCAATGTTCAAAAGAACAAAGAGATTCCAAAATATTCCTCAGAAAATCTCTATGAAGTATAAGGTGAGAGCAATTATGTTCTTTTCCCTTTTGCAAAGAAGAAAAGGAATATGCCAGAAAGCTAATTTTAGTTTCTTCCAAGAGTCTTATAATTAAGCAAAAATCTGACTCCTAACTAGATATTAATAAACTAGGCTGCTCCAAGAGAGTTCATCTTTACAACTCAATCTTACTTTCATCATACTGTTTGCCTTCTTTCCCCAAATGACTGATTTTAAATACCGTGTTTTGTTTCTTAGTAACCCTAAGAAAATATATCATTACATTTTACATAAATGGCCATCCTGATGGTCCACACACAGCTGCAAGGCAGGCTACGTTCTCAGGGATGGGGGCAGTGTGAATATTGTTTGGTGGAGTGCAAATTTTCTGTTAAACACCAAGTACTGAAAATATTCACTGAGATAAAATAATATGCTTTTAAACTGGAAAGGACTCTAGGCTGATGGTTTCAATATTTTTGCTAGCGAAGTTTCTTTAATAGTTTACTTACAGAACCTACAGTTCAAAGGTTTTTAAATCGGTAAAAAAGAGGTAATATATACTGTTATTTTGTAATATTAAAACCTAAAATGGAGTTTTACTTCATTTTGAAGAACTCCCATTACTACCTTTGAGGACCTAGGCTGAGAATGAATGAGTTACTATTAGTCCTTCATTCCACAGATGGCAGGCGAAGGTTGCTGAAGGTTACACAGATAAAGAGGCAGTGCGAGAAAGAAGCAACAAATTGGGGATCAACATGATAAATCCCTTCTGGGACGCTGTCTCCTGCCTTAGCACTTCTTCGTCAGCCGGCTCCTTTCAACCCTTCTTCCAAGTGCAGTTCAAATCTCTTCACTGTGAAATCTGCCCTGATTTCCATCCTCCCATAATATCTGGTTAGAAATAATGTACTTTCTCCTATGCCTATATTATCAGTTTGAGCATTGTTCTTCTTGCTTTCTGATAGTTTGTTTGTATATTTCTTCAGCCAAAGACTTGCAGGGTAGGAAGAGTCCCGGCTTCCTTTTTGTAACTCCAGCATCTACATATGTGGGCATTGACATGTGCCAGCCAAATGAGGCTTTATGCATGGTGTATAATCACATACTGCTCAAAAATAATCTGTTATTCAGATTTACTCATACTTAGAATAACAATAAATTTTCTCTAGTTACATTTGTACAGTTTTTTACTTACATCAAAATATTTTAATTAAAATAGAGGACAAATATGATACCTTCAGAAAATCTTATTTTTCACTACCAAGTTAACCAGTGAGTATCACATTCGGATAGAAAAATGTGATCTTTGCTTAAAAACTTATGGAAGACAAAGATATTATAAAATTAACTGTGTCAATATTATGTTGAGCTATGTGACAGCTTTATAGTGAATCATGTATGTAAAATCATAGTGAACTAGTAATTTTGAGCAAGAACTTCCCCTTTGTTTCTAAAAATCCAGTGATAGGGTAATACAGAGAAAAAAATGCTGTTTTTTAATATCAACAAAGATACATTGATAGGACAATCTATTAGATGCTGCAAAGAGCAAGAGGAGTAAGGCACAACTTTCTACATCATTAGTGTATTTGATGCACATTTTCCATGTTTTGCAATCAGTTATTCCTATGCTCTGTTTGCTTGGAAATAGAGGAGTGTAGTACAGTGGTTGTGAGTTTGGGATCTAGTCATTTGGGTCTGAATCTTGACTCTGTCTGTATGACCTAGGGCAATTTTATTGACATCTCTAAACTCCCAGTTTTTCATTAAGAAATGAAGCTGATGATACAACCTATCATAATGGCAAGTATTGAATAGAACAATTCATAGTATTTTGCACCACACGTAGCTTAATAGTAACAATAAGGGAAATTATTACTACTGTTGTAATAGTGGAGTGGCTGTTATTGAAATTACGGTCATAGAAATTTAAGAATGGAAAGCAGCTTCATGGTGTTTTAAGAACAAATGCCTTATTTCCCAACTGAGAATAACTGTGAGTCTTGCTCAAGTTCTGTACTAACGCTTCCACTGTCCTCGCTGCCACATGTTCAGATTTGCAGCTCAGTCTGGTTAAGCACTTCCCTAAAAGGACTACTAACCTTCGTTAAACAAAACAATTTTGTCTTTCATAATTTTTTTTTCTGTGATCATTTATTGGAAAGAAAAAAGTGGCAGAAAATTAGTAACTGAATCTGAACAAATGTGTAAAAATTGTTATAAATTCTGAATTTTGCCTCATTTTCTCAGCTAAACCCTCTTTATAATAATCATCTCCCAGAACATGCTATCCCTTTCCCGACAGCTGGAAGGAATCCCATCTGAGGGAATTTGCTCCCAGAAATGGGCCCACACACCTCCGCATGTGAGGATGCTGGTCAGAGGCCTGCTCCTGTAGAACAGTACTTCTAAGCTGCGGTCAGCCTCCCAGTAGATACACCCTGCTATCAGAACTCTGCTATTCACTCTAATTCCGAAGAATCCTCTACTACTTTTGAAATTTCTTGTTTACTTTCAATTCATTTATAAAATGGAAAATTAGATTTCAAAGAATTTTTATCTAATAAACAGTAGCTCCATTAATTGACTAAGATTGTTTTAATATTAGTTTTAGTCAATTAATTTTGAAAGCGTTCATATTTATTTTTGTCAGGGAACCAATCTTAAATATATGTATTGAAATTAAATGGGAAGACAAGTAGCTATCTGATAAGCCTTTAATTGCATACATTTCAATTTTTCTAGAGTCCAAGAGAAAAATAATTGATAAAACAGAATCTAGTATATGTTATACTATATATTCTGGTTTAAATCAAACTGTATGTATATTTTTGCATTCAAGTTTTTATTTAAAATTGTATAATATTGATTTTCTATGTAATAATAATTTTAATGGTTGCACAATATTACATAAGCTTGGCATAATTAATTTTTCTCATTTTGTGGGACAATTACCTTGCTCCCAATATTTTATTATAAGTAATGTTTTAATAAACATATGTAAATAAATGACCTAATAAATTTCAACTTCCTTCATAGAAATATCATTACTGATCCAAAGAATGTAATTATTTTTGTCAAACATTATAAAATAGTTGTTCCTCATATATCAGCTAACAGAAAGATAAAATTTATGTGCTTTTTATTTGTATATGCTTCATTATTAAAGAAATTAAATATTCTAGAATTCATTATCTATTTTTTCTAAATTAATAATTTATAAAGTATTCTTGAACCATGCCCAACAAGATGTCTTCTTTAATTGATTTCTGTTTTAATTATTTTGTTCTTTAAAAAAAGTCCTTTAATAATTTGTTCTCATTAGCTCTTTACTAATCTTTCTTGATGTTATCTTACCTAAAGTTGTTTGTTTATACAAATTTTAGGATTTATTTTTTAATCCCCTACAGCAGGGGTCCTCAAACTACAGCCCGTGGGCCACATGAGGTGGCGTGGTTGTATTTGTTCCTGTTTTGTTTTTTTACTTCAAACTAAGATATTTGTAGTGTGCATAGGAATCTGTTCATAGTTTTTTGTTTTTTTTTTTTTTAAACTATAGTCCAGCCCTCCAAAGGTCTGAGGGACAGTGAACTGGCCCCCTGTTTAAAAAGTTTGAGGACCCCTGCAAAGATAATCTGTAGAGATTTTTATTGAAATTAAATTAAATATATATTTTAAAAATATATTAAAAATGTTTTTCCAGTCTTCTAATTCAGGAATTTATTTACTCATTCCTTTAGGCCAAGCAAAATACTGTAGGTCTCCCTCATTTCTTGTTACTGTAAGATGATTCTTAGCTATCATATTTTACATTTGTTCCTGCAAACAGGATCATTTTTTATTAAATTTTTAATTGGTTATTACCTGTGTACAGAAAGTTTTTGAATTTTAACTTCCAAAAAACAGTTTATTCGACTTGACTTAAAAAATTTACTTCCTTTTTTCTCCATTTTTTTCCTAATTTCTCCCAATGTTTTTATCCCCATGTATGGGTACTTTCTTTCCTTAGCCAAAACTTGCTAACTTATTCACTCTTACAATGGCCAAATTTAGGTGACATACAACTCACTTTAACAGACAGCAGTGTCTGCAATTTTTACTAAAATATAGGTCTTGTATTTCTCCATCAGAAATTTAGCCCACTGAGATCTGAAGTTCATCCCTGACACTACTTAAACTATTTTTTCGGTCTAATATTTATTTTCAATTTATTCACATGCTAATCAATGTGAAAGGACAGATCAGTATGTTACCAGTGATTTCTCAGTTATCAAATTAGTTAATTACTTCATTCACAACAAATATTTGTTAAATTCTAATAATTCAATAATGAATGTAGTTTTCTTCATCTTATTGGGCTTTTCAAGTTCTTCTAATATATCTTTGCTCTTCAGGCTACTACATGGTCCATCTTGTACCTATTGCTTACATACTGATATTTTCAGGACTGTTTTGTTTCACAGTACTCCTCCCTTTTGTTCTTTTCTTACTTTCCCCTGGAACAATCCAAATTATTTCACAGCCTCAAATGTGACCTGGACATCATTGAATTCCCAAATTATATACTCTTTTCAGAAATTTTACCTCATTTCCAAACTGCTTCTTCAATGACCTACTTTTCACTTTGATCTGGGTATTTGTCTAAACTGTTTGATTAACTCAAAGTAGAATTTCTTTACATTTTCTTCAAAATCATCTTCTTTGTTGTTTGAATACTTTATTTCAGATGATGACATCATAATAATGATATATGATAATAGTGACATAATAATAAGAAGAAACGTTTATTCAACACATTATATTCCAGACACCATTTTTAGAGATTTGCATATACTAACTCATTAATACAACAATTCTATTAAGGTAAAAATGTCTATTGTACCTATTTCACAAGTAAGACCATTTAGACACAAAGGATTTGAGCAAATTGCCTAGTAAAGCACTGATAAAATAAAAGGTGAAAAAAACAGCTTTATAGTCTCATTAAAAAGTTCTTTTTTTAAAACCACAATTCTATACTTCCAAGCTAAAAACATGAGAATCATCCTTTAGTCATTCTTTCCTCTTATACTCCTAAATCGTTTAGCAAGAACTGTTGTTTAGTCTTTGGTATAGTCAATGCCTTTCTCATCACCCTTCTGCATTTTCAGTCAACCACCAAGTCTTACTTAAAGTGTAGCAAAGTCTTCCCACTTCTAACATTTTATGCTTGTCTGATGTCTTCATTATGATCAGCCATGACTCAGTCATTCCGATGTTTAGAAGTCTTTCCATATTGTAGTTGAGTCCTTCACCCAGGAAGTGTGCCTTATACCTGTACTTTGTAATACGTAATATGTATTACGTGGGAAATAACTGACTCCTCCCCCCTTGAATTTAACTGTGTTTTTCTCTTGGGTGGGCCTATAGTTAGTCTACTAGTTTCAACTTAGTGCTGAGTACATGAGATGCTTGCTTTTTCATCTCGAGATACTTTATTTAGGACAAGTTCTACAAATCCTTTCGGGTAAATACAAAATGTACTTGGGAAAAAAAAGTAAAAGTCTCTCCATGACTTTACGTCCCTAATTTAAATTTAAATTTCAACTCTTTAGCGAAGTGTTCAAGGTCCTTTGTATTCTAAAGCTGTATTGCATTTAAGACATTCTCTACTTGTACCTCAACTTTACCACAAACACATGTTCTTAGTTGTGGTGAACTACTTATTCTTATCTAAACGTATGTGGGTATATAGGTGTGTGTGTACCTACGTGTTTTAGGAGCCATTTTAGTTATTATTATTATTTTTTTGCAGCCTCTCCCACAACTGCAAGAGAATAAGTGTGCAAGATCCAGGGATCTGGCAAGAGTCTGGAAGAGGTATACCTCACTTGGGTCTCTGAATATTTACAGAGGAGAATAAGGAAAATCCTTGCCTTATCTATTTTCCAAGTAATGCTATTCTGAAGTAGCTCTAGAAATAAAGTGTTACTTATATAAGTTATACAAAGATTTTTATGCATTTTATCAGCTTACTAATTACTAGGGGGGCTTACTCTCTATTTCAGGAAGTTGGCCCATGGGTCTTCATTGTTCAAGAAGTTAATGGATTCCAAATTCACCATCATGGTTGAAATATGGAAGAACATGTTAAATTAGAAGAATTTAATTGTGTTTTCATCTTATGCGGGACTGTAGTTGTTAATCTACTAGTTTCAACTTAGTACTAAGTACCTGCTTGTAAGCCTATTTTTATAGTAATTTATGACTTGTGATGGGTATAAATGGCTATTGATTATAATAGATCTGTCAATATCAAATGATAATAATTTCCTAGATTATCCCTCCATGACCGTTCAATTTAATTGCCTCATTTTACAGATGTGGTTTAATAAGCCACATCTGTCAGGAAATAATGTGTAGAGCAGTCAGTATACTTTTTAGAATCATTATGCTTACATTACAATACATTTCAGAATAATTCTTCATTCTAACTTTTTATTTAAATTTCTATCTTAGTGATATTTTTAATATGCATTTTAATGTGACCCACGCTAAATCATTTTTAAGCGATAGACGAGGGCATAAAAAATATTCTAAGTAGAAAGAAAAAAGAAATTTAAAATAAACCAAATCGATTAACTTTTTAAATTAATTTCTTATAATAAGATATTTCTCAGATTAAACACAATAATAACTCCAAAGTCAAGGTTATATATTGCAGCAGGGACCCAAGTCATTCAGCTGCACAAACACCTGGCAGTTGAAACGACAGCATCTAAATCACAGATTAGCTAGGATGAGAAAATAAAACTTTGGAACTAGAACAGTAGTCCTTGATAAATGTATCATATTTTTCTTCAGTGTTTACTTTTGATAAATGGCCAGACTTTGTGATGACTTTGCTCTGACATTTATCTTACAGTCAGCAGCCATTATCTTGTGACAACAATCTATTCCTTTCTCTTACCTTGTAGCTTGTAATTGTTAAGTCTTCTCACTGAGAATTTCTTATCAATTTTCTAATTTATGACATGTGGAGCCCAACTTTGAAATAAAATGTTTTAGGCATATGGCTGTTATTTACATAGGCATCTTCTATGGAGAAATATTATGAAATGCAAATCAAATGCTTACAATTTTGTTAATTCAAAATTATTTGAGCTACCTATGAATTTCTGAGAAAGTTCACAGACTTGCAGGTAACAGAGATGAAACAGTTTTTTGCTCATTAATATATGGGTCACATCCTACTATATGGATGGAATAGCCCCACAGCCAATTACTTAAAGAACTGAGCAAGTTGCCAGGAAGTTGTAACCATTGGCATCCCTCTCACTAAACATATTTTTTTCCAAGTGTCATTGCTCCTGTGGCTACAGGAGGCTTCTCAGAGCACATGAGGAAATGGAAAATTGCAAGGCAAATTCTCTAACAGAGTGTTGTTTGGAGAGTTCATTATAAAGCATTGATACTGAACAACCAGACAATGACTTTGACTAATTAGACCTGCACTACCCCTTGGTGACCATTCAATTTAAATGCCTCATTTTACAAATAAGAAAACTAAGGCCTTTATACAGGTTTCCACGTCCACTCAGAAAGAGAAAGAAAGCAACCACATAAAACTAGTAACTTCCAGAAATTACTGCAAGAGTGATTCCAATAATTTGGAATAACTCCTTATTTCCTTTTGTTAAGAAAGGTATTTTGAGAATTTTTTGAGAAGTGCTGTTCTACATTATGACATATCTTTATAAACATAAATAATCTTTTTACTACTCCATCCAGGACACTAGCTTTCTCAATATTGGGATTTCCTAGACATTCAGTTTTAGAATATCCAACACAGACTGTGATGGGGAAGATGGAGTGATATGTGTGTGTGCCCATGCAAAGATGAAAAATGGTTTGGTTAGGACCCTGGTCACAAATAAACCAAGAGGAAAAGAATAAATCAAACTGATTCAAGATTCAGTTATTTTATATTAGCAGTACTTTTATATATGTATTCTTCGGAATATAGATCAGTGTGTGTGCTAGAAGCCAAAGAAAAGTAACTTGAAAGTGTCCCTAGGGAAGGAGAAGTCTCTGCTAAAAGCTCCTTTTCTAACAATGTCATCAGCTCTCTCATTTTTTCTTTGCTGTCAGTTACATCTTGTTGGGCATTGCTAGAGTAGTGTGATTAATGCTTAAAGGAAGCACATCACTTTCTATATGGTCCAGTACCATGCTCCCTGTGACCTCCATTCAGCACTCCTCCCCAGAGACAGTGTTTGGTACTCTGCTCATAGATAACTAGTTTCTCATGGAAATATGGGACGAAAGGTTAAACACTATGATGATGATATTAGCAAAGTGGTATAGGATGAGTTCCCTATCACAGACACCTACTATGGTAAGCAGCTTCATTAGCGGTTAACTTTGAGCTAACAAAAATAAGGTAAGTATTCCATCCCAATGCTAGTATTTTTGGATATCTTACACCAAATTCCTTGTGCACTTTGGCAGCAACTGTACCACTGTAAATTGTAAATAGATGAAGACATGTGGTAACCCTACTAACATAACCAAGAGTTCACTGCTTCAAACATTCAGATTCATACCATTGTCTCCACTTAACTGGAAGAATTTGGGGAACATGCTCCTAAGTATCACAAGAATGGAAAAGCAAGTGTCCAGTATGCTCAATACTAATATGAACCTGGTAGATGAATAACTACACATGCACACAAGAGAAAAATACATTTAAATTCAAGAAAGGGTGTGAGGAGGGGTGTGGTAAACTCTCACTTATCAGGTATAGAGTAAGGGTATACGGCACACCTCGTGGGGGAAGGGTTCACCTGCAACTTGGACTTTAGCTAAGAAATGCAAACACTATGGTCTGATTGTATGCACCCTTACATTAATCTTGAATAAAAAATTCATGCCATTGTCTCATTTTGGAGCTTTCTGTGTGAGTTCCATTCAATAAGAGAAAGAATTAATTCATTTTTTGGTTTAATGATAAAGGTTTTTTTCCCAGGAGTTACTTGCCAGCTCTTCACTTTGTTGTTACTGTTTCTTTTCTTTTCTTTTTTTTTTTGAGACAGAGTCTCACGATGTCACCCTCAGTAGAGTGCTGTAGCATCACAGCTCACAGCAACCTCCAACTCTCGGGCTTAAGTGATTCTCTTGCCTCAGCCTCCCAAGTACCTGGGACTACCAGCACCCGCCACAATGCCTGGCTATTTTTTTTTTTTTGGTTGCAGTTGTCTTTGTTGTTTTAGCAGGCCTGGGCCAGGCTTGAACCCGCCAGCCTCAGTGTATGTGGCTGGCACCCTACTCACTGAGCTACAGGTGCCAAGCCTGTTGCTGTTTCTGACATAGGGCTAGAGTGCAGCGGCATCATTACAGCTCGCTGCAACCTCAAACTCCCAAGCTCAAGCCATCTATCTAGCTGCCTTAGTTCCCAAGTAGCTGGGACTACAGGTGTATGCTACCATGCCCAGCTAATATTTCTGTTTTATACAGATGGTAGAGGTCTCACTATATTGCTCAGACTGGTCTTGCTCTCCTATCCTCTAGTGGTCTTACTGCCTCAGTCCTACTGCCAAAGTGCTAGGATTATAGGTGTGAGCCACTGCACCTGACCTTTTCACCTTTTTAATGTCCTACTCACCATGAAATTGGCCAAAGTACTTTGGTGCATCTGCTTTGTGTGGAAGATACAGATGGCATCTCCAGGATCCTTCTCCAAATCCTCTCTCCAAAGGTGAAACCTATTGCTCTCCACTTTTTATTCCCACTGGCTCTAGTAACTTCATCTGTTCATGACCTTGAAATGGCCATACCGCAGTTTGACATTTAGGTTATTAAATGTCTATACTTGATACCCAGATAGTCAGCTAGCTGACATACATAGGTCACTACAAAAGTTTTGTGACAGATGTATTATGGTCCGTTATTTCACTCCCAAGAAATACAGCTGACAGCACCCTTTGATACACCCATGCAAGTTCCAATGTGCTTGGCTTATTAGCGTTGCTGGGAGGGCTTCATTTGTTTCCATCTGAGTAGACTTTATGTTTCTTGATTTTTGTGACCCTCAAAACTTTCATAATGACCCATGTATTTCTCATGTTCCACAAACCCATAGACTCTGGGTTTATTTGCCATAAGCAATCCTAAACCAGGAATATCCTGCTAAGAACACTGCATAGATAGGTCTCCTTTTCTTGCAGTACCATTAGCTAATTTACCAGAATGTCCGGTCATCATCTTTTTACAAGATTATGTTGAATTCTTGCTTCTCTCTCCTCCCCCCCCCCCACCCAGTAGCATCCCCATGTCTGTTTCCTCACAAAGGCAGTGAAAGGATTACAGGCCGGCTACATTAACCCCTTTCTCCCCAGTTTAACTAAAGACACTTTGACTGCTATTATAATTGTGGTGCAGTTATAACTGGAATTATTAAATAAATTTGGCCACTACATGGGAAGGAGATCGACTCAACTTCCAAAGCATGGTTCATGTAAGACAGAAAAATGTCTCTGGCTATAAGATAGGCAATAATAATTCTGTTTTCTGTAGCTCAATAGTGGCATTAATTCACTTTTATTGTTTATTCTTTTGGAAAGGAGTAATCTGGGAGAATGGCTCTAATAAAACAGGGGAAGCTAAGAGTTTTTTGAGTTTGCTGATGCTTAAATGTGATTAGAAAATACCTGAAAGGAAAAGATTACAATATAAATACTATCGACAATGTATAATAGCTACACATCCCTAGAATGAAAACAGGAATGTAAGTTTTTAGATATGTAAGTATATCTATGTAAGTATAAGACAGAAAATATCTTAGAATTGTATTGCTTAACATAATAAAATCCAAAAAAATATATTTACATAAAATATTCGACAACACTTTGCATAACTGTAAAGTGCTAAAAATCAATTTAATCCTTTTTTTTGCAAAGGCAAATATGAAATGGAAAGCAATACAAAGAATGAACACGTTCATAAAGCTACACCCACAGAAAAGCAGAAATGTTAAAAATATCTACAAAAGAGAATACTTTTAATGATTTTAACATAATAATATATGGTATATTTATTATATTTTTCCAATCTCCACAGAGAAAAGAGCTTAAGAAGTATCTTGAGTGGTTTATGGGATATTAGATTATAAACTCATTCTTAACAGAAGATGTGGTTAAATACTAGAATGATCTATCTATATAGTAGAATGAGCTGCAATGACACCATTAAAAAATAGATGAATATCAATGTACTATATTACAAAATTTAAAATGAGACAAGAAAATTATATGTCCTCTCCTATTCCAATAACTCCATGACAAAATCCCACAAAATTACCAGTGAACTTTACTTTTAATTCTCATTAAATATAAAATATATTTTAATGTGTAACAACAAACTTATATATTTGGCCATTTCATTTTATTTATTTATTTATTTGAGACAGACTCTCACTATGTCGCTCTTGGTAGAGTGCTGTGACGTCATAGCTCACAGCAACCTCAAACTCTTGGGCTTAAGTGATTCTCTTGCCTAAGCCTCCCAAGTAGCTGGGACTACAGGCGCCTGCTGCAACGCCTGGCTATTTTCTTGTTGCAGTTGTCATTATCATTTAGCTGGCCCAGGCCAGGCTCAAACCCACCAGCCTCAGTGCATGTGGCTAGTGCCATAACCATTACAGGAGCCATGACTATATGTTTGGCCATTTTATAACATTTTTGCCAAAACAAAGCAAAACAAAATCAAATGACAACACATTTACTTTTCCAAACTCTCCATTTCAACGTTATAAAAAGTCTTCTTTATTAATTGAATCGCATTTTTTAGTGTAGTAAATGTTCAGCTAGCAATGTCTCTGTAGAGACATAATCGCCCACCCTTTCAAACAAATGATAAAACACAACTGTAGCCCAGAATGAAGGAGAGAAGAGTAAGGGGAGGGGAGAGGAGAGGGGAGCAGAGAGGGAGTGAAGGGGGAAGACCAGGTGGAGGGTAAGTATACTGCATACTGCAGTATTCAGTATAATTAAGTATACTGCAGGTTCCAGATAAACTTTAACATAAATTAAGTGATGAGTTTATTTAAATGGTTAAAATCATTATTTCAAAAAAATATTAATATGTTAATGAACTTAGAAGCACTCAACAATTCAAAACAACCATTATGTGTTTAATGATTCTAAATGTTTTATGTTGGATCATTAAATTTGAATCAGTATGTAAATGTTATCACAAAGATTCTTTGGTAGCTGAATTAAACTAGGTGTTCATATTCTGTGGAATATTTTGGATTTAGATAGTTATTGAATTGAAGAGTTTATTTCCAAGAAAAGGCCCTCCATAACTAAGTTTGCATCTGTTCAATTTGACACTAAACAGACAGTTTTAATTCAGGTCAGGATCATTTACATTTGGAGAATCGATTGAGAGGAAGATGAAATTTTGTCAGATGCTACTTTCGTAAGATGAGATCAACTAATAAAGAAATTAGGCAATTGTTCTATGCAAATAATCAATACAGAGTGTTTTTATGTATCTTTTTAGTATCAAAATTGCATTTGACATGTGATTATAAAGACAGGAGACTATAAAATGAGTACTGAAATGCCACTCAGAATATCAAATACCTGGACAAGCCTACTTTGACCCTGTTACCATGACATGGAGTATTTCTGTGAGTCCTATTTAGGAACTGTTTTCAGAGACCAGTAATGATTCACAAAAGAATCACCCAAATTGCTTTATTCTTGTGGTAAAGCAAATAAATAAATAAAGAGGTGAAATTTTTCAGTACAGAGGAGATCTTACAGGGTAAGCGGGTGAGCTAGGAAACAATTCTACAAACTTAATTCAAAACAAGTGCTACAAATTAATCATCTTATAAAGCTACACCATTAGAAATGAGCCTCAGAGTGAAAAGGGATGATTTTTTAACCCCTCTGGAAGTCTATGATTCTATTATTTTTTTCTGATTCAGCATTCTGTCAAACTCCAACATACTTATCAGTTATTTCCTCTTTAGATAGCTATGTACTAGGTAACTATCATCTTTCTGTAGCACATACGTGGTCCGGAGTAAAATCATTGCTCCCAAGTGTGATGGTGTGAGCATGTGCAGGTGTGCACGCAGTAGGTCATACTAACATTGTTCTCTGACTTCCTGCAGAGGGCGCCACCACAGACCAAGATACACAAGTATGTCTAGAGCAGGGTTTTTCAACCTTTTTTATTTCATGGCACACTTGAACCTATAGTTAAACTTCTGTGGCATGCTTAAGTTATGTTGATTTTTTAAAAAAGAGTAAAAAAAGAATATATTTACTGTGTCTTGAACTTCTTTCAGCAATAATTTATTTAAAGATCTTTATAAAAAATTTCGAGACACACCTAAGATCCTCTCAGCAGCACACCAGTCAAAAATCACTGGTCTACATATATTATGCAGCCATAAAAAAAAAAAAAAAAGATGGAGACTTTACCACTTTTATGTTTACATGGATGGAGATGGAACATATTCTTCTTAGTAAAGTATCTCAAGATTGGAAGAAAAAGTATTCAAGGTATTCTGTACTATTTTGAAACCAAGATATAATCACCCACCCTTTCAAATGAATTATAAAACACAACTATAGCCCAGAATGAAGGAGGGAAGAGGAAGCGGAGGGGAGAGGAGGGGGGAGCAGAGAGGGAGGGAAGGGGGAAGGCCAGATGGAGGGTGATCGGCGGGACCTCACCTATTGTGAATAATGCAAGGGTACATGTCAACTCCATTAAGAGTGGAGTATAAATGTCTTAACGCAACAATTAAGTAAGAGAGGTGAAGTTGACCAGTTTGATGTAAGCATTCCAAACTGTATATAAAATCAGCACATTGTACCCCATAAATGCATTAATGTATACAGACATAATTTAATTAAAAAGTCACTGGTTTAGAGAAAATTGGCACAAAGAAACCATTGGGAGATTTAGGGAAGGATTGCATGCACCTGATTTCATGTCTTAGATACGTAACATCTTATACTCCATTTAGAAAAAAAGTACATTCTCCTTGAGTGTGATGAATACTTGCAGGGCTTTTCCACTTTAGATCTCAATCTCCATTGTCCTCTACACACATTTGTTTTTATATCAAGGTTCTTCAAATATCAATTATTTGCATGCCTTCTTATTTAAAATCACTGCATGTAGCAAGATTATTAAAAACTAGTGTTTTATGTTCTACTAATACAGCTAAAATCTATTCATACACTGTTCAGGTTAATGCAACGGTCATCACTATTATTCTTAAGTGATACATAAGATTATTTAGTTTCATTAGTCATGATATGAAATAATGAAATTTTTTTTAGTTAAGTCTAATGGTCTTAAATTGTTTTCCTTTGGTTGAAAATTCAGTTTGCAAATGTACAAAAGTCTACAGAATTTTTTGATAATCAATGCAGATGATCACCAACCAGACCCAGCATACAAGACACAAAATAAGAAGAGACAAACCTTTGCCAGGCTTTTAACTTGTCTCTTCCAAGTAGCAACATTGCTAATGCTTAACACACATTATCAAAAGGTGGTACTGCCTGGTCTCACCACATTAAACATTTACAAATTCATTACTTAGTACTTAGTACTAAGTAATTCATTACTTAGTATATTCATTTATACATATTTTGTTCTGTGGGATTATTATGCATTTAGCTGTTATTCATTTAAAAAAGGTCCTACTGCATAACATTAGGTCTTCAAGGCATTTCCAAAGTGTTCAATTACTTCTTGGAACTATGGCTTTTTCTGGGTTTTTCTTTTCTCTCTCTTTCTCTCTTTGGAAAAAAGCCAGGTTCCCAGTCTTTGCACTTTGAGTCTTACTCTCTTCATCCACTGTTCCAAGGGTTGTGAAAAGAGGTTTTCTTTTATGACTGTCTGAACACTGAGGGTTCCTTTCTGGCTTGAAAAAATTCAAGCTTAAAAAAAATTTAAACTGGCATCTTTATAAAGCTGTAGCTTTTGCTCAGTGAGGGATCAAACCCTGTGAACAATGAATGCTTGTCTGAAGCAACTATTCACAGAAGGTACTGCCTTCTGGGGAATGGGAAAAGTTTTTACCTACTGACAAACGGGAGCAGCATAACAGAACGGCACCCAACCCAAAGTGCCCGCGTCTCCAGTTCTGAAATAGCAAGATCGGTTACAGCCCGTCTGCTGTTGACCTGTCGTTATAAAAAGTAGAGCACTGAGGAACATCAAACAAGACCGAGCGGCAGCCCAGATGAGATCATGTGTCTTCCTTTTAAATGTCTTTAATTTACAGATTTTAAAAATATTTAAAGAGGCTGAAAGCTTAGCCACATGTGTGAATTAAAACTTGATGATGTAGCTCTAGTTAGAGTCTGAGAGACAAAAAAGACAAATCTTGAGAAAATTGTCTAGGATATATAAATAGCTTTAGCAGTTACTTCAAAACTTAGTTTTTTTTTTTTTTTGTACCATTGAGGTATCCAGATTTCCTGAGGCATCTGAAAAGAATCCAAACCTCATGATGAACACTTTTTTGTGTCAGCCACTTGTGCTGTTCATTAGCCCCTCTCATTCTATGAAGTGAATAAACCAGCTAGAAAAAAAAAAATAATAATAAACCGTGATTTTCTTTCTCATTAGAATGTCAAACCATGTGGCTACTGGTTTGTGTTTAGATGAGAAAGTATTTCAATTTCTTGATCCTACCCTTGATTCTCCCTCCTGGTGAAGAGAGGGGTCAGGGCATGGAATGGTTGACAGGGGCAGGGTACTTTTACTTTGGGGCTCTCTCTCCTTCCTTCCCCTTCTCATGTCAGTCCCCACTAGAGCTGCCCCGTGCAGTTTCACTGGTAGCTGGAGAGACCTTAGACTGGACTAACTAAGAAAGGAGGTCAGGGAAGGGAGAGGGGAAAGATGGCAGCAGAAGTGAGACTAGTATATGGTGGGAGTGGGAATGTGGAGAGACAATGAGGGTCTTTCAGAAAAGAAACACAGGATTTTAGAATAAAAAGAGATGTGCTATGATTTGAATATGATGTGTCCCCTCCAACATTCAGGGGTGGTCAAAATGATAGTGCTAGGAGGCGGGGCCTTTACAAGATTATAGGCTCCTTCCTCATTAAGTAGTGGGATTAAAGCCCCATAAAAGGGGCCGCATGTAGCACTTGACTAACGTGCTAACCTGCTCTTAAAACTGCCATGTGCACAGACTGTTCTTCCCTTCACCAGGATGCCATGACAAGTACCATCTTGAAAGCAGAAAGCAGCCCTCCCCACATAACTTAACCTGCCAGTACCTTAATCTTGGACTTCCCAGATCTGTGAGAAGCAAATTTCTGTTCCTTATAAATTACCTTAATATTTCAGCAATATTAAGAACCACGTTCCCACTCTCACCCTATACTAGTCTCACTTCTGCTGCCACCTTTCTCCCTGACATACCTTAACGTCCAGTGTGTGGCCTTCTGTTAGAGGGGCACAGAGACAGAGCCCTCTATTTCTTCTGGTGCTGTCTTGTCCAAGACCCTAACGTTAGTAAGCTACAAACTTAGCTACAAATTTCTTTCACTTTGGTAACCATTTTACCATATATGTATCTCCTAACATCATGTTGCATATATTAAATTTATATGATAAAAATTTACTTTTTCAAAACAGGAAAATAATGGGCTTCTTAAAATCAGAGCTCAGAGTGTTAATTTCTTGGATATCAAATTTCCTGGACAAATCTTAAACATACTCTCAGTTCATAAAGGAATGCTTTATTACTTTTGGTGAATATGAATAAAAAGAAGCTACATGTTAGTCTTCTATTCCTTGAAAAAAAAAAAAAAAAAGCACATTATCTGATAACTCATACCTGATCACACAAAGTCCATTTGTAAGAAGTGGGGAAGGCGACATCTTTACTTCAGATATTTACTTACTTTTTCCTACTTTTAGTTATTAGTATTTGTAGACACAGTTTTGTGTTCTTTCTCTCCTGATGATTTTCTCTCCCAAAGGTCAATGTCATATACTCAAGAAAAATAAAGTTGGGCGGCGCCTATGGCTCAGTGGGTAAGGCGCCGGCCCATATACTGAGGGTGGCGGGTTCAAACCCAGCCCCGGCCAAACTGCAACCAAAAAATAGCCGGGCGTTGTGGCGGGCGCCTGTAGTCCCAGCTACTGGGGAGGCTGAGGCAAGAGAATCGCTTAAGCCCAGGAGTTGGAGGTTGCTGTGAGCTGTGTGAGCCACACAGCACTCCTACCGAGGGCCATAAAGTGAGACTCTGTCTCTACAAAAAAAAAGAAAAATAAAGTTTCATAGTAAAAAATGAAATATAGCTGTTTTCATCTATTCAAACCCTTTTATCATTATCACTATACACAACCCATCATAAAATGAAAAGAATTATGTACAAATGCTTAATTTATGATGTGATTATGTCCCAATAAATCCATCATAAATTGAAAATATTGTGAATCAAAAATGCATTTAATACCCCTAACCTACCCAACATCAGAGCTTGCTCAGCCTCATCTACCTTAAATAAGCTCGGAACACTTACATTAACCTGTGGTTGGGCAAACTCATTTAACATGGATTCTTTTTTATTAGGAAGAGCTAAATGTCTCCTGCAATTTACTGAATCCTAATGCACTTTACTTTCACACCATCAAAAAGTCAAAAAATCATAAATTGAACCATCTTAAGTTGGGGGCTACGTATATATTGTAATTATATAAGATATAGTTAGTATATTCTATAGTTAGTTAGATGATTAATTAAAATAGCTTAGATTTTTTTAGACATTAGATATCTTTGCTTTGTATTAAGGTTGTGCTTTCTTTCCCACCAGTAATGCCCTGAGAACTCAGTCAGTGATAGTCATGAAAAAGGGTCCCGTGAACTCACTGCACTTTTTATTGATCATGAGCAGCTTAATCTAAGTTACATAAACAATTAATAAAGCAAGTTTTTTTGCTTTATTTATTAATAAAAAATTAATAAAGCATTTTTTTTGTTTGGTTTTTGAGACAAGGTCTCCATCTGTCACCCAGGCCGCAGTGCACTTATCCTTGATCCCCTACACCCTCAAATTCCTGGGCTCAAGTGATCCTCTTGCCTCAGACTTCCAAGTACCTGGGGACTACAGATACCTGCCACCACACATGGCTGTGTTTTCTATTTTTAATCTTGCTCTTGCTCAGGCTTGTCTCAAACTCCTGGCCTCAAGTGATCCTCCTGCCTCAACCTTGTAGAGTGCTAGGATTACTGCCATAAACCCTACGGCTGATTCCCCACCTGTCATTTTAATACATTTGATGAAAGAAAACCAGTATTTCTAGGTCTTGAAAGTTTGATTTTGACACAGAGGATAACTAAATTCTATTTATCTTAATGGGTATACAATGAACAGTATTACATTATACATCTTTTATTTACAATGTTGAGAGTTTGGAGAGTTTGTTATTACTTTTATTTTTATTTATACTATAAATCTCTTAAGAGCAGAAGGACTTTTCTTTTACCATTTTATTCAGAAGATCTAGCAGAGTGTCTGGATCATAATATTTGAAAAATTTTTGACTGAACATACACATGAGCAAATGAATGAATTCTGTAGAACACATCTCACATTATACACTAGTGTGCGAACTTGGTCTTGGTTTTAGTATCTGGTAAGTGGTAAGCTGTAAACAGCTGTTAGCCTGTAAGGGCCAAGACCACATCTATCTCTTTCTTATTTGTTATCACTTAGCAGGCACTGAGTACAACACCCAGCCCAGAGTAAGGGTGTGTTAAAAAAGAGTAGACTGACTGAGTGAGTGGATGAGTTTACCTGCTCATCCTGCCTAGTGAGGACAACACCTGCCGCAAAAAAGTCCTTAAAAACTATGATGACTTGGCGAAGTTGACCCTCAAAGAGCTGAAGATTTAGTTTTATGCCACCTCAGTCACTGCAGCAACACCACACCGTGATCCCTAAGGATGTCTTGTGTTTTATGCAGAACTATTAAATATATCAAAAAATTAGAAATAAATCTGATTTGATTCATTAATTTTATATCTCACGTCATATTATGCTTACAGATAATACAACTTCACAATTTGCCTAGAACCATCATTTAATACTACAAAAATAAATATCATGTACAATTTATGCTGCTGACTGATTCAAATAATGAATGATTTTCCAAGAGAATCTTACAAAATTCATAATAAACATAATATTTTAGCTAGCCCTGCGATGGTTTTTTTTATTTAACTGTATCTTTAACAGATTTAGTTTCCTCAGTTTGGATGCCTCAGGATTTTCTCCCCTTTTTTCCATTAGTGTAGACAAAAACTTTCCTCTTCCATGTAATAATATAGTTGTAGCTCTAATAGCACTTTGGATACAATAGTTCTTAAGTTTCTAAATTATTATAATAACTTAAGTTTCTAAATTATTATAATTATATTATATAATAATTATAATTATGATAATTAATATTATAAATTATTATAATAAGTGGTATTTAAAAATGCATTGCTTTAATGCAGCTTATAAAATAAATTAATTTTGTAGGGATATTAATTTATACGTAAATTTGACATCTTTTGGATCTATGTAAAAATTATTCTTTTATGGTTAGGAAAAATCCTTGCTAATTCAATTCAAAAGAATTTTAAAATTCTTAAAAATTCAAAATACTTTGCTTTTGGTATGTTTTAGGTGCTAGTTCAGCTTTGGAGTATGCATGGATGGGTGGGGGTTGAGTGAAGAGAACACTACAATGTGTAGTGATGATACAATTGTGACAATACAATGTTATTTTCAAGACTTTAGATGTTTAGTTTTTTTACCTTATTGAATGTTAACTTGCTTTCCAATTTTTCCCTTTAGTCCTCTCTCCACATCACCTTCATGAAGAGAAGCTGACAAGTATTTTCCTTTCACAGTTTTTTTTTCTTGATGTTCCAAGAAGTATTTAAGAAAAACAAAAAACTTGCACTTTAAGTGTAGGGCAGCCATCTCCCCAACATCTTTCCCACACCTGGCAGTTGGGTGTGTGGGTTCCTCTGATCTCTCCCCATCCTATTGCTCTTCTGTCACAACTGGCCAGGTTAGAGTGCAATGGAGATTTGGCTGTCGATTTTTTTGTTGTTTCTATCTTTACATAACCAATTGGGAGCTGAGGGAAAAGAACTGTGTTTAATGAATAGCAGTAAACACTTGGAAGCGTGTGACGTGTTTTCCAAGAAGCTCCAGAGCAAAAGAATAAAAGAATAACCAGCTGAGAACTCTGCAGAGAATAAATGTCACAGGAAGAAAGAGTGACAGTGGTGGCTAGATTTCACAGCTCTTTTTTAATAACCCTTCCCAGTCCAACTACACTTTCCAAATGCTCTACGGGAGCTGCTAGTCCTTTTCCAGAAACATTCGGTGTGTCTAGATGTTTGCTCTTCCCCATCAGAATTAAAATCCAAAGGAAAATCATGTATTTAATATATAATACTGATTTGAAAATTTTCAGTGAACTGATTTTAGTATTATTTGACTGTTTTTTAAAATAGATTTCAAGTTGGTCGTGTAGCAGTGTCTATATTATCAAGAATCAATCTTTTAAAAATTCTTTAATTACTATTTCACAGGGTAAAAAGCAAAAGTGGCATGACAGCTACATATGCCTCTACCATCCCTAAATAAATTAAAAGACTCTGAGATAATCCTTCTAATCAGTTCCTTAGGGCAGTAATATAAAATAAAATCATCTTCACAACTAAAATGCAATTATGGGATGTCCCTTAGATCAGTGCTACTCAAAGTGTGCTGTGCAAACTATTTATTTCCAAGTCCCTATGATTAGTTCAGAAACAGAGGATAGGCATTTAGATACTTTTATAGCAATTTTATGAGAGCAATATCCAGGTGTATGATTTCATGCTTTACAAAAACATCAGTTGGTGATGGACAGAGAGGGAAAATCTCTTCCTTTTGAGTACCTTGAAACACACTGGATTAGATAATAAAGGTGGCAGTTGCCCATGACGGGAACAGTAAGCCATAAATCAGAGCAGGTGTTGCACTTTTAATTGAAGGCATTGATGAGAATGAGAACACTATTTCTGTTAGAAATACAAAAATGTCATTTGATAATCTGAAAATATTGAATTTTACCTCAAATTGTCTTGGAGTAAACACAGGGACAGATTCCGAGGTGACTAACCTCCACAATCATACAAGACTTCTCAGAAAGGCCCCAAACTTGGTTTAACAGCCTGCAGTTGCATATTAAAATTTTAGATAACTTTATTTTGAACTTGTGTTTTGAAATCCAGTGTGACAATTGAGCTGCTTATTAGCAAAGGACATATGTTCAATGCACCTGGCTGCCATTCCTGTCTGTACACAGACTTCGAGATGCCCTGTGAGCAAGGAATTCTGCTGGACACACTTCTGTGCAGTCAGTCATTTTATTTCTGTTTTCTCATATCTGCTTTGTAGAATGATATGAAGGATATGGATAGAATTCTTGTGCAGTGCCTGGCATATAGCAACTTTTCAGTTCATGGTAGCTACGTCAGTATGTTAAGAATTTCACCATGGTCTTATAATAACCCGAGCCTCTGTTTCTTTTTTTTTTTTTTCTGTGAATGAAAAATAACTGAGATGTTCAAATAATTCATAACTCAAAAGAAATAATAAAGATAGGCAAAACAGAAGTTAAAGAAAAAATAAACAAAATTATTGTCCAATGTGTGTTTCTCACTCTCTCTAGAACTTGAAATCGTTAGGGCCTACATGAGAGTCTAGCAGACATCTCTTTTATTCCTTTGTATCACCAATGAACAAGCATTTAAACCACCCCTTCCTCTGTAAATTTCTCTCTGACAGTTTACCTGGGCTGCTATCTCTAAAATAGGATGGCCTTATGTAAGACCATGGAAGAGGAAAGAATTGTACACTGACTTAAGTAGGATAGGTCTTTATTAGGATGCTATATGTAAATTCTGAAAAAGTTCATTTGTTCTTTGATTCAGACACTGCATTTTATCAGAGAGCAGCATGCGCTTTGGTATACTGATGATTAGCATCCCAGGCAACTGAATGTTACTAGCCTGTATAATTCTTAGAGGCTCCAGAATAGCAGCCGAGGGGCTAAGGATTTCAGAAGACAGCAACAAGTCTATTCCCCATACTTCCTTTCAGAAAAGGTTGTACTAGTCTGCAGTCCCACCAGCAGTGTAAAAGTGTTCCCTTCTCTCCACATCCACGCCAGCATCTGCAGTTTTGAGATTTTGTGATGTGGGCCATTCTCACTGGGGTTAGATGATATCTCAGGGTTGTTTTGATTTGCATTTCTCTAATATATAGAGATGATGAACATTTTTTCATGTGTTTGTTAGCCATTCGTCTGTCATCTTTAGAGAAGGTTCTATTCATGTCTCTTGCCCATTGATATATGGGATTGTTGGCTTTTTTCATGTGGATAAATTTGAGTTCCCTATAGATCCTGGTTATCAAGCTTTTGTCTGATTGAAAATATGCAAATATCCTTTCCCATTGTGTAGGTTGTCTCTTTGCTTTGGTTATTGGCTCCTTAGCTGTACAGAAGCTTTTCAGTTTAACGAAGTCCCATTTCTTTATTTTTGTTGTTGTTGAAATTGCCATGGCAGTCTTCTTCATGAAGTCTTTCCCCAGGCCAATATCTAAGGAAGTATGGAGAAACCTCAAAGCACTCAAGCTAGACCTCCCATTTGATCCTGCAATCCCATTACTGGGCATCTACCCAGAAGGAAAAAAATCCCTTTATCATAAGGACACTTGTACTAGACTGTTTATTGCAGCTCAATTTACAATCGCCAAAATGTGGAAACAGCCTAAATGCCCACCAACCCAGGAATGGATTAACAGACAGTGGTATATGTATACCATGGATACTATTCAGCTATTAAAAAAAATGGAGACTTTACATCCTTCATATTAACCTGGATGGACGTGGAAGACATTATTCTTAGTAAAGCATCACAAGAATGGAGAAGCATGAATCCTATGTGCTCAATTTTGATATGAGGACAATTAACGACAATTAAGGTTATGGGGGGGGAGGAAAAGCAGAAAGAGGGAGGGAGGGGAGTAGGGCTTTGGTGTGTGTCACACTTTATGGGGGCAAGACATGATTGCAAGAAGGACTTTACCTAACAATTGCAATCAGTGTAACCTGGCTTATTGTACCCTCAATGAATCCCCAACAATAAAAAAAAAAATTTACCCCAAATAAGAATATATTAAAAAATAAATAAAGAAGAAGTCTATTCCCCTGTGAGGAAGAAATTATTATCTGAGACTCAGTACGTCTCCCTCTGCTTCCTATCCAATCCTTTCTGACTTAGACCACGGTCACTTCAAAAGCATCTTTCTATAATTACTCCCTTGTATTCAGTTAAAAGCTACTATACATGTGTCAGGTCTTACTCTAGGAATTTTACATGTATTAACTCACAACAAAAGTATGAGAAAATACTTTTATTATTATAACTATCTTAGAGGAAAGGAAATCAATGCACAGTGATATTAAATAATTTGTTGAATGTTGTCCAAGCAGGAGGCCACAGAATCAGTATTCAGAAGCAGGCAATATGATTTCAGGATTCCTGCTCTTCCACTGCAATACCCAGGAAAATCACACCTTGGATTAGCTCCACCTGTACCAGGTCAGTTCCTCCTTCCAATTTCCCACAACTGGCACTTAGGCAGTGTCCAGGAATATTTGATGAATCAGTGAATATACTTCAATCAGAGCCTCAAGTGTACATCTCTTTTCTGAGCTTTAGTTCCACGACGATGCACTTACTCATCTCCCAGAAGCATTAAGTATCATAGAAACTTTAATTCAATATGACAGTATGAACTCATTATCCAGGATACCCTCACCTTCGTCTAAGTTGAAAACTTGGGAGTAGCTGTTGCCTTCCTTCCTCTCCCTTACTTTTCTTTGTACTCTTGAAGGCTTACACAGCCATGCCTTCTACTCATACTATAAAAAAATTCCATTTAATGGCTTCTAATTTTGGTGAAAATTTTTTGCCAGATTTATCTAACATCAGTCATTCCACTTATTCATTGTAATAAGCAGAATTATACCCTTGGCCAAAGATGTTTGGGTGGAAATCCCTGAAATCAGTGAGTGATGACAAAAGAGACTCTGTAGATATGATTACTTAAGAAACTTAATCAATGTCAAGAGATACTCTGGATTTTCTGGTGCACACGATGTAATCTCAAGAGTCTCTAAAATTGGAGATCGTTTATTTGCTGTAGTCCGAGAAAGATCTAAGTACAAAAGGAAATGTACTTTACTGACTTTGAAGATGCTGGAAGGGACCATAGCTAGAGAACACAGGCAGCCGCCTGAAGACAGAAAGGCAAGAAAATGATTCTCCCCTAGAGGTTCTGGAAAGGATCCTACCCCTACTAACATCTGGATTCTAGCCCAGCAAGACCCAAATTGAACTTCTGACTCGGAGAACTTAAAATAATAAATTTGTTTTGTTTTAAGCTACTTGGTTTTTGATAAGTTGTTACAGTAGCAATAGAAAACTACTACAGCCTCTGTAAATCACCCACCAACTCCCTAGAGATTTTGAAAAATCTTTCCTAATTCTTGTTGTCTAACTTGGGTTGTCTTATATTCATGATCTTTGTTTTACTTCCATAGTGGGGTCAGGGACCAGAGTCAGGAAAAGAAAAAGTGAGTCTCCTACCACTTATAAATCAGAAATACATTTTCTTTCTGAAATTAAAATCACAAAATGTATATACGATGAATGGGATTTTCATCATATCGTCTCAGGGACAAAAAAAAATTGGTTTTTATTTCTCAAATACTTGGGAAATTTTCACAATTCTTATTAAATCAATCTGTGAGAAATCAAGGGAGAAGAAAACAAAATATGATTGAAATTCAGCAAACAGAAATTGTACAAACTTTACTGCAGGGAAGAAAAAAGATTTTGTAACTAAATCGTACCTACAAGCAGAGACAAACACAGTGTGAAGCAAATGAAGCTTAAATATCCCTGTTTGAACGGCCTCTTTTAGAGTCCCAGGAGAGGCCTCAGAGGGTCATACATTTTTATAAAATTTGCGTCTTGAGATATTTCTTCTACAGCTGGTTAATGCCACTGTTCTCACCATTCCTCCATAACATTCGTTTTTAGGTTGGGTGGCATTAGAAGGACATGTTATATCTGTATCTCCCTATTCTTAAACAGGTCCCCACACTGTGTAAGTTTCAGCTTTATGCAAAAGTAGGGCCCCTCTCTACTTAGTCAAAAGTAAGGATCAAATAGAGTCTGAATGTACCATTTAATTACAGTAAAAGGAAGAAAGTGCACTGTTTCAAGGTCAAGGTTTCCTAGTTACTAGGGAGTAGACGCTATTGAGGAAATATTCTTGTCGATGCTACTAAACTCAAAATACATGATTAATTTCCCACATTCTGACACTTGCTTTTGTTTTATAACTGTAGCATGCTTGTAGAGGGAGGTACAATAATCTGCTAATAACACTTTCCAGGTTGACCCAAAGTGGTATGCTTCACTGTCAAATAATCTGCTGGAATTTTGAAACAGAAGTCCACATGTGATAGATAAAGCATACATCCTCACTGGTCATTTGTGAGCAATGTGACTCACGGAGATGCAGCAGAGGAGAAGACAGGCTACCCTCTCTTACAATGTTTTCAAGAGAGAACTTCAAAGAATTCATAGAAAAATGGAACTAAAAGATAAAAATTAAAACTATAAGCTTTATGTCTTAATATAAGGTTCCATCAAGTTCAATCCACTTTTGTGAGTTATGATACCAGCCATTATTTTTTCCATTTCTAAAGAATTGAGGGTTCTGGGAAGTCAAACTATGGCAATGCATAATTTCTTTTACATTATTAACTGAAAAGAAAAATGGGTGCACTTTAAAGATTTTTTTCTAAAAGAAGTCAGAAGGCGTCAAATCAGTACTGGGAGGTTGATGCCTAACGATTTTCCATCCAAACTCCTACAAAATCGCCCTTGTTGGATGACAGAAATGAGCAGGAGCATTGTTGTGGTGGAGAGGGCTCTGGTGCAACTCTTCTGGGATATGGAAGTTTTTCACTAAAGCTTTGGCTAATTTTTTCAAGATACTCACATATTAAGTACATGTTATCCTACAGAAAACTGGCGTGCAAAATGCTTTGAGCACTCCCTCAAAATTGTTGCCATAACCTGTAATCTTCATAAGTCTGGACCACTTTCATCTGTTGGCAGCCATTGCTTTGATAGTGTTTTATCTTCAGGATCCTACTGGAAAGGACATATTTCACCTCCTGTTATAATTCTTGAAGAAATGCTTGACCATCTTGATCCCACTTGTTAAAATTTTTCTTTGAAATTCTGCTTTTATCTGCAGATGTTTTGGGGGACCTGGTTTTGGCACCCAGTGGATGGAAACTTTGCTCAGCATTGACCAGAATTATGGTGTTGGCTATTATTTCTACTGCTAGTTGTTGGCTCTCTTCAAGTAGGGCATGCACAAGATTAATTTTTCCTTGCAAACTGATGTGGATGATCTGCTGCTGCAAGCTTCATTTTTAACATCATCGTGTTCCTTCCTAAAATGAGTTATCTATTTGTAAACTGCTGATTTCTTTGGGGCATTGTCTGGCAAATTATAAATGATTCACCATTCTTCTACTCAACCTTCCCCATAAATTTTATGTTTGTTCTTGCTTCAAATTCAGCAGAATTTTTGTTGCTATGATAGGGGCTCTTTTCAAGCTGAGGTTGTGTCCCGCCTAGTGCCTCAATCTAGATTCTGTTCATACATGTGGTAACAGGTTAGTAGGAGTTTATTTTGGTGCAAAGAATTTTGAAATTCACAATAGTTTTTTCACAATAAACATTTTCCATGAACTTTTTGGTGACCCCTTCATATATTTAAGTGCAAGGAGAGGGGGATACAATAAAGAAATTAACAAATAAGTTAAGGGAATCATTATTCATAGAATTAGGGTAAAAGTTTTCTTTGGGTTGGGTGGTAAGAGCAGGATTTTCTGCAGTGGCGACATTAGATTACACACTTAAAAGAGACGTAGGAGCCTTTCCTGCAGAGATCTCAGGATGAAGTGCTCAAAGCTGAAGAAGCATCAAGTTCAAAAACTTTAGAATCAGTTTATACAGATTTGTGAATTAACTTTTTTTCAAACTGTGGTCTGTGTCCAATATTTTGGTCATGAAATCAATTTAGTGAGTTGTAAAAATTGTCTTAAATGAAATAGAAGAGGAAAGAATAAAATAGAAAAATATCAAAGGGCATTACATATATTAAGAATATAATTTTCATGCTGGGTGCAGTGGCTTGTGCCCATCATCCTAGAGATTTGGGTGGTGGAGACACGAGGATTGCTTGAGCTCAGGAGTTTGAGCTGCAGTGGGTTATTATCAAGCCACTACACTTTAGCCTGGGTGACAGAGTGCAGTGTCTTCCTCAAAAGAATTTTTTTGAAGACATAATCGTATGAAAAATAGAAAATAAATTTTAGAAGTAAATAAAAATATACAATTTTTGTAAAATCATTGTTTCAGGTGTGTGTGTGTGTGAGTGTGGGCATGAATGCCTATGTACTGGTCATGGTACACAATGTATTTCTTTTTGTATGTGTACTAGTGAAAACACTTTGAAAGACCTTGCTGCAGAGCTTATCAAGGGATCTGAATGCTATTCTACAAGAAATATGACAGTGATAAACTGTTTTAGGCCAGGTATATACATACACAGGAGGAATTTGAGCAGTTCAAAAGCTTAATCTACAGATCCACTTTCATTTCTTTAGCAAGTTCAGATTTATGAATTTGGAAAGTTGAAAAATAGATCCTAGGATGTGGTGTAGTTTAGACCCAGGGTGGCCTCTTTGAGCTTCCACTAGCCACCTCCCTCAGGAGGCAACCCTGTTGCATTAAGCTGCTTTGGACTAGCTACAAAAAAGCTGCCCCGAGACATGGACAAACTAAAAAAGAGCTGCCTGTGGCTTGATGAGGTGACCAGGCTACAAAGCTTAGTGGATGGATCTCTGGGTGGGTTTCAGCCCCCACTTTCCCCATAGCCCAGCTCCTTTACTCTGTAGGATTCGCACCACTGTGTTCAGGCTCCCCAGCCATCTCTCAGTTCTCTGCTTTGGGCTTCACTCTCTTCAATGGTAAATAATCCCATACTTGTCAGTCCTTGGGACAGCTAGGAAATTCCAGTACGTAGTAGAGTGCCTGGTTTAAAATTATGCTAAAAAGTGAAGCAAGTAATTAAAGAATTAACTATCTAGGAAAAAAATGAAATGGGTATATAAGGTGATAATGTTAGAAATTGAATGTAGGTAAAATAAAGGGCAGGTGGACAATACCTGAAAGTCCAGCCATATTTCTCTGGGATTCTGATAGCTCCTCCTGGACCCTCATGCTCTTCTCACTCTGGCTTTTCACCAATACCCACATTTTTCTCTCTTGGTTTGCTATTGCTGGTCTGCAAGCTGCTGTTTAGACATTTCCACCAGTCCTTTATTCCAGCATGATTTCCCTTTGCTTTCCAATTTTCGCCTCTTGCTGCCCCTGACTGTAACAGTAGACGGATGAATCAGTCTGGCCAGTCTCATCCTGCTGAAGGGTCCATCAGCACACGTCTAATTCCCTAATGCTGATGTTCTCCCCTCCAGGGAGCCTGGCCCCTCTCCATCCCTTCCCTGCCAGGCAAATCAGATCAGCCTCCTGTACTGTGCCTTCCTTTATCAAACGCAAATAGTTACCTGGCTTATCAAGCATTTTGAAATATTCATATGACAAGTAGAACATATTAGAATGTATATATGAGCAGTAATTAATGTTAAAACAAACAGTGTAAATTCATTTACACTAAGATTTTCATTATAATTTAATTAAAATGATTAATTTATAAAGTACTTTCATGTCTAGCATGACAAAAGATTACTTAAAATTCATATGACTCACTGAATATAGTAATTAGGGAATTAAAAAGAGTATTTCTAAAAAGTTATGGTTTATCAAGAAGCATTTCTAAAAATTAATTTTTATCATGAAGACTTAGCACAGATTATGTGGTTTTAGCCGTGTTTAAATAAGGAAAAGAAATAGAGTAAATTACCGACCAAGATTTGAGTGTTTAGCTCAAGAGTTTCAATTAATCCTTGTTTGCTAGTAGAAAGATTCTGTGCCAGTGAAGATATCAAACAATATAAGAGGAAAATAGCTCACAAATTTGATTCCTCAGCACTGTTGGAAAATAAAATGTGTTTATTTATATGCTTAGTTTTTAGTTTATAAGGCATGACTGAGATTTTCAAAGGCTCTGGATTTTTGGAAAATTTCCACTCAGATCTGAGCAATGGTAAATAGAAATGGGTCTGCCTCTCTGTTAAATGATTAAATTCAGAAAATTCAATGAAGATTGACAGTCAGGTTTAAGTACAATTACTTAGGTTATGCTATCTCTGCTGAACAAATCACTTTCAATTTCTAGGCAAATTGTGGATAATGGAAAAAAATCACCAAGATTAAAGACTTTCATCTGTACATGTATACATTTTTTTTAATGTGGGACATGTACAAAAATTATGAATGTTATAATGCTTATGGTACTTTCTTTCCCCTCTCTCCCCCAGAGCCACTTAGCCACATACAAATGTAAACACAATCACCGTTATTTTAAATCAAGCATTATGTGTAAAAGGTACACCCCAAACGAACCTGACGGTAAAGCAGACAAGATCAAATGAAGTCAAAGATAATGACATGTTTCAAGCTGCTTGAAACCCAAACCTCTATAGACTGGCAACTGGTTTGATCTGATCTGATAGCAGCCTGTATTGATTTTTGTTTTTAATTTTGCTTTCAATTGTCTTAGTTTGATGTATTTTTTAATTTCCTTTTTTCATTTTATTTATTTATTATTATTATTATTTTATTGAGACAGAGTTTTACTTTGTGGCCCTCCCTAGAGTGCCATGGCATTATAGCTCACAGCAGCCTCCAACTCTTGGGCTGAAGCGATTCTCTTACCCCAGCCTCCTAAGTAGCTGGGACTACAGGCACCCAGCACAATACCAGGCCTTTTTTTTGTAGAGACGAGGTCTCACTCTGGCTCAGGCTGGTCTCGAACCACTAAGCTCAGGGAAATCCACCTGCCTGAGCCTCCCAGAGTGCTAGGATTACAGGCGTGGGCCACCACATCCAACCTTTCCACATGTTTTAAATGCCAATAGCCTTTCTCAGATTTGGAGATTTTGTGGACACAAAATATTCAAGTGAAATAATATTGACATTTTTCCAAAAAAAGAAATAAAACAATTAAACAAAAACAACTAAACAAATAAATATGGCTGCCATCTATTGTAACTATGATTTAACAAAGGCAATGCCATTTGACATTTGTCAATTTATAATAGTGTATAATATGACCTTAGAATAAAGGATGATTTTATAAACTGATCAAATCTAGATCTATAAAAAATTCACTACTTCTTAAATGCATTTTATTTTGCCACAACTATAAAAATTTAATCAAGAACTGCATTAGTCCAGAAACTGATCTCGATAGCCACTAGTAGAGAGGCTTCTAAAATGCTAAGTGCATATTTTATGTGTGGAAAGGGAGCTTAATAAGTTAAGCCTTAATAATTACTAGCTTCCAATTTCATTATGTGTGAAATGAACATAATAATAAAAACTCCCTCACAGAAGTGTTGTGCGAATTCAATGGGTTAATACAACTACAAAACTAAGTGGAATAATATGCCTAGTCCCACTGGGCTAATATCATTTAACATAAAGGGGCCTCTTTATGTCTAAGATTTGATTCATCTCTAAAATATCGATCTCTCAAGTTCACATAAAATAACTCAAAAAAAAAAAAAACCCAACCATAACACACTGAGCTCTAGTTTATGATATGCGATACGAACGTTGAAGTGTACCTGTGAAGTGTGCTGAGGTCTACAATTTATTGCACTAAAAAAAAAAAAAAATAGATGAATTGACAGATGGATGAATGGATGGATGGATGAATAGAAGTGTATTCAAGCACAAAGCAAATGTAGTATAATACTGTAGCTGTGGAATCAAGATAGGTAGCAGGCATGCACAATTTTTTTTAAAATTTTCCACGTGGCTTTTTGTGTTTTGGATTTTTTTGTTTTTGTTTGCTTTTTAAGAGATAGTCTCATTCTGTCTTAGGCTCCAGAGATCCTCTTGCCTCAGCCTCGCAAGTAGCTGAGAGTACAATTTTACACCACCATGCCGGTCTAGATTTTTTATTGTTTAGTAGAGAGAAGGTCTCACTCTTGCTCAGGCTGGTCTCAAACTCCTGAGCTCAAGGAATCCATCTGCCTCAACCACCTAGAGTGTTAAGATTACGGGCATGAGCCACCACATCCAACCTTTCCACATGTTTTAAATACCAATAAAATGGAAAAAACTGTAAGTGTACAAAATTTTAAAGAAACAAGCTTTTTTTTTACTTCTACTTTTTTAGTTTATATATATGTGTGTGTGTATAAATATACCTATATGCACATATTTCTCATATATATATATATATATATATATATATATATATATATATATATAGGAAGCAACCAAATGCAAGCTTTGTTCTTAATACCTGTCTAGGAGTTCTCACAGTTACGTTAAACCTGCTTGCCTCCATGTCCATAATTGCTAGCTGTAACTGTGTCCTATAGGCATAACCACATTTTCCTCAACTCCCACCGCAGCTATGCACTAGAGGCTCTGGGGCGCTGGTGACTGCAAGCACAACTTGGTATACAGTTCTGACTTACCTGGCCAGGCTGAACCCCAGGATGTGAGGGAAGTGAACTGGGCAGAGAGGCTGGGAATAACTGAGTGTCATAAGATGTGAGTTAAAAAGTAGCATTGGTACATTGGATGATAATGTCAAAGAGAATTATGTATATGTGTATACATACACACACGGGTATACATGTACATATTTTATGTGTGCAAAGGGAATTTAATAAATTAAGCCTTAATAATTACTTGCTCTAATAATTACATGTATACCTGTGTGTGTATATATGTTTATATGTTGGACTCTTTATGGCTCTGTGAAAACTATAAAATGTTTTTATAAGAAAATGTCATTTTTATGTTCTCTTTATAATCTCAAAACAGAGCTTAGCTTTTTTTCAAAATGTATTCTCATCTCTTCTTTGAGACATGTTATAGCAATTAAAACCTAAAGAATAACTCAGTGTGAAATCAGAGGTAGTCTTTGTTGAAATGATTGTAATATCGCCAGGAAAAATTATGATTTCATGTTAGAAATGAAGGAAAACACTTCAGATATTTAAA
This sequence comes from Nycticebus coucang, assembly GCF_027406575.1. Lineage (NCBI taxonomy): Eukaryota > Metazoa > Chordata > Mammalia > Primates > Lorisidae > Nycticebus > Nycticebus coucang. The sequence continues at coordinate 71,732,555 of NC_069784.1, read as the reverse complement.
CAATTCATTAAAAAAAAATGAACTCAATTGTGTAAATACTTGGCATTCTGTAAAAATTCTCCAGATGTTTTAGTTACATGTTTTCTTCTGGATGCAAATTATTTTTATTTTTGGTTATGGTATAAAAATATGGAATAAAACTGTACAGTCATTTCTTTCCTATGTATAGATAACAAAATAAAGATCAATTTCATGCAAGATAAATTCTGCTTTAATCTCCTGGATTTTTCCAGTAATCCTTTATTTTTCTGAGTTAACTAGATAACTGTTATTATTTGTTATTTTCTTCTTATTTCAGCATAAACATAATAGAAAAAATATTATTCTTCGACAATATTTTTCCATAAAAGGGTTAGCCTATGATAAGAGACTCACCAGTATTAACACAAAATACAAATGGTTACCATATATGTATCAATGGATTGTTCAGTGTCCTAAAAAGAGTTTCAAGAAAAAAGAAATCATACATCAGAGATTTTTTGGAACTAGATGCCCTTAGAAATATGCTGTTATGAATGGGAAAACTCATGTTCAGAATAGTTAAATGTGTCACCTCCCGAGTCCATCTCAGGGCCAGTTAAATGACAGAGCCAATTCAGTACATTTTCTTCGCACGACACTGCCAGTAGCTCCACAGACTTGTCATTATTTCATTATGTACAGACAGGACTTTGGAAGAAAACCCATATACAAAATCATTTACCTTAATATGAATATATGTCTGTTTACATTCAGAGAACAATAAAATATTATATTTGATTTAGAATTATTTATACAAGGTTTATGCTATTTACATATAGATTACAGATCATATATTCTACCAAGCATAATAAGGAAGAATTAGGAGTAAAAGAGAATCCTTCACCCTGATTTTCTTGGCTTATGAACACTTGAGTAAAAATTCAATATGTAAAACACTTTACTGTGTGTCAGGCATTCTTCTGGCTGCTTCATGGTTCCCATAAACCCCGTGTTCAAGAAGTTGGCAGATGGGGAAGATACTGGTAAATAAGTAACATTGACAAAGTTGCATTTTGCAAGAAGGATCAGAGGAGATAAAACCTGGGAGAGGCGCAGGCACACGCTGGGAGGCACACAGCCCTGGTCTAGGGAAGAAGCAGGGACGTTATGGAGAAGAGAGGGCAGGGAGTCGCCAGGTAAGAGGAAACACTTCCGCTCAAAACATGACATTTCCTCTTCCTTTGCCATCCTCCCCTTTCACCCTTTACATACAAACAAAAACACAGAAAAGTGATAAGGTCCAAGTGTACAAAGAAAATGGTATTGCATCAACTCTAACAAACGTGCCCATCTTCTAATATCTTGGTGGATGTTACCATCAAGACAAATACAGGGGTTCATTTGAGATTGCTCCGCGGCCTTTTATGCCCACATGCCATCATTCCCGTCTCAGTTACCCCACCTCCCAAACAGGCACTTTTCACGTGGACTCTCCTCCATCCACACTGCACAGTCCTTGCCTCACACCCTTCATTTAGACTGTGGTGTCTCAGTTAACTCTCTCCAACCCTCCACTTTGCTTCCAGGATCCCACAGAACAGGAGTCATCACCTACAGAATACAATGCAAGCCCCGTTGTCTGTCACTAAAGATGCTTTGTGATCTGATCTTTATCAATATCATCTCCCACCGTTTCCTTTCCTTCTCTACTTCGACTTTATTCTCCAAAAATTTTGGAGATTTTAGTTCCAGGAATATGTCATGGTTTTGCATTCCTGTGCCTTTTCACCTGTAGAATACTAGATAATAGGAAACACTCTTTTTTTAGAACACATGACTATACTAGTTAGATGATAGATAAATAAATGAAATGGTTGTAGTCCTTCTTGGCTGAAATGTTTCAGTGCCTCAAATAGCATGTGTTTTGTTCTAAATGATTCTTAAATAGGGGGACCATTTAAACAACTATGCACTGGCACTAGGGTAGCAGTGAGATGACAAGAAAAAATAGTTTATAGTCTCTGCACAATAGGCTGGCATACCGTACTCAGAACAAGTCAAAATTAAAAACATTTTGAACGTATTTAAGGTTATAGTCCACATACATGGTCTGATGTATTAGTTAATGGTACTTATCATGTAATGGTAACTGATAAACAATAAACACCAAGAGAAAGAATGCAGAAAAGCAAGCAAGCAAAAGAAGGAAAGAGAGAAAAAATAATTTGAGTTTAAAGGACAAAAGATATGGTCTTCTCACATAGTTGCAATCCAAGGAACTCTTGTAGAAACAATATTTTATTAGAAAATACAGTACATAAAGGAAATATATTACTCATTCCATTAAGTCTGCACGCTTGCTCACTGGTTCTATGCTTGGACCATTTCAGGTGACGGAGACATAATTAATAGTAAGATATATAAGCTCTGTCCTCATGAAGCTGCATTTTTAGCAGGGAAGATAGATGATAAAAACAAGAGAAATTTTAAATGGTGTAAGTGAATATGAAAATAATAAAATGGAATAGTACGACTGAGAGTGATGAACCACAAGTTTGGCTGCTTGTGATAAGGTGACTGGAGCAGCCTCTGTGAGGAGGAGGAATGCTTTAGTTGGGGCCTGGATAAACAAAGAACAATTTAGGCACAAAAAAACATGACAGGTACAGGCCTTGCAGTGGGAGCAAACTTGTCATGTTCAAGAAATGGAATGAAAGAAGATGAAGGGTGTACCATAAAAAATGAAGACAAAGTTATACGCTCAGTGATATGGGACCTTGTGGGCACTTCATGAATTGATGGGGAGTTGATGAAGAGTGGGTAGTAAGCAGAAAGGTGATGGTTAACGGGCCACCACCATGAACATACATCTTGCTTATGGTCCATTGGCCTTTGGGCTGAGCTCTGAAGCACTGATCTCGGTTCAAGGCAGAGCACACCTGTGGTGAGGACACAGGTCTCAGATGTGTTTAGGTGTCTCTCTTAGTCACTAATTAGTTGTTCTGGATGCTTTTAATACATCAGAATTGTAGTCCAACTTAAAACCTTGGCCAACATTCAAGTGCATTGCATGTTTTACTGATATAAATCAACGACTGTCCCATTCACCTCACCCATCACTGGGTGTAATTATTTTAAGAATCTACCCCTTTGTGATTTTGTATTCACAATTAGGCATAAGTGGCTAAAAACAACAGGTATTATTTCTGAGTACACTTCTATGAAGAGAGCACAAAGGATGTTTTTCTTTTTTTAACACTAGAGACTAATGATTGAGTATTTGCATAATTTTGTCCAGATAAAGATAAGGATCATTTGAGAGGTTTATCTTTAAATTGTGCTTTTGCTATCTCTGCTTGCCTCTTTTGGGGTTTGCTGTTTCCCACCTTCTTCTGTATCCAAATCATTAAATATCATCAACACCAACCTAGGCCAAATATCCTCTTGGTTTTCCTTCAAAGGACTAATTGGCATGAACGTGTTCACATTCATTGCTTATTTGTTGCTTCATTACTTCATTCATTCACTGAATTTTTTTTTTTTTTTTTTGAGACAGAGTTTCACTTTGCTGCCTTCTGTAGAGTAACTTGGCATCATAGCTCACAGCAACCTCAAACTCTTGGGCTCAAGCAATTCTCTTGCCTCGGTCTCCCAAGTAGCTGGGACTACAAGTGCCGGCCACAGCGTCCAGCTATTTTCAAAATAAGGTCTCACTCTGGCTCAGGCTGGTCTCGAGCCCATGAGCTCAGGCAATCCACCCATTTTGGCCTCCCAAGTGCTAGGATTACAGACGAGAGCCACAGTGCCCACTATATTGATTGAATTATTAAATTTCATTCTCTCCAATCAACACTTAAAAGACAACGTAACCTAGTACTGTTAAAAGTCCCTAGTATAGACATTAGGGACTTGGATGCAAGTCCTGGCTTTGGAACTAATTGTGTGAACTTGGTAGATAATGTGGCCTCCTGTCTAGAGGTGAGTGTGTGTGTACCTCCCTTTCATTTTCTTGTCCCTGCTCTCTCTCTGCATATGTGTGGTAGTGCATTGTGGTATTCTGCAAAGATCATAATTTATTAAAGAATGTGGCTGCATTGTTTTCTTTCTAATAAAGATTTCTTATTCCCAGTAACACCATGACCCTAAGTGAGTTAACTGAGTTGATGATTACTCATCCCTCTCTAATCAGAGCTTTCAGAAAAGTGTAGCTCATTTGCTCGTGTCCTCTTATTGAAGTCATTTGCTTGTCATCACTTGTCCAAGCCACCAGTACCCTCTTCTTAGTTTCATTGTTCCCAATGCTTCTGCTTTGTGCTTCTGCCAAAACAGATCTATCTTTCTTATGAGGTTAAGAAGCTGAAAAAGCAAGAGACATCATGGCTAATTTCTCTTTCTTCACCTCCAGTTAAAAGTTTTGATAACTGACAAACAAGCACTCTGTCTTTAATGCAGGGGCAAAGCTGGTGTTCAGAGAGATATAAGGACACAGGTGTGGTTTCCTAAACACAGAATTAAATCACCTCCACAGCAGTATAAATGTCTGATAATTATTTTGCTCTGTTGCATCTCAGATTGATTCATTCCAGTTGATTCATTTGCTAATCTCGAGCATTTGTCTTGCACTGAAATGTTCACATGCTAGTTTAATAGATGTTTGTTGAATAGCGATGATAATTACAGAAAATAATGTAAGAATGTTTGCTGTTCCTTACATGAATTATACTTTGCAGTCCACATAGATATTTACTTATTATTTATTGTTTCTTCCCCCCCTTCTTATTTCTTTTACTCTACAGGTTTGATTTTATACTGGAAATAATTTCCTAGGTAAAACAGTGACTAAGTGGGCGAAGGGCTTTATAGTTCCTACAACTGTATTTTAATGACAGTTATACTGATTCTGCACCCCTCTGCTCCTTATCACGATGATAAAGTTTATCCCTTCCCAAGTCGTTACAGAGATGAACTCTTGCTCCTCTGCCTGCTTCATTCGGAGGGACAATGTGATATAGTAAGGAGCCAAAAAAAAAAAAAAAAAAAAAAGACACAAGTATCAAGAACTAAGAAGGAAATAGGAAATCCATACTGGGAAAGAGTTACAAAGTCAAGTCAGATTTACCCTTCTTATCCAGGTCTCTCTGGGGCTTATCTTTTTCATCTTCTTGTTTGCACTCTGGTTTGTTTCCAAATTGAAAGTCTTTATAGCAAACTTTGGAATTTTCTCCTGGATTTAGAGTATTTAAATAAGTTACTATTTATGATTGGGAGTATTTATGTATAAGTATATGTATGTATATGTGCGTTTGCATGTGAGCATATTTGTATGTGTATTTATATATTTGGCAATCTATATGTACATATGTATAAAAGTGTGTGCATTTGAGTGTGTATATGTGTGTTAAATTTGTGAATATTAGAAGACAGACAAATTTAAGAAAGTAGATAGCTTACCCATATAGTCGTTTGGTTTGAAAAGTGAACTTTCTAACATATTCCATGCTATTTAAACACCTTGCCTATGTCAATTAACTTTTTGCGTGCATCCGGATGAAGAGATACTGACTTTGGACAGTTTTCGAGGAAGCTGGATAGTTTTCAGGCTGTGTAATTGATTGTGACTTCTATGTATTCTAGACCTTTTTCCTGTTATAGGAGGAATGATTTCCCTTTATAAATAATTTTATTCTATCTGTGGATTGCTATACTCCATTTTAGAAGTGGCTGTGTCTCATCAACCAGGAAAATACTCCTATTTAATAGAAGTTCACTATTTAGCAGATAATTAGCGATCAAAAGTTCTCAGTGAGACTTAGAGGTAAGGTCACAGAAGCTAAAAAAGTAATACAAATACCTTTTCTGCAGTTGAAACTCTACCCAACATATTCAAAATCTTAGAACAAAGCTGAACAGTGGTTATGAAACTATTGATAATAAATGAGCTTTCAACATTTTTCATCCTTTTACTAGTAGGCTAGTTTGCTTTTAAATTTCTTTTCTTTTTATCTGCATAAGGTGTAATTAATTATATAGAATTTCAACTCTCATTGCATGAGGCAGAAACCACATGTAATTGTTTTTAATAGGTTGGATTCTTTTCCTGGGTAGCAGCACAGAAACTTCTTTCTGGGAATCAAAAAATTGCCATGCCGAGTTGAACAGGATGCAAATCTGGCCTGAAGTTTTCTTACAATTGCTTTAATAATATGTGCTGTTCATGTACTCCTCAGGTTGCCATTAGGAATAAAAGCATATTATCTCAGTAGGATGCTGTTATCTCTCTGGTTACACAGCCTGCGTACAGACAGCGCCTGGCTTAAGTCGGGAACCTGAAACATTGTGAATCCACGTGAACACAGAAATAATAATGAAGTGACTCCCAGTTTTCATAATCTGGTTAAGAACCAGCAGTTCTGAGCATAGAAAACATGAGTAAATTTTACTGCCTACTTTCATGTATAGAACATTTCATTAAACTTTTCCCTACTACATATGTTTTTAACATTAAAATTTTCAACACGTTTTTCAAAGACTCTTTTCAACTAAGTAACTGAGAGTGTACAATTTATAGAAGTAACGTAATATAGATTTACTCAGATTGTTAACATGCAATATTCAAGCATATCTGAGTTTATGTATGCATTCCTTCCTTCCTTCCTCTTTTCCTTCCTTCTTTCTAGTGTTTTCTTACTCGGGGATGTCTGCTGCATTCCCTCCAGTGTTTCAATTGTACCACACTCTCTTTTTTTCTTCCTGCTACACATCAGAAGAATAAGAGTTGTCTTGGGCTACACGTGAAATACACAAAAAATTATTGAAAGCACTTTAGCAAAAAAAAAAAGTTGGACATTTCTGCATGCATAATAATAAGAATACAACTAACCAAATAGGATTGGAAACATAAAATTAAGCAAGAGCATTCATAAAGTTATGTAATTTAGAAATGCATGCCACAGTCTCTTAATAGTTATTCAAGACATAAATTTGTGAGTTTCCTAGCAGCCACTGAAAAGAGGCTAATCCACTATGATCAGTAAAAAAATAAGTGTGATTCCTCTGGAAATCAAAATGTGAGAAACATTTCTCCTGCAGATTAATAAAAGAACCCTATATAAAGTAGTGAACTGGGTTTTTTATAATATCCTTACTTTAAATCCAACAGTATTTCCCAGTGTAGACTGAAAACGTGAATGGTAAAGCTTAGTCCAGTGAAGTTACTTCTGAAAAGGTTGAGAGCAATGCAGTCCTAGTGCATAGAGTTCAAGTTTGGAATATTTAAAGACACAATTGCAAACTGGAAAGACATTCACCGAGTTTGGCTACAAATCTGTTGCATTTGTCTTATTTTGTTAGTTTGAATGTCTGAGGATCAGTCCTCCTTAAAGTATTAATAACTGCAATAAAGTACTAGTTTTAATTTCCTATCCATCATAAATTAAGATTTTGGAGAATATAATTAAAACTAATTATAAAAAAACAACATAAAAATCACTTAAAAATAGAAGTATTCATATTTTGGACCAATTTCCTTAGAGCAATAGTTAATTCTTCAAAAAGTATTAATTAACATAACTAATTTTTTTGATGAATACTAACTAGATGGAGCAAAGCTATGCTGCCTTATAAGTTACTACAATATAAATATTCCATGGCACCATCTAAGGTTGCACCATCTGTTAAATAATTAATGTGCATTTGTTGGGGGCAGATGATTTCTTGCTAGGCCAATTTGCTGCACTAGGCTATGATGATGATGTGGGGGTCAGCTACCCTAATTCTGCATGTAGCTAAACTGCGTCTGTATATGATATCTGGTCTGGTTCCAATACTTAGTAGCACTAGCAAGCCATGTAACTTCTCTGAATTACAGTTGTCTTATCTACTAGTCAGTCTAAAAAGCCTATCCCTAGCAACTCTTCGACATTATAAAGATTAAATGAAATAATGTGCATGTCAATACTTTGGATTGATGCAAAACGTTACTTGCACGGATTAGGTTGTTTAACATGTACTCAAATGTTCAAGCTGCAAAGAATTAAAATATGTGAAATAATCATCACCAGGCAGAATTAGTAGCTAATATGCAGATATAGCTAATGGGAATTATCTTACTGTTCTAGTCATAGTTTTTTTTAATTAGGTTTATTGAGAACCTAATTTGAAATTTGGTTTAAATTTTGGTTGGTTAAATTTTTTTAAAGGTTTATTGAGAACTGATGAACTTTGACAAGAGCCTGAAAGTACAAGCCACCACTACTTATTAAGGTATAGCACAGTTCCATCACTCCCAAATCTTCTCTCTTACCACTCTGAACTCAATCTCTACTTCCCACCCTCACCCCTCAAAACCACTGACATGTTTTCTGTCCCTAAGTTTTGATTTTTATTAAATGTTATAGAAATGTAATTGTATGGCATATCGCCTGTTGAGTGCCTTTTCCCTGGCAGTATTTTACTTTACTTTATTGCCGAGTAGGGTGCCACTCTATGAATGTACTGGTTTGTTATTTATTCAGCAGTTGATGGACACTTAGGTTGTTCCCAGCTTTTGGCAAGTAGGAATATAAATGTTTTCATGCAGATAAATATGTTTATTCTACCTGAGTACATACTTAGAAATAGTATTGCTAGGTTATATGGTATTTGTATTTTTAACTTTATAAGAAACTCTTAAACAGCTTTCTAAAATGACAGTCCCATTTTGCATTACCTCCAGTGTTTCAATTGTACCACCCTCTCGCCCACACTCAGTGAGACCAAGTGTTCCTGTCTGCTGCTGGTTGTTTTGATTTTGTTTTATGTTTCAGTCTATTGTGTTTTATTGCCAATCACATCTCTCTATCCTTTGAAGTGTCTGTTCAACTCATTGTTTTGAGGTTTGCATATGATTGTTTTGAGGTTTGCGTATGATTACGGAATTGCGAGAATTCTTTATATACTCTACATATCAGTCCTTTACCGTAAATACCTATACATAAAATATTTAAATGTATAAAGAATTTTCTCCCATATTCTACTTTTATTGGGAAGAGTATTTTATAATTATCAGCTATATTAAGTTGGTGATGGTGTTGTTCAGGCTTTCTAGATAAGCTTACTGATTTCTAGTCAGTAAGGAGTTCTGAAGTCTTCAGACATAATTGTGGATTTATCCTTTTATTATTTCAGTTGACCAAGTTTGCTTCTTTGATTCTGAATTTTGTTGCACACATATTTAGGATAGCTGTCTTGCTGGAAAATGGACCAGTTATAGAATTTATAGAATTTATAATCTATGATAACATTTCCTTTACTTCTAGCACCCTCGTTTGAATCTTTCTTGCACTTTCTATTTTTCTGCTGAAATTCTCCATTTGTTTATACACATTTTTTTACCTTTTCCATTAAGTTATTTGATACATTAATGATAGTTATATTAAAGTCCCTGCCTGATAATTTCAACTTCTGGGTCATCTCTTAGTCTAATTTTGTTCATTGCTTGGACTCTTGACAATAGATTGTTTTTTGCCTGAATTCTTAGATGTAATTTTTTATTAAATATCAAGTGTGAAATAGATGTCAATAATTTATGCCTGGAAACAGAGTAAATCTTTTCTACTCTTAAACCCATTAGTTTGAGGCACTGAATTAATCTAGTCAGGAGTTGACCTTCAGGACAACAACGACTTAGATTCCTTTAGCCTTGGGCATAGATAGGATATGGGAGGAGAACTTGGAGAAAGTGGCATTTTGTGCTCTAGCTACAGAGGTAACCAACTCCTTACTCTGCACCCGCATAACTGAGAGAAGCTCTCTCTGTCTCATACTCTGTTTCCAATATTTTTCATAAATACCTGGTGGAAGTTCACATCAAAGGGACAGTGATTGAGTTCAAACTCCCCTTGTGTCAAGAGTTACCAGCAATTCCACACTGTCACTCTAGCCACATTCGGCTTTTAGCAATTTGTTAGAATTTTATCTCTTTAGAGAATTTATTATTAAATAATTCAGATGATAATCCTTTTGATCATCACTTTCCCTGTGGCCATGTCCTTTTCTGTTTGTTCTCTGCTGAATACAACACCATTCTTGTGATTCATTTGTCCACGGGGCAACCTTCCCATTCGTGACGTTCCAGGTGTCTGTCTGCCCTGTTCCTGCAGTGTTCCAACAAGTTCAGTAAAACCTGTGGCTTTGTTCATCTGACTTTTTCTTATTATTAGGGTGGTATTTACACTCTTTCTAGTTTTGTTCATTCTAGATAAGAAAAGGACTTTCCTGCAGTGTCCATTCTAGATAAAAGAAGGACTCCTCTCACAAATGTTATACCACACTGATCTAATAATAATTAAAATAAGTGAACTTTTTTAAGTGTTTACTTAATTTTGTCGTGGAAAATATGGCTCTAATTAGCTCTTCAGTGCTCATTATCTACTGTTTCCTGCTTCACTATATAATATTCTGAAAAGCCAAAGTTCTTCTAGTGGCCTTAGAGTTGCTAATTATCTAATTGGATTTTCTGATCATCACTTGCTAATTATTTAATTGGGAAATAGACTCGTTTCATTTGTTAGAAACTGAAATGATTATGTCTTTTCAAATTATTAAGTATGGAGAACATGGAACATTTATTAAATGAGAATTTACAGTGGCAGTTTAATGTTTTAGGGGTTTCTACACATTATCTAATTCCACATTCATATTAACTATGCAAAATGTTTATATAATGGGAGAAAGAATTTTAGAGATAAGAAACAACTTTAGTCTTTCAGCTAAATAGTTAGTAGTTAACATTTAGATGGGGATCCAATATATATAAACCTTGGACTGTTTATATATATTGAAGCCTTGAGCATGCATGCTCCCACATGGAGAGAGAGAGAGAGAACATGGGTGCGTGCGTGTGTGGGAGCGCGCATGCTCAAGGCTTCCATGGAGACCTATTGTAACACAGGTAAGTATTTGTCTTTATCGTTCAATAACTTGCTGCTTTGCCCACTCTTTCCTCTATAGTATTTTTATGTTCCTCTATTATTCAATATCTTCCCCTTTTTCTCTGTAAAGGTTGCCACTCTTATATTGCAAACAAGCCGAAGTCATTTCCTGACCTTCCACGTTTCCCATCAAAACAAATCTTATATTTGATTCACCTCAACCATTTTACTGTCTTAAATAACATTAAGTTATTAATGTTCATTAGTTTTAAATTATTCACTTGTTAATGTTCCATTAAAATAAAAGGCAATATAGCAACAAGTAGTTGCCAAAGACTTGTCTTTTATAAAGAAAATAGTGAAAGAAAAAAATGGTTAGAATTCTTAGATTTCCAAAATGCCTCTGGAACACAGGCAGAAAAATCAGCCCTTGAGTTCCAGTGAAGATAAAGGCATCCCCCCAAGTATCCAGCAGTTAGAGAACAGAGGGCCCATCATTTTATCTAATCTTTCAAGTTCACTGCACAGAAGGAAAGAGCGACTGTCCCTTAGAGACAGGCTTTTCATTTATGTTTTTGTTGTTTTTAGAACATGAGTAAAGAATAAGAGTCAGAAGACATTGGAAAATTTGAGAAAAAAGGAGGAGGAGAAGTGCACCAGACTTCAGGCCTGGCAGCACAGGTGATAACAGCAATCATCGTCAGTGGGAGGTGACAGAAACTTCAAAGACAGGTCTGAGCAGCAGACAGCTGAACATCAGAGAAAAATTACTATGACAAAAAGATGGAGGAAGGACATCCATGCACCAAGGCAAAAGGAAGAAGGGAAGCATACTCACCTTTAATCTATCTCTTTGATAAAGGAGAAAAGTCAGAAGATATGACATTTCTGACTTAAGGCTAGAATAGAAATCAATTCTGGATAATACAAATCAGTGACTCCCAATCTTTTGATAATGAAGCAAAGTCTTGCATTTAATTTTGCTCCCTTTCCCTCAATGTTTAAAACTACATAAGTTATATAAAATCTTTTATTTTTTATTTATTTATTTTTTATTGTTGGGGATTCATTGAGGGTACAATAAGCCAGGTTACACTGATTGCAATTGTTAGGTAAAGTCCCTTTTGCAGTCATGTCTTGCCCCCAGAAGGTGTGGCATGATAAAATCTTAAGGTTTCACTACATATAAAAAATAACTTTAAATGCTTCAGGATGTTCTAAAACTAGGAGTAAACACAAAAATTTGGCTATTTACATGACTATAACTAAACTACTGGTCATTAGGAACTTTTATCAACTCTACAAATACAGGCACTAGGAGTACAAAGATTAATAAGCAACCAAGGTTTGTTTTAGAGTGATCCAGCCAGGAAAATGTGTATAAATACATAAGGCCAGTGTGATGTTGTAAAGTTATAAAATGGGTACGGATAAGACCGGGCATTGTTAGTGCAGCAGAAGGGCGTATATCCCAGCCTGGAGTCCAGGACAAGCCAACTGGAGAAAATGACAGCTATGTTTGGTGCTGATAAAACAGTCCACAGGTAAACAGAGTAAAGTAGTAATGCACCTTTTTCCTTTGATTACGTGGAAAAGTTTAGGCACCATTCAAACAGTAAAGCATTGGAGAAACATTAAAGCCATGGGGAACCATGTATATACTACATTTTTGCTTAATGAACTTTATTTACAATCCACTATAATTGCACAAAACATACATTTCATATATTCTGTGGTTTAGCTCCAAATTTTTACTTCCTGACATAGTGATTTGGAGTTCCTTCATGTGCCTTGTTCTGTAATCTATATACTCAAGAGGAACTAATTACAAGTCAAATATTGAACTTTAAATACAGCTTTTACTTAAAACCTTCCTTCTTAATTTCTATCTTAGTAAGAGGTTCACCGTTCCCAGGTAACAGGAGTTTAAGCTATTCCGTCATTAGGAAATAGCAGGAGGAATACAGATCATACCATACATAGGGAGTCTACCCCTCATTGAAGCCTTCTGGTATTACTGGGAGATAAGTTCTCACGGGTCTTTCATATTTCTGCACATACTATGAAAGAATTACTAACAATTTTTATTCTGAAGTATTTTAAAAATACATATGTAAAGCAGACAGCCTTGGAAGATAGAAATAGGATCCCCTCTGGAACAAATAGAAGCATGTTACTAGCCATTATAAAAATTTTGCATTCCTTAAGTTTAGGGTAAGTTTCATGTTGCTTTATGGAAATTAAAGCCCAGGAAACCAGTACAAAAATGCTGATACATATGCCTCTGCAGTTGTTGTGAAAAATAAATTGTCCTTCATTTCTGACCTAGGAGTCTACTGTCTTCTATTAGCATCTATGACACAGCAGCAGGCTTTCATATTAACTCACAAGCAAGGAAACATCTCAGACACTTGGAGATTTTAATAATGTTGGTGATGAGGATGAAATGCTGACAGAGACATATCTTTCTGTACAGAAGAGGGAGGATGAGGCCCTTACAAGTCTATAAATATCATCTCAAGGAGGTCTATGGGAACCAATTGCAAACCAAATAGTCAACTGGGCAATAGATGGTCCTCCACTTGCTAATGAGGAATAATCAAGGAGGTTATTGCAAGCTAAGCAACAGAAAATAGATAAAATACAGATGCCAGAATACTATTTTGGTTTTTGGTAATTTTCCTTTAAGCGGAAAGACTTCCTTGACAATTTGGAGGCCAGGCCTAAATGTGCCACATTGTAACTAATACTAAAATTTGTACTGGGTGGGCAGAAGTTTCCATCCCCCTTCAACAGTAGTTAAGAGAAATGAGCATATACACTGAGTGTGAAAGGGACAACTCTGGAACAAGAAGCCAGGTCAATCATTAGGATCTTGGCTGTTTCACTTGGGAAAGGAGAGATCTTAGAACCTATTGCTTGTCAAGGAATAATGGAAAATGTTGGTTTATCTTAAGCTAAATCTCTCATCATTCTATCATGTCAACCTGAGAACCATTTGGAAGTGACAACAAAATCTCTTGGAAGTTTGTTGTTTGTTTGTTTTTCTTTTTAGTGAGTCCTTGCTGCTATAAGGAAGCTTTAGTCATCTGGGACTGATTATCCCAAAACAGAAAAACTGCTGTGGAAAACCACAGATGAGGCATGGATAGTATTTGGGCTTTTATCGCCCAAGATTGAATTTAAAGTTCTGATGAACTTTGCTCACTAGAGAAAGAGAAAAGGAAGTTCAAAGAAATCTAGATAAATTCTGGAGTCCATCAGGACTGTGCAGAGAAACTCCTCTTTCTCTAATGTGGAAACCTAGAGAACTTAAGACATTATTATCCAGATAATGGGGCAGCCACTGCCCCAAATTAGGTGTATTCTCTAAAGAAAATCACCCATGGGTAGTCAAGACAGAATCAGCCAGAGACCACAAACTCCAAACCCTACAAAAACAGCCATGTGGCTGTGGTTTCTGAATTACCAAAGATGAAATAGATGATATCAACCATAAGAGTCTTGCTCCCCTATACAGAGTGTTTGGCAAGCCAAAATTATTCAAACTTAATCTGGCTATGTCATGAGACACCACATCACTCGAAAGTGATAGCATACGAAGCTTCTCTCCTTCTCTGCTCTCTGATGCCTCTGCCCTTCCACTATGACTTCAGTTGATTTAAATAGAAACATGATTATAAGTCAAGGTATCCCTATGCCCAACGGAACATATGCATGCATCCAAATATGTTAAAGAATTCTAGGAAAACAAACTTAGAATATGTTGGATATTATACACAACTTACCTTTTTTACCTGAATCTACAGAAAGATAAAACTTAGATTCAGCTCATGGAGTTTAAGCAGGGTTCACAGTGGAAAAGGCAAGCTGATACTAGCATGTGCATCGAGCCCTTTGGTCAAATTCAATGTACTGTTATTGTTTCTACATCTGAATGTATAGAAGGAATGTGTTATATGATTATACTTCATCATCCATTAAGTGCCTGAGAAGATTATCACAATCGGGAAAGGCCACAGGTAGAGAAATGCTAATGGCACATGTAAATCACTTTCCAATCTTCTTCCCTATTTCCTCTCAGATAGTCCAGTGGAAACAGTTTAAAATCCCAGGATGAAAAAGGTAGTTATACCCTTAACTACAGACTTAACGGGAATAAGGGTAGTAAGAGCTGCAGTACTTTAACACAACAGCCCTTTATGGGCAGTGGAGAGAAAGCTAGAGGGAACTGAAAATGCAGAACAGATTGCCACCAACTGAATTATTGTTTGTTTTTTTTTCACTATTATAATAACTTTAATTTATCTTGCATTTTACAGAAGTCTATGAACGATTTTAAAAAAGCACCTCTTTACCACATATCACATTTCTCTGACAGGTGTTAAAGTGGGTAATGAGTATGTCTGACATCGGCATCTTGCAAGGATTTCAGACCAATCAGCCACTCACCAAAGAACTTGGCAGCTTTTTTATCTTGTTGTTAATACAATGGTATATCCACTCTGATGGCAAACTGTCCAGCCAAATCTCCACATCACATTTGCAGAACCGGTTGTGATTAGCAAATTAGTTAGCTTTGGCTCGGAGCTGTGCTCGCTTGCCCATGACAGCCTGGAAGCCAGTTTTGATACTGGTGACAGAGCATCGAGAATGACAAGTTTCGCACTGTAAGAAATAAAGTCAGGTGTCCTTCTGCAGGATTGTGTCTGGTGATCGGCATGTGTGACAAGTGACATACTCCTTGATATATCTTCTCAAGACATTTTCTATCTGTTTCTGTTGGAATCTTCCTTTGATTACAAGCTGATTATTACCATCTATACAGCCACTTGTACCCAATTCAGCCAATAAAAATGCAAGGAGATGTTTTGGCTGACGATGTAATAGTTTAGAGATATCTGTGAAGTTAACAAAAGAAGTTTTCTTGGTTCCTACTCGGACAACCTGTGGAGGTTTCATGAAGAATTTCCTCTTTTCTCCAGCAACCACATCTGGATTCTTTTCCCTCATGATGTTGAACACTAGATTCAGTAACTCTTCATATGTATAGTCTCTTTCTGAGCCTGCCCAAGCAGGGCCTGTCTGGTTACTAAATGAGATACCATCATCTTTTTTGTTGTCTTCATCTTCTAGAGCTTCATCTTTCTCTAGTATTTCATCCTCATCTGGGAACTTAACATTCTTCTTTCTCTTCTTTTTATTGCCAAGCATAATGTCAAGGTCATCCTCTGGTTCAGCTGGTTCTTGAACGTCACTTTCAATCTTTTTTTTTTTTATGCCACTTAAAAAAGTTTATTTCATGTGATTCTTCTCAGCATGCAGTGTTCTTTCTTGGGAATTTTTTTTTGATGCCCTGGTTTACATTATAAATTAATTTACAAATATAGAATTGTGTTAGAAACAATTATTTATAAAAGTCCATATGATTTCTCATATACAAAAACATCCATAGAAATTGTTTTTTGTACACATAGTATACGGGTTGGTAGTCTCTTTGGCTGTCTTTCTGCATAATATTAAAAAAGCAATGGTGATGTAATTTGTGCCTCAAAGCTATTTAAAAAAATAATTTTCTGTATGTATATTTCAAAATAAAACATTTTTCTAAAATAATGCCATTAGAGTCTTTTTGAAAAAGAATACACAGGGAAAAGTTAAAAAAATTTCTTTACAATGTGCTTGTATTCCTTTTTCTAAAACATTAAAACCCCAAACTAGCCTTGCTCACATCAGAGATTTAAAAACATATCTTCTCTCATTGTTGCAGGGAAAAAAATAAAACACAATACAAATGCAACTCAGGATGTTTTCTTCATCTTACTGGAATACCACTCCCACAAATTCAATAACTAGTCTCATTTTAATTAACCTTTCCATTAATTCTGTCATTCAACAAATAGGTGAGTCTACTGTGGACTAAGCACTGGAGGGATGACCATAAAAATTATTCAAAAGAAGACAGACCTGAGAAGTGAAAGGGAGTGCTGACATAAATACTAAATACAATTATCTCTTTTTTTAAATTCGAAAGCCAGTCAAGTTAAGCAGTGGGTGTGGAGAAGCAACAAAGAAATCTGTAACTGGTTGCAATAATTAGTTGTAAACATCATGCACTCCGATTAGCCTCTTTTAAAACATTTTGACCAAAAATATTATATTAAAACTTATAAAACGCCATTTAAAAGCTATTTTAGTAAAATTCTATCGAACTTTGTTAGAAAATGAAATATCCAGGACACAGACTAAAAGGGACTGGATGTCAGGCTGACCTTCATAAACTGGGACAATGGTCACCCAGAGGTGATACCCCACCTTTGCTGCTCAGGGAAACCTATCAAATGATTTGTTTTTCAGAATCTTTGGTCAAATGAGATTAGTTCCATTCCTATCCCTACATATTATAGTTGTGTCTGCCTATGGAAGTTGGCTTCTTGGGTTTTCAGGAACTAGAACACAGAGGTTACAAGCACCAGTGCAGGAGCAAGACTGCCTGCATCAGCCCCTGACTCTACGGTTTACAATCTGTGTGACTTTGGGTAAGCTAACTAACATCTTGGAGTTTTGCTTCCCTCATATGGAAAATGAGGAGTGGTAATACAACGTAATACCTACCTTCCAACGGTGCCATGCAGATTAAATGAGTTAATACATTCCTAGTGTTTAGAACAGTGCCTGACACAAGAGGCTGGCTGCATGTGGTTTTATTGCTATTAGTAACTACCATGTACCAGACAGAGGTGACTTGAGAGCTTGTGATAGCTCAAAGGTTTGTGGTATTGCCTTGTAAGGCATGATAAAAAGCTTTAATAAGAGGCAAAGGATGGCTTGGAGCCTGTGGCTCAAGCGGCTAAGGTGCCAGCCACATACACCTGAGCTGGTGGGTTCGAATCCAGCCCAGGCCTGCCAAACAACAATGACAGTTGCAACCAAAAAATAGCCAGGCGTTGTGGCAGGCTGTGGTCCCAGCTACTTGGAAGGTGGAGACAGGAGACTCACTTGAGCCCAGGAATTGGAGGTTGCTGTGAGCTGTGATGCTATGGCATTCTACCCAGGGAGATAGCTTGAGGCTCTGTCTCAAAAAAAAAAAAAAAAAAAAAAGAGGCAAAGGATGCAAAGTTGGAGGTTTCCTATAAAAATTGAGGTATCTGGGGAAGGAGGGGTTAGGTCACCTATTGGGTATGATATAGGGGTATATGGCACACTTTCTGGGTAAAGGACTCAACTACAACTCAGACTTTGGACTTTACCTTACAAATGCAAACAATGTAACCTAATCTTATGTACCCTCATATTAACCCAAAATTAAAAATAAAAAAATTCAGGTATTTGGGCTTGGTGCCTGTGGCTCAAGCGGCTAAGGTGCCAGCCACACACACCTGAGCTGGTGGGTTCTAATCCAGCCCAGGCCCGCCAAACAACAATGACGGCTGCAACCAAAAAATAGTCGGGCATTATGGCAGGCACCTATAGTCCCAGCTGCTTGGGAGGCGGAGGCAGGAGAATCGCTTGAACCAAGGAGTTGGAGGTTGCTGTGAGCTGTGATATCACAGCACTCTACCCAGGGTGACAGCTTGAGGCTCTGCCTCAAAAAAAAAAAAAAAATCAAAATCCAGTTATCTGCCTTTTTTGAATAAAAATCAGAAAGCTGTCATTTGAGAGATAACCAGCTGCTCACAGTAGCCTTCAGCTGATCAGTCCCAACCACTCTCTACTGGTTCAGGTGCCAATTGCTGTTTTATCAACCAGTAACTTTGCTGGCTTATGTTTTTTAACCACCTGTACACATTTGAGCTTGCAACCCTGGAATACAGTGATGAACAAAAAAAATGTGGTCCCTGCCACCCTGGGTTCCTATCCCAGAACAGAGTGAGGTGGCTTTCTCTTTAGGGAGGCTCATATGCAGAGAAATCTATAAAAGCTCACTGGCTTGTAGACAAAGTTATCAACCACACACTTGTTACTCAAAGGAGCACAAGATCTCCGAGGAACTCAGCAGAAATGCAGAACCTCAGGTTCGACTTGGAAGTTGCCTTCCAACCTAAATGTGTGCATACCGAGGTCCAAGAAGCACTCTCCTACACCTCAGAGCCCTCCCGGGGGTAGATGAGGCTGTTGACCATGCTGAAGTTGTAGAAAGGGCCACCAAAGGGGCTGTTCTGGCCCCCACTGGTGCTGGCAGGGAAAGGGCTGTAATAGGGAGATCTCTGGCTGCTGCTATTGCCTGTGCCATTACTCAGTTGCAAGGCATCTGGCGAGGTCTCAGAGATAGGGGTAGGGGGGAATGAGCCGCTAGAGGGCAGCTGGGCCCCCTGGATTCCTAGGTGGCGGCTGCCAGGGAGAGCTCGATGATGGGTGTTCCCACTGCTGCCGACACTCAAGTTACTGAGACTGCTGAAGAAAGTGTGGAGGCAAGGTGCGGAGGTGAGCATGGATCCTCCAGGGGAGGAAGCAGTACTCTTGGTGCCCTCGGGAGGCTCTGGGGACTGTGAAGGCCTCAGCAGAGAGGAGGGGCTGTCTGCTTCTGACTTCCCACTTACTGCAGACCCTGTTCCTGAGGAGAGCCCTTCTGATTTTGATGTCCCAGCAGCCAGGGTGGAGCTGCTGCTGGCCTCAGAGCGGCGCTTTCGCTTCCGACGGAAGTTCCCATTGTCAAACATTTTCTCACAGTTTGGATCCAGAGTCCAGTAATTACCTTTCCCTGGGTCGTCCTCGTCGCGGGGCACTTTCTTGAAGCAGTTGTTGAGCGACAGGTTGTGGCGGATGGAGTTCTGCCAGCCGGCCTTGCTGCGCTGGTAGAAGGGGAAGCTGTCGGCCACGAACTGGTAGATGTGGCTGAGCGTGAGCTTGCGCTCGGGCGCGCTCTGCACTTTCAATCTTAAGATCCTTTACACCTTCTTCAGCTTCATCAATATCAAATATCTTTTTTGTTTTTTTCTTCTTTTTCTTTTGATTAAAGAAGTTCAAGTCATCTAGATCATCAGAACCATCTTTTTTCCTATTGTCCTCTTCATCAGCTTCCGTATCTTTGTCCTCAGTCAGCTCTGGCTCCACTTCTTTTGTTTCTGAGGGCTGGATTTCTTCTGTTTGGGCATCTCCTTCCTCATCTAACATAAAGGGCTTCTTCTTCTTCTTTTTCTTCTTGCTCATAGTAGGAACAAAAATCATCTCGTCCCCGGACATGGCTGTGGTTCGAGTGGGCTCGGCACGGACGAGAACTCGGACAGGTCAGCCCCAAGCCCTGGCAGCAGCACGGATCCTGCCGATACCTCTCCCACCACGCACTAGGTTCTTGCCTGAATTATTGTTAATCCCATAGTATGAAATATTCACATAAATGAATCCATTGAAGAAATTAAACATTGGCATGATGTCCTTGACTGTTCAAATTCATCTTCTTGATATTACTGGCTGCTGAGGACAAAGACCAAGTCACATTCATGTGACATGGCCACTAATACACAAGTTACCAAAGATTACCCCCAGAGGTACCTAAATATTTCTGCCATTTGCCACCAGTAGCAGGTGAGTAAGCCTGAATGCCTCCATCCTCCATTGTACAAAGATGTAAGTATACAGATGACGGCCTTTGATGAGCAAGTTAGGAGCTTCTATTGCAATGGCCTTGACTGTGGTGTTATCACTATTCTACCAACTGGATGGCTGATAAACCCCAACAAAATTCAGGGTTCTACTTGTCAAATAAAATTTCTTGTGACTCTGTGGGCAGACTGACAATGTTCCCTCTGGTAGTCAAAGAAAACTGCTATCTCTTCATTCTCAACGAACAAAAAGAAAGCTTAGGATCTTATTGGAATCTTTAGGTGTTGAAAATGGTATGTGCCTCACTTGCAAATTCTACCTGGACCTTTATATTATCTAATCCAAAAAATTAGCATGCTTGCATGAGGCACAAACCAACACAATAGGTTGAAAGCTGTCCAGCAAGCAAGGCCTTCTCTTTGCATTAATGTAGCTACAGTCTCTGCAACTGATGATTTTCCTGATTGGAGCCCCTGGAAGAAGTAAGCAGCCTCTACTTACAGGTGCCCTTTTGGATTTTAGACAGGTCAGCTCTCTGATACACAGGAGCCTACCAGGTGAACCCCTACAGAAACCTAGCTGTTAGGCAGCTACTGGGCTCTTGTGAAAACTAAACTCTTGGTCTGAGACTGTCTGGCCTGCTGATTTTCAATCAGGGCCAACTCACACTCAGTGACTAACAAGATGAGAAACAGTCCTATGAACCTCATTTGTCAAATGGCAATGGTATATTTGAATTCACAGCTTACGCACTGGCCCAGGTCTCTGGTGGCATCTCAGCCATACATGGAAAAGTGGCTCGTTCGAACTGCTATGAATAGCTTAAATTTAATTCTCTGCTAGATTTGCCATCTCCCTCCAGACAGCTTGCACCCTTAACCACAGCAAGAAATCCACTGGAAACAGTAGGAGTTGGTCCCAGCTTTTGCACTTCCCATGGAAGGTACTTGTCAACACCTCTGGATGTCTCTCCTGCTCCCATTTCTATAACTACTGCTTAGCCACTCAGCAGGGGTAGACAAGCTATTGACATGGACAAATAGGACACATTGTGTTGACTGCCTGCATGCAGCCCCTCCAAAACAAGGACTAGAACCAGTTATTCACATTCAACTTAGTGAGTTAAATTTACCTGAAAGTCAGCAGGAACTGGCTATTGAAATATCTCCCGTATAGGTCAGGGCAGGGACACATCATTCTCACCCACAGCCCTATGTTTTGTAGCTCATCTCATGTCAAAGGTTTCCCCACTTTTTCCTGAGGCTGTCTAATTACATCACTTCATCTAACTCAGTTACTTTCTTTATACAAAGAATGTTGTGAAAACATATAATAGTGAATAATTCATAAAACAAAGCCAGCAACTTAGGAGTTATATTTTTCTTTCATGCAAAAAACTGAATACCTCTTTTGTCTTTTGATAAACCAGCAGTGATTATAAATGAACCAGATCCTTCATGGGTACAAGCCATTCCTGTAACATAGACACTTTCACGAACTATTTTAAACCACTGTTTTTGTAATAACGAGAATATTATAAACTTTGCGAAAGTATGAAAATAATTGTCCAGTCAATATTTTAGCTTAAGTGACATGTAATACTTATTACTAAAATGTTGCTTTATGCTCCTTCTCAAATTACTTCATGAATATATAGTTTATCATCCCAACTATATGTCATCTTCTTTTTTATCATTCAGTTACAACTGTTCAATAAATTGTTTATTATCAGAATAAGTAAGATACACTAAAGATAGTTCAAATTACCTTTTAAATTTAAATCTCTAGTGTTAAAGTATCTTGTAAAATTTTGATTATGGAATAGATATTATGTATATGGCTCATAGCTTCTATCTTCCTGCCCTACCCTCCCACTGTACACTTCCTTATGACTGCTTTTTGATGATTTAGGCTTCTCAAAACACAAACTTGACATTTCAAACCTATAATAAAAGCATACCTTTAGTTACATTTCCTTTATGACATTACCCTAAGACCTACAAGGATTAAATCCACCATTGTGTTCATCAGCATGCAGCTAGTGAAATTAGTTCTAATCTTTGTCACAGACAGAATTAATCTAGGAAACAATGAAAACATACTTTTTTTTTTAAGGAAATAGATCATTTTTGTTTTAAGCATAGCTCCATCCATTTTACACAAGGCAGATTTTGACTCATTTGAGGTCTGTTTGACTTTTCTCTGGACACCTTCGTTCGGTAGCATGATGGCTGTCCCAGGCTAAGGCAGCTGGTGTCTCCTCATTCCTTTCCTTTTGTTCTTAATGGTATCCCCAGTTAACTGTAAGCTGCTTGAGATCAGAGCCTATACCATACTCATTCGTGTTCTGTCATCATTTTCGTTCTTGCCTGTAGTAGGCTCTCAACAAATGGAGACGGAGTTATGTGCCAAAGAAATTAGGTCATGGGTACCTTAGTCCTCCTTTTAGCCAAATCTGCATCTTAATGAGTTGAAAGAAAGCCAATTCCTAAGGCAAGGTTTCCTCCTCAGCTTTTTTTTTTTTTAAGACGGAGTTCCACTATGTTGCCATCAGTAAAGTGCTGTGCCATCACAGCTCACAGCAACCTCAGACTCTTGGGCCCAAGCGATTCTCTTGCCTCAGCCTCCCAAGTAGCTGGGACCACAGGTGCCCACCACAATGCCCAGCTATTATTTTTTTGTTGTTGTTCTTCCAGTTGTCATTATTGTTTGGCTGGCCCAGGCCAGGTTCGAACCTGCCACCCTCAATGTATGTGGCTGTTGCTGTAACCACTGTGCTATGGGTGCAGAGACTCCTCCTCAGCTTTTGAACCAACCACCAAGTAGTCCAAGACCAAAGATTCTCTTACCTTCTATCAACCCAGACACATTTAGATAGCACGTGTTGTTCTAGATAATGTAACTGATATATTAATATATACCACCAAGTTATTCTTCCTGGATGAGATGGCATTGATGAGCTACCATCACCAAGAACACATTTGAAAGTTTATTTTTTACCTAGTACTAATGATGGCTTCCCATTGATTTAGTTATTCACTGTCATTGATCTCGCTGGCCATCAGTGAAGAGAAAGCTAAAAGTATCAGGATTTTCAGCTATAGACTTGGAACTTTATGTAACAAATTTATCTCCCCTGACCACCTGTGCTATTCTGTCTATGGAGACAAAAATTAAAAAACAAATAAATAAACACAAGGATACACACAGTGACGTAAAGATTGAATCAGCATAAGGATGAAATTATAAGAAACCATAAGTTCATTTCCCCGTCTTGCATACAGAAACCCAAATCTGGTATTTAGAAACAATTTTTCAGTCAACTGTCTAAAAAATTAAAATGGAAGTGTTGGTGGCATAACATTACCAGGAAAGGAACTTAACAGCATATGAATGAGTAACTTATAATGAGTAATGTGAAAAAGTTTCAAAAGCTTTTTAGGTAAGTTAGTTACACTTGAATTTTTAAAATATTTCCCAAACTTTCATTTGAGAGTGGGAGTAAACAAAAGTGTGGCTACCTTCAATTATGGCCGTTGCAAATCTAAGCATTGAGAAGATCTCTGAAGAAAGACAGACCCTGTATTTTTTTTTTCATTTTCAGGTTTTTGAACTAAAACTGATTCTTCCTTCTTACCTTCCTAAAATAAAATAAGGGTGCAAATATGATTTTTATTTTATAGAAAGACACAGCATGGAGTCAGAAGACCTGGATTCTAATTGTTTCTATTAACTACTTTGGAACCTTGGGCTAGGCATTAGTAAAATAATGGAATTGGACTTCTCTCTATATTTCTAATAAATAATCTGAATTCTCTGATTCCTTCTGTTAAGAATGACAAGCATTTCATGTGCAGTAAAATGAATAAAAGTGTATTTTACACATTGCAAAATTACGGAATTTAAATGTTTCTTTCTGTTAGGAATTTTAATTGTACATTACAGCTGATTTATGAGAGCACCACTTTGGTGGTATTATTGTAAAACTTTGGTTGAATCACCATGCTAGTTTTGAAAGGTTTCATTGCGTATTTCCTCTTTAAGAATGTTTTTTGCTAAATACTCTTTCCTTTATACAATGCAAGATAGAAAGAAAAATTGTGCACATTTATGTAATAATTTGATACTTACAAGTACAATTTGGGGGTTATTTGAATCCATAAAATTTGCATTTCATAATACAGAGACTCTTGTGAATTTGTAAACATAAATGCTAATACCCCTATAAATTCAATAATATATCCAGCAACATAAATAAAATGTATGAAAAATATATATTAAGCTATGAAAATATTTCAAACAGCTATCCCTTGGCAGAATCATCTTGCTTCATAAAACACTAAATTTCTGGGGGCTTTATCTAATATTATAATTTTAGGTATATGTTAGTATGTGTGCTCTGCTTCTTCCAAGTTTTTTTTTTTTTTGTGGAGACAGAGTCTCACTGTACCGCCCTCGGGTAGCAACCTCTAACTCTTGGGCTAACGCAATTCTCTTGCCTCAGCCTCCCAAGCAGCTGGGACTACAGGCACCTGCCACAATGCCCGGCAGCATATGGGGCTGGCGCCCTACTCACTGAGCCACAGGCGCCACCCCTTCTTCCAAGGTTTTATTTTCAAATTTGTGTAGAATTTTATTTAGTTCAATTTATCAATTAGATAAAATATTTTGTGAGTGATCTCTAGATTCTACAGACTAAAACCAATGAAGCACTTTCTGAGAAAAAAGTTATATTTTTTGTGCTATATTTAAGGAGGCCTTTTTTTTTTTTTTTTTTAACTCCGAGTCCAAGCTCTGTCTCCCAGGTCAGAGTGCTGTGGCCTCATAGCTCACAGCAACCTCAAACTCCTGGTTCAAGTGATCCTCCTGCCTCAGCCTCCTGAGTAGATGGGACTACAGGCACAGTCCAGGACATCTAACTAATTTTCTATTTTTAGTAGAGATGGGTCTTGCTTTGTAACAGCTGGTCTCAAACTCCTGAGCTCAAGGGTCCTCCCACTTCCCAGAGTGCAGTGCCAAGGAGACATTTCTTAAAATTCAAGTTGGAAAATAATTGCTATTCAAAATACCAAAATAATAGAACTTATTAGTTACTTTTGTTTGATTAAAGAATTTAAGCCTAAAATGAAAGACTTTAATCCTTTCCCTCTTTCTCCCTTCTTTCTGCTTTCTCTTCCTTAGCCCTTCTCTCTCTTCTTCACACAGGTTTCACATGGGACATTCAACTAATGGCAACTTAATGTAATAATCTGTATCATTTCCATAAATTTTAACTTCTGTTTACCAATTTTATATTTATCTTTAACATTGTAAACATTTCATTTAGACCCATTCTCTAGGTAGCGTGCAATTATGAGCATTTTAAGGTACAGCTGAATAATTTTAAGGTACTCAAAGATATGCCATTCTAATATTGGTGTGTCTTGCCTCTAGATGTCTTATTTTTAACTGTTTTGCATAGCCTTCCTTAATAACGACAATGACATGAAATCCAGGCAGATCATCTGGAGTTCCAATTCATCAAGAAATGTGAGCAGAAATCCCTGCCATAATTTATGGCTAATTATTCCCATTCTCAGAGATAATTCTGAGACCATTTTATTTTTATGCTAATTAGAATTATACTAGAATATGCTAACTTGAATTTATCATTAACATAATTATGGACAATAACTGATCAAAGTCAGCATTGCTCCTTACTTTCAATTAGGAAGTATCTTTTCCAATACAGATTAATTATTGTTGAACATACTGTTACCCAAAGGGTAAATACAGTTAGGGGGGAAAAAAAATCAAACCATCTTTTGAGTTAGCTTCTGACTTATTTACTATCCACCTGGCCACATGTGAATATTTGCAAGTTTAAATACATAGTTCTGAATGTTCTTCTCAGCCAAGCACTGAATTTAACAACTAAAATGTTCAAATCTAGAAAATCAACACTACAATGGTTATGCGTAGCCCCGCCTGACTTTCCACGCAGCTGTCCATATTTACTTAACCACACTTCTTGCCAGTGACTTGCTCAGTGCATTTCTGTCTACACAAGGAAAGAAAAAAGCTCAGATTCAGTTTGAATTAAAACAAAACAAGGCCAAAAAATGTCTTGACATTGGAGAAGGTGAGATTTTAAGGCAATTCTCAGTAAGAAAATTGCCTTCATAATTAATCAACTTTTCCTTCCCATTTCTTGTGTAAGCAGAGATTTGGTCCTTGAAGGTGAGAAAGCTTATGAGTACATCTTCTCTCTACACCAACTGCAAAGAGCAAGAATGACAATTAAATTCTTATTCCCTTGGATTTTTTTATAGGAATAATGACACCAGGAAATTTATATTCACGCATTACCTACTTAAATGGAGCACCTTTTAAAGTTTCTAACATTTATTTCTGGATACTATTAATCTACTGCTTAAAACACAAGCCCTATAACCGAGCGTTCTATAAAGTAAAAAAATAAAGTTAAAGTCAACACATTTTATCACTTCTTTTAAAAATTAAATCATAAATTGTCTGGGGTAGTTTTGTTTTTAAGATTTCAATACATGGATAATTGGGGGTAAAATTTTAGTGTTTAAATGATCTCTCCTGGTGCTCACTTATTTCCCCATCTCCCTTGCTCAGACTCTGTCAGTGAACACAACTCCCTATTTTCTCTCAAATCAACTAGAAATAGGCATCTGAAATAGTAAACATGTTTCAGAAGAAAGGTTGGGGGGGGGGGACGTCTACAGAAACACTGTGTTTATGCACAACTCCTGAAGCACACAGATAGTGCCTGAGCATCTCAACACAAGGTTCTGTAATCCTTCTATATCCCTCTTTTAGCCACTACACAGAAAGAAGAATAGGCGCTTGGCTTATTGCATCTTATTGCATTTTCAAAGCAGATTTTAAAGAGTAAGTTTGGTACTACTCTCATCTCCTTCAAGAAAAAGCTTCTTATCCTCAAGAGTTGCAGAGCTTTTCACAGTGTTTTTGCTGAAGGAGATTCGCCGCCTAGCCAGGTGCTGGGTTCTTAACCCGCAGCTAAGATCAATTTCGGGGGAACAGGTAAAAATAGGGCTGAGCGTTCCCTGCACTCAGCTAAGAACCTCTAAATATACAGAACACGTCTGGGCAGTGTAAATAGTTCTGCACTTTACAACAACAATAACCAAAAAAAAAAAGTTTAGTCACAATAGCTTTGGGGTTTTTTGTCTTTCTTTTTCATGCTTCAACACACTCCTCAGCAGCCCAGGAGCTGAGAAACACACTAAGTCCAGAAACCGGAACCACAACGTGTCTGTGTCACTTTCCTGAGGCGAATGTCAGAAAAGCTGGAGAGGCACCATCATGTGGAGGGAATGAGGTCAGAATTCACTGAGGACTGTTCACTCAAAGAAGGAAGACAACGGGACAGTGGGGCTCCCAAGTCAGGTTTTGGGAAAAGAAGGAAGATGGGTCAAGGCGGACTTTGTGGAGAAGGCTTTGTCAGCGCTCGATGGGGTGAAGGGTGGCAAGATAGGGGCCTTTGAGCACTGGCTTCAGGGGGTGACGCGGGGACAGTGAGGGCAGAAATGACCCTGTTTGGAGTGACAGGAGAGTCGGGGCCATGCACTGTGCTGCTAGTGCAGGAGCCTGGGAGCTGGAAGGTAAGGGAGCTGCAGGCACACGTCCCCGAGAGGAAAGGGGTTCAGGCTGCCAGCAGGTGGAGTTGAAATAAACATCCCTTTGGGGACTACCGTGCAGCACCCTCCCTAGACCCTCTGCCCGGAGGATGGGGAGTCACAGCAGGTGGTTTGGGGCGCCTCACAAATTTAACGACGCTCTATCCGCCACATGCCTTGGCACCCGACCCCCTGAGCTCTCCGGGCTACTCACCGGTCCCGGGGGGAAAGCGCCATACGGGGCGCGCGCGAGGGCTGCTCGGCGCTGGCGGCAGGCAGGGCCGACGGCGGTGGCGGCGCTGTCCTAAGAGCGGGACTGGAGCCGGGGGAAACGCAGGCGGCGAAGGCTGAGGCAGGGGCGCGGGGAGCTGCGGCCGCGGAGAGCGGTGGACCTTGAGCTGCTGCCGCGCCGCGCGCGCTCTCTGCCCATCTCCGGCTCTGCCGAAGCGGCTCCTGCTGCCGCCTCTGGAGGAGACGGAGGCGTGGGGGAGGGGCGAGGCACGCGGCAGGGAGGGACGGAAGAGCCGGGAGGGTGGGGAGGGAGCGAGGGGAGAGGGGCAGACGATCACCCCGAGTCCGGAGGAGGGAGGAGGCGCGCGCTAGCCCAGCGAAGGTTCCCACTAGATGAGCTCGTGGCGGGGATATCCAAGATGAGGCGAGGAGTCTCCCCCTCGCCTCCCACCTCCCCTTCCCTTTTCCCCCTTTGCGCCCTTTCCTTGGGCTCTTCCTTTTCAGGTTCAGGCTGGGGGTTACCCAAGCTCCGCAACAGCCGCGGCTTCAGGGCTGGTGAGAGTGCGGAGTCCGGGAGGCGGCCGCGACAGCCCCTCCAAGCCACCGGCCTAAGGCACCTGTGCGCGCCCACACCGCCGCCCGCTCCATTGCGGTGGCTACCGGACCGGATCCGCAGCCTGTCGCCTTCCCTTTCTTCCCTTTCTAGTCAGATTCCGACCCTACATGTGCATCCATGACATCTGCGTAGTCCCCCTTGTAGTTCCCCCATTGCTGTTTGTTTCCCTGGGCGCTCTTTGGCACCCGCTGTCCCGCCAGAAGGCGCCAGCAGGGAGCTCAGTGCAGGCGACTGTCGCCTGTCCCTTAGAGCTGCTGCCCGGGCAGGGGTGGCGGTTTTTATTTGCTTCCCGGGCTGACCAGCTAACGAGGTAAAAAATATCGTTTGACCCGACTGCTTTGGACCACATTCTCATTGATCTAGGAAGGTTGTGAGAGTGAAGGGCACGGTGACAGTCCATTACCTTCTGTCCTGGTTCCCTTCCTCCCTTCTCTCAACATCCTAAAAACCCAAGGCACGACTTAGCCACCACGTTTAATCCAAATATTTCTAGGTCTCTTTATTGCAGAGCTTTTCCGTCTCCCCTGCATTCTCCCAGGGTTGGTGCCGCTTATCTTACTGTGGATTTTTGTTTGCTCTAATAGATTGTGAATTAATCCTGTATATTCTCAAACTACGAAGAGAAGAAGCCAATGCAAATAGATACCATATTTAGCGCAGGTACACGCACGGAACTGGAGGTGAATTCACATGTTCAGTAAATGTAAAAACAAATGCGACGGTACTGACTGATTTACATGAACCATGATTTTGTTTTATAATCTTCACGTGGTAGTTGGGCTAGTCAGGGAGCAAGTAGATTAGTCAGTGTGCAAAAGATGACTGGGAGGGGTAGTCTAGTGTAATTCCCCTTAAATAACATAACCCATAAAGTGATCATACTTCCTGATAGCCCCTAGAGAAGGATTTTGGTTTTGTCTGTATTTTTTTAACACAATGATATTTCAAAAATGATACTTTAAAAAAATGATATTTGAATTGGTGGAGTCATTTTTTTAAAGGATCATAGTTCCTAGAATAAAATAGGTATTTCATTTTATGTAAGTATATCTTATATAACAAATGTACTCATATTAAAGTAAGTGCTCTCTTGACTGTAAATGCAGTGTGGGAAAACATTTTCAATGCCTTTGGCTACATCTAATTATCAATGAAAAGTCTCTAGATTTTCCTATATACATTCACTTGGGGAAAAAGTGTTAATGATAAAGTATTACTTGATGATCTGGGCATTCTCAACTTGTTTGAATTTTTCCTGTCAAGTATATCTGCTAATGAAAATATTTGATTTCACATTTACCTAATGACCTGAATAAAAGAAGCACCTCCTCATTAGGGTAACATCAGACATCAAACTTTTAACACATATCAGCTTTAAAAGCCAAATAATACTGTCTCCAGATGTCCAGGAGTGCACAATGCAAATTCACCAACTGTTATTCTTTTAAAGAAAACCATAAAGAGACAATTCAACTCTCTAACTCTTCTCAAAATTGTCTATATTACAGAGGTGAACAGTAAATTTTAAAAATGCCAGTGACTACTTTGGGAAGGGGTGATTACAAAGAATTGAAACTCCAGTTTTTTCTCATACCTCATTAGGACACCTCACCCCTTACTAAGGTAATTTGTCTTTAAGAATTTGTAAAATTTTCCTCCTATATTTGATTATAAAACTGTAAGATTAATATTTGTATAGTCTAATTTTATGGTTCTAAATGGCAAAGAAAAATAGGCGAAGTAAAATGCCTTAAAACCAAGTAAAAAAAGGGATGATTTTTAGAGCACAGCAAGACAGGCTTCTGATTCCTTACTTCCACTTCCCTCTCCCAGTGTTTGGCTCACCAGAGACAAGAACAGGAGAAATGGTAAGCAATGGAATGACATTCAACTCTCCTGGGAAAGGACTTGGATTTCAGTTTAGATTCTTGAACATGATGAAAACTTTTATGTCACCTCTATTATGGCATTCTATTCCTTTTATATTCCCTTGTCCTTCTACAGCTCTATTAGTGCTGCATGTGTGTTACAACATGAGAAGCCAAAAATGAATATACTGGTAAAATGAAAGTTTAATTTTTTTAACATTGATCTTTTCAGATTACTTAGTTGAAAACAAATTCTCACACTCTAATTTTCTGAAATCAGAAAGACTCAAAGCCTTGTCTTTGAAAAGGTACTGCACAGGTGCTGGATATTGGTTAGCAAAGGAAATAACATTGCTGTATTTATTGAACATATATTTAGTGAGCACTCCCTGTGGTCAGGCAATATGTTAGGCCTTAGGGATACCACAGGGAAGAAAGTTCCTAGCCAAGCCCTTGCAAGGCTTTGAGTCCAATGATACAATAAAAGTGCTTTATCACTAAAAGATGTTATAGTGATAATGATGATGATGATGATGAATTTCAAGCTCAAATATGAAATACTTAATAAGTAATAGGCATTAAAAAAGGAAAGAGAGAGGAAGACAGATCATTAGGCTCTGCTGTATTCAGTTCTACATGAACTACTAAAGAAAAGTTAGTTAAGAAAGTTATATTTGTTGTAGTAAAAGGAAACAATATTTTTTAAGCTACAGAAAATTTTGATGAGCCTTAACTTTAAAACCTAAGCATCTGCTTTTATTAGTAGTGAAAAACAGAGAATGTTTTTGTGGTTACAGAGAGTTCTGGAAAAGTATATATGTACTATACGATACATGTAATTAGCGCTGCTGAAATTATGGGCAGAAATCTAGGATGAAAATGATGTAAAAATTAGTAGCTTTCCCCTTTTCCTTCCAAAGAATATACCAAAGCAATAAAGAAAGTTAAAAGAAAAAAAAAACAAAAACATAAATTCTATTTTTAGCAAAATCAAGGGGTGGATAATATGTAGTTTCTAAAACACATATATGCAATGCCATAGCTGCTGAGACTAATCAGAAGTTTCAGAAGAGAAGAAGAAAGAAGGGAAGAGAGTGGATCTAGTGATACCTAATTTTAGAACGCACGGATGAGAATGTACCACCTGAAAGTGAGATTTTCACTGGGAAGTGAAAAATCTATTTCCTGTAGTTACAACAATAGATTCAGTAACTAGAATTGAAGCATAGCTGCAAAAAAGGAGGAATGAAAGAAAGATGGTAAGTGTTGAGAGTACTCCGTTGTGCCAAATGTCACAAAATCTAAGAAAAATATGATTAATTAAAGGTGAACTGCTCATTTTGACTTATGAAACCTGTATTTCTTATTTGCAGCAATCAGTATGAAACATTTGGCTATGGCACTAGGAAGCAAGGGAGGGATATGCAAAGATGAGGCAAAGATTAGACAGAGGAGGGGCATTTGTAAAAAAGCAGCCTCTCTGTAGCAGCAGCAAAGAGGAAAGCATTCCCAATCCCAGATGTCTCATCTTTCCAGTAAACCAGATGAAAAATAATCTTAACTCGGTTATTTATAAATAATTAAAAAAGAATGGACGCAGTATCAATACAAATATAACATAGGAAAAGACTGCTGGAGGAGCAGGAAATGTATCAGTTGTTGAATAATACACATCATAACAATATGACCATAGTGAAGTTGAAAAATTTGTCCTAACATTATGTCGTGAATTTTCCTAACTTCTCAATGAAGGGATTGCTTCTGTTCATGAGAACTGCTGGACACAAATGCAAGAGCTCAGGGAGGGATGGTGCCACAACAGCAGCCGGTTGACATAGCTGGCAAAACTCAGAAAAGAAGTGGAAGAAAAAATAATACCATCACAAATTGAGAATAAAATGGAAGAAGTACAGTAAAATAAACACTGAGATACAAACAGAAAGGGAAAGATGGCACAGAAACAAGAAAAGTTAGAAAAATGAAATGGAAGTAAAGAAAGACGTGAACAGAATTAGAAAGAATATAAAAGATAGAGAACATAAGCAAAGGTAATCTGGTAGATACATAGACAACAAAAATCATGAGAAAAATATGTATATAATGTATTATTAAAGAAAAAAATTCATGAAAGAAGACTTAAAATTTTACTTTGAAAGGAAACAGTGATTACCAGAGAAAACTGCTCCAGAATCATCAACAGCAATATGTAGCCTAGAATAATAACTAGAATTTAAATATAAAAAAGAATCTTTCAAGCCTGCAGGCAAAACAATCAGTAACTTACAAAGGAAAATATTATGAACAGCCTCACAATTTTTCACTACAACATTCAATAGTCAAATCACATCATTCAATATTAGTGGAACAAATTCTGCAAGGTAGTTCTTCAATATAATGGGTAGGAAGAAACAATTAGTGGGTCTCTAGGAAATCACTAAAATTGAGAATGAAATTTGGCTTTCTAAGAGATAAATCAAAGAGATTTGCTGGATCAAGGAGTGATTATTCATGCTAATTATCTGGTTACCTAAAATGTTAGACTATGGCAATTAAAGCAATAGAATGTAATATAAATCTCATAGACCCTAACAATATTAAAATGACGTATTTAAATAAAATTTGGAAGAGAAAGGCAAAGAAGATGGGATATAAAGATATTGATTGTCTAATGTTGGAGAGTTCAAGAAAAGTCACTTAAAAAAACAAGTAAGTAGTCTAAAATTTAGCAACAGAAAGATAAATTATAATAATGATAGCATTATGTAGTAAAGCAAGAAGGCACAGAGAAATAAGAAACCAATTTCTTATTATTATTTTAATAGATACAGTCTATAAAAATAGGAAAATGCAATTAACTTAAGAAAGAATAATTACAGACATTACAAAGAACAAAATACAAACCTCTGTAAATATCAAGAATACATATGTAAAGAGAGAAAAAAAAAAAGAAGAAATAGACCACAGAGTAAAGGAACTTTACAAAGTAATAAGAAGAGACTACAAACAACATGGGAGAACCCAGAGCAAACATATGCATCATAACAAAAAATGTAAATGCAATTGTGTCATGTCCTATGAAAAATATAAGTATTTTTAGATTGGATCACAAAGCAAAACATAATTCTCTGTTTTATATCTAAAATAGTAAAACCTAGAACATTTGAAGAATAAAAAGACACATGTATACCAGGAACAAAAAAGAAAAAAGAAAAGTAAACAGAAGTTGCAATATTAATCAGAGAAAAAGTGTCATAAAGCCAGAAACATGTTAATAAGATAAAGAATGATACTTTATGATAACAATAATAGACAGATATCTATAGAAACAAAGCAATTATGAATATCTATGATATTGCCAATATTTCTAGATTAGAAATTATAAGATATTCAGTGTAAGCCTGAAGCTCACCATTAATAGACTCTCAATACTTTATAAGTGTCCACATTAACATAAAATAAATAAGATACTGAAGATTAAATATCATATACATTTTTAGACCAATTTCATTTAAGAGCATCACGCAAAGTTCTACTTCAAATATTAACAATAGAATCCTACTAGTACGTTACTATGCTTATCACCCACTGTTTTTTTTCCCAAGAAGGTAAGACTGTTTCTATATTTAAGAAATCTTTTAACATCCTTTACCACTTCTCTCATCTATAAAATGGAAATAAAACATCAGACCCAATTTATGGGATTGTTTTTAAAATAATCGGAGAGTTCTTATATAGTAGAACTTTTAGCAAAAATCCCTTAACATGAGTGAATCTCTCATAAATGTTATCCGTGGGTATATCAGCATTCGTAAGATTTTTAAAATGACTGTGCTTGTGACAGTAATATACGTCTTCTTATTTTCTTGTATCATAAATTCCTTGTGTTGATTTAATAACATTGTCTTCTCATCTTTGGTCTCTTCTCAGAGACCAAAAAAATCTCAAGAGATTTTTTCAATCTCTTGTTCTTTTGGCATTGTAATTAACATCCCCACTAAGAATTAAAATCAATTTGTAAATTCTGAGTATGCTTAAGACCAACCACACATTAAAAATGGTTTCAAATTATAACAGTAGTGTATGAGTACATCTTCCCTTTTTAAAATTAGATTCATTTTTTAGGGGAGTTTTATGTTTATAGCAAAATGTACAGAGTTCCCATACACCCCCCACTCCCACACATTGCACAACCATCCCCATTATCACCATGTCTTATGAGAGTGGTACATTTTTTATAATCGTTGAACCTATATTGATAGTTTATTACCACCCAGTGTTTATGGTTTACATTAGGGTTGACTTTTGATGTTGTAAATTCTGTGGGTTTTGACAAATGTACAATGGCATGTATCCATTATTGTATCATGTAGAATAGTTTCACAGGCCTAAAATCCTCCGTGCGTATTCATCCCCCTACTCTCACAACTCCTGACAAGCACTGATCTTTTTTTTTTTTTTTTTTTTTTTTTTAGTGATAAGATAGGATTTATTAGATAGAAAGGAATACAGGGCTCAGAGCCTATAGCTTAAGCGGCTAAAGGTGCCAGCCATGTATACCTGAGCTGGCGAGTTTGAATCCAGCCTGGGCCTGCCAAACAGCAATGATAACTACAACCAAAAAATAGATGGGTGTTGTGGCAGACGCCTGTAGTCCCAGCTACTTGTTATGCTGAGGCAAGAGAATTGCTTAAGCCCAGGAGTTGGAGGTTGCTGTGTACTGTCACACCATGGCACTTTACCCAGGGTGACAGCTTGAGGCTTGTCTCAAAAAAAAAAAAAAAAGACAGACAGGACAGAAAAGGAAGGAAGGAAGGAAGGAAGGAAAGAAGGAAGGAAGGAAGGGAGGAAAGAAGGAAGGAAGGGAGGGAGGGAGGGAGGGAGGGAGGGAGGAAGGAAGGAAGGAAGGAAGGAAGGAAAGGAGAGAGAAGGAAAGAAAGAAAAGGAAGGAAAGAAAGGAGAAAGAAAAGAAAAGCATCAGAAACTAGCAGAAGGAGAAGACCCCACACTAATCTTTTTACCATCTCTATGGTTTTACCTTTTCCAGAATGTCATATATTTAGACCATGTATTGTGTTGCCTTTTCAGATTGTTTCCTTTGCTTAGTCACATGCATTTATGTTTCCTCCATGTCATCTCCTGGCTCAGTAGCTAACTCTGTAAGACCAAATATGAAACCATTTAGGAGAGAAAGTAGCCAAGAAGTGGTAGAGCACTCTGACATGTAGAAGTCTAGCAGGCATGATGGGGGGGAACCTCTAATGAGTTAGGTGAAAAAACAGAAATGTGTAGCATTTCAGAATCACAGGAAACAATGTCTTCTAAGGAGAGAATAACTAAAAGTGTCAAATAGTGCTGAGAGTTGAAGAACTACAGACTGCGAGTATATATAATTTCCTTCCTTCCAAGAGTTTTGATGTGAAAGGGAATTTAAAAATAGAATTATGGATGGAGGTGTGGTACAGAGGGTTTTTGTTAGTTTGCTTGTTTTCCTAAAGAAGAGCTCAACTTAATAAAGCACTCTTGTATAGCACCAGGAAAGGGACAACAGCAAGCAATAAATTATTTATACGACAACCAAGGGTGATAATTATCAAAGTGAAGTACTGATGATGTGGACTCTGATAGACCAGAAAGGTTTCTTCCACTGCAGTGGCAGGTTGGTGGAACAGAAAGGGTAGGAACAGAAAGGGTAGGAAGTGAATTTGTAGAAAGATGAAGTAATTTTATTTGATTACATCAACTCTTCAAAAAAATGAAGCAGGTAGAGAGATCATCAGCACCCAGCAGCTTACTTCCTCCACAACCAATGATCCATTAGACAGCAAGAAACAGGGTAGCAAGATGGAAGAGAGTCTTCTTAACAGACATCCAGGTACTTTTCCTATATTCCTTTTGTTAGAAGCAAGTCAAGGTTCACTAGATGCAGCCCACACTCCAAGGTCTGCATACAAACATGTTAAGTACCAGATGCTGGAGTTCGTTAAAAGATATTTTTGAGAATTTTTACTATATTTGCTTAAAACAAAGGGGGAGGAGAAATGTTTGTGAGGGTTGGAGAAACAGTTCTGAAACAGTTCTCTACAAAGAAGAAATGTTGAAACATCTGTAAATTTGATCTCCAACAACCCGCTTGGATTGGGCTAAATGAATGCAACTTTAGTGCAATTTGGTCAGAGTGTCTTACTGTTCTTAGCAAGAGTTCTGAGTGTGTGTGTGGGGGAGGGCAGGGGGGGTTGGATGTTTGCACTAGGAGATGTCCAAACATTTGTGGTTTTCATTTATTTGAGATTAATTTGAGATGAACAGTAGATCTTTTCTCTTTGTGCTAAGGAGGGCATGGACCAGGTAAAGAATGCTGAAATAAGGAAAGGTGCTTCAAATAAGACTATTGCATTTAGACAAGGAGAACATGATGAAGCATTTAATATCTTTCTATCTGGTTAAGTTTGTCAGTGGCCTCTTAAAAATGAAATATTCAGAATACATTTTTATGAAGGACCTTTTAAACAGTACTCTGGGTACAAAAAGTAGGATAAAAATCTATAACACACATGTATGTACAAGCACACATAGAGAGATTATTTATTCTCATATAAGTTCTTCTCTTTTTCCTTGAAGTAATAGAAACTTCCAAGTTCAAGTTCAATTTATGTCCACCCAACTATTAACTCAATTTCCCAACCTCCCTCAGATTAGATTGAGCTATATACTACATTCTGGCTCATGGAATGTGAAGGGAAGTTTTGAGTGAAAACTTACAAAAGGTCACAGTCTGTGAAAAGAAATTTGCTCACCACTGCTGATGGTTAGCTTCATGCATCAGTTTGACCACAGGATGCCTCGACATTCCGTCAAACATTATTTTGGACATGTCTATGATAGCATTTCTAGATGAGTTTAACATTTGAATTCAAAGACTGAATAAAGCAAAATAGCTTCCCCTCGTGTAGGCAGGGTGCAACCAATCATTTGAAGACCTGAGGAGAGCAAAATGCCTTCCTGGGAATAAAGAAAGACTTCTTCTCCCTGGCTGCTTGATCTGGACAATCACTTTTCTGCACTTTGACTGAAATTTATTTTGCTGTCCTCATTCTCAGGACATAGACTTAGACTACAGCATCAACTCTCCTTGATCTCCAGTTTGCCAAATGAAGAGCTTGGGACTTCTCAACCTTCATAAATTCATAAACCAATTTCTTATAGTTAATCTCTTTATATATGCATATAGGTATGTGTGTATGCGTGTGTGCACTTAAAACAGTTGCTACTAAGACCTCCTACTAAGTTTTATCTGGAGAACCCAAACCAATGCAGATTTTGATACTAGAAGTAGGGGGCTGCTATAACAAGTATTAAAAAATGTGAAAGTAGCTTTGCAACACATAATGGTTAGTTATTTGAAGAGTTTAAGGTGCATGTTAGAAATATCATGTGTGGACATTAAGGGTGATTCTGGTGAGGTTTCAGAGGGAAATGTGGACTATATTATTGGAAACTGGAGGAAAAGATGATCCTTGCTATATTATGTCAAGAAACACAGCTGACCTGTGTTCTACTGTTTTGTGGCAGTAGAACAAGCAGTGGCAGTAAATTTAGATATTCAGCCAAAGAAATGTCTAAGAAAAGTATTGATGGAGCAGCTTGGTTCCTCCTGACTGCTTATAGTAAAGCGAAAAAAATGATTCAAGGAGAAATTGTTGGGCAAAAAGGAACCAGAGCATAAAAATTGAAAAATTTCTCAGCCTGCCCATATTGCAAAAAAAGTGATAAGGAATGTTGAGAAGAGAAAACCAAGGGTGTGGCTGTACTCTCACTTGATAAATAACTCATAGAATTATATGAGCTGAACCAGTGGTAGCTTGAACCACAGCAAGAAAGATGGGATAAAATGAAGAAAAGCTGTCAGAGGTCTTATATCGAACATGATGGGACCCTGCAGCCACTCCCCTGTGAACGCAAACTGTCACTCAAGAACAGGAAAGGATTCTTAAGCCAATTGAGAGATCATAACAGCCAACATCTCATTCTCAACAAGCCAGACAGCCTCTGATCAAAGCCATAAGGGCAAGACATCTTGCAGAACTATGGAAGTGGGACTTCCCTGTGGAGCTGTGGAGCCAAGGCTTCCCAGAGCCTTGACAACATGACCCTTTCATGGAAGAGGCATAGAGGTGGGACCACAGCCTCAGGAGGTCCTCAAAACAAGACCATCTCAGTAAATCTGGCAGATACAGCATCAAGTCAAAGAAAATTTATTCTAAAACCTTAAGTTCTGATGGAATTTGCCTTACTAAAATTTGGAGTGCTTAGAGCTCATTACACTTATCTTCATTCCTATTTATCCCTTTTGGAATAGAAGTGTATATCTTATGCATCCCACCATTGCCTCTTGGAAGTACATAACTTGTCTAGATTCCCAGATTCATATCTGGAGAGGGATTTTTGTCTCAGTCTGAATTGTACCTTAAGTCTCACGCATATTTGAGTTAAATGATATGTAGATGAGACTTTAGATTTTACACTTGATACTGAAATCAGTTAAGACTTCTGGGGCCTTGGGGATTGAATAATTATATTTTGTATGTGAGAAGGGCGCTAATGAGAGAATACTAAGGACTAAATTGTGTTATCCCCAAATTCATATGTGATTCTACTTGGAGAGGGAGTTCTTGGAAGATAAATAGGTTTGGATAAGGTCAGTAAGATGGTACTGATACAGGGTTCCCCCATTCAAGGCTGGACAGGGGACCCTAGTTTTCCTAGGCCTGGGCAATGCCTTGAAGGAAATGCCCTAACCTTTTGCCCTGGGCTGGAAGAAATGCATTCATTCATTTGTAAATACACTCATTAACTTTCAAATTGTGTTTTTCCACCTTCCAGGTTCTGGCTAAAGTGTGATATATACCCCTACACAAAGGACCCATGTGAGATACTTCCAACTTAGGTCTTCCCCTTCACCAGAAGCTCGGATGCTTTTTTACTCCTTCTGCATTCCTTTCTAAGAAAATCCTATCTTAGCACTGATCTGTGCTGTGGTATGTGAGTTGATTCTTCAAATACCTGAGACCAAGTAACTACTGAGGAAGAAATTCTGGGAACATATTTTGGGGGCTTTTCTGGGTTTGAAAATCTGTGGTAAGCAAGATTGAAAATCTGTGGAAAGCAATGGGACCATTTAACTATATCCTGTTTTTTTCTACAATCATAATAATGGAGACTGATGATTCAAATGCCGGTCAGCCCCTGAAATTACAGAGCACAGCTGCTGACCTGCTGGTCACAGGCCAGAGACTGTTGGGGAATGAACTTTCTAGTTCACCTTGGCTCCAAAAGAAAGGAGCCAAAGGGAATGTTAGAAGGCTTTTGAACCTGTTCTATATCTACTCATTTTCTCTGGTTGAGAGCTGAACAAAACAGAAGTAGTGCCCAGAGGTCCTGGGGTCCCCAGCTATGGTTCTGACCCCAGGTCACTGGAGGGCCTTCTGAAAAATGTGCTCTCCCAGCCCTTTTACTATCTTCTCTTCTCTTCCATGGTCCTAAACTTTTTCTATTTATCTCTATAAACCCCTGCTGCTTTCTCCCTCTCTCCTTGTGGTTCGCATGCTTTGTTTGAGTGGTGGTAAAGGTTTGCTTTATATATTTAGTTAAGTTTGTACTAGCTCTTTCCAGTATTTTTCAGAGAACCATGTTGCAAAAAGGTCCTTTTCATTGCAAAATTAAATTAAATTGGCTTTTTGCATGTTTGAGGAAAAAAAGCTGAACATGTTAATAGAGACCTAGGCATTTGAACCTGTTCTATATCTACTCCTTTTGCTCCAAACAGAGGGCAAAATGACTACCCTACATGGCTTCTCTGGGACACCAGGAGCCTGTGAGGGGAAGCTCAGGGCAACCCCACAAGGTAAGAATGGCCCTAAACCATCTCTCCAAGAGAGCTTTGACCTCTCTTGGAGAGATATAATGCTACTACTAGATCAAACTTTAATTTTAAATGAGAAAAAAGAAGTCTTAGATGAAGCTAAAAGTAGGCTGCAGTTTTGTCTTTTAAAAATGAAGAAAGGCAAGGAAAATGACCCTGGGTATTTACATTTTTCTGGTCTGTTGTCATAAATGGAAGGGTTCAAAAATATTCTAGGTTTCTCTAAGACTTCCCCTAGTTGTAGCTGGTTCTAATGAAAAAAAATGTTTAAGTGTCTCTTAACCCTGAATTGAATTATTGTTACCTTGCTAAAGCTAACGTTTGGAGAAGAAAGGAAGTTGGAAAACATAACATTTAAGACCTGCTTGTGATAGAAATGTTTTTTTACTGTGAGTTTAGAAAAGGCTTGTAAAAATTATAAAAGATTACACCTGCGAGCACCATGCAGCCATTTTCTCCAGGGCGGGGCTCATCCCCACTGTGATTGACAAATGTATACTCAATAGTGGGTGCAGAAAGGGGCAGAATTTGCATCAGGTGGGACCAGGCTCCCAGATGCCTGATTTTTTGGCCTGCACTGCAAGCAAGTAATAAGAACAGGAGAGCCAGTGGGTACAAAGCACCTCACTGATAATTGTGGCTAAATCCAGACAAGCAAATGGGCGGAGGCCACTCTCCTCAGTTATTCTTCTTCAAGCATTGAAAGGACTTTTCCTTTTCTTTGGCTGGAAGACTTCCTGGGTCAGTCAGAAGACAACTTGGTAACCCAGGAACACAAGGTGAGATTAAGACACTGGATGTTTGTTCTTTCCCACAGATGGTTAACATTCTCTCTCTAAGAGAACATCCGGTAACATGTTCTCTCAACAAGAGAAATTTCATCAGGTGGGACCACTATTGTTCTCGGGTACATGATTTTTCAGCCTGTGCTGCCAGAACACCCCACTGGGTTATGTTAGGACATTTTTGATCACTGGACAGTGAAAAAGAAAAAATGTTGGTTTTCTTCTGCACCCAGGCCTGGCCTTAGTATCAACTCTGTAATGGTGAGCAATAACCACCAGAATGTACTCTAAAATTGTGGTAAATAAGAGAGAAACTGGTCTATGTGCAAACTTCCTTTTTTCTCAAACACAAACCCCAACTGTGTAAAACCTGTCACACAGATCCAACTCTGCTAGCTCTAATAACTAGGTGGCCAAGGATTCCTGAGAGAGATATTGTCACCACCTAGTTTAATGCACCATCTACTTCTCCTGCACTTTCCTCTGTGTCTTCAGAAAACCCCAAGAAAAAATCTGTTTCAAGAGTTTCTTCTGAGACCCCCCAGAAAACAATTGTATTCTTTTTGTGTCCCTTAGTAGAGACTGTGGGTGGTGAGAGGGGAAAGGCACGAGTATTCACTCCATTTTCTCTGGCACATTTAAAACAAATTGAGGTTGATTTAAGAAAAATTTTTGATGACCCAAATAGGTATACAGTTGTTCCCCAAATGTCAGTTGGAAAACATAACATTCCAAACAAGAGAGCTTTGACCTCTCTTGGAGAGATGTAATGCTACTACTAGATCAAACTTTAATTTTAAATGAGAAAAAAGAAGTCTTAGAAGAAGCTAAAAGTAGGGTGATTTGAGGTTCATGTCCAATACTGAGAAGCAGTATGTCTCCTGTAGAAAAGGACAGATATCCCCTGGGAAGACAGGCAGTTCCCTCCGAAAATCCTGAATGGGACCCTGAGAAACAAGGTGACTATTGGCATAAACATTTTCTAACATGTATCCTAGAAGGTTTACATCCATCCAAGAAAAAGTCTGTGAATTATTCTAAGTAGTCTACCATTTACCAGGAGCAAAGTGAAAATCCCTCAGCCTTTTTTGAGTGGTTTAGGGAGACAATGAGAAAACACACTCAGTTGACACCAACTCTTTAGAGGGCCAAATTATTTTATTTTATGAGACAGAGTTTCACTTTGACACCCTCAGTAGAGAGCTGCGACATCACAGCTCACAGCAACCTCCAGCTTTTGGGCTTAGGTGATTCTCTTACTTCAGCCTCCTGAGTAGCTGGGACTACAGGCACCCACCATAATGCCTGGCTATTTTTTTTTGTTGCAGATTGGCTGGGGCCGGGTTCGAACCCACCACCCTCGGTATATGGGGCCAGAGCCCTACTCACTGAGCCACAGGCACCACCTGGGCCAAATTATTTTAAAAGATAAATTTATCATTCAGGTGGCACCAGACATTCAAAGAAAACTCCAGAAAATGGCTCTAGGCTCAGATCGTAACCTAGAGAATCTTTTTAAAATGGCCACAGCAGTCTTTTATAATTGAAATTAGAAGGAAGAGGAGAAAAAAAAGAAAGAAGGGATATAAAAACAATGACAGCCTAGTAATGGCACTCTGACAAATAAGCATAATTCAGGGGCACAGGGAAGCCAAAGGAGCTTAGGGCAAGTGCTTCCAATGTGGTCAGACTGGCCACTTCAAGAGAAATTGCCCCGGACAGCACTGTCTGTCAGGCAAACCACAGGGCCCCTGCCCAGAAAACAAAAATGACCATTGGAGGACAGCCCGTTGCCAGAGGTGAAGATCTCCTGGGACAGTGACTCCATCAGACCCCAGACTGGACTGAGGGTGCCTGGGGCAGTTGCTCATGGCTCCAGCTTTGTCATCATCCCTCAAGAGCCCTGATCTGCTTCATAGTGGAGAGACAAAAGACAAAATTTCTTCTCGACACTAGAACGACCTTTTCTGTACTCCTCTGTAACCCTGGTCTTCTATCCTCCAAATGTATAACTGTACGGTGTGTGTGGAGGGGTGGTGTCTAGATGCCAGTTGCCAAAGTCTTTTCTCAACCTTTAAGCTGCAATTAGGGTGGCTGGTTGTTCTCTCACACATTCCTAATCATGCCTGAAAGTCTTATCCCATTTTGGGGTAGGAACATGCTAACTAAGTGGGAACAACCATTTATATGAATATGGGACAAGAGCCTATACTATGCCTTCCATTGTTAGAGACAGAAATTAACCTAGAAGTATAGGTTACCAAGGGATAGGTGGGAAGAGCAAGATATGCTCAACTAGTCCAAATTAAATTTTAAAAAATCCCACCATCTATCCCAATCAAAAACAATATCCTTTAAGAACAAAAACTAAAAATGGGCTAATACCCATAATATAAAATCTAAAGCAATAGAAATTATTAATACCTTGCTACAGTCCATGTAAAACTCCTAGGAGTTCTAAAGTCAAATGGAACTTGACACTAGTACAAAACCTCCACATTTATAATGAAGCAGTCATTCCTCTCCATCCTATAGTTCCCAATCTGCATTATCTCAAATCCCTGAAAAATCTGCCTGTTTCACAGTCCTTGACTTAAAAGATGCCTTTTTCTGCATCTCTCTTCATGAGAATTCCCAATACCTTTTTGCTTTTGAAGACATCTCTAACGCCAGCATCCAGCTTAAGATTTAG
Organism: Nycticebus coucang; assembly: GCF_027406575.1. Lineage (NCBI taxonomy): Eukaryota > Metazoa > Chordata > Mammalia > Primates > Lorisidae > Nycticebus > Nycticebus coucang. The sequence continues at coordinate 71,688,381 of NC_069784.1, read as the reverse complement.
GGACAACACTCACTTGTTTGGACAAGCCTTAGTCCAAGGCTTGAGTCATTTCTCATATCCCACAGTGACTCTTATTCAGTATGTAGATGACATTCTTTGGGAGCACCAGATGCAGGGGAATGTCACAGAGCTACCCAAGCTCTATTAAACTTTCTAGTTGATTGTGGATAGAAAGTTTCCAAGGCAAAAGCCCAATTATGTGTGCTTGAAGTGCACCATTTGGGTCTCCAACTTTTGCAGGGGAAGAGAGCCTTGGGCAAAGAACAAATAGAAGCAATATTGGCTCACCCTAAACCTGGAATTTTCAGACATCTTTGAGGCTTCTTAGGAATTATAGACTTTTGCAAACTCTGGATTCCTGGATATAGTGAAATAGCTAGACCACTCTATCATTTAATTAAAAATGCTCAGAATAAGTGCTCGGTCTAGAATGAGAACCAGAGGCAGATAAGTCATTCCAACAACTAAAAATGCCCTTTTATAAGCCCTTGCTTCCTACCAGACAACAATTTAATCTATACCATACAAAGCAGACTGGAACTGCCCTAAAAGTCTTGACCCAATGCTGGAGTTTTGCATCCTGCGGCTTATCTTAGTAAAATAGTTGATACCATGGCCAGGGGATATCCACACTGTGGGTTGTAGCAGCTGTAACCCTCTTAACCCCAGAAACAGTTAAACTAACTGTGGGGAAAAACCTAATTATTTATACTTCTTTATACTTTTAAATTCAAAAAGCAATCTTTGGCTGTCAGATAACCATCTTCTAAAATATCAAGCCTAGTTACTAGAAGGGCCAGTGCTACAATTATGCAGCTGGGCCACTTTGAATCCTGCCACTTTCCTCCCTGAGTCCAAGGAGGAAATAGGGCATGGTTGCCAACAAATCATAACATAAACCTATGCAACTAGAGAAGACTTACACGAAACTTCCCTACTTAATCCAGACATAGTTTTGTATACAGATAGAAGTTCTTTCATAGAACAAGGAACTCACAAAGCAGGCTATGCTGTAGTTACTCAACATGCTGTAATTGAAAATGGGTCTCTCCCCTCAAGAACCAGTGCACAATTAGCTGAGCTAATAGCTTTAAGCTAACACATGCTTTAGAAATTGGGAGAGACAAATGAGTCAATATATACACTGACTCAAAATACGCTTTCTCCATTTTACATGCCCATGGTGTCATCTAGAAAGGAAGACAATACTTAACTTCTAATAGCTCCCTTATAAAATAGACAAGTTATTACAAGCTGTTCATGCTCTACAAGAAGTTACAGTTATTCATTGTAAACAACACCAAGAAACTTTCTATGATATTTCTAAAGGTAACCAACTTGTTGATAAAGAGACTAAAATGGCAGCACAAAATCCCCCTTGTGGCACCCCTCCTTTGGGAGTGATCACTTGAGAATCATGCACCTCAACATACCCAAAAAGAAAAAGAATGGGCTTTATCCAAAGACTATTCACTACTTCCTTCAGGCTGGCAATAAAGTAGAAGTGGACTTTTGCTATTACTAGCCACAAGTCAATGAAAAATACTTAAAACTTTACATCAGTCTTTTCATTTTGGCACTGAAAATACCTATGAAATGGCTAAAACTCTCTTTAATGGAAAAAACTTATTTAAAACTATAAAACAAATAAAAGACTTGTGCTGTATGTCAGAGAAACAATCCTTCAAATCACCATCTAGATCTCCCAGGTATACAAAAACAAAGTAAATATCCAGGTGAAGATTGGCAAATAGATTTCACTCATCTTCCTAAGGTACATAATATACAGTATTTACTAGTATTTGTGGATATTTTTACTAATTAGATTAAAACATTCTCTTGTAAGACCTAAAAAGCCCAAGAAGTTGTAAAGACTTAAGTACATGAAATTATCCCCAGATTTGAACTCCCTCAAAGTCTGCAAAGTGATAATGGGCCTGTGTTCAAAGCAGCTGTTACACAAAGATCCATTTTTCTCCTTAGAATAAGAAATTTACTGAGGGAGGGGCAACATAGCTGACTGGAAACAGCCTCCAACGGAAGCTCCTGTCCAGAGAGAATAACGTCCAGAAAATATCCAATTAAGCTGAAGACAGGGAGCCCAGACGAGAGAGAAGTGAGATAATTGCAGGTCACCCCTGCTGAGACAAGCTGTGATTTCAAGACAACAGTCTTCAGGTACAAAACTCAACTGAAAGGAAAGTGCCCTTCCCCTCCCCCAAGAAAGCTGTGGGTTCTTTTTTCCTTATCCTTTCGCTCTTCGTTTTCTCCTGTGGGTTTTCTACAGGCGAGCAGTGGACTGAGGATCTCTTGTCTCAACCCATGGGTGTGAGCAGTGGGAAGTGGGGACTACTTCCTCCAGAGAAACCCTGAGTGATGCTGAACATTCTCTTACAAGGCAGAAAAAATTGAACTAACATTTTTCCCTGCCATTCTGAACTTCCAGTCCACCCTTCCCCCTCACTGGATAAACCAGATCCCTAACCCTGGCAGAGACTGAGGAAGGAGGCTCATGAGCAGTGCCTCCCCCTCCCAGCCTGCCTGACAGAGCCCAGCTCTCTGCCCAGACTCACCTGGAGCTCTGTGCCCGCGCCCTCCCTGTCTCCAAGCTGTGCCGTGGGTCCCAAGCCCTTCCCTCGTGCACTCCCTGCCTCTGTGCCATGCCTGCCCGGCCGGACACCTGCTGAGGCTGAGCACTGTGCCCCGCCCATTCTGAGACCCACTGAGGCCATGCACCAGGCCAGCCCTGCCTCTGTGCCAGGCCCCTGCCTGACCAGAATCATCAGTGGAGTAGTGTTCTCCTTGCTGAATTCACTGGGTACTGGACACCAGCATGACTCAACCCAAATAAAAATTCTCATAGACACATTATAATTAATTTCACTAAAGTTAATATGAAGGAGAAATTTCTGAAAGCTGTAAAAAGGGAAGAACATTTGAATGACTGCAGATCTCTCTGCTAAAGACTTTCAAGCTAGAAGAGGGTGGTCATTGACCTTTAATCTCCTTAAACAAAATAACTTTCAACCCAGGATCCTGTACCCAGCTAAACTGAGATTCATCTATAATGGAGAAATTAAATACTTTAATGGCATTCACATGTTGAAGAAATTTGCCATAACTAAATCAGCTCTTCAGGATATTCTCAGAACTGTCTTCTATAATGAACAACACAATCCTCCACCACCAAAGTAAAATCACTCAGAAACTTTTGATCAAATTCTAACTTCCATAGTGGTGAAAGGATTAAAAATGTCCACTGGACTTGTGAAAAAATCGATACCCAAAACTCTGTCTGGTTTATCATTACTCTCAATAAATGTTAATAGCTTAAATTGCCCTGTAAAGAGACATAGGTTGGCTGACTGGATACAAAAACTATAATTCAGGCAAATGGAAATCAGAAAAAAGCAGGTGTTGGGCGGCGCCTGTGGCTCAGTCAGTAAGGCGCTGGCCCCATATACCAAGGGTGGCGGGTTCAAACCCAGCCCCGGCCAAACTGCAACCAAAAAATAGCTGGGCGTTGTGGCGGGCGCCTGTAGTCCCAGCTGCTCGGGAGGCTGAGGCAGGAGAATCGCTTAAGCCCAGGAGTTGGAGGTTGCTGTGAGCTGTATGAGGCCACGGCACTCTACAGAGGGCCATAAAGTGAGACTCTGTCTCTACAAAAAAAAAAAAAAAAGAAAAAAGCAGGTGTTGCAATTTTATTCACAGATACAATAGGCTTTAAACCAATCAAAGTAAGAAAAGACAATGATGGTCTCTTCTTATTTGTTAAGGGCAACACTCAACATGATGAGATTTCAATTATCAACATTTATGCACCCAACCAGAATGCACCTCAATTTATAAGAGAAACTCTAACTGACATGAGCAACTTGATTTCCCCCAGCACCATGATTGTTGGAGACTTTAACACTCCTCTGGCAGTGTTGGATAGATTCTCAAAAAAGAAGCAAGCAAAGAAATTTTAGAATTAATCTTAACCTTTCAACATTTGCATCTAATAGACATCTATAGAACATTTAATCCTAACAAAACTGAATACACATTCTTCTCATCAGACCATGGATCATCCTCCAAAATTGATCACATGTTAGGTTACAAGTCTAACCTCAGCAAATTTAAAAGAATAGAAATCATTCCTTGTATTTTCTCAGACCAACACGGAATAAAAGTTGAACTCAGTAACAACAGGAATCTCCACACGCATACAAAAACATGGAAAATAAATAACCTCATGCTGAACGATAGCTGGGTCATAGATGAAATTAAGAAGGAAATTACCAAATTTTTGGAACAAAACAATAATGAAAGAACGAACTATCAGAACCTCTGGGATACAACAAAGGCAGCCCTAAGAGGAAAATTTATAGCATTGCAAGCCTTCCTCAAGAGAACGGAAAGAGAGGAAGTCAATAACTTATTGGGACATCTCAAGCAACTGGAAAAGGAAGAACCTTCCAACCCTAAACCCAGCAGAAGAAAAGAAATAACTAAAATTAGAGTAGAACTAAATGAAATTGAAAACAAAAGAATCATACAACAGATCAACCAATCAAAGAGCTGGTTTTTTGAAAAGGTCAATAAAATAGATAAACCTTTGGCTAACCTAACCAGAAGTAGAAGAGTAAAATCCCTAATTTCATCATCAGAAATGATAAAGGCCAAATAACAACAGACCCCTCAGAAATACAAAAAATCCTTAACGAATACTATATAAAACTCTACTCTCAGAAGTATGAAAATCTGAAGGAAATAGATCAATACTTGGAAACATGCCACCGTCCTAGACTTAGCCAGAAAGAAGTGGAAATGTTGAACAAACCTATAACAAGCTCTGAAATAGCATCAACTATAAGAAATCTCCCCAAAAAGAAAATCCTGGGACCAGATGGCTTCACATCAGAATTCTACCAAACCTTAGAGAGGAACTAGTACCTATATTACTTAATCTTTTCTAAAACATAGAAAAAGAAGGAATACTTCCCAACTCATTTTATGAAGCAAATATCACCCTGATACCCAAAACAGGAAAAGACCCAACAAGAAAAGAAAATTATAGACCAATATCTCTAATGAATATTGATGAAAAAGTATTCAATAAGATCCTAGCAAACAGATTCCAACAACAGATAAAATAAATTATACACCATGACAGGTGGGTTTTATCCCAGGGTCCCAAGGATGGTTCAATATACATAAATCTATAAATATAACACATCACAGAAACAAATTAAAAAACAAAGTCCATATGATTCTCTCAATTGATGCAGAGAAAGCTTTTGACAATATCTAGCACCCTTTCTTGATCAGAACACTTAAGAAAATAGGTATAGATGGAACATTTCTTAAACTGATAGAGACCATCTACAGCAAACCCACAGCCAATATCATAGTGAATGGAGTAAAATTTAAATCATTTCCACTCAGATCAGGAACTAGGCAAGGATGCCCACTGTCTCCACTGCTTTTTGACATTGTAATGGAAGTCTTAGCCACCACAATCATACAAGAGAAAGCAATCAAGGGGATCCAAATAGGACTAGAGGAGATCAAACTGTCACTCTTCGCATATGATATGATTATATATATGGAAAACCCTAGGGAATCAACTACAAAACTCCTAGAATTGATCAAGGAATAAAGTAACATCTCAGGATACAAAATTATCACTCATAAATCTGTAGCCTTTATATATACCAACAATAGTCAAGGGGAAAAAACAATCAAGGATTCTATTCCTTTTACAATAGTGCCAAAGAAGATGAAATATCTGGGAGTGTATCTAACTAAGGACATGAAAGATCTCTATAAAGAGAACTATGAAACTCTGTGGAAAAAAAAATAGCTGAAGATGTTAACAAATGGAAAAATATACCATGCTCATGGCTAGGAAGGATCAACATTATTAAAATGTCTGTACTGCCTAAATAAATTTACAGATTTAACATGATCCCTATTAAAGTACCTCTCTCATATTTTAAAGACCTGGAAAAATTAGTACTTCATTTTATACGGAAACAGAAAAAAACCTTGAATAGCCAAGACATTACTCAGAAATAAAAACAAATCGGGAAGAATCACGCTTCCAGTCTTCAGACAATATTATAAATCAATAGTGATCCAAACAGCATGGTACTGGCACAAAAATAGAGGGGTAGATGTATGGAACAGAATTAAAGACCAAGAGGTGAACCTAGACACTTATCATCATTTGATTTTCGATAAGCCTATTAAAAATATAAATTGGGGGAAAGATTCCCTATTCAATAAATGGTGTTGGATGAATTGGCTGGGAACTTGTAGAAAACTGAAACTGGACCTACACCTTTCTCTTCTAACAAAAATTTAACTCTCACTGGTTAAAGGACTTTGAAACTATAAATATTCTTAGAGAGAGTGCAGGGGAAATGCTTGAAAAAATTGGCCTGGGAGAATACTTCTTGAGGAAGACACCCGGGGCAATTGAAGCAACATGAAAAATACATTACTGGGATCTGATCAAATTAAAAAGCTTCTGCACTGCCTAGAACACACCAAGTAAAGCAAATAGACAGCCCTCAGAATGGGAGGAGATTTTTGCAAGTTATACTACTGACAAAAGTCTAATAACCAAAATCCACAGAGAACTTAAACTTAGTATTAAGCAAAAAACAAGTGACCCCATTTCATTGTGGGCAAGAGACATGAACAGAAGCTTCTCTGAAGAAGATAGGCACATGGTCTACAGACACATGAAAAAATGCTCATCATCTTTAATCATCAGAGAAATGCAAATCAAAACCTCTCTGAGATACCATCTAACTCTAGTAAGAGTAGTCCACATCACAAAATACCAAAACAACAGATGTTGGCATGGATATGGAGAATAGGGAACACTTCTGCACTGTTGGTGGGAATGCAAGCTAGTACTTTCCTTTTGGAAGGAAGTTTGGAGAACTCTCAGGGATCTAAATGTAGACCTGCTGTTTGATCCTGCAATTCCTCTTCTAGGTGTATATCCAAAGGACCAAAAATAATTTGGCAATAAAGACATTTGCACCAGATTGTTCACTGCAGCTCAATTCATAATAGCCAAGTCGTGGAAGAAGCCCAAGTGCCCATTGACCCATGAATGGATTAATAAATTGTGGTATATGTATACCATGGAATACTATGCAGCAGTAAAAAAATGGAGACTTGGGCAGCGCCTGTGGCTCAGTAAGTAGGGCGCAGGCCCCATATGCTGAGGGTGGCGGGTTCAAACCCAGCCCCGGCCAAACTGCAACAAAAAAATAGCCAGGCGTTGTGGCGGGCGCCTGTAATCCCAGCTGCTCGGGAGGCTGAGGCAAGAGAATCGCATAAGCGCAAGAGTTAGAGGTTGCTGTAAGCCGTGTGACGCCACAGCACACTACCCCAGGGCAGTACAGTGAGACTCTGTCTCTACAAAAAAAAAAAAAAAAAAAAAAAATGGAGACTTTACCTCTTTTATGATTACATGGATGGAGCTGGAAAATACTCTTCTTGGTAAAGTATCTCAAGAATGGGAAAAAATATCCAATGTACTCAGTACTACTGTGAAACCAATTTATAATAACTCACTCTTGCATATGTAAAATGAAACACAATTTTAGCCTAAGATAAAGGAGGGAAGGGGAGGGACAGGAATGGGGAAGGGGTGGGAGGGATAGTTGGGGATAGTAGGGGGACCACAACTATGGAGCACATTGCAAGTACAAGTTGGATCTATCATCTGTAGAACACAAATGTCCTAATATTATAATTGGGTAAATGAGGTGAAAGCTATATTGATTAGTATGATGTATGCACTCCAATTTGTACAAATAATCAACACACTGAAATTGGCATAAATGTATTTATGATCTATGTACAAAAGACTTAGTAAAAAAATAAACAAACAAACAAAAAAAGAAATTTACTTCAGAAACTCGGTTGTAGCCCATTTGAATTGTTATATGGAAGGCCCTTTTAAACTAATGACTTATTATTAGATCAAAAAACTACAGAATTAGTAAAACATATTACTTCTTTAGCTAAATTTTAGTAAATCCTTAAGAACCTCCTAAATACATCTAAACATTTAACACTAAAAGAACTTTTCTCTCCTAGAAATCTAGTTGTGACAAAACTCTTCTCTCCAATTCACCTTTCCTAACCCCAACTTGGGAATGTACCTTTCCTGTTATCTTGTCTTCTTCTACAGCTGTTAAAGTTGTGGGAATAAATTCCTGGATACATCATTCATGAGTAAAATCCTAAAACCCACCACCTTCTATAGAAGCAGAAGAGACAATTTCATTATTGCCTGAAGAACTGTATTGTTTGATCTCTTAGCTAAAGTAGTACTTAGTTAAGATACACTATCTGCTATATAATTGTTTAATGCAATAAATGTAATTAAAATCTAATATCATTGTATTATACTTATATTACCATTTAAATAATGACAATCATGGGTAGCTTATGTAAACTTCAACTTTTTCTTAAGTTTATGAATCTTACACTTAGAGAAGATTTTATCTTTTTTTTGCAGTTTTTCACCAGGGCTGATTTTGAACCCGCCACCTCTGGTATGTGGGACTGGCACCCTAGTCCTTGGAGCCACAGGCACTGCCCTAGAGAGGATTTTCAATGGTAGATTATTGGTGAATTTTTCATAGAGTATTTGACAGATTAGAGGCTAGATTTGATGTATCCCTGGAGCCAGATGTTGATACAGGATTCTCTCACTCGGGGCTAGACAGGAACTCCCCCAGTTCTTGAGGCACAGATGAGCTTAGAAATCAGACCCCATCTCTAGGCACAAGCAGACTGCCTTTTCCTGGCCACACCCTCTGGGCTCTAGCAAGATTATGAACAAAGCAGCCTGAAATGTTTTGAGTGGTTCCACCTTTAGTAGGGAGGAACCCTAATCCCTTCCCAGAGACAAAAACTGCAAAGACCTAATAACCTTGCCCCAGGAGAGGGACTGCTTTAATTCATTTGTTAATATACTCATTAAGTTTGTAAAGGTGTTTTTCCACCTACCAAGTCCTGGCCAAAACATAATATACACCCCTAGACAAAGGACCCATGTGGGAGACTTCCAACTTGAGTCTTCCACTTTCTCCAGGAGTACATTTTACTCCTTCCACATTCCTTTCTGTTTAATAAAATTCTATCTTACTGCTGATCTGTGGTCCATGAGTTAATTCTTTGAATCCCTGAGACCAAGGACCTACTGAAGAAATTCTGGTAATGTATTTTGGGGATGTTGTCTGGGATTGAAGATCGTGGTAAGCAAGATTGAAGGTTTGTGGTGAACAGTGGGACCACTTACCTCCATCCTGTTTTTCTCTATAATCATGATAATGGAGACTAATAATTTGGATGCCTGTCAGCCCCTATAAGCACATAGTGTGGCTACCAACCTCCAGGTGACAGGCGAGAGGCTACTGGGGAATGAATTTTCTACTTACCCTTGGCTCCAAAAGAAAGGAGAATGGGAATGTTAGAAGGTTTGAGAGCCGAGCAAACAGAAGTAGCACCCGAAGGTCCTGGGGTCTGCAGCAATGGTTATGACCCCACGGCATGCTTTCCCAGCTCCTTTACTACACCCTCATGTCTTCCTGGGTTCTAAACCTCTTCTACTTATCTCTACAAACCCCTGCCACTTTCTCTCTCCTTGTGGTTTACATGCTTTGTTTTGGTGGTGGTAAAGATTTGCTTTATATATTTAGTTAAGTTTGAACTAGTTTTTTCTGGTATTTTTCAGATGCTATAGCACACTTATAAGCACACTTATAAGTGTGCTTCAAAAAGCTCTATTGCCTTTCACTGCAAAATTAAATTCAATTGGCTTTTTATGTGTTTGAGAAAAAAGCTGAATTATGTTAATAGTTAGAGGAAAAGAAGTTGGCTCCAAAGGCAAAATGACTCCCCTACATGGCTTCTCTGGGTGACCAGGAGCCTAGGAAGGGAAGCCCAGGTCAATCACCCAGGCAAGAATTTCCCTATACCTCAGGCTACAGGTCAGGCTCTTTTTTAAAAGAAAAAAAGGAAAAAAAAAAAAAAAAAGAAAATGACCGTGGGTATTTAATTCTGTCTGGTCTATTGGCATAAATGGAAGGGTTCAAAGTCATTCTGGGTTTCTCTAAAACTTCACTTAGTTGTAGGTGGTTTTACTGCAAAATTTTAAAGTGTCTTTCAACCCTGAATTGAATTATTGTTACCTTGCTAACATTTGGAGAAGAAAGGACGTTGGAAAACGTAACATCTAAGACCTGCTCGTAATAGAAAGCCTGTTTTCTTTTGTTACTGGGACTTTAGGAAAAGCTTGTAAAAATTATGACAGGTTACACAAGGAAGCACCACGCAGTCATTTTCTCCAGGGCGGGGCTCATCCCCAATATGATTGACAGGCATATATTCCATAGCAGGTGCAGAAAGGGACAGAACTTGCCCCAGGCTCTGGGATACCTGATTTCTTGGGCTGTGTTGCTGGCAAGTAATATGCACAGGAGAGGCAGACAAACTCATGGACTGAGGAGACACTCTCCTCAGGGATTCTTCCTCAAGCATTTGAGGAACGCTTCCTTTTGTTTGGCTGGAAGGCTTCCTAGGTCCGTCAGAGGACATTTTGACAACCCAGGAATACAGGGTGCAACTGATTAAGACACTGGACAAATGGTCTATGAAGCAAGTGTATGATGCCCCATGATCATATCAATGTATACAGTTATGATTTAATAAAAGAAAAAAAAAGACACTGGACGTTTTTTCTTTCCCACAAATGAGTAAAGTTCTTTCTCTCTAAGAGAACACCATGGTATCAGAAGTTCTCACCAAGAGAACTTTCATTAGATGAGATCACTATAGCTCCTGGGTACCTGATATTCTGGCCTACAATGCTGGAACATCCCACTGGGCTATATTCTGAAGCATCTGGACATGTTTGATCCCAAGATGCTAAAAATAGGGGGGGGGGGAAAGTATTGTATTATTTTCTTCTTCACTCAAGCCTGGCCTTAGTATCAACTCTCCAGTGGTAAGCAATGGCCACCACAGGGTACTCTAAATCAGGATACCATTTTTCAGTTACATCATTTGATCCTTTTTGTAAACAAGAAGGGAAGTGGTCTGAAGTGCCCTATGTGCAAGCTTTCTTTTTTCTCAGAGACAAACCCCAACTGTGTAAAACCTGTCAGATAGATCCAGTTCTCCTGGCTGTAGTAATATCCCCAAATGGTTAGGGATTCCCGAGAGAGATGCTGTCACCACCTAGTTCAAAGCCGCTGTGTACTTCTCCTGCACCTTCCTCTATGCATTTAGAAAACCCCAAGAAGGAGTCTTTTAAAAGAGTTTCTTCTGTTCCTATTGTGGCCCCCAGAAAGCAACTGTATCTTTCTTTGTGTCCCTTGGTTGAGACTGCAGATGGTGAGAAGAAAAATGCATAAGTATTCACTCCATTTTCTCTGGCAGATTTAAAACAAATTAAGGTTGATTTAGGGAAATTTTCTGATGACTCAGATAGCTATATGGATGTTCTCCAGGGATTAAGACAAAGCTTTGACATCTCTTGGAGAGATAGAATTGTACTATTTGACCAAACATTAACTTTGAATGAGAAAAATGACATCTTAGATGAGGCTAGTAAGTGAGGTGATTTGTGGTTCCTGTCCAACTGTGGTAGCAGCATGTCTTCTGAGGAAAGTCACAGATACCCTATGGGAAGGTAGTTCCCTTTGAGAATCCCAAATGGGTTCCTGAGAAACAAGGTGACTGGTGGCATAAATATTTTCTAACATGTATCCTGGAAGGTTTATGTTGATCCAAGAAAAAGCCTTTGAATTATTCTAAGTTGTCTACTATTTACCAGGAGCAAAATAAAAGTCCCTTGACCTTTCTTGAGTGGCTTAGGGAGGCAAGGAGAAAACATATTCAGTTGACACTTGACTCCTTAGAGGGCCAAATTGTTTTAAAAGATAAATTTATCATTCAGGTGGCACCAGACATTTGAAGAAAACCCCAGAAATTGGCTCTAGGTCCAAATCATAACTTGGAGAATCTTTTTAAAATGGCCACAGTGGTCTTTTATAGTCAAGATCAGGAGAAAGAGGAGGAAAAAGAGAGAAGGTATTAGAAGCTCTGGTAATGGCATTCCAACAAATGGGCACCATTTAGGGGCAGAGGGAAGACAGAGGAGCTAAGAACAACTGCTTCCAATGTGGTCAGACTGGCCACTTCAAGATAGATTGCCTCTGGCAGCACTACCTCTCTGGCAAGCCACCGGGCCCTGTCCAGAATGCAAGGGTGGTTACTGGAGGGGACCCTATCCCCAGAGGTGAAGGCCTCCTGGGATAGTGATCCCCATCAGCCTCTGAACTGGACTGAGGATACCTGGGGGCAATTTCTTAGGGCTCCAGCTGTGTCATCATTCCTGAAGAGCCCCAGGTCTGCCTCATAGTGGAGAGCCAGGGGACAAAATTTCTCCTGGACACTGGAGCAACCTTTTCTGTACTCCTCTCTAACCCTGGTCTTCTATCCCCCAAATCTGTAACTATACAGGAGATTTCTGGAAACCCAGTTGCCAAAGTCTTCTCTCAGCCTTTAAGCTGCAATTATGTGACCGGCTATTCTCTAATGCCTTCCTAATCATGCCTGAATGTCCTGCTCCCCTTTTGGGGAGGGAAACACTAACTAAAGTGGGAACAACTATTTATATGAATGTGGGACAAGAACCTATACTGTGCCTTTCCTTATTAGGGACAGAAATTAACCCAAAAGTATGGGCTACCAAAGGGTGGAGAAAGCAACATATGCTCTTTTGGTGTAAATTACCTTAGAGATTTAGGAACAGCCCTCACTTGTTTGGGCAAGCCTTAGTACAAGGCTTGAGTCCCATAGTGACTCTTATTCAGTATGTAGATGACATTCTTTGGGAGCACCAGATGGCAGAGGAATGTCACAAAGCTACCCAAGCTCTATTAAACTTTCTAGCTGATTGTGGGCACAAAGTTGCCAAGGCTAAAGCTCAATTATGTGTTCCTGAAGTTCACTATTTGGGTCTCCAATTTTCACAGGGGAAGAGAGCCTTGGGCAAAGAAAGAATAGAAGCAATATTGGCTCACCCTAAACCTTGAACTCTCAGACATTTTTGAGGCTTCTTAGGAATTATAGGCTTTTGCAAACTCTGGATTCCTGGATATAGTGAAATAGATAGACCACTCTATTTTTTAAGTAAAAATACTCTAACAGTGCCTGGTCACTCTGGAAGGAGAACCAGAAGCAGATAAGGCATTCCAACAGCTGAAAATGCCCCTTTACAGGCCCCTGCTTGAATCTTCCTACCGGACAACAATCTGTTAATCTGTTACAGATTGGACTGGAGTTGCCTTAGGATTCTTAACCCAACACTGGGGTCCAGTTTTACAATCTGTAGCTTATCATAGTAAAGAAGTTGACACCGTGGCTAAGGTATGGACACACTGTCTGCAGGTTGTAGTAGCTGTAGCCCTCTTTACCCCAGAGGCAATTAAGGTAACTTTGGGAAGAGACCTAATTGTTTATACTTCTCATAACCTTACTGGACTTTTAATTTCAAAAGGCAGTCTTCGACTGTCTGATAATGTGCTAATCATATTTATGTCTTCCAGAAAGGATATCGTTGTGCCCAGATCTCAAAATCCCCCACAAAGACCACCAGGGAGCCAAGTCCGATGCAAAAGCAAAGGGGCCGTTTATTGCAAGTTCAAATTTGGGCTCCCAGGGACTCAGTTGCAACAGATCCGAGCCAGGAGCCCCGAGCTCTGGAGCAGGGGGTTCTTATGGTTCTGAACAGCGGGTGGGTGTGCGCAGCTTGAAACAAAGGGGGCGCTTCTGGATTGATTAGGTGGGGGGGTCCCTGATTGGTGGGCGGTTGTCTCATGATTTCGGGGAATTGCCTGGGCTTGTCTGGAAAGTAAACTTACTGAATGAAATGGCGGGGGGGCAAAACTTAACTCTTAAGATGGCGCTGGTCTCGTTCTTTCATTCCCCCCTCTTCTTGTAAATTCAAGGACCCAATCATGGGTCTGGTACCGTGTGTGTCATCTCTATCTTTCTGTCTGAAAGGGGCTGATATTGGCATTTTAAGACCAGCAGTTGTACGGCTCTTACACGGTCCTGTACAAAAGTGATGAGCCTATTGATAATGCAAGGGCCCACTGTCAGGAGTAGGAGTAATAACACTAGGGGATCAGCCAGGGCTGATATCAGAGTTCTTAGCCAAGAGAGACTTATACCAGCTCTGATTATTTTCTCTTTACTCTTGTGCAAGCTCTCAAGCACAAGGGCCATTGATTCTTTCATTGTTCCTGAGTGATCAGTGTAAAAACAGAATTTTTCACTTAGAGCAGTGCACAACCCTTTTTTTTTTTTTTTTAAGTCCAAAGTTTAATTAAGGCAAGTTCCTCAGGCTTCAGCCATGTGTTGACCAGCCAGCTCCCAGTATGTGACTGGAGCAGGGCATGTTGGATGGCTTAAAAGTTATCTTTACTTCTCAAGGGGCAGTGAAGCTTTATTCAGCTAGCTGTGATGACTTCAGGTGAAGATTTTTTTTTTATCTTTACTGCCGTGCATGTGGTCAGGATGATGGTGTAAGGTTCTTTCTACCTTGGTTTGAGGTGGACCCAGTTCTGATTCCAGACCTAAACTTGGTCCCTTGATCTGGAAGTTTTTGAAGGGCATTGCTCTGTACGACTGGATTCCTGGGGGTACCGTTGGTCCTTGGCATGCATTGAACTGACTGCAGATGACACACTGTAGACTGACAGTTTTGGCCAGGGCTGCCAGGTAGGAGATGTAGAAGTACTGGCCCAGCAACATCATCAAACACTCCTGTCACTACGGTGGCTCTTAGAATCTGGGGAACTGCTGCTTGTGCGTCTGGCATTTTTATTCATCCTCCCTCTGCTTCCTGGTTCCCCTCCACTGCTAACCATTCCTTCTCCTTCCGGGAGTTGATACGGGTGAGCTTTGGGACCCATGGGATGAGGGGAGCCACTGGTGACACCTGGTATGGCTGGGAGGCAGCCCTTTTTGCCTCAGTATCGGCTCTGGTGTTCCCTTTAGCAATGGTGGAAGCATTCTTTGATGTCCACAACAGTGTATAATTGCCACTTTCTGGGGTTTTCATACTGCCTCTAACAACTGAAGTTATCTCCTGCTGATACTTAATGTCTTTTTTTTTTCCAGAATTTAATAGTCTCTTCTTCTTGTACAATGTCCTGTGTATTTGGAGAGTCAGAAAAGCATTCAAATTTTTCCCTTGATTTAGTTAACTCAGGCAATTAACTCAGCCTTCTGAGTCAATGTCCCTTGAAGGAGGGCTTAGCATCCACAGTCTCTGTTAAGGTGACCACTGCATACCCAGTCCACCACTCACCTTGTGCTGTCATGTAACTGCTTCCATCTACATAGAAGTTCCAGTCTGCATCTGTCCAGGGCTGGTCATGCAAGTCATGTCTGCTAGAGTATACATTATCTATAATTTCTGTACAGTTATGCTCAGTCTCTTTTCCACTGACTGGAAAGACCTTGGCTTGGTTCAGAGTGTTGCATTACAGAGCCAAAAATATCCCTTAATGTTCATTGACCACAGAGGGGGGTACTTTCACTCTGAGATCCTGCCCAGTGTCAGCTTATTATCTTCTTGCACAAGGAGAGCAGTAGCAGCTGGAGCCCATAAACAGGGTGGCCATCCTTTTGCCACTCTATCTAACTGCTTAGAGATGTAGGCTACAGGCCTTATCCAGGACTTAGTCAGCTGGGTTAACACACCAACAGCCATTTTATCTCTCTCTGAGAAATACAGAGTAAAGGTCTTGGTCAAATTTGGCAGTCCCAATGCAGGTGCAGCCATCAGCCTCATCTTTAGCTGGGAGAAGGCATGTTCCTGTTTTCTTTCCCAGTGGGACACTTGGCTTCTGCTAGCAGCAGATTCAGCAGAGTACAATGCAGTGTTTACAGTTACATTATTTACTGGGAAATTTTAGATAACATTTAATACTGCACAAGTTTTCCAGTGTAGCCAACAGGTGACCTTTGTTGAGTCTTAAGGTTTCAGAGTAAATATAACTATTATATATAATTCTATACTTTTTGGCCAGTCTCAAGTCTCATTTAATAGATTAATTTAGTAAAACAGTTACATCTCATTTTATGAGCACAGACAAGGCTGTGATCTAAATACAGGTGGACCACAGCCTCTTTTTCCTCCCTTTAAACTATTTCTCTCTCTCTTGTTTCTCTCTTTACTAAAGGCAAATTATATTAGAACTAACTTTTGCCCTGCCATCCACTTTCTTACACAACCATTCTGTTTCAGGACAAAATTTATCACACAAGATTCTTTCTTTACACAATTCCATTCTCCTTTCCGTTCAATTTCTCTTACTCTCAAAAACTCACTTTCCACAAAACAGGATCCCAGTTTACCATGGAATCACCTATTCACTCAGCCAAACTGATAATTAGAAGGTTTAAAAGGCAAGAATCTTATCCTTTGACAAAGATTCAGTTTGTAAAAATATTTTTCTATTTATACAAATTACTAGTGGCAAAGAGCCAATAATAAAGGTTCTGAACCTCACCCTCGGGATTTCGCCAGTGCTGCTGCCTGGGGGCTGTAACACTTAGGAGGTGGGCCAGCCCCGCGAAGGGCAGGGGGCCCCCAGCTACCTTCCCCGCAGGCCTTCTCAACCGTCCTGGAGCCAGTGGAAATGCGCCGGCGGCAGCCGGTCACCAGCCAGGGGGTGGTCTCCCACTGCGGCTTTCATGAGAGTCCCTGACTCACATACGTGTTAGACTTCTTGGTCCCTGTTTCAAGACGGGTTGGGTGAGTAGCCGACGTTGCCACCCACCCTGTGCGCTCATTTGGCTTTTTTCTCCCGTGGCTCCTGGAGAGAAAAAAAAGTCCTCCAAGTCTAAAGACATGACCCGCCCTTGCCCCCGCCCTCACTGCATCCCCGCCCTGTCATTGTCGGGACGGAGAGCTAATGTGAAAGGGGTTGGGGAGCAGTTGCGCCATGGGAGGGGTGGCCCGGCCCCTCAGGAGATCACTGGTGCAACCCCCCAGGGGGGATTCAGCGAGGGTTGATACTGAGGAGGGCAAAGTAGATCTTAGTCTGCACTATCCTGCAAAACGGACTAAAGCGGCGCAGAAGGTTTGTGGGGTTCCTTGTTAGGGGACTTATGAGATTCTCACGCACTGTGAGAACTGAACTGCTCTGGAAGTCCTTTCAGCCAAGGAGGGGGAGATGAAAAGTTCCCTCTGGAGGCCAGCCAACATCGAACGTTGGCCACTCAGTCCTGCAAAGAGTCATCAGTTTAGCTCCTTTTTTTCCCACCACAAGTTCTAAATTTTGAGCTCTGAGTTCAGCCACACTAAGATGCCAATGTAACATAAAACACATAACACACTGAGGACATACAAAATCCACGGTCAGCAGAAACAATAGGACCATGGTCCCTGACCGTGCTGCGGGAGCGACCCGCTTCATCTACCCAGAAAAACTACAAGAGGGGTTGTGTGTACCCCATGCCCTGAGTTTTCCACATCTCAGTCAGGGGGGAGGGGCAGGGTCCCTTCCAGAAGGGTGTGGGACATCTCCTTGGCATCCCTGGCCAGCAGCCTCCAGCGCGTCTGCTTTGACTTTACTCTGACAACTTTTATAGATTCCAGATTTCCAAAAACAACCACTGCAGACAAGACAGACAGACACTTACCACGTAGCGGCCCTTCGGGTCTGGGTCCTCAAGGGGTCTTGTGGGACTTCCCAGCCAATGCACCAAATGTTGTGCCCAGATCTCGAAATCCCCCACAAAGACCACCAGGGAGCTGAGTTGATGCAAAAGCAAAAGGGCCATTTATTGCAAGTTCAAACTTGGGCTCCCAGGGACTCCGTTGCAACGGATCCGAGCCAGTAGCCCTGAGCTCTGGAGCAGGGGGTTCTTATGGTCCTGTGCAGCGGGTGGGCATGCACAGCTTGAAACAAAGGGGGCGCTTCTGATTGGTTAGGTGGGGGGTCCCTGATTGGTGGGTGGTTGTCCCATGATTTTGGGGAATTCCCTGGGCTTGTCTGGAAAGTAAACTTACTGAGTGAAATGGCAGGGTGGGGGGAGCGAAACTTAACTCTTAAGATGCACTGGTCTGGTTCTTTCAATATCATTAGGCTACAAACAGTGAAAAGGGTTTGAGCCCAAGACCTGATTGTTATGAACCCCTGATCGCCCTTCATCTGTAGAAATCCCCCATTCAAGGCTAGACAAGGAACCCCAATTTCCTAGGCATGGGCAATTTTATGAAGAGAATACCCTGACATTTTACTCCAAACTAGAGGGATCAACCTGGATTTCCATTTATCATGAACTTTACATCAACCTCTTCTGAGGAACCTCTAACTGCTCCCTCAAATTGTTGTGTCCAGGTCGTGGGGTACCCCTCATAAATCACCTGAAGACCAAGTCTGATGCAAAAGCAAGAGGCAGTTTTTTCACAAGCTTAGGCTTGGGCTTCTCCATTCCTGATGCAGCAGGAGAGCAGAGAAGCCCCGACTGCAGAGGGAAGAGCAGTTTTAAGGATACAGAAAGGAAAAAGCGAGGGGGAATAGAGGCTTAGGGAACTGGACAATGTTTATTGTCAATGTTTGATCTGGGCTAATTAACCTGGGGGAAGGATTTAATACTACTGGGGTTGAGGGTGAGTGCCATTATTGCTTGGGGCAGACATACTGGAGCCAAGGGTGGGGGAGGAAGCAGGTTGCCTATCACCTTTGGTATGCAGCTACAAATTGAAGGCTGTGGGGCAAAGTGGGGTCAGTGAAGGCTGTGAGACAAAATGGAGTTAGTTTTAACAAAATGGAGTTAGCTTGGTCCTTTCAATATCACTATCCATCTTCAGCAGGAAGCAGTTTGGAGTGGTCAGTGCTTTTTCCTAATGGCAGTTATAGCTTCTATTTGGAAAGGGAGGAATGATACAGGATTCCCCCAACTCAGGCAGGGACCCCTCCCATTGTCTAGGCCCAGGTGAGCTCAGAATCAGACCCTCATCTCTAGGCACAAACAGGCTGCCCTTTCCAGGCCACACCATCTGGGTTCTAGCGAGGTTATGAACAAAGCAGCCTGAAATTTTTGGGGTGTTTTTTTTCTTGAGTAGGAAGCACACACTCTAATCCCTTCCCTGAGACAAAAAGTGCATAGACCTAATAACCTTGCCCCAGGGGAGGGACTACATCCATTCATTTGTTACTCATTAAGTTTGTAGAGGTGTTTTTCCACCTACCAAGTCCTGGCCAAAATGTAATATATACCTCTAGACATAGGACCAATGTGGGAGACTTCCAACGTGGGTCTTTCCTTTCTGTCTAATAAAATCCTATCTTACCACTGATCTGTGGTCCAAGGGTTCATTCTTTGAATCCCTGAGATCAAGGACCTACTGAAGAAAAGAAATTCTGTTGACACTGTGATCTAGGAAATGGGCTCTGTCATCTTCTTATCCCATTTCTTTACAGGACTGTGGTGAGACTGCCCTGGAGAATTTGAAAGGGGTGGGAAAGTAGTCAGATCAGGTGTCAGCTGCTCAAGAGGAAGTTTCATTCCAAAACCTTGAGTACTATTTGCTCAAAATAGTTGTTTATACAGTGAGTTTCACACCTGGAGGCCTGGAGGACTGCCAACTTTGCAGTGCATTCCACTGGGGCAAGGAAAGTCACAGCTCCCAGCCAACTGTTGCTAGATACCTCAAAGATATCTCTGCTGTGACTTTATGTTTCCTCACTAAATATTAGTCTCCACAATTGCCTAAGATAGAGAGTACTGGGCTTCTCAGAGCTTCAGGCTATTGTAGCTTAAGGACACTGTTGCTTTTGGTTATCTATTAGTGTTTCTCTTCGGTAGAATTCCTGTACACAGCAGGCAGTGATCTGATATTGCCACTTAACTTCTCCCTCAATGAAGTATTCTGATTCTTTTCAAATCTGTGTATTTTGTATAAAGTAAGTACTTGGAATTCAGCTTCTCAGTCTGTTTGTTCATACTTTGGAAAGCCTGGAATGGCTCCCTTTTGTTTTGTCATGAAGGAGATTACACTGTACATACTTCTACTTGCTTTATCCATGTACCCATTCTGCATACCTAGTAAATGTAGGTCCATGATATGCTTATTCTTAGTGGATATAAACATTTCCATGTATTATATAATATTATTAAGAATATCTTTGATTAATCGGCATTTAAATTGTTTCTTTTGGGGTTCTAAATGGCATATGATGGGAATTATTAAGTACAGTCTTTTAATCTTTTTTCTTTTTCTAGGTAGATTAATATGTGTTTATTTTAATACATCAGTTTTGTTTAAATTCTATCACCTAAGTTTATGTTGTATTTGCTTTGAGTATAGCTTATTTTATTTTCTTTTACTTTAGGGTCTGCATTTTATTTGCCTTATTTTCTGTCTTTTATTTTCTTCATGGGAGGTTGTCATATTAATAACACTTATAATGTTATATAAAAATAAGGTTGACAAGTTTTTTTTAAATAAATATTACCTATGTAAGATGGTATCTGTCCATTCCACATTCTGAAACATGCATACACTGGTACATGTATACATATATCTCTCAATTTTTATCATTCAAATACCAGAATTTTGTTAGGGAGAAACTAGGAAACAGGGAAATCTGCATAAACTATGGAATTTAGATGACAATAATAATGCATTAATATTTGTTGATTGTTTGTGATAGAGGATATCTGGAAAAAGTAAGGTCAAAGAGAACAGAGGTCTTCTCAAGGAGACCCCAAGCATAAACCTGAGAGGTCCTCCCTGTAGTGACTCAGCTCTTAGGGATTTGTGAAAACTTAACTTCCTGGGACATGGAGGCTGACACTTGCTTCCTGTTAAAGGCCATGGTTCTATAAAAGGCAGAGTCTGCTTCTCCAGCTTGATTCAAACTGACCAATAAGAAAGGTACCTGTGGGCCAGAACTTTGTAACTGGGGGTGAAAAGGAGAAGACTTTCAGTCAGGGAGCGTGGTCATTTTGAATTCTTCTTTGCCTGACTCCGCTGGCTGAAATAAAGCCCTTCCTTTTATAAACATGGTGTTTGGGTGCTCTTTCTCTCTATTGGGCCTCATCTTCCTGCAACATCTGTAACAAATGTATCATACTAATGTAGGATATTATTAATTTAAAACACTGAGTGTGAGATATTTTGAAACTTGTTGCTATCTGATCAATTCTTTCAGTAAATTTAAAGTGTTCTGCTAGAAAAGTTATTTTTATTTTTTGTTATGAGTTAATATAAGGGTACATATGATTAGGTACATTATTTGCATTTGTAAGGTAAAGTCTTGAGCCTCAGCTGTAGTTGAGGCCTTCACCCATTAAGTGGGAAATAATTGAGCCCCCCCTTTCTCTTCCCCTCTCTTCTTCTCGAATTTAATTATGATTTTCTCATTTGGGGGTCTATGGTTGTTAGTCTATATTTTCAGATTAGTATATGCACGTGGAATGCTTATTTTTCTATTCTTGTGATACTTTACATAGGAGAATGTTCTCTAACTCCATCCAGGTAAATATAAAAGATGCAAAGTCTCCATCTTTTTATGGCTGAATAGTATTCCATGGTGTACATATACCACAGTTTGTTAATCCATTCATATGTTGATGTGCACTTGGGTTAATTCCACATCTTTGTGACTGTGAATTAAGTTGCTATAAACATTCAAGTGCAAATGTCCTTATGGTAAAATGATTGTTTTTCTTCTGGGTAGATATCTAGTAATGGCATTGCAGAGTACCTTCTTTTTTCTTTTCTTTCTTTCTTGCTTTTTTTTTTTTTTGAGACAGAGTGTCTCTTAAGCTGTTGCTTGGGTAGAGTGCTGTGGCATCACAGCTCACAGCAACCTCCAACTTGGGCTCAAGCAATCCTCTCGCCTCAGTTTTTCTATTCTAAGTAGAGACGGGGTCTCACTTTTGCTCAGGCTGTTTTTTTTTTTTTATATTTTAACTCTTGAAAAGATGCTGTTGCTACTGAGTGAACACTGACATTAAGAAAGAAAATTGAAAATAAAGAAAGGGCATCAAGAGTGCACAACTCTGCTAAACCTAGTTGGGATTTGAATCTCTTGAGCTCATGTTTTAACCCCCAAAACAAATCCTTGATTTCTTTAGTCAATGATTTTTTCCAACAGTTTAAAAAATCTGACCATGTCTTATTTTGTTTTTTGGATCTTTCCTTTTCTTAATTAGTTTACTTAGTGATTTATCAATTTTATTTACTTTTTGAGGAATCAGTTTTTGTTGATCATTTGTACTTTTTAAATTGGTCTTTATTTTATTTAGTTCTGCTATGATCTTTGTTATTTATTTTCTTCTGTTAACTTTGGTTTTGGGGGGATGACAGACTCTGTTACTCAGGCTGGTCTTGAACTCCTGAACTCAAGCAATCTGCCTGTCTTGGCCTCACAGAGTGCTGGGATTGGGATTACAGGCATGAGCCACTGTACTTGGCCCTTTGGGTTTGCTCTGTTCTTGTTTGTCTATATTAGGTTACTAAATTGTGATCATTCTGCTTTTTTGATACTAGTGTTTAATGCTATAAATTTCTCCCTAAGCCCTGCTTTTTTGTGGCCCATGTTGTGATATATTACATTTCCATTTTCATTCATTAAAAAAAATTTAATTTCTGTCTTAATTTCCTTTTTTTTATTAAATCATAGCTGTGTACATTAATGCGATCATGGGGCACCATACACTGGTTTTATAGACTGTTTGACACATTTTCATCACACTGGTTAACATGGCCTTCCTGGCATTTTCTTAGTTATTGTGTTAAGACACTTACATTCTACATTTACTAAGTTTTGCATATACTCTTGTAAGATGCACCACAGGTGTAATCCCACCAATCGCCCTCTTTCTGCCCACCTCCCCCTTCCCTCCGGCTGACCAAAATATCATTCAGAAGTATGTTTAATTTCCATATATTTGTGTAGTTTATGAAATTCCTCTTGGTCTTGATTTCTAGTTTTATTCCACTGTGATCTGAGAAGATACTTAATATGATTTCAATTTTTAAAAAATAATTGAGACATGTTTTGTGACCTAACATATGGTCAATTTTGGAGAATGTTCCATGTGGTGAAGAGAGGAAAGAATATCCTGCAATTTTGGGTAGAATGTTTTATAAATGCCTGCCAGATCCATTTGGTTTTAAGTCTAATGTTTCTTTGTTTCTTTTCTGTCTTGATAAAAATCTTTTTAGTGCTGTGAGTGAGGTGCTGAAGTCATTCACTATTGTTTCATTGCTGTTTATCAGTTTGTTTAGGTCAAATAATATTTATCTTATGAATCTGGATACTACAGTATTGAATTGATCCTTTTATTATGAAATAATTATTGTCTTTGTCTTTTGTGAGTTTTTTTCATTTTTTTAAATTTATTTTCATTTTTTGAGACAGAGTTTCACTTTTTCATCCTGGTAGAGTGCCATGATGTCACAGCAACCTTAGATTCTTGGACTCAAATGATTCTCTAGCTTTGGCCTTCCGAGTAGCTGGGACTAAAGGTCCCTGCCACAATGCCCAGCTACTTTTAAAGACGGGGTCTTGCTCCATCTCAGGCTGGTCTAAAGCTCAGGAGCTCAGTCAGTCATGGTCAGTCATGTGCCTTGGCCTTCCAGGGTGCTGGGAATACAGGTCTGAGTCACTACCCCTGGCCTATTTTTTTTTTCCTTAATAATTTTGGATTCAAAATCTGTTTTTTTTTTTTTTTTTTTTTTATTGTCAGCATTCATTGAGGGTACAATAAGCCAGGTTACACTGATTGCAATTGTTAGGTAAAGTCCCTCTTGCAATCCTGTCTTGCCCCCATAAAGTGTGACACACACCAAGGCCCCACCCCCCTCCCTCATTCCCTCTTTCTGCTTCCCCCCCATAACCATAATTGTCATTAATTGTCCTCATATCAAAATTGAGTACATAGGATTCATGCTTCTCCATTCTTGTGATGCTTTACTAAGAATAATGTCTTCCACGTCCATCCAGGTTAATACGAAGGATGTAAAGTCTCCATTTTTTTTAATGGCTGAATAGTATTCCATGGTATACATATACCACAGCTTGTTAATCCATTCCTGGGTTGGTGGGCATTTAGACTGTTTCCACATTTTGGTGATTGTAAATTGAGCTGCAATAAACAGTCTAGTACAAGTGTCCTTATGATAAAAGGATTTCTTTCCTTCTCGGTAGATGCCCAGTAATGGGATTGCAGGATCAAATGGGAGGTCTAGCTTGAGTGCTTTGAGGTTTCTCCATACTTCCTTCCAGAAAGGTTGTACTAGTTTGCAGTCCCACCAGCAGTGTAAAAGTGTTCCCTTCTCTCCACATCCACGCCAGCATCTGCAGTTTTGAGATTTTGTGATGTGGGCCATTCTCACAGGGGTTAGATGATATCTCAGGGTTGTTTTGATTTGCATTTCTCTAATATATAGAGATGAGGAACATTTTTTCATGTGTTTGTTAGCCATTCGTCTGTCATCTTTAGAGAAGGTTCTATTCATGTCTCTTGCCCATTGATATATGGGATTGTTGGCTTTTTTCATGTGGATTAATTTGAGTTCCCTATAGATCCTGGTTATCAAGCTTTTGTCTGATTGAAAATATGCAAATATCCTTTCCCATTGTGTAGGTTGTCTATTTGCTTTGGTTATTGTCTCCTTAGCTGTACAGAAGCTTTTCAGTTTAATGAAGTCCCATCTGTTTATTTTTGTTGTTGTTGCAATTGCCATGGCAGTCTTCTTCATGAAGTCTTTCCCCAGGCCAATATCTTCCAGTGTTTTTCCTATGCTTTCTTGGAGGATTTTTATTGTTTCATACCTTAAATTTAAGTCCTTTATCCATCTTGAATCAATTTTTGTGAGTGGGGAAAGGTGTGGGTCCAGTTTCAGTCTTTTACATGTAGACATCCAGTTCTCCCAACACCATTTATTGAATAGGGAGTCTTTCCCCCAAGGTATGTTCTTCTTTGGTTTATCGAAGATTAGGTGGTTGTAAGATGTTATTTCATTTCTTGGTTTTCAATTCGATTCCAAGTGTCTATGCCTCTGTTTTTGTGCCAGTACCATGCTGTCTTGAGCACTATGGCTTTGTAGTACAGACTAAAATCTGGTATGCTGATGCCCCCAGCTTTATTTTTGTTACAGAGAACTGCCTTAGCTATACTGGTTTTTTTCCTGTTCCATACAAAACGCAGAATCATTTTTTCCAAATCTTGAAAGTACGATGCAGGTACTTTGATAGGAAAGGCATTGAATAGGTAGATTGCTTTGGGAAGTATAGACATTTTAACAATGTTGATTCTTCCCATCCATGAGCATGGTATGTTCTTCCATTTGTTAATATCCTCTGCTATTTCCTTTCTGAGGATTTCATAGTTTTCTTTATAGAGGTCCTTCACCTCCTTCGTTAGGTATATTCCTAGGTATTTCATTTTCTTTGAAACTATGGTGAAGAGAGTTGTGTCCTTAATTAGCTTCTCATCTTGACTGTTATTGGTGTACACAAAGGCTACTGACTTGTGGACATTGATTTTATATCCTGAAACATTACTGTATTTTTTGATGACTCCTAGTAGTCTTGTGGTTGAGTCTTTGGGGTTCTCTAAGTATAAGATCATGTCGTCAGCAAAGAGGGAGAGTTTGACCTCCTCTGCTCCCATTTGGATTCCCTTTATTTCCTTGTCTTGCCTAATTCTATTGGCTAGAACTTCCAGCACTACGTTGAATAGTAAAGGTGACGGGGAACAACCTTGTCTGGTTCCAGTTCTAAGAGGAAAAGCTTTCAGTTTTACTCGCTTCAGTAAAATATTGGCTGTGGGTTTGTCATAGATAGCTT
Source organism: Nycticebus coucang (assembly GCF_027406575.1). Taxonomy (NCBI): domain Eukaryota; kingdom Metazoa; phylum Chordata; class Mammalia; order Primates; family Lorisidae; genus Nycticebus; species Nycticebus coucang. The sequence continues at coordinate 71,662,465 of NC_069784.1, read as the reverse complement.
CAATCAGTTTTAGAAATGTGCCACCTATGCCTATACTCTTCAGTGTTCTAATTAGAAAAGGATGCTGGATTTTATCAAATGCTTTTTCTGCATCTATTGAGAGGATCATGTGATCTTTATTTTTGCCTCTGTTAATATGGTGGATAACGTTTATAGACTTGCGTATGTTGAACCAGCCTTGCATCCGTGGGATGAAGCCTACTTGATCATGATGAATGACTTTTTTGATGATAAGCTGTAATCTATTGGCTAGGATTTTGTTGAGAATTTTTGCATCTATATTCATGAATGAGATTGGTCTGAAATTCTCATTTTTGTTTGGGTCTTTTCCTGGTTTTGGTATCAGGGTGATGTTTGCTTCATAGAATGTGTTGGGGAAGATTCCTTCTTCCTCAATTTTATGGAATAATTTCTGCAGTACAGGAATAAGCTCTTCCTTGAAGGTTTGATAGAATTCTGGAGTGAAGCCATCTGGACCAGGACATTTTTTGGTTGGAAGATTTTTTATTGTTTCTTTGATCTCAGTGCTTGAAATTGGTCTGTTCAGGAGCTCTATTTCTTCCTGGCTGAGTCTAGGGAGAGGGTGTGATTCCAAATATTGATCCATTTCTTTCACATTGTCAAATTTCTGGGCATAGAGTTTCTGGTAGTATTCAGAGATGATCTCTTGTATGTCTTTGGGATCAGTTGTTATTTCCCCTTTATCATTTCGGATTGAGGTTACTAGAGATTTTGCTTTTCTATTCCTGGTTAGTCTGGCCAATGGTTTATCTATTTTATTTATTTTTTCAAAAAACCAACTCCTTGTTTCTTTAATTTTCTGAATGATTCTTTTGTTTTCAATTTCATTGATCTCTGATTTGATTTTGGATATTTCTTTTCTTCTACTGAGTTTAGGCTTAGATTGTTCTTCTTTTCCAATTCCATACGATCTCTTGTGAGATTGTTGATGTGCTCTCTTTCTGTTTTTCGAATGTAGGCATCTGCGGCAATGAATTTGCCTCTCAAAATTGCTTTTGCAGTATCCCACAGGTTTTGGTAGCTTGTGTCTTCATTGTTGTTATGCTCAAGGAAGTTAATGATTTCCTGTTTTATTTCTTCCTTCACCCATCTGTTATACAACAGAAGATTGTTTAATTTCCATGCCTTTGGGTGGGGTCGAGCATTTTTGTTAGAGTTGAGTTCCACCTTTAGTGCCTTATGGTCTGAGAAGATATAAGGTAAAATTTCAATTCTTTTGATTCTGTTGATATTTGTTTTGTGTCCCAGGATATGATCAATTTTGGAGAATGTTCCATGGGGTGATGAGAAGAATGTATATTCTTTATGTTTGTAATGGAGTGTTCTATATGCATCTATCAAGCATAGTTGTTCTAGGGTCTCATTTAAATCTCTTATATCCTTGTTCAATTTCTGTTTAGAGGATCTGTCCAGCTCTGTAATAGGAGTGTTAAGGTCCTCTGTTATTATTGTATTATCAGATATCATATTGCTCAGACTGAGTAAGGTCTGTTTAAAGAATCTGGGAGCATTTAAATTGGGTGCATAAATATTTAGAATTGAAATGTCTTCTTGTTGTATTTTTCCCTTGACCAATATAAAGTGACCATCTTTGTATTTTTTGACTTTATTTACTTTAAATCCACATGTATCTGAAAATAAGATTGCAACTCCTCTTTTCTTCTGAATTCCATTTGCGTGAACAATTGTCTTCCAACCCTTGACTTGGAGCCTTAATTTGTCTTTTGAAGCCAGGTGTGTTTCTTGCAGACAGCAAATGGATGGCTTGTGTTTTTTAATCCAGTCAAACAATCTATGTCTCTTCAGTGGGGAATTCAAGCCATTAACATTTATTGAGATAATTGATAAGTGTGGTAGTATTCTATTCGTCTTCTTTGGTGAGAGTCCATTGCTTAGTTTTATCTTTTGCATCAGTGTGGAGGTTAGGTTCTGTCCTTTAATTTCTGAGTTCTTACTTTGCTGCTGATCCATTGTGGTGGTCAGTGTGCAGAACAGGTTGAAGTATTTCCTGTAGAGCTGGTCTTGTTGTGGCAAATTTCCTCAATGTTTGTATATCCGTAAATGATTTGATTTGTCCAACAATTTTGAAGCTTAGCTTAGCAGGGTACAGAATTCTGTGCTGGAAATTGTTCTGCTTAAGTAGATTAAAGGTAGGTGACCATTGTCTTCTTGCTTGGAAAGTTTCATTAGAAAAGTCTGCAGTCACCCTTATAGATTTTCCCCTGTAGGTCAACTGGCGCTTACTTCTGGCAGCTTGAAGAGTCTTTTCTTTTGTCTTGACTTTGGACAGGTTCATCACAATGTGTCTTGGAGAAGCTCGGTTAGAGTTGAGGCGACCTGGGGTCCGATAGCCCTCTGAAATCAGTGTGTCAGAATCTTTTTTGATATTTGGGAAATTTTCTTTTATAATATTCTCTAGTATGGCTTCCATTCGCTCTGGGGCATTCTTCTTCCCCTTCTGGAATTCCTATAACTCGTATGTTGGAAGGCTTCATAAAGTCCCAAAATTCTGACAGTGAACATTCTGCTTTCTCTCTCTTTTTTTCTGCCTCTTTTACTATCTGAGTTATCTCAAAAACTTTGTCTTCTACCTCTGAAATTCTTTCTTCTGCATGGTCTAACCTGTTGCTGATACTTTCCATTGCATCTTTAAGTTCCCTAATTGACTGTTTCAGTTCCTTCAGCTCTGCTATATCCTTTTTATATTCTTCATATCGTTCATCTCTTATTTGATTCTGTTTTTGGATTTCCTTTTGGTTATTTTCCATTTTATTAGCAGTTTCCTTCATTGTTTCCATCATTTCTTTCATTGTTTTCAACATGTGTATTCTAAATTCCCTTTCTGTCATTCTTAACATTTCTTCATAGGTGTAATCATCTGCAGTAGCTACCTCATGGTCCCTTGGCGGGGTTGTTCTGGACTGGTTCTTCATGTTGCCTGGAGTTTTCTGTTGATTCTTCCTCATGAATGGTTTCTTTTATCTGTTTCCTTGCCCTAATTTTCCTTTCACTTCTTCTTGCTCTTTAAGTTCTCATGCCTGTGGACTAAGGGTTACAGGACCAGAAGGGTGAGAAGGTTGAAGAACAAAAAAGGGATGAAAGAAAGGAGGACCGAGTGATAAGAAAAAAAAAAGAAAAATACAGATAGGATACGGGGTGGGTAAAAAGAATATTGACAAAAAGAAGCGAGGCACAGAAAGAGGGAGACAGAGCAACATAGGTGTACAGTAGGGTACCTTGATACAACCTTAAAAAAAAAACACCTTCTGGGAGTGCCCAGTTGGGTGGTTCCCTTGAGGTCAGCAGCTCTTTGCTAACCTGATCAGACACAGTACCCCACCTCCACCAAGTAGAGAGGAAAGGCAAAAGTGCTATAAATCAAACCAAAACAAGCAAACAGAAAACTTTACGAGATAAAATTGGGTGGAATACCAAATAATAGCATTAGAAGCACTAACAAAAATGAAGTTGTAATTATTGAAATAGGCAGCAATGGGAAATTATAATTAAAGTAGAAAAATTGTGAAAGAAAAAGGATCTGTATGAAAAGGTTGAACTTAAAAAACAAAACAACATCAACAATATCAAAATAAACAAAAAAACCCAACCAAACCAAAAAAAAAGAAACTCAACCAAAAAGAAAGCAGTATGTATATGTTATTGAGTATTGTCTGGGCAACACGTGGTCTTCTGGGGTATGAGATGTTAATCACAGTTCTTATACGACTGGAGGCTTCTAGTTTCTCAAACCCCAGTAGGTAAACACCCTAAATCTCTCTTCAGCCCTCTTAAAAGACACTTTGAACTTGTTCACTTGCTGAGCAGAAGCTTTTCCAGGGAAGTGCTTGTCGCTGGAATCACTGCTGAAGTGGCTATCCACTTACCCTGTGTGCCAAAACGTCTCCCTCTGTCCCTGAGGGTTAGGGCCACGAGGCAGCTCAGACCCCGCCCTTAGGCTACTTGGTCACTGGGTTACCAGCTCCCACCCAATTCTAGCTCTGCGACGCTGAGGGCGGAGCTTGCCGGGGCAGATCGCTCACAATGGCTGCCTGTGACCCAGAGCCAAACACTATTAGCTCCGTCTGGCTCAGCGGCTCAGACTGGGCCCCTAGACAAAGGCCAACGTTCTCCGCACTCCCACTCAGGCTCTCCCCAAGGCAGTTCAGCTGAGTGCCAGGTCCAAAGACACCAAAACAGTTCACAGGTAAGGCCTTTCTGGTTTGCAGTGTCGCTGCTACTGAACTTACAGTTGCCGGCGGGTTTAGCGGATTGAACACACGTGACCACTTGCCGGTTTTCCACTGTTTTAGTCCTCCTCTTGGGGTCCAGAAGTCTCTTGCTGACTCCCTGTATCCTCTCAGGGGTGATGATAGGCAGATCCCACCAGCCAGAGATGCCTGGAGTCCTATCACCCCAGACTCAATGGTGCCCAGATACAAGGAAGCTGTTACTCGGCTGCCATCTTGCTCCGCTTCTTGACACAATAAATTTTTAACCTATCAGCAAAATTTTATCAACTTTAACAGTTCATAGTCCCAATTTGCGCGTTTTCCTTTGGAGTGGCTGGCTGGTCTTAGGCGCTCAAAGTCTGTTTTATTTGATATAATTATAGCCATTCCTATTTACTTTCGTATCCATTTGCATTTTTTAAAAACAGTCTCACTATGTCATCTTTGTTAGAGTGCAATGGCATCACAGCTCACAGCAACGTGCAACTCTGGGGCTTAAGCAATTGTCTTGCCTCCCAAATAGGTGGGACTACAAGTGCCTTCACAATGCCTGGCCATTTTTTGGTTGCAGTTGTCATTGTTTTTTAGCTGGTCTGGGCTGGATTTGAACCTGCCAGCTCCATTGTATGTGGCTGGCTACAGATGCCAAGCCTATATATTTATTTACAGTTAGATAAATACTGTTTCTTATAAACAGTATCAAAAATGAAAAAGGAGATATTACTATCAGTAATATCAGGACACAATACCACGGAAAAATCCCAAGACAGGGTAGATGGATACACAGCTGAATTTTACTAATCATACAAAAAAGAACAAATACAAATCCTTGTGAAATTGCTTCAAAAAAATAGAGGAAAAGAAAACTCTACCTAGCTCATTCTACAAGGCCGATATCACTGTGATACCAAAACCAGACAAGTATATAATAAAAAAGAAAACTATATACCAGTATGTAGAAATCTATACACCAATATCTCTGATAAGGCATAGTCACAAAAATCTTCAACAAAATACTAGCAAACTGACTTCAACAGTACAACAGCAACAAAAATAATACTATATACATTATGATCAAGTGGGTTTTATTCCAGGGATGCAAGGATAGTTCAACATATACAAATGAGCAAATTACATATAATATACACAGAATTAAGGACAAAAATCATATGATCATTCCTATACATGCCAAAGGAAAAAAAGTGATAAAATTCCAGATAAAAACTCTTAAAACACTAGGCACAGAAGGAACATACCTTAAAATAGTAAAGGTCATATAAAGTAAAATCACAGGTAACATCATACTGAAAGGAGAAAAGTTGAAAACATTCCCTTTAGGAACTGAAACAAGACAGGAATGCCGAATTTCATGGCTTATTCAATGTAATACTGGAAATTCTAGTCAGAGCAATCAGGCAAGAGAAAGAAATAAACAGCATCCAAATTTGGAAAAGAAGAAATCAAATTATCATTATTCTCTGTATATCTGGAAAAAATTAAAAGGCTTAACCCCATGCTAATCTCATAGATACAATAAATGAATTCAATAAAGTTTGGGGATACATAATCAATGTACAAAAATCAGTACATTTCCATACACCAATAACAATATAGCTAAGAACCAAATCAAGAAGACAATCCCATTTACAAAAACTATACACTTAAATAAATAAAATACATAGAAATATATTTAACCAAGGAGGTGAAAATCCTCTACAGTGAAAAATATGAAACACTGATGAAAGAAATTGTGGATGACACAAATGGAAAACATCCCATGTTATCGAAGAGGTGAATTAAGTATATTTATTGTTAAAGTGACTGTATTGCCCAAAGCTATAGAAAGAGTCAATGTAATCCTTATCAAAATACCAATTTAATTTTTTACAGTATTTGGTAGAAACAATATTAAAATTTATATGGCACCCATACAAGAGTCCAGATAGCCAACATAATCCTAAGCAAAAAGTACAAAGCTGGAAACATCACATTTCCTAACTTCAAATTACAATGGAGCCTCCATAGTTGACCACCTCCTTAAGTTGACCTAATTTTCACAGACTAGACATGCACCATATGTACTTATGAGTATAGTAGGCTTAGTTCCTCACATTGACCAATTTGTTACAGTCCTTTGAGCAGTCACCTTACTTTTGAGCAGTCACTTTACAGAGGTTCTACTGCATACTACAAAGCTATAGTAGGCAAAACAGCATAGCAGTGGTATAAAAATAAACACATATCAATGGAACAGAATGGAGAATCCAAGAATAAAGCAATGAACTTCGGCAAACTGATCTTTGACAAGGTTAACATGAAGAGACACTAGGGAAAGGGTACTTTCTCAATAGATGGTGGTAGGGAAATTGGATGTCCTGGGGAGGAAGAAGAAAACTGGATTCTTATCTCTCACCATATACAAAAATCAGCTCAAGATGCATTAAAGACTAAAATTAAATATAAGCCCTAAAACTATAAAAATACTAGAAGAAAATTTAGGAAAATTTCTTCTGGACTTTAGGTAAAGAATTCATGACCAAGACCTCAAAAATGGCCAAAATAAAAAAAGACAACTGGAACTTGATTAACTAAAAAGCTTCTTCATGGCAAAACAAATAACCAATAGAGTGAAGAGACACATGAAGAGTGCAAGGAAATATTTATAAACTATGCATCTGTCAACGGACTAATACCCAGAATCTATAAGGAACTCAACAACTACAACAATAAAAACAAACCAAAAACTAAAAACACATAATCTCTTTACAAGTTGGCTAAGGACACAAAGAAACATTTTTCAAAAGAAGGCATATAAATGGTCAACAAGCTTATGAAAAATGGTCACCATCACAAATCATCTGAGAACTGCAAATTAAAGCTACAATGGGATGTCATATTACACTAGTCAGAATTACCATTAATAAAAAAGAAAAGTTAACAGATTTTGGCAAAGATGTGTATAAAAAATGCTCATGCACCATTGGTGGGAAAGTAAATTAGAACTAGAAGTAGAAAGGCTCTGTGATGCAGCAATTTCACTTCTGGGTATCTACCCAAAGGAAAAGTAATCATGTATAAAAATATACCTGCACATGTATGCTTGTCACAGCACTATTCACAATAGCAATGTCATGAAATCAACTTAAGGGTCCATCTACAGACTACTGGATAAAGAAAATGTGGCATATATATATATACACAATGAAATACTATTCAGCCACAAAAAGAATGAAATTTTATTATTTGCAGCAGCATGGAGAGAACTAGAGTCCCTTATGTTAAGAGAAACAATTCAGACACAGAAAGACAAATATTGCTGTTCACATTTATATAAGTGTCCACTAAATAATGGGTACACATGGAAGTAGAGAGTGAAATGATGGACAACGAAGAATCAAAGAGATTGGGGGGATAGGAAGAGGGTGATTGATGAGAAATTATTTAATGGGTACAATGTGTGTTATTCTGGTGATGGATACCCAGTGCTGTCTTTACCACTGTGCAGTACATAAATCCATGTAACAAATTTATACTGTTGCCCCATAGGCTTATACAAGAGAAAAAAAAAACTAAGCAAAATTGGAAGACAATTTTTTTGTGTAATTTTTAGTCAATTTTAGTTGTAAGGCTATTTGAAGTATTCTCATTCCTTGATTACATTCAGAAATAGGAATAAAAGTTTTAATGTAAGTTTAAAATGTCACAGTAGTAACAGTCATAAAACTCAATGCTGTGCCTTTTGAGGGCTATATCACTAGTCAATATTTTTTCAATTTCTTCAAGTTCTTTTTGTGGTTAAGTATGTAACATAATGTTTGCTGTTTTAACCATTTTGAATGTATTTTAAATGTATACAGTATTGCCTCTCAAATCCAAATGCCCCAGAATTCGAACAACTTGGAATCTGAATAAAAAATGTGAGCAAATTTTGTCACAAATCTGAATGTTGCTTTAGAATCTGAACACCCAGCACATTGTGTGTGTGTGTGTGTGTGTGTGTGTGTGTGTGTGTGTGTGTGTGTGTGTGTGTGTTTGAGACAGAGCCTCAAGCTGTCCCCCTGGGTAGAGTGCTGTGGCATCACAGCTCACAGCAACCTCCAACTCCTGGGCTCAAGCCATTCTCCTGCCTCCGGCTCCCAAGTAGCTGGGACTACAGGCACCTGCCACAATGCCCGGCAATTCTTTTTTTTTTTTTTTTGGTTGCAGCCGTCATTGTTGTTTGGCAGGCCTGGACTGGATTCGAACCCTCCAGCTCAGGTGTATGTGTCTGGTGTCTTAGCTGTTTGAGCCACAGGCGCCAAGCCTGTTTGTGTGTTTTTATGCATATGTTTCTCAATGCTGGGGCCGCCCATGCACTTTGTTGTTCAGTTCATTGTTGGAAGCTGTAGTGAAAGCATCTTGCATGATTTTTGCTGCTAATTTCATGCATTTGTGGTTGTTTTGTGTTTTTTTTAATATATAATAACAATTAACTGTATTTGTCATGAGTACTAAAAAGTGTAGTGAGCAAAATATGAGTAAGAGGAAAGCTGTTAGAGCTTCAATTGTTGTCTCCATAACAATTGAAGTTATGAAAGATCTTATCACTTAGCATGAGGGAGGTACACGTGTGTGGCTGATCCTGCTACTATGTTTGGGAATACTAAATGAAGTGTTTGTACAATTTTGAAAAATAAAGAAGCTATCAAAGCAGCTGATGTGGCAAAAGGGTTTTTGATACTGGCATCTAGGAGATTGAAAAGTATGGAAAAGATGGAAAAACTGTTCTTAGTTTGGATTAATGAAAAACAACTGGTTGGCAATGTGATTTCTGAGATGATAATTTATGAGAAAGTCAAGGTCCTTCATGATGATTTAGTGAAAGGCTTGCCTGATACTAGTGTGCAAAAGGATGAGTTTAAAGCCAATAGGGGCTGGTTCAAGAACTTTAAGAACAGGACTTGGATCCATAGTGTTATGCGTGATGTTATCATGGAAGTGAACTCATCTTCCAATCAATAATCTGTCTCCGCCTCCTCCTTCAGCTTCCACATGTGCCAGCATCCCTTCTTTTTAAGGTAAATACAGGTTTTTATATTTTTAATTTTATTAATTTACATTTTAATTTAAATATTATTTGTTAATATTTTGCCTTAACAGTGTAATTACTGTATTTAAAATTGTTTTGAAAATTTGAGTCTGTGGGACCCAGGAATAAATTAATTCCATTTCTATTATTTTATTTTATCTTTTGAGATTGAGTCAATGTTGCCCTTGGTAGAGTGCCATGGTTCACAGCTCACAGCAACCTTAAACTCTTGGGCTTAAGAGATTCTCTTGCCTCAGCCTCCCAAGTAACTGGGAATACAGGCACCTACAACAACGCCCAACTATTTTTTCTTGCAGCTGTCATTGTTGGGCTTGGTTCGAACCCATCAGTCTCAGTGTATGTGGGTGGTGCTATAACCACTGTTCTATGGGTGCCAAGCCCAGTTTCAATTATTTTAAAGGGGAAAATTTTTCCTGAAACTCTAATGATTTGGAACTCAAATGGGGTTCTGGAACAGATTAAGTTTGGATTCCAAGGTATCACTGTATTTAAGGCAGATTAATCACATGCACAATGTTGTACAACCATTACCACTCTCTGTTTTCCCAATCTTTTCATTAACTCAAATAGAAACTCTGTAACCATTAAGCTATAATTCTCTAGTCACTCCTCATACCATGATAAGCTCTAATCTACTTTCTGTTTCCTTGAAGATGCCTTTTCTAGATATTTTATGTGAGTGGGATCACACATTTGTCCTTTTGTGTCTGGTTATTTCTTTTACCATTATGTTTTCAGGTTTCATCCATAGGGTAGCATGTATCATAACTTCATTCTTTTATGGATGAATAATATTGCATTTCTTATATATGAAACATTTAGTTTAATATTTAAAAACAAAATTTTGGATTTGTGCAATATAGAAATTCTTTCTGTTGGAGTGAAAGTCAGTGATAAATAATAAAGATTTTATTTTATTGTAGTGAATTGTCCTGCCTTTTCTCAAACATACGAAGAAAATTATAAACTAAAGATTCCAGATAATTAAATATCATTTCTAGATTTTCACTGTTACTTTAATGTTGCTTTGCTTTTTCAGTATACAGTTGCTCTTGAAACATAAGACATAGTAACTCAGTGAGATTAAATAGAACAAAAAAAGTTTTATACTTCCTCCCTAAATTTAAGCTTATATTGTGGCATATACATAACTTTTTTACCTGATAAGACTATAAAATCTTCTGCTCAAAATAGATCATACAATCTCAAAGATTATGTTTTTATATATAGCCCAACTAAACTTGGAAGACTACTGTACACAGGATTTACTTCTAGAATTGGTGGTGAATTGTGTGAAAAAGTGCCAGCTGTTTTGACTATAATAAGTTTAAAATGAAGAATATATTTTATTCCAAAAGCACAATTTTAGTAAGGGGTTTTCAGTGAGGGGTATACAGTTTCCAATGACATTGGGTTGGAAAAATTCGTTAGGTTCTGGGGGAGCAGCAAGATGGCAACCGAGTAATAGCTTCCTTGCAACTGGGCACGGTGAGACTGGGGAGAGAAGACTCCAGGTGCCTCTAGCTGGTGAGATCTGCCCAGAAACATCCCTTTGGGGACACAAGGAGTTAGCCAGAGACTTCTTGGACCCCATGAGGAGAACAAAAGCAGTGGAAAACTGGCAAGTGGTTGTGTATGTTCATTTGGTCTAATCCTGCTGGCAGCTGTAAGTATAGCAGCAGTGAGATTGTAAACTGGAAAGGCCTTACCTGTGAGCTGTTTTGGTTTTTTTTGGACTTGGTACTTAGCTGAAGTACCTTGGGAGAACTTGGGTGAGAGTGCAGATGACTTTGAGCATTGTCTAGGGCCCCGGACTGTGCTGCTGAGCTGGAGGGAACTAATAGTGCTTGGCTGTGGGAGTGGAGCCATTGTGGGAGAACTGCCCTGGCAAGAGCCACCCTCAGGGTCACAAGGTAAGCATTGGGCAGGAGATCTTGGGCGAGTAATCTAGTGACTGAGCAGCCTAAAGGCAGGGACTGAGATGCTTTATAGCCTTGGCCCTCAGGAGCATAGAGTGAGAATTGGTTCAGAAGCGATCCTAGTGACAGGTGCTGTCCTGGGAAAGCTTCTGTGTAGCCACGGTTAATAGTTTGAAGTGCCATTTAGGTGGGATGAGGAGAGATTTAGGTTTTCCACCCAGTAGGGTTTGAGAAATCAACAGAGGCCTCCAGTCTTCATCTCGTATAGTTGTATCAGCATTGTGATTAACATCTCATACCCCAGAAGATCACCTGTTGCCCAGACAATGTTCAGCAAGATATATATACTGCTTTGTTTTTGGTTCTGTTGTTTTTTTTTCTCTTTTAATTTCAACATTTTTCTTCTAGATTTTTCTTTTTTCTTTCTTTCTTTTCTTTCTTCATTTTTCTAGTTTGAATATAATTTTCCATTGTTTCCTTCTTTAACATTTAGAACTTCATTTTTGCTAGCATTTCTACCCCTATTTCTACCCCTATTATTTGGTTTCCCCCCCAATTTTATCCCATAAAGTTTTCTGTTTGCTTGTTTTGGTTTGATTTATAGCATTTTTGTCTTTCTTCTTTACTTGGTGGAGGTAGGGTACTGTGTCTGAACAAGATGGCAAAGAACTGCTGACCTCAAGGGGACCACCCAATATGGCACCCCCAGAGGTTGGGGTTTTTAAGGTTGGGTCAAAGTACCCTACTGTACACCTATATTACTCCTGTCTCCCTCTTTCTGTACCTCTCTTCTTTTTGTCAATATTCCCTTTTACTCACCCCCTCTCCTTTCTCCTTTTTCTTTTCTTTCTTTCTTTTTCTTTTTTTTAAGTCTTTTTTTTTCTTTTCTTGCCCTTCAATCTTCTCATCTTTCTGAACCTGTACCAAAAGGACTCATTGAAATCCTAGGCCAGAGGCACAGTAATATAAAGAGTAAGAGGAAGTGAAAGGAAAATTAGGTCAAGGAAACAGATAAAAGAAAACGCTCATGAGAAAAAAGTCAGAGAAAAATCCTGGCAACATGAAAAACCAGTCCAGAGCACCCTCCCCCCCACCAAGGGACCATGAGGTAGCTACTGCAGAGGATTCCACCTATAAAGAAATGTTAGGAATGACAGAAAGGGAATTTAGAATAAAGATGATGGAAACAATAAAGGAATGATGGAAGCAATGAAGGAAACTGTTGATAAAGTGGAAAATAACCAAAAAAAAAATCCGAAAACAGAATCAAATAAGAGATGAAAGATATGAAGAATATAGAAAGGATATAGCAGAGCTGAAGGAACTGAAGCAGTCAATTAGGGAATTTAAAGATGCCATAGAAAGTACCAACAACAGATTAGACCATGCAGAAGAAAGAATCTCAGAGGTAGAGGACAAATTTCTTAAGATAACTCAGATAGTTAAAGAGGCAGAAAAGAAGAGAGAGAAAGCAGAACGTTCACTGACAGAATTATGAGACTTTATAATTCAAACATGAGTTATAGGTATCCCAGAAGGGGAAGAAGAATGCCCCAGGGGAATGGAAGCCATACTAGAGAATATTATAAATGAAAATTTCCCAAATATCACCAAAGATTCTGACACACTCCTTTCAGAGGGATCTTGGACCCCAGGTCAACTCAACTCTAACTGAGCTTCTCCAAGACACATTGTGATGAACCTATCCAAAGTCAAGACAAAAGAAAAGATTCTACAAGCTGCTAGAAGTGAGTGCCAGTTGACCTACAGGGGAAAATCCATCAGGGTGGCTGCAGACTTCTCTAATGAAACTTTTCAAGCAAGAAGACAATGGTCATCTACCTTTAATCTACTTAAACAGAACAATTTCCAGCCCAGAATTCTACAACCTGCTAAGCTAAGCTTTAAAATTGACAGAGAAATCATATTATTTACTGATATGCAAACACTGAGGAAATTCACCACCACAAGACCAGCTCTATAGGAAATACTTCAAACTTTTCTACACATGAACCATTACAATGGATCAACAGCAAAGTAAGTACTCAGAAATTAAAGGACAGAACCTGACTTCCACAATAATGCAAAAGATAAAACTAAGCAATGGACTCTCATAAAATAAGATGAATAGAATGCTACCACACTTATCAATTATCTCGTTAAATGTTAATGGTTTGAATTCCCACTACAGAAGCATAAATTTGCTGACTAGATTAAAAAACAAAAGCCATCCATTTGCTGTCTGCAGGAAACACACCTAACTTCAAAAGACAAATTAGAACTCCAAGTTAAGAGTTGGAAGACAATTTTTCAGGCAAACAGAATTCAGAAGAAAAGAGGGATTGCAATCTTATTTTCAGATACATATGGATTTAAAGCAACTAAAGTCAAAAAAGACAAAGATGGTCACTTTATATTGGTCAAGGGAAAAATACAACAAGAAGACATTTTAATTCTAAATATTTATATACCCAACTTAAATGCTCCAAGATTCTTTTTTTTTTTTTATTTATTTTTTTTTTAATTTTTTTATTAAATCATAAGTGTATACAATGATATGATTATGGGGCATCATACACTCACTTCATAAACCATTTGACACATTTTTATCCCAGTGGTTAACATAGCCTTTCCGGCGTTATCTCAGTTACTGTGCCAAAACATTTATATTCTACATTTACCAAGTTTCGCAAATACCCCTGTAATATGCACCACAGGTGTGATCAGACTTTACTCAGTCTGAGCAATATGATATCCTATAAAACCATAATAACAGCAGACTTTAGCACTCCTCTTACAGAGATGGACAGATCCTCTAAACAGAAATTAAACAAAGATATAAGGTACATAAATGAGACCCTAGAATGACTGTGCTTGATAGAGTAAGGTGCCAGCCCCCATATGCCAGAGGTGGTGGGTTCAAATCCAGCCCCAGCCAAAAATTGCCAAAAAAAAATAAATAAATAAAAAATAAATGAAGTTAAAATTACCCCAAATATCATGATCCAGAGTACACCCACTGTTAATATTTGCACAAATGTACGCATATCCTCTTATATTGTTCATTAACCTAACATCTATCCATTCATTTGAGGTAATGCTCCATGGACTTTGGAAAAGATTTTACTTGTCAAAAATAAAGCCAAATCTTGTTATTGTGAGTGAAATTCAATTTATTTTATGGTATCAGATAGTTCACAGACTCACTGGAAGTCCAGGTTTTGATGTTACCACAACAGGAACAATCCACCAGGAAAACTGCCCAGTCACATGGTGGGAATGTTCTTTCAGAAAATTTCCTGTCATCAGCATCTCTTGCTCCACACCAATGATGCCAAATGCTATCATAGCTGCTTCAGAAGACCCAGATGCCTCTGTCTCATGCTTGCCAGAATAGGGGAACTCCCCTCAGCTCGATCTCATGGGATTCATTGTGCACCCAAATCTTACATAGACACATATGATTTTTCCAAACTAAGCCATATACCTATACTTATAATAAAGAACATAGAATTTTGCAGTAGATTTTAAGCCTTTGTAGAAAACAGTAAGGCAAATTAGTTGTTGAAATTATAGATTAGTGAGCCAATGTAAAGTATTTGCCAATGAGATTTGTCTCAGTTATTTGTTTCTTACTGGTTATTTAAAAAGCTGTTGCTATTGTACTGTTTGCTAGTCATCTATTAAGTTGTATAATAGTTCTAAGAGTTTTTCAACTTATTTTTGTATGCTTTTTACAAAGGACTCATTCCAGCAATAATGATATTTTTCTCTTTTTAATATTTATATCTTTTTTATATCTTTGCCTATGGTATTATTTTTTTTTTTTTTTTACCAAAGCAATACTAAATAATACATGCTGGTTCAAGACCTCTCTGAACAAAACATAAATACTTGGTGACACTTGTAGGCATAAAACTTATTTTAAGTAGATATTTGATAATAGAAAATATTATTGGCCTTAAAAGTTTTTTTTTTTTATAGAGACAGAGTCTCACTTTATGGCCCTTGGTAGAGTGCCGTGGGCTCACACAGCTCACAGCAACCTCCAACTCCTGGGCTTAAGCGATTCTCTTGCCTCAGCCTCCGGAGTAGCTGGGACTACAGGCATGGCCTTAAAAGTTTTGCCAATCCTGTTTGCTTAGGGAATTAACTTTTGCTACATATAAGAGAAAATTAGAATTCTAAGACTCCAAGATAAAATTGACATGAAATTAGACTAATTTATGTAAAATTATATTGTATCATAATAGAACTAATTCAAAAGTAGATTAATGAAGAGGAGAAAATAAAATCACCAATGACTCCATTGTTCGGGATGATCTGATAACTATCTATGTATCTTTGTACACACACCCCACACACTTCTCCAAACATACACAATTTAAAAACTGGACCACATGATCATTTTGAAAATGCTATTTAATAATAAATTCAAAGTATATTTTTGTTTCAGTGAATCTTTGCATTTCATGGCACAATTTGATATACTTTATTTACTCCAGAGAAGCTTAAACTCCAAATGAGATCTTTTGGGATAATCAACTTCCCCAACATCTAATCTACTTTTCTATTTATTTTATGTTTAAAAAAAATCTTAACTGATAGTATTAAGTTTAATAATCTTCAGCTTTGCAGCCCTTTAAAGGATGAAATTCTATTTCATTTAGAGTGGTACAAGCACTTTGTTATGGTTCAAATAAATACCATTTTAAGTTAGCATACAGCTTTATTTTGTCATGTAGATTGATTAGCAAGTAAGTAAAAATTCTTTATTTTGAATTTCACCAATTTGCACATATTAATAAAATGGCTAAACTAAATAATAAATTTTAAGTTTATCCATAGAAGGATAAAGATGTATAAAGGAAAGGTTAATCAGAATAAGACTATGTGTCAAAAAATTATCTTGGACACCCATTGCCTGTAACTTCTACAGAAGTTTGTATAATTTTTCTATTGTTATATTAAGTTTTCTGATATACCCATTAATGTTTGTTAGAAAATATGAGTTAGTAATGAGTTCACTTTTATTTTAAAGGTTTTAGATAACATTGAGGCAATTCTACTTGTAACCCAAAATTTCGAGTCTAGGAAAATAGTTGAGAATGGATATAGGTGGCCAATTTAAAGAACTTTCAGAAGCAAATGTAGAAATTGTATGCATATGCATGTTAAATATATCAGTAATTGTTGATGCATTTTGTACCAAAAGTTTCAACTGTCCTTCTTCAAGGCCAATGAAAGTTTCTATTTGCATTAACTTTGTCCTAAATACTCAGGCGAGATTAAATTAAGGAACTTCAAAATGTTAGTTCTATATATAGTTCGTATTAATATGAGATTGGACAATTAAGTCTGTGAATTCACCCTAGAAAAAGTGCTGCAAATCTCATTGCTGATTATCACTACAGTCACCTTCAAAGTCCTCCCCTTTGGAATCCATGTCCTGAAGCCAGCACCTATTCCACCCTTCAAAGTGATTCTGAAATTCTTTTTCTGGATTGACCATTAGAACTGGGGTGCATGGAGTCTGACAATTAAGTTTTCAAACTCATCCTGGAAATAGTGCTATATACCTCATTGTTGAATGTCACTGTGGTCACCACATGGCCAAGGGGAGTACTTAAAAGGTGACCATAGTGATATTCAGCAGTGAGGTATGCAATGAGATATGTAGCACTTTTTCTAAAATGAGGTCACAAACTTAATTCTGCATAAGCACCAAAGCTAGTGATTTTAGGACTTTAAAAGTTGACACATAAAAGCACGCATGATTCCTTTCAAAATTTTTAATTTAATTATGTTTTTAATTGACATAGTAATTAAAACATAGTTTTATAGGGTGGCGCCTGTGGCTCAAAGGAGTAGGGCACAGGCCCTATATGCTGGAGGTGGCGGGTTCAAACCCACCCTCAGCCAAAACCACAAAAAAAACCCCAAAAACATAGTTTTATAATCCCATGTCTGAACATATATCTAAAGAAATTAAAACCGGTATAGTGAAGAAATATCTGTACTCCCATCTTCATTGCATGATTATTCACAGAAGCAAGCACAGCTCTTATGACTTGATTTACTGAGCTTGTATAGATCTGGACAAATATTAATTCAGCTGTAGCAGTAGCTTTAAATTTAATTTTTCTTATTTTTTTCCTCTAATGAGGTTGAAAGAAAAACATAAAGGAATGGTAATATTTACATAAAAATGGATAAATATGATTTCCACAGGGCAAGAAAAGTATACTAATTATTGTGCATTCTGTATTTCAGCCACTGAATTAGACCCTGGAGATGAAGAGTCTAGTATGAAAGGTCAATATAAAGAAAATACTGTATTTTGGAAGAGACGGATGTGTTGATTTTTATCATAGGATAATATGCAGGCTACTGTGTGGGTGCAGTAGTTGGAGTGGGTGGCAGGGTTCTTTAGTATTTTAGAGCTTCCACTCTTAAATCAGTCTGTATTGATTCAAAGCTTTCTCTATATCTCACCAGCCATGTCCAACTGTTTAATGTTGCTCCTTCCGTTTCCTCATCTGTTAGATTTAAATGCTCACTGTGCTCACATTATGAAATTGTTTTGATAAGATAATATTTGTCACTATAGTAGTGTGTGACACATAATTATATATAAATGTTAACTTTTGATATTGCCACTCTTGTTAATAGAGAATAATCGTGCTATTATTATTCGAAGGTCAAAGAGAGGTGTGACTACTGTAGTAGGAAGAAAGGAGGATAATTATTAAACAGAGAAGAAAGGGAGAGGCACTCCATGTGGGAGGTGGATGGAAAATAGTGAACGGCAATGAGGCGTGAAAAAACAGAACAGAGAACAATGACCTTTCCTATTGAGCTTGATGTGTAATGGTAAGAAATTTAAACTCTATCTTGGAAACTTATTACCTTTTAAGAAAAAAGTAGATGACTAGCTTTGAATATTGGAAAAAAGGGGGGATAATTGAGATGAAAAAGCAAACCTTAGTGTGGACAGATAGGATTAGAGAGAATTATGAGAGACACACTAATTGTCCAGGTGAGAGACTGAAGATGCATATTAAAAGTTGAACATTAAAGCTGTAGACAAGGGCACACGTCTACAAATTATTTCTGACACACATGAGAGGAGAAGGTGATAATTAAAGCTGATGCTCACATTTCCAGTTTGTGCAACTGAGTAGATGACTATGCTGTTAGCCAAGATAGGGAACATAATCATGTTAACTCCAATATTCAATATTGATTTAGTTCTTAATTTATGTTAGGCTTTCCTCCAAATGTATTTACTTTTAATGTATTAACTCATTTAATCCTAACAATAATGATAAACATAGTATTATTTTTCCATTTTACAGGTAGGGAAACTATTGGACATGGGGAACAAGTAACTCACCAAGTTCACATACCAACTCAACTCACCAACTTCCACTCATGACAAGGAGAGTGGAATTCCAAATGTAGTTGAATAGTTGCAGAGCTTATGCTTTTCAGCCCCATCCTATACAGCTTTGCCCTCAAGAGAGGAATATATTTGTAGAGGAAATTGGGAAGTATGAAGATACATAAGGCTTGGCCTTGGGAAAGGACTCAAAATGAAGACATTGGTATTCTTGCTTTTATTTTTCCTTTTAGAAACAGAGTTTTGCTACTGTTGCCCAGGCTGCAGTTTAACTCCTGAACTCAAAGGATCCTCCCACCTCAGCCTGTCAAGGGGTTGGGACTATGCACCACCATACACGTTCAGTCTTTGGCATTCTTTTGACAATATTCTAGAGATTGAATGTCATTTCAGTTTATCATTTTAATAACTAATTGATTTAACTTTGCCTTTGTTTTATCCATATACATAAATGTAAACATATATACATACTTACATATTACTTTTAATTAGTGGATTAGAAACAACATCAAAAATAACGGGGGCTTGGTCTGGAATGACTTATTATTCATAAAAATAAACTTGCTCCTTGCGGTTAAAATTTTCATTGAAAATGTTCCTATTATCTATTATGCTGAGCTTTGCTTTATCTCCTTATAAGCCGAAACTTTTTTACATTTTCAAGACACATAGCTAATTAGATATTTACTTGTATATGTGGATCAGGGTGATGGAAACTAAATACAATCCTAAATCTATGTCTCAAGAAACCAATAAGAATCCTTTCAAAATTCCATATTAATTTATTATTATATATTTGTGCTAACTGGATGGCTTTTATCTATATTAGTAAACTCTGAGATGAGCTAATGAACAACTCTGCCTCTATATTATTTGATTCTGCTATCAAGGGACTCATTTATTACATATCCCAAACTATAAAATATTAGTATGCCATTTTACTTAACAAAAGACTGCATATGTTGAAGTAAACTCAAGGGCTAGGTGAATTTATAGGCCTGATGGGAATTCACCTCTCCCTGGTTATGTAGCTTCCACAAACTTTCATTCAGTGATTATATATTTCTTACTGAATAATACACAAACCTAGGACATCACAACCTGAATACAGGCCTTGAAGCGAATGGGTGGTTTTCTCAGATGATGTGAGGGGTCAACAAAACATATGGATATCTGTTTTTGGTGTCAAATTTGTTCATTACCAAATTGTTTTTTTTTTTCAAAATAGAATATATAAAATATAGACATTTTAGTTGCTTGTATATCAAACCAAATAGTAAATGCATTAATTTATTTGTGCTCTTGGTGAATCTGGAGACAGGTTGTCTTGTAGATGTTCAGCTTTCTCTCTTATGCTCTACAGAGATCATTTCAAATCTGCTCCATCCTCTCAAATCTCCTATGATACCAGGGCCCAGCTCATCAGATGATGATGGTTTCACTTCATAGGTTTTACAGAAAATAAAAATCACAGATGGAAATCACCTTACCCTTTTTCTTTCCCTCTCCTTGTAATTCAAGAAATGTCTTTCCTTCTGAGGGCCATGCTCTGAGGTAGAATCTCCTAGCTTCTCTTTCTGGAACATGCTCCATCAATAGTGCCTCTTTCTTCTATCTTCTTTATCTCCCTTCCTTGTGACCCATTCCCAACAACAACCTGAGTATCCCTGAATATGTTAGTTTTATTGGGTTGCCATAACACAATATCACAGGCAGGTGATGAACAATAGAAACTTAGCATCTCACAGTTCTGAATGGTCTCTTCTTAGCTTCTGGTAGTTGGCTGGCAATTTGTGGTGTTTTGGAGCCTACAGATAAATAATTCCATCTCTGCTTTGGTGTCCCATGGTGTTCTTCATATGTCTCTGCCTTCACGTGGCTGTGTTCCCATAAAGACACTAGTCATATTGGGTTAGGAGCTCGCCTTGCCACACAGCATGACCTCATCTTAACTGATTACTTCTGCAATGACCTTATCTCTAAATAAAGTCACTTTGTGAGATACTGAGAGTTAAGATTTCAACATACCTATTTTGGGTGGTAAGCATAATTCAACTATCTTTTTTTTGCAGTTTTTTGGCTGGGGCTGTGTTTGAACCTGCCACCTCCGGCATATGGGGCTGGCGCCCTACTCCTTTGAGCCAAAGGTGCTGCCCTCATAAAACTATCTTAATACAATAAAAAAACTAAACTAAACTTTAAAACATCCTTTAGCCAGATTTCCTGTGTCAGTTACTATTTTTATCTTTTCATTACTTTATAATTACATTTGTGAAGGTTTTGTCAAAATTTTTTGCTTTTACTTCTTGAACCATCAACATATTTTTAATCATTCTCATAAAGAAAATTGGCTTTTCTTGTATGTGTATGTGTGTGTAATTTGTGATTGTGCAAAAATAACACTCAACCTGACAGTCTATTTCTTGGTGGCAATTAATACATTAGCATTCTAATTTTATATAGAACATTAAGTTGTCAGGTACTCAGCATCTATTATTCTGGATATGCTCAGAAATATGTCATCTCATTTTATTCTCACTATTTTAAATATGCAAGATAAAAGTAAAATTTCAGTTCTTGGTTTTGTTCATGTGAGTGTCTCCATTGGGAAATGTAATCTTCCTTGATTTTCTCATAAAATTCAGCTTCAGAAAACCCGTAAGTTTATGATGCAGGCTGATAAAAGTGTGGCAAATTCACCCTTTGAAGCTTCATGGAAGACAGCCAGCTGGTCTTCTCTTAGAATCAATGTGCTTTATTTGTACAATGTGATACATATACAATCACACTAACATTCCATTATTACCAGTTAGACAGGTTGAGCTCCCTAAAGCTGAAATCTGAAATGCTCCAAAGAGTATCTCTTTTGAGCACGAGGCTTGAGTGCTATGTTGACACTGAATAAGTTTTTGGCTTCTGAATTTTCAGGTTAGACTCTATTCTATTGGCAGAGTCTTAGAAATGTCCTTGCCTCCACCCTACCCTTTCCCAACCAATGCAGTAACAATCAAACACAAGAAAATATTCTAACTCTGTCTAATAATAAAAGAAATTTAAAAATAATCATGTAGCACATTGGCACAGGTAGAAATTATTGATAATGCTTCCTCTTGGCAAGATTTTACATCTTATTATTTTAAATGTTGATGACCTGGAGGATATTTTGAGGAATTAGAAAACCTATCTAACTGTTTTTCTTTTCTTTCTTCTTCTTCTTCTTCTTTTTTTTTTCTCTAACTGGTTTTCTATTTGGCAGTGGATACTGACAAACAATCTTATCCATGAATGTTTTCTAAGGTGAACATTTTATAATCTGTTCTCATTTTTTAAAGTCCATACCAATCCCTCCTCAACTCTCAGGAAATTACCAGTAACAAAATGGAACAACTAAATAGTAACTTTCTGATCTTCTCACTCCAAACCATGCATCTGCGGACATCAAGCCTTAAATTTTTTCTCTTCCTCTGTTACCGTGAAAGAATTGTCTTTACTTCTCCTAAAGGTCAAAACTTCTTTTTGTTTCTTGTTCCCTATTATTCTTAGTTTGATAAAACCTATTCCGCAATTTCCTTTGTTTTTCCATAATCAATAATGCCCCTTTTATTTTATCCTTTTATTGTACACTCTTTGTATCTTTATTCTCTTGCTGTACAAATTCCCATTGGTTGGTTCTTTATAACAACCCTTCTTGAGAAATATAGCAAATATTGACAAGTTCATTACCTAAATGAATGAACAATGATAAAGCCCTGTGAATCATTGTCTAAAACTAGAACAGAACAGAAGCCTTAGAAGTCAAACTTTTCTGGCCTATCTTTTTCTATATCTTTTTAATAAACAAAGGACTTTATTTTTAGAGTAACTTTAAATTCATACCAAAATCAAGTGGAGTGCAGAGAATTCTCATGTAACCCCCCTTCCTTCACATGTACATTCTCCCCCACTGTTAGTAACCTTCCTTACAGTAGTACATTTTTTATAGTTCATGAACCAACGCTGACACGTCCTTTTTGTCCAAAGTCTGTGGTGACATTAAGATTCACTCTTGCTGTTGTACATTTTATGGACTTGGACAATGTACAGTGGCATGTATCCACCATTGCAATATCATACAGAATAGTTACAGTGTCCTACACATCCTGTGTGCTTTTCTTATTTCTCTCTCCCTCCCCCGTCCCCTGGTAACTACTGATCTTTCTGGGATCTCCATAGTGTACCTTTTTTAGAATGTCACATAGTCGGAATCATAAAATATGTAGACTTCTCAGATTGGCTTCTTTCACTTAGTAATGTGCATATAAATTTCCTTCATGTTTTCTCATGGCTTTATAGCTAAAATCTTTTTATCACTGAATAATATTTTATGGTCTGAATAAATCATAGTTTATTTATTGAGCTATCTAAAAATATCTTGGCTGTTTCTAATTTTGACAATTATAAATAAAGCTGCTATGAGCATTCACATGCAGGTGTTGCACAGACATAAGTTGTCAAGTTCTTTGGCTAAATACCAAAGAGTGTAATTGCTGGGTCATAAACTAGGAGTATGTTTAGTTTTTTAAAGAAATAGCTAAAACTGTCTTCTAAAGTGGCTGTATCGTTTTGCATCTCCTATTAATAAATAAGAGCTCCTGTTGCTCCATCTCCTCTCCAGCATTTGGTTTTTATCAGAAATGTTTTATTTTAGCCACCCTAATAGATTTGTAGTGGTATCTCATTTTTGTTTTAACTTGAAAATCCCTATTGACATAAAAGGTTGGACATCTTTTCATATACTTATTTGCCATCCACCTTTCTTCTTGAGTGAGGTATCTGCTCAGATCTTTTGTCCATATTTTAATCAGATAGTTCATTGCCTTATTGTGGAGTTTCAAATATTTTAAGATGATATTATTTTTTTCCTTTCCAATTTGTATGCCTGCTACTACCTTTCCTTTCTTCTTGCATTAACTGTTACTTTCTGAAAATGTTGAAAAGTAGGATAGAGAGGCAACATCCTCACCTTGTCCCTCAACTTAGTGTGAAACCCTTAAGTATCCTGGCATTAAATAATAGATATTTTTGTAGATATTTTTATCAAATAGAAGAAACTCTCCTTTATTCCCAGTTTTTTTGAGAATTTTTTATTATGAATGGTTGTTGAGTGCTGTTTAATAGTTATTCTGCATCTATTGATATGATTATATGATTTATCCTTTTTTGCATATTTGTGTGATGAACTATATTAATTAAATTTGAAATGTTGGATCAGATTTTCATATCTCATATAAACTCTATTGGCCATGGTATATGATATCTGATAATTAAGTTCATAAACTCATCCTAGAAAAAGTGCTATATATCTAATTGCTGAATATCGCTATGGTCACCATCAAAGTTGTCATTGTATTATTGTTGATATACTGAATGTCATCAAAATGTCTTCCTTTTGACATTTCCTTTATCTTTATAGGTAAAGAAAAAGGTCACTAGAGGCCAGATGAGGTGAGCAGGGAGAATATTCCTGTACAGTTATTTGTTTACTGGCTAAAAATTCCTTCACAGACAGTACCATGTAAACTGGTTCATTGTCATGATGCAAGAGCTATGAGTTTTTGATCAAGATTTTCAGTTAAGATTTTCCTGTTTCTCTGTCAAAGTTTAGTTAGCATGCTATGCTTCTCATAGTCATCCATCAGTTTTGACATCCATTTTGATGAGTTTTTGCAACATCTTTGTCAGTTCTGATAATTGCTGGCCGCCTTGACCTCTCTTCATCAGTAACACTTTCTCTACTCTCAGAAAAACATTTAATCCATTTGCACATTGCTGTTTTCTTCATGGCACTATTCCCATAACCTTGGACTAACATTCCCATGATTTCACTCTGCTGTTGTCACATTTAAAAAGAAATTTATGAATGTTTTTTGGTTGCTCTAATTCAAGCTCCAACATTCTTGCAACAGCATACAGAAATACCTAACAACATAAAGAAAATCATTCAGCAAGACATTGCCACATGTCGACATGAAGACAAATTGTTTGTATTGTACTGTCAAAGTAAGCACAAGGTGGTAAGTTTTATCAGACCTTGTATAATTCCAATTCTACCCTTTGGACTGGATTTTCTAATATTTTTATTTTTTATTTTTTTCTAATATTTTGAAGATTTTTTGCTCTAAGTTTATGAGAGATATTGCTTAGAGCAAAAAATCTCTTATTACTCTTTAGTAATAGAGATATTACTTAGAGCAAAAAAATCTTAAAATATTTCTAATATTTTGAAGGTTTTTTGCTTTAAGTTTACGAGAGAGATTTAATGTTTTCCCTTGTTTTGATATTAAGATAACACTGACCTTATAGAATGAATTAGGAAATATTTTCTTGCTAATAACGTCTAGAAGAAATTGTAGAAAGTTGTATAATATTTTCCACTTAAGTTTGGTAGAATTCACCAGTAAATCCATCTGGCTCTGGTGCTGGTTTTGATTGTTATTAATTATTGATTAATTTATTTGATGGATAAGCCCTATCACATTATGAGTTTTTTCTGGTCTGAGTTTTGACAGATTGTGCCTTCTAAGAAGCTTGTTCATTTAATTTAGGTTGTCAAATTTGTGGATTTAGAGTTGTTCATAATACTTCTTTATTATCCTCTATGCTCCTGAGATCTATAGTTATGCCCACTCTTTTATTTCTGATGTTCGCCTTTTGTGTCTTCTCTCTCTCTTCCCCCCACTCCCATTTTCCCTTAGTTCACTTGGCTAGAGCTTTATCAATTTTCTTGATTTTTTAAAAATGCAGCTCCAGGCTGGGTGCAGTGGCTCAAGCCTGGAATCCTACTAGCACAAGGAAGGGGTTCACTTGGGCCCATGAGTTTGAGGTTGCAGTGGCTATGATGACATCATTGTGCTCTAACCTAGTGAACAGGGAGAGATTCTGTCTCAAAAACCCAAAAATCTCAAGCTTTTAATTTTGTTGATTTTTCTCTATTGATTGCCTGTTTTCAATTTTGTTGATTCTTTCTCTAGATTTATTATTTCTTTTCTTCTGCTTACTTTAGATCGAACTTACTGTTCTTTTTTAAATTTTGTGGAAGTTTAAATTATCGATTTTACATCATTTTTACTAATATATGCATGTATTCAGAAGTATAAAATTCCCTGTAAACACTGGTTTTATTACATTCCACAAATTGATAAATGTGATTTTATTTCCATTTAATTCAAAATATTTTAAAATTTCTCTTGAGATTCTTTCTTTGATCCATGTGTTATTTGGACGTAAGTTGTTTAATCTCTATGTACTTTTAAGTTTTTAAGCTATTTTCTGTTATTGTTTTCTACTTTAATCTCAATGTGGTTGAGGGGCTGACATTATATGATTTCTATACTTTTACATTTGTTAAGGTATGACTTATAGTCTATGATCTATCAAGCTGAATTTTCCATGCGACTTAAGAATGTTTATTCTGCTGTTGTTGGGTGAAGTCATCTGTAGATATCAATTATACACAGTGGACTAACGGTGCCATTATGTTCAACATTGTCCTCACTGATTTTCTGATAGAAAGCTGCAAAGTTGGCAATTATAATGGTGGATTGATCTATTTCTACATACAGATATGTTTTTGTTGCTAGATGTATACATACTAAGGATTGTTCTGCCTTCTTGGAGTATTGCCCCGTTATCACTATGCAATGCCCTTCTTTATGTTGGATAGTTTTTCTTGTTCTAAAGTCTGCTAAGTATGAAATTATTATAGCTACTTTCATTTTCTCTTAATGTGTCATATACATTGTTGACTGGTAGGTATTTCCTCTCAATGTTTGCACCCTACTTTCTTTTTGCTTGCATGATTCTGAGAAGTTAGATATAATTCATATGTTTACTATTCTATAGAGATGATCTTTCTCTCTGGCTTCCTTCAAGATTTTTTAATATTTTATTTTCTGCAGTTTGAAAGTAATATATATATATATATTTGTTTTTTGCAGTTTACTGGCATATAACCTGCTTGTTGTTTTCTAAGCTTCTTGGTTGTGTCTGTAATTAACATGCTTGAAATTAATTTGGGGACATTCTTTGTCATTATTGCATCAAATATTGTTTCTTTTCCCTTTTTTCTTTCTTTCCTTCCAGTATTTTCATTATGCATATATTCCATTTTTTGTAGTTGTCCCATAATCTTTGCCCATTTTTTAATGGGGTTGTTTGATTTTTTTTTCTTACTGATATGATTAAGTTCTTTGTAGATGCTGGTTATCAGCCCTTTATCAATGTTTATAAAACATACAAAGAAAAACTTGTAGCATTATTGTAGAAATTATTCCATAACACTGAGAAGGAAGGAATCCTTCCCAACTTATTCTACGAAGCCAAAATCCTCTTGATACCAAGGCCAGGAAAGGACATAACTAATAAAGAAAACCACAGATGAAAATCCCTCATGCATATAGACACAAAAACTCTCAACAAAATATTATCAACCCAAATTCAGCTGCATGTCAACAAAATAATTCATTGCAACCAAGTTGTCCTTATCTCAGAAATGTGAGGATGATTCAACACATGTAAATCTATAAATGCAATTTACTACCTAAATAGATGCTAAAACAAAGACCCTATAATCCTTTTAATAAACACAGAAAAAGCATTCAACAAATTTCAGCACTGTTTTATGATAAGAATACTTAACAAAATTAGTATAGCTGTAACATAAAGGCCATGTACAACAAACCAAAGTCAACATCATATTGAATGGGAAAAATTGAAGGCATTCTCGCTTAGAACTGAACCAAACAAGGTTGCTGACTTTCATGACTTCTATTTATTATAGTGCTGGAAAGCCTAGGCAGAGCAGTCAGGCAAGAAAAGAAAATCAAGTGTATCTGAATGGGGAAAGTAGAGGTCAAACCAAACTATCACTCTTTGCTGATGATACAATCTTGTATCTAAAAACTCTCAGAGATTCAACCAAGATACTAATGAATTAGCATCTTGATACTAATTGATAAATAAATTCCCAGAGTTTCAGATTATTGAATCCATGTACACAAATCAATCGCTTTCATATATGCCAATACCAGTTGAGCTGAGAATCAAAGCAAAGGTGCAATACCATTCACAACAGCAACAAAGAAAATAAAACATCTAGGAATATATTTAATTAAAGAGGTGAGAGATTTCTCTCTAGGGAGAACCATGAAACAATGAGGAAAGAAATTGCAGAGGATATAAACAGGTGGAAAGACAAATCATGCCCTTGGATCAGCACAATCAACATTGTTAAACAGGCTATACCATCCAGAGCAATTTACAGATTCAACGAAATCACCATTAAAATTCCAACACCATTTTTTTGCAGATCTAGAAAAAATAGTTTTATGGTTTGTATGGAACCAGATAAGACCTCAAATAGCCAATGCAAACTTACATAATAAGAACAAAGCAGGAGTTCCCTCTTTACCAAACTACAAGATGCAATACAAGGCTATCATAACAAAACCATTAACAAAAGAGACCTGATCAAATTGAAATATTTCTGCAGTCAAGAACACAATCAATAGAGTAAAAAGACAATCTATAGAATGGAAGAAAATATTTGTAATTTTTTTACTTTATACATTTTTAATTATTTTTAACTGACTCTTTTATAATAAGATCTTAAAATACAAACACATTGTATAAAAACATTTTTTCTTCACATTTTAATTGTATAAGTTTTTATCCTACTTTTTAATTTTCTTTTACTTTATAAATGTTTTCATTATAAACTAAGACATAAAAAATTGACATTAGCCTTGGCCTATAGGATCATAATTTTCAATATCGCTGTTTTCTGCTTCTATATCTTATCCTACTGGAAGATCTTCATGGGCAATAATAAGCATGGTGCTGTTATCACCTATGATAATAATGCCTTCTTCTGAAATAGCTCACAAAAGACCTGCCTGAGGCTGTTTTACACTTTACCATGTTTTTTTAATAAGTAAAAAGAGTACACTTTAAAATAATAAAAAGTAAAAAGAGTACACTCTAAGATAAAAATAAAAGTATAGTTCAGTAACTACATAAACCAGTAACAGTTGTTTATTGCCATTATTATTACTTACCATACATAATTGTGTGCATTGGACTTTTATACCATTGGCAGTGCCATAGGTTTGTTTACAAAAACATAACCAAAAACAGGTGAGTAAAGGAGTTGTGCCACAAATATATAAAACCTACAACATCACTAGACAAGAAAAAATTTTCAGCTTCATTACAATTTTAACGAACTACTGTCATATATGCAGTGTCATAAACCTCATTATGTGGTGTATTACTATATATTCTCTTTCTGCTATTAAAATTTTCTTTTTCTTTTAGTTTTCAGTAGTTTTAATATGATATAAGTAAATGTGATTTTGTTTGTATTTATCTGGCTTGACTTGTAGAGCTTATATAATTCATTTGAGTTTGTTGAGGGTTCTCCATACTTCCTTTCAAAAAGGTTGTATTAGTCTGTAGTCCCATCAGCAGTATAAAAGTGTTCCTTTCTCTCTACAAGCACACCAGCATAGCAGCTTTGAGACTTTGTGATATGAGATATTCTTACTGGGGTTAGGAGATATCTCTGGTTGGTTTTGATTTGCATTTCTCTGTTGATCCGGGACAATTAGAATTTTTCCAAATGTTTGTTAGTGATTCGTCTGTCTGCATCAGAGAAGGTTCTGTTCGTATCTCTTGCCCAGAGGTAGATGGGATTGTTTACTCTTTTTCTGTTGATTAATTTGAGTTCTCTGTAGATTCCAGTTATCAACCCTTTGTCAGATTGGTACCTTGCAAATATCTTTTCCCATTCTGAAGGTTGTCTTTTTGCTTTACTTGTTGTGTCCTTAGTTGTGCAGAAGCCTTTCAGCTTAATTAAGTCCTATTTGTTAATTTTTGTTGTTGTTTCAATGGCCACTGAAGTCTTTGTCATAAAATCTCCCCCCACCCAGTACCATCAAGAGTTTCCTCCACACGTTCTTCTAAGATTTTTATTGCTTTGTTTCTTATATTTAAGTCTCTTATACATCTTGAGTCAATTTTTGTCAGGGCCGAAAGGTGTAGGTTGAGTTTCAGTCTTTTACATGTAGTTATTCAGTTCTCTCAGCACCATTTGTTAAAAGGGGGTTCTTTTTTCCCACTGTATGCTTTTGTTTGGTTTATCAAAGACCAGATGGAAGGTAGAAAGTGGTTTCATCTCTTGGTTTTCTATTCTGTTCCATATATCTATGTCTCTTGTCTGAGTCTCTATTTTTTTTGCCAATACCATGCTGTTTTGATTACTGTGCACTTGTAATATAGCCTGAAGTGTGGTAGTGTGATGCCCCTGGCTTTGTTTTTTCTTACTAAGAATAGCCTTAGCTATATGGGTTTATTTCTGGTTCCATACAAAATGAAGTATTATTTTTTTCAGTTCTTCAAAATATGATGTTGGTGTTTTAATGGGGATTGTAGATGGCTTTGGATAGAATAGGCATTTTGACATGTTGATTCTTCCCAGGCAAGAGTATGGTATGTTCTTCTATTTGTTAGTGTCTTCTGCAATTTCTTTTCTTAGGGTTTCATAATTCTTTTTGAAAAGATATTTCACTTCTTTTGTTAGGTATATTCCTAAGAATTTTATTTTCTTTGAAGCTACTGTGAAAGGAACTGTGTCCTTGATTTGCTTCTCAATTTGGCTGTTATTGGCATATACAAAGGCTAATGATTTGTGGATATTGTTTTTCTAACCTGAGACATTACTGTATTACCTGATAACTTCCAGGAGTTTTGTGGTTGAGTCTTAAGGGTTTTGTAAGTATAAGATCACATCATCAGCAAAGAGAGAGAGATTGACCTCCTCTGCTCCCATTTGAATGTCCTTTATTTTATTTATTTATTTATTTTTTTATTGTGATGATTCATTCAGGGTACAGGGAATGGATGCCCTTTATATTCTTCTCTTGTCTGATTGCATTGACTAGAACTTCTAGAACTATGTTGAATAATAGTGGTGGAATTATTAATATTTTCACTCTATTTCTGTAAATGTTATTAATACATTTTAAGGCTACATAACTTGAAATATAGAAGCTTAGAACAAAAATATTTCACCCCTATCACTTTTTATATATTGGCTAATATTCTATAATGCAAAGCTTTTTCCCACTTACTGGAGCTATTTGCTTACCCTGAAATATAGGTTCTAATGGAAAAGAAGATGGATGATTACTTCTTTTACTTTAGTCACCATTTCACAGAAAGACAATGATTTATTAAATCTTTAGTTATTTTTTTTCTGGCATTATGGTTTATGGACAATAATTGTTAGAATTTGAAATTCTTTTTTTTTGTTGTTTTTTTTACAACTTCAATCAGTGAGAATTCCTTACATCTGTTTGCTTGGATTTTTTTTGATGTTATCACATTCATTTTGAAAGCAACTTGATTTCTTGAAGAACAAGATGCCCTGGCTTTACACAATGCCTTTCTTTCATACACCAGGAAGTAGCTATTTGTCCATAGCTTTCGTATTCCTTTTAGTTATTGCCAGATATTTTTCCTTTTAAAATTGCTTATACTTTCTTATTTTTCCTATATATCCAGACTATACATATAAATATATATGTGTAAAGAGAATTCTGTTATCATTTGGTATTATGAAATAGCAATAAGGGAGGGCATTTTGACTAAGATTTTAATCCTTGAATGATATGCCAGACTTTTAAACAAATGCACATTTTATGTTTCTGAACTTCCACATGTTCAAAATTAGAAATAAGGGGAGGTATAAGATGGCTGACAAGAGACATTGCTTGCGGTACCCACCTAGAGGGAAGGAAAGGTTTTGGGTAAAGGAGAGTGGAGGTAGCTTAGTGTAGATTATAGAGAACAGTGTGGGAGACTGCCAGTGTGGGAGACTGGCAGGGATTATAGAGACAGTGTTGGAGTCTGCCAGGGACCTTATGGAGAGAAACTGTGAAGCAGAGAAGAAAGAGGATAAAAGAAAAATAAAGATATTGATGAGGAAAAAACCCACAGGTTGGTTCCTGCCAATCTCAGAGCCATAATAAGGTGTAAGTGAAAGTCCTTTTCTCTCCCCACACTCCATTGGTGAAAAGTGGGCTAGCAAGTTATTGGGAAGCCTTTCTACTCCCACAAGCCCCAAAGAACCCCAAAATTGTGGGGACAACTAGCATGATCTGCAAGTTTGGACATTACATGTGTGGTTCCCCTCCAATGAGAGTCACCAAAGAGGCTAGAGAGATGGCTTTCTTCTACTCATACTCTTAATCCTTCCATGCCATACCCCACCCCACCCCCCACTGCTACTGAGAGTAGTTTGAGCTGGGAATTTGGCAAGTGGCTGCCTCTTCTCAGCTGGAGCATCCTGCAGTCTGATGTATCCACACAGATGGGGGCCCATGCCTTTCCTCTTCAGGACCTTCAGATGACCAAGGAGAAGAAAAATCTCAGAGCTTTAAGACAAGACTCTTGAGATAACCCAGTTACTCAAAGAATCAAGGAAGAGTATAAAAATGACCCAGCAATTACTGAGAGAGCTATGGGACTATGTGAAGCAAATTAACATTTAAATGATAGATATACCCGAGAAAGGAGATGGAGCTAAAAGCATGGAAAACTGATATGAAAAAATTATTGAGAAAAACTTTCCTGGTATTGGCCGAAACTCGGAAAAATAGATACAAAGATGGATATTGAATAGCAGATAGATTTATAGCAAACAGGTCATCTCCCAGACATATAGTAATCAACCTGGCCAAAGTAAAAATGAAGGAGAAAATTCTGCAAGCGGCAAGATGAAAACATCAAATAACCTACAAAGAAAAACCCATGAAGCTATTGCGTATTTCTCAGCAGAATCCTTACAAGGCAGAAGGGATTGGTGCTCGTCTTCAATCAACTTAAACTGAACAACTGCCAGCCTAGAATTTTGTATCTTACAAAATTTAGTTTCACAATAGATGGAGAAATTAAGTCCTATTCAGGCAAGCAAACACTGAGGGAGTTTGACATGACAAGACCTGTTCTGCATGAAACAGTGAGAACACCACTATACATAAATCATCTCAACAGATTTCCATCAGAGTAAATTCACCTAAAAAAAAACAAAAACAACCCAAACTCACAACTTATAAACAATAAAATGAGAGGTAAAATGAAGCAATAAGAAACTACCCAGCAGGATGAACAGTCCAACATGTCACATATCAATGTTATCAATTAATGTTAACAGACGGAGTAGTCCTGTCAAAACACATAGGCTGGCTAAATGGATGAAAATTACAACCCAAATATTCCTGTCTATAGGAAACCACGAAGATGCACTCATACTCAACATGAAAGGATGGAAATAAGTATTCCACACAAATGGAAATCAAAATAGTGCAAGTGTAGCTATTCTAATACTGGATAAAATTGACTTTAAGCTAACATAGATAAAAAAAGACAAAAAGAATCATTATATAATGGTAAATGGAGCAATTCCATAAGAAGACATAACAATCACAAACGTATATGCACTCAACATAGGACCTCTCAGATACATAAAGTAAATTTTACTAGAGCTAAGCAAAGAAATAAATAGAACCATTATATTTGCCAAGGACCTGCAACAACCCACTGTCAGAGTTTGACAAATCATCACAGCAGAAAATAAATAAACAAATAATTAAAGTAAACCCTAGATCAAATGGACCTAACAGACATTTATGGAACATTCCACCCCCAAACCACAGAATATACATTCCTCTCAGCAGCACATGGGACATTCTCCAAGACTGATCATATCCTAGGCCACACGCTGGTCTCAACAAATTCAAAACAACTGAAATAAAAAAATGTACATTCTCAAACCACAGCAGAATAAAACTAGAAATCAAACACAAGAAAAACACTGAAATCTACAAAAATCCCTGGAAATTAAAAACCTGCTGCTGAACAATTACTAAGTCAAGAATGAAATTAAGGTGGAAATAAAAAATTATTTAATGACAACGGGGACAAAAGCTATCAAAATCTCACAGTAAAAAAATTACTCAGGAGAAAATTCATAGACTTAACTGTCAACATCAAAAAGACCAAAAGATCACAAACTAATAACCTAATGCCGCATCTTAATGATCTAGAAAAGGAAGAACAAACAGAACCCAAAACCAATAGAAGAAAAGAAATAATGAATGTCAGAGCAGAATTAAGTGAGTTGGAAAACAAGAAAACAATACAAGGGATTATCAAAACAAAAGTTAGTTCTTTGAGAAGATAAACAAAATTGATAGATGTCTTGATAGATCAACCAAGAACAAAATAGAGATTCATGTAAACTCAATCAGAAATGAAAAAGTCACATTACAACTGATACCACAGAAACACAAAAGCATCACCCATGAATACTACAAGAATCTCTATGCACACAAACTAGAGTGTACTGGAAGTGGGCAAGTTCCTAGAAACACACACACTCCCAAGGCTCAACCAGAAAGAAATAGAACAGTGAGAATTGAACAGTAATTAAGAATCTCTCCCAACTAAAATAAACAACACAACAAAAGCCCTGGACCAGATAGATTCGCAGGCAAATTCTATCATACTTAAAAAGAAAACTGGGTACTGTAATGCAGAAATTATTCCATAATGTTGAGAAAGAAGAAATCTTTTCCAACTCATTCTGTGAAGCCAGTATCACCTTGATACCAAAGCCAGGAAAGGACACAAGTAAAAATAAAAACTAAAGATGAATATAGATGCAAAAATCCTCAATGAAATGCCACCAAATTGAATTCAATAACATATCATAAAAATAACCAGGACCAAGTGGGTTTCATCACAGGGAGGCTAGGATGATTCAACATACATAAATTAATAAAATGTGATTCACTATATAAACAGAAGCAAAAACAAAGACCATATGATCATCTCAATAGCTGCAAAAACATCATTTGATACATTCAACATGCTTTCATGACAAAAACTCTCCGTGAACTAGGCAAGAAGAATTGTATCTCAGTATTATAAAAGCCATATATGACAAATCCACAGACAATAACATAGTAAATAGGGAAAAGTTGCAAATATGCCCCCTAAGAACTGAGAAAAGACAAGGACTCCCACTGTCATCACTTTCATTGAACACAGTGCTGGAGTCCTGGCAACAAGGATCCGGCAAGAGAAGAATATTAAGGGTATCCAAATTGGGAAAGAGGATGTTAAAATACTGCTTTTCACTCATGTGATCTTGTATCTAGAAGACCCCCAAAACTCCCCTAAGAGTCTCCTGGATTTGATAAATAAGTTCAGCAAAACCTCAGAATACAAAACCAATGTGCATATGTCAGCAGCATGTCTATGTACAAATAACACGCAAGACAAAAGTTGAGTCAAAGACTTAATACCATTCACAATAGCTACAAAGAAAATAAAATACTTAAAAATATACTTGATCATGGAGGTAAAATATACCTACCAGGAGAACTGCAAAACGCTCAGGAAAGACGTCAGGAACAAATCATTCTCATGGATATGAACAAATCATTCTCATGGATACGAAGAAATCATTCTCATGGATAGGTGAGTCAACACTTTTAAAATGGCCATTCTATGCAAAGTGATTTACGAGTTCAATGCAATCTTCATCAAGTTACCAAAGTAATAATTCACATATCTAGATGAATAATTTTATATTTCCTTTGGAGTCAGAAAGGAGCCTAAATAACCAAAGCAATTTTAAGCAAAAGGAACAAATCTGTTTTTTTTTTTGTCTTTAATATAATTTTCTTGTGTGCATATAAATATGCAATAAATATGAAACCATATAAATAACAAGACATAAGATTACATAGGTGATTATAATACAAAAGAGGAAAAACAACTAGTGTCTGAGTATTGCATGCTGGATAGAGTTCTAGGTATATGGGAAAACTTAAAAGAGAACTATCTTGGGGCAATGACTGCTTTTCTCCTTTCCCACAGCCTTAGTACTTTTTGCCAAAAGGCCCAGATTTAAGAAAAGGAGAGTGCCTTGAGTGCAGGATCCAGGTATAAGGGCTGCAGTCTGTTGAGCTTCTGCAGGTAGGCGTCTGAGGAAGTAAGTTTCAAAGGAATGGTTTTTACCCTGGGGGTTGCTGGTTTTCCTGGTTGGCACCGAGGCACTTTTTGGCAGAAGCCTGGCCTTGGAGTTTTAGCACAGTATGATACTACTCAGCAATGCATGCTGCCTTCTTCCGAAGGTCCAGTTTCACTAGCATCATGATATTCTGCAGCTCAGCCAGGGTCTGCTCCTGTTTGATTAAGATGTCATCACAAGCAGTCAAGGCTTGATGAAGTTTTCTTGCCCCAGTGCTATGGTAACAGGCTCTTTCTGCTGACTGGAGAGATTCACGGAGTTTCTGAAGCTCTGTCCAAAGAAGTCTTATATTCTTTTGGCCCTCCTCTAACTTCTTGTCCACATCAGTGGTGAAGGGTTTGGCTGAGGGTGGTGGTTCTAACATTTTCTGATACTTGTGCAGTTCTATAGTGGTGGAGTTTAGCTCTGCTTTGCACTGTTGTGGTTTAGCTTTAATATCCTGGAGCTGCTGGGTAGAGGGAGAAGTTGTCAACCTTTGTGACTGTCATAGGGGGATTTCAGACCCTGATTGCTGATGGGCCACTGGCTGTCTGGCTTTCTGCAAGAGAGCTTCTAGCTCTTCAATCTTTTCATCCTGCTCCTGAATTTCTTCTTGGCAAAAACTCTTCAGTGACTCCTTGAGGATCTTTAGTTTATCTTCATACATTTCCTCCAATAGTTCCTTTTGGGTGTCTAAGTGTTCACTGCACCATTGTTCTTGTTGTTGCATCTCATTGCAAATTTCTTCACGGAGCCTCATCTCCAGCTGCAACTTTTCCTGTCATTCTTTCACGAGCAAGGCTTTCATAGCTTCCACTACCTGTAGGAGTTCCTCCTTGCTATACATGGAGATGTCAGCTTCATTTTCAATGTCATCTTCAAGGCCTGGGTCTGCCTTAGCTCTTTTCTCTAAGCTGGGAGATGCCCGAAGACCGCGTTCCTTGAATGAATGCAGCGATGGGAATTCCAGTTGCACAGGTCGGGTATGCACAAGCTGGCTAGCAATGGCTGAGAGCTTAGCCACATGAAGAGTCTCATCATAGGTAGATGCACAGGGATTCATATTGACAATCATGCAAGAACGGCCTTGGCCTGTGAAGAAACCTTGGAACACTCGAGTCAACTTGCTGTCACAGAAGGGAACCAGGTTCTGCTTTGACCTGTTCTGGTTTTGGCGCAGGGCAGCAATATAGCAGCCCAGGGTACGCAGAGAAGTGTTAATGTTTCCTGCTTCTTTCAGCCATTCACCACTCTTCTGATCTTTGCAGCACTCTGAGCCAGCCAGATCATAGAGTGACAACTTGCTGATCTTAGGGACTATATTCCTTTCCCCCTGAAGGTGCAGGATTTGGATTGAGAAGATGCTATGGCTGCAGCTAGAGTTCTGGTCCAGGTGGGTGCTGGCAAAACACTGGTTCTTACTACCAACCTTTAGGAGTTTTCAGGTCTTCTTAGCATCTTGAACATGAATCCAATTGAGATCTTTCACATAAGCATTGCCATTTTGATCCTTGCATAGCTGCAGAGTCTGCCTCTTGTGCTGCTGGCTAGATGGTTCTAACAGGTCATAAAGCAGTTCATTGTAAATCTCAAAGAAGGAGATCCAGATGGAGAAACGAATATCTGCTGGTATTCTTACTGGGGCAGTATCTGGCTGAGCCCATTGGTGACTTGCTTCATCTAACTGGCTACTGCTGGTAAAATTGATTGATGGAAGAGAGC
Source organism: Nycticebus coucang (assembly GCF_027406575.1). Taxonomy (NCBI): domain Eukaryota; kingdom Metazoa; phylum Chordata; class Mammalia; order Primates; family Lorisidae; genus Nycticebus; species Nycticebus coucang. Next base: position 71,624,967 of record NC_069784.1, on the reverse strand, counting down.
CCAGCAACACCACTGTCAAAGGTGGAGCTGGTACCCATCCGACTTTCAATGTAGACACTTCTTTTTTTTTTTTAGACACTTCTTTTTAAGGAAGTGGACAGCTCCTCCTCTTGGAGGCCTCCATTTAGCAAGGAAAGCTTCTTCATTTCTTCCTGTCGCATCTTCTTGCTGTCTAGCTAGATTACCTCATTAGAGAACACAGGCTTCAGATCAGGTGTTGGATGAAGTTGGCCTTGGAGGCTATTGAAGATCAGAGCCAGGGACCGTGGGAGGATTCCTCCATCCTTGATGGTACCTTGAATTGTGAAGGAGCACAGTCCACTGCACCCTTGTAGGTGAATCAGTCTCATTTGTGCTCCTTGAAGTTACAAGACCCTGAGAAGGGACATTTCCAGTACTTGGGCTAGATGTGAGTTTTGGGGGATATTCTCTCCCAGGTCACATAAGCGGCTTTGCTGAAAAATGCAGGCAGTCACACCTTTAAGGAAAGAATATCCTGGAGGGCTCTCGCCAGGTCGTAGCTGGAGAAAGAGCATCTGTCTCGGGCAATGGACCGTTGCACTTAATCCTCTACCTCTATTTACACAAAAACCTTCAGTTAATCATATAGAGAAGTAGGCAAACAGAATAGACAACACAGCCCTTTGTGGTTCATTTCCATTGTTGTTTATCTCTAAACAAGATATTCTTGGTTTAGAAAGGTGTGTACGTACTTTGCTGGATTAACTCTGATAAGGAATCTTTACCTTTTGTCTTCCTTGTTCTTGAATTATTTCAATCTGATGATTTGGGGTATATAAGAATGTGAATAAGAATGGCCATTTGCTGCTGTGCCTGAGCGAGCACCAGCCATCCCTTAATAAATCATTCATTTCGTCTGCAGTGTCTGCCTCCGTGTCTCTGACTAGGCCAGTGGACAGAAATAAAATTGTGTGGGTTTTCCCTGAGTTGATGACTCCATACGTGTAGATGAGCCCATTCTGCCCTTTGAGTACATCCTTTACCATCTCCTTCACGGTCAGGTTGAAGAAAGATGCCTGTCCCACTTCTGGCCCAAAGATCTGGGAAAAGGTAAACCTGTGAGTGGCTTGACCAATGCCTCGCTCATTGCTCTTCAGGGCAAAAGAGTCCTTGGGTGCTTGTAGAGCAAGTGTCTCCACATTCTCAATATGGACACAACCCTGGTCCTCCTGTCATTGCAACTCTAAAGGTAAGAAGGGTCTGACCCTCAGGTATACTTTCACCTTCTCTGTGCTGTCCTCAGATGTAACCTGCTGCTTGTCTTCTAGGGAGGTGGAGATAACAGAGCAGTCTGACAGCAGATCCTTGCATATCACAGACCCCAAATCTGCAGCTGTAGACCCAAACATGGGAGAGACTATGACATCCTCATCTGACAGTAAGCTGGCTGGTGGAGAAAGGATTCCTTGTGACATAATGGCAGGAGTTGCCTGGGTCTGAAGATGTGACACTTGTTACTCCTGGGGTACTGGCCCACTCACACTCAGTTGCCAAACTTGGACTTTCCAAAAAGAACAAATCTGGAGGCATCACATTAATAGAAACATAGATCAGTGGTTCAGTACAGAGAACCCAAATATAAAGCCATCTACAACCAACTGATCTTTTATAAAGCAGGCAACAATGTATGCAGGGGAAAAAAATCCCTATTCAATAAATGGTACTGGGAAAATTGGATAGCCATATGCAAAGAAGAATGAAACATGACTCCTACTTCTCATCACTTACAAAAATTTATTCAAGAAAGATAAAATACTTAAATGCAAAGAATGAAACCATAGAATTCTAAGAAAAACTCTTCTAGGTATCTGCCTAGGTGAAGAAGTTATGACTATGATTGTCTGCACAGCTAACAATCAACAGAGCAAACAATCTACAGAATGGGAGGAAATATTCACAAGCTACACATCTGACAAAGGGCTGATAACTGGAATTTACAAAGAACTCAGGAAAATAAAAAAAAACAAACACCCCATAAATGTTTCCATTACAAAATTGATACGTATATGAGACAAAGATATGTTCACTAGCTTGATTTAATCACTCCACAATGTATACATACATCAAAACATCACATTTTATGCCATAATTATATAATCTATTAAAATAAAAAAACAAATAAAAATTAGAAATAAAAGATTAGACAGAATAATTCTGGTGGTGAGATTAGTTTTGGATCAGTAGCCATCATCAAAGAAAAATACAAGGATGTTGCATTTAACAACCTGTTTTTATCTTTGATTTTTTTTTTTTTTTTTTGTCTGACTACTATCCATTTAATATCCTGCCTTTTCTAGGAACTGGAAAGAACAAAAAAATTCATTAATTTTTTTAAAAAAACATATATCTTATCTTTTTTGACTAGGCATCTATTTTTTTTAAATTTTAATATCAACATCATCTATTTCATGTAAACATTTAAAGTTCACATTTCTCAAGTAAATTTGATTAGTTTTTAGATTGACAAAACAAGAAGTATCTGCTTTGAATTTGTACTCAAAATTTATAATTTCCAAACAAAAATATTAAAATGCTTTGTTGTTGGAGTTATTTATACATTGAAATACAACTACCCTTGACTTTGTAAAATAATTATTTTCTCCTTTTTCAAAATTCTCTGTTGTATGTACTAGCCTTGTGTTTGGTCTGACCTGGGGTACCACTTGTTGGGGCCCTGGCTTCTCTAAGGTCTGGGTGAAGACCACTTTGCTGTTATTTCACTCGAGAACAATTGCTCTTCGATGCCTTAGGGCTATTTGCCTTAGCAGAAGGGAGAGAGAGAAACAGTTTTTGAGGGAGAAAAGGAGTCTTAGTAAGAGAATGAATCTTAGCAGTCTTTCATAGAGAAACGTTCTGCGGCAAGAGAAGCGAAAGAATCAGAGTGAGCGGATCCGAAAGAATTCAAGTCAACTGCCTTCTCCTTCAGCTTCTTATAGAGATGTAATGCCATGGCTCTTTTACCACAGATGTAAAGACTACCAATGACTGCTGTTCCTGTCTCACAAGCTCTCATGTTAGGAGAGCTGAATCCCTCCTCATGCCCTTGTTACCAAGGTGTTTCTTATGATTATTGAGCGTTCCAAGCTCAGCTCTCTCCTTGCCTTAAAGCTATATGGTCTACTACACCTTCCATCTAATCATTTCAAAACACCTTGGGTTATATATATTTTCTTTTTACCTGGGTAACTACATTAAGTTTTAATTAATCTTACGATTACTCATAAGATTTTGACTGGATAAACATAAATAACTTCAGCATTTTTATTTTCTTCACAAAATTAAGATATGTTATAGGAATTAATTATCACTTGGATTAAGCTAATGTGAAGTAATAGCTTATAATGAAGCTATTAATCTGCCTTTGATAGTAATAAAAATGTGTTTTTCTTTTCAAAATAATTATTTTAATGGCATTACTTGTCTCCATAAGTTAGTAAGCTCATATTTAACAGAAGAGTCATAATTAAGAGGCCTAGATTCTTATCTTATTGAAACATTCTTCTTTCAGTGTCTGAATGTCTGAATAGTAATTATGCCTTAAAGAGTTTCAGAGGAGCAAATCAAAAAGAGAAACATATTTTTAACAAGTACTTAGGAACTATCACAGGAGGGGTCAAGGTAATAAGAAGTATTTTAGAAAGTGACATAAAGTAGGAAAAATTATGCATATTAGTGCCTTATAGTTTTCCAAACCCCAAACTAAAGGTAATATTACTGCTTATTTCTCTCCCACACCAAAGTGTTCCTCTTATTTCCTCATTTGGTATATCCCACCATTTTCCACTTCCCAGGCTGGGCCAGAAATTTGCAAAAAAAACCCCCAAACACACAAAAATCAAATGATCACATATTTTGTTTAATATTTTAAAGCAAAAAAGAATGCTAAGACAGAAATAATTATGGCAAAGGTGTAGTGGAGAGACGTACATTGTTTAGGGTGGTCAAGAACAGGTGACATTTTGGAGAATAAGAACCAGCATGGGTAAGTTTTGAGTTCTACTCTTTGATGACTTTCCTTTCACTATGAGCTTCTCAAACAAGCATGGGTCATATCTTTCTCTTCAGATCTCCAAATCCTGTACATTGAATATTCTTAGAAAATGTTGTCAATGAATTAAAAACTTATTTTGGAAACTTGTGACTATGTTACTTGTTATTATTTCTTGCATCATTTCCCCCCATTCAGCATATAGTCTGAAGAATGCCACAGCATTATTTCTACAAGCATTTCCTAAGCTACTCAGCACTTCATACACTGTTTTGTCCTAGCATTTGGTGGTATGCAGAAAGAATCCATGTTCCAGCTTTGTAATTTTCTCTGATTGGCATTTAAGATTCTTAGAAATTACTCCCTGTGTTTCTTTAATTACCTTAGTCTCATTTGAAAAAGTGTGCTGCATTCTAAAGACCATCATCAAGAGTTGTTTGCTCTGTTCTGTTCTGTGTTGTTTTGGGTTTTAATGCATACAACCTCATACGGGGTACTCCATTTTAAAGAATTTAAAGAAAAATGATTAATGAAAGAGATGAGGTGTTCAAGTAGGAATATTTAGACTTGCACAAGTTTTCAGCAAAAATCTTGGTTTTAGAATTAGTGTTAGGCTTCACAATGCCTATTTTCATGTTTACAAGGATGAAAATAGGATCAAGGCAAAAGTAGCAAAACTGCAAGTTGGAAAGAAGATGGACGAGGAGTACCTGGCTTACTTGTCAGAAGACAGACTGTAGCCTGACTTGAGGAAAGGTTGGGTCTATGCAACATCCACTGAATAATACTCCAGAATTTCCAGAAATATCAAGGACTGTGATATTTGAAGTGAAAGGGGAGCTTAATATGAGCAGGACTTGCTAAAAGCCATTTAGATGCATTAGTATCCCTAGAAGCCCTTGAAAAAATTTTCTGTTTGAAAAGTTTCCTTTTTCTCAACCTAATAGAAGTCTAAAAGTTAATACTATGAAATAAGTAAAATGGAGTGGGGTGGTAGAAATAAGCACAGGAGGGATATTCCCCAAAGTGATTAAATGGTGATTCCTATACTGACTAATAAAAATAGCAATCTGAACCCTGCTGTGCTGCTAAGCTTCCAGGTACTTATCTTCCAAGTAGGACATGGGGGGTGTCTATGAGAGTTGGACCAGTCCTTGTGGATAGACCTGAAATTCTGGTAGTAAGAGTTCTCTTTGCCCAGTGATATATGGGATTGTTGGTTCTTATCACTAGGCAAGAGAGATGAATAGAATCTTCTCTAAAGAAGACAGATGAACGGCTAACAAACATGAAAAAATGCTCATCATCCCTAATCATCAGAGAAATGTAAATCAAAACCACCCTGAGATATCACCCAACGCCAGTGAGAATGGTCCACATCACAAAGTCTCAAAGCTGCAGATGCTAGCGTGGCTGTGGAGAGAAGGGAACAATTTACACTGCTGGTGGGACTGCAAACTAATAACCACCTTTTTGGAAGGAAGTATGGAGTTCCTCAAAGAACTCAAATTAGACCTCCCATTTGATCCTGCAATCCCAGGTCCCATTACTAGGCACCTACCCAGAATGAAAAAAAAAATCCTTTTATCATATGGACATTTGCGCTAGACTGTTTATCACAGCTCAATTTACAATTGCCAAAACGTGGAAACAACGTAAATGCCCACCAACCCAGGACTGGATTAACAAGCAGTGGTATACATGTAATACTGTTCAGCCATTAAAAGAGATGGAGACTTTACATCTTGTATCAACCAGGATGGAGGTAAAACACATTCTACTTAGTAAAGCATCACAAGAATGGAGAAACAAGAATCCAATGTACTCTATTCTAATATGAAAGCAGTAGATGAGCTATCAGGGGTGGGTAGGAGAATGAGCAAGTGGGGAGAGGGGAGGAAGGGGGTTACAGGTGTCACAATGTATGACACACCTCTTGGGGCTGGGACACAATCATAAGAGGAAATTTGTCTAACAAATGCAATCAGTGTAACCTAATTCTTTGTACCCTCAAGAATTCTAAACAATTAAAAGAAACAAAAACAAACAAAAAAAGAGTTCTCTTTGTATTGATAAAAGAAACTAGATTACCTTATACTTTGCTAAGTTCCAAGTATAGTAAGACAGAAGATGAAATGTGATTTTTGAAAGGGGTAATTTGAAACAGAAAAGAGGGCCATGTGTAGTGGCTCGTGCCTGTAATCCTAGTACTCTGGGAGGCTGAGGCAGGTGGATTGCCTGAGCACACAGGTTTGAGACCAGTCTGGGCCAGAATGAGACCTTATCTCTAAAAATAGCTGGGCGTGGTGGTGAGCACCTGTAGTCCCAGTTACTTGGGAGGCTAAGGCAAGAGGATCGCTTGAGCCCAAGAGTTTGAGGGTGCTGTAAGCTATGACGTCACAGTACTCTACCAAGGGTGAGAAAGTAAAACTCTGACTCAAAAAATAAATAAACAAATGGCAATTGATATTAGCACTTGGCACATTAGAAGCAAAACGGAAGTGGGGACTGTGGCCAACTCTACCTTTCCGCTTTGAGTACTTGAAAAGAAAAAAAAAAATGGAAAAAAGGTAGCAATCTCCTTGTAAGCTGATGAAGAAAGATCCCTGGATAGCAGCTGTGCTTCAGACCAGATTAAAACAGACTCAAGAGATTATCAGGTTGAAGTCAGCCTTCAACATCCTTACTACTGCCACTGTGTCATTCTTATTATCCTAAGAGCAGCATGCCTAAGTGGAATCTGGCCCAGACTGTTACCTGTACTTGGCTGGACTAAACTATGTTGATGCCATTCTTGCTCTTCTCTTCATGTTTTGTTCCCTGGATCAGTTGATAACACTCATTTAATCCTACAAGTCTTCTGCTTCCACCAATTAATGGGAGCTAGAGTTGGGCCACAGTGAGCTCAGAAGTAGAAAATGTAGACCTGCCCACTCCCTCTGACCATGCTTCTATTGCACCTCCCACAATATCTACTTTTTACTTTAGCCTAGCTAAATGGCCTACATAACAGCAACCAAATGATTTTCAGAACTGTTATTGTCCTGCCCCTTACCTTCCCCAGAGAGAGCTCTTGCATACTCTCAGAGATCCTATCTGCCATCAGCAGGGCTTTTCCTGAAAGTCTTTCTGTAGTGTTGTAAAAGTCTTTATTTATTACACATCTGGTTTTGTGCTTGGTATTTAGGGTTTCGAATGAGAGATATATATTCAAATGGCTAACTCTGTAGGGAAAAAGAGGATGATGAACCTAAAACTGATTCTAGAGGGTGAGAATTACATTATTTGTTAGCAATGCAACACTTCTAAGGAACAAGTAGTGTTCCATCTTTTAAACTTTTTGGTGAGTATAGTGACATTTTGTTCTTATTTAGATAATACATATGATAGATTAAACAATAAATATTTTTCAAAAGAATTTAGTATTGGTAGTATAAAAAAATGGGCCCACTTTTGCTGATGGAATATTACGCTGATATAATATTTGACAAAGGAACATTGTACATACAAAGGGATTGTATTTCAAATGATCTACTGGACAGCCTGGACACAGGCCATTTAGAACAAACTTTTATTTACCTTAGATGACATACCCTAGATAAACTTTGAGAAACTTCACACATGCGTACAAGAAATACATAGGAAGATTTTTGCTGCAGATTTATTTAAAATATCAAAATTTTGATGTTAAATATTTATCAATAAGGGAATGGATGAATAAACATAGATTGATTATCATGAAACTGTTAAAATGAAGAAACTAGATTACATGTGAAGATGTAAAACTCAAAAGTTGTAGAATTATGCATGGCATGACACAATTTATGTAGGTCAGCATTAATTAACTAAAGTTAATGGTTTATGGTTAAAATAAATACAGTACAAGAATTGAAAACATTGTCTGGCAAAATAAACACCAAACTCTTGACAGTGGTTTTCTGTGGGGGTGGGGAATGAAAGGAATGCAAGAATCAGGACATAAGGACGTTAAACATTATGTCTATAAACATTATGTCTTCTTTAAGCTTTGTTGCAGGTTTACACTGGGGTGTTTCTATATAAATTTGATAAATTTTCAAAACAAATAAATTAATCAAGGTTGAAATGTGGGGAAATTACAATTATAGTGAGATAAACATAATTTCATGATTAAGGTAGAGGCTTTGAAATTAGACAGACTGATTTTGAATTTCAGCACATAATTGTTAATTGTGATCTTGGGCAAGTTTCTTCACTTTTAAGTCTCATTTTAATCTATATGTCACATGGGGATATAACCCAATAGCAGTTTTTTTTTTTTAGATTAGAGGGCGGAAAATGCTCAAAGAATTTAGAGAATTCTGGGTGGCACCTGTGGCTCAAGGAGTAGGGCGCCAGCCCCATAAACTGGGAGTGGCAGGTTTAAGTCTGGCCTCGGCCAAAACTGCAAAAAAAACCCCAAAAAACAAAAAAAGAATTTAGAGAATTCTTAGGACTCCATTATAAGTTTTATAATTATTGTTTATTGTTCAACTAAAAACAATTGAGTTTAATTTCCACATAGTAAAATGTATGTTGTTTGAGTTACAGAAATAATGATATATCTAGTAATTTACAAGGCATATTAGACACTATACATAGTGAATAATTCAAATTGATTCTTCTTTTTTTCCCCAGTGGCTCAAAGTACCTCAACATAATAGCTCTTTGTTGAAAGCAGCCATTTTCTCTGTGTGTGACATTGGATACTTTCATGACACAATGCATTGGATGCTCACTATTGGTATCCCTCCTAAAACAATAGTCCCATCTGTGGTGCCTTGTTATTATTGCACAGGCAAAGCAATGTGCCACATTCAATAACTGGCTAACTGGCCACAATCTTTGCAATATGTCATTCAGAGCTAGTAAAACTCACAGATGGGTACATTGCTGTGGTAACGTTGGACTGTGCTTCTCTCAGATGAACTAGAAAGTTGCCTTATTCATTGGAACCTGGAGAGCCATTCACTGTTATCCCAGGCCTGCACTATGAGATCAGACTCCAGAACCAGCCTATGTTTCGGCCTGCAGTGTACAATAACTTGTGTTTTAGATGCAAGTTCATGCTGTCACTTGGTTGAACAAAGTATAACAATGGAACAAATATAGCCTGTTATTATAATTCCTTGTACTCAGCAGATTATGTTTATGGTAATAACTATTGAATTGCATTTTTAGCTCAACAGAAGTGAGGACATAAATACAAAAATACAGAAGGCTGATTAAATTACTTACAGTTTAGGGAACTGTTTATGTTAAATGAAGAGGACAACCAATAATAGCACTATCGGACCACAAAATTTAGTAGTGTATTCTGTACAAAAGGCAGATACAGTTCGCTTATCTAGCAGAGTGATGAAGATACAATTATAACATCATCTCACTTAACCATATGTTACAGTGTGTCTCCATGCAAACAGCCTTTACTGAATTTGGTGAAACAAAAATTCTTTCATATGGTATGCATTAATCTAGCATGCCTCTTTGCTAAAATGCAGCCTTTGAACAGATGGAGATGGTGGTCATTTATTGCTTTCTTTCCTGAAATTGCAAATCCTGGGATGCTATCTAGGGATGTTTTTCTTATGAAGTATATCAAATAGCAACCTTCTCTCTGACAATAAAACATAGTAACTCAGTCACTTCTCATCGAAACAAACATACATGTGATGAGGCATAGTATAGCAAGACAAAAATTATTCCAGCACAGAGATTTTCAAATCATTCTCTTTGGAGTCCTGAGAACTGTTCATTGGTGCTTAGAGTTGGCAGCTTTTTAATAATGGCAGGTCTAGATTCAAGGGATTGCTATTTTAGACTCTAGTTAAATTTCATATAAAGTCAGGATTCCATTGCTAAATAATGCCAGCTTACGAAAGGTATAATTAGCCAAGTACCCATTGTTTTAATAGAGTATAAATGGTAATATTTATTCAAAATTTTATGTAAAGCAAATACTATGAAAGGATGATCATTTTTTTTCAAAATAAAATATATGAGGATTGATAGTAATAAGTAGCATTTATAGGGTATTTTTAATGTTATAAATGCTGATGTAAAGACTACATATATTAATTTACTTATAATAAGCCTAATCATAATTCTAATAATAATCCTACAATCCTAGCATTTCTATAATGATAATACTCATGCAAATTTTATGGACGAGGAATGTGAGGCACAGAAAAGTCAACTTGTGAGACTAGAAGACTAGGAGACAGGGTTGAGAACAGATCTAGGGGCTTACAAAGTGAAAAAGTGTCAAAAGCTAACTAGGCTACCTGCTAGGAGCTGGATCTGGGGGCTTACAGAGTGGGTATAAGTCCTAAAGAAAATGACCCTCAGAAGCTAATGTGGAGGGAGTTATTGGAGATAAACTGGAGATGTACTATAGCACTAATCAGCTTGTCAGCTATCGAGGTGAGCTTACCTGAACTTGGCTAATTACAATATAATTTGCATTGCAGTTTTAAAATTTTAAAATTTCTCTACCCTTCAAATCACCATCTGGTGCATGTCCAGTCTATGAACATTGGGTCAACTTAAGGAAATGGTCAACTATGGAGATTCATCTGCATTTTCACAGTTTAGGTGCAAGAAAGGAGTAATAAACATATATGAAACTTATATGAGTCAATAAAAAAATGGACAGAAGAAAAAATATGAGCAAATGATATCTGTATCATTTTACAGAAAAAGCCTACAAATGGTCAATATATATAATGCTAAAAACCATTCAACCGCACCAGTAGTTTGTAAAATCTAAAACAAGGCAACAATGATATGAATAATCTGGATAAAATTTAAAGGTTAACTTGCAGTGATGAAGATTATAGGGAGCAAACGGAACACTCACTACTAAAGTTTATGGTAAATTGATTCAGATTGTAGGAGGCTACTTAGTCCATTTGGTGTTGTCATAACAAAATACCTGAGACTGGGTAATGTATAAAAAATAGGAATTTATTTCTTATGCTTCTGGACACTGAGAAATCCAAGATCAAGTTACCAGCACTCAGCATTTGGTGAGGGCTGCTCTCTGTTTTCAAGATGGCACCTTGTGGCCGGATCCTCTGAGGGTAAGTAGTGCTATGTCCTTACATGGCAAAGGAGATGGAAAGGCAGAAGGGATGACCACTGTTTCCTACAGCTCTTTTGTAAGGTCACTAATCCCATTCTTGAAGGCATTACTTAATCATCTCCTAAAAGCCCCACCTCTTAACATTTGTACTGGGGATTCAAATTTTAACATGAATTTCAGAGGAAACACAAACATTCAAATCACAGCAGAGGTTGATCTGGTGACATCTATTAGGATTTAAATTGTTCATATTATTAGATCTAAAAATTTTACTTCTAGAAACTGGTCCCATAGAAATACTGGGATGGGGTTATAGAGAGATAGATATAAGAAAAGTTAATATATTACTTATAATGTTAAACAATAAAAGCTGCCTAAATGCCCACCACATGTATAAAATACTTTAACACTATAAAAAGGGATAAAATAATAATAAACATTCTGACATGGAAAAAAACTCCAAGATATCAAGCTATATTATTAGGTGAAAGAACCCAGTTGTAGAACAGTACAATTTAATCCCACTTACGTATATATATACGTATAAACATATATATATGTTTAAAATACATATAATATGCTTACCTATTAAACAATATGGGGTTAGAGATTCACTGCTTTGCCTTTAAGTATGCTTGTACAAGTAGTTGATTTCTGAAGAACAAAGGTATGTTCTTTTATATCAAATTATGTCTTAGATTTTATATTTAATCCAAGCTTCTATTCAAATTTCATCCGTAGTCTCCGAAATGTCCTTTATATACACTTTTTTTTAGTCCAGGATCCTAACCAGGATTACACACGGCATTTAGTAGGTGTGTATTTTTAGTCTCATTTAATCAGAAAAAGTTACTCAGCCTTTCTTTGTGTTCATTGACTTTGGCCTTTAGTTCTTTTGTACAATCTCTCTCACTTTGGGTTTGTGTGATGTTTTGATTCTGTGATTTGATTCAGATTATGAATTTTTGCAGGAATACCACTGACCTTATGTTGGATCCTCAGTACATCACGTTAAGAATCAAATATTCTTGGTTTATACCACCATTGGTGATAGTAGCTTAGACCACCGATTTTTTTTTTTTTTTTTTTTTTTGAGGCAGATTCTCACTTTATTGCCCTCGGTAGAGTGCTGTGGCGTCGTAACTCACAGCAACCTCAAAATCTTGGGGTCAAGTGATTCTCTTGCCTCAGCCTCCCTTCAGTCAAATAGCTAGAACTACAGGCACCCACCACAATGCCCAGCTATTTTTAGAGTTGAGGTTTCACTCTGGCTCATGCTGGTCGTGAATTCATGAGCTCAAACAATTCACCCACCTTGGCCTCCCTGAGTGCTAGGATTACAGACAAGAGCCATGGCCATGAGAGGTAATCAGCTCATACTCTATGAGACAGAGAGTTTCTTAAAGGACTGGACTATGACAAATGTATTTGTTAGCTCTGTTTCTAGTAGTGACATCATACCCATACCTAGAGTTCACCATACTTGTGAATAACACTACTGCTGGGCTACTAGAGCATTTTTTTCTGTACTCGTTTTGAAACTATTATTTGTTTGATGTTGAGAATCATTGCAGGAAGTAAAGACACTATGTGCCATCACTAAAAAATTGTAGAGATAGTAAATACTTCAGGCCACACATTTTTATCTGATATTGAATGTGATTTACTTGTACATTTTCTCAATAGTACATAAAATCATTATATTTAACATGATTATTCTATTTTTAAGTAATAGCCTTTCATTTCCTGAATTTGTCCTACTATGGATGGCTGAAAATGAGCAAACATAATTTTTGTTTCTGAAATATGCTGTGGATATAATTTCCCATATTTTATTAATGCTTTTTTACCTTGCCAAAATAAGTCAGTTTTGTCAAACCAGTGGGAACACACAAAGAAAAGCAATAAATAAATCATTTGATATTTATGTGTACGAAGTTAGGCTGATTAATTTTTAAATTTTGGCACTATGTTAATACATAAATAAATACCACCCAGAGGTACTCGTAAGTCTTTATAGAACTTTAGATCTTCAGATCTTACTGAAAAAAGAAACTTGATATTACCAAGGGCAAAAAGTAGGTTATATTAAGCTATATTTCCGAAACTACCATGACTTTAAAGAATGGCTAATTTTGATTCAATTTCTATCTGTGCTTTAGATGCAGCCAAGCCTCTGTGGGATCCTAGTGACTATTTTCTTAAGATTTTCTATCACTTTACTTCCTTTTTTATGACCAGGGAAATAACATGACTCAGTGGTTGAGAGCGCAGATTGAATTCTGGCCTTGCCACGTCCTTACTGCATGCCCTGGGTCAAGATGCTCCATCCTCTTGTTTCATTTTCCAAATTAAGAAATACAACTGAGTGTTATTTGAGGATTAAACAAAACAATATATTCAGAGCACTGGATATAAGGTCTACTGTTGTATGAATGTTTGTGACCCCCCAAATTTATATGTTGAAACCTAATCATCCGTGTGTGGATATTAGCAGGTAGGGGCAAGTGGGAGGTGATTAATTGTGAGGGCTGAGCCCTTATGAATGTGAATAGTGTGCCCTGATAAAAGAGTCCCCAGAGAGCTGTCTTGCCTTTTTTGTTTTTTCCAACCATGTGAGGACCCAGTCAGAAGGCACCATCTGTGAAAGGAAATTGGTCCTCAGTAGACACCAAATCTGATGGCAGGCACCTTGATCTGGGACTTCTCAGCATCTAGAACTGTGAGAAATAAATTTCTGTTGTTTATAAATGTTTGGTTTATGGAATTTTGCTGTAGCAGCCCAAATGTACTAAGACAGTTCTATATAATAGTCATTTATATAGTCATGCTTATTAACTGTATTTTCTGATCTATCACTCTACCACATATGATTGCCACAGTTATTTATTTATTTATTTTTGTAATAGAATAAAACTCAGAGAAAAGAGATTCTTTTTTGATTAGATGTTTTCTTTGGCTTCTGAAAGTCCTTTGACACATTTAGTTCAGGAACATGCTAGTACTTGCCTCAGGTTTGGAAATAAAATATGCTAACCAAATTTACAAAACACAAATGCTTGTTCATTTCCTTTAAGGAATCAATAGTTGTCAAAACAAATATGGTTCAAAGAGCTCATTTGGTCACTACTTCAAATTTACTGTTTAATAATGTGCTTTCTTTTTTTCTTGAAACTCTTTTGACTAAGAGAATCTTGCACCCTGGCCTCATGAAATCTCTGTCATTGAAAGTAGGTTAAAACTCTCTGATTTAGAATGTGAAAAATTCTGAAGTTCTTTTCTGTTCTACCATTTTATAACAAAACTAGTTGAAAGAATAGAAAATTCAAAAACATCTAAAAATTCTAGGTTAGTCATATTTTTTAAATGTACCTGGTGATCTAAACTAAAAGTGGAGGAAAAATAAAAGCCAAGAGAGCAAAGTATTTTTTTTTTTTTTTTTTTGAGACAGAGTCTATATGGCCCTTGGTAGAGTGCCATGGAGTCACAGCTCACAGTAACCTCAAACTCCTGGGCTTAAGTGATTCTCTAGCCTAATCCCCCCAAGTAGCTGGGACTACAGGTGCCCACCACAATGCCTGGCTATTTCTTTTTTTTTTTTTTGCAGTTTTTTTGTCCAGAGCTGGGTTTGAACCTGCCACCTCCAGCATATGGGACCAGCGCCCTACCCCTTTGAGCAACAGGTGCCACCCTATTTTTTTTTAATTGTAATTGTCGTTGTTTAGCAGGCTGGGGCCCAGCTCGAACCCATTAGTCCCGGTGTTTATGGCTGGTGCTGTAACCACTGAGCTACGGGCACTGAGCCTAGAGAACAAAGTATTTTTTATTGCAAAGAAAGAATTTCCAGCTTGGCACCTATAGCTCAAGCAGCTAAAGCGCCAGACACATACGCTGGAACTGGTGTGTTCAAATCTCGCCCAGGCCTGCCAAACAACAATGACAACAACAGCAACAACAAATAGCTGGTCTTTGTGGCTGGTGCCTATAGTCCCAGCTACTTGGGAGGCTAAGGCAAGAGGATCGCTTAAGCCCATGAGTTTGAGGTTGCTGTGAGCTGTGACTCCACAGAACTCTAACAAGGGCAACATAGTGAGACTCTGTCTCAAAAAACAAAGAAGTCTCCACCTTTCTTTAAGGCTGCATAATATTCCATGGTGTACATATACCACAATTTATTAATCCATTCATGGGTCTATGGGCATTTGGGCTTCTTCCAGACTTTACCTCTTTCATGTTTACATGGATGGAACTGGAACATATTCTTCTTAGAGAAGTATCTCAAGAATGGAAGAAAAAAGTATCCAATGTACTCAGGCCTACTATGAAACCAATTTATAGCTTTCATATGAAAGCTATAAGCCAACTATAGCCCAAGAAGAAGGGAAAGGGGGAGAGAAGCATGGGGGATGGGTGGAGGTAGGGTAATTGGTGGGATCACACCTATGGTGCAAGTTACAAGGGTACATGTGAAATTTACAAAGTGTAAAATATAAATGTCTTAATACAATAACTAAGAAAATGCTGTGAAGGCTGTGTTAATAAGTTTGATGAAAATATTTCAAATTGTATATAAAACCAACACATGTACCCCATGACTGCATTAATGTATACAACTACGATTTAATGAAAAAAGAAAGAAAGAATTTCCTAAGCAAAATAAAGTTTCTACTCTTTCATATAAATTTTCAACACTATCACCAATATTGTCAGTATCCAGTACACATATCCATATATTTATATATATAAATGGAATTTGAATATATGTCTATATAAATATATATCCATATAAATATACATATTTGAACTTTTATTTTTAGTTTAGTAATAAAAATCATATTATCCTGTTAAGTACACTGCAACAGTCAACGTTGTAATTGGGTCTGGCTGTGTCCATGCTCACGTCTCATTTACTATATCATTCAGGCACTAGAGAGTCACATTTTCTTGAGAACTACATAAATTATAAATTCTAAGACAATTAACTTGCTAACTTTTATCTCAAACAGAATAGAAATGTGTATAACAAAAAATTATTGGTCTCGATTAAGTCCATGTCAAGTGTTATACTTCCTCTGTTAACTCAACCCCACTTACTATTTAGTAATCTGTCATTTGTGTTATGCCTTATTGCTTGATACATATGTAGATTATACGTATGAAACATAAAGAAAAGGGCTGATTGCCCCCAAGAGCACACCACCACTAAGTGAGCATAGATATAGCCAAATTGCTGAGGGTTTTAAGATCAAAACCATTCCTCAGTGACTGGGCTATGAACATACACATGAGCAAAGATTAAACTTTAGTTTTACCAGTCCTGAAACCAAGCATAGGCACAATGGTTAAAGTTATCAACAGTGTTTAGGATGAAGAAATGAAGAATGATTTTACATTTATGCTTTATTCTTTATAATTTATCATATGTATGAAATTAATGATATTTATTTCTCATTGTGGTTTAACCATTCTGACATACAATGCCAAGTTATAAACCCCGTTAGCTTATTTTTTTTACCAAAAGCCTTGGTAATAGTTAACTTTATCAGACTGACTTTTGGCATTAAAATATAGATAGGTAGCTTAAACTTCTTTACATATTAGTAGTATTAAGATTTTTTGACTACTAGTACGTCAAAGACACTAGCCATTCAGAATGGATGGTTAACCAATTATATCAGATAATGGCCTTTTCCCACTAATGGTATGTATTGTCTGTAAGAAAGAATAAAACTTGTGTTTAATATTATATGCACCAGTATCATTGCTTTTTGGTATGAGAACACATGCTTTCTCAATATTTACTAACTTCTTTACAGTAGAAAATGAACAGAGGGAAAGTCTATGTCAGGAAAGTCAAGCAAAAGTTACTGTGTTATATGCAACAACATATTTCACCCATTCAATTTTCTATGTCTTTCTAGATGCTGAGGTCAGGAGAGAGCCCTGAATTTGAAGTAGAAGAATATCCTTAAATATTATATTTCTTTTTATGTTTTACTATTTTTATTAAGTTTGCTTTTTGCTAAAAGCTATACCATCAAAATTATTAAATTTCCTTGTGGGCTATCTTGAGGCAATTGAATGTGACTGAATTCTGTTGAATAGTTTCTTCTGGATCTTTGACTAATTGACCGTGTATCTCTAATGAGCTAACCTTAGGGCTTGTGTGCATGAAGATGTAATATTAATCTCAAATGAATTTTTCTTAACAGAATTTAATTTCTTCTCCTGACCAACTATTCCTCCTTTCCATTTTACTAAGTGTAAGTAAATGGTGTCATTATTCATTCTTGTGCTCAGAAAAAAAGACAAAGTCATTTTTCTATTTCTTTCTTTCCTTTACATCCCATGTCTGAAAAAATTTTCTTTTTGCTCTTAGCTTAGACCTGAATATATCTCACTGTCTCCACTACTATAAAGCTGAGCTCAAAGAAAAATTATTAGTCAGTGGGACACAGGTGGCAACTTCTAGTTGGTTTTCCTGCTTAACATTTTGCCTTCATATAATCCAAAATTAAACTCTTCAAAATTAAACTCTGCAAAGAGTTTAATTTTTTATGAGCATAAATCATATCATGTCACTCCTCTGCTTAGAAATCTTCAATAGAGAGTATTCATGTCCCTGTTTACATGGGAGAATCCTAGTATGTGTCTATTGTTCTGGAATAATGATTAATAGAGCCTTCTTTCTCTCTCAAAAGTGTCTTAGTTTGGATGACAAGTTGTATATTTAACCCTGATTCAATAGGTTCCCAATAGGTTCAAGTCAAGTAAAAACACACCCCACCTTCCCTTGGAAGGACTGGCCTGATCAACTTCTGCTCACCTCCCCCCACTTTCTTCCCTTCATTTGATAAATTCCAGAAACAGTGGTTTTTCTGTATTTCAAATAAGATCAAGCTAGTTCTTACTTGCGGCCTTTACATGAATTTTCCCTTTGCCTGAAATGTTTTTCTACCAGATGTTTACATGGATGGATTCTCCATAGAAAAGATGTGTGTGTGTGTTTAAATCACCATCTTCCTAAATCATCAATCAGTTTTCTTCCATAACATTGGTTTACTTTGTATCCCCTTTTAATGAGCCTTTCCTATTTATTTGTCTATATAATTTTTATTTTTAATTGAACTTAATCTATTTACTTCTTTTTTTGATTGGTACTTCCCTATTAGACTATCGTTTATTAAAATATAGCTGTCAAGGGAAGCTCATAGCCTTACCTCCAGGGCTTAACTTTTAACTAATGCTTAGCATATACTAGTTGCCCCATAAATATTTGTTGATTATATGAAGTAGTTGTAGAGACTCAGGAGCATAAATATGATGCCCTTTATACATAAATTTACAGCAGCATAAATTAATAATTTGACTAAAGCAAATATTTCATAAATGACTTTCTAAATTTTAGGCCACTGTGAGAATGTAATGTATTTAGGCCTCACGGAATTAAGTGAGAACAAGATAAAACTTTGGAAAGGAAAAAATATATTCAGTGATTCATTTTATTCATTTTATGTTGTTTACTAAATCTGTCAACTTGCCATGATTTTATGTTCAGCCGGTATTTAAAATGCTGCTGCGACTGAATAAATCATGCTGTTCTTTTATTATTATTTATCAATTAGCACTCAGAAAAGACAAAGTTAAGTTCTTATAATTAAGAATTCTACAACTTTACAAATCTATACTCTAATGAAATCCAAAGTACTTACTAGTACTGACAAATTATGAGGTAGTGTGATAATGGGACACACCTGAAATTGCAGAAAAGCCAGTTTATCGAACCAGAGTTATACAACTTGATTATGACATGTCAATAAAATCCACTGAGATAGTGATTCATTCTGCCTTAGCAGATTCAGCTATAGAATGTTTATTAAAAATGTCTATACAAGTCAGTAACTTTTGTGCAACGACTTTTTAAGTACTCACAAAATGCCCAGCCCAAATCGATTCAAAATTCCTTATTCTTTTTCTTGTTCCCTTCAGCTAAATTCAGTTTTAAACACACATATACAGAATTTTTCATGCTTTTATCTTGATGTTAGACACTGAAACCTGAATACAAGAGAACCTCATCCCGGTCCTGAGGGATGCCTGTGTTTACAGGACTTAACATAACTCTGTGGCAGTGTTTTTCAATCTTTTTTACTTCACAGTGCAATTGAACCTATAGCTAAATTTCCTAAAGAAAAGAATATACTTACTGGTGGTGCCTGTGGCTCAAAGGAGTAGGGTGACGGCCCCATATAGTGGGTTCAAACCCAGCGGTGGCCAAAAACTGCAAAAAAAAAAAAATATATATATATATACTTACTGTGTTTTGAACTTCTTTTGAAAATAATTTAATTAATGATCTGTAAAAAATTTCAGGGCACACATAAGATCCTCTCAGAGAACACCCGTGTCCCAGAGCACACCAGTTGAAAATCACTGCTCTATGGGCTATAATCTCATCAAAGATATTAATGAACTTGGTGAATTACCTTTCCAATCTCTATCTAAAGATCAATCTAAAAAAAATTGAAATTAGTTTATTTCTAATTTTTATTCCTTTTAGGTGTGAACCACAAGGTAATTTTAACATTAATTCAGTAATTAATATTATTGTTTGAGATAAGAGTCTTATTCTGTTGCCCAGACCAGAGTGCCCTGGCTAGCCCAGCTCACAGAATCCACAAATTCCCAGATTCATGCCATCTTCCTGCCTTAGTCTCCTGAGTAAGTGGGAACATAGGCAACTATCACAATGCCCAGCTAATTTTTCTATTTTTATCAGACAGGGTCTTACTCTTGCTCAGGCTGGTCTTAACTCCTGAGCTCAAGAGATTCTCCCACTTGGAGCCCAACCCCCACCCCCACCAATGCTAGGATTACGGGTGTGAGCTACTGTGCTCAGCTCTAACATTAATTTATTGGCTGATCCTTTACTGTGAATTATTATCACGATAATAATTTATTATATTCTACTATATTCTATATTATAATCTAATCCTTCATTTATTATTATAAATAAAGAATTAGATTAGGAAGAAAGGGAATAAAAAGCTAAATTATTAGTAGGAAAGATGTTCTCTTAGTGGGCAGCCGATTATAAACATGATAACTGAAGGATGGAAATAGTTGATTCTATGCAAATAACACTTTTTATTGCTTCAGAATTGAAGATAATTCAATTGATTAAATAATTGAAACTTTGTCTACACAGTCACAAATATTAGGGGGAAAACATAATAATCATTTCTTAAGATGCAGATTTTAAGATTATGAAATGCAGTAATGTGGATACCTGACAGTTTTAGAGAGTATGATATTTAAAACTGAAAGCTATCTTAACTATTTTTCAGTCTAACAGTTTGTAAGCTATACAGCTGAACCACGTTATCTAAAATCTCACTATTAGACTATGATAAAATTTGAAATAGAACCCACTGTCTTGCTGTTCATTGTTTTTTAAATTTTAATTACTTTACTATTTAAAACTCACTTCTTATTTTCATCTGTGTGTTTACTGTTCTATACCCTCACACCTGTGGTAGATATGCTAAAATACTTGGAAGAATGCTATTGATCTTACTAAGATATTCTTTTATCTCAGACATTAGTTGATAATTGCTAATTTTTTCATTAAACTTTTTGCTAAATTTAATTCTAAAAGTACTGGTACCTGGAGCACACATGAATTAGTAATATTTTGACTTCTAATGCCAAAATGAATGTATCAATAGTGAGAAAACAGGAACAAAACATCTTCAAATTTCTTTCTTTATGATTGTCATAGTCAAACTAGAGTTGTGTTTGTTTTTTGATGCTTTTCTTGACGAACTAGCAAGAAGTTTAATCTTTGTCTATCTTCTCGCAGTAGGAGTATGCTACTGTTCTGACTTCTCCAGCATTAAAGTTGTTATTTCTTTTGTTAGTCCTGGATGCAATTCAGAAATCCAGGAAGTAAAGAAAGCAACATACAGCTATGTTACAGGAATTCAGGCCAATGGGAGGAATGCCTGCACTTGACAATGAGTGCATTAGCATTACCACCTGAAGTATAGACTCCCAGCACAGACGTTCTCTTAATAAAGGAGGAGAGAAAGTGAAAGAGCAGCCATGCCCAGTGGTGAAGAGCAAAGTCTACAAAACAAAGTCTGAGGAACATGAACTCGTGGTGCCCAAATTTCAATTCAGTGATTGCTTTGATTAGAATGAGTTAGTAAGAATAGTAGAATGAGTTAGTAAAATTCTTCCACAATTTTACTAACTGTGCAAATTATTTCTCTTCTCCTGGAGGACTATATGAGGTGGTGAAAATATGCCATCAGGAAAAAAAACTCCTTGGTGCTCAAAAAGCCAGTAAGTCAAACGTAGATGAGCTGAAGTGGAAAGTGGGAATAGGAGGTTTCCACACCACATTGTAGGGCCTCAAACTGGTTCTCGGTGTTTTAGTTTATTGATGTTTATATTTCGGTCACCAGTGAGTAATAATTTCCATTGATCCCATGTCCTTTTCCCTTCTCTCTCCTCCTCCCTGCTTCCTCCTTCTCCCGCTCCTCCTCTTTCCCCTCCTATTTATTCTTTTCCTTGTTTTCCTCTCTTCTTTAATTTTTTCATTGTGGTTATGCTCACATGTGTAGTATATACATACGTACATATATATGTGTGTATATTTATATAATCATAAAATTACCATGTAAGTGATTTTTAAATATACAGTTCTATGGCACTAAGTACATTCACGTTGTTATGTGACCATCACCCCCATCTAGTTTCAGAACTTTTTCGCATTCTTCAAATGGAACTCTTGGTTGTGGTGATGATTACATGCATACATCCATATCTCCTAATTCATCAAATTGTATATTTTAAATGTGTCGTAGGGTTTTTTGGTATATCAGTTATACCTCAAAACACTAACTTCCCATTTGCCTTTCTTGCCACCTCCTGGCAGTCATCATTCTACTCGATCCCTATTTTAAACAATTCTTTCTACCATCAGACTTCTTCATTTTTCAATTTTGCCTACCTAGTTGGTGGTAAATAATAGTGTTATCTTGTGTTTCATTTTTCACATGATTAACATATCATGAGTACATTAACCACTTCTTTTCATTTTCATTCATATGCAAGATAATTGACCTACTTCAAGTGTATAATTCAATGATTATTAGTATCTTCAGAGTTGTGCAATTATCTTTATAGTCAATTCCAGAACACTTTGAACACACCAAAGAGAAACTCGTATTCATTATTAGCAGTAATTCCACGTTCTCTTCCCACTCTCCAGCCATAAGCAATCACTCATCTACATTTTCTCTATAGAGTTTTCATTATGGACATTTCATATAAGTAGAATCATAAGATACATGGTCTTTTATAATTGGCTTCTTTCACTTAGCAGGTTTTCAAGGTCCATACATGTTATAATTTGTACCAGTACTTGATTTTTTTGGACAGACAAAAAAGCTGGAATAGTATTTTCTTCTTCTTTTTATTTTTGAGACAGAGTCTCATTATCGCCCTCTATAGAGTGCAGTGGTGTCATAGGTCACAGCAACCTTCAGCTTTTTGACTTAGGTGATTCTCTTGCCTCAGTCTCCCGAGTAGCTGGGACTACAGGCGCCTGCCACAACACCTGGCTATTTTTTGTTGCAGTTTGGCTGGGGCCAGGTTCGAACCCGCCACCCTCAGTATATGGGGCTGGCACCCTACCCACTGAGCCACAGGCGCCGTCCAGGAATAGTATTTTCTAAATGTCATATGTCATTGTCCAAAGGCTGATCCCATTGGCATAAACCCTATATCATTTCCAGTTTATTCTTCATGTATGGGCCAAAACTAAGTTTTTGACTAGAAACTTTTAAGTCCTTATAGTTGGATGCCATTACCATGTACTGGCATCCTGCATATCAATGGGACACTTAGTGTGACTGCCAAAGGTCATGATTTTTACCACTCAAGTCCACTTGTGCTTAACATCAAGTTCATGTCATTCCATTATTGCTTCTTTAAGGTAGTGTCTATTCACATTTTAATCATAGGTTTATGTCAGTAGTGTCAGTAGGAACGCTCATGTAAAATTACTAAATTTGCTATGGGTTTTCTTGAGACAGTCGAATGTTAATGAATGTTTAATAGTTTTATCTGAATGTTTGACTCAGTTGACCACATGTCTAGCAATGAGCTATTATTAAGCATTCTATACTTGGAGATCGGTTATGTGTTAATCTCAAAATAATTTTTTCCTAACAATTCTTTAATTTACTCAGTATAAGTAAATGATATAATTATTCACCGATTTATTTCAGGCAAAATGCTCAGAATAAAACTGTACACATGACAACCAAGATCAGTATCTCTTACCAACATACAACTTCTTTCTTTGGTAATATGCTAGTGCAAAGACCTCCAAATATTTAGGAAGCAGATATAGCTTCAGGTTTAGTGTAACCTTTATTATGTCTGTTGGTTAAAGCCTATTCCCACCTTGATAATCCATTTGTCCTCTGTGCCCAAAACTGTAAGGAAAGTGGGTCACTTGGGATGATGGTGATAGGAACTACTCCAACTTCTACAATTGTAGTTTCCAGACTATGGGTGATTGAAACACAGCTCCATATAATGTCCATCAGTTCAAATTATACATCATATTTTGAAGGATAGCTCCCAAACCTGCAGGGTATCATCTTCAAGATATCATATTAGCTGTGTTTTCAAAGGGACTATTAAACAATTAATTGTGCAATATAGCATATTATAGGACTGGTGGATCCATAATAATATTCTCCCATTGAACCTCTTTTACTAAAGATTAAGGTGATGCTGTGTGGCACTTCATAAAGATCAGATGGTCTAAGCCCACAAATAGTGGATTGGGCAAGGTAGTGAGGGAAAGGAAGGCTAACCCATAGCCCAAATTTGTACCAATACTCTGAGGTTTGAATTTCTGTATCTTATAGAAAGTAAGAGTCCAATATCATCAAGTTACCACCAAGTGGCTGTTTGGTCTCTTTAAGAGCTTGTATACAGTACCATGTAAGCATTATTTTCTGCTGCAGTTATGTTGAACCTTCAGTAGCAGTAGCAGTAATTAGGTGAGGAGTTCATGGTTTAAGGCCTATGAATTGATGAATTGCCTTTGTGCCTTTGTTTCTGCCACCATGATTTTTTTTTCTGACAGTCTCACTCTGTTGCCCTGGGTACAGTGCTGTGGTGTTATAGCTCACAGCAACCTCAAACTCTTGAGCTCAAGAGTTCCTCTTGCTTCAGCCTCCTGAGTAGATGTGACTACAGGTGCCTGCCACAGAGCCAGTAATTTTTTTCTATTTTTTTTTTTTTTTCAGTAGAGACAGGCTATTGCAATTGCTCAGGCTGGTCCCCGAGTCCTGAACTCAAGGGATCCACCCATCTTAGCTAGGATAATAGGGATGAGTCACCATGCCTAACAGCCACCATGAATGCTTAAACACTGGAGCAGCTGAACAAACAGAGTTACTCACATCTATGAGGAAGTGTACCCTGCTAAACATGTCCCTTATGGACAAGTGTTTACATATGGCCTTTGCTGTTCTTCAATTCTATCATCTGAATTGATTCTAGGAATAACAGTTCTATCAATCTTGACTCACAGAAATCAGTCACTGCTGGGCTTCTCAATGATGCAGTAATACCCCTGCCCCTTCTTACTAGCATATGACTTATAGCATTAGTTATTTCCTACCTCATTTCTATTCCATCCCAATTCATCAAGGTAAGAGTCTGAGTTAATGTTATGCCTGGCATCCAGGAGATACCACCACACTACTTACCAGCTTGTTACCATCTAATTGTAAAAGCTCATCCTGAAAAGATAGGTGAAGCTTTTGAGCAGGTTACCATTGTCTACTATTTATTCAGATCATCTCACTACAGGGGTGAAGAAAATGAAGTCCTTATCCTCCACATCCCATCTGTCAATGGCTGAGAACTGTTCTTGAGCATGAATTATCTAGTATTTTGTGTCTAATATGAGCACTTGGATTGAGAATAAGCTCTCAGATATAATAGTAAAAATACTTGCATTAAAATATCTTTGTCCTGATCTGAAACCATGAGTGACAAGAGGATACTGGGTAGGTATAACATGTGTCACCAACACTCTTTATGTACCCCAGCTTGTAAATTATGCTTTTCAAATTTTATATACCTTTATTAACTTTGTTTAATATACCAAAAATTGAGAAATTTACATTGAAACATTCCCTCATGATGTGAGATTTTTCATTTTCTTGATGTATCTCTATTAGTTGTTGCTATATATGTATATATTAGCATAATTTTAGAAAACCCTATCTTAAGATTGATACATATATATATATATATATATATTTTTTTTTTTTTTTTTTTTTGGCCAGGGCTGGGTTTGATCCCACCACCTTTGGTATATGGGGCTGGCACCCTACTCCTTGAGCCAGAGGCACCGTCAAGATTGTTATATTTTTATAGTCAACCATTTCCTGGAATATTTTTCTATCTTACATTAGGATTTTAAAAAAGTCTAATATGGAAATCTTTTCTCCTAGTTAGTGGGTTTAGTTCTTTTGCATCTATTGTAATTACTGATAAACACAGACCATGTATCTGAAACTTGTCTTCTATTTTAATTTTCATTTTCTATATTGCTTCATCTATCATTTTATTTTTTTCTATTAAAAACTGAGGTTTCTTTTCTCCATGTTTCTCTCCTATACTTTGGAAATTTTTGTATGCTAAGAAGTCGTCACAAGCATAAGATGGATTAACTCCATATTAAATAATAGTTACTTTAGAATGATTTTATTTATTTTTATTTTTTTTACTTTTTTTTTTTATTAAATCATAGCTGTGTACATCAATATGATCATGGGGCACCATACACTTGGTTCATAGACCGTTTGACACATTTTCATCACATTAGTTGACATAGCCCTCCTGGCATTTTCTTAGTTACTTTGCTAAGACATTTACATTCCACATTTACCAAGCCTCACATATACCCTTGTAAGATGCACCACAGGTGTGATCCTTTCAATACCCCTCCCTCTAACCCCCTCCCCCTCCCTCCCCTCCCTTTCCCCTTTCCCCCTATTCTTAGGTTGTAACTGGCTTTCATGTGAAGGTCCTAAATTAGTTTCATAGTAGGGGTGATACATTGGATACTTTTTCTTCCATTCTTGAGATACTTTACTAAGAAGAATATGTTCCAGTTCCATCCATGTAAACATGAAAGAGGTAAAGTCTCCATCTTTCTTCAGGGCTCCATAGTATTCCATGGTGTACATATACCACAATTTATTAATCCATTTGTGGATCAATGGGCGTTTGGGTTTTTTCCATGACTTAGCAATTATGAATAGGGCTGCAATAAACATTCTGGTACAATATCTTTGTTATGATGTGATTTTTGGTCTTCTGGGTATATGCCCAGCAGAGGAATTACAGGATCGAATGGCAGATCTATTTTTAGATCTCTAAGTGTTCTCCATATATCTTTCCAAAAGGAATGTATTAATTTGCATTCCCACCAGCAGTGCAAAAGTGTCCCCTTTTCTCCACATCCACGCCAATATCTCTGGTCTTGGGATTTTGTGATATAGGCTAGTCTCACTGGAGTTAGATGATATCTCAAAGTAGTTTTAATTTGCATTACTCTGATGATTAAAGATGATGAGCATTTTTTCATATGTCTGAAGGCCACGCGTCTGTCTTCTTCAGACAAGTTTCTCTTCAAGTCCCTTGCCCAGACTGCGATGGGATCCCTTGTTCTTTTCTTGCTAATGCGTTTGAGTTCTCTGTGGATTCTGGTTATTAAACCTTTGTCAGAGACATAACCTGCAAATATCTTCTACCATTCTGTGGGCTGTTTGCTTGCTTTACTTACTGTGTTCTTGGCTGTGCAGAAGCTTTTTAGTTTGATCAAGTCCCAGTAGTGTATTTTTGAAGCTGCTTCAGTTGCCTGGGGGGTCCTTCTCATAAAAACTCGCCCAACCCAATTTCTTCAAGGGTTTTCCCTGCACTCTCTTCTAGTATTTTTATAGTTTCATGTCTTAAGTTTAAATCTTTAATCCAGTAAGAGTCTATCTTGGTTAATGGTGAAAGGTGTGGGTCCAGTTTCAGTCTTCTACAGGTTGCCAGCCAGTTCACCCAGCATCATTTGTTAAATAAGGAATCTTTTCCCCACTGAATGTTTTGAATTGGCTTGTCAAAGATTAAATAACGGTAAGTAGCTGGATTCATCTCTTGGTTCTCTATTCTGTTCCAGACATCTCCTTCTCTGTTTTTGTGCCAATACCATGTTGTTTTGATCACTATCGATTTGTAGTATAGTCTGAGGTCTGGTAGAGTAATTCCTCCTGCTTTGTTTTTATTTTTGAGTAATGTCTTGGCTATTCGAGGTTTTTTCTGATTCCATATAAAACGAAGTATTGTTTTTTCAAGATCTTTAAAGTATGACAGTGGAACTTTAATAGGGATTGCGTTGAAGTTATATATTGCTTTGGGTAGTATGGACATCTTAATGATTGATTCTTCCCAGCCATGAGCATGGTATGTTTTTCCATTTATTAACATTCTTGGCTATCTCTTTTCTTAGAGTTTCATAGTTCTCTTTATATAGGTCTTTCACGTCTTTGTTAGATAAACTCCCAAATATTTCATCTTCTTTGGCATTACTGTGAATGGGATAGAGTCCTTAATTGTTTTTTCAGCTTGACTGTTGTTGGTGTATATAAAGGCTACCGATTTATGAATGTTGATTTTGTAACCTGAGACGTTGCTGTATTCCTTGATCACTTCTAAGAGTTTTGTAGTAGAGTCCCTAGTGTTTTCCAGATATAGAATCATATCATCTGCGAAGTGCAAAAGTTTGATCTCTTCTGACTCTATGTGGATACCCTTGATCGCCTTTTCTTCCCTAATTGCAGTGGCTAAAACTTCCATTACAATGTTAAAAAGCAATGGAGACAATGGGCAGCCTTGTCTGGTTCCTGATCTAAGTGGAAATGATTCCAATTTAACTCCATTCAATATGATATTGGCTGTGGGTTTGCTGTAGATGGCCTCTATCAATTTAAGAAATGTCCCTTCTATACCAATTTTCTTAAGTGTTCTGATCATGAAGGGATGTTGGATGTTATCAAAAGCTTTTTCTGCATCAATTGAGAGAATCATATGGTCTTTGTTTTTTACTTTGTTTATGTGCTGAATTACATTTATAGATTTACGTATATTGAAACACCCTTGAGACCCTGGGATAAAGCCAACTTGATCATGATGTATAATTTGTTTGATGTGTTGCTGGATTCTGTTTGTTAGGATCTTGTTGAATATTTTTGCATCTATATTCATTAGTGATATCGGTCTGTAGTATTCTTTTATTGTTGGGTCTTTTCCTGGTTTGGGGATCAGGGTGATGTTTGCTTTATAGAACATGTTGGGTAGTCTTCCTTCTTTTTCTACCTTTTGGAACAGGTTGAGTAAAATAGGTACTAATTCCTCTTTAAAGGTTTAGTAGAATTCTGATGTGAAACCATCTGGTCCTGGGCTTTTCTTTTTGGTGAGGTTTTGTATGGTTGATGTTATTTCCGAACTTGATATGGGCCTTTTCAACATTTCCACTTGATTCTGGCTAAGTCTTGGAAGGTGATGAGCTTCCAAGTATCAGTCCATTTCCTTCAGATTTTCATATTTCTGAGAGTAAATTTTCTTGTAATATTCATTAAGGATTTTTTGGATTTCTGAGGAGTCTGTTGTTATTTCATCTTTGTCATTTCTGATTGATGAGAGTAGAGATTTTACTCTTTTTTTCCTGATTAGGTTGGCCAACAGTTTATCTATTTTGTTGACCTTTTCAAAAAACCAACTTTTTGATTTATTGATCTGTTGTATTATTCTTTTGTTTTCAATTTCATTTAGTTCTGCTCTGATTTTGGTTATTTCTTTTCTTCTACTGGGTTTGGGGTTGGAGTGTTCTTCCTTTTCCAGTTGCTTGAGATGTCCCATTAAGTTGCTAACTTCCTCTCTTTCTGTTCTTCTGAGGAAGGCTTGCAGTGCTATAAATTTCCCTCTTAGAACTGCCTTTGCAGTGTCCCAGAGGTTCTGATAGTTCGTGTCTTCATTGTTGTCTTGTTCCAAAAATTTGGCAATTTCCTTCTTTATCTCATCTCTGATCCAGCTATCATTCAGCATGAGGTTATTTAACTTCCATGTTTTTGTATGAGTATGCAGATTCCTGTTGTTACTCAGCTCAAGTTTTATTCCATGATGGTCCGAGAAGATGAATGGAATAACTTCTATTCCTTTAAATTTACTAAGGTTAGTCTTGTGACCTAAGATGTGATCGATTTTGGAGTAAGTTCCGTGGGCTGATGAGAAGTATGTGTATTTAGTTTTGTTAGGATGAAATGTTCTGTAGATGGCTGCTAAATCTAAATGCTGGATGGTTAGATTTAAATATAAAATTTCTTTACTCAGCTTTTTGTTGGAGGATTGATCCATCGCTGCCAAAGGAGTGTTAAAATCTCTGACTATTATGGAGCTGGAGGAAATCATGTTGCTCATGTCTGTTAGAGTTTCTCTTATAAATTGAGGTGCATTCTGGTTGGGTGCATAGATATTCATAATTGAAATCTCATCATATTGAGTATTACCCTTAACAAATATGAAGTGACCATTCTTGTCCTTCCTTACTTTTGTTGGTTTAAAGCCTATTGTGTCTGCAAATAAAATTGCAACACCTGCTTTTTTCTGGTTACCATTTGCCTGAAATATGGATGACCATCCTTTCACCCTGAGTCTGTATTTGTCTTTTAAGTTAAGATGTGACTCTTGTAAGCAACAGATATCTGGTCTGAGTTTTTGTATCCAGTCAGCTAACTTATGTCTCTTTAGAGGACAGTTTAAGCCATTCACATTGATGGAGACTATTGATAAATTTGGTGAAATTTTGGGTATCAAGTTTTTCAAAAGTCCAGTGGACATTTTTAATCTTTTCTCCATTGTAGAAGTTGGAGTTTGATCAGGAGTTTCTGAGTGAGTTTACGTTTGTGGTAGAGGATTGGGTTGGTCATTATGGAGGATAGCTCTGAAAATATCCTGAAGAGCTGGTTTGGTTGTGGCAAATTTCTTCAACATATGAATGTCGTTAAAGTATTTAATTTCTCCATCATAGATGAAACTCAGTTTAGCTGGGTTCAAGATCCGGGGTTGAAAGTTATTTTGCTTTAGGAGATTAAAAGTTGATGACTACCGTCTTCTGGCTTGAAAAGTTTCAGCAGAGAGATCTGCAGTCATTCTAATATTCTTACCTTTGTAGTTAATGGCTTTCTTTCGCCTGATAACCTTGAGAATTTTCTCCTTCATGTTAACTTTAGTCAAGCTAATTATGATATGTCTGGGGGATGACTTATTGGGCTTGAATCGTGTTGGAGTTCTGAAACTGTCTGCTATCTGAATTTCAGAGTCTCTAGGCATGAATGTCTGGAAAATTCTCTTTCATAATTCATGCAGAAGGGCCTCTGTGCCCATTGATGCCACTTCATTGTTTTCCGGAACTCTTATTATTCATATATTGACCTTCTTTGAATTATCCCAGAGCTCTCTAAGAGAGTGATCCATTTTTGCTCTCCATTTCTTTTCCTCTTTGAGAGTTTGAGAGCATTCAAAGGCTTTATCTTCCATGTCAGAAATCCTTTCTTCTGCTTGGTCCATTCTGTTGCTGAGGGATTCTACTGTATTTTTCATATCTTTAAGGGCTGCAAATTCTTGCTTCAGTGTGTCTAAGTCTTTGGTGGTTTTGTCTTTACTTTCGTTAAATTCTTGAGACGACTTTTGAATTTCTCCTCGGATTCCTAATTCCATTTTATCAATCTTGTCTGCAATCCAAATTCTGAATTCAATTTCTGACATGTTTGCCAGTTGTTTATGAATGGGATCTTCAATTACATCCACCACATCTTTCCTTGGGGGTGTTGATCTATTCTGGTTATTCATGTTACCAGAGTTTTTCCGCTGATTCCACCCCATGGTTGTTTTACTCCCTTTGATTTTTCCCCTGGGGTTTAGTTGAGGGCCCGTTCAGTGTTGTGGCCTGAGAGACTGGGGCCCTGTCTGGTGTGGTGGGGCTAAGTGGTTCTGACTTACTTTCAGCTGGCTTCTGTTTGACCCCAGTGAAGCACTTGCTCTGGGTTGAAGTCTCAGTTTTCTGAGTCGGCCCTGCCCTGTAAGTTTCCCGTGTGTGTGAGTCACCTCAGGCAAATCCTATACTCAGGAGTGGCCTCCTCTGGTTGCCCAGGGAGGCAGGGGGTGTGGCTTCAGCCACCTCAGGGAACTGCTGCTCTGATGTGGTTCTCCCCCAGCCTCACTCCTGTGTCCCAGAGTCAGAACTGACCAGCCGCAGTTTGGGCACTGTCCATGCCCCGACAAATCCCTCAAGAATCTGGACTCCTGGGGGACAGGCCTCCAGATCCCAGAGTGAGGGTAGGGTGGGGTGCCGGGAGCCCAGAGCCGCTGGCAGCGAGCACACTCAGTTCTTCCCAATCTTTAGCTCTGCTGCACCACCGCAGCCCAAGCCTCCAGGTTTCAGAGTGAGGACGGGGTGGGGGGAGCAGTGGGAGCCCAGGGCCACCGGCAGTGAACACATTCAGTTCCAGTTAGTTCATTGCCCGGCCGCCCGGCAGGTGCTCAGGTCTCCAGACCACAGAGCGAGGGTGAGGGGAGCGCCGGGAGCCCAGAGCGGTCGGCAGTGAGCACACTCAGCTCCCTCCCAGTCTCTCGCCCTGCCGCAGTGCCACAGCTCAAGCCTTCAGGCTTCAGAGTGAGGGAGGTGGGGGGAGCAGCTGGAGCCCAGAGCTGCCGGCAGCGAGCAGACTCAGTTCGACCCAGTTCCTTACTGGCCACACGGCAGGTGCTCAGGTCTCCAGACCACAGAGCGAGGGCGAAGGGAGCACCGGGAGCCCAGAGCCGGGAGTCCGGAGCCGCTGGTAGTGAGGTCACACAGTTCCGCTCAGTTTTATGCCTGGTTGTATTGTTGCCCAAGGAGGGAAGTGCCGCCCTAGTGAGGGTTGCCCTCCGCTGACTGTTCCCTCACCTCTCTCCCATGCCGCAGAATCAGTGCTGACCAGCCACAGCTCAGGGACTGTCCTGTCCCCTCTAGAAGTCACTCAAGAATCCGAACTCCTGGGGGACAGGCTTTTAGACCTCAGAGAGAGTGGAGGAAAGTTCTGGGAGCTCAGAGTTGCCAGCAAAGGATATTTACAGTTTTATACAGTTTTATGTCTGGCA
The DNA here is from genome assembly GCF_027406575.1 of Nycticebus coucang. Taxonomy (NCBI): domain Eukaryota; kingdom Metazoa; phylum Chordata; class Mammalia; order Primates; family Lorisidae; genus Nycticebus; species Nycticebus coucang. The sequence continues at coordinate 71,592,568 of NC_069784.1, read as the reverse complement.
GGAGAATGCCTAGGCACCCTAGTAAGGGAGATAGGTCCAGATTTTAGTAGGTTTCTCCTGTGAAGTGTAGTGGGAGGGCCTTTGATTTCTGCCTGTTTGTTTGTGGGGTTCTTAAGCCGATCAGGTGGGGGTGAGGGGACTCCCATCCGCTTGGTGGTGGGTTTTGTACCTTTTGTTTGTGTCCTTGTTGTTGCAGCTCTCCTCAGTGGGGTTGATGTGTGTTCTTCAACTTTCTCGCTTGGTGCTGCTTGAATCCATCAGGTTACTTGCTAAATTTTTGTCACTTAACTCTCCTTCAAGATGGGAGCCTCTGTGGGAAGCTGGCTTCAGTTCGCCATCTTATCTCCGCCCCCTAGAATGATTTTATTATGATCATATATCACTCTTGGATTACATTCTTTGGTAATTCAGAAATCTTGTAAGTCAAAAACATTTTTCTGATATTTTGACCCATAAATTAGACATAATTATTTTTACAGGTCTTTTAATAGAGATTTTTCCTACATACATAATTAATTATTTTTCTACTTATCATATGTTTAATCATCTCAGTCCTCTTTCTGAGATAATTTTCTTTCTTCCTAAGAGAAATAATTAGAAATTCCTTTATTTAAATTTCTTGGGAATAAACACTCAACATTTATTCATGTGAAATTTCTTTATTTCCTTGTCCTTGAGAACTATGAAACACTGATGATACAAACAAATGGAAAAACATATATCATGCTAATGGATCAGTAGGTTCAACTTTGTTAACATGTCCATGCTACTCAAAGTGATGTACAGATTTAATGCAGTCTGCATGAAAATACCATCATCATGTTTCAAAGATCCAGAAAAACATAATTCTACACTTCATCTGGAATTAAAAAAGAGCCCAAATAGCCAATGCAATTTTAAGCAAAAAGAACATATCTGGAGACATCATAATACCAGACTTCAAACTATTCTAGAAGGATATAATAACCAAAACAGCTTGGTATTAGGACAAACATAGAAACAGATACTAAGGGAACAGAACAGAGAACCCAGATATGAAACCATCCACATTCAGCCATAAGCAGACAATAATACATCCTGGGTAAAAGAATCCCTATTAAATAAATGGTGCTGGGAAAATTGGATAGCCACATGCAGAAGAATAAAACAGAACGTATATCTCTTGTTACTCACAAAATTTAATTCAAGATGGATAAAAGAGTTAAATGTAAGGAATTAAAGCATAGAATGTTAGAAGAAAATGTAGAAAAGACTCTTCCAGAGATCAGCTTAAGCAAGGCATTTATGAAAAAGACCCCAATGACAATCACAGCAACAACAAAAAAATAAATAAATGGGGCTTGATTAAATTAAAACACTTCACAGCTAATGAAATAATTAACAGGGCAAATAGACACCTACAGAATGGGATAAAATACTCACAAGCTATACATCCAATAAAGGGCTAATAACCCGAATCTACAAAAAACTCAATTAAATCAGCAGAAGAAAACACAACCCTGTTAAATAGTGGACAAAAGATATGCACCGAAGCTTGTCAAAAGAAAATAGGCTAAAAAAAATGTGAAAAAATGCTAAATGTCCACTAATCATTAGGGAAATGCAAATTAAAACCATAATGAGATTTTACCTTCCCCTGTTATTATATAATAGTTTTCATCAAAAAGTCCAAAAACAATAAGTGCTGCCATGGATGTCAAGCGAAAAGAACACTTACACCCTGTTGGTGGGACTAAAAATTAGTATAACATCTGTGGAAACTGGTGTGGAGATTCCTGCAAGAACTAAAAGTAGACTTACCATTCAGTCCAATAATCCCACTACTGTGTATTTATCCAAAGGAAAAGAAGTCATTTTATCAAAAAGACACTGTACTTGCCTTTTACAAGGGTATATGTTAAATCTACTAAGTGTAGAATATAAATGTCTTAACACAATAACTAAGAAAATGTGGTGGAGGCTATGTTAACCAGTTTGATGAAAGTATTTCAAATTGTATATAAAACCAGCACATTGTACCTAATAATTACGTTAATGTACACAGCTATGATTTAATAAAAAAAATAAAAGATTTTTAAAAATACATTGTACTTGAATGTTTATTGCAGCACACTTCACAACTGCAAAGGGTGGAATCAACCAAGTGTTCATCAATTGATGAGTGGATTAACAAAATGTGGTATATGTATGCCATAGAACACTACTCATCCATAAAAAAGGATGAATTAATATCTTTGCAACAATTTTCATGGACATGGAGACCATTTTTTTAAGTAAAGTATATTAAGAATGGAAAAACAAACACCATATGTACTTGCTATTAAATTGGGATTAATGAGCACATGGTGCACAGAGGGAAGTAAAACAGTGGAAATAAAGCAGGAGGAGGAGGAGGCGGGGATGGGGAAAAACCTACTTATCATGTACAGTGAACCCTGTCCGGGTGATAAGGCCCACCTATAACTCTGAGTCAGCATCCCAACAGCAATCCATGTACCCACAAACCTTTGTACTCCCATAGTATTTCAAACTTTAAAAAAAGCAATAAAATAAAGCTAAATAGACAAAATCCTCTGCTCCCAAAGATGATTCTTCCAGGTAAAATAAGGACAGGAACTTTGGGAACCAGCACATTGTGCACAGGTAGCCAAAGGTAAACAAAACAGGCACTAAAAAGAGATTGATGTTGTTTATGGAAATGATTTTCAGAAGAATAAAGAGATGATAAACTTGAACAAAAAGTTATTTTACTGAGTACACAATTTCAGATCGATGATTATTTTCTCACAGTAGTTTAGAGATATTTTATTATTTGCTGACATTCATTACTGCTTTTCACAACTCTTTTATATATATAGTGAAATCTCTGGGTCAGGCGCGGTGGTTCATGCCTGTAATATTAGCACTCCGGGAGGCCAAGGCAGGTGGATTGGTGAGCTCCTGGGTTAGGGTTCGAGATCAGCTTAAGCCACAGTGAGACCCCATTTCTTTTTTCTTTTTTTATTTTCCAATGGGATATATACTTGTTTTAAATCTTTGATGAACTGTTTTTCTTTTTTTTTTTTTTATTGTTGGGGATTCATTGAGGGTACAATAAGCCAGGTTACACTGATTGCAATTGTTAGGTAAAGTCCCTCTTGCAATCATGTCTTGCCCCCATAAAGTGTGACACACACCAAGGCCCCACCCACCTCCCTCCTTCCCTCTTTCTGCTCCCCCCCATAAACATAATTGTCATTAATTGTCCTCATATCAAAATTGAGTACATAGGATTCATGCTTCTCCATTCTTGTGATGCTTTACTAAGAATAATGTCTTCCATGCCCATCCAGGTTAATACGAAGGATGTAAAGTCTCCATTTTTTTTTAATGGCTGAATAGTATTCCATGGTATACATATACCACAGCTTGTTAATCCATTCTTGGGTTGGTAGGCATTTAGGCTGTTTCTACATTTTGGCGATTGTAAATTGAGCTGCAATAAACAGTCTAGTGAAAAAAGGATTTCTTTCCTTCTGGGTAGATGCCCAGTAATGGGATTGCAGGATCAAATGGGAGGTCTAGCTTGAGTGCTTTGAGGTTTCTCCATACTTCCTTCCAGAAAGGTTGTACTAGTTTGCAGTCCCACCAGCAGTGTAAAAGTGTTCCCTTCTCTCCACATCCACGCCAGCATCTGCAGTTTTGAGATTTTGTGATGTGGGCCATTCTCACTGGGGTTAGATGATATCTCAGGGTTGATTTGATTTGCATTTCTCTAATATATAGAGATGATGAACATTTTTTCATGTGTTGGTTAGCCATTCGTCTGTCATCTTTAGAGAAAATTCTATTCATGTCTCTTGCCCATTGATATATGGGATTGTTGGCTTTTTTCATGTGGATTAATTTGAGTTCCCTATAGATCCTAGTTATCAAGCTTTTGTCGGATTGAAAATATGCGAATATCCTTTCCCATTGTGTAGGTTGTCTCTTAGCTTTGGTTATTGTCTCCTTAGCTGTACAGAAGCTTTTCAGTTTAATGAAGTCCCATTTGTTTATTTTTGTTGTTGTTGCAATTGCCATGGCAGTCTTCTTCATGAAGTCTTTCTCCAGGCCAATATCTTTCAGTGTTTTTCCTATGCTTTCTTTGAGGATTTTTATTATTTCATGCCTTAAATTTAAGTCCTTTATCCATCTTGAATCAATTTTTAGTGAGTGGGAAGAGGTGTGGGTCCAGTTTCAGTCTTTTACATGTAGACATCCAGTTCTCCCAACACCATTTATTGAATAGGGAGTCTTTCCCCCAAGGTATGTTCTTGTTTGGTTTATCAAAGATTAGGTGGTTGTAAAATGTTAGTTTCATTTCTTGGTTTTCAATTCGATTCCAAGTGTCCATGTCTCTGTTTTTGTGCCAGTACCATGCTGTCTTGAGCACTATGGCTTTGCAGTACAGACTAAAATCTGGTATGCTGATGCCCCCAGCTTTATTTTTGTTACAGAGAACTGCCTTAGCTATACGGGGTTTTTTCCGGTTCCATACAAAACGCAGAATCATTTTCTCCAAATCTTGAAAGTATGATGTTGGTATTTTGATAGGAATGTCATTGAATAGGTAGATTGCTTTGGGAAGTATAGACATTTTAACAATGTTGATTCTTCCCATCCATGAGCATGGTATGTTCTTCCATTTGTTAATTTCCTCTGCTATTTCCTTTCTGAGGATTTCATAGTTTTCTTTATAGAGGTCCTTCACCTCCTTCGTTAGGTATCCTAGGTATTTCATTTTCTTTGAGACTATGGTGAAGGAAGTTGTGTCCTTAATTAGCTTCTCGTCTTGACTGTTATTGGTGTATACAAAGGCTACTGACTTGTGGACAATGATTTTATATCCTGAAACATTACTGTATCTTTTGATGACTTCTAGGAGTCTTGTTGTTGAGTCTTTGGGGTTCTCTAAGTATAAGATCATGTCGTCAGCAAAGAGGGAGAGTTTGACCTCCTCTGCTCCCATTTGGATTCCCTTGATTTCCTTGTCTTGCCTAATTGTATTGGCTAGAACTTCCAGCACTACGTTGAATAGTAAAGGTGACAGAGGACAACCTTGTCTGGTTCCAGTTCTAAGAGGAAAAGCTTTCAGTTTTGCTCCATTCAGTAAAATATTGGCTGTGGGTTTGTCATAGATAGCTTCAATCAGTTTTAGAAATGTGCCACCTATGCCTATACTCTTCAGTGTTCTAATTAGAAAAGGATGCTGGATTTTATCAAATGCTTTTTCTGCATCTATTGAGAGGATCATGTGATCTTTATTTTTGCCTCTGTTAATATGGTGGATAACGTTTATAGACTTGCGTATGTTAAACCAGCCTTGCATCCCTGGGTTGAAGCCTACTTGATCATGATGAATGACTTTTTTGATGATAACCTGTAATCTATTGGCTAGGATTTTGTTGAGAATTTTTCCATCTATATTCATGAGTGAGATTGGTCTGAAATTCTCCTTTTTGTTTGGGTCTTTTCCTGGTTTTGGTACCAGGGTGATGTTTGCTTCATAGAATGTGTTGGGGAAGATTCCTTCTTCCTCAATTTTTTGGAATAATTTCTGCAGTACAGGAATAAGCTCTTCCTTGAAGGTTTGATAGAATTCTGGAGTGAAGCCATCTGGACCAGGGCATTTTTTGGTAGGAAGATTTTTCATTCTTTCTTTGATCTCAGTGCTTGAAATTGGTCTGTTCAGGAGCTCTATTTCTTCCTGGCTGAGTCTAGGGAGAGGGTGTGATTCCAAATGTTGATCCATTTCTTTCACATTGTCAAATTTCTGGGCATAGAGTTTCTGGTAGTATTCAGAGATGATCTCTTGTATCTCTGTGGGATCAGTTGTTATTTCCCCTTTATCATTTCGGATTGAGGTTACTAGAGATTTTACTTTTCTATTTCTAGTTAGTTTGGCCAATGGTTTATCTATTTTATTTATTTTTTCAAAAAACCAACTCCTTGTTTCATTAATTTTCTGAATGATTCTTTTGTTTTCAATTTCATTAATCTCTGATTTGATTTTGGATATTTCTTTTCTTCTACTGAGTTTAGGCTTAGATTGTTCTTCTTTTTCCAATTCCATAAGATCTCTTGTGAGATTGTTGATGTGCTCTCTTTCTGTTTTTCGAATGTAGGCATCTAAAGCGATGAATTTTCCTCTCAAAACTGCTTTTGCAGAATCCCACAGGTTTTGGTAGCTTGTGTCTTCATTGTTGTTATGCTCAAGGAAGTTAATGATTTCCTGTTTTATTTCTTCCTTCACCCATCTGTTATTCAACAGAAGATTGTTTAATTTCCATGCCTTCGGGTGGGGTCGAGCGTTTTTGTTAGAGTTGAGTTCCACCTTTAGTGCCTTATGGTCTGAGAAGATAGAAGGTAAAATTTCAATTCTTTTAATTCTGTTGATATTTGTTTTGTGTCCCAGGATATGGTCAATTTTGGAGAATGTTCCATGGGGTGATGAGAAGAATGTATATTCTTTAACTTTGGGATGGAGTGTTCTATATGCGTCTATCAAGCACAGTTGTTCTAGGGTCTCATTAAAATCTCTTATATCCTTGTTTAATTTCTGTTTAGAGGATCTGTCCAGCTCTGTAAGAGGAGTGTTAAGGTCCCCTGTTATTATGGTATTATCAGATATCATATTGCTCAGACTGAGTAAGGTCTGTTTCAAGAATCTGGGAGCATTTAAATTGGGTGCGTAGATATTTAGAATTGAAATGTCTTCTTGTTGTATTTTTCCCTTGACCAATATAAAGTGACCATCTTTATCTTTTTTGACTTTAGTTGCTTTAAATCCACATGTATCTGAAAATAAGATTGCAACTCCTCTTTTCTTCTGAATTCCATTGGCGTGAAAAATTGTCTTCCAATTCTTGACTCGGAGCTTGAATTTGTCTTTTGAACCCAGGTGTGTTTCTTGCAGATGGCTGGCTTATGTTTTTTAATCCAGTCAATCAATCTATGTCTCTTCAGTGGGGAATTCAAGCCATTAACATTTATTGAGATAATTGATAAGTGTGGTAGTATTCTATTCGTCTTATTTTGTGAGAGTCCATTGCTTAGTTTTATCTTTTCCATCACTGTGGAGGTTAGATTCTGTCCTTTAATTTGTGAGTTCTTACTTTGTTGCTGATCCATTGTGGTGGTCAGTGTGCAGAACAGGTTGCAGTATTTACTGTAGATCTGGTCTTGTTGTGGCAAATTTCCTCAATGTTTGTAAATCCGTAAATGATTTAATTTCTCCGTCAATTTTGAAGCTTAGCTTAGCAGGGTACAGAATTCTGGGCTGGAAATTGTTCTTTTTAAGTAGATTAAAGGTAGATGACCATTGTCTTCTTGCTTGGAAAGTTTCATTAGAGAAGTCTGCGGTCACTCTGATGGATTTGCCCCTGTAGGTCAACTGGCGCTTACTCCTGGCAGCTTGCAGAATCTTTTCTTTCGTCTTGACTTTGGACAGGTTCATCACAATGTGTCTTGGAGAAGCTCGGTTAGAGTTGAGGTGACCTGCTGTCCGATATCCCTCTGAAGGCAGTGTGTCAGAATCTTTGGTGATATTTGGGAAATTTTCTTTTATAATATTCTCTAGTATGGCTTCCATTCCTCTGGGGCATTCTTCTTCCCCTTCTGGAATTCCTATAACTCGTATGTTGGAACGCTTCATAAAGTCCCATAATTCTGTCAGTGAACATTCTGCTTTCTCTCTCTTCTTTTCTGCCTCTTTTACTATCTGAGTTATCTCAAAAACTTTGTCTTCTACCTCTGAAATTCTTTCTTCTGCATGGTCTAACCTGTTGCTGATACTTTCCATTGCATCTTGAAGTTCCCTAGTTGACTGTTTCAGTTCCTTCAGCTCTGCTATATCCTTTTTATATTCTTCATATCGTTCATCTCTTATTTGATTCTGTTTTTGAATTCCTTTTGGTTATTTTCCACTTTATTAGCAGTTTCCTTCATTGTTTCCATCATTTCTTTCATTGTTTTCAAGATGTGTATTCTGAATTCCCTTTCTGTCATTCCTAACATTTCTTTATAGGTGGAATCCTCTGCAGTAGCTACCTCATGGTCCCTTGGCGGGGTTGTTTTGGACTGGTTCTTCATGTTGCCTGGAGTTTTCTGCTGGTTCTTCCTCATGAGTGATTTCTTTTATCTGTTTCCTTGCCCTAATTTTCCTTTCACTTCCTCTTGCTCTTTAAGTTCTCGTGCCTGTGGACTAAGGGTTACAGGACCAGAAGGGTGAGAAGGTTGAAGAGCAACAAAGGGATGAAAGAAAGGAGGACCGAGTGATAAGAAAATAAAAGAAAAATAGAGAAGGGAGAGGGTGTGGGTAAAAGGAATATTGACAAAAAGAAGAGAGACATAGAAAGAGGGAAACAGAGCAATATAGGTGTACAGTAGGGTACTTTGATACAACCTTAAAAAAAAAAACCCACCTTCTTGGGGTGCCCAGTTGGGTGGTTCCCTTGGGGTCAGCAGCTCTTTGCTAACCTGATCAGACACAGTACCCCACCTCCTCCAAGTAGAGAGGAAAGACAAAAATGCTATAAATCAAACAAAACAAGGAAATAGAAAACTTTACGGGATAAAATTGAGTGGAAAACCAAATAATAGCATTAGAAGCACTAACAAAAATGAAGTTGTAATTATTGAAATAGGCAGCAATGGGAAATTATAATTAAACTAGAAAAATTGAGAAAAAAAAGGATCTGTATGGAAAAGGTTGAACTTAGAAAACAAAACAACATCAACAACGTCAAAATAAACAAAAAACACAACTAAACCAAAAAAAAAAACAAAACACAACCAAAAACAAAGCAGTATGTATATGTTATTGAATATTGTCTGGGCAACATCTGGTCTTCTGGGGTATGAGATGTTAATCACAGTTCTGATACTACTGGAGGCTGCTTGTTTCTCAAACCCCAGCAGGTAGACACCTAAGTCTCTCTTCAGCCCACTTAAAAGGCACTTTGAACTTGTTCACTTGCTGAGCAGAAGCTTTCCCAGGGAAGTGCTTGTTGCTGAAATCACTGCTGAAGTGGCTATCCACTTACCCTGTGTGCCTAAACTGGTCTCCCTCTGCCCCTGAGGGTTAGGGCTGCGAGGCGGCTCAGACCCCACCCTTAGGCTACTTGGTCACTGGGTTACCAGCTCCCACCCAATTCTAGCTCTCCGACTCTGAGGGCGGAGCTTGCTGGGGCAGATCGCTCACAATGTCTGCCTGTGACCCAGAGCCAAACACTATTAGCTCCCTCTGGCTCAGCGGCTCAGACTGGGGCCCTAGACAAAGGCCAAAGTTCTCCACACTCCCGCTCATGCTCTCCCCAAGGCAGTTCAGCTGAGTGCCAAGTCCAAAGACACCAAAACAGTTCACAGGTAAGGCCTTTCTGGTTTGCAGTCTCGTTGCTACTGAACTTACAGTTTCGGGCGGGTTTAGATGGATTGAACACACGTGACCACTTGCTGGTTTTCCACTGTTTTAGTCCTCCTCTTGGGGTCCAGAAGTCTCTCACTGACTCCCTGTATCCTCTCAGGGGTGATGATAGGCAGATCCCACCAGCCAGAGATGCCTGGAGTCCTATCTTCCCAGACTCATGGTACCCAGATGCAAGGAAGCTGTTACTCGGCTGCCATCTTGCTCCGCCTCCGTGAGACCCCATTTCTAAAAATAGCTGGGCATTGTGGTGGGCACCTGTAGTCCAGTTACTTAGGAGCTTAGGCAAGAGAATTGCTTGCGTCCAAGAGTTTGAGGTTGCTATGAGCTATGATGCTACGGCACTCTACTGAGGACAATAAAGTGAGACTGTCTCAAAATATAAAAAAACCTTTATGGGTAATATATCTTTTCTCCATTGCTATTTTTATGATCCTTTCTTCCTTTGCCTCTAATCACACTCCTTGTCATTAAAAATAAAAATTCTATGAATACCCTTACTGACTATGGTTATTGAACTCATGCTAAGTACTATGCTTAACTATTTACACATTTTATATTTTTCATTTTGATAGCATTCCTATGATTTTCTATTAATAAGCCTATTCTACAAATTAGAAACTGAGGTACAAAGTGTTAAATTCTCAAAGCCAGGTAGGTAGAAAGTGGTAGAGAGACAAGAGACTTTCTGATTCCACAAGCTATGCTCTTAGCAGACTTGCTCTCTTGAGGTGAATCTTTACCTACCCTCTCAACAATACTCTTTTTGAACTTCACATGAGTGTGAAGAAAGATAGATGTCTTTGATAGTGATTATGAGTGACTCAATGAATATCTTTGGCTAAGCTAAAATAAGAAAACTTTTAAAACTGTATCATAGAAATGGACCCAGATGAAGACTGTCATGGTATTATGTTTAGAAAATTTGCATTAAGATTTTACACCTGCTTTAGAAATTTTATTTTTTGAAAGGTGAACATGTTACTTCTAAAATATGTTGTTATGTATTTTCAAAGTTCTTTATGTTTATTTGGATATATTTTTGTACATCCAAAAAGACTCAAGTAAAAAGATTTTTATTTTTTAATTTTAAAATTGTACTTTAGCATGAGGTGGCTCTACATACTAATTCATTGTCACAACATATATATTTTTAATTATTAAATCATAGCTGTGTACATTAATGCAATCGTGGGGTACAATGTGCTGGTTTTGTATACAATTTGAATCATTGTCACCATATTTTGTAGTATTATTTAATAATTATTGATAAGATTTTGGTATCTAATTTTGTTAATTTTTCATATAATTTTGTTAGTTTATTATATATTACCATATACAGGGTGTACATAAATTTTGTGTGCAATTTACAGTTACAACTAATTCAAATTGCACACAAACTTTATGTCCACTCTGTATAATATATAATAGGCATATGATGGCTTGTAACCTCTGGGAAATCAACACAGTTTGTTAATTATAATAGTTAAAATCACCAATTCTGAGTTTAAATCATTATTTATGACTTTTGTTGCATAATGCATAATTTTTTCTAAAGGCAGAAACATTTGATTTAGTGAGAAAATTTTAAGCCATTAAAGAAATGCAATAGGCTTCATTCCTTTGACAAATACATTAGATGGAAATTTAAATTCTGTCTAATAAAACAAAGAATGTAGTCATCTTAGTAATGTAAAATATTTAATTTTGGATTTAGAACACGAGGTGCCTGCCCCAAAGTATGATTAATTACAGTCATGTTATTCTATTCACTTAGATTGTTTAGATACTGACTTTCTGAAGAATCCTGTATTTAGAGTATATCTAGACTACAAACATACTTACTATATAATTCCATTCTTTAAGCCTATCTTCTTACTCTTCAAGTCTTAAAATTCAACTTCAATTTGACTAAGCTATATATCATAGTAGTTATGAAATGTTATGATTTATTCTTGGAGAACTTCATTATTCATGTTATTAGATACTCTATAGTTAGATTTAATTAAATTATTACAAAAGCCACAATCTCATAATCAGATATATATTCTACCCAAAGTAGCAACTTTGTGTGAATCATTACATTTTCTCCTGTATCCCAGACTTTGAAGTACTGAAAGCTATATATCTCTCCTGAATTCTGCCTCTGTTATCCACACTCACTGACCTCCTTGGTAAACTCCTCTACTGTCTCTTGACTTAGTTATTGCCACAGATTCCTAATTAGTCTCCGTGCTTGAGTCTTCCTACTGTAACTCATGCACAGTGCTGTCCTTCCTTCCTTCCTAACATAGTCTCAAGCTGACAACCTGGGTAGAGTGCTATGGCATCATAGCTCACAGCAACCTCCAACTCTTGAGTTCTAGCCACCCTTTGGCCTCAGTTTTTCTATTTTTAGTGGAGATGAGGTCTTGCTTTTGCTCAGGCTGATATCAAATTCCTGAGCTCAAGCCAATCCACCTGCCTCAGCCTCCCAGAGTGCTAGGATTACAAGCATGAGCCACCACGCCTGGCCACAATGCAATTTTTTAGAAGTATTTCCATAGCAATCCTATTATTATTATCATTATTTTTTTTTTATTGAGACAGATTCTCACTTTGTCACCCTTGGTAGAGTCCCATGGCATCATAGCTCATAGCAACCTCAGACTCTTGGGCTCAAGTGTTTCTCTTGCCTCAGCCTCCCTAGTAGCTGGGACTACAGGTGCCCACCACAAGGCCCGGCTATTTTCTTTTCTTTTTTTTTTTGTTTAGCAGGCCCAGGCCGGGATTGACCTATCATCCCCGGAGCATGAGGCCGGTGCCCTAACCATTGAATTGAGCAATGGGGCCCCAGAAATTCTATTTTTAAAGACCTTCAGTAGGTCCCTCTTACCTCCAGGTTAAGCTTATATTTATATGGCTTTTTGTAGTCTCACCAAAACATAATTCTCTTCAGCCCCTTAAAATATTCCTTCAAAGTATTCAGCACTCAATACACATTTAAACAAAATTTCCTGTGTTTTCTTTTTGGGGAATGAAAAGAAGATATTTCACATAGGGGAATATGAGCAATGGAGAAAAGGGGCTTCTTCACAATGCTGCCAGGCTTTTTGCTCTCTTTCTGCCCCTCCTTTTAGGAGTTCTCACACCCAATATCCACCTTACTCCCTTATATATTTTCTGGGACCATTTGTTGGACAGTTTAGATTTTTGACACAAAAGTCTCTGATGTTGTTAAAAAAAATATTAACCCAAGTAAATACAAGTTCTTACTGCACTACAATTTCAAAATTCATTATTAATTTTCAATTGAAATAATACCCAGGCGTACGATCCAATATAGTTCTACAGACTCTATCTAAAGATATTTCAAGAGTATCAGGTTAACTTAAGGTTAAAATACTGCTCTAGAAAATGATCTAATGTTAAAAATTATATTACCTCTCTCAGGACCAAATATCTAGGCAAATATTCAAATCCACAAACAATTCCTTTACTCTTGTCAACATTTGAGATTAAAGTCTAACATTATTAAAATCAAAAATCAAAATCAACATTTTTTTTCTAACCAACTTCTTGCTCTTAGTCTTGGACAAATAGCTCATTCAGAATCATGTTTAAAAGAATATAGATACAACGTTGAAATATAAGCTGTCAGGTGGTGCCTGTGGCTCAAAGGAGTAGGGCGCCAGCCCCATATGCCAGAGGTGGTGGGTTCAAACCCAGCCCCTGCCAAAAACTGCAAAAAAAAAAAAAAAGAAAAAGAAATATAAGCAGTCATTCACAGAAATGGGTAGAGTTTCCCTAGCATGTCCAATGAATTAATTGATCCATCCTAGAGAATTTCATGAGTTTTACTTTTTCATAGAGCATGTTCTACAACTAGTAAAATTAGAAAAGCAAGTTAAACTCAGCCCCTAGAGAAGTTATCACAAGAAAGATTATATTTCTAACTTCAAGTTAAGACAAAAAGCAGGATCTCAGAGAGAGAAGGTTGGCAGAGAGAAGTCTAGCTTTCAGCCTCATCCTAATGGTAGTCAACTTGTCCATGGTTTATAGGATATATAATTGCTGTGAGGTTAAATCAATTGGGAGAAAGTATGACTATGCATTTGTATTAATTTCCTCTTATTGTTTCAAATTACCCAAAATTTCATGGTTTTAATGATACAAGTGTATTCTCAAATAATTCTCAGGGTAATGGGACTGAAATGACTCCAGGGCTGTGCTATGTTTCATGCTCTTGGGGAGATCGTTCCTTGCCTCTCCCAGCCTCTGCAGGTCATAGGCATCCCTCAACTCGTGCCTTCATCCCCCCAACCTCTGCCTTTCCACCATCGTTACGTCATCTTCTCTGGCTCTGACCTTCACTGCCTCCCTTTTACAAGGCCCCTGTGATTCCATTGGATCTGTCTAGGTAATAAAGACAAATTTTCCCATTTCATGATGTTTAACTTAATCACATCTGAAATACTCCTTTTACTATATAAAGCAACATATTCACAACTTTTAGGGATTAGGGCATGAAAATCTTCGGGAAGCCACCATTCTGCCTACTGCAATGTTTACCGTTTGAGAAGACAAAAAATCCTTTCAATGTATAGTCATCTCACATTACGTGGTATTTGAAACTTAACCATCTTACATAGAATTTAGAATTTTGCCTCATGAGATCCATCATCTTGTAATCCTAAATTCATCTTCTTAGTTCTGTTCTGATTTTAATCCCATGTTTCTGATTCAGGCCAATGTTCACTTGAACATGAGACACAGGAACGTAGGCTGACCCCTCTGCCCTGAGTAAGCAATACCTAGCAGCAGAGGCTTTGGACTTGCTCTTTCCAAACTCCCAGCGTCCTGCTTCTATTTATGCTTCATGTAAGTCAGAGTCACTTTCTGGTAGGTTTTTCACTATTTATACATCTATGTTATTTGGGACATCATCACCAGAAACCTCCTGAGCCAATGCTGCAGTTAATATGGTTGATATATCATAGTGAGGACCAAGACCTCAGCCAAGTGCTCTTCATTAGATTGTGTTCATTCATCCATTCAATTTTTAATATTTTCTAAGTATCTAATAATCTCCATTACTTATAAGAGATCAGGTGAAACTTTTTTCCAGGCTAGAGTGCAGAGTTAAAATAAAATAAAATGAGAATAATGCTCATTTATTTCTACTATTTTCTTTCTGTAGAACTGGACCATGACCCTGGTAATCCATTGCCAAACTTAGTATCCCACTTCTAAAATGATACAACTAAGATTTTTAGTCAGATTCTGGAATTTTCCTATAGGACCTGAAATATTTGCTAGATTTGAAGGTGTTTTTTCCTTTGCTTTATTTTTGTTTTTGAACCTATACTTTTTCCCTCACAAGTCAATTCTCTGGTAGTAGTAAGTATGAAGGCAATACATTTTTATTCTTTCCAAAAGTTAAGTCCATTGAAATAAATTGAGTTCACCCTCATCTCCTTGAGTTGGGTAATGCCACTTAAAAGAGACTTTCTTATGATATCAGTATTGCAAGCAATCAATAAAAGTTAAGCAAATTTTATTAAAATTTGTACAGCAAATGAAAAATCTGTATTTTCAGATATTTCTTTCAGTTGCTGCCTCATATAATGGCAACATTTAAGGTTAAACTTAAATCAGGTTAAACTATTTACTGTAATTTATTAATCATATTCCACTGTGCCAAAATGATTAATGCATAACTATTTCATCAAAATTATTGCATAACCTCTGTATAGATGATATATCATAATCATAGCTAGCTGTTGTGAAAATATTTATTATTAAATATAGGAGGTCTTTGGAAAGTGAATGTAAAAGGACAAATGCAGTTATATCACTGTTATAGGAAAGCAAAAACTGAAAATTTATTTCACACTGCTGGAGTCTTAATTTCCTTACATTGGTTTACAAAAACAAATCAAAACAAACTCACTTATCAATGTTACCCACTTATTATTCTGTATCAACGATGCAAAGATTCCTAAGGTAAGAACAAAGAAAAGGCAGTAAGTTTTCTAGGTAAACCTAAGTAAAATTGTATGAGAGATACTTGATATATTAACAGATTTCCCTTACATGCATTTTCAATCACCATAATCATAATTACATTACTTTGAATAGCTAAAAGTTTAAAACCACAAACACATCCATGCCAACATCTATGGTCTTGGGATTTTGTAATGTAGGCTAATCTTACTGGAGTTAGATGATATCTCAAAGTAGTTTTGATTTGCGTTTCTCTGATGATTAAAGATGATGTGATTTTTTCATATGTCTGTAGGCCGCGTGCCTATCTTCTTCAGACAAGTTTCTCTTCAAGTCCCTTGCCCAACCTGCAATGGGATCACTTGTTCTTTTCTTGCTTATACGTTTGAGTTCTCTGTGGATTATGGTTATTAAACCTTTGTCGGAGACATAACCTGCAAATATCTTCTCCAGCGTGGATGTGGAGAAAAGGGAACACTTCTACACTGCTGGTGGGAATGCAAATTAATACATTCCTTTTGGAAAGATGTTTGGAGAACACTTAGAGATCTAAAAGTAGACCTGCCATTCAATCCTATAATTCCTCTACTAGGCATATACCCAGAAGACCAAAAATCACATCATAACAAAGATATTTGTACCAGAATGTTTATTGCAGCCCTATTCATAATTGCTAAGTCATGGAAAAAGCCCAAGTGCCCATCGATCCACGAATGGATTAATAAATTGTGGTATATTACATCATGGAATATTATGCAGCCTTAAAGAAAGATGGAGACTTTACCTCTTTCATATTTACATGGATGGAGCTGGAACATATTCTTCTTAGTAAAGTATCTCAATAATGGAATAAAAAGTATCCAATGTACTCAGCTCTACTATGAAACTAATCTATGGCTTTCACATGAAAGCTATAACCCAGTTATAACCCAAGAATAGGGGGAAGGGGGAAAGGGAAGGGAGGGAGGGGGGAGGTGGGCAGAGGTAGGGTGATTGGTGGGATTACACCTGTGGTGCATCTTACAAGGGTATATGTGAAACTTAGTAAATGTAGAATGTAAATGTCTTAACACAATAACTAAGAAAATGCCAGGAAGGCTATGTTAACCAGTGTGATGAAAATGTGTCAAACGGTCTATAAAACCAGTGTATGGTGCCCCATGATCGCATTAATGTACACAGCTATGATTTAATAAAAAAAGTAAATAAATAGAAATAAAATCACAAACACAGGGGTTTGTGCCATAGTCCTAATTACTCAAGAGACTCAGGTGGGAGGATCACTTTCACCCAGAATTCCTGTGCTGTGGTGGGCTATGCTGATCAGGTGTCTGTACTAAGTTTAGCATAAGTACATTAAGTCCCAGGAGTGGAGGACCACCATATTTACCAAGAAGGAGTGAATCAACCTAGGTTTGAACTGAGCGGGTTAAGAGTCTTCACTGTAGTTTGGACCAAGAAGTTTAATCCCATCTCTTAAAAAAGAAGTTAGAAAGTAAGTTGTTTATTACAGCTCGATTTATAATTTCCAAAATGTGGAAACAGCTTAAATGCTCACCAATCCAATAATGGATTAACAAGCTGTGTTATATGTATACCATAGAATTCTATTCAGCCATTAAAAAAGATAGAGACTTTATAATTTTTGTATGAATCTAAATAGAGTTGTAATGCATTCTTCTTAATAAAGTGTCATAAGAATGGAGAAGCAAGGATCCAACGTACTCAATTCTAATATGAAGCCAGCAGAGGTCTAATACATGCCCATGTAAGAGGAAAACTCAATTCTAAGTAGGGGGTCAGGGGAATGAGGGAATGGGGGTAGGGGAGGAGGGAGGAGGATGGGAGTGCTCCAACTTAAGGAGCATAATGTTAGAGTGTATGGCACACCTCTTGGGGACAAGACACATTATAAGAGGGGCTTTACTTAACAGATGAAAACAATGTATCCTAATTCATTGTACCCTCAATTAACCTGAAAAAAATTTTTTTTAAATAAAATTCCATGAAAGATTAAAAAAAAAAAAAAAGACTGTGTTTCCCAGATTTCCCTGGGCAAAGTGTGCACACATGTCTAGGTTTTGGCCAATGGGACAGAAGTAGAAAGTGGTATGAGCAATTTTTGGGAACTTCCTTGACAAGGAGTGGGTGTATTCTTCTCCTTGGCACTTACACTTTTGATGGCTGGATTGCAGATGTGATGGGTGGGGCAGCGGTTTTGGCCCTGAGGTGAACACAGAATAGTGGCCTTTTGCAGTAGAAGAAAGAAATAGAAGCATCTTGGGTCCATGAACTGAGATGGACCCAGCATCTTGGGTGATATACCATCCCAGCTTTGGAATATCTTACTGGACATGAAAGGGAGAGAAAAAAATCTTCTATCTTGTTTAAGCCACTGAAAGTTTGGGTCTCTGTCACTCACAGCTGAAGCTAATTCTCCTAAACACAGATGCTACCCCACCATCATTTGCCCCCATTCTCCTTCTAGTAGCCTCCAAATATTATCAAATTAGATGATTTTTAACTGATGCTTTGTAATTGTACATATTTATGGGATATAGGTTGATGTTTTAATACATACTTATGTGGTATAATAATCAAATCAAGGTATTTAGTGTGTCCATAGAT
The DNA here is from genome assembly GCF_027406575.1 of Nycticebus coucang. Lineage (NCBI taxonomy): Eukaryota > Metazoa > Chordata > Mammalia > Primates > Lorisidae > Nycticebus > Nycticebus coucang. Next base: position 71,574,510 of record NC_069784.1, on the reverse strand, counting down.
TTATCATTTCTTTGTGGTAAGTGAAGTGGAGGACAACCAGATTTACCAAGGAGGTAACTTACCATTCAAACTTTCTCTTCTAGATATTTTGTAATATACCACAGCTATTGTTAACCATCCTCACCCTGCTGTACACCAGACCTCATTTCTCCTAATTGTGACTTTGTACCAGTTGACCAATCTCTCCCCATTCTCTCCTTCCTCCCCTCCCTCGTCTCTGATAACCATTGTTCTATTCTGTTTCTATTATATCAAATTTTTAAAATTCCACATATGAATGACATCATGTGGTATTTGTCTTTGAGTGTCTGTCTTATTTTACTTAATATAAAGTCCTCTACATAAAAAGAAAAAAAGTTCACCAATCCATTCCTGGGTTGAAGGACATTTAGGTTGTTTCCACATACTGGCAATTGTAAATTGGGCTGTGATAAACAGCCTAGTACAAATGTCTTTATAATAAAAGTTTTTTTTTTTTTTGGCCTGGATAGATGCCTAGTAATGAGATTGCAGGATCAAATGGGAGGTCTAGCTTGAGTTCTTTGAGGTTTATCCATACTTCCTTCCAAAAAGGTTGTATTAGCTTGCAGTCCCACCAGCAGTGTAAAAGTGTTCCCTTCTCTCCACATCCACGCCAGCATCTGCAGTTTTGAGATTTTGTGATAGGAGGCCATTCTTGCTGGGGTTAGATGATGTCTCAGGGTGGTTTTAATCAGCATTTCAGCATAATAATTATTAGGCATAATAATTTCTCTAATAAATGTCCTTCAACCCAGGAATGGATTGGTAAGCTGTGGTATATGTATACCATGGAATATTATTCAGCTATAAAAAAATGGAGATTTTGCAACATTTGTACTAACCTGGATGGAGGTGGAACACATTATTCTTAGTGAAGCATCACAGGAATGGAGAAGTATGAATCCTATGTATTCAATTTTGATATGAGGAGAATTAATGACAATTAATGACACAGTGGGGCATGGGGGAAGGGGAGACCAGACAGAGAAGGAGGGAGTGGGTGAGGGAAAGGAAAAGAAGAAAAAAAAAGACAAGAAAAGAAAGTAGTGATTAATTCTCACATAAATTGGATTTAATTTTGACCAAAGTATATTACTTAAACATTAATTTTTAATTCAACTTGTTAATATATTCTTTGGGATATGCCATTCTCATTTGTAAGGGAAATATGTTTGTAATTTCCCCTTTATAATAATATATTCTCTCCAATTTTAATATCAGGTGTATCCAAATCAAATAGAATGATTTAGAAGTATTTCTTCTTTTTCTATTGTCTATAAGATTTGGCATGATCTGTTTTTTGAAATTATCTTTTACTTTTATTTATAAATATTAGTTGTCTATTTTTTAAGACTTAAAAACAACAACAACAATAATAAGAAGTTAACAGATGACTTCATACTGAATCTCAGAGTGAAAGCAGTCTATAATAAACATACTCTTATTTTACAATGTGAATGTTACTTTCTTTGCATTATTATTACTTAATATTTCAATGCAGCAATTCTCTGATTTCTTTTCTGAATATATTCATTCATTCTTTGTGGGGTTTTTGTTTCTAGTCCTTATCTTAAATGTTGTTATTGTTATTAAATTTTAAGCCTCTTTAATTTTGTGAAGGCAAAAAACGGAAACCTAATACACACATGTATATGTAAAAATAATAATAATAATAAACCAAAGTAAAGCAACCAAAAAAAAAAAAAGTTCAAAGACAGTCCAGTAATGATGATCCTGAGAACTCAAACATGAAACAACCTCCTGCAAATATAAAGAGCAGTAATAGAAATATATGTTAAGTGCGTTTAGAAGGTACATAGAGCAAGCTATAATTCCCTAAGAACAATGGATATACTGTAAACAGTGCTGGACACCTGAAGCTGCATGCTTCTGAGGCTCCTGGCAATGAACCCTGGGAAAGGTAGCCTGGAATTTCCTTTTCCTTCAAGGTAATAGGTATGGAAAATAAGCTATCTGTCTCAGAGAATCTGAGCCACACTCAAGCTGGAAGCCATGGCTGGACTTCCATTCTTCCAGCTCTCTGGGGAAAGGATGTGGAAAAGAACTGAAAATGTTGCCCAGGTCTGAAGTTTGAACTACTTGAAAAAGTGAAAGAAAGTAGAGCTAGCTGCACAACAAGGCCCTCCATGAAACTGGTGAGGAGATAGCCAAATCTCAGTTCCTGACTGGGCAGAGAATCTAATGTGGGCCCTCCAGGAAGCTGGGGGGATACGGAACTAGTAGAAGAGGAAGGACATCACTAGCTCTCAGTGTGAGATCAAAATTTAAAGTTTCAAAGTACAGCAGGACAATTAGATGTGATACATATGATAAAAGGCATCCCCAAATTGGTCAGGAAAATTAATTCTCAAAGTAATACAAAAAGTAGAACAACCTTAAAGGACTTAAAAATAAATAGTTCTTTCATAGAATCCTCATGAAAGTGTAAAATGGTGCAATTTCCTTAAAAAATCGGCAGTTGATAAGCTTAACCAAATTAAGAATCCATATCTCCATGACCCTAAAATCCCATTTATACATATGTATCTAAAATAAATTTTTAAAAAGATTCTTAAAGAACAAATCACAGAATAATTACTTATAATGCTAATAGTACCAACTGGAAATAACTCATGGCAGGAAAATGGACGCACATACTGTGGTTAATTCCTACTATAAAACACCACGGTGTCATAAAAATCAAAACAACTTATTCACACAATAACATAGACGGATGATTTGAATGTATGTGTCCCTACAAAATTCATATGTGGAAATCTAATACTCATTGTGATAGAGTGAAGAGGGATGTGTTTAAGTCTTGAGTGTTCTGTCTTCATGAACAGATTAGGGCTTTTATAAAAGAGATTAAGGGAGTTCCTGAATACCTTCCTGCCCTTCCACCATGTGGGGACACAGAAAGAAGGTTCTATCCTGGAAGCAGAGAAGAGGTCTCATCAGATACCAAATCTGCCAGCACCTTGATCTTGGTCTTCTTATCCCTTAGGACTGTGAGAAATAAATTTCTGGTGTCTATAAATTACCCAGTCTGAGGTATAGGAGGAAGAATGGACTAAGACAACATCAAAGTAGTTTGTTGATCAAAAGAAACTAGAAACAAAAGAGTATATGTTGTATGATTTGACTTATTATTTTTGCCTATTTTAAGAATAGGCAAAATCATCTATGATGACATAAAGCAGAAGTTGCCTGTGGCTGCAGGTAGAGTGAAGAGGTTTTCTAGGAAAGGGGCACCATGGAACTTGCTGGAGTGCTGGAATTGTTCTTTGTCTTGTTTGGAGTAATGGTAATACAATTACATATTTGTCAAAATATAGTGAGCTGTGCCCTTAAGTTTCACCTATTTACACAAATTGTATCTAAATAAAGTTTCATATGAGCATGAAATAATTTAAGATAATGAAGGATAAATAGAGAAAAATATCAATAAAGTCATAGAAAGAAATTATAAAACACATTGGGCAGATAAAACTCAAAAAATGTATAAATGTAAAGGAACAAATTACAAATAATGGAAATAAAAAATTAATTGAATGGTAAAATAAAAACTGGATGAAGTTCACGCAATAAATTCTAGTACAGACCAACCAGAAACCAATCAGTGAACTGGAGTATTGTAATGAAGAATTCACCTAGAACGTACAGCCAAAAGGTTGCAATAAAATATATATGGTTTATGGTAAAAGGTACAGAGAGAATAGTATGAATTTCATAAGTGAAGAATGAGAGACTATGAGTAATCTTTACAAACACAGTATACAAACGTTTTCAGGTCTAAGGAAAGTTGACTCCCATGTAGAAAGCGTGCCATGAGGCTGAGCAAGATAAATAAAAATCTGCCCCTAGACACATGATGTGACATTAGAGTTATCATATAAATGAAAAGTTACAACTAACATTAAAGAAAGGACACTTTAATCAGGATCAAATGTATTGTGAGAGCAATGTTTCATTAGCAGATAGTATTAGTATCTTAAAACTATCAGCCAAGAATAGTATTGGTATTCAACAGTAAGAAAAATACAGAGGCATTTACAAACATACAAAAAAGAGCTCACCTTCCACTAGTCTTTCCTGACTCAGAAGGGAAAAGATGTAGGAAGGCAGTGATGCTTAACAGTATCAACGGATAAAGTTTGCTGGTAAACATAATTAATCAAGACTACATTATTTAAAATTTTTTCACAGTAAATATTTTCACATTATCTACCCAAAAGATTTTTGAAAGAATCTTATTTTCTATCAATAATACATGGATAAATTATTGTATCTTTACATAATAGAATACTGTTCAGCAAAGGAACTCAATAACCTAGAGTAATACTTGTAAGGTTGAATGACTCTCCCAAAGAAATTAATGACTGAAAGAAGGTTCCAGAAGAGCACATATTTTAAAATAGCACTTATGTAAAATCATACTATTTAAGATAGTATATGTACGTGTAATGAGCATGTAAACAAAATCGCTAATTTCAAAAGCATATATTGTGCCAGATATAGTTCTAGGTGTTCATCTGTAAACTGGTGAGACAAAATACCTGTTCACATAGAAGGGATGTTCTGGAAACAGAAAGCATGAGAATGATTATAGAATCACATTTAGAGCAGTGAACATTTTTGACTAGGAAAAGAGAAGAGTAAACAAGAAAGGTTTACTTGGATTTTAAACATTTTATTTCCTTTTCTTTTTTTTTGGCAGTTTTTAGCCGGGTCTGGGCCTGAACCCACCACCTCTAGCACATGGGGCCGGCGCCCTACTCCTTTGAGCCACAGGAGCTGCCCAACATCTTGTGTGTGTGTGTGTGTGTGTGTGTGTGTATGTATGTGTGTTTGTTTTTAGAGACAGTGTCTCACTTTGTTGCCCTCAGTAGAGTGGTGTCATAGCTCACAGCAACCTCAAATGCTTGGGCTCAAGTGATGCTCTTGCCTCAGCCTCTCAGCCTCTTGAGTAGCTGAGAGTACAGGTGGCCACAACCCCTACCCATTTTTTTAGAGACAGGGTTTCGCTCTTGCTCAGGCTGGTCTTGAACTCCTGAGCTCAGATGATGCACCCGCCTCGGCCTCCCAGAGTGCTGGGATTACAGGCTGAGCCACTGCGCCTGCCAATTGTTCATAATATTATCCTTTTTTTTTTTTTAAATAGAGATAGAGTCTCACTTTATCGCCCTTGGTAGAGTGCTGTGGTGTCACAGCTTACTGCAACCTCCAACTCCTGGGCTTAGGCGACTCTCTCTCTCTCTCTTTTTAATTTATTTATTATTAAATCATAGCTGTGTACATTAATACAATCATGGGGCACCATACGCTGGTTTTATATACTATTTGGTATATTTTCATCACATTGGTTAACATAGCCTTCCTGTCATTGTCTTAGTTATTGTATTAAGACATTTATATTCTACATTTAGTAAGTTTCGCATGTACCCTTGTAAGATGCACCATAGATGTGGTCCCACCAATTACCCTCCCTCCACCCATCCTCTTCCCTCCCCTCCCTTCCTTTCCCCTTTCCCCATATTCTTAGGTTATAACTGGGTTATAGCTTTCATATGAAAGCTATAAATTAGTTTCATAGTAGGACTGAGTACATTGGATACTTTTTCTTACATTCTTGAGATACTTTATTAAGAAGAATATGTTCCAGCTCCATCCATGTAAACATGAAAGAGGTAAAGTCTCCATCTTTCTTTAAGGCTGCATAATATTCCATGATGTACATATACCACAGTTTATTAATCCATTTGTGGATCACTGGGCACTTGGGCTTTTTCCATGACTTAACAATTATGAATTGGGCTGCAATAAATATTCTGGTACAAATACATTTCTTATAATGTGATTTTTGGTCTTCTGGGTATATACCTAGTTAGGTGATTCTCTTGTCTCAGCCTCCCGAGGTTGCCCACTACAACACCTGGCTATTTTTTGTTGCAGTTTGGCTGGGGCTGGGTTTGAACCCGACACCCTCAGTATACAGGGCCGGCACCCTACCCACTGAGTCACAGGTGCTGCCCCATGATATTATCCTTTTTACTTTTTGTTCATCTTAAATGTCTTATAATACTTTTTTTTAATAATTGAATTTGTATGGAAAGACGTTTAAATGTAATTCTAGATAACAGCAAAGATAAGAATTTCTAATTTTTATAGTCTTTTATGAAAAAAGATGAACATGAATAACTTCAGATTTTATTAGAAAGATATAAAATTATTGATATTTGATAACTATATAAGGGTAGAAATATGTTCTTAAAAGAACAGAAATATGCCATGTATCCCTAAACCAGAAGAGTGAAAATAAAAGGGAATTAAATTATTTTTTATTAAGGCAAAACAAAGTAAAGAAAAACTGAACATAAAAAATCATGGTATTTGCCCCATAAATATATACAATTTTTCTTTGTCAATTAGAAATAAATAAATATAGTAGATGTGATAAATGCTATTAAATGAAGTTAGTATTTAAGGGTGATGAGTCCTTGCCATTCATTTAGAAATTGGTTTAGGATACTGTTGAATACTATATTTACAAGAAGTTGCAAAGCTGCATAAGAAACCTGTGGCTCAGTCGGTAAGGCACCAGCCCCATATACCGAGGGTGGCGGGTTCAAACCCGGCCCCGGCCAAACTGCAACCAAAAAATAGCTGGGCGTTGTGGTGGGCGCCTGTAGTCCCAGCTACTCTGGAGGCTGAGGCAAGAGAATCGCTTAAGCCCAGGAGTTGGAGGTTGCTGTGAGCTGTGTGAGGCCACGGCACTCTACCAAGGGCCATAAAGTGAAACTCTGTCTCTACAAAAAAAAAAAAGAAAGACATGTTAAATAAATAATGTACCACATAAGAAATAATCAATGCACTAGATATCAATTAATTATTTACAAAAATTGTATATGTAGTTTCTCTGTTCAGAATTAAATGTCCTACGAAACATTCAACAAACTAGATAAATAGTAGTGTTAGCATGTTATTTGTTCGTTAAATTCTGCACTGCTCATAATATATAAAAGATTATTGTTAAACATCTATGAAAATAGACATGTTAAGTTAAAATATCTCAGATAAAAATATATAGTTAATATACATGGAAACTGCAAAATAAAATGAGAAAAGAAAAATAATTAAAATAAGTTTTGAGAGAGTCTATTTAGATGACCATATTAGACTACAATGTAACGAGAAAATCCAGTAACTGCTTACAGGATTGGAAGTAAAGGGATGGGTTATGAAATACTAAAATAATCCTTGAAAAAGAAAATAGATGTAGCAATATTAAGAGTAGTCAAAAATAAGATTTAAGGCAACGAGCATTAATAGAAGTTAAATTGTATATTGTCTAATTATACTTAAATAAATCATTATAATTAACCTCCAAGGACATTGATAGATGTATGTTTGTTACATAATATGTAGATATAGATATTAAAACATGATGCATATATTTATATTCTATTGTATACATGAATTTATACTTAGCCATATCTTAGAATGATAATCTTAGCCATCTCAGTCATATTAAAATCAGCTGCTGGAAGAGCTAGTCACAGTTTGGTCACAGTTTATAAAACAACTTGCTAATGAATATCTTTTTCTTTGGCAATATGATATATACAAAGAATATTTTCTTTTTCATTTGAAAAGCAGAATGCTTTTGGAGAGCCCCAGATAGCAAGGCATCACAACAATAGCTTCTCATCTTTGCTGTGTACAAGAGGGTACACATGTCACTTTGCTTGAAAGATGTTTTCAAAAGGAAAGTTTTGCTGTGTGTTTGTTTTTCTTTATTCTTAATTCTAGGTTTTTACCTGAAAGTAAATTATTCAAGGTATTCCCACGCATATGAAGAATTTTATTAGAATTTATGTTAGACTGCTATAGTAAAAAAATACCAGTAATGTTTTAGAGTTTTACATGGTTAGTCAGATGAAAATACATAAGAAATAACCTGAGACAAAAGCATCTGGAAGTGTATCTTTTAAAGATTCCAAAAGTGAACTTGAGAAAATAAATGTTGTCACTTTCTTTGCATTTTGATTATTTGCATACATTTTATAGGAATATATCTTTCCTACGAATTAAGAACAATTTTAATGACAATATATAAATTATATTTTATATTTACATAATGTCATTATGCAGGAATATAAATATATGAATATTAATGCATTTCTTTTCATATTATTATGAAAATAAAGATGATATTTCAGATATCAGAAATGGAATTAAGGCCTAGGAGATGGGGGTTCTGGCTCTAAGACCAAGGCCTCTATTGCCATAATGCTTGTCCTGTGCGTAATGTTAAAATATCATTTTAAGAAAGGTCAAAGAGAAAACTTTGTGTAAGGTCATTTGAAAGCCACATAAGTTCATGTAACTAAAATACCTCACTTGAATTATTCATTTACTAAAATCATATAGTAATTCCTATATTATACCACTGGGAGGTAGGATAATTTTCCCTGTGATATCTCAGTTTCAGTTTTTTTAATTAATTTTATTTATTTATTTATTTTATTAAATCATAGCTGTGTACATTAATGCAATCATGGGACACCATACACTGGTTTTATATACAATTTGACATATTTCATAACACTGGTTAACATAGCCTTCCTGGCATTTTCTTAGTTATTGTGTTAAGACATTTGTACTCTACATTTAGTGAGTTTCACATGTACCCTTGTAAGATGCACCGTAGGTGTGGTCCCACATGTCTTTCCTTGTTGTCTCCAATTATCATATTGATTAATTGCCTGGGATCTCTAGACTTGTGCTCTTTATTTTTATTTTTTACCTCCACTGTCATAAGTAAATTGGTCTTTACAGGTTGTGTTTAATCATTACATTCTTTCCCCCAAATCCATGATAGTCCTTTTTCACCTACCATTGGTATATCTAGTCTTCAAGTAGTTTTTCTACCTTCAGTCCTTCCTATTTCAACTCAAGGTACATGTGACTTTAAGAATGGTTTTCCTTAGATGATATCTATATCTCATTAATTGCTAAATAAATTTATGGTGCTTTGCTTTTGTCTCTGTCTTGAATTTAAGATAGGTAGTTTGTACTTTTTAGACATTGAAATTTTAAATGTTATGTATAATTTGCCTATTATTTTCTAACAATTTCTCAGACATGGATTTTACCCCCTTCTTTTCTAAGAAGTCTTGCCCATTAATCCTTGAAGAGCTGGCCTAAAAGAATCTTACTCTTAATCTAGCCTGTTCTGTGTCTCATCTTATTTAATGTTATATTTGTTAGTCACCTAATAAGGGTTGGGCGTTGGAGTTCTAATAGGAATAGTATGCTTATACATGGTCTTTGTCCTGAAGGAGAAACTTATGCTGCTAATTGTTCAGCAGCATCTGATTTCTATCAAAAAGATGCTACTGATTTCTTACAATATTTCTTAACTTCCAAATCAAAGTGAGTTGCTTCAAGATTGTATGCAGCTTTTCTATCCCTTCCTTAAACCCTACCCTGTTACCTATTTTTTAAAAGCATATTCAATTAGCAAATAATTGATGATTGACTTAAATTGAATTCACCTTCTTATGTGTGATACGTTTTGTGTGCCTTAAGTGTGTGCAAAGAAGTAAATCTACTGAGTGGCTGCATCATGGCTTGTGTTCAGGTTCACACCTCACCTGGGCATTTGTTAAATTGGTATGCTTGAAAAAGGCTTTATTATTAAAAATTCTGTATGTAATCTTGTCCCAGACATCTCCTTGGCCAGTAATACATCTTCCTTTGATTCCTCCAATTATTATTTTTTGGTTGACTGCTTGTGATCTCTGGTCTAGTAATATTTAATTTACTTTTATTGTTTTCCTCCATTCTTACAAGTAAATCATCTGACGCTAGAACATCCACTTAAAGGCTTCATGTGGTAGAATAGATGTTGAGAGGACTAGATGTATCTAAAATTTTTGCTTTCAAGATCTGTCTTTTAGAGGTTTACCACTTAGAACATTATCATAATTAAATTCTGCTCAATCTCTTAAATTTGCTTCAGTCTGCATCCTAAACAGTCACTGCTTTCTCCTGGTTGTACTTAGACAAATGCTTACATTGCTTCAGGAAAAAAAAATGTTTTTGCTTCCCTGTTATATTTTATTCATTATCTTCAAAGCCCATTTCATTTTACTATTGACTAATCATTAAAAAAAAAAAAATCCCCAAACAAAATGCAGACTCAGCAGGGCTTGAACATTTTCAAACTCATTACAAAGTATAAGACCCGGAGAGGAGAGAAGGTGTGGCTCTGAGTGGCAGCTGCAGAGCCAGCATCTGGCCTCCGTGATAATCACCTTGTGCGAATCACACCAGAGAAAGAACAGCAGTGCTGAAGGAGGGGAGCCTGAGACACCTCCATCTGTTTTTCAGACTGCGCTGTGTTTATCAGGGTTGCAATTCATGACATCTGGTCGTTTTTCTTATACTTTGTGTGTCTTCAAGATGGGAAAAAGAAAAAGAGAGACAACAGGAAATACCATTCCTGGCCAGCAGCTTGAAGACATTTGTGATTAAATTGTTCTACCTTTAATATCTTCAAATTGTGTCTATGTGGTGAAGGGCAAGAACTTGAAGGTGAAATGTTTCTGAATAAATGGAGTTTCTCATTACTTCTATGTGCTGAGCTGCTGCTACTGTTATTTTTCTAAGACTCTCACAGATACCAGGTTTTAAGATATCACATCTGTAAACATATTTACGCATCTCGTAGCTTTGGAAAATAGATTAAGGTTAAGTACAAATAATATTCTTGTGAAGATGCCTCCAAAATTGTCCCCTCAACCTGATATATATCCATAAATTATAGTCAGTAGTTTATGTCAATTTAAACCCCTTTCAGAAGCCACTCATTTTCACGATTTTTAGATCAACCCACAATTGATGGTATAATGTGTTAGAAACCATGACTATCAGATTTGATTCAATGAAGTCTATTTGTTCAAATTTTGGTTGTAGTAACAAAAGCACAACACGAGGGTCCCTAAAAAACTTTGACAATTATCAAACTATAAGAGAAAACTAATTTGCAGTGAATATCTGCTAAAATACAGCATTTTTTTTGTTTTGCATAGAAACATAATGAATTAGGATTTTCTCTGTGTGCTTTTTGAGGCATTTTGCCCTTCAATTTCACCCTAGATTGCTTGGGTGCACAAGAAGAGAATCATTTTGCTTGGACAAATTGCACATACGTGTTTTCATATTGGAACACTGGAATTAGCATTGGTAGCATAACTGCCCCTGACTCAGAAAGAGCAACCAAGAAAATGCCAAGAACCAAGATGTAGACAGATATCAAAATGGAGACCTTACCCTTCCAACAGCAAGGGGCCAGCTAGGGAGAGATTTTTATTTTTATTTATTTATTTTTTTGCAGTTTTTGGTGGGGGCTGGGCTTGAATCCACCACCTCTGGCATATGGGGCCAGCGCCCTACTCCTTTGAGCCACAGGCACTGCCTGCTAGTGAGAGATTTTTTACCTGAAAGGGAAACACTTTCAAACAAGATACCTTAGCATTACTGTGGAGCACTTGATGGAAGAATATTGGCAGATTATAATCCCCAGATTTATATTGATCATTTTAATATATATTCTGTTTGTGTTAGTTCACTTGCTTTGCTAAAGTTACAATGCTGGTTTCTTTTTTTCTTTCTTTTCTTCTGTGTGACTCGTAACATATTTGTTACTTGCAAAAAGGAGGCCAAATAGGGAACACGACCCACATCTATTACTATCTTTGACTTTACAACAAGTTTCATCAGCAGCAACAGACTGTCTAAAGAGGTCTAAAGGTGTTCATTAGGAAAAATGTACTCTGCTCCTCACCCAGCAGATTTATGAGATGCCCTTTTTAGGTTCCCAAATTCTGCCTTGCCAGTTAACCCTCTAGTCATATCAGTCACTGAAAACATCTCCATTCGGCGGGCAGTGATTTCCTCTTAACCCTGGGCTGGCCTCCTGTGGCCTCTTGCCTGGAATTACGTCGCTGTTTTTAGTACACTCCTTTTACTTTTCTCACGTCTACCATCCTTCATTTCACTTTAATCTATGCCTGTTTAAAAAGCTAAGTCATGGGGTGGAGACAAGATGGCTGACTGAAGCCAGCTTTCCACAGAGGCTCCCATCCAGAAGGAGAGTTAAAGGACAGAAATTTAGCAAGTAACCTGGTGGATTTGAGCTGCACCAAGAGAGAAGGTTGAAGAAAGCACATCAACCCCGCTGAGGCGAGCTGTGACCACAAGGATACAAAAAAAAGGTACAAAATCCATCACCAAGCGGATGGGAGTCCCCTCCCCCATGAGAACGGCTTGGAGTGCCCCAAACGGACAGAGTTCAAAAGTCCTCCCACTACACTCCATGGGAGAGACCCTCTAAAAACTGGACCTACCTCCCCTACTAGGGTGCCACGGCATTCTCTTGCCAGGCATAAAACTATATAAAACTGTATATATTCTCTACCTGCAAATCTGAGCTTCCAGCACTGCCCTCCATTCTCACTCTGAGGTCTGGAGGCCTGTCCCCCAGGAGTTCAGATCCTTGGGTGATTTCTCGAGGGGTGTGGACAGTGCCTAAACTGCAGCCGGTCAGTGCTGACTCTGGGGCATGGGAGTGAGGAGAGGATGGTTGGCTGAGAGGGAACCACACCAGAGCAGCAGTTCCCTGAGGCACAGAGCAGCAGCCGTCTTTTAGCAACAATATGGCCAGGCATAAAACTGTATAAAATTGTATATATTCTCTATCTGCTACTCTAAGCTCCCAGCACTCCCCTCCACTCTCACTCTGAGGTCTGAAGGCCTGTCGCCAAGGAGTCCAGATTCTTGGGTGATTTCTGGAAGGGTGTGGACAGTGCCTAAACTGCAGCTGGTCAGTGCTGACTCTGGGACACGGGAGCGAGGAGAGGACGGTCGGCTGAGAGGTAACCACACCAGAGCAGCAGTTCCCTGAGGCACAGAGCAGCAGCCATCTTTTAGCAGCAATATGGCTCACTCCTGGATATTCTGAAGCCACACACCCTGTCTCCCTGGGCAATCAGAGGAGGCCGGCAACCACCACAAACAGATCTGGGATGGAAACAGGACCCATGAATAAAGGATTTGCCTGAGGCAGTACCGACCTGGGTGGAGCCCGGGGACTAGAAATGTACTCGCAGACCCCGGAAGTTCCCATGGAGGGGCTGACCCAGAAGAGCACTTTACTGAGCCTAAGACTGACCTGGCCCTCAGGGGATCGTCAGCCTATAGACAAAGGAAAGCAGCAGGATAGAACTGACAGGGGAATTTAGCAGGAACAGAAACAAAACCCTGCAAAGTTGTTCTGTTCTGTTCTGTCAGTAACATCAATTAGGGGCGGGGCTGGAACTGAATGAACATCCCCCCAGCCTTCATCAAGTGCCCGAGGTTGTCAGGCCTCACCTCCTCCTGCTAGGTAGAGGCAGAACACAGCAGCCTGGCTGAACAGAAATAGATTTCCTTGTGATTCAGGCAGGTGCAAACCCATGGAGTATCTGTTCACTACCGGCAACTGGGTCAGCCAACTGCAGGGCTATCAGTGACTGGGTGTGACAGAGGTGCAAGGTGGGGAAGGAGGCATCAACCTTCCCAGACTGATCTATTTGCTGGGTGGTTCCTCCTGACTCCACACAGCACTGGAGGACACCATATCAGAGTAGTCACCAGACCCCTGTGATCCAGTTCCCAGAGAACTCTTAAACTCTCCCACCTGTGACAGGTGCTGACTGAGACAATTGATTTGGACCTTTTGAACTGAGCCAATCACATGAGGACTATTCAGGTGGTGCCCTGGGTGTGTGGTTGTAGGAAGGTTTGATTTTCCTTTTCCAATTGTTGCCTGTGGTGGGTGGGGGGACTTAATTGCTGGTATTTCTCCACAGCTGAAACTTCAATCCAGAGTAACTGTTTCACTAGGGTCGAACAGAAACCAGCTAAAAACAAGACAGAACCACTTAGCCCCACCATACCAAACAGGGCGCCAGCTTCTCAGGCCATAACACTGTATGGGTCCTTGACAAAGCTCCAGGGGAAAAATCAAAGGGAGTAAAACAATCATGGGGCAGAATCACAGAAAAAATCTGGTAACATGAATAACCAGCATAGAGCAACCTCCCCCCCCACCCCCCCAGGAAAGATGTGGCAGATGTAACTGAAGATCCCATTCATAAGCAACTGGCTGAGATGTCAGAAATCAAATTCAGAATTTGGATTGCAAACAAGATTAATAAAGTGGAGGAAAATTTGGAATTAGAAATTCGAGCAGCAATTCAAAAGTCAGAATTAGGAATTCGAGGAGAAATTCAAAAGTTGTCTCAAGAATTTAACGAATTTAAAGACAAAACCACCAAAGATTTAGACACACTGAAGCAACAATTTGCAGCCCTCAAAGATATGAAAAATACAGTAGAATCCCTCAGTAACAGAGTGGAGCAAGCAGAAGAATGGATTTCTGACATTGAAGACAAAGCCTTTGAACACTCCCAAAGTCTCAAAGAGGAAGAGAAATGGAGAGCAAAAACTAATCATTCTCTCAGTGAACTCTGGGATAATTCGAGAAGGCTAATATCCACCTCATTGGAATCCCTGAATTCGATGAAGTGGCCTCACTAGGCACAGAGGCCCTTCTCCATGAAATTATGAAGGAGATGAGTTTAAGAAGGAAACTGCCAAATTTGTGGAACAAAACAACAATGAAGACAGGAATTATCAGAACCTCGGGGATACCGCAAAGGTAGTCCTAAGAGGGAAATTTATAGCACTGCAAGCCTTCCTCAAGAGAATGGAAAGAGAGGAAGTTAACATCTTTTTTTTTTTTTTTTTTTTTTTTTTTTTGGCCGGGGCTGGGTTTGAACCCGCCACCTCCGGCATATGGGACCGGCGCCCTACCCGCTGAGCCACAGGAGCCGCCCAAGGAAGTTAACATCTTAATGGGACATCTCAAGCAACTGGAAAAGGAAGAACATTCCAACCCCTAACCCAGTAGAAGAAAAGAAATAACCAAAATTAGAGCAGAATTAAATGAAATTAAAAACAAAAGAATTATACAACAGATCAATAAATCAAAAAGTTGGTTTTTTGAAAAGGTCAATAAAATAGATAAACCTCTGGCCAACCTAATCAGGAAAAAAAGGGTAAAATCTCTAATCTCATCAATCAGAAAGAACAAAGACGAAATAACAACAGACTCCTCAGAAATTCAAAACATCCTTAATGAATAGTACAAGAAACTTTAATCTCAGAAATATGAAAATCTGAAGAAAATTGACCAATACTTGGAAGCACATCACCTTCCAAGACTTAGTCAGAATCAAGTGGAAATGTTGAACAGGCCCATATCAAGTTCGGAAATAGCATCAACCATACAAACCTCCCTAAAAAGAAAAGCCCGGGACCAGATGGCTTCATGTCAGAATTCTACCAAACCTTTAAAGAGGAATTAGTACCTATATTACTCAACCTGTTCCAAAAAGTAGAAAAAGAAGGAAGACTACCCAACACATTCTATGAAGCAAACATCACCCTGATCCCCAAACCAGGAAAAGACCCAGCAAGAAAAGAAAATTATAGACCAATATCACTAATGAATATAGATGCAAAAAAATTCAACAAGATCCTAACAAACAGAATCCAGCAATACATCAAACAAATTATACATCATGACCAAGTCGGTTTTATCCCAGGGTCTCAAGGCTGGTTCAATATCCATACATCTATAAGTATAATTCATCACATAAACAAATTAAATCCAAAGATCATATGATTCTCTCAATTGATGCAGAAAAAGCTTTTGATAATATCCAACATCCCTTCACGATGAGAACACTTAAGAAATTTGGTATAGAAGGGACATTTCTTAAAATGATAGAGGCCATCTACAGCAAACCCACAGCCAATATCATATTGAATAGAGTTAAATTGAAATCATTTCCACTCAGACTAGGAACCTGACAAGGCTGCCCATTGTCTCCACTGTTCTTTAACATTGTGATGAAAGTTTTAGCCACTGCAATTAGGGAAGAAAAGGCGATCAAGGGTATCCATACAGGGTCAGAAGAGATCAAATTTTCGCTCTTCGCAGATGATATGATAGTATATCTGGAAAACACTAGGGACTCTGCTATAAAACTCTTAGAAGTGATCAAGGAATACAGCAGTGTCTCAGGTTACAAAATCAACATTCATAAATTGGTAGCCTTTATATATACCAACAATAGTCAAGTTGAAAAAACAGTTAAGGACTCTATTCTATTCACAGTAGTTCCAAAGAAGATGAAATATTTGGGAATTTAACAAAGGACATGAAAGATCTCTATAAATAGAACTATGAAACTCTAAGAAAAGAAATAGCTGAAAATATTAACAAATGGAAAAACATACCATGCTCATGGCTGGGAAGAATCAACATTGTTAAAATGTCCATACTACCCAAAGCAATATATAATTTCAATGCAATCCCTATTAAAGCTTCACTGTCATACTTTAAAGATGTTGAAAAAACAATACTTCGTTTTATATGGAATCAGAAAAAACCTCGAATAGCCAAGACATTACTCAGAAATAAAAACAAAGCAGGAGGAATTATGCTACCAGACCTCAGGCTATACTACAAATCGATAGTGATCAAAACAGCATGGTATTGGCACAAAAACAGAGAAGTAGATGTCTGGAACAGAATAGAGAAACAAGACATGAATCCAGCTACTTACTGTTATCTGATCTTTGACAAGCCAATTAAAAACATTCAGTGGGGAAAAGATCCCCTATTTAACAAATGGTGCTGGGTGAACTGGCTGGCAACCTGTAGAAGACTGAAACTGGACCCACACTTTTCACCATTAACTAAGATAGACTCTCACTGAATCAAAGATTTAAACTTAAGACATGAAACTATAAAAATACTAGAGGAGAATGCAGGGAAAACCCTTGAAGAAATTGGTCTGGGCGAGTATTTTATGAGGAGGACACCCCAGGCAATTGAAGCAGCTTCAAAAATACACCACTGGGACTTGATCAAACTAAAAAGCTTCTGCACAGCCAAGAACACAGTAAGTAAAGCAAGCAAACAGCACTCAGAATGGGAGAAGATATTTGCAGGTTATGTCTCTGACAAAGGTATAATAACCAGAATCCACAGAGAACTCAAACGCATTAGCAAGAATAGAACAAGGGATCCCATCGCAGGCTGGGCAAGGGATTTGAAGAGAAACTTCTCTGAATAAGACAGGAGCACGGCCTTCAGACATATGAAAAAATGCTCATCATCTTTAATCATCAGAGAAATGCAAATCAAAACTACTTTGAGATACCATCTAACTCCAGTGAGACTAGCCTATATCACAAAATTCCAAGACCAGAGATGTTGGCGCGGATGTGGAGAAAAGGGGACACTTTTGCACTGCTGGTGGGAATGCAAATTAATACATTCCTTTTGGAAAGAGATATGGAGAACACTTAGAGATCTAAAAATAGATCTGCCATTCAATCCTGTAATCCCTCTAATGGGCATATACCCAGAAGACCAAAAATCACATCATAACATAGATAATTTATGTTTTAATATAAAAAAGATATTTGTACCAGAATGTTTATTGCAGCCCAATTCATAATTGCTAAGTCATGGAAGAAGCCCAAGTGCCCATCGATCCACGAATGGATTAATAAATTGTGGTATATGTACACCATGGAATATTATGCAGCCTTAAAGAAAGATGGAGACTTTACCTCTTTCATGTTTACATGGATGGAGCTGGAACATATTCTTCTTAGTAAAGTATCTCAAGAATGGAAGAAAAAGTACCCAATGTACTCAGCCGTACTATGAAAGTAATTTAGGGTTTTCACATGAAAGCTATAACCCAGTTACAACCTAAGAATAGGGGGAAGGGGGTAAGGGAGGGGAGGGAGGGGGTGGGTAGAGGGAAGGGGGTGAGTGGAATTATACCAGCGGTGCATCTTACAAGGGTATATATGAAACTTGGTAAATGGTTTGTGAAGCTAGTGAGTGATGTCCCATGATTATATCAATGTACACAGCTATGATTTAATAATAATAATAAAAAAAAGCCTAGGTGAAGTGACATTATATAACTTATGGAAGGGACCCAGCCCATGGAGGGGGGACCAAAAAAAAAAAAAAAGAAAAAGAAAAAAGAAATAGCTGAAAATGTTAACAAATGGAAAAACATACCATGCTCATGGCTGGGAAGAATCAACATTGTTAAAATGTCCATACTACCCAAAGCAATATATAATTTTAATACAATTTCTATTAAAGTTCCTTGTCATACTTTAAAGATCTTGAAAAAACAATACTTTGTTTTATATGGAATCAGAAAAAACCTCGAATAGCCAAGACATTACTCGGAAATAAAAACAAAGCAGGAGGAATCATGCTACCAGATCTCAGACTATACTATAAATCGATACTGATCAAAACAGCATGGTACTGGCACAAAAACAGAGAAGTAGATGTATGGAACATAATAGAGAACCAAGAGATGAATCAAGCTACATACCGTTATTTACTCTTTGAAAAGCCAATTAAAAACATTCAGTGGGGAAAAGATTCCCTATTTAACAGGTGCTGGGTGAACTTGCTGGCAACCTGCAGAAGACTGAAATTGGACACACACCTTTCACCATTAACTAAGATAGACTCTCACTGGACTAACGATTTAAACTTAAGACACAAAACTATAAAAATACTAGAAGAGAGTTCAGGGACAACCCTTGAAGAAATGCGTCTGGGCGAGTATTTTATGAGGAGGTCCCCCCGGGCAATTGAAGCAGCTTCAAAAATACACTACTGGGACCTGATCAAACTAAAAAGCTTCTGCACAGCCAAGAACTTAGTAAGTAAAGCAAGCAAACAGACCTTAGAATGGGAGGTTTGCTTGACCTTAATATTTGCAGGTTATGTCTCTGACAAAGGTTTAATAACAAGAATCCACAGAGAACTCAAACATATAAGCAAGGAAAGAACAAGTGATCCTATTGCAGGCTGGGCAAGGGACTTGAAGAGAAACTTCTGTAAAGAAGACAGGCGCACAGCCTACAGACATAGGAAAAAATGCTCATCATCTTTAATCATCAGAGAAATGCAAATCAAAACTACTTTGAGATATTATCTAACTCCAGTAAGATTAGCCCATATTCAAAATCCCAAGACTAGAGATGTTGGCGTGGATGTGGAGAAAAGGGAACACTTCTCTACTGCTGGTGGGAATGCAAATTAATACATTCCTTTTGGAAAGATGTTTGGAGAACACTTAGAGATCTAAAAATAGATCTGCCATTAAATCCTATAATTCCTCTACTAGGCATATAACCAGAAGACCAAAAATCACATCATAACAAAGATATTTGTACCAGAATGTTTATTGCAGCCCTATTCATAATTGCTAAGTCATGGAAAAAGCCCAAGTGCCCATCCATCCACAAATGGATTAATAAATTCTGATATATGTACACCATGGAATATTATGCAGCCTTAAAGAAAAATGGAGACTTTACCTCTTTCATGTTTACATGGATGGAGTTGGAACATATTCTTCTTAGTTAAGTATCTCAAGAATGGAAGAAAAAGTATCCAATGTACTCAGCCCTACTATGAAACTAATTTATGGATTTCACATGAAAGCTATAACCCAGTTACAACCTAAGAATAGGGAGAAGGGGGAAAGGGAGGGGAGGGAGGGGGAGGTGGGTAGAGGGAGGTAGGTTGGTGGGATTACACCTGCGGTGCATCTTACAAGGGTATATGTGAAATTTAGTAAAAATGTAAATGTCTTAGCAGAATAAGAAAATGCCAGGAAGGCTATATTAACCAGTGTGATGAAAAATGTGTCAAACGGTCTATGAAACCAGTGTATATGCCCCATGATCGCATTACTGTACACAGCTATGATTTAATAAAAAAAAAAAAAAAAGCTAAGTCACTTGGGGTTACCAGATTCTGGGAAGGGTGATTACGTGCACTCCCCCAGTGTCTCCCAGGGAAAGCAACTCTGCATTCTGCACGGAACCCAGGGAGCAGCCATTGCAGGCGCTGAAAAGTGTTTGGTCCCACGCGGAATTGATCAGAGTTTCCAAATTCAAAGTTCCCAGAGAACCGGTTGTGAGCTCACGTGTTTTTCTTCCCACCCCTGGTATTAGCCAACCTGGACAAAAAGCAGCTGCAAAATCTGAAAATGCCCACTGAGCACAGACAAAAAGAGCTCCGTGAGAAGTGCTCTCTCTGACCTGAGGAGAAAGAAAAAACTACGGAAGACTGGAAAACGGAGGAGATAACGACCTGTTTCATTTTTATTCTTTTCACTGCCTCCCATTGCATCTCCCAAGTAATGCCGGGTGGTAGGAGGTGGCGGAGCAGCGGCGCGGCAGTGGCAGGTGGCTTCCAGGGCAGGTGGCCCTGCAGCTCCCAAACAGAAGAACTGGGGTCCTGTCTAAAGGTCCTGGAGCAAATACCTACCCACTCCCATCCTCCTACCACTTGTTCCTGGATGTGCACACACTTTTAAGTAGTATCTAAAAGAGCACGAAGCTAGGTTTCTAGTGAGAGAACAGGAAAGGGAGCTGTAGGGGGGAAGAAAGTGTGGAGGGGTCCACAGAAAGGAGGAAGATCAACAGAAATCCCTTAAGTTGTGTACGAACTCCTGGGATCACCTCCAAAGCTCACAGCCTGGATCTCACCTTACACATCCTCTCCAAGGCTTTGGGAACTGAGCTCAAGTTAGGTGCCACTCATTCCCAGATAGGCCACGGGGTGGCACCATGTAGGGCGGATCTAAACATCCCTGCAAATGCTTTGACAACTGAATTATCACTGGAGTAAAAGACTGCAGAAAACAAGTTGGAACTGTTGGCCTGAACTTAACCTGGTTAGATTGTCTAGTAAAAAAAAAAAAAAAAATCAATATCCTTTTTTATTTTTTTAGATCCGGAGTCTCATAGCATAATATTGAAAATATCCACAATTCAATCCCTAATTACTTAACCTACACAAAACCAGGAAAGTCACAAGGGAAATTGCAGTTATAAAATGTCGCAGAATTTGTGTTATCCTACAAAGGCCTTAAACTACCTGCTCTAAACAAGCACCATCCAGCTAACAAACAACAAAACCAAACCTTACACGCTGCACCTGTTAACTTCATTATTCCCAATTTGAGATACACTATCTCTGAAGTACAGATTCAGCATGAAAAAATTCAGCATGAGGCTAATGTACAAACTATGTGCTCAAGAGAATAAGGTTGAGCAACTAAAAGGAGCATTTTGTCACTGCCACACAGGCTTTGTCATAAGTACTTTCAATACAGAGATTTTATATTCATTCAGTTACTGGGACATTGAAAGCTAAAAGAGTCACTTACAGATTTACTAGCTAATGAAAGTAGAATATACAAACTTATATGAAATCATACAGTTTGTTTAATATGCAGTATGGGTCATAGAAGTTATGATTTCCTGTTGTTTTCTCTGAAAGCAGGGGCTGGCAGCCTATGGGCCAGTCTGGTCTAGTGGCTCATTTTGTATGCAGTATGAGAGCTAATAATTTTTTTACAGATTTCAAAAATCTTTAGGAGGAGAATCAGGAGAAGGAGGGACAAGGGGAAACACGAAGGAGAAGCTGTCAAGAAGACTGTATGTAGCCCACAGCCTTAACAGAAAATATTTGCAAACCCCTTTCCTAAAGAAATGGAAAAACCTTAATAGGAATCATTTCATATATTTCTCTATTTCTTCATAGTGTTGTGAATTCATGTCACAAGGGAGCATTTAACATGGTTCTCACCCATAGTGGACTTCAAACAGAGTATGTAAGGTAATAATTGGAAAAATAATTGCCTATCTGCTCCATGAATAGTGACAGAAAGTCAGGTTCTTATTTTACTATTGTGGTAGATAATACTGTCAACCAAATTTTCACCACTCCTCCGTCCTTACACCTGGCCCTTACTCATTGCAGAAGTACAATTCCATGCCCCCAAAATGGTGAACTTTGACATGTGACTTGCTTTGGCCAATAGAATGTGAGCAGGTATGACCTATGACGTATTTTATCAGGAGCTGTTGGATGTATTGCCTTTAACTTCTGCCTAGTGTTATTACAACAGTGTGCTGTAGTAGCTGGTGACCTTTCCACCTGGGGCCTGGAATAAGAAAACACAGAGAGACAGATCAACCCAACCAACCAAATGAAGCAATGCCCAGGCAGCTGAAGCTGACCTACAGCATTTTTGTTCACACAATAAGAACTACATTTTCTAAGCCTTTGAGATTTAGTGATTGTTCCTCACTGAACAAAGGTTGATTGATAAACTTCTATAAAACAAAAGATTCAGAAAGATCTGAAGTATCTGGATCAGTTTTAGTGTATATTGATCATTAAAAATCATAGTGAATTCTTAGGTATGTGGATTTTTTGTATAATAAAAGGAGTAGCAATTCATAATGCTAATATTTACAAGATGGTATTCACGTTGTTACTTCATCACATCTTGTATAGTAATGTGCTGTTTTATAACATGATGCTTTTTCATGCTCATCAAGGACAATTTTATTTCACTAATGAAATAAAGTGGACAAAAGTGAGGGGTGTATGTTGTTACTAGAGTAAAAGGCACCTTGTGCTCAAGAAATTTGATGTGTTGCTGCAACAACTTTGTTCTCTATTAAAAATGAATCATTATGAAATCAGAATATGTTTACTTTAGAGGTTAGTATCTCACCCTTATTATCAATTTAACTTTTTGAAAATATGACTAAAAACTAAATAGGACAAAAAGTAATGATGAACAATTTAATACAGAAAAGATTTATAATTTATAATGAAGTGAACCAAGTTGCAAATGTTTTTATCTCAGTAAAAATGAAAGTGAAATCATTAAGTTTGTAATCAAAGGTAGTTCATCCTATAAAAATAAAAATATATGGAAGAATACTGATTATAAGAGAAAATTAAAATATCCAGAAATAGTTTATGTAGCTTATTTGAAGCCACAAATTGTGACAAAGAAAGCTTAAAATTAAATGTTCAGTTCAGGGATCCAGAAATGGCTTCTCCATTCTTTTGATACTTTACTAAAGAAAACGTTC
Organism: Nycticebus coucang; assembly: GCF_027406575.1. Lineage (NCBI taxonomy): Eukaryota > Metazoa > Chordata > Mammalia > Primates > Lorisidae > Nycticebus > Nycticebus coucang. The sequence continues at coordinate 71,551,350 of NC_069784.1, read as the reverse complement.
TCCAACTCTATACCGATTAGAACAAAAGATGTAAATTCACCATCTTTTCTTACAGCTGAATAGTATTCCATGGTATACATATACTACAGTTTATTAATCCATTCCTGAGTTGATAGGCATTTGGGTTGTTTTCACATCTTGGGAATTTTAAATACAGCTGTGATTCTAGTGCAATTATCTTTATGAAAAACTGATGTTTTTTCTTCTGGGTAGATGCCTAGTAGTGGGATTGTGGAGTCAAATGGGAAGTCTAATTCGAGTTCTTTAAAAAATTACCATATTTCTTTCCAAAGAGAATGTATTAGTTTCCAGTCCCACCAATAGTGTAAAACTGTTTCTCTCTCTTTCCACATCCACTCCTGCCTCTGCAACTCTGGGATTTTGTGATGTGGGCTATTCTCACTGGAGTTAAGTGTTATCTCAGGTGATTTTGATTTGAATTTCTCTGATGATTAAGGACAAGGAGCATTTTTTCATATGTTGGTTAGCCTTGGGTCTGTCTTCTTTAGAGAAGGTTCTGTTCATGTTTCTTATCCATTGATAGATAATATTGTTTGTTCTTTTTTTTTTTTTTTGGCCAGGGCTGGGTTTGAACCCACCACCTCCGGCATATGGGACTGGCGCCCTACTCCTTAAGCCACAGGCACCACCCATATTGTTTGTTCTTTTATTGTAGACTTATTTGTGTTCTCTATAGAACCTAGTTATCAAGCCTTTGTCAGATTTGTAACATTCAAATACCTTATTCTGAAAGTTGTCCGTTTGCTTTAATTTTTGTGTCTTTAGCTGTGCAAAAGCTTTTCAGTTTAATTAAGTTCCTGTGGGGAGGGGATAGGTTGACTTCTCAGGGGAGCACCCTGCTTCAATCCTGGAGTATCTGGCAAAGTGGTGCTACTGGGCGGCGCCTGTGGCTCAGCGGGTAGGGCGCCGGTCCCATATGCCAGAGGTGGCGGGTTCAAACCCAGCCCCGGCCAAAAAAAAAAAAGTGGTGCTACTGCAGGATCCCTGAGGGCTCATCAAGACCACTAAAGATGAAAAGAGCCTGGAGGAGCCCCGAACAGGATGATGTCATTGTGATCGTCTCTGTGTGCAGAGAGTAAACAGTTGGGGTGGGACTGGGCCCTTTAGCTGAATCCTTTGATTCCTGCTTTGCAGTTAGATTAGGGAATCTGGCTTGCTTCCTCTGTGGGGATGAAACTGATTTTCCTCTCCCCCCTTTGAAAATAGCTACTGGCCATTTGTTAGCAATCCTCTAGTCTATGTTCTGGTTTGCCCAGAACTCCCTCTATCCATTCTTCCTGGGGACTTGGGATTCATTTAACCCTATCTGTTGGCATTTTTGCATTTTTCATATGAGCTTTTGTTAAAATCAATAAAAACCTTCTGGAAAAGCCAGAGGATTTCTGCGTTGTCCTAATCTGCCATTCAGTGTGGGATAATGTAGGCCTTTCTCTGGGGACTCTCAGACTCTATGTCTTAAGCTTGCATAGAATCTCTCTATTTCACCAGTGACGTTTCCCTGTTTGGCTCTAAAACCAGGTTGGGGTCTGTGGGCAGTGATCCCAACAAAGTCCTACTTATGTATACTTGTTGTTGTTGCAATTGCTGCTGAAGTCTTTTTCATAAAAATCCTTCCCAGGCCAACATCCTCGAGAGTTTTTTTGTACACTTCTTTCCCTTTTTTATCATTTTTTGTCATAGATTTAAATCTTTTACTCATCTTGAGTCAATTTTTGTAAGTGGTCAAAGGTGCTGGTCCAATTTCAGTCTTTTGAATGTAGTTTTCCAGGCCAGGCACAGTGGCTTATGCCTTTAATCCTAGCACTCTGGGAGGCCAAGGTGGGTGAATCGCCTGAGCTCATGAGTTTGAAACCAGCCTGAGCTAGAATGAGATCCCATCTCTAAAAATAGCTGGGTATTGCAGCGTGCACCTGTGGCCCCAAATTCTTGGGAGGCTAAGGCAAGAGAATTGCTCGAGCCCAAGAGTCTGAGGTTGCTGTGAGCTATGATGCCAATGCAGTCTACTGGAGTGAAAAAGTGAGACTTTACCTCAAAAAAAAATAAATAAATAAAGTGGTTTTCCAGTTCTCCAGCACAATTTATTGAATAGGGGTTCTCTTTTCTAATATATGCTGTTGTTTGTTTTATCAAAGATCAGATGGCTATAAGAGACTGGTTTCATCTATTGGTTTTCTGTTTGGTTCCATATGTCTATGTCTCTATTTTTGTGCCAATACCATGCTGTTTTGATTACTGCGAACTTGTAATATAACCTAAAGTCTGGTAGGGTGATGCCTCTGGCTTTGTTTTTATTACTAAAAATTGCTTTGGCTATACAGGGTTTTTATGGCTCTATACAAAACAAAGAAATACTTTTTCTAGTTCTTCAGAGTATGATATTGGTATTTTAATGGGGATTGCATTGAATCTATAGATTGCTGTGGGTAGTACAGACATTTTAACAGTGTTGATTATTCCCAGCCAAGAGCATGATATATTCTTCTGCTATTTCCTTTCTTAGAACTTCATAATTCTCTTTGTAGAAGTTCTTTACCTCTTTTGTTAGGATATTCCTAGGTATTTCATTTTTTTTTTTTTTGAAGCTACTGTGAAGGGAATTGTGTCTCTGATTAGCTTCTTGACTTGGCTGTTATTGGTATGTACAAAAGCTACTGGTTTGTGGATATTGATTTTATACCCTGAAACATTACTGTATTTCTTGGTCACTTCCAGGAGTCTTGTGGTTCAGTCTCTGGGGTTCTCTGAGTATAACATCATATGAAAAGAGTTTGACCTCCTCTGTTCCCATTTGGATGCCCTTTATGTCATTCTCTTGCCTGATTCAGTTAGCTAGAACTTCCAACACTATGTTGAATAGTAGTGATAGAGGAGATCCTTTTCTGGTTCCAGTTCTAAGTGGAAAAGCTTTCAGTTTTATACCATTTGGTATGATCTTAGCTGTGGGATTCTCATAGATGGCTTTGATCAGCTTAAGAAATGTGCCATCTATGACATTTTCTTAAGTGTTCTTGTTAGAAAAGAATGCTGAATTTTGTCAAGTGCCTTTTCCACATCTATTGAGAAGATCATATGGCCTTTGTTTTTGTTTTATTGATATGATGTATTACGTTTATGGATTTGAGTATGTTAAACCAGCCTTGCTTCCCTGGCATGAGGCCTACTTGATTGTGATGTATAATTTTTTTAATGTGAAGCTGCAATCTATTAATCTATCTAAGATTTTGTTGAGTAGTTTTGCATCAATATTTATTAGTGAAATTGGTCTGTAGTTCTCCTTTTCAGTTGGGTACTTTCCTGGTTTTGGTATCAGGGTGATGTTTGCTTCATAGAACATGTTCAGGAATATTCCTTTCTTCTCAATGTTTTTGAATAGGTTCTATGGTATAGGTACAAACTCATCCTTGAAAGTTATAGAATTCTGGTGTGAAGCCTTTTGGGGCTTTTTCTTTTTTCTTGGAAAATTTTATATTGTTTCTTCAATCTCAGTGCTTGCTATTGGTCTGCTCCTACATCTTCCAGGTTAAGTTTAGGGAGATTCCTGGTATTGATTCATTTCCTACACATTGGCAAAATTATGGGCAGAGAGTTTCTTGAGGTAATCAGAGATAATCTCTTGTATTTCAGTGGTATCTGTTGTTATTTCCCCTTTTTCATGTCTAATTGAGGTTATTTGAAATTTTACTTTTCTGTTTCTACTTAATCCAGGCAACGGTTTATCAATTTTATTTATCTTTTCAAAGAACTGACTTTTTGTTTCATTGATTTCTTTGAATGATTCTTTTGGTTTCAAATGTATTTATTTCTGATTTCCTTTGGCTATTTCTTTTCTCTGCTATGTTTTGGTTTGGATTGCTCTTTCTTTTGCATTTCCTTAAGGTGATTCATTAGAGTGTCAATATGCTCTCTTTCTGATTTTTGGATATAGGAACTAAATGCAATAAATTTCCCTCTTAGGACTGCTTTTGCAGTATCTGACTGGTTTTGGTAACTTGTGGCTTCATTGTGGTTGTGCTTGAGGAATTTAATAATTTTATCCTTTATTTCTTTCTTTTTTTTTTTTTTTTTTTTTTAATTTTTTTATTAAATCATAAGTGTATACAATGATATGATTATGGGGCATCATACACTCACTTCATAAACCATTTGACACATTTTTATCCCAGTGGTTAACATAGCCTTTCCGGCGTTATCTCAGTTACTGTGCCAAAACATTTATATTCTACATTTACCAAGTTTCGCAAATACCCCTGTAATATGCACCACAGGTGTGATCCCACCGATTCCCCTCCCTCCACCCACCCCCCCCTTTCCCACTTCCCCCTATTGTTAAGTTGTAGTTGGGTTATAGCTTTCATGTGAGAGTCCCAAATTAGTTTCATAGTAGGGCTGTGTACATTGGATATTTTTTCTTCCATTCTTGGGATACTTTACTAAGAAGAATATGTTCCAGCTCCATCCATGTAAACATGAAAGAGGTAAAGTCTCCATCTTTCTTTAAGGCTGCATAGTATTCCATGGTATACATATACCACAATTTATTAATCCATTCGTGGATCGATGGGCACTTCGGCTTTTTCCATGACTTAGCAATTATGAATTGGGCTGCAATAAACATTCTGGTACAAATATCTTTGTTATGTTGTGATTTTTGGTCTTCTGGGTATATGCCCAGCAGAGGAATTACAGGATTGAATGGCAGATCTATTTTTAGATCTCTGAGTGTTCTCCATATATCCCTCCAAAAGGAATGTATTAATTTGCATTCCCACCAGCAGTGCAGAAGTGTTCCCTTTTCTCCGCATCCACGCCAACATCTCTGGTCTTGAGATTTTGTGATATAGGCTAGTCTCATTGGAGTTAGATGATATCTCAAAGTAGTTTTGATTTGCATTTCTCTGATGATTAAAGATGATGAGCATTTTTTCATATGTCTGAAGGCCGTGCGCCTGTCTTCTTCAGAGAAGTTTCTCTTCAAATCCCTTGCCCAGCCTGCGATGGGATCCCTTGTTTTTTTCTTGCTGATGCGTTTGAGTTCTCTGTGGATTCTGGTTATTAAACCTTTGTCAGAGTTATACCCTGCAAATATTTTCTCCCATTCTGAGGGCTGTCTGCTTGCTCTGCTTACTGTGTTCTTAGCTGTGCAGAAGCTTTTTAGTTTGATCAAGTCCCAGTAGTGTATTTTTGAAGCTGCTTCAATTGCCCGGGGGGTTCTCCTCATGAAATACTCACCCAGACCAATTTCTTCAAGGGTTTTCCCTGCATTCTCCTCTAGTATTTTTATAGTTTCATGTCTTAAGTTTAAATCTTTAATCCAATGAGAGTCTATCTTAGTTAATGGTGAAAGGTGTGGGTCTAATTTCAGTCTTCTGCAGGTTGCCAGCCAGTTCACCCAGCACCATTTGTTAAATAGGGAATCTTTTCCCCACTGAATGTTTTTAATTGGCTTGTCAAAAATCAAATAGCGGTAAGTAGCTGGATTCATCTCTTGGTTCTCTATTCTATTCCAGATATCTACTTCTCTGTTTTTGTGCCAATACCATGCTGTTTTGATCACTATCGATTTGTAGTAAAGTCTGAGGTCTGGTAGTGTGATTCCTCCTGTTTTGTTTTTATTTCTGAGTAATGTCTTGGCTATTCGAGGTTTTTTCTGATTCCATATAAAACGAAGTAATGTTTTTTCAAGATCTTTAAAATATGACAGTGGAGCTTTAATAGGGAGTGCGTTGAAAGTATATATTGCTTTGGGTAGTATGGACATTTTGATAATGTTGATTCTTCCTAGCCATGAGCATGGTATGTTTTTCCATTTGTTAACATTTTCAGCTATTTCTTTTCTTAGAGTTTCATAGTTCTCTTTATAGAGATCTTTCACGTCTTTTGTTAGGTAAATTCCCAAATATTTCATCTTCTTTGGCACTACTGTGAATGGGATAGAGTCCTTAACTGCTTTTTCAATTTGACTGTTGTTGGTGTATATAAAGGCTACCGATTTATGAATGTTGATTTTGTAACCTGAGACGCTGCTGTATTCCTTGATCACTTCTAGGAGTTTTGTAGTAGAGTCCCTAGTGTTTTCCAGATACACAATCATATCATCTGCGAAGAGCGAGAGTTTGATCTCTTCTGACCCTATATGGATACCCTTGATCGCCTTTTCTTCCCTAATTGCGGTGGCTAAAACTTCCATTACAATGTTGAAAAGCAATGGAGACAATGGGCAGCCTTGTCTGGTTCCTGATCTGAGTGGAAATGATTCCAATTTAACTCCATTCAATATGATATTAGCTGTGGGTTTGCTGTAGATAGCCTCTATCAGTTTAAGAAAAGTCCCTTCTAGACCAATTTTCTTGAGTGTTCTGATCATGAAGGGATGCTGGATATTATCAAAAGCTTTTTCTGCATCAATTGAGAGAATCATATGGTCTTTGTTTTTTAATTTGTTTATGTGCTGAATTACATTTATAGATTTACGTATATTGAACCAGCCTTGAGACCCTGGGATAAAACCAACTTGGTCATGATGTATAATTTGTTTGATGTGTTGCTGGATTCTGTTTGTTAGGATCTTGTTGAATATTTTTGCATCTATATTCATTAGTGATATTGGTCTATAATTTTCTTTTCTTGTTGGGTCTTTTCCTGGTTTGGGGATCAGGGTGATATTTGCTTCATAGAACGTGTTGGGTAGTCTTCCTTCTTTTTCTACATTTTGGAACAGGTTGAGTAATATAGGTACTAATTCCTCTTTAAAGGTTTGGTAGAATTCTGACGTGAAACCATCTGGTCCCGGGCTTTTCTTTTTAGGGAGGTTTTGTATAGTTGATGCTATTTCTGAACTTGTTATGGGTCTGTTCAACATTTCCACTTGATTCTGGTTAAGTCTTGGAAGGTGGCGTGCTTCCAAGTACCGGTCTATTTCCTTCAGATTTTCATATTTCTGAGAATAAAGTTTCTTGTAATATTCATTAAGGATTTTTTGGATTTCTGATGAGTCTGTGGTTATTTTGTCTTTGTTGTTTCTGATTGATGATATTAGAGATTTTACTCTTTTTTTCCTGATTAGGTTGGCCAGAGGTTTATCTATTTTATTGACCTTTTCAAAAAACCAGCTTTTTGATTTATTGATCTGTTGTATTATTCTTTTGTTTTCAATTTCATTTAATTCTGCTCTAATTTTGGTTATTTCTTTTCTTCTACTGGGTTTGGGGTTGGAATGTTCTTCCTTTTCCAGTTGCGTGAGATGTCCCATTAAGTTGTTAACTTCCTCTCTTTCCGTTCTCTTGAGGAAGGCTTGCAGTGCTATAAATTTCCCTCTTAGAACTGCCTTTGCAGTGTCCCAGAGGTTCTGATAGCTTGTGTCTTCATTGTCATTTTGTTCCAAAAAATTGGTGATTTCTTTCTTAATCTCATCTCTGACCCAGCTATCATTCAGCATAAGGTTATTTAACTTCCATGTTTTTGTATGGGTATGCAGATTCCTGTTGTTACTCAATTCAAGTTTTATTCCATGATGGTCCGAGAAGATGCATGGAATAATTTCTATTCCTTTAAATTGACTGAGGTTAGACTTGTGACCTAAAATGTGATCAATTTTGGAGTAAGTTCCGTGGGCTGATGAGAAGTATGTGTATTCAGTTTTGTTGGGATGAAATGTTCTGTGGATGTCTGCTAAATCTAAATACTGGATGGTTAGGTTTAAATCTAAGATTTCTTTGCTCAGCTTCTTTGTGGAGGATCGATCCAACACTGCCAAGGGAGTGTTGAAATCTCCAACGATTATGGAGCTGGAGGAAATCAAGTTACTCATGTCTGTTAGAGTTTCTCTTATAAATTGAGGTGCATTCTGGTTGGGTGCATAGATATTAATAATTGAGATCTCGTCATATTGAGTATTACCCTTAACAAATATGAAGTGACCATTCTTGTCCTTCCTTACTTTTGATGGTTTAAAGCCTACTGTATCTGCAAATAAAATTGCAACACCTGCTTTTTTCTGATTACCATTTGCCTGAAATATGGATGACCATCCTTTCACCCTGAGTCTGTATTTGTCTTTTAAGTTGAGATGTGACTCTTGTATGCAACAAATATCTGGCTTAAGTTTTTGTATCCAGTCAGCTAACCTATGCCTCTTTAGAGGACAGTTTAAGCCATTCACATTGATGGAGAGTAAGGATAAGTCTGGTGGAATTTTGGGTATCGAGTTTTTCAAAGGTCCAGTGGACATTTTTAATCCTTTCGCCAGTGTGGAAGTTGGAGTTTGATCCGAAGTTTCTGAGTGAGTTTACTTTTGTGGTATAGGATTGGGTTGGTCATTGTGGAGGATAGGTCTGAGAACATCCTGAAGAGCTGGTTTACTTATGGCAAATTTTTTCAACATATGAATGTCATTGAAGTATTTAATTTCTCCATCATAGATGAAACTCAGTTTAGCTGGATACAAGGTCCTGGGTTGAAAGTTTTTTTGCTTTAGGAGATTAAAAGTTGATGACCAGCCTCTTCTTGCTTGAAAAGTTTCAGCAGAGAGATCTGCAGTTATTCTAATATTCTTACCTTTGTACGTTATAGTTTTCTTTCGCCGGGCTGCTTTGAGAATCTTCTCTTTCATGTTAACTTTAGTGAAGCTAATTATGATATGTCTGGGAGATGGCTTTTTGGGGTTGAATCGTGCTGGGGTTCTGAAGCTGTCTGCTATCTGAATTTCAGATTCTCTAGGCATGTCTGGAAAATTTTCTTTCATAATTTCATGTAGAAGGGCCTCTGTGCCCTTGGCTGCCACATCATCAGCCTCCGAAATTCCTATAACCCTTATGTTATGTTTTTTCGAATTATCTGAGAGCTCTCTGAGTGAGTGATCCGTTTTTGCTCTCCATTTCTCTTCCTCTTTGAGAGATTGGGAGCGTTCGAAGACTTTATCTTCAATGTCAGAAATCCTTTCTTCTGCTTGCTCCATTCTGTTACTGAGGGATTCTACTGTATTTTTCATATCTTTGAGGGCTGTAAGTTCTTGTTTCAGTGTGTCTAAGTCTTTGGTGGTTTTGTCTTTAAATTCGTTAAATTCTTGAGACAACTTTTGAATTTCTCCTCGAATTCCTAATTCCATTTTATTAATCTTGTCTACAAACCAAATTCTGAATTCGACTTCTGACATCTCAGCCAGTTGTTTATGAATGGGATCTTCAATCACATCTGCCGTATCTTTTCTTGGGGGGGTTGATCTATTCTGGTTATTCATGTTACCAGAGTTTTTCCGCTGATTCCGCCCCATGGTTTACTCCCTTTGGTTTTTCCCCTGGGGTTTTATCGAGGGCCCGTACAGTGTTGTGGCCTGAGAAACTGGGGCCCTGTCTGGTGTGGTGGAGCAAAGTGGTTCTGTCTTGTTTTCAGCTGGTTTCTGTTCGATCCTATTGCAACTTCTACTCTGGCTTGAAGTCTCAGCTGTGTGAAAAAATCAGCAATTAAGTCACCCCGCCTGCCCACCTCTGGCCCCAGTTGGAAAAGGAGAATCAAACCTTCCTACAATCGCACACCCAGGGCACCACCTGAAAAGTCCTCAGTCTATTAGCCCAGTTCAAAAGGTCCGAATCAACTGTCTCAATCGGCACTTGTCTCAGGTGGAAGGGTTCAAGAGGTCTCTGGGAACTGGATCACAGGGGCCTGGTGACTCCTCTGAGACAGCTCACCCCAGTGCAGCGTGGAATCAGGAGGAGCCACCCCGCAAACAGAGCAGTCTGGGAAGGTTGACGTCTCCTTCCCCACTTTGCCCCTCCGTCGGACCCAGTCACTGGTATCTCTGCAGATGGCTAACCCAGTTGCCTGCAGTGAACAGACACTCCAGGGGTTTGCACCTGCCTGAATCGCGAGGAAGTCTGCCAGGCCCCCGCAGACTGCCGCTATCTAGCAGGAGGAGATGGGGCCTGACATCTTTGAGTGTTTGATGCAGGTGATGGGAAGGAGGTGTTCACTCAGGCTTAGCCCCGTCCCTGATGGATGCTGCTAACAGAACAGAACAGAACAGACAACTTTGTGAGGTTCTGTCTCTGTTCCTGTCATCGCCTACAGGAGACGGGCTGTTTTGAGTTCAAACGTCTTTGCTGCTGGAGAATTGCGTCTGAACACCTCTCTGGGTCGGCCCCGCCCTGGAGGCTTCTGGGTTTGTGAGCCACCGGTGGCCTCCTCTGGTTGCCCAGGGAGACAGGGGGTGTGGCCTCAGAATATCCAGAAGTGAGCGTTCTGCCGTTAAAGAAAAAACGGCTGTTGATCTACCTCCAGGGAACTGCTGCTCTGGTGTGGGCACTCAGGCGACCCTTTTCTCCTCTGTCCCGCGCCCCAGAGTCAGCACTGAGCGGCTGCAGTTTGTGCTGGGTCCACACCCCTTAAGAGATCCCCCAAGAATCAGAACTCTTGGGGGATGGGCCCCCAGACCCGGATTGGGAGTGGGGCGGGGGGAAGCTAGAGTTTCATTCAGTTTCACGCAATACTACGGTCCGGGGAGGGCTCCTGCACTGCACCGCAGGGAAGTGCCGCCAAGGCTTGATTTCCCCTCAGCGGAGTGCCCTCTCCTTGCTCACGTGTCCCAGAGTCAGCGCTGACCTGACGCAGCTCAGGCACTGTGCACTCCCCTCGAGAAATCACCCAAGGAGCCGAACTCCGGAGGGATAGGCCCTCAGACCCCGAGTGAGAGTAGGGGCTCTCAGCTCTCAGCGGGGAGGCCAGAGTCTTATTCAGTCCTGTGCCCGGGGAGGGCTCCTGCACTGCACCGCAGGGAAGTGCCGCCAAGGCTTGATTTCCCCTCAGCGGAGTGCCCTCTCCTCGCTCACGTATCCCAGAGTCAGCGTTGACCTGACGCAGCTCAGGCACTGTGCACTCCCCTCGAGAAATCACCCAAGGAGCCGAACTCCTGGGGGATAGGCCCTCAGACCCCGAGTGAGAGTAGGGGTTCTCAGCTCTCAGCGGGGAGGCCAGAGTCTTATTCAGTCTTGGGCCCCGTATGCCCGGGGAGAGTTGGTGCACTGCACCGCAGGGAAGTGCCGCGAGGCGTGACTCCCCCTCAGCCCGGTGCCCTCTCCTCACTCGCGGGCCTCAGAGTCAATGCTACCAGTCGCAACTCGGGGACTGTCCACTCCCCTTGAGAAATCACCCAAGGATCCGAAGTCCTGGGGGACAGGCCTCCAGACCTCAGTGGGCGGGAGGGGAGCGCCGGGGATTCAGGGTTGCCGGCAAAGGATTCCCAAAGTTTTATTCAGCCCTATGTCCGGCAGGAGAACGCCACGGCACCCCAGTAGGGGAGGTAGGTCCAGTTTTTAGAAGGTCTTTCCCGTGGAGTGTAGTGGGAGGGCCTTTAATTTCTGCCCGCTTGTTAAATTGTGGGGCTCCAGAGCCGGTCTCATGGGGGAGGGGGACTCCCGTCCGCTTGGTGGTGGATTTTGTACCTTTTGTTTGCGTCCTTGTGATCACAACTTGCCTCAGCGGTGTTGATGTTCGTTCTTCAGCCTTCTCTCTTGGTGAGGCTCAAGTCCACCAGGATACTTACTAAATTCCTGTCCCTTAACTCTCCTTCTGGACGGGAGCCTTTGTTGAAAGCTGGCTTCAGTCCGCCATCTTGTCTCCCTCCCCTTTATTTCTTTCTTAACCCAGCTGTCATTCAGCATAACATTGTTTAATTTCCATACCTTTGGGTAGGGATGAAAATTTTTGTTGGATTGAGTTCTACCTTTCTTGCCTTGTGGTCTGAGACGATACAAAGTATAATTTCAATTTTTTAACTTTGTCGAGGTTTTATTTGTGACCTAGGATATCTATTTTGGAGTATGTTCCATGAATATATATATATATATATATATATATATATATATATATATATATATATATATATATTTATGTATATATATACCTTAGCTTTGGGATGGTGTGGTCTGTGTGTGTGTCTGTGTGGTCTGTGTGGTGTGGTCTGTGTGTTTCTTAAGCCCATTTGTTTTAGAGTTGCATTCAACTCACTTGTATCTTTGTTTAGTTTCTGTTTAGATGATATGTTCATTTCAATCAGAGGGTTGTTAAAATCCTCAGCTCTTATGCTATTACAGATCATATTGCTCAGACCAATCAAGGTTTGTTTCGCAAATCTGGGAGCATTTAAATTTGGCACATAAATATTTAGAATTGAAATTTGCTGGCAGCACCTGTGGCTCAGAGGAGTAGGGCGCCGGGCCCATATGCCAGAGGTGGCGGGTTCAATTCCAGCCCCAGCCAAAAACTGCAAAAAAATAAAAAGAAATTTGCTTTCATTATATTATTCTCTTGACCAACATTAAGTGATCATCTTTGTCTTTCTTAATTTTAGTTGCTTTCAATACACTTGTCTCTGAAAATAAGATTGTGACCTCTCCTTTCTTCTGATTTCCATTTTCCTGAAATACTGTTTTCCATCCCTTTGCCCTGAGTCTTGATTTGCCCTTCATCGTTAGATGTGTTTCCTGGAGTCAACATATGGATGGCCTTTGCTTTATTATTCAATTGTCCAGCCTATGCTTCTTCAGTAGGTAATTGAAGCAATTAACATTTATTGAGAGAACTGATCAGTGTGGTGGAGTTCTAGTCATCTGATTTTGTGAGAGTCCATTGCTTAGTTTTATCCTTTGCACCATTGTTGAGGTTAGGTTTTGTCCATTAGTTTGTGGGTGTTTACTTTGCTGGTGGTCTGTTGTGGGGGTCAGTGTAAAGAATGGGTCCAAGTATTTCCTATAGAGCTGGTCTTGTGTAAATTTCCTCAATGTTTGCACATCAGTAAAAATTGTGGTTTCTCCATTGATTTTGAAGCTTAATTCGGTTATAGAATTCTGGGCTGAAAATTCTTTTGTATTGGGAGGGTAAAGGTAGCTGACTATTCTCTTCTGGCTTGGAAAGTTTTGTTGGAGAAGTCTGCTGTCACTTTTATAGATATTCAAGTGGTGCTTATTTCTGGGTGCTTGCAGAATTTTCTCTTTTGTCTTAACTTTGCACACATTCATGATATGTCTTGGATATGACCTATTTGTGTTGAGATGACCAGGAGTTTAAATCCCTCTAAAACAGTGGTTCTCAACCTTCCCAATGCTGTGGCCCTTTAATATAGTTCTTGTGGGATATGACCTATAGGTTGAGAACCACTGCTCTAAAAGGATGTTTCAGGATCTTTAGTGAAATTTGAGAAGTTTTCATTTGTGATATCCTTCAGTACAGCTTCTATTCCTTTGAGATATTCTTCTTCCCTTTTAGGAATAACTATAATTTATATGTTGAAAGGCTTTGTGAAATCATATAATTCTCTGATCAAATATTCTACTTTCTCTCTCTTCTTTTCTGCTTCTTTAACAGGCTGGGTTAGCATAACAGCTTTGTTCACCAGCTATTAGGTTCTTTCTTCTCCATGATCTAATCTATTATTGATGCTTTCTACTACATCTTTAAGGTTCCTGATTGACTCCTTTAAATCCTTAAGCTCCATCATATTCTTTCTATATTTTTCATATCTTTTGTCCCTTTATTGGTTCTGTTTTTCCACTTTCTCATCAATTCCCTTTATTGTTTTTATCATCCATATTTTAAATTCCATTTTTGTCATTTCTATTAATTCTTTCTAGGTGAAATCCTCTGTGATGGCTCTCTTATGATCCCTTGGGGTGGGAGGTTTCACTATTCTGGTTTTTCATTTTGTCAAAATTTTTCTGTTATTTCCTCCTCATGCATCCTTTATTCTTATTTAATTCCTTCTCCTACTTTTTCCTTCTCACTGTCTCCTTTGCTTTAAATTACCTTGTCTCAGAGCTTATATGTTGGAGTGGTCTTTGATATAGGGCCAAAAGGAAGATAAAAGTAAAGAGTAAGAAAAGAAAAAGAGAAGAAAAAAAGAAGGTTGGGAGGAAGTAAATAACTGAAGAAAAGGAGAGGGAAAGGAAGTTACAGGAGAAATGGTGGTGTTCAGGGGGGTGCTTTACCCACACCCACAGCTCTAGGACTTTTGAGGCTGGGCTGGAAAGGCCCCTGGAAGTCAGGAGCTTCTTTCCAGGCTGGGAAAAAGCAAAACCACACTTCTGCCAAATATAGAAAGAAATAAGCAGTACGCGGCAGCAGGGAACTACCAAAACCTTCTATCCAAAAGCCAAAGCTAGAAGGACATTCAAGACTGTGAGCTCATGGCCTCCTTAAGCCAGACCAATGACATAACCTCCCAGCCATCAGAGAAGAGAAAAAATTTCAAAAAAAGAGTAAATAAAAAAAATTTTTTAAATATAATTGTAACATTAAAAACATAATTGTATAAAAAGAAAAGGAAGGATTATTTCAGGTGTTATATGAGAAATTTATGTGGGAAAAACTGGAAGAGTAGAAAATTTCACCAAAAGAGAATAAAAGAAGGGAAATAAAAAAGAGGAATAGAATAAAAGGGGCTGAAAAGCCATAACAGAAATGGAGGAGCCCTTGTTATTGAAAAAATAAACATTAAAAAGGACATTATAACCAAACCTAACAACAACAACAAAAACTAAACCAGAAACAATAGCAATGACCATAAAGGAAAAAGAAGAAAAGAAAAAAAGAAAAAAAAAACTAAGGAAGAAAATGAAAAAAAAATGGAAAACTATATATTTTTCTTGGACACCACCAGATGGAGAACACATGCTGGATTTTCTGTATATGATCGAGGTTGGTAGTCACTCTCTAGTTGCAAAGGAGGTCAGATCTTGTCATTCTGACTTCTTTGCCCTCCATCTGGGCCTGTTTGCTTCCTTAGTATTCATTTCCCATGAGTCTGGGGTCCTAAAGCTCTTGCCAGACTTCCTAGGAGGCCCATCAGTGTCTCCTGGGGGTTTCAGGCACTGCTCAGCTCACCCCCAAGATGGCTGCTCAAGCTCAGCAGGTGAGCCAGAGCCTACCTTGTACTCAGACTCCATGTAATCACATAACTAATCTCTGTTTATTTGCTAATTTTAAAACAGACTATATTATCAAGATATCAAAAAGTTTTGCTCTTTTTATAAATTTTTATTTTGGGAAAGAATTCAAAATACAGAAAAGTTGGAGCAATTTTACAATAGGCACCTATGCAAACTGTGCTTAAATTTAAACATGAACACTTTTTTTCCCAAAATTGCTTTCTTTCTCTAAAAAAAAATTACATTCTTTTCATTTGCTGAACAATTTGAAAGTAATTTGTGGATATTTCATAATTTCTCCAATCATTGTAAACCTCCTAAGAACAAGAACATTCTTCATTATAAAATCACAACTTTATGATGTTGAGACATTTTATTCATAAAGAATAACTTTCAAATTAAAGTATATTTTGGTCTTAAATAGTGTTTCAGAGTTTTCTTCTTATGGGTTTGAATATTTTTATTTAAGTTATAAGTTCATTTGTAAGCTTCTATTTTTATTGATTTTTAAAATTATGTAAGGTCTGACCATTAAGTTCATGAATTCATCCCACAGAAAGTGCTACATACCTTGTTACTGCATATTCTAATGGCCACCTTAAAAGTACTACCCTTGGGAAGCTATGTGCTGATACCAGCACCTATTCTTCCCTTCAAAACAATTTTGGAATCCTTTTTCTGGAATTACCTTTGATGTCCTTAATATCATCAAAATGTCTTCTTTTCAATATTTCCTTTATCTTTGGGTAAAGAAAAATGTCACTGGGGGCCAGATCAGGTTAGTATGGAGGTTGTTCCAGTACAGTCATTTGTTTACTGGCTAAAAACTCCTTTACAAACAGTGCCACATGAACTGGTGCATTGTTGTGGTGCAAGAGCTGTGAGTTGTTACTCAAGATTTTCAGTTAAGGTTTTACAAGCTATTTCTCTATCAATGTTTACTTGGTTTGCTACATTTTTTAGTCAGCTGATGATTTTGATTCACAATTAGATAAATTTTCCCAGTGTTTTATCAGTTCTGCTTGTTACTGGCCACCTTCATCAAAGAGGCTTTCTCTCCCCTCAGAAAACTTTCATTCCAGTTTTTTTGTTTTTTTGTTTGTTTGTTTTTGAGACAGAGACTCACTCTGTCACCCTTGGTGGAGTGCCATGGAGTTATAGTTCACAGCAACCTAAAACTCTTGGGTTCAAGTGATTCTCTTGCCTCTGCCTCCTGAGTAGCTGGAACTACTGGCGCCTGCCACAATACTCAGATATTTTTATAGATGGTGTCTTGCTTTGGCTCAGGCTGGTCTTGAAGCTGTGAACTCAGTCAATCAACCCATCTCAGTCTCCCAGAGTGCTAGGATTACAGATGTGAGCCACCGTACCCAGCCCCCTTTATTCCATTTGTACACTGCCATTTTCTTCATGGCATTATCCCCATAAACTTGCATTAACATGGCCCTGATTTCACCTCCACTCTTGTCAAGTTTAACAAGAAATCTACAAATATTTATTCATTTCTCTAATATGATCCCTGACATTCTCACAACAAGAATGAATGCAATTCACCAAGATACCACCGCATGATGACATGAACAGAATTGTGAGACATTGATACACCAAGCTTATGAAACCCTACCAAGGTGTTTGTACTGTGCTTTCAACATAAGCACATGGTGGTAAGTTCACAAACTTAATTGTCAGACCTTTGTATCTCCTGATTATTTTTGTTTATATGAAGATTATTGATTTTAGTATGTTAATTCAGAATTTTTGCTATTATTCTTTAGTTACTATCATCCTAATAATAAAAAAGTTTGATTTTTTTATTAATTCCTATCTTCTTTCTAAAATGAACTCAGTTTTCTCCTGGTATTTCTTTCTTATTTCTACTTCACTAATTGCATAATAAGAAACATATATTCATTCTTTTATTCTCCCTAACATTATATATATGTTTATTTAGTATCCACTATTTGCCTCACAGTATTCTTGGTTCTCTATATATCCATTCTTAATACTGTGCATGATAAATTTATGTGTATTCAATTCTATTATTTCAATAAGTCAATTATAAAGTTGGACATACATATCTTTGAAAAAATAGTGACCTTAAAGTATAATAAAGTTATTCTTAAAATGCATACATTATTTCTCTAATAATTACATGATCAAAGATATAAGCTTAAATAAACAAATTAATGCTCTGTTAAAACAATCAGACATTTCTATCAATAATGACTCCATTATAATTATATTACTTCTAATAATAATTACAATAATAATGAATATTATCCTCAAACTGCAGTTCTATGAACATGCAGTATTTTGCATGTTTGGTTAGAGCAGGTAGAAACCATGTGGAATGACTTGCATGGTACTAGAAAGAGAAATTTTGCCCATAGATCTATCCCCCAACATCCACCAATTCCCAGTCTAAAAATCATATTTGGAAGTATTGCTGTGTTATCACCATCAAACACACACACACACTCACACACATTACACGCTCATTAGGCAGGATGAGCTTTTCAGATCAGTTTGTTCACTGCTTTGGTCCTGGGGAAATGAAGTCTAAGGCTCACCATTTTCACATGGCATCATTGCAGCATATTCTGGCTGGCACATTGTAGCCAGGAGATAGTAGGCTGTGGCCTTAGTAAGGTAAGTAAAAATAAATGTTTATTTTTAATAATTTATCTTGTCACACATCTTAAAAACACATAAGTCATGTTGGTTGTTGAGTTGTTATGCTGTAGAATGGAGTATAGGGTTAAAAGTGTTAGGCACTAGGCTCAGAGTAATCTAGGAAAAAGCCAAGAATCACTGCTTGTGAGTACTAAAAACAATACTCACTAGACACAGCACACTGTTCCAGCCTTAAGTCATACATTAACAATGATAAAATTAAGGCAAGACATAAGTTCAGTAAACAAGATGTGTTAGGAAGTTAATCTCAAGATTTTATGGCTATTGACACAAGAATAGAAAAGGGTAGCTCTAAATGTGAATGAATTGTGAACAGCAAGATGAGTCCTCAATGAGGATAATAAGGAGAGAAGTTTAATTCTTCAGATGGTAAGTATTCAAGATCAGCTATTTGGGGAACCATGATGTTCCAGGAAGTGATCCTAAAAAGGGAAAGTGATAAATTGATGTATATGTGTATTTATTTTACTTTATATTTATTTTATTTTAAATTTATGTGTATTTAATGTTTTCTTTTTTTTTTTTTTAAGTAAGGTCTAAGAACAACTGCCACATTGTTTTCTTCATTCAAAACTAAATAAAGGACCATATCACTGAAGAAAAAAAAAAAAGGACTTCAATCATGGAGCTAAAGATAAACTATTTGTTTTTCACCTTTACTCTCTCTTTGAAGCTTTCTGCTGTGCTGTATTTTCTCATGCCTGAGACTTCAATAAAAGCCAGTGAGGAACATAGGAGGGGGCTGTACCCTTGTGTTTCCTTGTAGAGTGCTTGCTGGGGTCAGCCTCCCCAGTTACCTCAGTTCAATGCAAATGAACTGAGTAGGTCTTATTCATTTTGTGTCCAGTCACACCAACCCTAGGCCATAACTGTTTGAGAAGATATGAGTTCTGGGGAGGAGGGTAAGAAAATAAAAACATGTCTTAGATGGGGCACCTGTCTCAGCAAGAGGGCTTTGAAATTACTTCAGACCTCTGATCTGGGTCTCTGTCATGAGGTCTGGTGTGTGCTTCTTGAAAAAGGAATTATCTTTTAAATGGAGTGCAGCAAGCCACATAAATTATTTCCAATAACTGAACCATTATTAAGGGAAAGGTGTGGAAAAAGTGAGTATGTGGGTACAGGTCATTTGAATGTTCTCTGACATCACAAACCCAGTTGCTGTGAGATAGGTAGTACGTATGGCTGAACATGACATATCCTGATACATGAACCAAAAACTTGGAGAAAGCTGGACTGGAGGGATTTTAGGACAAAATGAGAAAAAATGAAGGTCAGAAGAAGAGAACAAAGGACAGGTTCAGAGCAGGAGTCTTTGCCCAAGAAGGGTACTGTGCCTTTAAAGGGAACTTACTAATTGTAGGAAATGCAATTTTTGCGCTTATCAAATCCAGGGTTAGTGTTTTTTGCAATGTGATACAATAAGGGCAATATTAAATTTACACATAGTATACTTTCTGCCATCTGATTTATCTTACTCTCATTTGTTAATTTCTTTAATAAATATTGTGAAGAAATGTTGGTATTTTTCAAGCATTGTCCTCAGCACCAGTGGTACAGTGGTACATAAATAGACATAGCCATTACTTTTATGGTATTATCGATCTAGTGAGGTAGAGAAGTATTTAAGAAATAATTATACCATGTAGTAAATACTTTAAAAAAATATAGGGTTTATTTGGAAAAATAACAGGTATGATGATGATTTATAATCCAGTATTTATATACTGGATTAAGTTAATGCTTTATAAAAATGTGATGTGACATTAAAATAGAGACTTGAATGATGAGTAGGAAGTAGCCAGGTAAGAAGTAAAGATAAGAGTAGTTAGGTAAAAAGAATTGCCTCTCTTTGTTGTTAGGTAAAGCAAAGGTGAGGGTAGTAAGAATAAGTAAGGTACTTATATTTTGAAAGGCCTGTGTACCTGGAAGATAATGGTCCAGGAGGAAAAGCAGTGTGAGATTCACTTGGAGATACAGTCAGAAGTCATATGGAGGGTAAAGATAACCAAATAAAAAAGTCTATTCTAATTTCAGTGTTAAGTCGCTAGTAAGTTCTAAGCCACTCTGGTGGCTGAACAAACTCTGAAACAAGTTTTTTCTCTATAACACAGTAGAAGCATAAAGAAATCCCAATTTATAATCCTAGGAGTAGGTAAGGAAGCACAGATCATCCTAAGCAGATGTTTTACATGGAGAAGAGAAGAGAGGATGTCATGAGATATCGTGAGATGGATTTGCATGTTTAAGAGGCATAAAGGGTACATTCCATTATGAGAACCACCAGCATGGGGTAAAGTGATCTGTGGTTTGTTGTTGTTGTTATTTATTTATTTTTATTAAATCATAGCTGTGTACACTAATGCAATTATGGGGTATAATGTGCTGGTTTTATATACAATTTGAAATACTTTCATCAAACTGGTTAACATAGCCTTCACCACATTTTCTTAGTTATTGTGTTAAGACATTTATATTCTACACTTAGTAGATTTAACATGTACCCTTATAAAATACATCATAGGTGTGATCCTACCAATTAATTACCTTCCCTCCATTCATCCTCCTCCTCCCCTATTCTCCCACCCCCCTTTCCCCTTCATCTTGGGCTGTAGTTGGGTTATAGCATTCATAAGGAAGTATAGGTGCTTATAAATTGGTTTCATAGTAGCGCTGAGTACATTGGATACTTTTTCTTCCATTCTTGAGATACTTTGCAACAAGAATATGTCCCAGCTCCATCCATGTGAACATAAAAGAGGTAAAGTCTCCATCTTTTTTTAAGGCTGCATAATATTCCATGTGCGACCTGTGCAGCCGGTGGCAATGCCCTCCAGCTCCCTGCCTGGCTCCTGCGACCTGGGCACAGCAGTACCTCGCTGACAGTGGCAGCACCACCCTTGACAGTGGTGGCAGCTCCATCATCCCTCCCACTGGGGTCAAATTTGGAGAGACACCTCCCTAATTCTGTGGTGTAGGGAGGGAACCTAACCTGACCTGCAGTGGTTCCAGAGGTGGAGTGTAGCCAAGGCAGAGGTGTGGTCTCTGAGGGAGAGTATCACACTCCTCCATGGTAACCCCTGGCTGGGTACAGATGCAGGTGAAACACTTTCCAGTTTCCAATGATCACCGGAGGGAATCAGGCCTGAATTCCTCCTACCTGAGATTGCACAGTGAGATGGCCGGTCAGGGAGGTATTGTCTCCTCTTTGACTTAGGTGCAAATACCTGGTGTATGTTAGTATTAGAGAGAGCTGGGATGCAGCCCTGCCATGTAACCAGTGACTGAGAATGATTACCGTCATCTGTGGTTTATCAGCCCCTCTGTCATTACTTACATGCTAGCCAGTTGTCATTATGGCCTAGCACGAAGTCCTGAGTCAAAAAGCATGTAATGATGCTTCATGAGTACAGAGAAATGGTCTCAACTGGGAACTCCCAGAAACACTGGGAGACATCTGAGAGTATTTTCAGATTCTGATATTCTGCAATGTGGGTGTACATAGAGTAGGGGAATACTATTTTTCAGTCTTGATTCAAGTCACCTAATTTTTACCAGTATGCATTGGAGTGGGTGGAAAGATAAATAAGATTTATTAATCTATCAGTATTTTTTCTTAACTATAAATTTCTGAGACACTTGTTTCCACTACAAAAATGACTGTCTGAAATAACACCCTAAAAGATTTAGCTGTGGGTTTCTAAAACTCAGAAAGTTGTTTCATTATACAAGAAGAGAAAGTGATGGTATATAGAAGTATTCTTAACAATAATGTGGCAAAGTTCTTGCACAAATAAAAAATTTAGCTACTCTTAGTAATAAATTATTTCCAACATGTTCCACTTATCACTAAATACCTAGACTCTTGGAATAGTGTTTTGAGGGAATTATTAAAAGAATTTTTAATTCCTATAAAAATTTATAACCTATGATCTAAATGGCAAGAAAGTCATTAGAATGTTAATATTGGGGATTTAGCCAAGAGTGACTCAAGTCATTTCCCAAACAATTAAAGAGCAGACTTTAAGAGAAAAAGAGATTATTTTGAGTTTGCATTTGCATTTCTTCTTTATTCATATGGCATGTTAAAAATAGAGGGAAAAAAAGGATTTGTAGTCATATGATAAATGCAATATAGTGGTATAGTTGCTCTTAACTGTGACATTTGTGCTTCTCTAAGAATATCTCAATAAACACTAGACATTTTATTAGCAGTCAGGTTTTAAATATAAATGTCATCCAAAATTTAGTGTCAGTTAAAGGAATCTAATCTGAAAGATTATATTTACAAGATTTATCATTATAAAATTTATGGTATTATTTTTTAATGTAAAAGTATTAACCTATGTTTGTCGTATGTTTTATAGCTCTTTCTCCAAGGCAAGCTTTTATCCTTGGGATATGAAGAGGTGTATACATATACCAATACCTGAAAAGTTATTAGTGTATTTTAAGTAATTTTCAGAGTAAATGGAATCAAAGAAAAATCCACCACCTTCATTAGTACTTACTATTAAATCTACTTTTAATTATGAAACCAAACTTGTTTTTACACCATCTATGCTTTGTCTAATCTTCAGGATCTCATACATTAAAATAATTTGTCTAAATTTATTTCTCTACTACTTATTGATTGATTACTTGCTTATATCTAGTTATATTAAAAATTTGAATGGGAAGAAATACCATATACTATTTAAATCATTAGACTTGTAAATATGGCCCATATAGATTTTGAAAATTCCTAAACGATTTCAATCATTAAAATGTGCTAACCGTGTCTTTAACTTCTGACAAACTTTCATAGGCTGGATTTTGCATTCAAGGACTTAGGTAC
Source organism: Nycticebus coucang (assembly GCF_027406575.1). Lineage (NCBI taxonomy): Eukaryota > Metazoa > Chordata > Mammalia > Primates > Lorisidae > Nycticebus > Nycticebus coucang. Next base: position 71,528,886 of record NC_069784.1, on the reverse strand, counting down.
TATTGGTTTTCTGTTCAAGCCATATGCTGTTCTAATTTTTCTGGAATTTCACTTCACACATAAACTTCTATGCCCTCAAAGACACCATCTGGCTGCCTTGCACTGCAAGAGTAGCTTGTTCTCACCTTTTGCATACACCAACTCGTGGGGCTAGACGACCATTCCAGTTTCATCCCAGCTGACTGCTACCTCCCCACTCCTCTGCCCCTTCCCTGTGCCATTGCTTCTTGTATTTTACTTTCCCATTTCTAAAATTCCTCAGGTCACAGAGCAGACACTACCGGTTAAGCCTTTTCTCAAGTTTCATTTGCATATTCCCATGCACTTTTCCAATTACCAGAGGTAAAGGAACTTAATTCCTTTTATTTGTAGTTAGCATATTCTTTATTTTCTTTAATGCTTAGTTCAGGAGAAAGTAATTTTCTTTCCTTCTCATTCTTCTGAGGCTCTATGTTTAGTCTTCTGTATCCTTCATTCTTCCTATAAACATTTTAAATTTTAGCTTATGAGAAACCAATGAGTCAGAATGACAAAGTGATACTTGGTGTTGACTGCGTATGCAAGAATTCACTGAGTGAACAGGATTTCGGTCAGATAGCCTTGTGGGACGCACAGGTGAGTTCTCCTTAGCACTCTCCTTATCTGGGACAACTATATATTCCAGTCTGAGCCTTTTGTAGGGAAAGCGAAGATTCTGAGATCAATGGAAAGATTTAAATATTATTGATACATTATATTGAAGACTTAGGGACTGAATTAACCTGAGTTATAGGTGATCGTATCAGAAATGCCAACACTCTTTTACTGTCCATTATCATAAGAATTATTATACAGTAGAAAACAACCAGGTCTGCCACAATTTCCTTTTATAGCAAAGCACTATATCTTTTTGTAGGATGATTCAGAAATTCCAGAACTCTATGGGCTAGGCCAGGCTGACTTAAATCCTTTCAGTTTGAAAAGAACTCAGTACAATGAGAGTGTGGATGGCAGACTATGCTTTTTAAAAAAATTAAGTAGTCACTGCATTTGTTTTGAGAAAAAAAAGCTGGTTGCTTTCAAGTTAATTAAAAAATATACAGAGGTAAGGAATAAATTATCTTTAACTCAGAAACAATGATAATATTCCTACCTGCTATTGTTCATGTAAGAAGACAGAGCCTTTTCACCCTCTTGCTTCCAGAAAGCTTCCATCTTTCATTCCTAAATCACTTTTAAGATATATTCTTTAACTAATTCTCAGAATTCCAAGTTCTGATGGAACCGTGATTTTAAGTGGGTAGGATTATTGCATTCAAAGGGCAGTAACCAACTGTTGATCTCTTTTTCTCCTTCTGTACTTCATGTGACAAGCCAACTTAGCTAAAATCCAACACCAACAAGGATAGTAGACCATGGCCCTTCTCTTTATTCTTCTATCACACCCACTTCTAGGTGGGTAAATTTCATACACATGAGTCATCTACTTTTCTCTTCTTTCCTGTAAGACTGAGTATGATGGGTCTATGATCAAATAACAATGGGATAAATAGAAAGCCTTCTGTGATGCCCACCCTTGAGCCACCCAAACCTTGATTATATGGTAGAAGTTTGCTCTGGAGTTTCTAACACTTGGGTAGCTTCTCAATGAGCTTTGGTTTTTATTCAACAACTCTTATTTGCAAATGCTTTCCTTAGATCTTTGCTTTGGGGGTAAGATGGGGGAAGGTAGGCTGGTTGCTAAATGTGATTAACAAAGTGAAATTAAGGGGCAATTTAATTTGGTGCCATAAAGCCATCTTCTAAATTATGAGTAATGGGTGGACTAAGCTATCTCGAAAACACAATTTCCTAGAAGATAATGCCAAAAATGACATTGTTGATAAATAGAAAAATCGTTAACATTATCAAATACTCCTAAAACGTGATCAATTTTAGTGGTAATAACCAACCTAGAGAATTAATTTTAGTTTGTTTTAAACCTAAATAAGTTAAATATCATGAGTTCCTGAAGTTTGAGACTGATCTCCTATAATTTATTTATGTAAACTTGAACCTCAAGCACTGAAATACCTTTCTGTCATCAAACAATGCTTGACTTATACTTGGAACACTGCTCTTTCTAAAGAAAGAATATGGATTAATGTATCATAGAGGACTCTTTAATATGAGTTGATAAAATGTCTGATACATGTCCATTGTTCAGATATTTTCACATTACATTTTTTTCTATCTGTTAAATTTGTATTTTTATATGCCACAGAATGTTTTTTATGTACAATACAATTTTGTTAACTTTATGGACAAACATAATATAATTTATTCCTAAAACCAGATCCTATGAACTAACACAGAGAACACCTGAGGAGTTGATACTTGATAAACAGATTTTTAAAGGTAAAAAATAAAGAAAAACTAACTTCAAACACTGTCAGCAATATGGAAGATAGGACCTAATCTCAGACTTTCAAACTCTTTACTTTGAATGTAAAGAGTTGTCACAACCAAAGCAAAGCAAATAAAAAGCTTCCACACTAGAACAAAATCTCAGGTGACAGTTGTTGCTGGTTTGAGTTAGTTTATCTTGATCACATGGTGCCTTATGATTTGCACTAGGTTAGAATTCCATGTGTATACTTGGCTGGCATAACATATGCTCACCAGGTTGCGTGGTATATATTTCACACTTTTATTTGAGTCTTACAATAATCCTGTCAGTAAGGAAACAAAAGAGAATGGAAAATATCCATCGTGGCTCACTGTCTTACATCTGTGGGAATAATAAATGCCAACATCAAAACTGCTAATATTGCTTGAGCACTTCCCATATAGAAAGAGATCTATATCCATTTGCTCTTTTAACCTTATCACAGTTCTGTAAATTTAGGTACTTTATCTCACATGAAAATCCTAAGGCTTGAGTCTCTGAGAGGTTATAGGGCCCCTCCAGGGCCACTCACGTAGTAAGCACTGGAGCCTGAATTGTGATCCACGTTTTTGTCTCCAAAACCTTTGCACTGAACCACAACACCCTTCCGACCCCCCACCCCTTCTGCTCTGTTCTCATAAAATGTTTTCATAATAATCAGAATCCATGCAAGTCAGAAGTCTTATTGCCTCAATTTTTAGCCACATTTCTTTCTCTTGATCTCCCAAGGGAAGAACTGAGTTCCAAGAGTTGTAAAAATGCTAGCTTTCAATGCCTGAAGAAATATTTACATTTCTTCAAATTTATTTAAATTTACTCATAATAAACATATATATATTTTTAATCTTTTTTACTTTTTTTTTATAGTTGGGGATTCATTGAGGGTACAATAAGCCAGGTTACACTGATTGCAATTGTTAGGTAAAGTCCCTCTTGCAATCATGTCTTGCCCCCATAAAGTGTGACACACACCAAGGCTCCATCCCCCTCCCTCCTTCCCTCTTTCTGTTTCCCCCTCCATAACCATAATTGTCATTAATTGTCCTCATATCAAAATTGAGTACATAGGATTCATGCTTCTCCATTCTTGTGATGCTTTACTAAGAATAATGTCTTCCATGTCCATTCAGGTTAATACGAAGGATGTAAAGTCTCCATTTTTTTTAATGGCTGAATAGTATTCCATGGTATACATATACCACAGCTTGTTAATCCATTCCTGGGTTGGTGGGCATTTAGGCTCTTTCCACATTTTGGCGATTGTAAATTGAGCTGCAATAAACAGTCTAGTACAAGTGTCCTTATGATAAAAGGATTTTTTTCCTTCTGGGTAGATGCCCAGTAATGGGATTGCAGGATCAAATGGGAGGTGTAGCTTGAGTGCTTTGAGGTTTCTCCACACTTCTTTCCAGAAAGGTTGTACTAGTTTGCAGTCCCACCAGCAGTGTAAAAGTGTTCCCTTCTCTCCACATCCACGCCAGCATCTGCAGTTTTGAGATTTTGTGATGTGGGCCATTCTCACTGGGGTTAGATGATATCTCAGGGTTGTTTTGATTTGCATTTCTCTAATATAGAGAGATGATGAACATTTTTTCATGTGTTTGTTAGCCATTCATCTGTCGTCTTTAGAGAAAGTTCTATTCATGTCTCTTGCCCATTGATATATGGGATTGTTGGCTTTTTTCATGTGGATTAATTTGAGTTCTCTATAGATCCTAGTTATCAAGCTTTTGTCTGATTGAAAATATGCAAATATCCTTTCCCATTGTGTAGCTTGTCTCTTTGCTTTGGTTATTGTCTCCTTAGTTGTACAGAAGCTTTTCAGTTTAATGAAGTCCCATTTGTTTATTTTTGTTGTTGTTACAATTGCCATGGCAGTCTTCTTCATGAAGTCTTTCCCCAGGACGATATCTTCCAGTGTTTTTCCTATGCTTTCTTGGAGGATTTTTATTGTTTCATGCCTTAAGTTTAAGTCCTTTATCCATCTTGGATCAATTTTTGTGAGTGGGGAAAGGTGTGGGTCCAGTTTCAGTCTTTTACATGTAGACATCCAGTTCTCCCAACACCATTTATTGAATAGGGAGTCTTACCCCCAAGGTATGTTCTTGTTTGGTTTATCAAAGATTAGGTGGTTGTAAAATGTTAGTTTCATTTCTTGGTTTTCAATTCGATTCCAAGTGTCTATGTCTCTGTTTTTGTACCCGTACCATGCTATCTTGAGCACTATAGCTTTGCAGTACAGACTAAAATCTTGTATGCTGATGCCCCCAGATTTATTTTTGTTACAGAGAACTGCCTTAGCTATACGGGGTTTTTTCCTGTTCCATACAAAACGCAGAATCTTTTTTTCCAAATCTTGAAAGTACGATGTTGGGATTTTGATAGGAATGTCATTGAATAGGTAGATTGCTTTGGGAAGTATAGACATTTTAACAATGTTGATTCTTCCCATCCATGAGCATGGTATGTTCTTCCATTTGTTAATATCCTCTGCTATTTCATTTCTGAGGATTTCATCATTTTCTTTATAGAGGTCCTTCACCTCCTTCGTTAGGCATATTCCTAGGTATTTCATTTTCTTTGAGATTATGGTGAAGGGAGTTGTGTCCTTAATTAGCTTCTCATCTTGACTGCTATTGGTGTACACAAAGGCTACTGACTTGTGGACATTGATTTTATATCCCGAAACATTACTGTATTTTTTGATGACTTCTAGGAGTCTTGTGTTTGAGTCTTTGGGGTTCTCTAAGTATAAGATCATGTCATCAGCAAAGAGGGAGAGTTTGACCTCCTCTGCTCCCATTTGGATGCCCTTGATTTCCTTGTCCTGCCTAATTGTATTGGCTAGAACTTCCAGCACTACGTTGAATAGTAAAGGTGACAGAGGACAACCTTGTCTGGTTCCAGTTCTAAGAGGAAAAGCTTTCAGTTTTACTCCATTCAGTAAAATATTGGCTGTGGGTTTGTCATAGATAGCTTCAATCACTTTTAGAAATGTGCCACCTATGCCTATACTCTTCAGTGTTCTAATTAGAAAAGGATGCTGGATTTTATCAAATGCTTTTTCTGCATCTATTGAGAGGATCATGTGATCTTTATTTTTGCCTCTATTAATATGGTGGATAACGTTTATAGACTTGCGTATGTTAAACCAGCCTTGCAACCCTGGGTTGAAGCCTACTTGATCATGATGAATGACTTTTTTGATGATAAGATGTAATCTATTTGCTAAGAGTTTGTTGAGAATTTTTGCGTCTATATTCATGAGTGAGATTGGTCTGAAATTCTTCTTTTTGTTTGGGTCTTTTCCTGGTTTTGGTATCAGGGTGATGTTTGCTTCATAGAATGTGTTGGGGAAGATTTCTTCTTCCTCAATTTTTTGGAATAATTTCTGCAGTACAGGAATAAGCTCTTCCTTGAAGGTTTGATAGAATTCTGGAGTGAAGCCATCTGGACCAGGGCATTTTTTGGTTGGAAGCTTTTTTATTGTTTCTTTGATCTCAGTGCTTGAAATTGGTCTGTTCAGGAGCTCTATTTCTTCCTGGCTGAGTCTAGGGAGAGGGTGTGATTCCAAATATTGATTCATTTCTTTCACATTGTGAAATTTCTGGGCATAGAGTGTCTGGTAGTATTTAGAGATGATCTCTTGTATCTCTGTGGGATCAGTTGTTATTTCCCCTTTATCATTTCTGATTGAGGTTAGTAGAGATTTTACTTTTCTATTCCTCGTTAGTCTGGCCAATGGTTTATCTATTTTATTTATTTTTTCAAAAAACCAACTCCTTGTTTCATTAAATTTCTGAATGATTCTTTTGTTTTCAATTTCATTGATCTCTGATTTGATTTTGGATATTTCTTTTCTTCTACTGAGTTTAGGCTTAGATTGTTCTTCTTTTTCCAATTCCATAAGATCTCTTGTGAGATTGTTGATGTGCTCTCTTTCTGTTTTTCGAATGTCGGCATCAAAAGCGATGAATTTTCCTCTCAAAACTGCTTTTGCAGTATCCCACAGGTTTTGGTAGCTTGTGTCTTCATTGTTGTTATGCTCAAGGAAGTTAATGATTTCCTGTTTTATTTCTTCCTTCACCCATCTGTTATTCAACAGAAGATTGTTTTATTTCCATGCCTTTGGGTGGGGTCAAGCATTTTTGTTAGAGTTGAGTTCCACCTTTAGTGCCTTATGGTCTGAGAAGATACAAGGTAAAATTTCAATTCTTTTGATTCTGTTGATATTTGTTTTGTGTCCCAGGATATTATCAATTTTGGAGAATGTTCCATGGGGTGATGAGAAGAATGTATGTTCTTCATCTTTGGGATGGGCTGTTCTATATGCGTCTATCAAGCACAGTTGTTCTAGGGTCTCATTTAAGTCTCTTTTATCCTTGTTTAATTTCTGTTTAGAGGATCTGTCCAGTTCTGTAAGAGGAGTGTTAAGGTCCCCTGTTATTATGGTATTATCAGATATCATATTGCTCAGACTGAGTAAGGTCTGTTTCAAGAATCTGGGAGCATTTAAATTGGGTGCATAGATATTTAGAATTGAAATGTCTTCTTGTTGTATTTTTCCCTTGACCAATATAAAGTGACCATCTTTGTCTTTTTTGACTTTGGTTGCTTTAAATCCACATGTATCTGAAAATAAGATTGCAACTCTTCTTTTCTTCTGAATTCCATTTGCCTGAAAAATTGTCTTCCAACCCTTGACTCGGAGCTTTAATTTGTCTTTTGAAGCCAGGTGTGTTTCTTGCAGACAGCAAATGGATGGCTTGTGTTTTTTAATCCAGTCAACCAATCTATGTCTCTTCAGTGAGGAATTCAAGCCATTAACATTATTGAGATAATTGATAAGTGTGGTAGTATTCTATTCTTCTTATTTTGTGAGAGTCCATTGCTTAGTTTTATCTTTTGCATCAGTGTGGAGGTTAGGTTCTGTCCTTTAATTTCTGAGTTCTTACTTTGCTGCTGATCCATTGTGGTGGTCAGTGTGCAGAACAGGTTGAAGTATTTCCTGTAAAGCTGGTCTTGTTGTGGCGAATTTCCTCAATGTTTGTATATCCGTAAATGATTTGATTTCTCCGTCAATTTTTAAGCTTAGCTTATCAGGGTACAGAATTCTGGGCTGGAAATTGTTCTGTTTAAGTAGATTAAAGGTAGATGACCATTGTTTTCTTGCTTGGAAAGTTTCATTAGAGAAGTCTGCGGTCACTCTGATGGATTTGCCCCTGTAGGTCAACTGGCGCTTACTCCTGGCAGCTTGCAGAATCTTTTCTTTTGTCTTGACTTTGGACAGGTTCATCACAATGTGTCTTGGAGAAGCTCGGTTAGAGTTGAGGCGACCTGGGGTCCGATAGCCCTCTGAAAGCAATGTGTCAGAATCTTTGGTGATATTTGGGAAATTTTCTTTTATAATATTCTCTAGTATGGCTTCCATTCCTCTGGGGCATTCTTCTTCCCCTTATGGAATTCCTATAACTCGTATGTTGGAATGCTTCATAAAGTCCCATAATTCTGACAGTGAACGTTCTGCTTTCTCTCTCTTCTTTTCTGCCTCTTTTACTATCTGAGTTATCTCAAAAACTTTGTCTTCTACCTCTGAAATTCTTTCTTCTGCATGGTCTAACCTGTTGCTGATACTTTCCATTGCATCTTTAAGTTCCCTGATTGACTGTTTCATTTCCTTCAGCTCTGCTATATCCTTTTTATATTCTTCATATCATTCATCTCTGATTTGATTCTGTTTTTGGATTTCCTTTTGGTTATTTTCCACTTTATTAGCAGTTTCCTTCATTGTTTCCATCATTTCTTTCATTGTTTTCAACATGTGTATTCTAAATTCCCTTTCTGTCATTCCTAACATTTCTGTATAGGTGGAATCCTCTGCAGTAGCTACCTCATGGTCCCTTGGCGGGGTTGTTCAGGACTGTTTCTTCATGTTGCCTGGAGTTTTCTGCTGATTCTTCCTCTTGAGTGATTTCTTTTATCTGTTTCCTTGCCCTAATTTTCCTTTCACTTCCTCTTGCTCTTTAAGTTCTCATGCCTGTGGAAGTTGCGGGCGGGTTTAGACGGATTGAACACACGCGACCACTTGCCGGTTTTCCACTGTTTTAGTCCTCCTCTTGGGGTCCAGAAGTCTCTCGCTGACTCCCTGTATTCTCTCAGGTGTGATGATAGGCAGATCCCACAAGCCAGAGATGCCTGGAGTCCTATATCCCCAGACTCACGGTGCCCAGATGCAAGGAAGCTGTTACTCAGCTGCCATCTTGCTCTGCCTCCCCCATAATAAACATATTAAAATACTGTAACTATATCTCTCGTCAAATTGATGCTTAATTTGACCTTCTTTTCTGTGACCTAATGGTAGTAGAGGATTTTAATGCCACAATGCTCAATTGTTTCTGAGTTTTTCTCAAAATCTATAGCAAAAGAATGAGTATTGATTGCCCTTAACTTCATCTGTTTTCAAATTACGGCTTTTTCATTTTACACATGTGAAGCTTTACCACATGAGGCCTTTTCCTGAATTTAGCATCAATACCTGTTTGCAAATTGTATGAAGTTTCAATCCGTCCAACTCCTTTGCAGAATATATGTCTCAGTATTATGATACGATATTTTGACAGATTTATTAAGGTCTATGATTTTCTCAATGCATCATAATCTAATTCCAACTTATTTTTTTAGTTCTGAATTACTTTTAAAAGGCACTTTTGGAAGCAAAAATAAAAGAGAGATAAACTTTACAAGTATTTGCTATTATTAAATTATATACTCATATAAGGTTATCTCTATAGAATGTAAATGTTGACATTAAAACACAGTGCAAAATTAATTTATTATGACTTTGAATATTTAAAGTTTATGGTTTTGATTCTCAATTCGTGGTCCATGATGACATATTATTGCAAACTTAGAAGATACCTGGTGTTTGTAAGTTTATCCTTTCTAGAAGGAAAATGTATCATTTATATTAAATATCAAAATAAACTTGATTTCTTGAAAATCTTTTAGAAGTAAGTTATAGTTATTTTCTAAAGATTGCTAAAATCATATCCATGCTATTTGATATTTATAGTGACCTTATCTGCCTTTTTCTTTCAATTGAAATTTGGGGATTAATTTGGTTTTATAAGGTATTTTGATGTATCAATTACAGTAAAAAATAAATTTAAAAACTCATATTTGTAAGGCATTGTAATTAAAAGTTATAGAGAAATATGAACTGTAAAGCACTTCAGGATATATCATGAAAAAAATTGAAGATACATGTCTATTAGGATGGCCAAATAAAAAAAAATACTAAGAACACTAGTACGCTAATTAGCATAGAAAGCACTTGGAACTCCTATACATTGCTAATAGGAGTACAAAATGGTCCAGCCATTTGGAAAATAATTTCTTGTAAAGTTAAACATCCACTTACTTTATTGTTACTAGACAGAGAGGGTCCAGCCGCCTGTCACTGTCAGCCAATATGCAGAGACAGAGTTTTGGGTCCACCAAGCTTTGTAAGAAGCCCAGCAAGTCTGGAGAACAGAGAGAGTAGCCTTCCAGTTCTGTTCTGCCTCATTTAAAATTTTAAGAACTTTTATAATGAAATTCAAGGAAACCAATCTAGAAAATTTTAACTTTATCTGATAAGAAGTAATATCTAAGTAGTCTCTGTTCCAGCAATGCAAGATGTTTAAACAATAGCAGGGTGATTTTCACTTTAACAAAATATCTAAGAGAATCATCAGAGAAAACATTATGTTGTTATTGGAGGGAGAGGTAACTGGCTCTCTGTTATTACCAATATGCAGAGATGGGGATAATTCCACCAAACTTTGTCAGAAGGCCAGCGAGTCTGGAGTACTGTTCTTCCATTTCCAAAATCACAGCTTTATATATGAAAATTCAAAGTAAAAACCACATTAACCCTTATTTTAAATAATAATTGGCATAACCAGTGACTTATTACAACATTTCTAATTCAAAAGTAAATCTCCTAAATCAATCCACCTAAACTACTCAAGATAGGCATCTTTAGGGTGGGAACTAAGTGCATAAAATAATAAGAATGGGAGATTAAGGTCACTTAGGAACTAGACCAGCTGTGTCATGCTGGCCCTGGCCTCCTGACTCCACCTTATTTTTACTGTGGGTTCTTGGTATACTTTAGTATACCAATATCACAATACCTATTGCCTGTGGGTGACTATTTTCTCAGAGTCTCCTGAGACAAATATCCTTACAACCACTTTTCTGGCTTCATCACAATCCAGTATTTACCCACCTTTGGGTATTTAGAGTAACGAAAACTTACATCTACATGAAGATCTATATATGAATGTTACAGAAGCTTGATTCATAATCACCAAAAACCTCTAAACCCAAATGACCTCCAACAGATGAATGGAAGAGAGAAAATAAGGCATTTCTGAATAAATGCTGTGATAGTACAAGAATATATTGTCTTCGCTTTACAAAGTGTACAAAATATACATTTTTAGGTACTTAAAGTTTTGGAGTAAGTTGAGGTAAAGACATGATAGAACTATGAAATTAGTATTCATAATCTACATCTTCAGAATTTCTGCTTCATTCCATAGAGGTGCCCTGCTTTGTGGAGAATACAGGAAGTGTGCCTAGGTCTTTAGCAATTCTTCTGTGAGTATCCCAATATGGACATTGGATGAGTTATGCTGATATGGAAGAAAGGTCCCAATTTTCCTCTAGATTAATGGTACAGACAGTATTAAGGGAATAAATGATGGAGATGGGGCTTTCTGATGATCGATGTGAGCAGAGTAGCTCAGAGAATATTGAATGGGGACACAAATTATTCATCATCCATCAAAGACATCGGTAAGGATTAATTATATAACATGACAACTGTCAGAAATTATATTTAAATGTTTTAATATCAAAGGAGGTTTGAGAGCAAAAGGTGTTTGGAGTGACTTCCAGGAAAATAGGAAGTAGCCAGATTACAAGCAAAGTGTGGTGGGGCCTAACACAACCATGCAGAACCCCTCTCCCCCTGTCTTCCTGACCAACCTCCAGAAGTTCACACCAAAAGATCCTAACCCTAACCTCCCCCCCAACCACAGCCCCATATAAAAGTAGTCTCTAATTGCCCCCTGGGTGCAGACACCTCCCCTTTCCATAAACCTGGCCTGAACAGCTCCTGTCTGGGGACCCCCCCCCAACACCTTTCATATAGTGCCAAAACCCAGGACTAACTGACTGGAGCTGTCTGTTGGCCTCCCTAGACCCAACTCCATTGACCTGCCTGTCTGCTGGGGAGTCCTAGAGGATTTCATCCCTACTGCTATGTAAATCTGAGTAAGGTCTCTAAACAGCTTCAAACAGAACCCCCCTTGATTTTCTGTTTATCTTGCTCCCTGCCCGTAGATCCTCACTTCCCCTCATTTCTTCTTCTTAGTTCACTTGAGACTAATTAGAGGCTTAGCTCTGTGCTCTCTTTTGGGGGCCAGGACCTCAATTCATTTCGTTTTTTACTTCAAGCCCTGAGCTGGACCTTCTTTTTTTTTTTTTTTTTTTTTGTAGAGGCAGAGTCTCACTGTACCGCCCTCGGGTAGAGTGCCGTGGCGTCACACGGCTCACAGCAACCTCTTAACTCTTGGGCTTACGCGATTCTCTTGCCTCAGTCTCCCGAGCAGCTGGGACTACAGGCGCCCGCCACAACGCCGCTATTTTTTGGTTGCAGTTTGGCCGGGGCTGGGTTTGAACCCACCACCCTCGGCATATGGGGCTGGCGCCCTACTCACTGAGCCACAGGCGCCGGTGCCAAGAACTTTGAGTTCTCTGAGAAAAAATAGGGATGCTTGACCTTTCTCAGTTTTTCTTCATTTTTTGCTCCCTTAGGAAATAAGGGACAGCTGTCCTACCATGTAGATGAAGGAGACCTGAGACACAGGACTGGCTTCTCCACCCTGGCAACAGAAACACCCCAAGGATGTAGCCTCTTCTAAACAAATTAGAAAGTAGGACCTTTAAGTTCAACATCTTAACTTAAATAATTTCCTCCAAAACAACAAAGGCAGATGGTCCAAAATCCTCTTATCTTCAGGCCATTCTCTCCCTCTGCTCTTACCCTCCCTATACAGATAATCCCTCCCACACCTCCAACCTTCTCTCTTCCCTAGTCTTCCTATCTTCCCTCCTCCAGGAATTTCTCCAGCTTCTACCACCACCCCCCAACCCTCCCCAGATCTCCACTCTTCCCCACCCCATTGATCCTGGGACTTCTTGTGGTTTCTTCCCCGTACCCAACAGCTTCTGCACACCCGCCTATGTGAACAGGGCTGCAAGTGCAAGACACAGAACCAGGAAGCTGCAGACTCAGTTGCTCTGGCCTCAAGCCATGTACCCTTCCTAGGTCAAAGTCCACGCAAACACCAGGCATGCAGGCCAGGGCAGGGCAGGTGAGCTCATAGACCTGGCAGCTGCCTTGCCCCCCTTGCCCTTTTCACAGACTGCCCTCCGCCCCACCGCTGGCTTCCACCCTATCAACCAGCTTCCTCATCAGTTTCTCCTCCTTGCTATACTCTCTTCTCCCTCACATACTAACTCTCCTCAGATATTTCAGTGGTCAACACTCATAATAAATCTCTCAAAGCCAGAGTAAAAATCCAGCCCTTTTTTTCTGTCTAAAACCTGTTCAACTCTTTACTAATTTAATTTTAATGCCATAGAGGAACAAAGTACTTCATCTCCCAACTGGCCCCATCTCTCACTTGGCCCCAATCTTCACATAAACTCCAAAACTTAAAAGAAGCCTTAGGCACCACCAATGGAGCTTTTAGACCTGGACTTCATGATCTTTTAATAGAGATGGAGAGAGGTGTAGGGATCACAGTGAAACCTGCCTTTCCCTCTTTGGTTGGTTTGCTGAAAGATCAACTCACATTTATGGCAGATTAACAAGAGAAAGGTTTATTTCCAAATCCTATGTGCATGGGGGGAGCCATAAGAATGATTTCCCCAAGTCTCAGTGATGGTCAGTGACTTTTAAAGATGCCTTTTAGAAGGGAGGTGGGAGAGTGAAAAGTATACATGCAGCACGTGGTGGGTAAGGGGGATGTGTGTAGATGGGTGGAAACAGTTTGAATTGTAGATTAACCTGAGAGACAGGTCTCCTGCTTCAAATGACCTTAGGGCCAGGTCTATTAGTGTGCAATAAGGAAGTCAGCAGCCTTTTCTGATTTTAAATCAGGTTACTCAGGTTTTGTAGAGGAGAGGCTAGTGCTTTCTGATCATAAATAGCCTTTTAATTCAAAATATTTTTTATTCTAAGGAATCATATTTGAGGGTGAACTTTTTTAGCTCCTTCATAGGATAGAGAAAAAGAAAATGGGACTGACAGTAGCCCTGAAAGCAGAAAAGTTTTTCAATGGTGGCTGCCACTGTAAAACTCCTCCAGAGGTAGTTACTCAAAAAGCCCAGGGTAGAAGATCACATCCTTCTGCAGGAATGGAGTCCTGTCTCACTACAGCTTTAGGCCCCTAGAGTAAAATTCCCAATGAAACATCCTCCACTGGGACCCTAGAACCGTGTCCTCTCTGCAAAATAGAAAGACATGGAAAAGTGAGAATGTATCTTCCTTAGAACTCGAGACTACATGCACCTTCTAAAACTGGCGGTCCCCTAAATCAACAAAAACTGCTTCCATCTGACCAACGTGTTGGACATTGAAATGAACTTCATCACACTGGAATGGTCTAAAGTAACTAAATCTCTGACTAAAATAAGCAAATTAATTCTAGTAAATAACAGCACCACATCCTCTGGTCTTCTTAAATTTTAAAGGCTTCTATTTCTCTCTCCTACTGTCATCATTAAATTAAAACTAAATTACAGTCCCCCTTTACATATTCAATAGTTTCTCAATTCTCTAGAAGGCAAAGTCATCTTGCTCATCCTTTTATTACTTTCTGGTTGCCTTCCCTCCACCCATCTGAGAGGCTTAGATCTAATCATGGCAGAGGGAAGGGGGCCTTTGAACTTTCTTCCAGGACACCTGCTGTTTCTACAACAACAAGTCTACTCTGGTCTGAGAGGCTCCGGGAACAAGCTACCTATCTGCAATCTCAAAATGAAAGACCTTGGTTTGACAGCTCATGGGGACCCTGGATATTACGCTTCTTGGGGCCCCTTGCTGCAATCATCCTTTTATTGACCATTGCCCCTTGTGCCATACAATTCCTGTCCTCATTTATTAAAGTCAGTGTAAAATGGTGACAGCTGCAGTTGCAACCCAATTCCTACTACTCCCCAAACCCACTCCCAGTGTCCCCCAAACCTTCACAGCCCTATCAACACCTGACTCATCCCACTGAGGACAATTGCTGCCCTATCCAGCCAGAAGTAGTTTTGGAAGATAGACCATTGTCACCATCACCCCTGTTAACAAGAGTCGGGAATATTGGGGGCATAATGCAGCCACACACAAACCCTTTCCCCCTCCTCCTCCTCCTGTCCTCCTAAGACAAAGACACAAAGGATATGGGTTGCCTCGGCCCCCAGAAGTTCAGGTGACAGACAGTAACCTGACAGGCAACATATGGTATGTGTTCACCTCCCACAGCCCCATGTAAAGGTGGTCTCTAACTGCCCCCAGGTGCAGACACCATCCATGCTGGTTACCCTCCCCTTTCAATAAACCTGGGCTGAACATCTCCCCAGCAGCCTCATCTCTGGGCAACATGATTTATACCTTTCACAAAGAAACTAGGAACCTATGTAGAGTTGGGAATCTTCTTCATGAGCAATATGAAATAAAAGGTGGAAATGAAGCACTGATAAAATGGCCCCCCCCATGCACATAGGATTTGGAAATAAACCTTTCTCTTGTCAAAGAGACAATATGGTCATTTGCAAAATTCCACATGCACAGTGAAGTCCCAGGAGAACTGCATCTGCCCAAGTAAATATTCTCCCAGGTCTTAAGTATCATGTTGTAAAACCAAGCAGTGAGTCCTTGGTCTTACAGATTCGAAGAATGAGGCTATGACTGTGGGTTTTGCAGATTGATAGTCAAAGAAAAATTGAGTTTCTATATGTCATTTACATATTTAAAGTGTTTTGTTTTGCTAAATTAGTTCTCAATACCATATTCTGACAAAAGTGCTTGTGCCATATTCAGGTATTCTCATGAATATACAACCCTAAGGGAATTCTTGAAATAGAATAGTCTTGAAATGGGGTAAAAGTTTCTGGATAAATACATGTTTATTTATGTAAATAAATATGTTCACTATGTTTTGATAAAATCATATTATATCTCCCTATACAGGATTCCTCCATTCGTGGCTGGATAGGGACCCTCATTTTCTAGGTCTAAGCAAACAGACTTTTTTCCTCTAAACTGCACTCTCTGAATACAAGCAGGATGGAAGAAAAGCAGTTTGGCCAGTATTTCATATGGGCAGACCCCTCCAGAAGTGGAAAGCATACACTTTGCTGCTGTCCCAGGAGTTAGATGGACTGCATTCATTTGTTAAAACACTCATTGGCTAATCAACTTGGGGAAGATGTTTTCTGACTGTCAACTCCCGGTGTGATTTTCAGTCCCAAGACCTCCCTATTTGCAAGAGGTATATGAACCCCTAGGTGAGAGACCCATTCAGGATTTTTCACTTGGGTCTCCCCTCTCTTCTGCCAGAGGTTCTGTTACCTTTCATTCCTTCTATACTGCTTTCAGTCTAATAAATCCTGCCTTGTCACTCATCTGTGTGGTCGGCAGACTCATTCTTCCAGTCTCTAAGACCAAGGACTCATTACAGAAAGAAATTCCAGTAACTCTCCTATGCAACAAGCTTGAATTTAAAACATAAATGACTAAAATTTGATTTATATATTGGCAGTATCCATTATTCTTTTTTTTTAATTTATGTACTTTTCTTCCTATATCTATTTTGTTGGAGGTACATTTAATCCTATTTCATTGAAAGCAAAGTAAAGTGCTAAAAATTTGAGACTCCTGATTTATTTCTTTGAACATAGTATGATCAACATGAAAGTTCTAAATTTGTCATTTTTAATGTTATATATTTATATTACATATTTTTCAATAGAACCTAAAATGAAGTTCGCTTTTTCATATACTCATTAGCTTTATACATTAACAATAAGAATATTTTTTAAAATTTATTTATTCAATCCTCACTAAAGATCTTTTGTTTTTGTTAAGTACTTCCATATGAATATTTAAGGAAATTAATGGTAATTCACTAATAGTAATATAAAATAGCCCTATTGTTGCAGGAAGACGAGGCCCAATGGAGAGAAAGAGCACCCAAACACTATGATTAGAAGAGGAAGGGCTTTATTTCAGCTGGTGGAGCAATGGCCCAGAAGCATTCAAAACAGCAGTGCTCCCAGCTGGCTCAGTCTTCTCCTTTTTATCCTTAGTCAAAAAGTTCTGGCCCACAGGTACCTTTCTCGCTGGTCAGTTTGAATCAAGCTGGAGAAGTGGCTCTGGCTTTTACAGAACCACGGGCTTTCACAGAAGTGGAAGCAAGTGTCAGCCTCGAAGTCCCAGGGACTTAAGTTTACAAATTACTAAGAGCTGAGTCACCACGAGTAGGACCTTGCAAGTGTATGCTTGGGTCTCCTTGAGAAGACCTCTAATCTCTTAGACCTTGCTTTTTCTGGGTATCTTTTCTCACTATTATTGAGGAATAGAAAATGTTTTATTTTACTTTTACTTTAAAACAACTGTTGGAAAATTCAATGTGATATGCTTTCAGAAACATTTATAAGATAATTATATAAAATAATCCACATCAATAAATTTGGAAATTGGACTCTTGTGGTGAGTGAATGTGTCCTAATTCTGACTTTCATCCAGAGACATTTTTTCTTAGAACTTCTGGTTTCTCCTTTTCCCTTTCATTGACATTGACAAGTAAGGATGATTTGATTGATAAAATTGGGCAGAATAAATGTACGTGATTATCTTATTCTCTCCTAATTCCCCTGGGGAAGTGGCCTATACAGAGACTTGCATTTCTTACTCCTCTCAGCCATGTGGGAATGGAGTTCTGCTCTGGTTTCAGGAGGGTAAGCGTGAGTGGATAAGCTTACCTCCTTGAATTTCACTATCAGAGAGCATACTGTTGGTTTGCTCTGCAGACTAATCTTCAAAATCCTCTTCATCAACCATCAAGATGATACTTGCTCTCTGGAATGGAAATCTTTGTCATTTGTTTTATCTTTACATTTCTTAAGAACATGAGGGAGTAGGATAGGAAAGAGCAATGCTACATGTTATCCTCCTCAAATATCAGCATCTGGTGCATGGGAAGATAGCAGAAAATGGAATTTTGCAGAGGAAAGATACCCTGCAGAGATGAGCTTACTGACAGTCAGGACATGTGGTTTTAAGCAGTGGGAACACTACTTTTGCATAGACCTTTGACCTTGGCAGTTTGCTGCAGCCTGCTTTGTACTGTGTGATTCACTGCATTACCAGGTATGTTGCTAAAGTTAACTTCAAGCTTTTCTTAGATCTTATGGATTTTTCACCCTCAGTCACTGAAGCTTAGATGGATGGCCAATTAGAATAAGGAACAGATATGCACACCTCTTTCCAGATCTCTCTCTTTCTTTTTTTGTGAGCTAAACAAACACAATTCTATATGTGTGTTTTTCTCCTTCCTGCTGTGATAAAAAAGGAGACTGCCCCTGAATGAGAGGACTATGTTTCTATCACCTCCTGTAACCAGCAGATATGTATTTCATTCCGGCATTCAGAATTAGACAGTTTCATACCCGCAGTTGTAAGCTGTATCTTTTAACCAATGTTTTATTGGTAAAATTAAAATGATGTTTTGATCTTCTATTTATTTATTTATTTATTTTTTTTGTAGAGACAGGGTCTCACTTTATGGCCCTCGGTAGAGTGCCGTGGCCTCACACAGCTCACAGCAACCTCCAACTCCTGGGCTTAAGTGATTCTCCTGCCTCAGCCTCCTGAGTAGCTGGAACTACAGGTGCCTGCCACAACGCCCAGCTATTTTTTGGTTGCAGTTTGGCCGGGGCCGGGTTTGAACCCGCCACCCTCGGTATATGGGGCCGGTGCCCTACCGACTGAGCCACAGGTGCCGCCCTGATCTTCTATTTATTAATTTATGTATTTGGTGTTTTTTAATTTATGTATTTGGTGCTTTAATTTATTCACGTATTTGTCACTTTGAACTCAAAACTCCAATGTATCAGCTGAACTTTTCAGATGTGAGCACAAGTGGACTTGAGAGTACATTAAAATAGTAATATCTGGAAATGGAAACTCCTTGCATGGCTGAGGCAGAAGACTTCAGGCTTTGGTGATAGATTTCTGAAGGCAGGGCATATGGAATTTTGATCCTGCTGAGGCTCTGCTGCACTCCAGAGCAGTTTTGCTGGATTTATATGCTGTAGCCACGAGCAAAGTCCTCATCAAATACAGTGCAGGCTGTTCTGTCAATTAGCACCTTAGAGTAGCTGCTCCAAATCCATTCCCTATTTTATTTTTTCTGAACTGCCTTTCCAGTCTAATTCATATATTTTGTCTATAGGTTCAACTTTCATTTTCTATGACAAGACATTAAGTTGGTTTTAGATTTTTTAATTATAAAAGTGTTGAACATGTCAGAAGTCTAACTGATAGCTTTATTCTGGTGGTTAGGACTTGAGGAATGAAGCCCCTTCCTGTGACAAAAGTACATAATATACCAACACACTTCAATGCTCACAAATCGTAAGGTAAAAGGAACAGTTAATAGGGTTTGTACATGAAATGCTCTGCCTTCTGGAATCGAGTTTACCCAGAAAATTAAGGAAAACCAGGAGTGGGTTTAAGAAACATGTTTACCAACAGAACAGGTGCAATAGAAGAATAAAAACAAAATAAAGGTAGACGGATTAAAGTGGGGAAAGATAGATTTCTTTTAATAATAGTCTGATAAAATAAAATTTGAGGAGGTGGAGAAAAATGGCAGCCGAGTAACAGCTTCCTTGCATATGGGCACCGTGAGTCCAGGGAGATAGGACTCCAGGCATCTCTGGCTGGTGGGATCTGCCTATCATCACCCCTGAGAGGCTACAGGGAGTCAGCGAGAGACTTCTGGACCCCAAGAGGAGGACTAAAACAGTGGAAAACCGGCAAGTGGTCACGTGTGTTCAATCCGTCTAAACCCGCCCGCAACTGTAAGTTCAGTAGCAGCGAGACTGCAAACAAGAAAGGCCTTACCTGTGAACTGTTTTGGTGTCTTTGGACTTGGCACTCAGCTGAACTGCCTTGGGGAGAGCCTGAGCGAGAGTGCAGAGAACTTTGGCCTTTGTCTGGCCTTTGGCCAGTCTGAGTCGCTGAGCCAGACGGAGCTAATAGTGTTTGGCTCTGGGTCACAGGGAGCCATTGTGAGCAATCTGCCCCGGTAAGCTCCGCCCTCAGGGTCGCAGAGCGGGAATTGGGTGGGAGCTGGTAACCCAGCGACCAAGTAGCCTAAGGGCGGGGTCTGAGCCGCCTTGCAGCCCTAACCCTCGGGGGCAGAGGGAGACCAATTTTGACACACAGGGTAAGTGGATAGCCACTTCAGCAGTGATTCCAGCGACAAGCACTTCCCTGAGAAAGCTTCTGCTCAGTAAGTGAACAAGTTCAAAGTGCCTTTTAAATGGGCTGAAGAGAGATTTAGGATGTCTACCTGCTGGGGTTTGAGAAACTAGCAGCCTCCAGTCGTATCAGGACTGTGATTAACATCTCAGACCCCAGAAGACCACGTGTTGCCCAGACAATATTCAATAACATATACAAACTGCTTTGGTTTTGGTTGTGCTTTTTTTTGTTTTTTTTGGGGGGGGGGTTTGGTTGTTTTTTTCTTTATTTTGATGTTGTGGATTGTTGTTTTGTTTTTTAAGTTCAACCTTTTCCATACAGATCCTTTTTCTTTCTCAATTTTTCTACTTTAAATATAATTTCCCACTGCTGTCTATTTCAATAATTAGAACTTCATTTTTGTTAGTGTTTCCACTGCTATTATTTGGTTTTTCCAGCCAATTTTATCCCGTAAAGTTTTCTGTTTGCTTGTTTTGGTTTGATTTATAGCATTTTTGTCATTCCTCTCTACTTGGTGGAGGTGGGGTACTGTGTCTGATCAGGTAAGCAAAGAGCTGCTGACCTCAAGGGAACCACGCAACTGGGCACCCCCAGAAGGTGTTTTTTTTTTTTTTTTAAGGTTGTATCAAAGTACCCTACTGTACACCTATATTGCTCTGTCTCCCTCTTTCTATGCCTCTCTTCTTTTTGTCAATATCCCTTTTACCCACCCCCTCTCCTTTCGCTATTTTTCTCTCTTTTTTTTTTTCTTATCACTCGGTCCTCCTTTCTTTCATCCCTTTTTTGCTCTTCAACCTTCTCACCCTTCTGGTCCTGTAACCCTTACTCCACAGACACGAGAACCTAAAGAGCAAGAGGAAGTGAAAGGAAAATTAGGGGAAGGAAACAGATAAAAGAAATCACCCATGAGGAAGAATCAGCAGAAAACTCCAGGCAACCTGAGAAACAGTCAGAAAAACCCCGCCAAGGGACCATGAGGTAGCTACTGCAGAGGATTCCACCTATACAGAAATGTTAGGAATGACAGAAAGGGAAGTTAGAATACACATGTTGAAAATAATGAAAGAAATGATGGAAACAATGAAGGAAACTGCTAATAAAGTGGAAAATAACCAAAGGGATCCAAAAAAAAAATCAAATCAGAGATGAACGATATGAAGAATATAAAAAGGATATAGCAGAGCTGAAGGAAATGAAACAGTCAATCAGGGAACTTAAAGATGCAATGGAAAGTATCAGCAACAGGTTAGACCATGCAGAAGAAAGAATTTCAGAGGTAGAAGACAAAGTTTTTGAGATAACTCAGATAGTAAAAGAGGCAGAAAAGAAGAGAGAGAAAGCAGAACGTTCACTGTCAGAATTATGGGACTTTATGAAGCATTCCAACATACGAGTTATAGGAATTCCAGAAGGGGAAGAAGAATGCCCCAGAGGAATGGAAGCCATACTAGAGAATATTATAAAAGAAAATTTCCCAAATATCACCAAAGATTCTGACACACTGCTTTCAGAGGGCTATCGGACCCCAGGTCGCCTCAACTCTAACCGAGCTTCTCCAAGACACATTGTGATGAACCTGTCCAAAGTCAAGACAAAAGAAAAGATTCTGCAAGCTGCCAGGAGTAAGCGCCAGTTGACCTACAGGAGCAAATCCATCAGAGTGACCGCAGACTTCTCTAATGAAACTTTCCAAGCAAGAACACAATGGTCATCTACCTTTAATCTACTTAAACAGAACAATTTCCAGCCCAGAATTCTGTACCCTGCTAAGCTAAGCTTAAAAATTGACGGAGAAATCAAAACATTTACGGATATACAAACATTGAGGAAATTCACCACAACAAGACCACCTCTACAGGAAATAATTCAACCTGTTCTGCACACTGACCACCATAATGGATCAGCTGCAAAGTAAGAACTCAGAAATTAAAGGACAGAACCTAACCTCCACACTGATGCAAAAGATAAAACTAAGCAATGGACTCTCACAAAATAAGATGAATAGAATACTACCATACTTATCAATTATCTCAATAAATGTTAATGGCTTGAATTCCCCACTGAAGAGACATAGATTGGTTGACTGGATTAAAAAACACAAGCCATCCATTTGCTGTCTGCAAGAAAAACACCTGGCTCCAAGTCAAGGCTTGGAAGACAATTTTTCAGGCAAATGGAATTCAGAAGAAAAGAGGAGTTGCAATCTTATTTTCAGATACATGTGGATTTAAAGCAACTAAAGTCAAAAAAGACAAAGATGGTCACTTTATATTGGTCAGGGGAAAAATACAACAAGAAGACATTTCAATTCTAAATATCTATGCACCCAATTTAAAAGCTCCCAGATTCTTGAAACAGACCTTACTCAGTCTCAGCAATATGATATCTGAAAATACCATAATAACAGGGGATCTTAACACTCCTCTTACAGAGCTGGACAGATCCTCTAAACAGAAATTAAACAAGGATAAAAGAGATTTAAATGAGACCCTAGAACAACTGTGCTTGATAGATGCATATAGAACAGCCCATCCCAAAGATGAAGAACATACATTCTTCTCATCACCCCATGGAACATTCTCCAAAATTGATAATATCCTGGGACACAAAACAAATATCAACAGAATCAAAAGAATTGAAATTTTACCTTGTATCTTCTCAGACCATAAGGCACTAAAGGTGGAACTCAACTCTAACAAAAATGCTCGACCCCACCCAAAGGCATGGAAACTAAACAATCTTCTGTTGAATAACAGATGGGTGAAGGAAGAAATAAAACAGGAAATCATTAACTTCCTTGAGCATAACAACAATGAAGACACAAGCTACCAAAACCTGTGGGATACAGCAAAAGCAGTTTTGAGAGGAAAATTCATCGCTTTAGATGCCGACATTCGAAAAATAGAAAGAGAGCACATCAACAATCTCACAAGAGATCTTATGGAATTGGAAAAAGAAGAACAATCTAGGCCTAAACTCAGTAGAAGAAAGGAAATATCCAAAATCAAATCAGAGATCAATGAAATTGAAAACAAAAGAATCATTCAGAAAATTAATGAAACAAGGAGTTGGTTTTTTGAAAAAATAAATAAAATAGATAAACTATTGGCCAGACTAATGAGGAATAGAAAAGAAAAATCTCTAGTAACCTCAATCAGAAATGATAAAGGGGAAATAACAACTGATCCCACAGAGATACAAGAGATCATCTCTGAATACTACCAGAAACTCTATGCCCAGAAATTTGACAATGTGAAAGAAATGGATCAATATTTGGAATTACACCCTCTCCCTAGACTCAGCCAGGAAGAAATAGAGCTCCTGAACAGACCAATTTCAAGCACTGAGATCAAAGAAACAATAAAAAAGCTTCCAACTAAAAAATGCCCTGGTCCAGATGGCTTCACTCCAGAATTCTATCAAACCTTCAAGGAAGAGCTTATTCCTGTACTGCAGAAATTATTCCAAAAAATTGAGGAAGAAGGAATCTTCCCCAACACATTCTATGAAGCAAACATCACCCTCATATCAAAACCAGGAAAAGACCCAAACAAAAAGGAGAATTTCATACCAATCTCACTCATGAATATAGACGCAAAAATTCTCAACAAAATCCTAGCCAATACATTACATCTTATCATCAAAAAAGTCATTCATCATGATCAAGGAGGCTTCATCCCAGGGATGCAAGGCTGGTTTAACATACGCAAGTCTGTAAACGTTATCCACCATATTAACAGAGGCAAAAATAAAGATCACATGATCCTCTCAATAGATGCAGAAAAAGCATTTGATAAAATCCAGCATCCTTTTCTAATTAGAACACTGAAGACTATAGGCATAGGTGGCACATTTCTAAAACTGATTGAAGCTATCTATGACAAACCCACAGCCAATATTTTACTGAATGGAGTAAAACTGAAAGGTTTCCCTCTTAGAACTGGAACCAGACAAGGTTGTCCTCTGTCACCTTTACTATTCAACATAGTTCTGGAAGTTCTAGCCAATACAATTAGGCAAGACAAGGAAATAAAGGGAATCCACATGGGAGCAGAGGAGGTCAAACTCTCCCTCTTTGCTGATGACATGATCTTATACTTAGAGAACCCCAAAGACTCAAACACAAGACTCCTAGAAGTCATCAAAAAATACAGTAATGTTTCAGGATATAAAATCAATGTCCACAAGTCAGTAGCCTTTGTGTACACCAATAACAGTCAAGATGAGAAGCTAATTAAGGACACAACTCCCTTCACCATAGTCTCAAAGAAAATGAAATACCTAGGAATATACCTAACGAAGGAGGTGAAGGACCTCTATAAAGAAAATGATGAAATCCTCAGAAATGAAATAGCAGAGGATATTAACAAATGGAAGAACATACCATGCTCATGGATGGGAAGAATCAACATTGTTAAAATGTCTATACTTCCCAAAGCAATCTACCTATTCAATGACATTCCTATCAAAATACCAACATCGTACTTTCAAGATTTGGAAAAAATGATTCTGCGCTTTGTATGGAACCGGAAAAAACCCCGTATAGCTAAGGCAGTTCTCTGTAACAAAAATAAAGCTGGGGTCATCAGCATACCAGATTTTAGTCTGTTCTACAAAGCCATAGTGCTCAAGACAGCATGGTACTGGCACAAAAACAGAGACATAGACACTTGGAATCGAATTGAAAACCAAGAAATGAAACTAACATTTTACAACCACCTAATCTTTGATAAACCAAACAAGAACATACCTTGGGGGAAAGACTCCCTATTCAATAAATGGTGTTGGGAGAACTGGACGTCTACATGTAAAAGACTGAAACTGGACCCACACCTTTCCCCACTCACAAAAATTGATTCAAGATGGATAAAGGACTTAAATTTAAGGCATGAAACAATAAAAATCCTCCAAGAAAGCAGAGGAAAAACACTGGAAGATATTGGCCTGGGGAAAGACTTCATGAAGAAGACTGCAATGGCAATTGCAACAACAACAAAAATAAACAAATGGGACTTCATTAAACTGAAAAGCTTCTGTACAGCTCAGGAGACAATATCCAAAGCAAAGAGACAACCTACACAATGGCAAAGGATATTTGCATATTTTCAATCAGACAAAAGCTTGATAACTAGGATCTATAGAGAACTCAAATTAATCCACATGAAAAAAGCCAACAATCCCTTATATCAATGGGCAAGAGACATGAATAGAACTTTCTCTAAAGATGACAGACGAATGGCTAACAAACACATGAAAAAATGTTCATCATCTCTATATATTAGAGAAATGCAAATCAAAACAACCCTGAGATATCATCTAACCCCAGTGAGAATGGCCCACATCACAAAATCTCAAAACTGCAGATGCTGGCGTGGATGTGGAGAGAAGGGAACACTTTTACACTGCTGGTGGGACTGCAAACTAGTACAACCTTTCTGGAAGGAAGTATGGAGAAACCTCAAAGCACTCAAGCTAGACCTCCCATTTGATCCTGCAATCCCATTACTGGGCATCTACCCAGAAGGAAAGAAATCCTTTTATCATAAGGACACTTGTACTAGACTGTTTATTGCAGCTCAATTTACAATCGCCAAAATATGGAAACAGCCTAAATGCCCACCAACCCAGGAATGGATTGACAAGGTGTGGTATATGTATACCATGGAATACTATTCAGCCATTTAAAAAAATGGAGACTTTACATCCTTCGTATTAATCTGGATGGATGTGGAAGACATTATTCTTAGTAAAGCATCAGAAGAATGGAGAAGCCTGAATCCTATGTACTCAATTTTGATATGAGGACAATTAATGACAATTATGGTTATGGGGAGGGAACAGAAAGAGGGAAGGAGGGAGGTGGGTGGGGCCTTGGTGTGTGTCACACTTTATGCGGGCAAGACATGATTGCAAGAGGGACTTTACCTAACAATTGCAATCAGTGTAACCTGGCTTATTGTACCCTCAATGAATCCCCAACAATAAAAAAATAAATAAATAAAATAAAATTTGAAGGACAGGCTAGTCTGACACAAAAAGAAAAATAGTATCTACCCATATTTAATTTTGCTAAATAAATTTTCAGTGATTACTAATTCAGAGACAGTCCTTGGTGCAAATGAAATCTGAAGGAGAAAGTGATGAAGGCATGGATGGATGGGGCGACTCTCTCAGAAGATGATGACGCTTCCTAATAAGAGTGATACAGAAACTGTCACTTGCAAATTAAGACAACTAAACGATATGGTTAAATAAAATTTAAAAATGCTGGGGGTGCCAAAAATGTATACATTATTTTAAGCACTGTTGTTGGAGATAAAATTGATAAGTCCCCAAACGTGTATGAGTTTCAGGCAAAATGGACAAGCATAGCACGTCTAGGTACACTTGACCAGTAACAGCACTGTCAATTCAACTTCAAAAAATAATAGAGAGAGAACATCTCTTAAAATGTGAATGCATTTTTTTTTTTTGGCATCTTCTGTTTATAAGAAGAAAAGTTGGGGTAGATCAGAATAAAGTATCTACAGAATTCCTGGGTGTGTTTCAAGGTATCAAAGATATTTGGGGAGCGCCACTATTATTTGAGCTTATATTGAAGCAATTTTTAATCTTCTGAAAGAAAATAAAAAATAAATCATATAAAAAGGGAGTCCAGGGTACAACATTAGAGCAAAGTCTTTATTCATGAGATGTTGGTTTGATGACAGTGCAGCAACTGAGTGGATTTATTCAATATTCAATAAAGTGTAAATGCACAATATTTTTTTGAACAGTGGATGCTTTTGCCTGGCCCAGAACTCAATGACTTCTTACTTCTAGAGAATCAGTAAGATAAAATCTAGAGATACATTAAGAAGTAAACATCTGGATGGGATAGCAAAGGAGAAAAATGAAGAGAGCTTGTATCTAGAAAATAGTACCTATAACTATTAGCATTAAGATAAGAAAATATTTAAACAGATTAAATGGCAACAGGTATGAAAGTAGGATGGTTATTATCAAAAAGATAAGAAATAAATATTGGCCAAGATGTAGATGAAAGGAAACACTTTCACACTATTGGTGTGACTATAAATTAACACTACCACTATGGAAAACTGTATGTAGGTTCCCCCAAGAAATGAAAACAGTATTTCCATATGATCCTCCAAGAATTACATTGCTTCCTCTAAATCTGAAAGAAATAAAATCACACATTGAAGCGATCTGTACTCCTATATTCATTGCAGCACTGTTCACAATTGCCAAGATTGGAATCAACTTAAGTGCCCATGAACTGACGAGTACATAAAGAAAAAGTGGTATCGACACACAGATATTATTCAGCCTTAAAAAAGAAAAAAAAAACCCTGTCATTTGAAACAAAATAAATGAACCTGGATGACATTATGCTATGTATGCCACACACACACACACACACATGCATGCATGCGCATGTACACAAACACACAAAACCACTGCATGGTCTTACTTATATGTGGCATCTAAAAAAGCCAAACTCAGTTGGGCACAGTGGCTCACGCCTATAATCTCAGAAATTTGGGAGGCCAAGGTGGGTGGATTCTTGAGCTCAGGAGTTTGAGGTTGCTGTGAGCTATGATGATGCCACAGCACTGTACCCAGAGTGACAGAGGAAGATTCTGCCTCAAAAATAAAAATAAAAATGAATAAATAAATAAAAAATAAGCCAACTCATAGAAGCAGAAAATAGAATAGTGTTAAGGGACTGAGGTGAGGTTGGAGATTGGAGAGATGTTGGAGGAGAGATCCAAAATTTCAGTCTGGAGGAATAAATTCAGGAGATCTATTGTACAACAGTTGAACATAGTAAATAATGATGTACTGTAGTCTTAAAAATTGCTAAAACAAAAAATAAGTGAGGTGCAAAGTATGCATAATTAACATATTCATGATTATGTTAATTAGTTCCATCTAGCCATTCTGCAATGTATATATACCTATGTCAAAACCATAAATATATGCCACCATTTTCAATTAAAAATAATTTTTAAACTAAATTCTTTTTAAAATTGATTAAAACATAAGAATACCTTTTACTAGAGGTAGATCTCAACATCACAAAAAGATATATAGCAGAAATGCAAAGACTGGGCTAGATGAAAGCTGATCAAAGTCAGTGTCAACAGGAACACAAAAAGTGGTGTCAGTCAGTCTTCACACACTTCGGGGACACTGGCTGCAGAAGCATCAAATGCTGTTTTATTTCAGAAATCTGCTAAAAGTCACTACCCTGAAGAGCAAACCATCATCCAGAAGGATGAGCACAGCAAGAAATATTATGAATTCAGGAGTGAGAACACTTTGTGATAGTCAGATGCCACACACAAGTCAGAAGTTTTAACTGCTAATGTGATTGCAAACTAATACAACCTCCATGGAAAGAAGTATGGAGAATTCTTAAGGAACTAAAATTTGACCTTCCATTCGATCCCTCAATTCCATTACTAGGCATCTACCCAGAATAATAAAAATCATTTTACCACAAATACATTTGCATCAGAATGTTTATTGCAGCTCAATTCACAATTACCAAATCGTGGCAACAACCCAAATGCCCATCAATCCATAAATGGCTTAACAAACTATGCACATGTATACCATGGAATACTATTCAACCATAAGAAAAGGATTTTACATCTTTTGTGTTTTCCTGAATGGAGTTGAAACACATTCTTCTTATAAAGTATCTCAAGAATGAAAACATAAAATCAATACATTCAATACTAATATGAAACCAATATATAGACAACCACAAGCCTACACAAGAAACACAAATATAGTCAAGTAAGGGGGAGGAGAAAGGAGAGAGAGGGGAGGGGAGAAGAGGGAGAGCAATTGGTGGGTGGGAGGAGGGAGGGCAGTGCCAGGATCTTGCCTAACGTGCACAATGTGAGGGTGTTCAACACAGCCCTGGATGAAGGGCTCAACTACAACTTGAACCTTATGTTAGAATTGAAATCAGTGTAACCTAAAAAATTTATATCCTCATATTAATTTGAAATTAAAAACAAAAGAGTTTTAAAACATTATTTTTTAAAACTTTAAAAAAAATTTCCTTTAGAAAGGAAAGATATTTCAAGGACACCTGGTGACAGGATAGGCCAACAAAACAGATTTTCAAATATTGTCAAAGACAGGATATATGGGGTGATTTTCCTGCTTATTGGGTAAATAAGCACCTGTTGCATTCTCCCAACTTTTAGTTGGTATCTCAGTAAGTAGACTCCAGAAAACTCCTGAGATTGAAGCTAAGGTCAAACTCCTTCCTCAGACACCACTGATTTGGCAACACTAAATACTGGTTGCTGGGAATATGATTTTGTTGAGGGAATCACTTTAAGAACATATACTAATTGTGTTCTGAATGTGGAATCATGGTTTCAATGCTATGATAATCTTGTGTTTTCTGTAAACTCTTTGATGTACAAAGGTGAAGCTTTTCAGAAATTTGGGATTGAATTTTCCTCTTCAAGATGGCAAGGAATCTCACCCGTTCCCACAAAAGACAGCCCAGACTGTAGCCTCTCAAGTAGCTTCAGATTTACCCAAGCATGAACAGACCTTCTGGCTAAGACAAAGAAGAATACTCAACTGCAAGGATGTGTGGTTTATATTCAATGGGTGATCAAATCTGATTTAGGATTTTAATGATGTTGGACTTAGTTTACAAGGAATTTTAGTGTTTTGACTTTTCCAATGAACCTTTATAATTAGAGGAGGTAGGTTTGTATTAAATTGTTTTGGTGCTTCTGTTGTTGATACTTGATTATTAGAATGTATTTATATTGTTACTTAATTTCGCTAAAAAGTCATAAATAGATGCATTAAAAAACATGACTTGGTAAGAGAAATGGATTCAGTAATAAACTTAACAGCTTTTGGTGCAAATTAACTTTTAAGTTTACTTAAGTAATATATCCATTTCAGAGACCCATATTCTATATGGGTATATTCTATTCTAACTATGTGCTACTCATTAGAGATACACGTTTTATACAAGAATGCAAAAATCATGAAAATAAAAAAAATAAGAAAAGATGTTCTGTGCACATACTGACTGAATGAAGATAATGTTACTATATTAATATCACACTAGAATTTAAAAGCAAGATGAATTAAGAGAGATTCAAAAGGACCTTTTGTAATGATAATGTAGTCTCATTAACTTATCTTCTATTTTTCAAAAGCAAAATTTGATAAAAATAAAAGAAAAAGACATACTTATAAGTATATTGGGAGGCCTTAATTGACATCTGTCATTAGATAATAGAAGAATCAAACAAAAAAAAAATTAGTAAGTACTCAAAAGATCTGAAAAATACAATGAGCAAATTCTGGACCAAATGATATTTATAGAAAATGTATTAAACCACTTCCAAATACACATTGTTTTCAAGTATTCATGAAACATTAATCAAAATTATCATATGCTGGGCAAGAAAGACTACCCTCAAAAAATGTCAAAAAATTGACATCATTTAGAGAATACCCTTTTACCACAGTCTAATTAAGCTACATTTAATGATGAAAGAAACCAGAAAATCTTTAATCACCTGGATATTAAACAAAGCACTTCTGAATAACCCACAGATCAGCAATGAAATCAAAATGAAAAGTAGAACACATTTTAATCATTATAAATTGAAAACACAACTTCTGAACTATTAGGACATAGCTATCAAGGAATTATTTATTCAAGTTATTGAATACTTCTCACAAAGAAAAACTCTAGCCCAAAAGCCTTTACTTATCATTTTTTTCCAAATTTCCAAAAAAGAATTAACATCAATATTTCACAAATGATTGTAGAGAAAAGGAAACATATAAGATACTTTCTACCAAGCCAGCATAATCTTGATTTTAAAACACAACAAGAATATTACAAGGATAAAAAGCATGTATGCATGTATACACGGGGTGTCCATAAAGTTCATGTGCAAGTTAAAATAGTCAACTATTACACATACATGTATACATACAAATATATTTTCATTAATACATATTCTATTGTAATTATGTTAATATAGACATAGAATAGCTTTTTAATGTATCTGCAAATATATATACATATATACATACAAACACACACACACACAAACACACAGAGGATATTGAAAATCTGTATAGACCTATTTTGTAACACTCAAGTCACGACTGACTTCTGCAATTACAAGAGGTGCTCAATGTGACTTGTATTCATCTGTTGTTACTGGCATATATTTAATGTAGTATTACAATTAATGTAGTGTTTTCCTTTCTTAAAATGTGTATACATATGTTTGGCACGACCATCCCTGTGTGTGTGCATGTATCATAGAGAAACGCTAATGCTTGTGCAGAAATAAATTAGAAAGATGTTCTAAAAAGCCTGATGTAATTGCTAAAAATAAGAAATAACTTTCATAAACAGTAAAATACATGAATTTAAAAATGCACAGATTTATAAAATAAAATTTACAAAAATCATTGTCTCAAAATAAATTACAAAAACAATGTTTTTGGAAAAAAGCATGTTGCTAAATTTGTAAAGTATTATGCTATTTGTCTTAATATGAAAACATACAAAAATATAGTCTTTGCTTATTCTGTATTTATGTAATAATTATAAATCACATAAAATAGCTAGGAAAAATCCATTCATTAACTTAGTTCTTGCTCTTGCTAAGAGCTAGAAAGAAATGGGATAGAAATAATAAAATTTTCTATATCTGAATTGTCTTCTTTTTTTTTTATTAAATCATAGCTGTGTACATTAATGTGATCATGGGGCACCATACCCTGGTTTCATAGACCATTTGACACATTTTCATCACACTGGTTAACATAGCCTTCCTGGCATTTTCTTAGTTATTGTGTTAAGACATTTACATTCTACATTTACTAAGTTTCACATGTACCCTTGTAAGATGCACGACAGGTGTAATCCCACCAATCACCCTCCCTCCGCCTATCTTTCCCCCTCCCTCCCCTCTCTCTCCCCCTTCCCCATATTCTTAGGTTATAGCTTTCATATGAAAGCCATAAATTAGTTTCATAGTAGGGCTGAGTACATTGGATACTTTTTCTTCCATTCTTGAGATACTTTACTAAGAAGAATATGTTCCAGCTCCATCCATGTAAACATGAAAGAGGTAAAGTCTCCATCTTTCTTTAAGGCTGCATAATATTCCATGGTGTACCATAATGTATTAATCCATTCATGGATCGATGGGCATCTGGGCTTTTTCCATGACTTAGCAGTTATGAATTGGGCTGCAATAAACGTTCTGGTACAAATATCTTTGTTATAATGTGATTTTTGGTCTTCTGGGTATATATCTAGTAGAGGAATTATAGGATTAAATGGCAGATCTATTTTTAGAACTCTAAGTGTTTTCCAAACATCTTTCCAAAAGGAATGTATTAATTTGCATTCCCACCAGTGGTGATCTTTGACAAGCCAATTAAAACATTCAGTGGGGAAAAGATTCCCTATTTAACAATTGGTGCTTGCTGAACTCACAGGTGACCTGTAGAAGACTGAAACTGGACCCATACCTTTCACCATTAACTAAGATAGATTCTCACTGGACTAAAGATTTAAACTTAAGACATGAAACTATAAAAATACTAGAAGAGAGTGCAGGGAAAACCCTTGAAGAAATCAGTCTGGGTGAGTATATTATGAGGAGGACCCCTCCGGGCAATTGAAGCAGCTTCAAAAATATGCTATTGGGATATGATCAAACTAAAAAGCTTCTGCACAGCCAAGAACACAGTAAATAAAACAAGCAAACAGCCCTCACAATGGGAAAAGATATTTGCAGGTTATGTCTCTGACAAAGGTTTAATAACCAGAATCCACAGAGAAATCAAATGTATAAGCAAGAAAAGAACAAGTGATCCCATCGCAGGCTGGGCAAGGGACTTGTAGAGCAACTTTTCTGAAGAAGACAGGTGCATGGCCTACAGACATATGAAAAAATGCTCATCATCCTTAATCATCAGAAAAATGCAAATAAAAACTAGTTTGAGATATCATCTAACTCCAGTAAGATTAGCCCATATCACAAAATCCCAAGACCAGAGATGTTGGCGTGGATGTGGAGAAAAGGGAAAACTGAATTGTTTTATTTCAAACAAACCAAAAAATAACTTACCCTTCTGACGGCTATGGACCATGATAAGGGTTTAACTTCTCCCCAAATTCTCTGACCACCACCAGCAAAAAGA
Source organism: Nycticebus coucang (assembly GCF_027406575.1). Taxonomy (NCBI): domain Eukaryota; kingdom Metazoa; phylum Chordata; class Mammalia; order Primates; family Lorisidae; genus Nycticebus; species Nycticebus coucang. The sequence continues at coordinate 71,495,644 of NC_069784.1, read as the reverse complement.
TAAAAATAAATACATAAAAGTGGAAAGAAAAAAATCTAAATTGGTCTTTACTACAAATTAGGGAGTCACTGAATGCCCTAAGTCATATTATTATAACAAATCAGAAAAATATTCAATATACCTTAAGTAGTAAAATCCCACCATCACTCCCCCACAAAACCATAAATCAACACCAAAAACATAAGGCAATATTTTAAAACCAGTTAAATATATACTCACATGAACAATTGGGGTTTGAAATGAACATTGGAGTACTGGAAAAAAATTTCTTAGATTAGAACATTTAAAACTAAATGAAGAAATGAAGAAAAGAAGAAATGAAAAAGGAATTAATTGATCTCAGGAAATAAATAGAAGAAAAGGCAAAATTATCTCAGAAACAAAAATAGATCGGAAACTGTTCAAGGGAGAATAGACTTAAATAAAAATTTAATAAAGATTCTTCCCAACCATGAGCATGGTATATTTTTCCATTTGTTAACATTCTCAGCTATCTCTTTTCTTAGAGTTTCATAGTTCTCTTTATATAGATCTTTCACGTCCTTTGTTAGATAAACTCCCAAGTATTTCATCGTCTTTGGCACTACTGTGAATGGGATAGAGTCCTTAACTGTTTTTTCAACTTGACTATTGTTGGTATATACAAAGGCTACCGATTTATGAATGTTGATTTTGTAACCTGAGACACTGCTGTATTCCTTAATCACTTCTAAGAGTTTTGTAGTAGAGTCCCTAGTATTTTCCAGATATACAATCATATCATCTGCGAAGAGCGAAAGTTTGATCTCTTCTGACCCTATGTGGATACCCTTGATCGCCTTTTCTTCCCTAATTGCGGTGGCTAAAACTTCCATTACAATGTTAAAGAGCAATGGAGACAATGGGCAGCCCTGTACCCAAAGCAATATATAATTTCAACGCAATCCCCATTAAAGCTCCACTGTCAGACGTTAAAGATCTTGAAAAAATAATACTTTGTTTTATATGGAATCAGAAACAACCTCGAATAGCCAAGATATTACTCAAAAAAAAAAAAAAAAAGCAGGAGGAATAACGCTACCAGACCTCAGACTATACTACAAATTGATAGTGATCAAAACAGCATGGTACTGGCACAAAAACAGAGGTGTCTGGAACAGAATAGAGAACCAAGAGATAATCCAGCTACTTACCGTTATTTAATCTTTGACAAGCCAATTAAAAACATTCAGTGGGGAAAAGATTCCCTATTTAACAAATGGTGCTGGGTGAACTGGCTGGCAACCTGTAGAAGACTGAAACTGGACCCACACCTCTCACCATTAACCAAGATAGACTCTCACTGGATTAAAGATTTAAACCTAAGACATGAAATTATAAAAGTACTAGAAGAGAGTGTAGGGCAAACTCTTGAAGAAATTGGGTTGGGCGAGTTTTTTATTAGAAGGACCCCCTGGGCAATTGAAGCTGCTTCAAAAATACACTATTGGGACTTGATCAAACTAAAAAGCTTCTGCACAGCCAAGAACACAGTAAGTAAAGCAAGCAAACAGCCCTCAGAATGGGAGAAGATATTTGCAGGTTATGTCTCCGACAAAGGTTTAATAACCAGAATCCACAGAGAACTCAAACGCATTAGCAAGAAAAGAACAAGGGATCCCATCGCAGGCTGGGCAAGGGACTTGAAGAGAAACTTCTCTGAAGAAGACAGGCACACGGCCTTCAGACATATGAAAAAATGCTCATCATCTTTAATCATCAGAGAAATGCAAATCAAAACTACTTTGAGATATCATCTAACTCCAGTGAGACTAGCCTATATCACAAAATCCCAAGACCAGAGATGTTGGCATGGATGTGGAGAAAAGGGAACACTTTTGCATTGCTGGTGGGAATGCAAATTAATACATTCCTTTTGGAAAGAGATATGGAGAACACTTAGAGATCTAAAAATAGATCTGCCATTCAATCCTGTAATCCCCCTACTGGGCATATACCCAGAAGACCAAAAATCACACCTTAACAAAGATATTTGTATCAGAAAATTTATTTCAGCCCAATTCATAATTGCTAAGTCATGGAAAAAGCCCAAGTGCCCATCGATCCACGAATGGATTAATAAATTGTGGTATATGTACACCATGGAATATTATGCAGCCATAAAGAAAGATGGAGACTTTACCTCTTTCATGTTTACATGGATGGAGCTGGAACATATTCTTCTTAGTAAAGTGTCTCAAGAATGGAAGAAAAAGTACCCAATGTATTAACCCTTATTATGAAACTAATGTAGGACCTTCACATGAAAGCTATAACCCAGTTACAACCTAAGAATAGGGAGAGAGGAGAAAGGGAGGGGAGGGAGGGGGGAAGGAGGGGGATTAATGGGATTACACCTGCGGTGCATCTTACAAGGGTATATGTGAATCCTAGTAAATGTGGAATGTAAAGGTCTTAGCAAAATAACTAAGAAAATGCTACAAAAGCTATGTTAACTAATGTGATGAAAATGTGTCAAACGATCTATGAACCAAGTGTATGGTGCCCCACAATCATACTAATGTACACAGCTATGGTTTAGTAAAAAAAAATTAATAAAGAGCATTGGAGAGTGGCAGAAGGATTACCAAGACTTAAACTGAAAATTATAAAAAAGATGAAAAAGTGAAAGTGAGTTTGGGAAAAATGGTAGAAATGGACAGTAAAAACCCATCATTTATATAATCACTATCCTTGAAGAATTTAAAGAAAACAATGGAACAGAACTAATATTCAAAACTATAACCTTAAAAATAGTTCTAGAATTGAAAGGAAACCTGAGTATACATGTTTAAAGGGTCTATTAGACACTTGAAAAATTAACCTAAACAGCTCCAAGACCAATTCTAGTAAAAGCATTAGAATGAAAGTTGAAGAAAACAAAGTTCTCAAGGCAATTGGAAGAAACAATCAAATAATTTTGAGGGAAAAATAATTAGTTAGGCTTCTACAAAAATTTTTATAAAGCATAAAAATGTAAACAATGAAACTAAGAAGTGGCATTTTTGTAATACTCAAACATAGTATGAAGACAGATTATAGCCAGCCAAGCTGTCATTCAGAAATACAATAATAATGGGATTTTACTACCCCACTTCTGGTATAAGACAAATCAAGCAGACAATGGTTAATGAGCAGCTATAAGAAGAAAACAACATACTAATGTAGAACTAATAAACATGTTTTTATGCTCCAATAATGAAGAGTACGTCTTGTCAAGCATCCATGGCTATTCAAAAAAGTTGAACATATGTCAGGGTACAAATAATGCATTACTAAGTTCCACAAAGTAGAGATGTTATGAAGAACACATTCAGACAGCAATGCTATAACCAGAAAACATTTTTTTCAAAATGATCCTTCCATATTTAACTTTAAACATCTTTCATTAAACAATTATTGAGCGAAAGGGAAAACGCAAATAAAAAACTATCTAGAAAACAGCAAAAATGGGAACCATATATACAAAAATTGAGAGATGCAGTTAAATCATAATCAGAGGAAAAGTTATCCTAATGAACACTTTATCAGAAGGAATAAAATAATAAAATATTAATCATTCATATATAGCTCAAAATAAAAATAGAAAAGAACAAAGTAAATCAAAGAAATCATATAAGATGAATAAAGATAATAAGCAGAAATCAATGAAATATGTAGCAGTATATAAACACTGTAACCTAATTAATCAAATTCTGTTTATTAAAAATAATGAAATAAATAATCCTCTGAATAATTTGATCTAGAGAAAGATGTAAAAATTTGAAAAAATGAAAAATTACAGTGGAAAGCTACCAGTTGAGTTAGAAAAAAATTCATAAATATAAAATACAACTTTTCAGGCCTCTATTCAAATAAATTTGAAAATTCAGAATAAAGTGGATAATTTACTAAGTAAATATTTGCCTCATTCAGAGATTTAGAGATAAAATGCATGAACGGACAATTTTGCATAGATTAAGTAGTTAAATTTATTAAGTTAGTACTACACATACACACCACGCACACAGCAACCAGCTCTGATCATTTGTACAGTAGAATGGTAGTAATTTTCCAGATTAGTTCTTATATTTTTAAAAATTGTTCCAGAGTATGAAAACTAAAGCAGTACTTCTAATTATGACAAAGCTATAACATTGATATAGTATAAAAAGAAAACATCAGGCCAGTATCACTTATAAATATTGATATAAACACATTAAATAAAATATAAGCAAACATAATCCAATTCCACATTAAAAAAATTGTATGCCTTGACAAACTGTAACTTATTCTACTGATGAAAGATAGTCCAAAGTCAGGAAATCTATTAATGCACTATATTAGTAGATCTAAGGTGAAATCATTCAATTAACTCTATAAATGTTGAAAAAGCCTTCTGTCATTTCTGATAAAAATACTCAAGAAAACAGAAATTATGGAATTTTTTTAACACTAATTATTCCTTAGAATTAATAGTACAATATGGAGCATCCATCAGAAAGAAGGTGCTGTTTCTGTGCTGTTTCCTGCACAAAAACAACATTGTGCTATGCAATTATAGAACAGAGGAAAAATGAGAAGCATAAGTATTGACAAGTACGAAGTAAAATTATCTCTACTTGCAAATTAAATGTGGAAAACACTACAGAATCCTCATAAACCTAACTTAGTCAATAAAATTCAGCAAGGTAGCAGAATATCCAGTTAATACATAGAAATCATTAGCCTTCGTAAACACAAAAATAACAAGCTATGGAAATCCCATTTACAATAAAAACAAAAATGAAGCAATACATAGAAATAAACTTAATAAGAAATGTGCAAAAGAATCCTCAAGGATGGAAAAGTAAACTTGAACCATTGGAAAATACCCTCTGTTCTTGAATAGGAGAATCCAACATGCTAAAGGTATCAGTACTTCCTCTATTAATTTATCAATTAATATAACCTCCAATAACACTTGTTTTATCGTATGAAACAATTTGATACTAAAGTTCATATGAAAAAACAAACAAAGAACATAGGCAGAAAAATACTGGGGAAAAAAAAAAACAACCCTACCAGATGTTAAAACATATTCAAAGTGTCTATAATTAAAGCAATATGCTACTGGTGCAGGTATAAACAAATAGAACGTCCTTATTCTTAATTATTTTGGTTGGTTTAAAGCCTATTGCGTCTGCAAACAGGATTGCAACGCCAAGAAAGGGGAAGGGAGGGGGGAAGTTTTGGTGGAGGGAGGGTTATGGGTGGGGCCACATATATGGTGCATCTTAGAATGGGTACAGGCGATTGCACTAATGTACACAGCTATGATTTAACAATAAAAAAATAAACAAACAAATAGAACAACAGAATAGAATATACAGCAATGAATAGACACAAGTACATATGGAAATTAAGTATATGGGAATGTCAGCAATTAAATTCCCTCGGGCTAACATAAATATTTTAATAAATGGTGCTGGAAACAGAGTATGGAAAAATGTACAATGGAGACTTAGCGGGGGCGTGTAAAGAGGTGGAAAATCAGAGATGGCTTGGTGGATGTGATGTCTGTTACGTCACTGATACATGCAGGAAAAGCCTTGACTTCACCACAGTGCACTATATCAATTTAGCAAAATTGCATTTCTGTGCCATGAATATGTACAAATAAAAAATAAACAGAAAAAAATGTTGCTAAAAAAACTGGATAGTCACTTGAAAAAGGGTAGAATTAGATTCATAATTCAAACTATATTCTAAAGAGAATGGAGTGAAAAAATATTGTTTGATTAAAGATGGTGGCCAAGTAACAGTTTCCCTGCAACTGGGAACAGTGAGTCTGGGGAGACAAGACTCCAGGCATCTCTGGCCGGTGGGATCTGCCTATAATCATCCCTTTGAGGATACAGGGAGCCATCAAGGGACTTCTGGATCCCAAGAGGAGGACAAAAACAGTGGAAAACTGGCAAGTGGTTGCATGTGTTCTATCGACCTAATCACGCCAGCAACTGTAAGTACAAGCAGCAGTGAGACTGCAAACCTGAAAGGCCTTACCTGTAACTGTTTCGGTGTTCTTGGACTTGGCACTCAGTTGAAATGCCTTGGGGAGAGCTTGAGCAGGAGTGTGGAGAACTTTGGGCTTGTCTGGGGCCCCAGACTGAGCCACTGAGCTGGGCGCAGGAAGCCATTGTGAAAGAACTGCCCTGGCAAACTCCGCCCTCAGGGTCTCAGAGCAAGGATTGGGCGGGTCAAAGTAACCTACTGACTGAGCAGCCTAAATGCAGGGGCTGAGCTGCCTTACAGCCTTAATCCTTAGGGGCAGAGTGAGAAAGTTTTGGCACACTGGAGCCTTGGGATGTTGCCCTGGGTAGAGTACCGTGACATCACAGCTCATAGCAACCTCAAACTCCTGGGCTTGGCACCGCTCAGACCTCCATAAGAGCTGTGCAGCGACCCCCAACCGGTGACCCGCACCCACCGGGCCTCCACATTCCCTGACCAGGAACTGCAGGAGCCACGCAACCCCGCGTCCTCCCTCCTGTGTCCTCCCAGCTTCCACACTAGCCCGTTCATCTGGACAGGGACTCTGGTAGCTACATGACCTTTGGAGCCCTCCCGGCCTCTGTGCAGAGCTCTTCTCCTGGCCAGAGACTGCTGGAGCCTTGGGCTCTCTGTGCCAAAGTCACTGGGTGCTTGGCACTCCCAGAACCGTGTGCCCCACCCCCATCCCTGTTGCTGGATTTGGGAGTGTCACAAACCGGAGCGGCTTCCACAACCAGAACTCCCTAGCTAGAGCTGTCCCAGAGGAACCACACAGGGTCACTCCCTAGAAAGATCCAGCAACAACAGAGTGATCCCACTGGGGTCTAATCTTGGAGAGACACCTCCCCAACTCTGAGGACAGCCAGAGGCAATGGTAAAAAACAATCATGAGGCAAAATCAACAAAAAAACTCTGGCAATATGAATAATCAGAGTAGATCAACTCCCCCAAGGATCAATGGGGCAGACACAGCACAAGACCCCCATGCACAAACAAATAGCTGAGATGCCAGAAATTGAATTCAGGATCTGGATAGCAAATAAGATCGAATTAGAATTCCAAAAGTTATCTCAAGAATTCAATGGATTCAAAGACCAAATGACCGAAGATTTCGACACATTGAGACAAGAAGTTGCATCCCTCAAAGATCTGAGAAACACAGTAGAATCCCTCAGAAATAAAATGGAGCAAGCAGAGGAAGGATTTCTGACATTGAAGACAAAGCTTTTGAATGCTCCCAAATCCTCAAAGAAGAAGAGAAATGGAGAGCAAAAACAGACCACTCTCTCAGAGAGCTCTTGGATAATTTGAAGAAAACCAATATTTGTCTTATAGGGGTCCCCAAAGTGACGAAGTGGCTTCACAAGGCACAGAGTCTCTTCTCCATGAGATTATGAAGGAGAACTTTCCAGACATGCCAAGAGATTCCGTAATTCAGATAGCAGACAGTTTCAGAACTCCAGCATGACTCAACCCACATAAGATATAAGACATCACCCAGACACATCATAATCAATTTCACTGTGGCTCAATGAGTAGGGCGCCGGCCCCATATGCCGAGGGTGGCGGGTTCAAACCCAGCCCAGGCCAACTGCAACAAAAAAATAGCCGGGCGTTGTAGCGGGCGCCTGTAGTCCCAGCTACTCGGGAGGCTGAGGCAAGAGAATTGCGTAAGCCCAAGAGTTAGAGGTTGCTGTGAGCCGTGTGATGCCACGGCACTCTACCAAGGGCGGTACAGTGAGACTCTGTCTCTACAAAAAAAAAAAAAAAAAACAAAGTTAATATGAAGGAGAAAATTCTGAAAGCTGCCAGACGAAAGAAAACCATTACCTACAAGGGGAAGAATATCAGAATAACTGCAGATCTCTCTGCTGAAACCTTTCAAGCTAGAAGAGGATGGTCATCGACTTTTAATCTCCTAAAACAAAATAACTTTCAACCCAGGATCCTGTACCCAGCTTAACTGAGCTTCATTTATGACAGAGAAATTAAATACTTCAACGACATTCACATGTTGAAGAAATTTGCCACAACTAAACAAGCTCTCCAGGACATTCTTAGACCTATCCTCCATAAAGACCAGTGTAATTCTCCACCACAAAAGTAAACCCACCGAAAAAATTTTTGATCAAATTCAAACTTCCATAGTCCAAAAGGATTAAAAATGTCCACCGGTCTCTCGAAAGGCTTATCAATACTCTCAATTAATGTGAATGGTTTAAATTGTCCTCTAAAGAGGCATAGGTTGGCGGACTGGATACAAAAACTCAAGCCAGATATCTGCTGCATCCAAGAATTGCATCTTACATTAAAAGACAGATATAGACTCAAGGTGAAGGGATGGTCATCTATATTCCCGGCAAATGGAAAGCAGAAAAAAGCAGGCGTTGCAATCCTGTTTGCAGACGCAATAGGCTTTAAACCAACCAAAATAATTAAGGATAAGGATGGACACTTCATATTTCTTAAAGGTAATACTCAATATGATAAGATCTCAATTCTTAGTATTTATGCACCCAACAACAATGCACCTCAATTTACAAGAGAAACTCTAACAGACATGAGCAACTCGATTTCCTCCACTTCCTAGTAGTTGGAGATTTTAACACCCCTTTAGAAGTCCTGGATAGATCCTCCAAAAAGAAGCTAAGCAAAGAAATTTTAGATTGAAATTCAACCATTCAACATCTGGACTTAACAGACATCTACAGAACATTTGATCCCAACAAAACTGAATACACATTCTTCTCATCAGCCCACGGAACATACTCCAAAATCAACCACATCCTAGGCCACAAATCTAACCTCAGCAAATTTAAAAAAATAGAAATTATTCCTTGCATCTATCAGACCATCATGGAATAAAAGTTGAATTAAATAACAACAGGAACCTGCATACCCATACAAAAATATGGAAGCTAAACAACCTTATGCTGAAGGATACATGGGTTATAGATGAGATTAAGAAGGAAATCACCATATTTTTGGAACAAAACAACAATCAAGACACGAATTACCAGAACCTCTGGGATACTGCAAAGGGAGTCCTAGAGGGAAATTTATAGCACTGCAAGTCTTCCTCAAGAAAACGGAAAGAGACGAAGTCAATAATTTAATGGAACATCTCAAGCAACTGGACAAAGAAGAACACTTCAACCCCAAACGCAGCAGAAGAAAAGAAATAACCAAAATCAGAGCAGAATTAAATGAAATTGAAAACAAAAGAATTATACAACAGATCAATAAATCGAAAAGCTGGTTTTTTGAAAAGATCAATAAAATAGATAAACCTTTGGCCAACCTAACCAGGAAAAAAAAGAGTAAAATCTCTAATTTCATCAATCAGAAATGGTAATGATGAAATAACAACAGACCCCTCAGAAATTCAAGAAATCCTTAACGAATACTACAAGAAATTCTACTCTCACAAATATGAAAATCTGAAAGAAATCGACCAATACCTGGAAGCACGCCACCACCTACCAAGACTTAGCCAGAACGAAGTGGAAATGTTGAACAGGCCTATATCAAGTTCTGAAATAGCATCAACTATACAAAATCTCCCTAAAAAGAAAAGCCCAGGACCAGATGGCTTTACGTCAGAATTCTACCAAACATTTCAAGAAGAACTAGTACCTATACTACTAAACCTCCTCCAAAATATAGAAAAAGAAGGAATATTACCAGCACATTCTATGAAGCAAACATCACCTTGATCCCCAAACCAGGGAAAGATCCAACAAGAAAAGAAAATTATAGACAAATATCACTAATGAATATAGATGCTAAAATACTCAATAAGATCCTAACAAACAGAATCCAACAACACATCAAAAAAATTATACACCATGACGAAGTCGGATTTATCCCAGGGTCTTAAGGCTGGTTCAATATACGTAAATCTATAAATTTAATTCAACACATAAACAAAAATAAAGACCATATGATTCTTTCAATTGATGCAGAAAAAGCTTTCGATAATATCTAGCATCCCTTCATGATCAGAGCACTTAAGAAAATTGGTATAGAAGGGACATTTCTTAAACTAATAGAGGCCATCTACAGCAAACCCACAGCCAATATCGTATTGAATGGAGTAAATTGAAATCATTTCGACTTAGATCAGGAATCAGGCAAGGCAATTGTCTCCATTGCTCTTTAACATTGTAATGGAAGTTTTAGCCATTGCAATTAGGGAAGGAAAGGCGATCAAGGATATCCACATAGGGTCAGAAAAGATCAAACTTTCAATCTTCGCAGATGATATGATCGTATATCTGGAAAACACTAGGGATTCTATATAAAACTTTTAGAAGTGATCAAGGAATATAGCAATGTCTCAGGCTACAAAATCAACACCCATAAATCTGTAGCCTTTATATATACCAACAATAAGCAAGCCGAACAAACAGTCCAAGACTCTATTCCTTTGACAGTAGTGCCAAAGAAGATGAAATATTTGGGAGTATACCTAACAAAGGATGTGAAAGATCTCTACAAAGAGAACTATGAAACTCTAAGAAAAGAAATAGCCGAAGATTTTAACAGATGGAAAAACATACCATGCTCATGGCTGAGAAGAATCAACATTGTTAAAATGTCCATACTGCCCAAAGCAATATACGATTTTAATGCAATTCCTATTAAAGCTCCATTGTCATACTTTAAAGATCTTGAAAAAATAATACTTCTTTTTATATGGAATCAGAAAAAAACCTTGAATAGCCAAAACATTACTGAGCAATAAAAACAAAGCAGGAGGAATCACACTACAAGACCTGACACTGTACTATAAATCCATAGTGATTAAAACAGCATGGTAGTGGCACAAAAGCAGAGAAGTAGATGTCTGGAACAGAATAGAGAACCAAGAATGGATCCAGCTACTTACGGTTATTTGATCTTTGACAAGCCAATTAAAAACATTCAGTGGGGAAAAGATTCCCTATTTAACAAATGGTGCTGGGTAAACTGGCTTGCAACCTGTAGAAGATTGAAACTGGACTCACCTTTCACCACTAACTAAGATAGACTGTCACTGGATAAAAGATTTAAACTTAAGACATGAAACTATAAAAATACTTGAAGAAAGTGCAGGGAAAACTCTTGAACGAATTGGCCTGGGTGAATATTTTATGAGGAGGACTCCCCAGGCAATTGAAGCAGTATCAAAAATACACTACTGGGATCTGATCAAACTAAAAAGCTTCTGCACAGCCAAGAACATAGTGAGTAAAGCAAGCAGACAGCCCTCAGAATGGGAGAAAATATTTGAAGGTTATACCTCCGATAAAGGTCTAATAACCAGAATCCACAGAGAACTCAAACGTATTGACAAGACAAGAACACGTGACCCCATCTCAGGGTGGGCAAGGGACTTGAAGAGAAACTTCTCTAAAGAAGACCGATGCACAATCTACAAACACATGAAAAAAAGCTCATCATCCTTAATCATCAGAGAAATGCAAATCAAAACTACTCTGAGATATCACCTAACCCCAGTAACAGTAGCCCACATAACAAAATCCCAAAACCAGAAATGTTGGCGTGGATGTGGAGGAAAGGGCACACTTCTACACTGCTGGTGGGAATTCCCACTAATACGTGCCTTCTGGAAGGATGTCTGGAGAATACTTAGAGACCTAAAAATAGACCTGCCTTTCGATCCTATAATTCCTTTACTAGGTTTATACCCAGAAGACCAAAAGTCACAATATAACAAAGACATCTGTACCAGAATATTTATTGCAGCCAAATTCATAATTGCTAAGTCATGGAAGAAGCCCAAGTGCCCATTGACCCACGAATGGACTAGCAAATTGTGGTACATGTATACCATGGAATACTATGCAGCCTTAAAGAAAGATGGAGACTTTACCTCTTTCATGTTTACATGGATGGAGCTGGAACATATTCTTCTTAGCAAAGTACAGGAATGGAAGAAAAAGTATCCAATGTACTCAGCCCTACCATGAAGCTAAATTATACCTTTCACATGAAGACCATAACCCAACTATAGCACAAGACTATGGGGAAAGGGCCAAGGAAGGGGAAGGGAGGGGGGAGGTTTTGGTGGAGGGAGGGTAATGGGTGGGGCCACATCTATGGTGCATCTTAGAATGGGTACAGGCGATTGTACTAATGTACACAGCTATGATTTAACAATAAAAAAAAAGAAAAAATATTGTTTAAAAAAAACCCTCACCAGCCTATAATTCTATACAATGTAATTATTCTTTAAAATTAAAGGAGATATAAAGATTTTGAAAAACAGGAAAGGGAAAACTTCATTGTCAGTAGACCTGCCCTACAATAAATAATTAAAATCGTGAAAAAAGTTTATTTTAAAATGTCAATATTCAAAATACCTCAGAAACTATATTCTTGTAATTGTTTAAATATATAATGTCAACCTCTAGTTGTTAACTTAAATATGTGTGAGGGGATATGCAGTTGTTTACCAAGGAAAAAATATTTAAAGATTTAAGCGTTGCCTTGCTGGTTTTGGTCATGTTTTACAGGTCCAAAGGCTTACTTATACCAGTGTCAAGAGCAGTTCAGTCCCTGAGAGACTGACTCAGGCAAATGAAAAAGAAGATAATAATGCAATAGACACCAGAAAGTCAATTTTTTTTTTGTTTTATTTGGGGGGAGGGGGTTTATTATTAAATCATAGCCGTGTACATTAATGCGATCATGGGGCACCATACACTGGTTTTATAGACTGTTTGACACATTTTCATCACACTGGTTAACATAGCGTTCCTGGCATTATCTTTGTTATTGTGTTAAGATGTTTATATTCTACATTTACTAAGTTTCACATGTACCCTTGTAATCCCACCAATCACCCTCTCTCAACCCACCCTTCTCCCTCCCTCCCCTCCCTTTCCCCCTTCCCCATACTCTTAGGTTATAACTGGGACTCTAGATTTCGAAGTAATCTGGAAAGGTATTTTCCACAGCTTGTTGAGAATTGAGTATTTTTCCTTGCAAGAAGTGGTCCACAGCTGCAAGAAGTGGTAGTCAGTTGGTGTAGGGTCTGGTGACTATGGTGAATGGCAGAGAGTTTCCATGTCCAGCTTCTGCAGTTTGAAGAGCATTATTTATATCTTGCAAGAGGATCAGCCTGTTTCTACTGACCACTCTTGGCTGCTTATTCTCGTGTCCTCATCATGTCTTCCAGTTGGCTACAGTAGACGTCGCTGAAACCGACTGACCAGGTTTTCTGAGGCTATAGTGGACAATACAGTGCTGGACAACCAAACAGACATTAGCTTTTCTTTTTTTTTTTTTTTATCTTTTTTTTTTTTATTGTTGGGGATTCATTGAGGGTACAATAAGCCAGTTACACTGATTGCAATTGTTAGGTAAAGTCCCTCTTGCAATCATGTCTTGCCCCCATAAAGTGTGACACACACTAACACCCCACCCCCCTCCCTCCATCCCTCTTTCTGCTTCCCCCCCCCATAACCTTAATTGTCATTAATTGTCCTCATATCAAGATTGAGTACATAGGATTCATGCTTCTCCATTCTTGTGATGCTTTACTAAGAATAATGTCTTCCACTTCCATCCAGGTTAATACGAAGGATGTAAAGTCTCCATTTTTTTTAATGGCTGAATAGTATTCCATGGTATACATATACCACACCTTGTTAATCCATTCCTGGGTTGGTGGGCATTTAGGCTGTTTCCACATTTTGGTGATTGTAAATTGAGCTGCAATAAACAGTCTACTACAAGTGTCCTTATGATAAAAGGATTTCTTTCCTTCTGGGTAGATGCCCAGTAATGGGATTGCAGGATCAAATGGTAGGTCTAGCTTGAGTGCTTTGAGGTTTCTCCATACTTCCTTCCAGAAAGGTTGTACTAGTTTGCAGTCCCACCAGCAGTGTAAAAGTGTTCCCTTCTGTCCACATCCACGCCAGCATCTGCAGTTTTGAGATTTTGTGATGTGGGCCATTCTCACTGGGGTTAGATGATATCTCAGGGATGTTTTGATTTGCATTTCTCTAATACATAGAGATGATGAACATTTTTTCATGTGTTTGTTAGCCATTCGTCTGTCGTCTTTAGAGAAAGTTCTATTCATGTCTCTTGCCCATTGATATATGGGATTGTTGGCTTTTTTCATGTGGATTAATTTGAGTTCTCTATAGATCCTAGCTATCAAGCTTTTGTCTGATTGAAAATATGCAAATATCCTTTCCCATTGTGTAGGTTGTCTCTTTGCTTTGGTTATTGTCTCCTTAGCTGTACAGAAGCTTTTCAGTTTAATGAAGTCCCATTTGTTTACTTTTGTTGTTGTTGCAATTGCCATGGCAGTCTTCTTCATGAAGTCTTTCCCCAGGCCAATATCTTCCAGTGTTTTTCCTATGCTTTCTTTGAAGATTTTTATTGTTTCATGCCTTAAATTTAAGTCCTTTATCCATCTTGAATCAATTTTTGTGAGTGGAGAAATGTGTGGGTCCAGTTTCAGTCTTTTACATGTAGACATCCAGTTCTCCCAACACCATTTATTGAATAGGGAGTCTTTCCCCCAAGACAAGTTCTTGTTTGTTTTATCGAAGAATAGGTGGTTGTAAGATGTTAGTTTCATTTCTTGGTTTTCAATTTGATTCCAAGTGTCTATGTCTCTGTTTTTGTGCCAGTACCATGCTGTCTTGAGCACTATGGCTTTGTAGTACAGACTAAAATCTGGTATGCTGATGCCCCCAGCTTTATTTTTGTTACTAAGAACTGCCTTAGCTATAAGGGGTTTTTTCCGGTTCCATACAAAATGCAGAATCATTTTTTCCAAATCTTGAAAGTACGATGTAGGTACTTTGATAGGAATGGCATTGAATAGGTAGATTGCTTTGGGAAGTATAGACATTTTAAAAATCTTGATTCTTCCAATCCATGAGCATGGTATGTTCTTCCATTTGTTAATATCCTCTGCTATTTCCTTCCTGAGGAGTTCATAGTTTTCTTTATAGAGGTCCTTCACCTCCTTCGTTAGGTATATTCCTAGGTATTTCATTTTCTTTGAAACTATGGTGAAGGGAGTTGTGTCCTTAATTAGCTTCTCATCTTGACTGTTGTTGGTGTATACAAAGGCTACTGACTTGTGGACATTGATTTTATATCCTGAAACATTACTGTATTTTTTGATGACTTCTAGGAGTCTTGTGGTTGAGTCTTTGGAGTTCTCTAACTATAAGATCAAGTCGTCAGCAAAGAGGGAGACTTTGACCTCCTCTGCTCCCATTTGGATTCCCTTTATTTCCTTGTCTTGCCTAATTGTGTTGGCTAGAACTTCTAGCACTATGTTGAATAGTAAAGGTGACAGAGGACAACCTTGTCTGGTTACAGTTCTAAGAGGAAAAGCTTTCAGTTTTACTCCATTCAGTAAAATATTGGCTGTGGGTTTGTCATAGATAGCTTCAATCAGTTTTAGAAATGTGCCACCTATGCCTATACTCTTCAGTGTTCTAATTAGAAAAGGATGCTGGATTTTATCAAATGCTTTTTCTGCATCTATTGAGAGGATCATGTGATCTTTATTTTTGCCTCTGTTAATATGGTGGATAACGTTTATGGACTTGCATATGTTAAACCAGCCTTGCATCCCTGGGATGAAGCCTACTTGATCATGATGAATGACTTTTTTGATGATAAGCGGTAATCTATTGGCTAGGATTTTGTTGAGGATTTTTGCATCTATATTCATGAGTGAGATTGGTCTGAAATTCTCCTTTTTGTTTGGGTCTTTTCCTGGTTTTGGTATCAGGGTGATGTTTGCTTCATAGAATGTGTTGGGGAAGATTCCTTGTTCCTCAGTTTTTTGGAATAATTTCTGCAGTACAGGAATAAGCTCTTCCTTGAAGGTTTGATAGAATTCTGGAGTGAAGCCATCTGGACCAGGGCATTTTTTAGTTGGAAGCTGTTTTATTGTTTCTTTGATCTCAGTGCTTGAAATTGGTCTGTTCAGGAGGTCTATTTCTTCCTGGCTAAGTCTACGGAGAGGGTGTGATTCCAAACATTGATCCATTTCCTTGACATTGTCAAATTTCTGGGCATAGAGTTTCTGGTAGTATTCAGAGATGATCTCTTGTATCTCTGTGGGATCAGTTGTTATTTCCCCTTTATCATTTCTGATTGAGGTTACTAGAGATTTTACTTTTCTATTTCTAGTTAGTCTGGCCAATGGTTTATCTATTTTATTTATTTTTTCAAAAAACCAACTCCTTGTTTCATTAATTTTCTGAATGATTCTTTTGTTTTCAATTTCATTGATCTCTGATTTGATTTTGGATATTTCTTTTCTTCTACTGAGTTTAGGCTTAGATTGTTCTTCTTTTTCCAATTCCATAAGATCTCTTGTGAGATTGTTGATGTGCTCTCTTTCTGTTTTTCGAATGTAGGCATCTAAAGCGATGAATTTTCCTCTCAAAACTGCTTTTGCAGTATCCCACAGGTTTTGGTAGCTTGTGTCTTCATTGTTGTTATGCTCAAGGAAGTTAATGATTTCCTGTTTTATTTCTTCCTGCACCCATCTGTTATTCAACAGAAGATTGTTTAATTTCCATGCCTTTGGGTGGGGTCGAGCGTTTTTGTTAGAGTTGAGTTCCACCTTTAGTGCCTTATGTTCTGAGAAGATACAAGGTAAAATTTCAATTCTTTTGATTCTGTTGATATTTGCTTTGTGTCCCAGGATATGATCAATTTTGGAGAATGTTCCATGGGGTGATGAGAAGAATGTATATTCTTTGTGTTTGGGGTGGAGTGTTCTATATGCGTCTATCAAGCATAGTTGGTCTAAGGTCTCATTTAAATCTCTTTGTTTAATTTCTGTTTAGAGGAACTGTCCAGCTCTGTAAGAGGTGTGTTAAAGTCCCCTGTTATGATGGTATTATCAGATATCATATTGCTCAGACTGAGTAAGGTCTGCTTCAAGAATCTGGGAGCATTTAAATTGGGTGCATAAATATTTAGAATGGAAATGTCTTCTTGTTGTAGTTTTCCCTTGACCAATATAAAGTGACCATCTTTGTCTTTTTTGACTTTAGTTGCTTTAAATCCACATGTATCTGAAAATAAGATTGCAACTCCTCTATTCTTCTGAATTCCGTTTGCCTGAAAAATTGTCTTCCAACCCTTGACTCGGAGCTTTAATTTGTCTTTTGAAGCCAGGTGTGTTTCTTGCAGACAGCAAATGGATGGCTTGTGTTTTTTAATCCAGTCAGCCAATCTATGTCTCTTCAGTGGGGAATTCAAGCCATTAACATTTATGGAGATAATTGATAAGTGTGGTAGTATTCTATTCATCTTATTTGGTGAGAGCCCATTGCTTAGTTTTATCTTTTGCATCAGTGTGGAGGTTAGGTTCTGACCTTTGATTTCTGAGTTCTTACTTTGCTGCTGATCCATTGTGGTGGTCAGTGTGCAGAACAGGTTGAAGTATTTCCTGTAGAGCTGGTCTTGTTGTGGCGAATTTCCTCAATGTTTGTATATCCGTAAATGATTTGATTTCTCCGTCAATTTTGAAGCTTAGCTTAGCAGGGTACAGAATTCTGGGCTGAAAATTGTTGTGTTTAAGTAGATTAAAGGTAGATGACCATTGTCTTCTTGCTTGGAAAGTTTCATTAGAGAAGTCTGCGGTCACTCTGATGGATTTGCCCCTGTAGGTCAACTGGCGCTTACTCCTGGCAGCTTGCAGAATCTTTTCTTTTGTCTTGACTTTGGACAGGTTCATCACAATGTGTCTTGGAGAAGCTCGGTTAGAGTTGAGGCGACCTGGGGTCCGATATCCCTCTGAAAGCAGTGTGTCAGAATCTTTGGTGATGTTTGGGAAATTTTCATTTATAATATTCTCTAGTATGGCTTCCATTCCTCTGGGGTATTCTTCTTCCCCTTCTGGAATTCCTATAACTCGTATGTTGGAACGCTTCATAAAGTCCCATAATTCTAACAGTGAACGTTCTGCTTTCTCTCTCTTCTTTTCTGCCTCTTTTACTATCTGAGTTATCTCAAGAACTTTGTCTTCTACCTCTGAAATTCTTTCTTCTGCATGGTCTAACCTGTTGCTGATACTTTCCATTGCATCTTTAAGTTCCCTGATTGACTGTTTCACTTCCTTCAGCTCTGCTATATCCTTTTTATATTCTTCATATCGTTCATCTCTTATTTGATTCTGTTTTTGGATTTCATTTTGGTTATTTTCCACTTTATTAGCAGTTTCCTTCATTGTTTCCATCATTTCTTTCATTGTTTTCAACATGTGTATTCTAAATTCCCTTTCTGTCATTCCTAACATTTCTGTATAGGTGGAATCCTCTGCAGTAGCTACCTCATGGTCCTTTGGCGGGGTTGTTCTGGACTGGTTCTTCATGTTGCCTGGAGTTTTCTGCTGATTCTTCCTCATGAGTGATTTCTTTTATCTGTTTCCTTGCCCTAATTTTCCTTTCACTTCCTCTTGCTCTTTAAGTTCTTGTGCCTGTGGACTAAGGGTTACAGGACCAGAAGAGTGAAAAGGTTGAGGAGCAAAAAAGGGATGAAAGAAAGGAGTACCGAGTGATAAGAAAAAAACGAAAGGTAGAGAAATGAGAGGGGTGGGGATAAGGAATATTGACAAAAAGAAGAGAGGTACAGAAAGAGGGAGACAGGGCAATATAGGTGTACAGTAGGGTACTTTGACACAACCTTAAAAAAACCCACCTTCTGGGAGTGCCCAGTTGGGTGGTTCCCTTGAGGTCAGCAGCTCTTTGCTAACCTGATCAGACACAGTACCCCACCTCCACCAAGTAGAGAGGAAAGACAAAAATGCTATAAATCAAACCAAAACAAGCAAACAGAAAACTTTACGGGGATACAATTGGGTGAAAAACCAAATGATAGGGGTAGGAACACTAGCAAACATGAAGTTGTAGTTATTAAAAAAGGCAGCAATGGAAAATTATAATTAAACTAGAAAAGTTGAGAAAGAAAAAGGGATCTGTATGGAAAAGATTGAAATTAAAAGACAAAAGAACATCAACAACATCAAAACAAACAAACAAACAAAAAAAACCAAACAAACAAAAAAAAGAAAAAAATATACAACCAAAAACAAAGCAGTTTGTATATGTTATTGAATATTGTCTGGGCAACACGTGGTCTTCTGGGGTATGAGATGTTAGTCACAGTTCTGATACGACTGGAGGCTGCTGATTTCTCAAACGCCAGCAGGTAGACACCCTAAATCTCTCTTCAGCCCACTTAAAAGGCACTTTGTATTTGTAAACTTGCTGAGCAGAAGCTTTCCCAGCTTTCTCGCTGGAATCACTGCTGAAGTGGCTATCCGCTTACCCAGTGTGCCAAAACCGGTCTCACTCTGCCCCTGAGGGTTAGGGCTGCAAGGCGGCTCAGACCCCACCCTTAGGCTACTTGGTTGCTGGGTTACAAGCTCCCACCCATTTCTAGCTCTGCGACCCTGAGGGCGGAGCTTGCCGGGGCAGATCACTGACAATGGTTCCGTGTGACCCACCCCCAAACACTATTAGCTCCGTCTGGCTCAGCGGCTCAGACTGGGGCCCTAGACAACGGCCAAAGTTCTCCGCACTCCTGCTCAGGCCTTCCCCAGGGCAGTTCAACTCAGTACCAAGCCCAAGGACATCAAAACAGTTCACAGGTAAGGCCTTTCTGGTTTGCAGTCTCGCTGCTACTGAACTTACAGTTGTGGGCGGGTTTAGAGGGATTGAACACACGCGACCACTTGCCGGTTTTCCACTGTGTTAGTCCTCCTCTTGGGGTCCAGAAGTCTCTCGCTGACTCCCTGTATCCTCATAGGAGTCATGATAGGCAGTTCCCACCAGCCAGAGATGCCTGGAATCCTATCTCCCCAGACTCAACGGTGCCCAGATGCAAGGAAGCTGTTACTTGGCGGCCATCTTGCTCCGCCTCAGCAGGGTTGATGTGCATTCTTCAACCTTCTCTCTTGGTGCAGCTCTAATCCACCAGGTTACTTGCTATATTTCT
Source organism: Nycticebus coucang (assembly GCF_027406575.1). Lineage (NCBI taxonomy): Eukaryota > Metazoa > Chordata > Mammalia > Primates > Lorisidae > Nycticebus > Nycticebus coucang. The sequence goes on along the minus strand of NC_069784.1, from coordinate 71,475,613 downwards.
GTCCTTTAGCTCTCCTTCTGGACGGGAGCCTCTGTGGAATGCTGGCTTCAGTCAGCCATCTTGTCTCTGCCCCTTCTCTGAGCTGTTCCGTGGATCTGGTTTGGTTCACCCAGAAGAACTAGCAAGTTTGGCTGAGTCAAAGGGCAAGCAAGAACCTGTCCATCATATCCTCCCTTTCCATGTCCTCTAACCTGGTGAAAACACTGTTTTTTTGACATTAGCTTTTCTTAAAAAAAAAATAATATTCAATTTTGGACCGTGTTTTGGCACTTCATCTTTATATAACCATTGTGTTGAATAATGATGATTCTTAAAAAGAAAATCCATTTTTCATGACACGTGTATAATTTGTTTGGCTTTATGTTGTGACTACAAAGAAAGGAAAGCTTCAAGACGATTTCTCTCTTCTGACACTGTTTAATTCATATGAAATCCATCTATTCAGCTTCTTTACCTTGCATATTTGTTTCAAATGGTTCAATATTGTCGAAATAGAAACATCAAACTTTGCTGCTAATTCACATGTAGGTTGAGGTGATTTTTGCTTCCACTACAGCTTTTAGCCCATCATTATTCACCTTGGTCTCAGGTTGCCCTCGAGGTTCATTTTTAAGAATAAAATCACCGAACAGAACTTCTCAAACCATCAACATACTAAGTATTCATCGATCACATCCTTCATGTCCTTCCCAAACGGTTGATATTTTGAGCTCTCTGGCCTGCACTGGCTCCATGATAGAACTCATATTCAAAAGTACACACATTTTTGATATCCCTCGTCTCACAAAAATTGCTCTAAAAAAATTTAAGAGACAATCACAAGGCAAAATATTCACTTGAAAGAATGAGGACATGCCTTCACAAAAACGAACAAACAAATAAGAACAACAACAACAACAAAAAACTCCATGAAGTGTCCAAGTGAAGTGTCAGAGATATCAACCATCAAACTTATTACTTCAGGAAATTAGGCATTCTATACTTAATAACTTAATTTTACATGAATGTGTTTTTAATCGATTATAACCAAGAAGTAACACTTAAGCATGAATACTACTTTAGTGAGGTTTTGTATTTGGGGGGGTATATATTTTTTTTTTCTTTTTTATTGTTGGGGATTCATTGAGGGTACAATAAGCCAGTTACACTGATTGCAATTGTTAGGTAAAGTGGGGGGGTATATTTTAAATATTGGATTTAATAAAACTTATGTATGGGTCAACCATTGCCTTCCATGGAACCCTCCCTGACACATCCACCCAAAATGATGAGGTGAGGGGCTGAAAATCAGGGCATTAATTATAAGTCTGTACACAGAAAGACTAGATCCTCACATCTGTTTGCAGAGAAGTCAGTGTACTGTGAGTGTGGATTCTACCCAGGTGAGGAAAGAAGTAAGCTCTCTGAACAATCGGAAATTCTCTAGTAGAAAATCACAATGTAAAGGGTGCTCCCTCCTCCTCCTCCACCCACACTTTCAGGGACCTTGCATTGATGACCACCACTCTGGTCATGGAGTTGCAAGGATTTAACCAGTAATTTCCAGGACCTTGGCTCTCAACCTGAGTGCAAAGCCCTATCAAGAGAATGATGCTGAGAATAGCACTATAGAGTAAGCTGGGAAGTCTTAGAGTTCTTAGCACCACGTCTTTCCAAAGCGAATGAATAGCTTCCTTCCTTCCTTCCTTCCTTCCTTCCTTCCTTCCTTCCTTCCTTCCTTCCTTCCTTCCTTCCTTCCTTCCTTCTTTCCTTCCTTCCTCCCTCCCTCCCTCCCTCCCTCCCTCCCTCCCTCCCTCCCTCCCTCCCTTCCTTCCTTCCTTCCTTCCTTCCTTCCTTCCTTCCTTCCTTCTCTCTCTCTCCCTCTCTTGTTACTTCTAACATCTGGACACATTTTATGTTCAAAACTTCATTAATAGATTTTAGTTATGGGTTTTTAAAATGAAGTATAATTGAAAAATGTTCTCATATTCGTTTTGACTCATTTATTCACAGGTATGGTATCCTGCTACAAGAATAAAAACTTTTTAACATTTTAAATGGCTCCTTGTCTCATTTTCTTCATTTATAATAAGGTAACAACAACAGTACCTTAGGGTTAAGACAATTAATTGAAATAATTCATGGAAAGTACCCAGCTTTGTGCCAGCACATAAGCTTTCAATTAATGTCTTTCATTGTTGTCATAGTTCATTATTATTTTATTTATTATTAATTATTCAATTAGCCATCCAGCTAAATGTTAAACTTCAGTTGATCTTTGAACAACATGGGGCTTGGAGCAATTACTCCTGTGCAGTCAAACTTCTGCATAGAAACTTTGAGTCCTCCTAACTTAGCTACTGCTATCCTAGTGTTGATAGCCTTACCAATTACAAAAACGGTTTATTAACACATATTGTCTATGTTATCTATATTATATGCTGTTTTCTTATAATAAAACTGAGCTACAGGAAAAATGTGTTTATGAAAATCATAAGGCTTTTATCTTTTTAGCAACCTGGACAGATTTGGAGAACATCCTCCTAAGCCGAGTATTGCAAGGACAGAAATGACCATCTCATGTACTCACCACTAAACTGAAAATAGTAGATTAACAGCTATGGGTTCACATGGGAGAAAAACTCAGTCAGATTCCAGCGGTGATGGAGGCGTTTGGTGGGCTCCTGTCCAACCGGCACAGTACATGGATATACAGTTCCCCTCCTGGGTGAAGGACACAGCTACAACCAGACCTTTAACTTTACAAACGTGAACTATGTGACCTAATTGTATGTACCCTTGTGTTGATCTGAAAATTTTAAAAAGGAGATCATAAGGAAGAGAAAGTATATTCACGATTTAATAAGTGTAGAGAATCCCATGAAGGTCTTCATCACATTTAGGATGAGCAGGCTGAGGAGGAGGAAAAGGAGAGTTTGCTCTTGCTGTCTCAGGGTGGCAGAGGGGGGGACAAAACCTTGCGTATGTGGGTCCACACAGCTCAAACCCATGTTGTTCAAGAATTGAAGTGTTTGTATTATGTCTGTATTAGGTTTGTTAACATAATTTAAAACTGGAAAGAACACATTATAACACAACATGATAAATGACCAAGATCACTCTCTCAATATTTCATCTTTGAAAATGTTTATTTTTGAGGAATAATATGCTATCAGCTAAGCTTTGAAATGTACCTTGTAAAATGAGAGTGTTCATTACTAATATGAATAGAACAGTAGTAAAATGTTGCTGATATGAAACGAATGTACTCTGTGGTATTAGAGTTCATTGTTAGTTTAAATAAAATAATAATGTCAGCAAGCCTTAGCTCAATCAATTTATGGACCCTTTTATTTTACCGTATTATCTTCCTTGTGTCTAAGTCTAACCTTTCTTTATTGGAAACTTTCGTGCTTTATTATTTCTGGTAAGTGAAATAGATTTTTCTGACAGACTTAAATGTTACCACTTGATGTTTCTACTATTACACAAATACAGCTCTTTTCCTTAACAATTTCTCCAAATAATTCCTGTTGACAACATACACAGGGCAATTTGCACTGTGATCTTTGCACTGTTCTCTTAGCAAATCAATAGTCTTCAGCTGCAAAAGGTGGGCAAAACACAGAGTGCATGCCACGCTGTCTGTAGGAATTATTAGATATCTGCAAAAACCTTGGTCTTGTCCACATATGAATTAAAAAGTCATCTGAAGGGCGGCGCCTGTGGCTCAGTGAGTAGGGCGCCAGCCCCATATGCCGAGGGTGGCGGGTTCAAACCCAGCCCCGGCCAAACTGCAACCAAAAAATAGCCGGGCGTTGTGGCGGGCACCTGTAGTCCCAGCTACTCGGGAAGCTGAGGCAAGAGAATCGCGTAAGCCCAAGAGATAGAGGTTGCTGTGAGCCGTGTGACGCCACGGCACTCTACCCGAGGGCGGTACAGTGAGACTCTGTCTCTACAAAAAAAAAAAAAAAAAAAAAAGTCATCTGAAGCCATCAAAAAAAAAAAAAAAAACTGAATTATTTATTTATTTATGTATTTCCCCAATGGTCATTGTCAAACACCTGTGTTTTAACCAGGTTCACCCAGCATGTGTTTTGTTCTTTTCTGTTTCCATTCTGGAAGGTTCATTCCTCCAGTGAGTTGCAATACAGGCACACAATACACAAAGGGCATTGGTGTACATTTGTGTGAGTGTGGATTTATTTCCATAATACCAGCTTTTACACCAGTAATTTCATTAAAAAGTATGCAGAATACACAAACAAAAATAAGCTGACACTGAATATATAATTCAAAGACAAATATATGTGTTTGAAGTCAAATACAAATATATGAATATAGTATGTATAAATATAAGTATAAAATATATAATAGTAAAAACCAAATGCAGAAAATTATGAACATATTGTAAAATATCAGTTACAACATACACTAGCAAATGTATGTAATTCAAACATATTTTATCTACTATCAATTAGTAGTACTTATGTTCCACAAATGATCAATATAAAATAAAAAGTAATTTAACATAAAATTGAAAATAAAATGTTACTTTTAAACAGGTGGATTTTAAACAACAGTGCATTAAGATTTCCATGGTTGAGTTGAAGCATATTTCTGAGCATTTTTTTTTTCCAGCTGATGAGAAATCTCTTCATGGCGCCCGAGCATAATGTTGCTAAATTTAATGTGAGCGCACTGCGGGCCAAAACCCTCCAGCTCAGCACTATCCTACGCTGCCTTGTAAGGAGCTAGTCACAGAGGCACGCACCTTAATACCCCACCATTTGTGCACATGTGTAACAGGGGGGAAATTTCATTTATATCCTCTGCTGAATTTTAAGAGAAGATTCTGGGTGGCATTGGGCCCTAAGTTACTGAGCACTGTCTTGGGCCTTGGCAAGTAAGTTTGAAGCTGGAAGCTAGGGCAAAGCTGAGTTACTCTGCATAACAATCGGGAGAGGGTTTCCAACTAACCTTTGTGGACAGAGGGCAGAAAGAGTAATGTCTATTGGTGATGATGCTGGGGGAGAAAGGAGACTTGGGGGAGCAGACACGTCTGCTTAATGTTTGAAATTAGTTTGCTTTGGTGTCTGTTGAGGGAGAACTAGGTAGACTAACGCCAAGAACCATGATATGTGATTAACTGGTCAAGTTTTCAAACAAAAGTTTAATTTGAGATACCTATGTCTTTTCTATGTAATCCATAAACATGTCGGGTATGATATTAATACAACTTCCTGGTGTCCCAAATCACAGACAGATTAAGTGTATGTTTGAAAGCTTGGAAGGAAAAGACATCTTTGAATGCATAACAAAGTAGAAAAAGTAGAAAAAAGCAAAATTAACAAATTAATCAAACTACTCTTCTGATAATAAATGAGTTCTAAGACAATGATAGATAAATTGTCATGGAATATTTGTTACCTAGTGTTTGAAAGGTCTAAATGCTTAATAGACTTCTCAGCTATGTCAAAGAATTTGAATGTAGTTTCTTGTTAAGTATTTTCTAAGCAGAAATTACATTTAAGAATAAATACTTGAGTAAAGAGTCTGGCTTGTATAATATGTAATCATAGAGTTGAATGAGATGTGAATACTTCACAGCAAGAGATGCATTACTGAAATTTTGAAGGATAATTTTGACAAAATATTTTAAAGTCTACAAAAATGACATTAAGAATATTTGATTATTTATAAAAATAAAAATGACTGTTTTATGCTCAGTACGTCCTGTGTTTTGACTTACTGAGAATAGAATGTTGATCCTGACCATGCTTACATATATCGCTTCTTACAAGACGAAAGGTTATATCATAAGCCATAATTATAGTAAAGGATTCTTAGCATTGATTTTAGGATCAGATAAGCTGGTGTTTGTGGATGGTGGCTCTACCACTGGGAAGCTGTATACCTCTGGAAAGGTATGTGATATTTCCAAGCCCAGTGTTCTCATCTGTAAAATGTCATTAGACATAGAACTTATCTCACAGAATTATTGCGGAGATGGAATTAGTTAATGTATGTGGAGTGCCTAAAATAGCACCTAAAACATAATTAACTTCAATGCATATTATGCCATTATATACTAATTTATCATGACAGCAAGGAAACCTGGGAGAGAACAAAGAAGTCTATGAGAATATACTGCAAAAACCTCTAGAATATTCTAACTAATATAGCCAACAAAGTAAAACAAATCAACAGAAACCAGAGTTCTCCATATAGTGATTATGTAAGAACTTATTTATAGGTCTTTTATTTTATTCAAATTTATAGAAAATTATAAAAAAGAGTTACCATTACTAGCACAGGACTAGAAAGCAGAATAGAATCTACAGCTTTGAGGAAGTTGGTTTCTAACATGTAAAGCAGTAAACCTTCCAGCTATCTTAGGCGAACAGATCTTCCATGAGTTCCTCTCACAAAATTCATAGTAGTCTTATTGCTGAATCTAACTGAGACACTAAAATGTCTACATTGACCTTTAAATTTGATTTAAAGGGCTGGGCACGGTGGCTCATGCCTGTAATCCTAGCACTGTGGGAGCCTGAGGAGGGTAGATGGCCTGAGCTCATGGGTTCGAGACCAGCCTGAGCCAAAGCAAGACCCTATCTTAAAAAATGTCCGGGCATTGTGGCGGGTGCCTATAGTCCCAGCTACTCAGGAGGCTGAAGCAAGAGAATCGCTTGAGCCCAACAGTTTGAGGTTGCTGTGAGCTATGATGCCAGGGCATTGTACTGAGGGTGACAAAGTGAGACTCTGTCTCAAAAAAAAATTTTTTTTTATTTAAAAAGTCTTATCTGGCTATTTTTAATTTTGATTTTGCACTTTGCCACTATAACTGCTATTTTTGTGTACATTTAACATTGTACCTTAGAGATTATAATAACGACAAACATGGCCTTTCCCCCCATATGTTTATAGTCTAAAACATAAAATAAGCAGTTTAAAAGAAAAAGTACAAAAATAAATGTGGTTCATTTATCTCTGCCCACCAATTTTTGTCTTTCTTTCCTTATCTATTATTGGAGAAATAAAAAAGGCTCATTGAAAACTTTTTAAGAGGTCAGCATGGTGACTCACATCTAGCCCAGGGCTAGCCTCAATCCTAGCCCTCTGGGAGACTGATGCAGGAGGATTGCTAGAGCTCAGGAGTTTAAGAACAGAAAAAAAAATAGAAAAACTAGGTGGGCATTGTGGCAGGTGCTTATAGTCCCAGCTACTTAAAAGGCTAAGGCAGGAGGCTCTCTTGAACCCAGGAGTTTGAGGTTGCAGTGAGCTATAATGACACATCAGCACTCTAGCCTGGGCAACAGAGTGAATCTGTCTTGGAAAAAAAAAATGAAAACTTTTACAAATATAATGTATTCAAACCTAATTAAAGTCTTACACAAAAGATTCTGATCAACCATATTCCGGAAGGGAACTTATGATTAAAAAGCTCTCTCAAAGGTTTAAAAATATAACCATTATCCAGTCTATAGCTCTGTGCCCCTTTTAGTAAGTGCTATGGAGTAAATTCATTCAGCTAAAGAGGAGTATGCCCAACCAGCTTTGATATACGGGTGCTTGAACCTGCACTTTGGTAAAAGCTACTAATAATTTAACCAAACAACGAAGATCTTCATGGGCTAGTTTCAAACTGAGTGGTGGGAAAAGAGATGAGAGACTAGTTTCTCTGTTAGAAACATTTAAGAAACAAATCATTTCCTAAATTTAGTCTAATTTGTTCAGTTTAATGTCAATATGGTTTGAAAGCAAAAAAGTTAAACTGGGCAAATTTAAACAGTCAAGGAAGACTTTATTCAAGACTACAATAGCTCCCTATTATTTGTGAGTTGCCTGCAATCAACTGTGTAAATAGGATATGAAAAATTCTAGAAATAAACAATTCATGGGTTTTAAACTGGACACTGTTCTGAGTAGCATGATGAAATCTCATACCATCCCATTGTGTGATGGAATCATCCCTTCGTCCAGAGCATCACACGGTAGATGGTCTCTGCACACTAGGCTCTAGTGACTGACACTCCAGGCTGTCAGAATGACTGTCGTGGTCTCACGGTGTTTATGTCCAAGTCACTGCTACTTTATCTCATTGTTTTATGATGGCCCCAAGACACGAGAGTAGTAAAGCTGGCAATTCAGATGTGCCAAAGAGACGCCATGAAGTGCTTTCTTTCAGTGAGAAAGTTAAAGTTCTTCACTTAATAAGGAAAGAAAAAATCATATGCTGAGGATGCCAAAACTTATGTTATGAACATATCTTCTATTTGTGAAATTGAGAAGAAGGAAAAACTCTGTGCTATTTTTGCTGTGGCATCTTAAACTGCACACATTATGTCACAGTTAAAATGGAAAAAGCCTTCAGTTTGTGGATGGAAGACACGAACAGAAACGTCTTTGCCTTGATGGCAATCAGGTTTGATACCATCTGTGGTTTCAGGCATCCACTGTAGTCCGGGAACCTGCCTTCCACAGATAAAGGGTACTTGTGTACAGCAATAGGGGAGAGGGTTTAGCTGTCAGTCACAATTTAACTCTGCTGAAACAAAGACCATCTGCATCACTAACAGGCCTTATCAAAGGGAAAGTAGACTTTCTAGTATTTTTATAAGAAGAGATAGGCTGTTACCCTAACAAGACGGGGAAATAGGACACCATCTTCCTTGATGACTCCATCTCAAAGGTATGGCTCCAGGGTTCTTGAGAAAGACAACCGTAGGTTGTAAAACTGGAAGAAAGTTTTTAAAAATTACATCTCAATATAGCATAAAAAGAATTCACTAATACAGTTTTCTGTAGTAAATACTCCTAGAAAAGGGAGGGTAGAGGCCTAGAGGCAGAAAGAAGCCTGTTCAAAATTTGGTTAAGCAGAGGAAAACATAAAGCACCTCTTGGTCAATGGGCCAAGGTAGATGGACGTTGTAATAGCAAGAATCTGTCTGTGATGGGATCCTGGAGAGAGACTGTCTTAAATTCTGATGGTAGAAACTTGGTTAATGCATAAATTTTGTGTTATAGTTTAGAAGACTGATTTTCAATAGGTGTGCCCGGGCAATTGGTGTATTGTGAGAGGATCTTAGGCATGCCACGAAATTTTTAAAGACCATTTATTAAATTATTTTGAAAGGAATTCAAAGCTCAGTTAGTATGTTCTTTTTATTATTTTTTTAATCAACATAATTTAAGTGTGCCGTGGAAGTTTAACTAAAGGCTCAAGTGTGCCATACAATAAAAAAGTTTGAAAAAGACTGATTTAGGACTTAATTTTGCTACTCTTGAAGAATTTTAAACTGTCAGAATCAAGCGTTCTGACCTCAGAAGACCATTTTTTCCTCCTTACAACCGTTTCATCTTAGGGAAAAATCATGCAACAAAGAATGTTCAATATGATTTTCACTTCAGTGAAAGAAATTCTAAAAAACAATGCCCTGCTTAAAAAGCTTATGAGAAAATTGGAATTTAAATAATATATTACTTTGTCATACTGTCCTATTTTATCACATTTCAAAGAGGACTTTTTGTTTTATCCAAAAATTTAACTTGGAATTTGGTGAATAAGGAAACTATGGCACATATTTTATATAATTTAGGTATCAAAATTGATCTCTACAAGACCCTTGGTAAATACTTTCACAAACGTATACTCACAGAAATGATTTTTATTCCTAGTTGTCCAGTACAATTAAAATTTAGAGCTTTTAAAAATCGCAAATGTTACCCCGTCCCCACAGATCTTCAGTATTTAAACACGAGGTCTGTTGTTTTAGAAAATGCTCTCAAAGTATTTTATGACTAACATCTCCTGGGAGCTTTTCAGAAATGCAGAATCTTGGGCTTTGCCACATCTGTTGAGTTGGAATCTGCACTTTGACAAAGGTTCAGCTGTACTAAAGGTTCAGCCCAGGAAAGTCTGAGATGCTCAGCCCTGCAGGACACTTCCTGGCCAGCTAGAGTGAGCTCCCTGCACCCAGTTAGGGTGAACTGGCTTCCAGCACTGTCCCAGCAGCACCTCTATAGATAAGGTTCCTAAGACTTGAACTTTCCTGGCTATGTTGGGTATGTCTTTGGTGAAAAATTTTAGCACAGGATTTGGGATATAGGAAAAAAAAAAAGAAAATGCGTTTAAAAGATGGCAAGAATTATTATTAATTCATATTAATATCTGGTGCTTACCTTAAAAATTCAGGAGTCACACTACTTGGGTGAAGGGCACACTTCTATCCTTGCCTCCATCTGTACAAAAGCAAAGTATGTAAACAAAACATGTGCGCTCCTAATATTCTAAAATAAATCTTAAACAATAAATTTTAAAAACAAAAATACCCAAGAGTCTTCAATAAGGATGTATTTGGAGAAAGAGAACTAAAGGGACTGCTCCATTCAAGCAGAAATTGGATTTTCTGGTGACTTACTGACCAAATTATCTTTGGCCTGGGGCAAGGTACTTCTTTCAATTTCTCCACCTATTCAGATGACAAAAACTTCTCCTAACAGGTATGTAAAAACAGAATAGGAAACCCTGAAGTGACTTTTGCTTCTGTGGGGAGAAAGCCTTTACTACATTAGTAGTAAGCAGAAATAATATTTATTAGTTCAACGTATTTTCCTTGGCTAGACGACACGCCTCGCGTTTGGTCTTCCTCCCTGCTCCCGTGCAGGTGTTTGACGGTGGTTGTGCATAAAACATTTCTCACACTTAATAGCTTTCGAATGTAAAGTAAAAGGGAAGATAAAATTTTACTCAGTAATGATTATTTCGAAATTATCTCTGTTTTTACCTTTCTGTGTTCTATTTTTTGAGCATCCCAACTGGAAATCTTATGTCATTCTCTTAACTATATATTTATAGCAAGTCAATAGAAGCAGTTTTCAAAGGAAAAACCAAAAATTTTTAAAAATTCAAAGAACTAAGATTTCTTTCTGGCTTTCATTCAGAGATGTAGGGAGCTGCAAAAAGTGAAGCCCCAATCTTAACAGTAAAAATAAACCAAACAAGCAGCGAATTTATAGTCTTTTTTTGATCTGGTGGAGAGCTGAGGTTGCATAGCAACCAACTGGCCCCAAATCTAAGAAGAAACCAGCAGGGCGAGCCGAGCCTGGAGCACCCGCTTCCCTGTGCAGGGGACACTCGGCACAGCACGGGTGTTGTTTGGCTGAGGTGACTGGTCGGCTGCAGTGGGCCCTGGTGAGAGAGGTTGGAGTCCTGACACCCACGGATGAAGCTTTCATGCCCTCGTTAAGCCATTTTGTGTACAAACTCCACCTGGAGGCCACAAAATCATTGAGGGAATTTTGAGACAGTCTTCCCTGGACCTGAACATGGGGACAGAGATGAGAGCTCGAGTGGGGATGAGGCGGGGAATATTGCTGAGATATTCACTCCTGAATGTCTGAACAAAAGCCTCAAGGTGTAGGGAGCACAGCAAACACGGTTGCCAGTAGTGCACGGGTAGAAATCCATTGCAGGGAAGGGGAAGAAGAGGGGCGAGAAAAATTCTCTCCTTGGGGAAGGTTAGTAGGACAAGGTCTGCCTTAGACCGAGGCTGTCTGAGAACCACAGAGGACACCCACGCCACCACCACTTGCCGGGCCTAGATTTGAAAGGGCCTTGCTAGAGACAGATTGTCTCTGAGATGCAATACAAGAAAACTCTTAAAACTGTCAGTGGAACAGATACTGAGGAAAAGCAAACACACAAGGAATCACCAGAAAACCAGCTCCTGCTCTAAACATAAGATTCTTTACAGAGATTTGCCGCCTGTCCTACCCGGAGGGCAATCATATACCAGCAGCAGCAACACACAAACCTCACAATCACACACCACCAGGAACAACAACACAAACCTCACAATTGTACACCACCAGGAGCAACAACACAAACCTCGCAGTCATACAGCACCAGCAGCACCAACAACACAAACCTCACAGTCATACAGCACCAGCACCAACAACACAAACCTCACAATTGTACAGCACCAGCACCAACAACACAAACCTCGCAGTCATACAGCACCAGGAGCAACAACACAAACCTCACAGTCATACAGCTCCAGCACCAACAACACAAACCTCACAATTGTACACCACCAGGAGCAACAACACAAACCTCGCAGTCATACAGCACCAGCAGTACCAACAACACAAACCTCACAGTCATACAGCTCCAGCACCAACAACACAAACCTCACAATTGTACAGCACCAGAAGCAACAACACAAACCTCACAATCACCACCAGCAGCAACAACACAAACCTCACAATCGTACAGCACCAGGGGCAGCAACACAAACCTCACAGTTGTACAGCACCAGGAGCACCAACAACACAAACCTCACAGTCATACAGCTCCAGCACCAACAACACAAACCTCACAATTGTACAGCACCAGAAGCAACAACACAAACCTCATAATCACCACCAGCAGCAACAACACAAACCTCACAATCATACAGCACCAGGGGCAGCAACACAAACCTCACAGTTGTACAGCACCAGGAGCACCAACAACACAAACCTCACAGTCATACAGCACCAGCACCAACAACACAAACTTCACAATTGTACAGCACCAGGAGCAACAACACAAACCTCACAATTGTACAGCACCAGGGGCAGCAACACAAACCTCACAGTCATACAGCACCAGCACCAACAACACAAACTTCACAATTGTACAGCACCAGCACCAACAACACAAATCTCACAGTCATACAGCACCAGCACCAACAACACAAACCTCACAGTCATACAGCACCAGCACCAACAACACAAACCTCACAGTCATACAGCACCAGCACCAACAACACAAACCTCACAGTCATACAGCACCAGCACCAACAACACAAACTTCACAATTGTACAGCACCAGGAGCAACAACACAAACCTCACAATTGTACAGCACCAGGGGCAGCAACACAAACCTCACAGTCATACAGCACCAGCACCAACAACACAAACTTCACAATTGTACAGCACCAGCACCAACAACACAAATCTCACAGTCATACAGCACCAGCACCAACAACACAAACCTCACAGTCATACAGCACCAGCACCAACAACACAAACCTCACAATTGTACAGCACCAGGGGCAGCAACACAAACCTCACAGTCATACAGCACCAGCACCAACAACACAAACCTCACAATTGTACAGCACCAGCACCAACAACACAAACCTCACAATCACACACCACCAGCAGCAACAACACAAACCTCACAGTCAGCCTGACTCTTACTTAGGGTTACTCTCAGATTCCTTTCACTAAAGGCCCTACTGAAAGAAAGGCACAATCATTTTCAGGTATAGAAGTGCTTACCTCAGTCTTTACTAGTCCACATAAGATGTCCAGCTTTTAACAACTACAACAAGTTGTGATGCACATGAGATGAGGGGAAGCCACATACTCCCAAGGGGCAGAGCATACATGACACAGGTCTGGAACTATGTGACGGGCAAATGAAAATAACTGCAGTTAATAGGTTAAAGATGTTAATGGGAAAAACTGACAGCATTGGAGGTCAAATGTGTAGCAACTTCACTGGAGAAATGGAAACTGTCAGGAGAAGTCAAGTGGGAGCGCTAGGAGTGAACAGCACCGGGACAGAAGGGTAGCATGCCTCCGGAGGGCTCGTGCAGACTCTGCTCAGCGGAAGAAAGAATTGCTCAAGCTTCAAAGAGTTCAAGGGAAATAGTCCAAACTGAAATACAGAAGTGAAGAAATCTGGGACTGTGCTGGTTACAAACTTTTGTTTTATCTTTGCAAGAAAGGCAGGAGGGGGTTGACATCGGCCTTGGAAGCTAGTCCCTTAGAGAGAATTCCTGACTGATAGTTGACTTTTAAAGGCATCTTTACCAAAGTGAGTCCTCACTGTGTGATTAAGAAATTTAAAACCAGTTCTAATTTTTACTGATTACTAAGACTATAGAACAGTATGAAGAACTTTTATCAATTCTCAATTTTGTGTATAATTCTAATTGCCAACTTGGCCCAAGATTTATTAAAACTATATACACTTGAAATTGTTAAATGTTTTTTTAAGTTTCCATGGCAACCTTTCATGTTCAGTTAGATGTCTAATTGCCAAAAATTTTAACATTTTTCAGACACTAGGAGAAAACAAAAAGGACTTCCATTATAATGCCAGATTTTAATGTTATAATCTTGTGAAATTACTCAGCCTCAGTCCTGAACGATTAAAGCCTCCAATGTTGTTTTTTGTTTGTTTTGCAGTTTTGGCTGGGGCTGGGTATGAACCTGCCACCTCTGGCATATGGGGCCGGCGCCCTACTCCTTTGAGCCACAGGTGCCGCCCCTGACCAGTGTTTTTTTTTTTTTTTTTTTAATTGGGGATTCATTGAGGGTACAATAAGCCATGTTACATTGATTGCAATTGTTAGGCAAAGTCCCTCTTGCAAAGCCTCCAATGTTTTAATCAAATACGTTGTAGAATTTTTCTCCTCACCACTGTATATCACGAGGTCAGGAAAAACATTAATTTCTATGTTATTATGAATTTACAGAGTCATTTTATTATGGACATTAATAATGAGATTAAATATCAGAAGAAGCTACAAATGACATTTGATGCATTACTGTGCTGGGGGGGTTTAATTTTGAAAATATTGTAGAAGTGAGTGGTGGGAGAATAAAATCATCCATTGCAGAGAAAAACTTATTTCAAGATAGTGTCTGCATATGTGATTACGATTACTTTTTTCAGAAACTGTGTAATTGACAATAATTTGTTTGCTAATCTAATTAAACCATGAACAAATGGTGCAAGAAATCGTGAAGAATTCTGGGTACAGCCTTGGGCCCTTCTTGGTGGCTAGTACTGACCATAGTAAAGCACGTTGTTCAGAGTCATTATTTTATGCATGGGATGGTGAAGACAGAATTGAAAATCAGTTTTGCAGTAGTTACATGTTTAAACTCTCTGACAGCTGACTAGTGATTTAAAATATTTAACATTAGGTCATAAGAAAAAGAAAGTATTTAACATTAGGTCATAAGAAAAAGAAAGTATTTAACATTAGGTCATAAGAAAAAGAGGAAAACAGGAGGAGGTAGGCAGTAAATCTAAACTGTGCTTTCACTGAATAGGTAGGTGCAGGGTCTTACAAGTTTGTGAATTCGTCCTAGAAAAAGTGCTGCATACCTCATTGCTGAATATCATCCTGGTCACCTTTGAAGCACTTCCCTTGGGAAGCTATGCACTGAAACCTTGTGTAGCCCACTGTTCAAAGCAATTTTGGAACTTGTTTCTTGGAATGCCCATTAGAGCTATTGTCACAGGGAAGTTTGACAGTTAAGCTTGTGAAGTTGCCACTGTGTGCTTATGATACAGCACTGCACAAACAACTCGGCAAGGTTTCATAACCTTGGTATATCAGTGGCTCAGAGCTGTGTTCATGCTGACATGTGGCAGTATCTTGATGAATGGAGTTCATTATCGTTGTTGTGTTTTTTGCGTGCTGTACGAAGACAGCTCTGATGGCCATTCCAAAAAAAGAGTTCTTAAATTGCTTTGAATGGTTGCCTTAGAGGGCAGTGGCTGTGGCTCAAAGGAGTAGAGCACCAGCCCCATATACCACAGGTGGTTCAAACCCAGGCCCGGCCAAACAACAACAACAAAAGAATGGTTGCCTTAGAAGCAAGTTGCCAAGTTTCTTGACATCAAAACTCACTTTTCTTCTACATATTTAAGATAATCACGTTTTATAATAAAAGCAAATATCAGTACATGTCTGATAAACAGAAGTATATTTGGAGGGACTTCAGGTCAGGCTATTTCAAATCAAAGCTACTTGAGACAATCAGATTCTTGATCAATGTATCTGTGATATTTACTCAAATATCTGTAAATAAGCTTCTCCCTTCTGCTTCTTTACAACCTCACTCCACCTGGGCATTGCTTAAGTCTTTACTCATAATCTGTTTACTGAATTAATAACTCAGGAAATAAATATTGTGATCATAACCTTTTATGTATACCACAGTTCTAAGTACATCAGGTTTTCATCATATACCTGACAAACTCTTTCATTTCCCTCCCTGCATGGGGACTAGAAGAATTTCCTCTGTTACTTTTTCTAAGACGGCTTTATCCTCCTCCTGGCAGTTCACGTATGCGTTCATTAATACTTTTTTCCATTTAATTATTTGCTTGCGTTTAGATGTAAACTCCACCAGAGTGAATATCACATCTATCATTTATTCTAGCTCGTGCCCACCATGAACCTTGGGTTAATATTCAATAAACATTTGTAGAATAATCATCCAGTGGCAAGGTCAACTTCTTATTCCTCCTTGTTTTCCTAAGTTCATGTATATGACATTCTTAATAAACGTTGAATGGATAAATAATTAATTGATGCATCATAACTTCTTATTTATTTATTTTTTAACTTCTTATTTTTTAATCAAGAAACTCTGGATTTGTTTAACCTTTATTAAGACAACTTGTTGAGTTTCTCTGGCTTTTCTCCACAGCCTTGTTTCTGAGATGTGTGTGCACCAGACTTGCCTGCGTAGTCTCCTTGAACTTGGTGTCTTCAACCATAACCCTCCCTTTTAACAGCCTGCAGTTTCTCTCCTAACTATTTCAATTTCCATATCTAACATTTTCTGTTCTCCCTTATCTTGCTGCTGGCAAAGTCCTAGCATAATAGCCACCATTCATCCTGTGCTGAAACCCTGATGCTCAGAAAGGATGTCTTGTCCTGAATCTTGTGACTGGAGCCCAACTTTAAATGAGGCAACATGATAAAATCTTCTGATTTGGGATTCTGAATTTGTTAGTTCTACGTTCTTATTACACTCAGTATCTTCCTTATAAACACTTGACATCATTTTTTTCATTTAGAATATCTATCTTTTTATGAAAATTTAAAAGTCTATGGAAGTCATTGAGTATACTGTAAATATCTTGGACTATTTTGCATTTCCTCACTGCTATCTTGGCATCTAGCTCAGTGCATGACTTATAATAGTTGTATAATATATAGATAAAATAAAAACCAAGTAATAAACTATACTCATAAAATCAAGTAATAAAATAATATTGGGAATACTTATAATATGATTAAGTATTTGTTATGTAACAACTGCTCTCAAACACATGAATTATTTACAAATCTATGGTCTGAGTAGCATTTATTGTATTATGTTTACCTTGGGATATGTGTATGACATTAGGCCCATGTGAGTCTTACAAAACATCTGGTCTTTTAAATTGAGTATACTGTTAATTTTAGATTTACATTATACATTTTTAATAAAATTTTAACCAGGATGAAATTAAATGGAGATTCTCAGCTATTATTGCTGTATCACTGATATGAAAGAAGGATAGATAAAGTAGCCAAATCATAATATTATTTTACATTTGTAAAGGTCTTTATAATTTAATAATTATCATTGACTACATTTCCCATTTAATTCCCACAATAGCATTGTGAGGTAATCCATATTATCTCCATTTTTAGGTACAAAATTTGGAGATAATAAAATGATTTTTGTCCCAAAACTCAAACCCAAACACAGTTGGTAATACTTTTTGAATTTTTTTCAGAAGGAATACTTTATCCTCTATTGTGATGCAATGAAATATTTGATTGGCTAACTTTGGGTTGCTTTTTAAATTTAAGATTCTTTATTTTTTATTGGTAGGTGAAAGCCTAATACCAATATAGCTTTAATTTAAAACCATTTGGTTGTTATTCTATTTCAATAACTTAAAAATTAGTTTCTATAGTACATTTATGAATTATTTTTATTTTATTTTATTTTTATAGAGACAGAGTCTCACTTTATAGCCCTCGGTAGAGTGCCGTGGCATCACACTGCTCACAGCAACCTCCAACTCCTGGGCTTCAGCGATTCTCTTGCCTCAGCCTCCCGAGTAGCTGGGACTACAGGCGCCCGCCACAACGCCCAGCTATTTTTTGGTTGCAGTTAAGCCAGGGCCGGTTTGAACCCGCCACCCTCGGTATATGGGGCCGGCGCCTTACCGACTGAGCCACAGGTGCCGCCCCATTTATGAATTATTATAAATTCAAAATTAGGGCTATATTAATAGAGGAACCTGTCAAAACCAAATCAAGTATTAGGGCTGGAAAGAATGGTGAATGTGTGTACATCTACCCCGTTTCCCCGAAAATAAGACATCCTCCGAAAATAAGACTTACTTACAGGAAAGATAAGACGTCCCCTGAAAATAAGACCTAGAGCATCTTTGGGAGCACACCTTAAAATAAGACACTGTCTTATTTTCGGGGAAACAGGGTAGATCCAGCATGGTTAAAGGATGGGTCTATGGGCATTCCATTCCTCAAGAGTCAATATTTGGAAATGAAATTTACTTAATATCTGACACCTTTCTCTACACAATGTTAGAAGTCATGGAAATATAAATAAGTGGTAAGTACTTATCACTCCAGGTGCTAGGCACCTGCCTCTGGGTGGAATTGTTCCGGTCACAGAGGGCTGCCAACCATCTCTGCCAGCAGATGTCAGCACCTCACGCATTTACTGACATTTTTATTAGCCTAAGAGACTTTTCTTAAAGAAAGGTACTGAAAGAAAGGATGGGTAAAGCTCATGAAGTAAATACATTTTATCTATAAAGTATACATTTAGCCATCATGTGAGTTTTATATTAATGATGGTAATTTGTGTTCAAAATATTAATGTGCTTTTATGACTTGCCTATTATGTGCATATGTCTGGATTTGTACATTTAGTTCTTAGAGTGTAAAGGCGTATTTATGAGTAAGAAAGTAGAAGAAAAGAAAGGAAATGGTAGGTATTAGATGACTCATCACCTTGCAAGACTATTGGTATCTGATATCTTCAGTTAAAAAGTGAGCTATCACAAGTGTATTAGTCAGCATCTGACAACATTATGGTGCTGTTTGACCTTAACATGCTATTTAACCTATGAGTGTTTTCCTTTCACATCAAAGGTAAAACATAATTTTACCGATTCATATATGTTAAAGGTTTGTGTAAATAAGAAAATACACGTAAAATGCAGTGACTTTTTTGTTGTTGTTACTAATCTCAGAATTTCACATGAAAGGTATAAATAAAGAGACTTTCTAAGAAAATAAACTCAATAATATTTCTCCAATATATACTGATCACATATAATTGTATGCCTGAAAGTAAATTTAGAGATTTTTCTAGTCTCTATTCATTTTATAGGAAAAATGATCCTCCCCAAATTAAAGAATTTAGATGAATTTTCCAATTTCTAAAATCATAGTAAAAGTAAAAAGTAAAGATGAGAATTTATTTCTCCTAAGACCTTATTCTGAGTCCATCCCACTCTACTGAAAAGACTCACATCCAACATGCTATGTGTTAAATGAATTTCTCAATGTCATATTAAGAATAATTGCACAATCACTTCTTTTTATAGCATTCTATTTTTAAAATCAAGAGGCAGAATTATATCTTTTTTTTTTTATTGTTGGAGATTCATTGAGGGTACAATAAGCCAGATTACACTGATTGCAATTGTTAGGTAAAGTCCCTCTTGCAATCATGTCTTGCCCCCATAAAGTGTGACACACACCAAGGCCCCACCCACCTCCCTCCTTCCCTCTTTCTGTTCCCCCCCCATAACCATAATTGTCATTCACTGTCCTCATATCAAAATTGAGTACATAGGATTCATGCTTCTCCATTCTTGTGATGCTTTACTGAGAATAATGTCTTCCACGTCCATCCAGGTTAATACGAAGGATGTAAAGTCTCCATTTTTTTAATGGCTGAATAGTATTCCATGGTATACATACACCACAGCTTGTTAATCCATTCCTGGGTTGGTGGGCATTTAGGCTGTTTCCACATTTTGGTGATTGTTAATTGAGCTGCAATAAACAGTAGTACAAGTGTCCTTATGATAAAAGGATTTTTTTCCTTCTGGGTAGATGCCCAGTAATGGGATTGCAGGATCAAATGGGAGGTCTAGCTTGAGTGCTTTGAGGTTTCTCCATACTTCCTTCCAGAAAGGTTGTACTAGTTTGCAGTCCCACCAGCAGTGTAAAAGTGTTCCCTTCTCTCCACATCCACGCCAGCATCTGCAGTTTTGAGATTTTGTGATGTGGGCCATTCTCACTGGGGTTAGATGATATCTCAGGGTTGTTTTGATTTGCATTTCTCTAATATAGAGAGATGATGAACATTTTTTCATGTGTTTGTTAGCCATTCATCTGTCATCTTTAGAGAAAGTTCAATTCATGTCTCTTGCCCATTGATATATGGGATTGTTGGCTTTTTTCATGTGGATTAATTTGAGTTCTCTATAGATCCTAGTTATCAAGCTTTTGTTTGATTGAAAATATGCAAATATCCTTTCCCATTGTGTAGGTTGTCTCTTTGCTTTGGTTATTGTCTCCTTAGCTGTACAGAAGCTTTTCAGTTTAATGAAGTCCCATTTGTTTATTTTTGTTGTTGTTGCAATTGCCATGGCAGTCTTTTTCATGAAGTCTTTCTCCAGACCAATATCTTCCAGTGTTTTTCCTATGCTTTCTTGGAGGATTTTTATTGTTTCATGCCTTAAATTTAAGTCCTTTATCCATCTTGAATCAATTTTTGTGAGTGGGAAAAGGTGTGGGTCCAGTTTCAGTCTTTTACATGTAGACATCCAGTTCTCCCAACACCATTTATTGAATAGGGAGTCTTTCCCCCAAGGTATGTTCTTGTCTGGTTTATCAAAGATTAGGTGGTTGTAAAATGTTAGTTTCATTTCTTGGTTTTCAATTCGATTCCAAGTGTCTATGTCTCTGTTTTTGTGCCAGTACCATGCTGTCTTGAGCACTATGGCTTTGTAGTAGAGACTAAAATCTGGTATGCTGATGCCCCCAGCTTTATTTTTGTTACAGAGAACTGCCTTAGCTATACGGGGTTTTTCCTGGTTCCATACAAAACGCAGAATCATTTTTTCCAAATCTTGAAAGTACGATGTAGGTACTTTGATAGGAATGGCATTGAATAGGTAGATTCCTTTGGGAAGTATAGACATTTTAACAATGTTGATTCTTCCCATCGATGAGCATGGTATGTTCTTCCATTTGTTAATATCCTCTGCTATTTCCTTTCTGAGGATTTCATAGTTTTCTTTATAGAGGTCCTTCACCTCCTTTGTTAGGTATATTCCTAGGTATTTCATTTTCTTTGAAACTATGGTGAAGGGAGTTGTGTCCTTAATTAGCTTCTCATCTTGACTGTTATTGGTGTACACAAAGGCTACTGACTTGTGGACATTGATTTTATATCCTGTCACATTACTGTATTTTTTGATGACTTCTAGGAGTCTTGTGGTTGAGTCTTTGGGGTTCTCTAAGTATAAGATCATGTCATCAGCAAAGAGGGAGAGTTTGACCTCCTCTGCTCCCATTTGGATTCCCTTTATTTCCTTGTCTTGCCTAATTGTATTGGCTAGAACTTCCAGCACTACGTTGAATAGTAAAGGTGACAGAGGACAACCTTGTCTGGTTCCATTTCTAAGAGGAAAAGCTTTCAGTTTTACTCCATTCAGTAAAATATTGGCTGTGGGTTTGTCTTAGATGGCTTCAATCAGTTTTAGAAATGTGCATCTATGCCTATACTCTTCAGTGTTCGAATTAGAAAAGGATGCTGGCTTTTATCAAATGCTTTTTCTGCATCTATTGAGAGGATCGTGTGATCTTTATTTTTGCCTCTGTTAATATGGTGGATAACGTTTATAGACTTGCGTATGTTAAACCAGCCTTGCATCCCTGGGATGCAGAATTATATCTTATTAAAAGCTATTTAACAGCACGTTAGATCATCTATTATATTAATATATATAGACTTCTTATAACTCACAAATACACAAAACTGCATAGAACTAAATGAGGATGACTATTCTCTTAGGCAATCTGACATATTTTAAATATTGTAATAGATATGAAACAAGACACAAAGTCCTAAATCCTTCAAGGAAGTTATGATTCAGTTGGTGAGATAGGGTAGATTTACAAAAAATCATTAATTAGCTGTACACAGCTGATACAACCCAATGAATATAATTTGTGTTGGGAGTTCATAAAGTGATGAGTAAACCTTGGCAGATGTAGTATAGGAAGATAGGGGAAATCTTGTTACAAATTATAAAATGTATTTTTACACCTAAGGAAACAATCGAAAGAACAAATATATAGCCTATAGAATAAGAGAAAATATTTGCCTGCTATGGATCCAAAGGCTGATAACCAGAATCTATAAAAAACTCAAGCAAATCACCAAGAAAAAAATCAAACAACCCTATTATAAAGTGGGCAAAAGACATGAACAGAAGTTTTCAAAAAAAATATAGACCAGTGGCCAATAAACATGAAAAAGATGCTCCCTAAGGGTCAGGGAAATGCAAATCAAAACCACAATGAGATACCTAACTCCAGTGAGAATGGCTTTTATCAAAAAGTCCCCAAACAACAGACATTGGTGTGTATGTGGAGAGAAAGGAACACTTACAAACTGCTGGTGAGACTGAAAGTTAGTACAACATTTATGGAAACCAGTATGGAGATACTTCAAAGAACTAAAAATAGGCCTATCATTTGATCCAGCAATCCCACTATTGGGTATTTACCCAAAGGAAAAAAAAATCACTTTGTCAAAATGGGACTAAACTCAAATGTTTATTGCAGCACAATTCACAATTGCAAAGATGTGGAGTCAATCTATTGCCCATCAACACATGAGTGAATTAATAAAAGATGATATATATATATATATATATATATATAGCAGGGAGTACTAGTCAGCCATTAAAAATGGTGAACTAATACATTTTGTAATGACCTGGATGGATCTGGAGAACATTTTGCTTAGTGAAGTATTGCAATAATAATAATAATAATAATAAATAAAAACACCACATGCACTCACTGTTAAATTGGAACTAATCAGTCAACATCCATGTTCACATGTGGTAGTAAAACTTAATGAAATCAAGCAGGGTTAGGGTGAAAGGTACAATGCATACTTCTTTTTTTTTCATACTTTTTATTGATGAGAACACTTACAGCTTTGACTGTTTTCTTCAAACTGTAAAAAAGCAATTCATGTAACCAAAACATTTGTACCCCTGTTACATGAAATTGTTTAAAAAAGTGATAAGCATTTAAGGAGGTGAGAAGTGAAGAAAACAAGTAAATTATAAGTCAATGATGACAACTGGTTTGAATTCTTCAGTTTAAGAAGTGCCTATAAGGTAAACACATGTTTACCAGAAATAAACATATGTATATACTTTAAATTATTTTGTACTGTGTTTCTGAACTCTTTCAAAGGCTAGTGGTTATTTATTTTTCATGAGAAGTTCGAAGTTTGTCTACTTATAATTATTTTAAATAATTTGGATAAGTAAAGGACATATTAAAATACTATTTCAGGGTTTGAAGCAAAGGCAATATTAAACTCTTTGAAGCATAAAAAGTTTTATAACCTGCAAACTTCCTGCAGGCTGAAAGACAACTTAGTTTACTAAAATTAAATTTAAAATTTCAAAATCCCATATATACATTTGTGAAAACCCACATACAAGTGCAAAAGAGGAAGGAATTGATCAGCAGCAAAAGTAAAAAAGCTCTATGCCATAATTATGGGTTTTGGCTGCCAACAGAGTAATTTGGTATAAATACCATATTTGGAAAATGAGAATCACTTATATTGCAAGTTAAAACTATATCATTTGATGCCTACTTTTAGGGAAAATTTTATGTTTCAGGTGGGTAATATTTGCTTTATTGAATTTTAAGAATTAATTGGAATTTTCATCTGATTTGATTTTATCAGCATTGCTGTGTAGTATTGATACAGGAACTGTTTGAAGATTTGAGAAATGACTTGAAAGTTTCAATTAAATTTCTGAAAAATATCATGGAATGTAGATGAGACATTCTAAGAGGTACTATGAAAATATCCCTTTTCCTAAAAGTTATAATAAATTGAGAAATAAATTAAATTGGATCCCTTAAATTTAGAGATCTACCCGGGCTTTTCAAAGGGACTTATAGAGGCTAAATGGATGAGTCAGTGGGTTTCTTTCTATGTGTGGGTGTAATTGATTTAGAAAGCGCTTTACATAAGTGATTTTTGAAAAATGTAGCCCTTCCAATTATTGTTACTACGAACTAGAAGTACATGAAGGAAAGAACATCTTCAGGAACCAAAAAGGTGAGTAAAGATCTGAAGGCAAATTAACTATTGTTTAAAAAAAAAAAGAATTAGCTCAAATTTCATAAAGAAACTTCATCACACTTAAATTGTTCCGCTGATTTACACATTAGCCTTTCATAAACTAAAGAAAATTAATAGAGTAGAATATATATTTTCATGGCAATACAAATCCTTTGTATGGAATAGACATGTGTGATCCATACACTCTTCCCAGTGGTTTGAGAGCCTGCTGAGCATTTCCAGTGTACCCAGATGCAGGAAATTACTTATGGTTTTGTCACTCAACAACAACAACAAAAAATTATGATGATGTGCTTCCAAGAAATAGACTATATTCTAAAGGAGAATTGAGAAATAAATGATCATCAGGCGACCCACATGAAAGTTAGAGCAAACAGAGTTAAGGAATGAGAAAAATATACTTTTATAATCTGAGAGATTATCAGATAAATTTATGAGACTAAATGGTAGGAGAAATGAAAGAAAGTGTGGAGTAGAAAAGAAAGAAATAATATTAACTTAGCAGAAAAACTATTCCCTGAGGGAAACAGTGGTACAAGGCAAGATGTCTTACCTCTCCAGTTTCTTTAACCAATCAGTGTGAAATTATTCAAGCTCCCACTGTGACTTTGTATCCTAAATTTAATTGATCAATTTATTATTTGACTCTACTGCATAGTAGGCATGTAGACACATTATTTAAACTCCCATGAAATGCATTTGCATCTTTTATCTGTGGATGAAAATATAGATGTATTTTTAAAACATACTAGTCCATAACAGAGAAAAAGTAAGTTGTTCGACCTATGGAAATGAGAAAAGCATTTTTGGACTTAATCATTTTTAGAGAAAGAGGATCAGAAAAAAAGGGACATGAACACAAAAGGATTGTTACATTTTTCTCCCATTTTCCTCTATATTCCTCTATTTTAGTTTTCTTTCTTTCTTTCTTTTTTTTTTTGCAATTTTTGGCTGGAGCTGGGCTTGAACTTGCCACCTCTGGCATATGGGGCTGGCGCCCTACTCCTTTGAGCCACAGGTGCCGTTCCCCTCTATTTTAGTTTCCTTTAAAAAAAAAAATCCTTTCCCCATTGGTTCTATCTGCTAACCTGGCAGATTACATGTTCTTTTTATTGCATGAGAAAATTAAATTTGTGTGCTTGTGTTCCAAGTATTTGTGGGAGATATGTCTCAACAACTTGAGAATGTTTTAGATTCACAAGTGTTTGTCTTGTAGCATAGAATCAAATTTATAAACTGTAAAAAAAAAGTCATCCCTAAAGCTTAATTCTAATTTTTGAATTAGAATTTAGAAAGTGTAAATTTTTTCTCCCAATTAATTGATCCTACTTTTCACATAGCAGTTTCTATTAATACCACAGACCAAACAGACTTAAAAGACATATCTAGAACATTCTATCCAACAGCAGCAGAACACACACTCAAACACACATGGAACATTTTCCTGGATATGCTAGGCCATAAAATAAGACTTTACAAATTGAATAAGACTGAAATTGTATCTTTTTTTAACCACAATGGTATGAAAGTAAAAATCAAAAAAAAGAGGAAATTTAGTTTCCATGACTTTATGTGGGTATGAAGATTTCTGTTGGTGTTGAGTTCAACTTTTATTCTGTGATGGTCCAAGAAGATACAAGGAACAATTTCTATTCTTTTGAATTTGTTGAGGTTAGATTTGTTTCCTAAGATGTGATCCATTTTGGAGGATTATCTATGGGCTGATGGGAAGAATGTGTACTCAGTTTTATTAGGATGAAATGTTCTGTGTGTCTATTTAGTCCATTTGTGAATGGTGGTTGTCAGAGTTTCAAGGTGGGGAAGACACACGGAGAGGTTGATTAAGGGTAATAAATTTCAGTTATGCAGTTATGAAGATTTACTGTACAGACATTAAATCTAAACCATGACTGTTCTATCTACACTATCTATGACTATAGTTGATAATACAGTATTGAACATTTACAGTTAGCTAAGAGAGTAGACCTTATGGGTTCTCTACTCAAAAAGGTAACTGTGTGAGCTGATGTATATGTTAATTAACTTGCTTTTGATAATTATTTAACAATGTATGTTCATATCTGTTTTATATTCTCCTAATTGCAGATACAGTTGCCAGGCCATGGAATGTCGTTATCCCTTGTTTAATGTCCTTGGCATGGTTTCATGTTGGACAATAATGATTTATTTTAGAAGCACTCAATAACCTACTTTTCCTTAAATCACACTTTAATACAATCCTAAGTCAGAGCCTCACTTTGCATTTTTCTATCGATCCCTGTAATTGATCTACCCCAATTAGTGTTTTCCAAAAAAGTGTTCAGACAACTCCAATGCTATCATTTTATAATTTCATCTACTGAAATTCTTTGAATGCAGTTTTGACCAACTGAAATAAATTTCATAGTATGATATAGGCCATATTGATATATATTCAGATTCAAAGAAATGTTTTGAATTGATGTTATATTTCAAACAGTTTCACTCTAACATCTTGTTAGATTTGGGATTTGGGAAAGCTATTTCAGCCCCATCCTTGCCACCACGTTTCCCATGCCTTTATGATGTTCCCCATGTGCTGTGATGTAGATGTTAGAGTGAAACTGTTGGGAAAAAGTATTTATATGATCATATTAGTTTACAATTTGAGCATATTTTTATTTGGAACACCTAGTAACTCTGCCCTTTTTTTCAGCATACAAGCTAAAAAATTTGTAGAACTTCATCTTTCATGCTTGCCAGTATTGTAAGACATATTCTTGTGTTATACAAAAATCAACATTTGAAACAAATATTAAAATAATACAGAGCACACTTTTTATGATTGTTTTTACTTCTTATTGTATTATGAACTTTACCATACTTTCCTCAGACCTCTCCCATAAATCAATGTACAACTCAATCAAACGCCATATTCCTGGGAATGATGTGAGATAATGTCACTTTGCAAGAAAAATGTGTACTCATTTTATGTTTATCGTTTTAATTAATTATATTTTTCATATGCATTAATTTTGTATTTTGGCTTGGATACAATTTTCACAACTTTAATAATTGTACAAGTTCAATGCACAAAACTATAGTTTGTCTTGCTTTTCCATCACAGAATTTGGAATTATGATATTATATCTCTAATATGTCAGATGTTAAAATTTTAATCTGGGTAAATTCAGAGTAAACTAAGAAATATCAGGGGTTTTATTTCTTCATGTGAATCAGAGTTTGCTTAGTCAATTTAGGACTCTCTTCAGTGTGTTTCTAGAGTTGCCTCTCCATTCTGAGGCCGGTATACCAGGCTGGTACAATTGGCTCATCCTTGGTTATCATCTATCTGCTGGCAGGTGTGTCTTTGAGGACTGGCATCTGTCTGTCCTCTCAGCCTTTTCTATGTTCCCACCAGCTGTCCAGTCAGAAGTCTAAACCCTCCTCAATCCATCCCACTTAGAACCTGGGGCTTCCTCAGGCTTCTAGCTTGCTTTGTCCCTCTGGAGGAAGCAGAGTGATCATGAATATGTCCGTTCATCCGGCCGATGCTGTGGGGATTCTGGAAAGCTTTTCCAGCTCCACCTTCGCCGCCATGTTTCCCATGTCTTCTCTATGATGATCCCCAGGTGCTGTGGTGTAGAAGGACTCTGGGAAACTCAGACTCCGCGTAAGAATCAATGTCAAAGTCCCCTCTGCACTCTTAAACAAAGCTATGTTCAATGATTCCATCAACCTAGAGCCTACATGCCTAAGAGCACTGGCCAATGTTCATATTTCCAGTACTATCTACAGCATGGGGGAGGAAGGCTGTTATTAATAACGTCATTAATTTAATACAAACAACTACAATCTAAGTTAAATACACACATTTGTATGTATTTCGCCATTGAAAATTTGGAGAAATATGCTCAGGATAGATTATAAGGAAAGAAACAATATTTTCTGTGTATCTGTGATTCTTTCAGTGTGCAAGCTACACTACAGAAGAAAGCTAAAAGTTGGGAAAGATATTCACTCTTTTACCATGTCCACCGAGCATCCATAACAGGGCTCGGGTGCCTAGTCTTGACATTAATAAAAATGACAAGTAGAAGGAGAAAATAGAGTTGGAATGCACAGCTCTCGAGCAGGCAGAATATTTCTTCACCAAAGACATAAAAGATAAAATTGATTTTCAACAACTATAAATGGTGTTTTGCTCTAGTTCATAAAGTCCCGATTTTTCCGAATTTGCCATATGTCTAAATGATTATGATTTTAAGTACCTTTGTAATCTTCTTTGGAAAAAAAAGTTTGATTTGTGTGAAGTTTTTTTATTATTATTTCCTGAACATAAATATGACAAATCAAATTGTTAGGAAATCCCATTCCTTTTCAGCACTTTAATTGAAAAATGTCATGAATTATTAAATATAAATGAGAATATCTGATTGTATTTTTTAAAATAAGCTGTATCCTTGATTTTGCCCTTAAACCTGAAGACCAGATATGTATAAGCCTTGTTTTTATAAATTGTTTATATTAGGTGATTGGGAGAAATGCTTTTTACTTATAGATTCTTTTATAAATGTAGAAAAATAATATCTATAATTTTTATAGCCTCTCACCAATAGACTTCAAAGACCTTACAAATATGCAAATCTCATTTATTTTTCAGTTTTCTGTGCTTTTTTTATAAAACACCCTCCAGGCACAAGTGCAATCAAATGGCAGTAGTTCAAAATAGACAATTTATTTTTAAAAAGCACCAGCAGCAAAAATAAAACCCTAACAAGCCAAACAATATAACAGAAAATAATAATTATAACTTTGCCATCCCAGGAAGGCAAGCTGTTAAAAGAACAACTATAACAAAATTTGCTTAGTTGAACAAATAGCACTTTAAGAGACCATGTGACTTCTGAATAGCAAGAAACAGAACTATTTAAGGACAGACCGGCACATGAGCTTTAACAGTCTCCCTGAGGGTCGTCTCTGACTCTGTGGCCATTCCAAATAGCTTCCTTACAAGACATGTCATTCCAGATGTTCTGAATCCCCTAAACAGTGGTCTCTAACCTTTTTGGCACCAGGAACCTATTTCACGGAAGACACTTTTTCCACGAACTGGAGGGTTGGGGGGATGATTCATGTACATAACATTTCTTGTGCACTTTATTTCTATTATTATTACCTTGTGATGTATAACGAAATGATTATACAGCCCCCCCACAATGCAGAATCAGTGGAAGCCTCTTCAGCTCCACCTGTAACCATCAGGTATTAGATTCCCACAAAGAGCTGGTGACCTTGACCCTTCAGATGCACAGTTCACCTGTAGAGTTCGCAGCCCTATGAGAATCTAAGGCCAACGCTAATCTGACAGGAGGCGGAGCTCAGGAGGTGATGCCCCCTGTGGGGAGTGACTGTTAACACAGGCTGAGTTTTCCTCACTCGCCCGCTGCTTACCTCCTGCTGTATGACCCGGTTTCTAGCCATTGATACCGGTCCATGGATTGCGGGTTGGGGACCATAGCCCTGAGAGATTCACATATGTCTGACTGTGCTTGAAAAGAGCTCAATCTCAAGACACCGGGCACTATGTGTATGTGGAGCCCTGGTTTATTTGAGACACCATCTCCTCCATTACTTGTGCAGCCAGCAGCTGCTTGTATGAATGAATGCAACCCAGCACCACAAAATTTACTTTCTCTTTGTAATTGACACCGCAGACGTAAGTTAAAGACCAACTAGTAGGGCGCAGACCTACATGAGCGTTCTGCTCCACAGTGTGTGGCAGACATCAATCAGCAGGACTTGCTCTGTCTTTGTTGATACGTAACACACAGCCTTTATGCCCATGGGGGTTAGGGGGCTTAGCTCCACGTCTGCTGTTCTGAAACGTAACTCATTATCATCTTCCATGTCTTTCTTCTTTCGATCCTATATCAGAAATGCGAAGTGTTGCTGTCCAGAAAAAGTGGGAGACACACAAAGACAGCAGAGAACGTGGGGTTGGAGGGGGGAACACAGCCTCAAAGCCTTGTGACCGGCAGGTCTGCGGGGCTGCGGTGGCCGTGGCGACTGGGAGCTGCGCCCAGGAGGTCACGCGCCTTCACCTCTGATCCCGGCGCTCGGTTGCTTTCTGAGTTCAGACAGTCAACTTCTGTGCTGTTTTTCTTCCTCTAAGAAGCTAATGAAGGTTTTTGCAGGATGACACACACACAAAGAAAAAAAAACAAAGCAAAAGGAAACAAACAGATAACCCCCCCCCCGACCAAAACAGAACAACAACAAAAAACAAAACAAAAAAACCCAGGAAGCAGGCAACAAAATGCAGTGCTCTGTACAATAGCCTGCTGGATTTTTCTTGGATATTTTATTCAATCTGTTTGAAATGACTATCAACTCTCCTCCTTTCCCCTCCCTGCGGGGGAGGGGGGAGGATGGGCGGAGGGAGGGTGATTGGTGGGACCACACCTACAGTGCCTCTTACAAGGGTACATGTGAAATTCACTAAATGTAGAATATAATGTCTTAACACAATAACTAAGGAAATGCCATGAAAGCTACGTTAACTAATTTCATGAAAATATTTCAAATTGCATATAAAACCAGTGCACGGTGCCCCATGATCGCATTAATGTACACAGCTATGATTTAATTGAAAATAAATAAATAAATAAATAAAATTACCATCAAAAGGAACGTGTTTGGCAGCTGAGGAGACCGGAGAGCACCGGCAGCCCCACCTCTGGGAAGAGCTGTGTCCACAGCAGCCTGTGCGCTGGAACCACTGGAAGCGATTGCGCTTGGCTGTTCCAGGGAATGGCCCGGCCCTTCCTTATTAATTACTTACTCATCCTCCTAACTGCCTCTCTGCTGAGCCCCCTTCTCTAAGGTACTCTGGAGAGGCAGATGAAAAATCTGGTGTATTTTCTACAGAGGGAAAATGCAGTTTGGGCAGCGTTGACTTGGTTAAGGATAATCTCTTTTTATAACAAAGAGTGCTTTTTTAGAGATAAATTTTTGATATGTCTTAGTGTCGATAAATTGTTAGAAATGAATGAGAAACATGCACATGCACAAACATGTGTATCTCCCTCAAGAATGCTACTGGCACTACCTGGTTAAATAACATAATTACACATTTAAATTGTGCTGAGAATTTTGATGTCACTTGTTCCCCTACAAGTGATGAGGGAGCAGATTCTTAACTCTCTGTCACCACTAGGATGTAATTTATTTTTGGTTAGAGGTGATGAAAATTTCCCCTATGTTAATAATTGATATAACAATGTTCCCATTGTTGTGTTGATTATTTTAAAAAATGTAATTTCTGGATTGGCAAATATTATCATAATATATCCATACTCCAAGGAGCACTTGCAACTTGCAAAGTAGAAAAGCATTGAGATGACAATTAAGTTGTCAAACAGGGTTTTTGGTTTTTTGTTTTTTTTTTTTTCAGTTTATTCAGTAAACTTGCTGATTACCTTTGGTTTTCTGTTTCTGAAATTTGGTACCTCTTACCAAGTTACTGTGCATTTCCCCCTGTACTGTTTGTGAAAAAATAATCATCACACACACATGCACACACACACAAAATAATAAATAAACAATGGCGGGGCAACTATGGCTCAGAGGAGTAGAGCACTGGCCCCATATGCCGGAGGTGGCAGGTTCAAACCCAGCCCCGGCCAAAAACTGCAAAAAAAAATCACTGATTTTCAGATTTCAAAAATGATGCAAAGCATTCCTTAGATTTCTATTTATTTATCTTCTTATCTGTACATATCATAGTTTTAATTGTCTTTTTATATGATCTACTTTTTCATAACCTGTAATATTTCTGGAAATATAGTTTGTGAGAGACACTAAATTAGAGGGAAAAAATGAGCTCTTGGAAAGTTTGCATTCTTCAGAAGTTTCTGCTTCTAAGAGTAGGTACCTGATGTCAGTCCCACAGCTCTTGATCATCTTTTAGGGAAAACTTTTCTTTTTTTCTTTCTTTCTTTTTTTTTTTTTTTTTTTTTATTGTTGGGGATTCATTGAGGGTACAATAAGCCAGTTACACTGATTGCAATTGTTAGGTAAAGTCCCTCTTGCAATCATGTCTTGCCCCCATAAAATGTGACACACACTAAGGCCCCACCCTCCTCCCGCCATCCCTCTTTCTGCTTCCCCCCCCATAACCTTAATTGTCATTAATTGTCCTCATATCAAGATTGAGTACATAGGATTCATGCTTCTCCATTTTTGTGATGCTTTACTAAGAATAATGTCTTCCACTTCCATCCAGGTTAATACGAAGGATGTAAAGTCTCCATTTTTTTTAATGGCTGAATAGTATTCCATGGTATACATATACCACAGCTTGTTAATCTTTCTTTTTTTTTTTTTTTGTAGAGACAGAGTCTCACTTTACCGCCCTCGGGTAGAGTGCCATGACGTCACACGGCTCACAGCAACCTCTAACTCTTGGGCTTACGCGATTCTCTTGCCTCAGCCTCCAGAGCAGCTGGGATTACAGGCGCCCACCACAACGCCCGGCTATTTTTTTGTTGCAGTTTGGCCGGGGCTGGGTTTGAACCCGCACCCTCGGCATATGGGGCCGGCGCCCTACTCACTGAGCCACAGGCACCGCCCAGGGAAGACTTTTCTTTCCTCCTCAAGTAAGGAGGCTAGCTTTGACCTCTGGGCCAGTCAAGATTTCCATCTCACATTTTCTTCTGTTCTGGTTTTAAAAATGATTATACAGTACTAGGTGCTTATGTAACATTTTTCTTCTAAAATTCAAACAATATTTTTCTATCCTTCATGTCTATTATTATCTATGAAGTAATAACAGGCATATGCCATTTCCATATCATAGATGGAGAAAAGGATAGTGATTTATCTGTCATTAAATGACCATTGAGCTTTAAGCCTTGTTCTGAAACCACACTCTTCCTTCTGTTAAGCAACTCCTTTGTTAAGAGAGCTGGAGGTGGGAAGAAAGCAGGGCCAGAGAGGGGATGTGATGGGATAAATTGGGTGATGTTTTCATAGGTCTCCCTGATACTTCCACCAACCTGTACCCTGATTTGAGGGATGCTCTCAGTCCAAAATGATAATATATATACACGTTGTGAAATCAATGGACCATTACCATTGTGAACCCATGTGCCGGAATGTCAAAAGGTATACCTGTACATGGACCTTTACAAATTGTTTGGAAACTGATAATGCTGATTTCCTCTAGGGAAGGAAATTCAGAGAGAGGAAGAGTTTCTACATCATATTGCTTTGTATTTTTTGAACCAAGAGCTCAGTGACTGTGTTTTCTATGTAAAGAAGTCACTGGAATTTTTTTAAACAATTGTTTCTCTGCTAGGGACTTTTTTGCTTCTCATAAAATCAAAATCTACTCTGAATCACCGAAGAAGATCTTAAAATATGAGGATCTTGGATCCCTAAATTTATTTGTCTTTTAGCTCCTATTTCTTAACCTTTAATTTTATTGAGGGATACATAAAGAAAAAAGTTCTATGAAAGTGGCAACTCAGTTTATGGGCTACGTGGAAGTTGTTTAATAAAACTCCACCTCTAGCGGTGAAACTAGGAGTTCTAAAGCTCCTTCATTTCTCTCAACCTTTTCTGCCTTCATCCCAAATGCAGAGAAGAGGCCATTTAA
The DNA here is from genome assembly GCF_027406575.1 of Nycticebus coucang. NCBI lineage: Eukaryota > Metazoa > Chordata > Mammalia > Primates > Lorisidae > Nycticebus > Nycticebus coucang. The sequence continues at coordinate 71,441,738 of NC_069784.1, read as the reverse complement.
AGTAATGTGAGGAGGTAAGTCCCTGCTGGTCGTAGAGACTTATCTTACATGATAAGTCTTATCTTCTACTGGGAAGAATGTGAAGACACAGCACAAGAGAACTTCTTAACATGGATAAAATAAGGGAGATCACACAGGAGCAGAAAAGAAAAAAAAAAAAAAAAAGAAGGGAAGGCTCCCAAGGGAAAAAAGAAGTCTGAATGTCCATGCAAGATAAGCACAGCAGTAGTTAAAAAGCAATCTGTGGGCAGCAGCCAACCCATTTTAGCCCATTTTCTATACTCAGAGTACTTTCTCCTTCCTAAAAGTCACACTGGCTCCCGTCACATTCTACTGCTGTTGTGGTGTCACATTCTACTGCTGTTATGGAGTGAAATGGCAGGAATGTGCATGTATTTTATTAGCACTCTAGATTTTTAAAATTAAGGACTGCAGTAGGCAACAGGAATTTATCCCTCTAGTCTAATTGATGAAATATCTGTCAGAAGCCATATAGAAGATTTTTATTTATGTGGATTTATTTTTTACACTTACATTGGATTTTCAATGTTTATTTAATTTCAAGTTTTGTTCCTAACCAGAACCTTTGTTGATATTTATTGGCAAAGGCACAATTCTGTTAAAAGGAGCCATGAAATTCTGATCTTGATATGTTTTTATTTCACTTTGTTTTGCGAATTCCTTTATAATTGTGTTTTCCCCATGTTTACTGCCTGAGAAACCATCTGTCAAGGTGTAAACAGATTCACACTGTACGTTGAGAGAAAGCTTGCTCTGTCAGAAGAAAATGAATAGGTGTTTTGTTTTTATTGCTAATACAATTGATTTTATGAAACTATTTAGTTGTTTTTTGTTTATCACAAATTTTGCCACATTATTAATACCTGGGATCTTTGCTGTTTAATTATAGAATGGATGAAATCTATAATAACTCTCCGTGTGGAATATTGTTTAATATCATACAGATTGTATTGAGGTATTATTTGTGTCTCCCTCATGTCCACACCATGAAAATATCTTTCAGTACATTTTCGCTATTTTGGTCACAGAATTCTACACATAAAGGGAATAAGGTGACACATGGGAAGAATTAAGTTTATGAAGAGATGATATCAATGAAATTTTAGCACTTTCAAAATCATGTCCAAATTGTCCTTTACAACTCATTGGACATTACTCTTTGAGAGAAGAAAGAATCTCTGTCCAGAGTACAAGTTATGCAGTACACAAAGGTGGTGAAAATAACAGTTGAAAATGCTTCAGTTTTTTTTTTTAAGTGGAAATTTCTAGCTCCCATTTATTTAAGGTAATTTTTTTTGCCTACCATTCTAGGACAAGCTGACAGGGGCAGGACAACGGGGAAATTATCCTCCTCTTGATCCTTAAAAAAAGAAATATATTGTCAGTATGGCCATTTTTTCCAGTGTCTAATATCCTTTGGTAGAGATTTATCTAGAGATATTTTTCTCTGTCATTATGACTTTAAAATTATTCAATTATTACACCTTCTAAAATAAGGAAGAGGTTTTCTAGAATTCTCAAGCAACTCTTAATTAGTATTCAATTTCCATGAACTCTGTATGACGAACTTAAACAAAGGCTAAAACAAGAACAAAAACATACTACAAGAAGATTTACACAAGGCTATAGATTAAGAATTAAAAAATAAAGTTTATGGACTGATGATATTGGAGTTTTAAAAGCGTGGAGGGGTGGATAATGAGAAATTGCTTAATGGTACAGTCTATATCATGTACCACTGTGCACTATGTAACAAAATTGCACTTGTACCCCTTGAAATTTACACACACAAAAAAAAAATTTTAGGACAATTCTATTTTTAAAGAATTAACAGTTGACATAATCACTTATTAAAAATGGTCAAATAGTTGACCATTTAAGGACGAGACTATGAAAAGAAGAATATGTCTCTACAAGAGTAAAATTTTACAATAATTTTTGCTTACGTAAAAGGCCAGATCAACACTGAGCAGTGAAAAGTCTGTGGTGAAAGCAGAATGTTCATCTATCTAGAAAGTGGTTTGAGCATCTAAACATCAGGTGCTGTTCATGGTTATGTTTGTAATTAAAGCCATTGGATTTAAATAATTAAGTCCAGTGCATTGATAAGATGCATGGAGAATATCTATTTTTACAAAATGATTGTTGCAGTCTTAAATTTAAGGGCTAAGACATCTTAAGATGCACAAAATACGTAAATTTTCCATAGTCAAAACACATTCTTAAATTTATGGTTTATTTTCCATATGTATTAACTAAAGATTGTCAGATTAATGCCATGATTTCACTCACACTGCAAACTTTTCAGAAAATAGTCCTAGTTATTTTACATAACCTATCCATTTGTAAAAATGTAGTTAAATTGGTTTTTCTCATTATATTTTCAAATGAAATGATAGAAAAATTGCTGTGTATATACGTATATATTTCTTTAACCAAGACAGCATCAGTTAACTACAAACATGATATTGTCAAAATGGAACTCGCATTTTATAAGATTAAAGTTCAGCAAGATTCTGCATTCTGAATAATAGCATACTGAAATTCTTCTCAAGATAAACACCCTACTTTACTTCTGCTTGTAAAATGTCTTATTCAGATTATGGAAAGTAAAGACACAAGGAATGGTATTATTTTTATTTAATTAATAAAAGACTGCCATCTAATTTTAGTATAAAAAATTACATTCAAGCTCATTTAGAGATTTAGTCTCTTTAATTATGAGGGAAGGGGGTGAGGAAAAGGAAGAGGAGATATTTCTCATAACAACAGCTCTAATGCATATTTGTTACAATTTTCTAAATTATTATCTTAAAAACAACAGTTAAAAGGAAATATGTGTATTTATGAGTGAAGATTATGGATTAAAGAAAATATGCAAAGATAACTAAGATGTGGAAAACTTCACTGAGAAAAAGGAGGAGGAGTTTCAGGAACTTCTGTGAGTCTGAGATTTTTCCCTACCTGGGAGCTCAAATGCCAGCTTTCCAAGTTTCACAGCAGAAAATCTGAGACTCCCAGGTCAGAGACAAAGGGGTTTACTATTCACACACAGCAAAAGCAGAGCCAAAACATTAGCTTTTCCTGTAGTGATCTCTCAAGTCTCAGTTTCTACCAGGGTGACACAAGAAGGCCTGAGGATACCTGCACACATAGTGGATTGTGGGAAAGAAAAGAAACTCTCACCGTAATCAACATAACTCTTTTATAGCAGGCTGTTAGCATATTGTGTGGCTTATCCAGAGAGAGAGTCTACCTGTTCCAGGACTAGACACAAACCTGCCTTTTGCTCTGAGGTAAACTCTACCTTTCCATGTTATTTGCTATACATACGTGAAAGAATATCTGGACAAAAGGACAATCAGTGTCTTGTTCATAAGACATGAGGAAAAGCAAGAGACTCATAGAGAAATGATCTAATCACTTACTTTCCACTTGTTTGTACACCTCTTGGATTATAGTGTAATTTACCATGAGTACACAAAGCTGTCAGCTACTCTGATTATTCTATTAGAGGTGGGCTGAATTTGTTGAACTTGTCACATAGAATTTGTTATACATGGGACCTATTTCAGTCAAGGGGCTCAGTTTGACAATAACTTCAGTGTGGTTTTTAGGCTTATTGGGAAGTTTTAAGATGCCTCCTTCAGTTCAAATAACTGTAACTAGGCCTTGCTTTGGGGGGAACCCTATGAGAGGATCCATCTTACCAGCCCAGGTTGAGTCCATCTGTACCATAGAATGACTGAGTGACTTAGAGGAATGGGGGATGAAATCGTTATCCAGGTACCGCACGGGAGGTACAGAGAGAGGACTGCCCTCTGCTGATTGTGAAAGACATCTTATAAAGTTAAGGGAATGGAAATCTAATTTTCTTTATAGCTGTTTGATAGACCCAACAGTCAGTGAAATTTAACATGCTTGCAATAATTTGAGAAAACCAGAGGAGGCTTTTCATTGGAAGGATGAATGTCATTAATGTTCTTCCCCCATTCACCTGTGCCAGGATCTTGTTGCTTCTCCACTGCTACACATGGGTATGTCCTATTCCAATCACTTTACCTCTTTGCCATTATCCCCTTTTACATCTTTTTAAAAATTCAGATTAGCATAAGGGTACAAATTATTAGTCTACATTGTTTCTTAGGTAAAGTTCAAGTTGTAGTTGAGCCCTTCCCCCAGGAGGTGTGCCATATACCTCTACATTGTACCCAGAAGAGTCAGGGATAAAAGAGACAAAGGAACTTTTATAACACTTACAGATGCTCATCATTTTTTTCATTTCAGTCTGTGTGGGCCACTGTAGGGAGGACTTCATACTGAATAAGCAGGGAACTAAGCTGAATGGTCATTAGCTTTATGAGCAAGGACCATGTCAATCGAACAAGAGGTCCAGGTGTTTGAATCAGAATTAAGCTTGACTCCATCAGGCACCTTTCCATAGAGTGTATTAAAGGCTAACTTAAGGTTGCCATTAAGGGAAAGTAAAACTATCATGCCAGGAATCATCAGGGCAGAATCTCTCATTTTAAAAATAAGCCTATATAATAACCCCACCTTGATCGTCCTAATCAAAACCCTGGGGATGGTTAGGAGGAGATAATACCTTCTTGGGAAACAGCCATGTTTAGTGACCTCATTGTTTTACTAAGGTGTGTAGACCGGAAAGAGGTTAGGGAGTCAGAACAGTCTTTTTGAGTTGATTTTTTAAGTAGGCTGTTTCAACACTCAGCAATACCTGTGCATTGCATCTAATATTATACCTCAACTACCAACGTGGGATTGAGGAACATTTATGATGAGGGGAAACCATTGTTAGAATCCATTTTATATGAAAAGCTGAAGACATGACATGGGTAGTCTCAAAGTAAGATGTAAATGGGGGCCGGGTGCAGTGGCTCAAGTCCATAATCCTAGCTGGGGCAGGTCGATTACTTGAGCTCACAAGTTGCTTGAACTCAGGAGTTTGAGACCTGCAAGAGGGAGACCCTGTCTCTACTTAAAATAGAAAAACTAGCTGGGCATCGTGGTGGACACCTGTGATTTCAGCTCTCAGGAGGCAGAGGGAGGAGAATCTCTTGAGCCCAAGATTTTGAGGTTGCTGTGAGTTATAGTGGAGCCATGGCACTCTACCCAGGGAGACAAAGAGACTTTGTCTCAAAACAAAATAAAAAAATAAAAAGAGATATAAATGGGCCTAAAGTGACTCCCATCTATGTTCCCTATATTGGTTACTCTTCAGAGAAGGCAGGTCCATTTTTTCAAGATCAGGTAGTGCCAAATGCAAATTCTTAAACATCTAAGTCCTTTAAATATAGCCCCAACATTTACCCATTTATTTAGCCTTCCTGCTTGGATGTCTCATGGCAATGCATCTAACATTTCCTAGTCAGAGATATTGCTAATCTTGTAGCTATGAAAAACCTATCATGGGTAATTTCATATGTCAAACTGGGCCACTAAGTGCCCAGATATTTGGTCAAATATTATTCTGGGTGCTTCTGCAAGTGTTTTGGGTAAGAGTATCATTTAGAATAAAGTAGATTGCCTACCCTAATGTGAGTGGACCTTCTCCAATCAGTTGAAGGAAGACGTTAATAGAACAAAAAGTCCAACCCTCCCCTGAACAAGAGAAAATTCTCCAACAGATTGTCCTCAAACTGAGACAGCACTATCTGCACTTCCGGGTTTCGAGCCTGCCAACTCACACTGCTGAGCTCGAAGTTGAATCAAGTTTTCACAACTCAGCATCAGTATAACCAACAATTTGGTTACCCAATAAATTTTAGAAATATTTCCTATATCAAAGGCTTAAGAGATTCCAGAAGTCAGAAAAACTAAATACACTTTTAGGCCAAATCTAACCTTGAAATATGAAAGAAAAATTGACACTAAAGAAACTGAATTATTTAAGCAAATTATTCTTCCTAATTTTTCCATAAATGTAACAATTTACCTGGATTGTTGATTTTACATATCAACAAAAACTTGATTAATTGATATATTATTATCTTCGTAAACACTTGCCAGTTCTAACTTTTTAATAATAGTCTTTGTTCTCCAATTGCCAGTTCAAGAATATGCTGCATATTTGACTGCAGTTCAATTTGTCTCATCTGTGCTGAGTATGTGCTTTGTGAGCTGAGACTGACCCTAATGGAGCTTTCTGAAGGCTTGAACAGTGATTTTCAATTGGTGTGCCATGGCACACTGGTGTGCCGTGAGAAGATCTTAGGTGTGCTGTGAAAATTTTTAAAGATCATTAAATTATTTTTGAAAGAAGTTCAAAGCACAGGAAGGAAGTAAATTCTTTTTTATCTTTTTTTTTATCAACATAATTTAAGTGTTCTGTGGAAGTTTAACTATAGATCCAAGTGTGCTGTGAGATTAAAAAAGTTTGAAAAAATACTGGCTTACAATGTACAGTAATGTCAAAAACTCACCTATTAAAATCTACTTTTAGTAAATTGAGCTCAAGATAATTCAATTATTTACAATAAATGTCTTTTATCCTCCCATATATGGCATGATTAAATTGTATGTAAAAGAGGAAATTCTCATCTCCATTCTATATCAAAATTGTATGTAAAAGAGGAAATTCTCATCTCCATTCTATATCTATTTAACCATTCCATTTCTATTAAGTGTCATTTGAATGTTGTTATTTGAATAATTAAAAGTGATTCTAAAACTCAGAAAACATAAAACACTATTTCTGAGACCAGTGGTTATCTTTGGGGCAGCAGGAAAGCAGACTCAACTATTTGAATTACAGACGTTTTGATTTTTTAAATTTCAGATTAATATGAGGGTGCAAATATGTAGGTTACATTGTTTTCATTTCTAAAGTAAAGTTCAAGTTGTAGTTGAGCCCTTCACCCAAGGGGTGTGCTACATATCCTCACATCACGTACATTAGATGAGAACCTGCCACTTTCCTCATTCCCTCCTCTTCCTCATTTCAATATACTTGTGGTTTTCTTTCCTGTGGGTGTGTCGTTGTTTATATATTGTTTTCATATTAGTATTGAATATGTTGGATACTTGCTTTTCCATTCTTGTGATACTTTACTAAGTAGAATGTTCTCCAATTCCATTACAAAAGATGTAAAGTCTCCATCTTTTTTTTTTTTTTCTTTTAGATAAAGGCAAAATTTTATTGCATCACATTTTATACTGGAAAGATCAACAACTGTTATGTTTAATAAAAGTCAAAATCCTGAGCTTTAAGATTCAACCATAGTAACAGTATTAAAGACTTAATATGTCTATTTTAACAAAGTCCTAAGAAATGCATATTTGGAAGTATTTGTCTTTAAAAAGCATAATAAATAACACTGAATCAGTGAACTGTTTTATTACTCAATTGAAAATATTCTGAAATAACTTTCTTTTATGTTATTTAAATAATGTCAGCCATCTATTATCTAAATTCTCCTAATTTAAATAAACTTATATTTTAAATCTTAAACCCTCCTTTTAGAAATTTTTCGGATAGAAAAGTGCATAAAATAAATGCACTTAATGTTTTAGATTAGATTTTTTCCCCATTTTTCATTACACATGATCTGGCTATACATTTTTAATGCCAAAAATGTGTGTAGTTATTACTATGTTCCTAGAACAAAATCACCCCAGAAGGTGATTAACTGGCATATTTTTTTTTTTATTATTTTCTCTATACATATACATACGTTTAATTGGTTTCCACTTTCTGTCTTCACAAAATTAAAAAAGGCTTAAAATTTAATAACAATAACAATGTTTAACATAAGGATTAGAAACAAAAACCTGGTGGAATTACACCTGTGGTGCGTCTTACAAGGGTACATGTGAAACTTAGTAAATGTAGAATATAATTGTCTTAATACAATAACTAAGAAAATGCCAGGAAGGCTATGTTAACCAGTGTGATGAAAATGTGTCAAGCTGTTTATAAAACCAGTGTATGGTGCTTCACGATTGCATTAATGTGCACAGCTATGATTTAATATTAATAAAAATAATAAAAGCTATGAAAACTTCAATTAGAGAAAAAAGAATGAACAAAGATAAATCCATTCAGAAAAGAAATCAGACAATTGCTGCAATGAAATATTGAGCAATAATAATATAGTAATGCAAAAAAAGTAACATTCACATTGTCACATAAGAGTATGTCTATCATAGAATGCTTTGACTCTGAGGTTCAGTATGGAGTCATCAATTAACTTCTTCTTATTATTTTTTTCCAAAGTCTCAAAAAATAGGCAACTAATATTTCTAAATAAAAATAAAAGATAATTTCATGGCTTGGCACCTGTGGCTCACCAGCCACATACACCTGAGCTGGCGGGTTCAAATCCAGCCCAGGCTTGCCAAACAACAATGATGGCTACAAACAAAAAAAATAGCTGGGCGCTGTGGTGGGTGCCTGTAGTCCCAGCTACTTGGGAGGTGGAGGCAGGAGAATCACTCGAGTCCAGGATTGGAGGATGCTGTGAACTGTAATGTCATGGCACTCTACCCAGGGCGACAGCTTGAGGCTCTGTCTCAAAAAAAAAAAAAAAAAAAAAAGATAAAATAAAATAAAAGATAATTTCAAAATACAGATCATGCCAAATCTTATAGACAATAGAAAAAGAAGAAATACTTCAAAATCATTCTACTTCATCTGGATACACCTGATATTAAATTTGGAAAAAATATGTTATTATAAAGGGAAATTACAAACATAATTCACTTATAAATGAGGATGCAATATCCTAAACTATATCTTAATGAGTTGAATTAAAAATTAATGTTCAAGTAATATACTTTGGTCAAAATTAAATCCAATTTATATGAGAATTAGTCACTATTTTATTTCTTTTCCTTTACCTCACCCCCTCTCTCCTTCTCTCTCTGTCTGCTCTCCCCTTCCCCCATGCCCCACTGTGTCATTAATAGTCATTAATTGTCCTCACATCAAAGTTGAACACATAGGATTCATATTTCTCCATTCCTGTGATGCTCCACTAAGAATAATGTGTTCCACCTCCATTCAGGTTAATACAAATGCTACAAAATCTCCATTTTTTTAATGGCTGGACAGTACTCCATGGTATACATATACCACAGCTTGCTAATCCATTCCCGGGTTGAGGGGCATTTAGGCTGTTTCCACATTTTAGCAATTGTAAATTGAGCTGTGATAAACAGTCTAGTACAAGTATCTTTATAATAATTTATTTTTTCCTTCTGGATAGATGCCCAGTAATGGAATTACAGGGTCAAACGGGAGGTCTAGGTTGAGTTCTTTAAATTTTCTCCATACTTCCTTCCAAAATGGTTGTATTAGTTTGCAGTCCCACCAGCACTGTAAAAGTGTTCCTTTCTCTCTACATCCTCGCCAGCATCTGCAGTTTTGAGATTTTGTGATATGGGCCATTCTCACTGGGGTTAGATGATATCTCAGGGTGGTTTTAAATTGCATTTTTCTAATAATTAAGGATGATAAGCATTTTGTCATATGTTTGCCAGCCATTTGTTTGTCTTCTTTAGAGAAGGTTCTGTTCATCTCTCTTCCCCATTGATGTATGGAATTGCTGGATTTTTCTTGTGGATTAATTTAATTCCGTATAGATCCTAGTTATTAAGCTTTTGTCTGATTCAAAATATGCAAATATCCTTTCCCATTGGGTAGGTTGTCTATTTGCTTTGGTTGTTGTCTCCCTGGCTGTACAGAAGCTTTTCAGTTTAATTAAATCCCATTTGTTTATTATTGCTGTTGTTGCTATTGCCATGGCAGTCTTCTTCATGAAGTCTTTCTCCAGGCCAATATCTTCCAGTCTTTTTCCTATGCTTTCTTTGAGGATGTTTATTGTTTCTTGCCTTAAATTTAAGTCCTTTATCCATCTTGAATCAACTTTTGTGAGTGGAGAAAGGTGCAGGTCCAGTTTCAGTCTTCTATGTGTGGATATCCTGTTCTCCTAGCACCATTTATTGAGTAGAGAGTCTTTCCCCCAGTGGACATTCTTGTTTGGTTAATCGAAGATTAGGTGGTTGTAAGTTGTTGGTTTCATTTCCTGGTTTTCTATTCGATTCCAAATATCTATGTCTCTATTTTTGTGACAGTACCATACTGTCTTGACCACTATGGCCTTGTAGTACAGCCTAAAATCTGGTATGGTGATACCCCTGGCTTTGTCTTTATTACTAAGAACTGCTGTAGCTATACGTTTTTTTTTCCAGTTCCACACAAGACGCAGAATCATGTTTTCCAAGTCTTGAAAATAGGATCTCTAGTAACCTCAATCAGAAATGATAAAGGGGAAATAACAACTGATGCCAGAGAGATACAAGAGATCATCTCTGAATATTACCAGAAACTTTATGCCCAGAAATTTGACAATGTGAAGGAAATGGATCAATATTTGGAATCACACCCTCTTCCTATACTTATCCCAGATAAAATAGAGCTCCTGAAGAGACCAATTTCAAGCACTGAGATTAAAAAAACAATAAAAAACCTTCCAACAAAAAAAATGCCCTGGTCCGGATGGGAATTCTATCAAACCTTCAAAGAAGAGCTTATTCCTGTACTGCAGAAATTATTCCAAAAAATTGAGGAAGAAGGAATCTTCTCCAACACATTCTATGAAGTAAACATCACCCTAATACCAGGAAAAGATCCAACTAAAAAGAAGAATTTCAGACCAATTTCACTAATGAATATAGATGCAAAAATTCTCAGCAGAATCCTAGCCAATAGATTACAGCTTATCATCAAAAAAGTCATACATCAGGATTAAGTAGGTTTCATCCCAGGGATGCAAGGCTAGTTTAACATACGCAAGTCCATAAACGTTATTCACCATATTAACAGAAGCAAAACCAAAGACCATATGATCCTCTCAATAGATGCACAAAAAGCATTCGATAAAATCCAGTATCCTTTTCTAATTAGAACACTGAGGAGAATAGGCATAGGTGGCACATTTCTTAAACTGATTGAAGCTATCTATGACAAACCCACAGCTAATATTTTACTGAATGGAATTAAACTGAAAGATTTTCCTCTTAGAACTGGAACCAGACAAGGTTGTCCTCTGTCACTATTATTCCACATAGTGCTGGAAGTTCTAGCCAATAAAATTAGGCAAGACAAGAAAATAAAGGGTACCCAAATGGGAGCAGAGGACGTCAAACTCTCCCTCTTTGCTGATGACATGATTTTATACCTAGAGAACCCTAAAGACTCAACCACAAGACTGTTGAAAGTCATCAAAAAATACAGTAATGTCTCAGGATATAAAAATCAATGTCCACAGTCAGTTGCCTTTATCTATGCCAACAACAGCCAAGATGAGAGGTTAATTATGGACACAACTCCCTTCATCATAGCCCCAAAGAAAATGAAATACTTAGGAGTATACCTAACAAAAGAGGTGAAGAACCTCTATAAAGAAAATTATGACACCCTAAGAAAGAAAATAGCAGCGGAATTTAACAAATGAAAGAACATACCATGCTCATGGCTGGGAAGAATGAACATTGTTAATTGTTGATTCCCAGAGCAATCTACCCATTCAATGCCATCCCTATTAAAATTCTCCATCTTTTATTACATCTGAATAGTATTTCATGGTATACATATATCACAGTTTATTAATCCATTCATGAGTTGATGGGCACTTGAGTTACTTCCAATGTATTGGTGATTGTGAACTGAGCTGCAGTAAAGAGTCCAGCATTCTAGTATAAATGTCTTTGTGGTAAGGTGTTTTTTTTTTTCTCTGAGTAGTTACCTCGTAATGGAATTGTGTGATCAAATGGAAGGTCAACTTTTAGTTCTTTGAAGATTCTCAGTAATTCTGCTATAGAGATTGTATTAGTTTGCAGATCCTCCAGCAGTGTGAAAGTATTCCCTTCTCTCCACACTCATGCTAGCATCTGCAGCTTTGGGATTTAATGATGTGGACTAATGTCAATGGGGTTAGGTGATATTATTTGTGGACTAATGTCACTGGGGTTAGGTAAGATATCAGGGTGGTTTTGATTTGCATTTCTCTGATAATTAGGGACAACGAGAATTGTTTCATGTGCTTGTTGGCTATTCATCTTCAGAGAAGTTTCTATTCAAGTCCTTTCTCACTTATAAATGGGATTGTTTGCTCTTTTCTTGTTGATTAATTTGAGTACTCTGTAAATTCTAGTTATCAGCCCTTTGTCAGATTCATAGCATGAAAATATCTTCTCCCATTCTGAAGAGTATATGTTTGCTTTAGTTGTAATATCTTTACCTGTGCAGAAGCTTTTTCCCATTAATTTATTTTTGCCGCTGCTGCAACTGCCAAGGGGTCTTCATAAATTGAGCTTGGGCTAACACTATGCAGAGAGCTGAACCATTCTTTCAGCATGAACTTGAGGTAGGAATATGGACTTGAATTCAAAAGTGCCTGAGTTCAATCTAACCCCAGTGTTTCCATTGTTGATTATCTGTGAGACTGTATTAGTCTTGTAGGACTGCTATGCCAAAATCCTACAGTTGTAGTGTCTTAACAACAGAAATTCATTTGTTCATAGTTCTGTGGGTTAGAAGTCCAATATCTGTTCTGGCAGGGTTGTCAGAAGAGTTAGATTCTGGCAAGACCTCTCTTTTTCGGTTTCCTCATTGCTACCTTCTCACTGAATCCTTACAGGGCCTTTCCTGTTTGCACACCTACTCTTATGACTTCATTTAGTATTAACATCTTAAAAAACCTGCCTCCAGATGCAGTCACATGGGGGTTATGGCTGTAACTTCTAGATTTGATTAGGACACAATTCAGTGTGTAGCAGTGACTGTAGGCAAATAATTCACCTGTAAGCCTGTTTCCCTGAATGCAATATGAAGATGCTAAAATTACCTTGAAGAACTATTCTGATTATTAAACAAGATATTACATATCAAGTTCCCAATATAGTTATTAATGCTTAATAAACTATATGTATAATGAACTATTATTCTAACTATAACTATTTCACCCGTACCCCTGAATTTCTCTCTCCCATTGGTTGTTGTATAGGTATCAAAGAAGCAAGGGAAGGCTGCACTGACCAAAAATTAATCATAGAATTACATTTAAAGTCAATGATACTCCATGAGGAATTAACCAAGGTAAGTCTGGTTGTGAATCAGGTCCTGGTTTTGTGATTGTCTATATTTTCCCCAAGTGTTTGTGTTCTTGAAACATAGAAATGTTATTCAAATGGGGAGGCGGAGCAAGATGGCAGCCGAGTAACAGCCTCCTTGCATCTGGGCACTGTGAGTCTGGGGAGATAGGACTCCAGGCATCTCTGGCTGGAGGGATCTGCCTATCATCACCCCTGAGAGGATACAGGGAGTCAGTGAGAGACTTCTGGACCCCAAGAGGAGGACTAAAACAGTGGAAAACCGGCAAGTGGTCACGTGTGTTCAATCCATCTAAACCCGCCCACAACTGTAAGTTCAGTAGCAGTGAGACTGCAAACAAGAAAGGCCTTACCTGTGAACTGTTCTGGTGTCTTTGGACTTGGCACTCAGTTGAACTGCCTTGGGGAGAGGCTGAGTGGGAGTGCAGAGAACTTTGGCCTCTGTCTAGGGCCCCAGTCTGAGCCGCTGAGCCAGACGGAGCTAATAGTGTTTGGTTCTGGGTCACAGGCAGCCATTGTGAGTGATCTGCCCTGGCAAGCTCCGCCCTCAGGGTCGCAGAGCTGGAATTGGGTGGCAGCTGGTAACCCAGAGACCAAGTAGCCTAAGGGCAGGATCTGAGCCGCCTTGCAGCCCTAACCCTCGGGGGCAGAGGGAGACCAGTTTTGGCACACAGGGTAAGTGGATAGCCACTTCAGCAGTGATTCCAGCGACAAGCACTTCCCTGGGAAAGCTTCTGCTCAGCAAGTGAACAAGCGCAAAGTGCCTTTTAAGTGGGCCGAAGAGAGATTTAGGGTGTTTACCTGCTGGGGTTTGAGAAACTAGCAGCCTCCAGTCATATCAGAACTGTGATTAGCATCTCATACCCCAGAAGACCACGTGTTGCCCAGACAATATTCAATAACATATACATACTGCATTGTTTTTGGTTGTGTTTTTTTTTTTTTTTTGGTTTGGTTGTTTTTTTTGTTTAATTTGATGTTGTTGATTGTTGTTTTGTTTTTTAAGTTCAAGCTTTTAAATACAGATCCTTTTTCTTTCTCAATTTTTCTAGTTTAATTATAATTTCCCATTGCTGCCTATTTCAATAATTAGAACTTCATTTTTGTTAGTGTTTCTACTGCTATTATTTGGTTTTTCCAGCCAATTTTATCCCGGAAAGTTTTCTCTTTGTTTGTTTTGGTTTGATTTATAGCATTTTTGTCTTTCCTCTCTACTTGGTGGAGGTGGAGTTCTGTGTCTGATCAAGTTAGCAAAGAGCTGCTGACCTCAAGGGAACCACCCAACTGGGCACCACCAGAAGGTGATTTTTTTTTTTAAGGTTGTATCAAAGTACCCTACTGTACACCTATATTGCTCTGCCTCCCTCTTTCTGTGCCTCTCTTCTTCTTGTCAATATTCCTGTTACCCACCCCCTCTCCTTTCTCTATTTTTCTTTTTTTTTTTTTCTTATCACTCGGTCCTCGTTTCTTTCATCCCTTTTTTGCTCTTCAACCTTCTCACCCTTCTGGTCCTGTAACCCTTAGTCCACAGGCACGAGAACTTAAAGAGCAAGAGGAAGTGAAAGGAAAATTAGGGCAAGGAAACAGATAAAAGAAATCACCCCTGAGGAAGAATCAGCAGAAAACTCCAGGCAACATGAAGAACCAGTCCAGAACAACCCCGCCAAGGGACCATGAGGTAGCTACTGCAGAGGATTCCACCTATACAGAAATGTTAGGAATGACAGAAAGGGAATTTAGAATACACATCTTGAAAACATGAAAGAAATGATGGAAACAATGAAGGAAACTGCTAATAAAGTGGAAAATAACCAAAAGGAAATCCAAAAACAGAATCAAATAAGAGATGAACGATATGAAGAATATAAAAAGGATATAGCAGAGCTGAAGGAAATGAAACAGTCAATCAGGGAACTGAAAGATGCAATGGAAAGTATCAGCAACAGGTTAGACCATGCAGAAGAAAGAATTTCAGAGGTAGAAGACAAAGTTTTTGATATAACTCAGATAGTAAAAGAGGCAGAAAAGAAGAGAGAGAAAGCAGAATGTTCACTGTCAGAATTATGAGACTTTATGAAGCATTCCAATATACGAGTTATAGGAATTCCAGAAGGGGAAGAAGAATGCCCCAGAGCAATGGAAGCCATACTAGAGAATATCATAAAAGAAAATTTCCCAAATATCACCAAAGATTCTGACACACTGCTTTCAGAGGGCTATCGGACCCCAGGTCGCCTCAACTCTAACGGAGCTTCTCCAAGACACATTGTGATGAACGTGTCCAAAGTCAAGACAAAAGAAAAGATTCTACAAGCTGCCAGGAGTAAGCACCAGTTGATCTACAGGGGCAAATCCATCAGAGTGACCGCAGACTTCTCTAATGAAACTTTCCAAGCAAGAAGACAATGGTCATCTACCTTTAATCTACTTCAACAGAACAATTTCCGGCCCAGAATTCTGTACCCTGCTAAGCTAAGCTTCAAAATTGACGGAGAAATCAAATCATTTACGGATATACGAACATTGAGGAAATTTGCCACAACAAGACCAGCTCTACAGGAAATACTTCAACCTGTTCTGCACACTGACCACCACAATGGATCAGCAGCAAAGTAAGAACTCAGAAATTAAAGGAAAGAACCTAACCTCCACACTGATGCAAAAGATAAAACTAAGCAATGGACTCTCACAAAATAAGACGAATTGAATACTACCACACTTATCAATTATCTCAATAAATGTTAATGGCTTGAATTCCTCACTGAAGAGACATAGATTGGTTGACTGGATTAAAAAACACAAGCCATCCATTTGCTGTCTGCAAGAAACACACCTGGCTTCAAAGGACAAATTCAAGCTCTGAGTCAAGGATTGGAAGACAATTTTTCAGGCAAATGGAATTCAGAAGAAAAGAGGTGTTGCAATTTTATTTTCAGATACATGTGGATTTAAAGCAACTAAAGTCAAAAAAGACAAAGATGGTCACTTTATATTGGTCAAGGGAAAAATACAACAAGAAGACATTCCAAGTCTAAATATCTATGCACCCAATTTAAATGCTCCCAGATTCTTGAAACAGACCTTACTCAGTCTGAACAATATGATCTCTGATAATACCATAATAACAGGGGACCTTAACACTCCTCTTACAGAGCTGGACAGATCCTCTAAACAGAAATTAAACAAGGATATAAGAGATTTAAATGAGACCCTAGAACAACTATGCTTGATAGACGCATATAGAACACTCCATCCCATAGATAAAGAATATACATTCTTCTCCTCACCCCATGGAACATTCTCCAAAATTGATCATATCCTGGGACACAAAACAAATATCAACAGAATCAAAAGAATTGAAATTTTACCTTGTATCTTCTCAGACCATAAGGCACTAAAGGTGGAACTCAACTCTAACAAAAAAGCTCAACCCCACCCAAAGGCATGGAAATAAAACAATCTTCTGTTGAATAACAGATGGGTGCAGGAAGAAATAAAACAGGAAATCATTAACTTCCTTGAGCATAACAACAATGAAGACACAAGCTACCAAAACCTGTGGGATACTGCAAAAGCAGTTTTGAGAGGAAAATTCATCGCTTTAGATGCCTACATTCGAAAAACAGAAAGAGAGCACATCAACAATCTCACAAGAGATCTTGTGGAATTGGAAAAGAAGAACAATCTAAGCCTAAACTCAGTAGAAGAAAAGAAATATGCAAAATCAAATCAGAGATCAATGAAATTGAAAACAAAAGAATCATTCAGAAAATTAATGAAACAAGGAGTTGGTTTTTTGAAAAAAAATAAAATAAAATTGATAAACCATTGGCCCGACTAACCAGGAATAGAAAAGTAAAATCTCTAGTAACCTCAATCAGAAATGATAAAGGGGAAATAACAACTGATCCCACAGAGATACAAGACACCATCTCTGAATACTACCAGAAACTCTATGCCCAGAATTTGACAATGTGAAAGAAATGGATGAATATTTGGAATCACACCCTCTCCCTAGACTCAGCCAGGAAGAAATAGAGCTCCTGAACAGACCAATTTCAAGCACTGACATCAAAGAAACAATAAAAAATCTTCCAACCAAAAAATGTCCTGGTCCAGATGGCTTCACTCCAGAATTCTATCAAACCTTCAAGGAAGAGCTTATTCCTGTACTGCAGAAATTATTCCAAAAAATTGAGGAAGAAGGAATCTTCCCCAACACATTCTATGAAGCAAACATCACCCTGATACCAAAACCAGGAAAAGACCCAAACAAAAAGGAGAATTTCAGACCAATGTCACTCATGAATATAGACGCAAAAATTCTCAACAAAATCCTAGCCAATAGATTACCGCTTATCATCAAAAAAGTCATTCATCATGATCAAGTAGGCTTCATCCCAGGGATGCAAGGTTGGTTTAACATACGCAAGTCTATAAACGTTATCCACCATGTTAACAGAGGCAAAAATAAAGATCACATAAACCTCTTAATAGATGCAGAAAAAGCATTTGATAAAATCCAGCATCCTTTTCTAATTAGAACACTGAAGAGTATAGGCCTAAGTGGCACATTTCTAAAACTGATTGAAGCTATCTATGACAAACCCACAGCCAATATTTTACTGAATGGAGTGAAACTGAAGGCTTTTCCTCTTAAAAGTGGAACCAGACCTCTGTCACCTTTAGTATTCAACATAGTGCTGGAAGTTCTAGCCAATACAATTAGGCAAGACAAGGAAATAAAGGGAATCCAAATGGGAGCAGAGGAGGTCAAACTCTCCCTCTTTGCTGACGACATGATCTTATACTTAGAGAACCCCAAAGACTCAACCACAAGACTCCTAGAAGTCATCAAAAAATACAGTAATGTTTCAGTATATAAAATCAATGTCCACAAGTCTGTAGCCTTTGTGTACACCAATAACAGTCAAGATGAGAAGCTAATTAAGGACACAACTCCCTTCACCATAGTTTCAAAGAAAATGAAATACCTAGGAGTATACCTAACGAAGGAGGTGAAGGACCTCTATAAAGAAAATTATGAAATCCTCAGAAAGGACATAGCAGAGGATATTAACAAATGGAAGAACATACCATGCCTCATGGATGGGAAGAATCAACATTGTTAAAATGTCTATACTTCCCAAAGCAATCTACCTATTCAATGCCATGCCTATCAAAATACCAACATCGTACTTTCAAGATTTGGAAAAAATGATTCTGCATTTTGTATGGAACTAGAAAAAACCCCATATAGCTAAGGCAGTTCTCTGTAACAAAAATAAAGCTGGGGGTGTCAGCATACCAGATTTTAGTCTGTACTACAAAGCCATAGTGCTCAAGACAGCATGGTACTGGCACAAAAACAGAGACATAGTCACTTGGAATCGAATTGAAAACCAAGAAATGAAACTAACATTTTACAACCACCTAATCTTTGATAAACCAAACAAGAACATACCTTGGGGGAAAGACTCCCTATTCAATAAATGGTGTTGGGAGAACTGGATGTCTACATGTAAAAGACTGAAACTGGACCCACACCTTTCCCCACTCAGAAAAATTGATTCAAGATGGATAAAGGACTTAAATTTAAGGCATGAAACAATAAAAATCCTCCAAGAAAGCATAGGAAAAACACTGGAAGATATTGGCCTGGGGAAAGACTTCATGAAGAAGACTGCCATGGCAATTGGAACAACAACAAAAATAAACAAATGGGACTTCATTAAACTGAAAAGCTTCTGTACAGCTCAGGAGACAATAACCAAAGCAAAGAGACAACCTACACAATGGGAAAGGATATTTGCATATTTCCAATCAGACAAAAGCTTGATAACTAGGATCTATAGAGAACTCAAATTAATTCACATGAAAAAAGCCAACATTCCCTTATATCAATGGGCAAGAGACATGAATAGAACTTTCTCTAAAGATGACAGACGAATGGCTAACAAACACATGAAAAAATGTTCATCATCTCTATATATTAGAGAAATGCAAATCAAAATAACCCTGAGATATCATCTATCCTCAGGGAGAATGGCCCACATCACAAAATCTTAGAACTGCAGATGCTGGCGTGGATGTGGAGAGAAGGGAACACTTTTACACTGCTGGTGGGACTGCAAGCTAGTACAACCTTTCTGGAAGGAAGTATGGAGAAACCTCAAAGCACTCAAGCTAGGCCTCCCATTTGATCCTGCAATCCCATTACTGGGCATCTACCCAGAAGGAAAAAAATCCTTTTATCATAAGGACACTTGTACTAGACTGTTTATTGCAGCTCAATTTACAATCGCAAAATGTGGAAACAGCCTAAATGCCCACCAACCCAGGAATGGATTAACAAGGTGTGGTATATGTATACCATGGAATACTATTCAGCCATTAAAAAAAATGGAGACTTTACATCCTTCGTATTAACCTGGATGGACGTGGAAGACATTATTCTTAGTAAAGCATTACAGGAATGGAGAAGCATGAATCCTATGTACTCAATTTTGATATGAGGACAATTAATGACAATTATGGTTATGGGGGGGAACAGAAAGAGGGACGGATGGAGGGGGTGGGGCCTTGGTGTGTGTCACACTTTATGGGGGCAAGACATGATTGCAAGAGGGACTTTAGCTAACAATTGCAATCAGTGTAACCTGGCTTATTGTACCCTCAATGAATCCCCCAACAATGAAAAAAAAGAAATGTTATTCAAAGTAACTTTTGCAAATAAATGTGATGAAAATAGTCTAGGCTAGTGATTCTAGCCTCAGCATATAGTAAGCCAGACAAGGTTTATATAGCTTTAGTGAGTTGTATATGATTGCACCAAGTTCTGACTAATGAGACTACCTTCAGTTTGCTTAACTCCTACCCAATATATATAGTCATTTTAATTGTTTGCCTTAGTTACTGGTTAAGTGATGTTGGGTCTATAGAGTTTGTTTTCTAATTTGTAAAATAGTGATAATGACAGGGTTTTATCCATAGGATTTTTATGGGGATTCAATGATTATTTTTCTTGTAAAACATGGAGAAGAATGCTCAACATATTGTAATGATCAATAAAATTAAAGTTTTATAATAATTTCTAACAGTATAATTAAGCTAATATTACGTCCTGGTCCATTTCTTTCTCTAGAGGTGTAATTTTTCACATTTAATTCCTTGAGGTAATTTGATGCTGTTTTCTTTTAAAACTCTCTAAAACACAGGCTTATTTTATTCGCTGGGTATGCATTTATACCATACACCAACGTGAACACTGAGTCCAGTCCTCCTCTGGGCATGAGTATTATTACTGACTTTGCACAATTCTTGGTCTTAGAGACACCTTTCTGTGGCAATGTTACATCAAATACTAATCATTTTTAGAAATGAAGAACAAGTTTACTTTCTCATAGGCCCCTTTATCAAACATTGCTATACATATTATTTCTCTCCTTTTTGGAACTAATTCTAACATGCTTATATTTTAGTTCACTTTAGCTGGACTTTCATTCTGTAGTCTCAAAGAGAAATGAAGTCTCATCAAGACTTTAAACACATCTTTTTGAAGCTTGGCGGGAGGTGAGAGTCTGTGATTGAATGACAACCCAGCTGATGGAAGTAACATTTACAACCCATTGTAACTTTTCTTTGTGCCATCATTATGCAGGACATTTTGATCTTAGGGAACACAGGTCAGAAGGAGTATGGGTTATATCATTTAGGGATACTTCAGGGTTTAGAATTCCTTAGCTGAAATACTTCCTTTGCTATTTAGAACTAGGAGATACCAAATATGATTTTTGTCTTAAATATATGTAACTAGTGATGAATGATTTGAGACACAGAAGGATTTATAATTCAACGGAGATGAAATATATTTACTATGCCAATAAGATTTACATTGATGAATGTATTGGATAGTTGAGGATTCTATAGCATTTGAGCTAAAAAATAAAAAAAATGGATGGTATTATTATACAGAGAGATAGGGGAAAGAGGGCAGGTATTTCAGAAATAGCTTTATCAAAAGTACAACTACAATTAAAGGATAACATATTGGGAGTAGGTCATGTATTGTGGGCCTAAAACATATATAATTTATGGCCCTTTTTAAGAAAAATATCACATTTGAGTACAAAATTACATGCAAATGTAAATACAAATTTGAAATGATGAAATCCCATCAAATCACTGGAACCTTGTAGATTTAATATTTTTCCTTATGGGATATCCTTAGGTAATTTCTCAAAAATACTTACATAATAATGTTTTCTGATTGCAACCTGACTTTCAGGTCTTCACTCAGAACCCTCAAAACTCCTGGCAACTTCTAACATTCAAGGGCCTTATGAGTAAGTGTCCTTGGCATGTCAAGTTCATCAGGTTCATGGTAAATCTAACTGTGATTAGGAAAGGTAAGATTATAAGTATAGAGGAGGAGGAGGGAGGGAGAGGAGCTGTTCTTAGCTTGGGGTTATAAAGATCAGTTTGAAATAGGGAAAAAAGAGGTCAGTCATGGATACCTTAAAAGCCATTTAAGCCCTTTTTGGCTTTATTCATTGAAGGAGACTACAAGGAGTTTGGAAAAGTAATTTTTGTCATTTAGGAGTTATTTTCTTATAATAGAAAGTGCACAGAAAATGATTTGCAGAGATACATCATTTTCCTGGAGTTAAAGTGGAATGTGCATTCATAAAGGAATTGATCTGACCTTTATTCCAATCTAATGTGTGCTATATATAGTGAGATGACTTCTGACAAGTTTTCCAAGGCTACTTTCATTGCTCATAAAAATATATTTTTCATTTTCATGTCCTTAAATATCTAAATTTACTTATCAAAAATTTTTGATAGTTTTTTTTATTATTTCCTAATGAAGATACGGAACTTTTTAAAAAGTTAAAAGTATTTTTATTTTAATGATGTCTCTACAAAAGTAATGGGATAGTCAAGAGAATTTCATGATATGCCATTGTGATGGAGACAACTGCTTTCATTCTAAGCTCCTGCACATAAAGGCAGACAAAGTAGCAAAAGAACAATGAAAAATTGATAAGAAATATTTTCTTAATTAGGAATAAGAGTACGATTATATATTTAGAGAAAACAAAAAAATAAAGGAAAAGCTCAGCAGGCCCTATTTTGTCTTTTCCTTTTTCCACTGGATTCCCCATTTGTACTATAGGGGGCAATGGAAACAAGCTCCTATGGTAGGATGTTCAAATGCTTACATAGATTGGAAATTATTCTTCCATGTGTCCACGTAGAGGGGAAGAGCTGTCTCAGGGTAGAGCTGGCTTCTGCCAGGTGGCAATTTGACATGTGTCTTCTGTGGTCACCCACTTTATAAATCTGTATCCTTCTGTACAAGGAGTGTGGAGTGTTCTGACAAATGTACTGAGATGGTCTCCTGTGTTGCAGTCAATATTTGTTTTGAACAATTTTGTTGAATGGCAAAGAGGAGCCCAGTTCATCCTCTTTACCCCAGCTCCTCTTACACACCATAGCTTGGCCTTGTGTTTGGGTATTTCTTCTTCTATATGAGATTTCTTTAGCACCTCAGGGGATTTTTCCCCTATTCTAAGAGTATTGTCCTATTATGTACTTCAGTGACCAAGAGAATTTGTTAAAGTGCTGGGCTCTGAGTCCAGAATGGAGGCTAGGAATCTACACTTTTCATAAGCTCCTCAAATAGTTCTTAGGCACCTCAAGTTTGAAAGACTCTGTTCATACCTAAAATGCAAAACTGAGTCAGAAAAATTTCATAATAGCTCACGGTATTCAGCAAAAAGATACTGCACTTTTAAATTGTATGTGCATTTTTCTTATCTGTAATATAAGCAAGGCTATGAAATGATCATCACGCATATAACATGTGTGCTCTAACTGCTGAGGTAGGTTAGGCTGCGGTACACACTTGCACTCTTACTGCTTATCCATTCCCCTTTCTATACTGTTCCTTAGCCCCACTGTTCTCAAAATGTAGCCCTGGGACCAACAACAACATCATCATCTGTGAACTTTTTATTTTTATTTATTTTACTTTTTTTATTTTAGTTTTTTTATTGTTAAATCATAGCTGTGTACATTAGTGCAATCAAGGGGTACAATGTGCTGGCTTCATATACAATCTGAAATATTCTCATCAAACTGTTCAATGTAGCCTTCATGGCATTTTCTTAGTTAGTGTATGTAGACATTTGTATTCTGCATTTAGTAGTTTTGCCTGTACCCATTCTAAAATGCACCGTAGGTATGTCCCCACCTATTACCTTCCCTTCACCCTAACCTCCCACCTCCCTTCCCCTCCTTTGGCCCTTACCCCATATTCTTGTGCTATAGTTGGGTTATAGCCTTCATGTGAAAGCTATAAATTAGCTTCATAGGAGTGCTGAGTACATTGGATACTTTTTCTTCCATTCTTGAGATACTTTGCTAAGAAGAATATGTTCCAGCTCCATCCATGTAAACATGAAAGAGGTAAAGTCTCCATCTTTTTTTAAGGCTGCATAATATTCCATGGTATACATGTACCACAATTTGCTAGTCCATTCGTGGGTCGATGGGCACTCGGGCTTCTTCCATGACTTAGCAATTATGAATTGGGCTGCAATAAACATTCTGGTACAGATGTCTTTGTTATATTGTGATTTTTGGTCTTCTGGGTACATACCTAGTAAAGGAATTATAAGATCGAATGGCAGGTCTATTTTTAGATCTCTAAGTATTCTCCAAACACCCTTCCAGAAGGAACGTATTAGTGTGCATTCCCACCAGCAGTGTAGAAGTGTGCCCTTTCCTCCACATCCATACCAACATCTCTGGTTTTGGGATTTTGTTATGTGGTCTACTCTTACTGGGGTTAGGTGATATCTCAAAGTAGTTTTGATTTGCATTTCCCTGATGATTAAGGATGATGAGATTTTTTTCATGTGTTTGCAGATCTGTTTTCTTTAGAGAAGTTTCTCTTCAAGTCCCTTGCCCACCCTGAGGTGGGATCACTTGTTCTTTTCTTGCTAATATGTTTGAATTCTCTGTGGATTCTGGTTATTAGACCTTTATCGGAGGTATAACCTGCAAATATTTTCTCCCATTCTGAGGGCTGTCTGCTTGCTTTACTTACTATGTTCTTGGCTGTGCAGAAGATTTTTAGTTTCATGAGGTCCCAGTAATGTATTTTTGATACTGCTTCAATTGCCTGGGGAGTCCTCCGCCTGTGGCTCAGTGAGTAGGGCGCCGGCCCCATATGCCCAGGGTGGTGGGTTCAAACCCAGCCCCAGCCAAACAGCAACAACAACAACAACAACAAAAGAGCCAGGTGTTGTGGTGGGCACCTGTAGTCCCAGCTGCTCGGGAGGCTGAGGCAAGAGAATTGCATAAGCGCAAGAGTTAGAGGTTGCTGTGAGCTGTGTGATGCTACAACACTTTACCAAGGGCGGTACAGTGAGAATCTGTCTCTACAAAAAAAAAAAAAGAAAGAAAAAATAATTCACCCAGGCTAATTCCTTCAAGAGTTTTCTCTGGACTTTCTTCAAGTATTTTTATAGTTTCATGTCTTAAGTTTAAATCTTTTATCCAGTGAGCAGTGAGATTCTATCTTAGTTAATGATGAAAAGTGTGGGTCCAGTTTCAGTCTTTTACAGGTCACCAGCCAGTTCACCCAGAACCATTTGTTAAATAGGGAATCTTTTCCCCACTGAATGTTTTTTGATCTTGACTGTCAAAGATCAAATAATGGTATGTAGCTGGATTCATCTCTTGGTTCTCTATTCTGTTCTAGACATCTGCTTCTCTGTTTTTGTTCCAGTACCATGCTTTTTTGATCACTATCAATTTACAGTACAGTCTCAAGTCTGGTAGTGTGATTCCTCCTGTTTTTTTTTTTTTTTTTCTTTTTATTTATGAGTAAAACCTTGGCTATTCGAGGTTTTTTCTGATTCCATAAAAAGTGAAGTATTATTTTTTCCAGATCTTTAAAATATGACAATGGACAGGGGAAGCAAGATGGCGGCCGAGTAACAGCTTCCTTGCATCTGGGCACCATGAGTCTGGGGAGATAGGACTCCAGGCATCTCTGGCTGGTGGGATCTGCCTATCATCACCCCTGTGAGGATACAGGGAGTCAGCAAGAGACTTCTGGTGGTCACGTGTGTTCAATCCATCTAAACCCGCCCACAACTGTAAGTTCAGTAGCAGCGAGACTGCAAACCAGAAAGGCCTTACCTGTGAACTGTTCTGGTGTCTTTGGACTTGGCACTCAGTTGAACTGACTTGGGGAGAGCCTGAGCGGGAGTGTGGAGAACTTTGGCCATTGTCTAGGGCCCCAGTCTGAGCCGCTGAGTCAGACGGAGCTAACAGTGTTTGGCTGTGGGCCACAGGGAGCCATTGTGAGCTATCTGCCCCAGCAAGCTCCACCCTCAGGGTCACAGAGCTAGAATCGGGTGGGAGCTGGTAACCCAGCAACCAAGTAGCCTAAGAATGGGGTCTGAGCCGCCATGCAGCCCTAACCCTCAGGGGCAGAGTGAGACCGGTTTTGGCACACTGGGTAAGTGGATAGCCACTTCAGCAGTGATTCCAGCGACAAGCAATTTACTGGGAAAGCTTCTGCTCAGCATGTTTACAAGTTCAAAGTGCCTTTTAAGTGGGCTGAAGAGAGATTTAGGGTGTCTACCTGCTGGGGTTTGAGAAATCAGCAGCCTCCAGTCGTATCAGAACTGTGATTAATATCTCATACCCCAGAAGACCACGTGTTGCCAAGACAATATTCAATAACATATACATACTGCATTGTTTTTGGTTGCGGTTTTTTTCTTTTTTTTTTTGGTTTGGTTGTTTTTTTGTTTATTTTGATGTTGCTGATGTTGTTTTATTTTTTAATTTCCACCTTTTCCATACAGATCACTTTTCTTTCTCAATTTTTCTAGTTTAATTATGATTTCCCATTGCTGCCTTTTTCAATAATGAGAACTTTATTTTTGCAAGTGTTTCTACCGCTATTATTTGTTTTTTCACCCAATTTTATCCTGTAAAGTGTTCTGTTTGCTTGTTTTGGCTTGATTTATAGCATTTTTGTCTTTCCTCTCATCTTGGTGGAGGTGGGGTACTGTGTCTGATCAGGTTAGCAAAGCGCTGCTGACCTCAAGGGAACCACCCAACTGGGCACCCCCAGAAGGTGGGTTTTTTTTTAAGGTTGTGTCAAAGTACCCTACTGTACACCTATATAGCTCTGTCTCCCTCTTTCTGTGCGTCCCTTCTTTTTGTCAATATTCCTTTTACCCAACCCCTCTCCTTTCTCTATTTTTCTTTTTTTTTTTCTTATCACTCGGTCCTCCTTTCTTTCATCCCTTTTTTGCTCTTCAACCTTCTCACACTTCTGGTCCTGTAACCCTTAGTCCACAGGCATGAGAACATAAAGAGCAAGAGGAAGTGAAAGGAAAATTAGGGCAAGGAAACAGATAAAAGAAACCACTCATGAGGAAAAATCAGCAGAAAACACCAGGCAACATGAAGAACCAGTCCAGAACAACCCCGCCAAGGGACCATGAGGTACCTACTGCAGAGGATTCCACCTATAAAGAAATGTTAGGAATGACAGAAAGGGAATTTAGAATACACATGTTGAAAACAATGAAGGAAACTGCTAATAAAGTGGAAAATAACCAAAAGGAAATCCAAAAACGGAATCAAATAAGAGATGAACGATATGAAGAATATAAAAAGGATATAGCAGAGCTGAAGGAACTTAAACAGTCAATTAGGGAACTTAAAGATGCAATGGAAAGTATCAGCAACAGGTTAGACAGTGCAGAAGAAAGAATTTCAGAGGTAGAAGACAAAGTTATTGAGATAACTCAGATAGTAAAAGAGGCAGAAAAGAAGAGAGAGAAAGCAGAATGTTCACTGTCAGAATTATGGGACTTTATGAAGCGTTCCATCATACGAGTTATGAGAATTCCAGAAGGGGAAGAAGAATGCCCCAGATGAATGGAAGCCATACTAGAGAATATTAGAACAGAAAACTTCCCAAATATCACCAAAGATTCTGATACACTGCTTTCAGAGGGATATCGGACCACAGGTCACCTGAACTCTAACCGAGTTTCTCCAAGACACATTGTGATGAACCTGTCGAAAGTCAAGACAAAAGAAAAGATTCTGCAAGCTGCCAGGAGTAAGCACCAGTTGACCTACAGAGGCAAATCCATCAGAGTGACCGCAGACTTCTCTAATGAAACTTTCCAAGCAAGAAGACAATGGTCATCTACCTTTAATCTACTTAAACAGAACAATTTCCGGCCCAGAATTCTGTACCCGGCTAAGCTAAGCTTTAAAATTGACGGAGAAATCAAATCATTTACGGATATACAAACATTGAGGAAATTCGCCACAAGACCAGCTCTACAGGAAATACTTCAACCTGTTCTGCACACTGACCAACACAATGGATCAGCAGCAAAGTAAGAACTC
Source organism: Nycticebus coucang (assembly GCF_027406575.1). Taxonomy (NCBI): domain Eukaryota; kingdom Metazoa; phylum Chordata; class Mammalia; order Primates; family Lorisidae; genus Nycticebus; species Nycticebus coucang. The sequence goes on along the minus strand of NC_069784.1, from coordinate 71,414,123 downwards.
AGAAATTAAAGGAAAGAACCTAACCTCCACACTGATGCAAAAGATAAAACTAAGCAATGGACTCTCACAAAATAAGATGAATAGAATACCACCACACTTATCAATTATCTCAATAAATGTTAATGGCTTGAATTCCCCACTGAAGAGACATAGATTGGCTGACTGGATTAAAAAACACAAGCCATCCATTTGCTGTCTGCAAGAAACACACCTGGCTTTAAAAGACAAATTCAAGCTCTGAGTCAAGGGTTGGAAGACAATTTTTCAGGCAAATGGAATTCAGAAGAAAAGATGAGTTGCAATCTTATTTTCAGATACATGTGGATTTAAAGCAACTAAAGTCAAAAAAGACAAAGATGGTCACTTTATATTGGTCAAGGGAAAAATACAACAAGAAGACATTTCAATTCTAAATATTTATGCACCCAATTTAAATGCTCCCAGATTCTTGAAACAGACCTTACTCGGTCTGAGCAATATGATATTTGATAATACCATAATAACAGGGGACTTTAACACTCCTATCACAGAGCTGGACAGATCCTCTAAACAGAAATTAAACAAAGATATAAGACATTTAAATGAGACCCTAGAACAACTGTGCTTGATAGACACAAATAGAACACTCCACTCCTAAGATAAAGAATATACATTCTTCTCATCACCCCATGGAACATTCTCCAAAATTGATCATATCCTGGGACACATAACAAATATCAACAGAATCAAAAGAATTGAAATTTTACCTTGTATCTTCTCAGACCATAAGGCACTAATGGTAGAACTCAACTCTAACAAAAAAGCTCAACCCCACCCAAAGGCATGGAAATTAAACAATCTTCTGTTGAATAACAGATGGGTGCAGGAAGAAATAAAACAGGAAATCATTAACTTCCTTGAGCATAACAACAATGAAGACACAAGCTACCAAAACCTGTGGGATACTGCAAAAGCAGTTTTGAGAGGAAATCAATCGTTTTAGATGCCTACATTTGAGAAACAGAAAGAGAGCGCATCAACAATCTCACAAGCCATCTTATGGAATTGGAAAAAGAAGAACAATCTAAGCCCAAACTCAGAAGAAGAAAAGAAATATCCAAAATCAAATCAGAGATCAATGAAATTGAAAACAAAAGAATCATTCAGAAAATTAATGAAACAAGGAGTTGGTTTTTTGAAAAAATAATAAAATAGATAAACCATTGGCCAGACTAACCAGGAATAGAAAAGTAAAATCTCTAGTAACCTCAATCAGAAATGATAAAGGGGAAATAACAACTGATCCCACAGAGATACAAGAGATCATCTCTGAATACTACCAGAAACTCTATGTCCAGAAATTTGACAATGTGAAGGAAATGGATCAATATTTGGAATCACACCCTCTCCCTAGACTCAGCCAGGAAGAAATAGAGCTCCTGAACAGACCAATTTCAAGCACTGACATCAAAGAAACAATAAAAAATCTTCCAACCAAAAAATGCCCTGGTCCAGATGGCTTCACACCAGAATTCTATCAAACCTTCAAGGAAGAGCTTATTCCTGTACTGCAGAAATTATTGCAAAAAATTGAGGAAGAAGGAATCTTCCCCAACACATTCTATGAAGCAAACATCACCCTGATACCAAAACCAGGAAAAGACCCAAACAAAAAGGAGAATTTCAGACCAATCTCACTCATGAATATAGATGCAAAAATTCTCAACAAAATCCTAGCCAATAGATTACAGCTTATCATCAAAAAGTCATTTATCATGATCAAGTAGTCTTCATTCCAGGGATGCAAGGCTGGTTTAACATACGCAAGTTCATAAACATTATCCCCCATATAAACAGAGGCAAAAATAAAGATCACATGATCCTCTCAATAGATGCAGAAAAAGCATTTGATAAAATCCAGCATCCTTTTCTAATTAGAACACTGAAGAGTATAGGCAGAGGTGACACATTTCTAAAACTGATTGAAGCTATCTATTACAAACCCACAGCCAATATTTTACTGAATGAAGTAAAACTGAAGGCTTTTCCTCTTAGAACTGGAACCAGAGAACGTTGTCCTCTGTCACCTTTACTATTCAACATAGTGCTGGAAGTTCTAGCCAATACAATTAGGCAAAACAAGGAAATAAAGGGAATCCAAATGGGAGCAGAGGAGGTCAAACTCTCCCTCTTTGCTGATGACATGATCTTATACTTAGAGAACTCTAAAGACTCAAACACAAGACTCCTAGAAGTCATCAAAAAATACAGTAATGTTTCAGTATATAAAATCAATGTCCACAAGTCAGTAGCCTTTGTATACACCAATAACAGTCAAGATTAGAAGCTAATTAAGAACGCAACTCCCTTCACCATAGTTTCAAAGAAAATGAAATATCTAGGAATATATCTAGTGAAGGAGGTGAAGGACCTCTATAAAGAAACCTATGAAATCCTGAGAAAGGAAATAGCAGAGGATATTAACAAATGGAAGAACATACCATGCTTATGGACGGAAAGAATGAACATTGTTAAAATGTCTATACTTCCCAAAGCAATCTACCTATTCAATGCCATGCCTATCAAAATACCAACATCGTACTTTCAAGATTTGGAAAAAATTATTCTGCATTTTGTATGGAACTGGAAGAAACCCCATATAGCTAAGGCAGATCTTAGTAATAAAAATAAAGCTGGGGGCATCAGCATAGCAGATTTTAGTCTGTACTACAAAGGCATAGTGGTCAAGACAGCATGGTACTGGCATAAAAACAGAGACATAGACACTTGGAATTGAATTGAAAACCAAGAAATGAAACTAACATCTTACAACCACCTAATCTTCGATAAACCAAAGAAGAACATACCTTGGGGGAAAGACTCCCTATTCAATAAATGTTGTTGGGAGAACTGGATGTCTACATGTAAAAGACTGAAACTGGACCCACACCTTTCCCCACTCAGAAAAATTGATTCAAGATGGATAAAGGACTTAAATTTAAGGCATGAAACAATAAAAATCCTCAAAGAAAGCATTGGAAAAACACTGGAAGATATTGGCCTGGGGAAAGACTTCATGAAGAAGACTGCCATGGCAATTGCAACAACAACAAAAATAAACAAATGGGACTTTATTAAACTGAAAAGCTTCTGTACAGCTAAGGAGACAATAACCAAAGCAAAGAGACAACCTACACAATGGGAAAGGATATTTGCATATTTTCAATCAGACAAAAGCTTGATAACTAGGATCTGGAGAGAACTCAAATTAATCCACATGAAAAAAGCCAATAATCCCATATATCAATGGGCAAGAGACATGAATAGAACTTTCTCTAAAGATGATAGACGAATGGCTAACAAACACATGAAAAAATGTTCATCATCTCTATATATTAGAGAAATACAAATCAAAACAACCCTGAGATATCATCTAAGCCCAGTGAGAATGGCCCACATCACAAAATCTCAAAACTGCAGATGCTGGCGTGGATGTGGAGAGAAGGGAACACTTTTACACTGCTGGTGGGACTGCAAACTAGTACAACCTTTCTGGAAGGAAGCATGGAGAAACGTCTAAGCACTCTAGCTAGACCTCCCATTTGATCCTGCAATCCCATTACTGGGCATCTACCTAGAAGGAAAAAATTCCTTTTATCATAAGGACACTTGTACTAGACTGTTTATTGCAGCTCAATTTACAATCGCCAGAATGTGGAAACAGCCTAAATGCCCCCCAACCCAGGAATGGATTAACAAGCTGTGGTATATGTATACCATGGAATACTATTCAGTCATTAAAAAAAATGGAGACTTTATGTCCTTCGTATTAACCTGAATGGAAGTGGAAGACATTAGTCTTAGTAAAGCATCACAAGAATGGAGAAGCATGAATCCTATGTACTCAATTTTGATATAAGGACAATTAATGACAATTAAGATTATGGGTAGTGAAAGCAGAAAGAAGGACGGAGGGAGGGGGTTGGGGCCTTGGTGTGTGTCTCACTTTATGGGGGCAAGACATGATTGCAAGAGGGACTTTACCTAACAATTGCAATCAATGTAACCTGGCTTATTGTACCCTCAATGAATCCCCAACAATAAAAAAAAAAATATGACAATGGAGCTTAATAGGAATTGCATTAAAATTATATATTGTTTTGGGTAGTATGGACATTTTAACAATGTTGATTCGTCCCAGCCATGAGCATGGTATGTTTTTCCATTTGTTAACATCTTCAGCTTTTTCTTTTCTTAAAGTTTCATAGTTCTCTTCATAGAGATTTTTCATGTCCTTTGTTAGATAAACTCCCAAATATTTCATCTTCTTTGGCACTACTGTGAAAGGAATAGAGTCCTTGACCGTTTCTTCAGCTTGGCTATTGTTGGTATATATAAAGGCTACAGATTTATGGGTGTTGATTTTGTAGCCTGAGACATTGATTCCTTGATCATTTCTAAAAGTTTTGTAGTAGAAATCCTTGATCACTTCTAAAAGTTTTGTAGTAGAATCTCTAGTGTTTTCCAGATATACGATCATATCATCTGCGAAGAGTGAAAGTTTGATCTCTCCTGACCCTATGTGGATACCCTTGTTCGCCTTTTCTTCCCTTATTGTAGTGGCTAAAACTTCATTACAAAGTTAAAGAGCAATGGAGACAATGGACCACCTTGCCTGGTTCCTGATCTAAGTGGAAATGATTTCAATTTAACTCCATTCAATTCGATATTGGCTATGGGTTTGCTGTAGATGGCCTCTATTAGTTTAAGAAATGTCCGTTCTATACCAATTTTCTTAAGTGTTCTGATAATGAAGGGGTGCTGGATATCATCAAATGCTTTTTCTGCATCAATTGAGAGAATCATATGGTCTTTATTTTTTAGTTTGTTTATGTGCTGAATTATATTTATAGATTTACGTATATTGAACAAGCCTTGAGAGCCTGGGATAAATCCCACTTGGTCATGATGTTTAATTTTTGTGATGTGTTGTTGGATTCTGTTTATTAGGATCTTATTGAGTATTTTTGCATCAATATTCATTAGTGATATTGGTCTATAATTTTTTTTCTTGTTGGGTCCTTTTGTGGTTTGGGGATCAAGGTGATGTTTGCTTCATAGAATGTGTCAGGTAGTATTCCTTCTTTTTCTATATTTTGGAAGAGGTTTAGTAATATAGGTACTCATTCTTCTTTAAAGGTTTGGTAGAATTCTGATGTAAAGCCATTTGGTCCTGTGCTTTTCTTTTCAGGGAGATTTTGTATAGTTGATGCTATTTCAGAACTTGATATAGGCCTATTCAACATTTCCACTTAGTTCTGGCTAAGTCTTGGTAGTTGGTGTATTTCCAAGAATTGGTGAATTTCTTTCAGATTTTCATATTTCTGAGAGTAAAGTTTCTTGTAATATTCGTTAACGATTTTTTGAATTTCTGAGGAGTCTGTTGTTACTTTATCTTTACCATTTCTGATTGATGAAATTAGAGATTTTACTCCTTTTTTTTCTGGTTAGGTTGGCCAAAGGTTTATCTATTTTATTGACCTTTTCAAAAAACTAACTTTTGGATTTATGGATCTGTTGTAACTGTTTTGTTTTCAATTTCATTTAATTCTGCTCTGATTTTGGTTATTTCTTTTCTTCTGCTTGGTTTGGGATTGAAATGTTCTTCCTTCTCCAGTTGCTTGAGATGTCCCATTAGGTTGTTAACTTCCTCTCTTTCCATTTTCTTGAGTAAGGCTTGCAGTGCTATAAATTTCCCTCTTAGGATTGCCTTTGCAGTATCCCAGAGGTTCTGATAATTCTTGTCTTCATTGTTGTTTTGTTCCAAAAATTTGGTGATTTTCTTCTTAATTTCGTCTATAACCCACCTATCCTTCAGCATAAGGTTGTTTAGCTTCCACGTTTTTGTATGGGTATGCAGATTCCTGTTGTTATTTAGTTCAACTTTTATTCCATTATGATCTGAGAAAATGCAAGGAATAATTTCTATTTTTTTAAATTTGCGGAGGTTAGATTTGTGGCCTAGGTTGTGGTCAATTTTGGAGTATGTTCCATGAGCTGATGAGAAGAATGTGTATTCACTTTTGTTGGGATGAAATGTTCTGTAGATCTCTGTTACGTCCAGATGTTGAATGGTTAAGTTTAAATCTAAAATTTCTTTGCTTAGCTTCTTTTTGGATGATCTATCCAGCACTGCTAAAAGGGTGTTAAAATCTCCAACTATCATGGAACTGGAGGAAATCAAGTTGCTCAGGTCTGTTAGAGTTTCTCTTATAAATTGAGGTGTGTTCTGGTTGGGTGCGTTAATATTAATAATTGAAATCTCATCATATTGAGTATTACCTTTAACAAATATGAAGTGTCCATCCTTATCCTTCCTTATTTTGGTTGGTTTAAAGCCTATTGCATCTGCAAATAGAATTGCAATGCCTGCTTTTTTCTGCTTTCTATTTGCCTGCAGTATAGATGACCATCCCTTCACCTTGAGTCTATATTTGTCTTTTAAATTAAGATGTGATTCTTGGATGCAGCAGATATCTGGCTTGAGTTTTTGTATACAGTCTGCCAACCTGTGCCTCTTTAGAGGAAAATTTAAACCATTCACATTAATTGAGACTATTGATAAGCCTTTCGAGAGTCCAGTGGACATTTTTAATCCTTTTGCGACTGTGGAAGTTGGAATTTGATCAAAATTTTCTGGGTGAGAAGATTGTGGTGGAAGATTACGCTGGTCTTTATGGAGGATAGGTCTGAGAATATCCTGGAGAGCTGGTTTAGTGATGGCAAATTTCTTCAACGTATGAATTTCATTAAAATATTTAATTTCTTCATCATAAATAAAACTCAGTTTAGCTGAGTACAGGATCCTGGGCTGAAAGTTATTTTGTTTTAGGAGATTAAAATTCAATGACCATCGTCTCCTAGCTTAAAAGGTTTCAGCAGAGAGATCTTCAGTTATTCTAATATTCTTCCTCTTGTAGGTAATGGTTTTCTTTCGTCTGGCTGCTTTCAGAATTTTCTCCTTCATATTAACTTTAGTGAAATTGATTATGATGTGTCTGGGCGATGTCTTATTCAGCCAGTCATGCTGGCTGTCTGAATTTCAGAATCTCTTGGCATATCTGGAAATTTCTCTTTCATAATCTCATGGAGAAGAGACTCTGTGCCTTGTGAAGCCACTTCATCACTTTTGGGGATCTCTATAAGATGAATATTGGTTTGGTTCAAATTATCCCAGAGCTCTATGAGAGAGTGATCTGTTTTTGCCCTCCATTTCTCTTCCTCTCTGAGAGTTTGGGAGCATTTGAAAACTTTGTCTTCAATGTCAGAAATCCTTTCTTCTGCTTGCTCCATTCTGTTACTGAGGAATTCTACTGTGTTTCTCAGATATTTGAGGGCTGCAACTTCTTGTCTCAATGTGTCAAAATCTTTGGTCATTTTGTCTTTGAATTCGTTGACTTCTTGAGACATTTTTGAGTTACTGCTTGGAATTCTAATTCGATCTTATTTGCTATCCAGATTCTGAATTCAATGTCTGACATCTCAGCTATTTGTTTGTGCATGGGATCTTGTGCTTTGTCTGCCCCATTTTTCCTTGGGTGCATTGATCTACTCTGATTATTCATATTGCCAGAGTATTTCCATTGATTTAGCCTCATGATTATTTTTCACCATTGCCTCTGGCCATTCTCAGAGTTAGGGAGGTGTCTCTCCAAGATTAGACCCCAGCAGGATCACTCTATTGTTGCTGGATCTTTGTAGAGAGTGATTCTATGTAGTTCCTCTGGGGCTGCTCCAGCTGTGGAGTTCTGATTGTGGGAGCAGCTCCGGAGCATGACACACCCAGACCCAGCAATAGGCCAGGGGGTGGTGCACTCAGTTATGGGAGTGCCTGTTGCCCAGTGACTTTGGCACAGAGGGCCCAAGGCTCCAGCAGTCTCTGGCCAGGATAAGGGCTCCATGCAGAGGCATGGAGGGCTGCAGAGGGCACGAGGCTATCAGAGTCCCTGGGCAGATCAGCGGGCCAGTGTGGAGGCAGGGAGGGTACAGGAGGGAGGACGTGGGGTTGTGCAGCTCCCGGAGTTCCTGGTCAGGGCGTTTGGTGGCCAGGCAGGCATGGGTGGCGGGTCGTGGGTCACAGCACCTCTGGTACAGAAGCTGGGGCGGGTGCGTGTCGTGGGTCATGACTCAGCTCTTACAGAAGTCTAGGGGGGTCGCAGCACAGCTCTTCCAGAGGTCTTGGCAGGTGCCAATTGCGGGTTGCCAGTCCTGTGAACTTTTTAGAAATGCAGATTCTTATATCCCTCCAAACCCCGGATCCAAGTTCATTGAGCCAGGAACTTGGGGAGTATTACATTATCCTCCAGATGATCCAGACACCTGCTGTGATTGGAGTACCACCTGTCCTCAATGTCTTTCCTTCCCTTCCCAGCTACCTATTTACAGGAAATAATGGAATCTGTTAAATTAAGTTACACCTTTTGGGAAGCATTTGTATTTCAATATAAAATTTTGCCAGCCCCTTATCACCATCTGATCTTTTGTAAATTAAACCAAAGTATACACTGGGGAAAAGAATCCTTAATTAAACAAATGGTGCTGAGAGAACTGGATAACTACATGTAAAAGACTGAAGCTGGACTCATATCTCTCACCACTTATAAAAATTGAATATATATACATATACATACAAATAGATGTATATACATATACATCGAAGGAATGAAATGATAAAAATCACAGAAGAAAGTATGAGAAAACTCTTAATGATGTCAGCTTGGGTAGAGATTTTATGAAGAACAGTCCATTGGCAATAACAGCAACAACAACAACAACATAAATAAATAAATAAATAAATAAGACTTAATAAACTAAAAAGCTTCTGCACAGCTAAGGATACAACAACTAAAGCAAACAGAAATCTTCATAATGGGAAAATTTGCATACTATAAATCTGACAAAGGGCTGATAACCAGAATCTATGGAGAACTCAAATTAATCAACAAAAAAAGCACACAAATTTGTTTATCACTGTGGAAGAGTTATGAACAGAATTTTCTCTGCAGAAGATAAGAAAAATTGCTAAAAGACATGTTAAAAAATGCTCACCATCCTTAATCATCAAAGAAATACAAATCAAAACCTCCTGAGATATCACCTAACCTCAGTGAGAATAGCCCACACCACAAAGTCCTAAAGCTGCCGATGCTGGAGAGAATGCAGAGTGAAGGGAACACTTTGATTGGTGGGATTGCAAACTAATACAGCATCTATGGAATGAAATAGGCCTTTCATTTGATCCCACAATTCTATTACTAGATAACTACGCAGAAGAAAAAAAATTTATTTTATTATAAGCACATTTGCACTAGAATATTGTCACAGCTCAATTCCTAAACGCCAAGATGTAGAATCAACCCAAGTGGCCAACAATCCATGAATAGATTAACAAACTGTGGTGTATGTATACCATGGAACACTATTCAGCCATAAAAAGATGGACAGTTTACATATTTTACATTAACCTGGATGGAGTTGGAGAACATTCTACTTAGTAAAATATCCCAAGAATGGAAAAGCAAATATCCAAGGTACTCAGTACTAATATGAAACCAGTAGATGGCAAATACATGACCACAAAAGAGAAAAACACAATTGAACTTGAGTGGGGAAAGAGAGAAGAGGGGTGGGGAGAAGGAAAGAGGGAAGGAGATTGGTGAGCTGTCATCTAACAGGCACAGGTAAGGGTATATGGCACATATCCTGTGTGAAGGGAACAACTACAACTTGCACTCTACCTAACAAACACAATGTACCCTAATCATCTGCACCCTCATATTAATCTGGAAAAAATATGGTAAATAAGTAAATGATAAACCCATAGCAATTAAGTACTATTGGAAAATTTTACATTATTATAGTACCTTGAAGAAAAGTATTTTGATGAGAAGATTGGTTGAGGGTGTCATCAAATTGTTAATCATTTTATACCTGACCTATACCTGAAAGTATTCTATTTTCAGTGTCTCATCCTGTACAGATCCATCAGCACATACCTGGCCTATCCCATCCCTTCCTAGGTCTCTTTGCTAATGGGTAACAACTGATGGAAAAACTAATCCATGCTGATGTACAATTATTTTGCCTACCACAAGTATAGTGTGATCTCACTGGGGACTTCCAGAGATGATTTCTTAGTCCAACATGATGGAAAAATTTAGGTAACATGGCAGATTGATGAGGTAGAACAAGAACCTTCATGAATTTTGCTCTGCCTCCTCAAGACTCCACAATGTTTTTTTCTTTCAAAGACAAGTTTAGATTTGTATCTGAAATATTTACTCAAAAAAAAAAAAAACTATAAGGATCTATAAGGAGATATGATTGCTCTTTTGCCTTGTTTAAAAAACAGGTAAAGAAGTACTAAGTTTCCTCTGAAATTCACAGGAATGCACGTTTTTAGCTCCATACAAGAAAAGGTTTCTAAGAACTAAAGCTGTCCATCCACAAAACTCAAGTAGCATAGCATAGGTGTTAAGAGCACATACTCTGGAAGCAAATGAGCCTGAGTTCATATTTTACAAAACCTCTTTTTGGTAGTTTGACCTTGAACAAAACAGTAAATGCTCTACACCTCATTTTTCGTAAAAATGACAATACTAATGTCGTCTTCATAAGGTTATTGTGATGATTAAGTAGGATAATTGATAATTGTGAGGTACTTAGCATAGTACCAAGCACAAATGATCACTTGGTAAATGGTAGCTATTATTTTCAGTTTCCAGCAGAGGTTTAACCACCACCGTGCTGAGAGGCTATCAAAAATGGGATGAAATAACTACTAATGTCTATTTCATATCTATGAATCTTACATCCTAGAAAACCATATATTCTCTTTTACACTTAAATAAAAAGTTCTTATAGGAAATAACTAAATAGGTAAAATAATCACTTGAAGAAATTTTATGATGCATTTTGGCTAACATATTTTTTTAGGAATCTATAAAACAAATCCTAAGTGCTCTCTTCAATGATCACTTTTTCCCACTATGAAAGTCTTCCATATTTATTCCACACTTTCTCTGATGACATTTCCACCCCTCACAGTAAAACTTAGCTATGGACATGCAGCCACATTCACACAAAATCTATCTGCATTACTTATGTAGAATCCCATGAAGCTTATGAAACACTGTCTTAGCTGGCCTCAAAGGCTACCTGGTCTCTGAAAAAGAGTGGACTTTTTTTCTCCTAGTTTGTTTCAATATGATTTTCAGGGTATAGCTTTCTATTTGTGCTGACTTAGAAGATGGATAAAAGTATTTATCAATCTGAAAATTTATTTCCTGACATTATTCAAGGCATTTGACATTTGGAGGGTTTTATTGTATACATTCTTGACAAAGTTTGAAAATATCAGCTCAGCACCAGTAGGCCACATGGCTAAGGCACCAGCTACATACACCAGAGCTGAGCTGGTGGGTTCGAATCCAGTCCAGGCCTGCCAAACAGCAATGACACTACAACCAAAATAATAATAATAAAATAAAAAATGTCTGGGTGTTGTGGAGGGTGCCTGTAGTCCCAGCTACTTGGGAGCCTGAGGGAAGAGAATCTCTTAAGCCCAGGAGTTGGAGGTTGCTGTGAGCTGTGATGCCACGGCTCTCTATCCAGGGCAACAGCCTGAGGCTCTGTCTCAAAAAAACAAAACAAAAAAAAAAAAGTTTGAAAACATACAGAAAGAATCAGCAATGTTCTGAAAACTCTGCTGTACTCAGAAAATGTTATTTTAAAAGAACAGTGAATAGTAAAAGTCTTTTTAAAAAAGTGGTAAAAACATTACCCTTTTATCTCATAAACAAAGGATGTTATTTTCCAAATGAAATCACATCTGAAATTTTACTACAATTTTAAACTATTTCAGTGCCTTTGATTATAAATTTCATATCTTGATGATCATTTCTGTGGACTTTTTGGCAAAACTCATGTTGGAATAAAAGCAACTTCAGAAAGTGAATCCATTATATTTACCACTTGTTATAATCCTTCTTGATTTAATTCCTGACCCAACAGATGTATCACTAGTAATTTATTTATGCTTATAAATATGACTGCATTTGCTTTCACACTGGGAGGGGCTCTTTGGGACCCTAGAATGCCAACAAAGTGGATTTTAGCCAGAGATTTATGGTGACAAGGATCCCAAGTCCACAGCAACAGCCCAATAGTTGAATCAGGCAGGAGTTAGTGGGCATTCAGTCAGCTCTGTGACTTTGCAGGCAAGACATTTATGAGAATCAATAATCGTAACTCAGCCTGGGCCTGTGTTTGGCAATCTGTATAGTTTATTATCAACCCTCTTTCCTAAGGAAAATAAACCACTTGCATGTTCTGTTTCACATAATTATGTTTGAATATTAGAAGGTCCTTATTACGCTCATATTTACATAAAATTCCAGGTATGGAGTTGGAGGGAAAAGCAACTTGAAGTATTGGAGCTGGGATGCCAGGTCGCCAGCCCGGCCCCTGAAATTGCTAGGACGCAGACAGCTGTACAAGCTCGCTCCCTCGGGGTTTGGCTCCTCATAAGTGCCGAGGAGCCCATTCTCTCAGTTGGGTGAGGGTCCCCAGCAGGAGGAGCCCATTCTCTCAGTTAGGTGAGGCTCCCCCGCAGGAGGAGCCCGTTGTCTCAGTCAGGTCAGAGGTGCCGAAGCGCCTCAAAGGTGCAGCAATCAGTCTTAGTAGGAGCCACTAACTTCTGTGGCTATTTATAGAAGTGATCCCTTGGCTATTTACACCACAGGTGTGGAGACTGCCAAGCAATGATGTATGTGCTCTCGTGCTTTTTAATCCTTTCCCCCTTCCTTTATTACCAAGGTGTTCCTTTTCAGGTGTCTCCTGCATTGCAGTGAAAACCAAAACGCTTGGGCAGAATCTTCTTCTTCCACTTATTAGCTGTATGATATTAGACAGCATTCTTAGAAGCTATAACTCACATGGAACTTACTTTGTAGCAGTGATTCTTACAAGATTTTTATATGCAATGGTTTTGTGATTATTTGTTTCAATTTTACAGAAAATGGTAGCAAAACACACGGAACTTATCCAGGCACATACCTTATGTAAGAGGGGAGCCGAGATTTATATCATGGCAATCAGGCTGCAACGGTCATGTTGTTAAAAATCCCATATGCTGTCTTAACTTTCTCATTTATGTATTACATGAGAAGACTAATAATACTTTTTCATTTTTTTTGAGACAGAGTCTCATTCTGTTACCCCAGGCTAGAGTGCCATGGCATCAGCCCAGCTCAAAGCAACCTCAAACTCCTGGGTTCATGTGATCCTCCTCTCTCATCCTCCCAAGGAGCTGAGAACACAGGTACCCACCATGATGCCTGGATAACTTTTCTGTTTTTAGTAGAGATAGGGTCTTGGTCTTACTCAGGCTGGTATCGAACTCCTGAGCTCAAACAATCCACCCTTCTTAGCTTCCCAGAGTTTTAGGATTACAGGTGTGAGCCACTGTATCCACCTCTAATAACGCTTTTGATACCAACAGCCTCTGATTTCCATTAGTCCCAAATATAATGATGTGATAATCATTTATATAATGATAATTATATTAGTTACAATAATTATCATATTGCTAAATAATATTAACTCATATTAAACTTATTATATAATATATAATTCTACAAAAGGTGGAGAATAAACTACTATTCTTATTATTAGCATCAGATGTTTCCAATGTAATTGTTCTAGCATCTATGAAAGTTAAGATTTATATTTATATATAGCATCAACCCCATTTAATAGATGAGGGACATAAAATTCAAGGATTTAAAGTCATTTGCCAAATATTCTATAGTTAGAAAATGGTAGGTCCAAGATTCAGTTTTATATCTTCTTGACTCTAAAATGCAAATTATTTTTATATCATATTGATCTTAAAAATCATAGGTAATATTTTACCCTTTAGAAGTTTAAATTCTAAAGTTACCCTTTAGAGCTTTTGTCAAAAGTGCTTAGGGTTTTGAAAAAATATGTAGTAAATATCTAGAGTGTATTGATGTCATTAGAGTCTTGGAAACATTCTTTTTCTCTCTCTTTAGTGACTAAAATTCTTCAGAAATAATAGAATTATTTTCTGTTTTATAACATGATAAAATAGATAGTTTATTCCAACTAAAAACTCAAATTTTTTTTTTTTGCAATCACTGAAAATAAAATAATGTACACATGAAATGCCCTTCCCATAAAGAGGTGGCTGATTTCTGCAATTATAAACAATGGTTGACAAAACCTTTATCAGCTATATTAAGTCATCTTGGAAGAATCTTTACTGTTGATTCTCCACGCTCAAGACAGTGCTTTCTTGAAAACTGCAGGTATGTGTGTAGGTAAAAAGTCTACTATAAAATAGGTAGAGAGAAAAAAATCCAGATTTGCTATAGAATTCAAATATGAGTTAAAATCTTAAATCAGTTGAAATCTGAGTGTTCATGGGGCCACAGTTTCAAATGATGCTGAAAGAGTTAGAGGTAATGATATGCATATATGGCAGCAATTATATTTTTATAAGGTCAGTTGGAGTCATATGGCTAGTTTAACATGGCATGATTCTTTTAATACCATTGAATATACCACTTGACTAAAAAGTCCTCAAGTCAAGCCTTAAATCTGAGGACCGTTTAAAAACAGATATCTAGGGCCAAAGGTTCATGAGAATCTGCTATATAATATATAGAAGATTAGTGAAAACAACTCAAGACCTTCATTTAAGTAGCAATATTAGGATAGGACCAGCCAAGACAGACAAAACCAATAGCTTTATATATATATATATATATATATATACATATATACATATACATAAATATGCCTACACATGTGCGTATATAAACTATACGTAGTATATATACACTATAAGTAGTATGTGTATATATATATATACCAAATCTAGGCCTATATATAAAAATATATAAATACTATATATAGGCATATATAAATATTTTTATATATACTTGTTTTATTTATTTATTTATTTTTTATTGTTGGGGATTCATTGAGGGTACAATAAGCCAGTTATACTGATTGCAATTGTTAGGTAAAGTCCCTCTTGCAATCATGTCTTGCCCCCATAAAGTGTGACAAACACTAAGGCCCCACCCCCCTCCCTCCATCCCCCTTTTTGCTCCCCCCCCATAACCTTAATTGTCATTAATTGTCCTCATATCAAAATTGAGTACATAGGATTCATGCTTCTCCATTCTTGTGATGCTTTACTAAGAATAATGTCTTCCACTTCCATCCAGGTTAATAGGAAGGATGTAAAGTCTCCATTTTTTTTAATGGCTGAATAGTATTCCATGGTATACATATACCACAGCTTGTTAATCCATTCCTGGGTTGTTGGGCATTTAGGCTGTTTCCACCTTCTGGTGATTGTAAATTGAGCTTCAATAAACAGTCTAGTACAAGTGTCCTTATGATAAAAGGATTTTTTTCCTTCTGGGTAGATGCCCAGTAATGGGATTGCAGGATCAAATGGGAGGTCTAGCTTGAGTGCTTTGAGGTTTCTCCATACTTCCTTCCAGAAAGGTTGTACTAGTTTGCAGTCCCACCAGCAGTGTAAAAGTGTTCCCTTCTCTCCACATCCACGCCAGCATCTGCAGTTTTGAGATTTTGTGATGTGGGCCATTCTCATTGGGGTTAGATGATATCTCAGGGTTGTTTTGATTTGCATTTCTCTAATATATAGAGATGATGAACATTTTTTCATGTGTTTGTTAGCCATTCGTCTGTCGTCTTTAGAGAAAGTTCTATTCATGTCTCTTGCCCATTGATATAAGGGATTGTTGGCTTTTTTCATGTGGATTAATTTGAGTTCTCTATAGATCCTGGTTATCAAGCTTTTGTCTGATTGAAAATATGCAAATATCCTTTCCCATTGTGTAGGTTGTCTCTTTGCTTTGGTTATTGTCTCCTTAGCTGTACAGAAGCTTTTCAGTTTAATGAAGTCCCGTTTGTTTATTTTTGTTGTTGTTGCAATTGCCATGGCAGTCTTCTTCATGAAGTCTTTCCCCAGGCCAATATCTTTCAGTGTTTTTCCTATGCTTTCATTGAGGATTTTTATTGTTTCATGCCTTAAATTTAAGTCCTTTATCCATCTTGAATCAATTTTTGTGAGTGGGGAAAGGTGTGGGTCCAGTTTCAGTCTTTTACATGTAGACATCCAGTTCTCCCAACACCATTTATTGAATAGGGAGTCTTTCCCCCAAGGTATGTTCTTCTTTGGTTTATCGAAGATTTGGTGGTTGTAAAATGTTAGTTTCATTTCTTGGTTTTCAATTCGATTCCAAGAGTCTATGTCTCTGTTTTTGTGCCAGTACCATGCTGTCTTGACCACTATGCCTTTGTAGTACAGATTAAAATCTGGTATGCTGATGCCCCCAGCTTTATTTTTATTACTAAGAACTGCCTTAGATATACGGGGTTTTTTCCAGTTCCATACAAAATGCAGAATCATTTTCTCCAAATCTTGAAAGTATGATGTTGGTACTTTGATAGGAATGGCATTGAATAGGTAGATTCCTTTGGGAAGTACAGACATTTTAACAATGTTGATTCTTCCCATCGATGAGCATGGTATGTTCTTCCATTTGTTAATATCCTCTGCTATTTCCTTTCTGAGGATTTCATAGTTTTCTTTATAGAGGTCCTTCATCTCTTTTGTTAGGTATATTCCTAGGTATTTCATTTTCTTTGAGACTATGGTGAAGGGAGTTGTGTCCTTAATTAGCTTCTCATCTTGACTGTTATTGGTGTATACAAAGGCTACTGACTTGTGGACATTGATTTTATATCCTGAAACATTACTGTATTTTTTGATGACTTCTAGGAGTCTTGTGGTTGAGTCTTTGGGGTTCTCTAAGTATAAGATCATGTCGTCAGCAAAGAGGGAGAGTTTGACCTCCTCTGCTCCCATTTGGATTCCCTTTATTTCCTTGTCTTGCCTAATTGTATTGGCTAGAACTTCCAGCACTACGTTGAATAGTAAAGGTGACAGAGGACAACCTTGTCTGGTTCCAGTTCTAAGAGGAAAAGCTTTCAGTTTTACTCCATTCAGTAAAATATTGGCTATGGGTTTGTCATAGATAGCTTCAATCAGTTTTAGAAATGTGCCACCTCTGCCTATACTCTTCAGTGTTCTAATTAGAAAAGGATGCTGGATTTTATCAAATGCTTTTTCTGCATCTATTGAGAGGATCATGTGATCTTTATTTTTGCCTCTGTTAATATGGTGGATAACGTTTATAGACTTGCGTATGTTATACCAGCCTTGCATCCCTGGGATGAAGACTACTTGATCATGATGAATGACTTTTTTGATGATAAACTGTAATCTATTGGCTATGATTTTGGTGAGAATTTTTGCATCTATATTCATGAGTGAGATTGGTCTGAAATTCTCCTTTTTGTTTGGGTCTTTTCCTGGTTTTGGTATCAGGGTGATGTTTGCTTCATAGAATGTGTTGGGGAAGATTCCTTCTTCCTCAATTTTTTGGAATAATTTCTGCAGTACAGGAATAAGCTCTTCCTTGAAGGTTTGATAGAATTCTGGAGTGAAGCCATCTGGACCAGGGCATTTTTTGGTTGGAAGATTTTTTATTGTTTCTTTGAGCTCAGTGCTTGAAATTGGTCTGTTCAGGAGGTCTGTTTCTTCCTGTCTAAGTCTAGGGAGAGGGTGTAATTCCAAATATTGATCCATTTCCTTCACATTGTCAAATTCTGGGCATAGAGTTACTGGTATTCAGAGATCATCTCTTGTATCTCTGTGGGATCAGTTGTTATTTCCCCTTTATCATTTCTGATTGAGGTTGCTAGAGATTTTACTTTTCTATTCCTCGTTAGTCTGGCCAATGGTTTATCTATTTTATTTATTTTTTCAAAAAACCAACTCCTTGTTTCATTAATTTTCTGAATGATTCTTTTGTTTTCAATTTCATTGATCTCAGATTTGATTTTGGATATTTCTTTTCTTGTACTGAGTTTAGGCTTAGATTATTCTTCTTTTTCGAATTCCATAAGATCTCTTGAGAGATTGTTGATGTGTTCGCTTTCTGTTTTGCGAATTCAGGCATCTAAAGCATTGAATTTTCCTCTCAAAACTGCTTTTGCAGTATCCCACAGGTTTTGGTAGCTTGTGTATTCATTGTTGTTATGCTCAAGGAAGTTAATGATTTCCTGTTTTATTTCTTCCTGCACCCATCTGTTATTCAACAGAAGATTGTTTAATTTCCATGCCTTTGGGTGGGGTCGAGCATTTTTGTTAGAGTTGAGTTCCACCTTTATTGCCTTATGGTCTGAGAAGATACAAGGTAAAATTTCAATTCTTTTGATTCTGTTGATATTTGTTTTGTGTCCCAGGATATGATCAATTTTGGAGAATGTTCCATGGGGTGATGAGAAGAATGTATATTCTTTATCTTTGGGGTGGAGTGTTCTATATGCGTCTATCAAGCACAGTTGTACTAGTGTCTCATTTAAATGTCTTATATCTTTGTTTAATTTCTGTTTAGAGGATCTGTCCAGCTCTGTGATAGGAGTGTTAAAGTCCCCTGTTATTATGGTATTATCAGATATCATATTGCTCAGACAGAGTAAGGTCTGCTTCAAGAATCTGGGAGCATTTAAATTGGGTGCATAAATATTTAGAATTGAAATGTCTTCTTGTTGTATTTTTCCATTGACCAATATAAAGTGACTATCTTTGTCTTTTTTGACTTTAGTTGCTTTAAATCCACTTGTATCTGAAAATAAGATTGCTACTCCTCTTTTCTTCTGAATTTCATTTGCCTGAAGAATTGTCTTCCAACCCTTGACTCAGACCTTGAATTTGTCTTTTGAGGCCAGGTGTGTTTCTTGCAGACAGCAAATGGATGACTTGTGTTTTTTAATCCAGTCAACCAATCTATGTCTCTTCAGTGGGGAATTCAAGCCATTAACATTTATTGAGATAATTGATAAGTGTGGTAGTTTTCTATTCGTCTTATTTTGTGAGAGTCCATTGCTTAGTTTTATCTTTTGCATCAGTGTGGAGGTTAGGTTCTGTCCTTTAATTTCTGAGTTCTTACTTTGCTGCTGATCCATTGTGTTGGTCAGTGTGCAGAACAGGTTGAAGTATTTCCTGTAAAGCTGGTCTTGCTGTGGCGAATTTCCTCAATGTTTGTATATCCGTAAATGATTTGATTTCTCCGTCAATTTTGAAGCTTAGCTTAGCAGGGTACAGAATTCTGGGCTGGAAATTGTTCTGTTTAAGTAGATTAAAGGTAGATGACCATTATCTTCTTGCTTGTAAAGTTTCATTAGAGAAGTCTGTCATCACTCTGAGGGATTTGCCCCTGTAGGTCAACTGGCGGTTACTCTGCAGTAGCTACCTCATGGTCCCTTGGCTGGGTTGTTCTGGACTGGCTCTTCATGTTGCCTGGAGTTTTCTGCTGATTCTTCCTCATGAGTGATTTCTTTTATCTGTTTCCTTGCCCTAATTTTCCTTTCACTTCCTCTCGCTCTTTAAGTTCTTGTGCCTGTGGACTAAGGGTTACAAGACCAGAAGGGTGAGAAGGTTGAAGAGCAAAAAAGGGATTAAAGAAAGGATGACCGAGTGATAAGAAAAAAAGAAAAATAGAGAAAGGAGAGGGGGTGGATATAAGGAATATTGACAAAAAAGAGAGGCACAGAAAGAGTGAGACAGAGCAATATAGGTGTACCGTATGTTACTTTTACACAACCTTAAAAAAACCCCACCTTCTGGGGGTGCCCAGTTCGGTGGTTCCTTGAGGTCAGCAGCTCTTTGCTAACCTGATCAGACACAGTACCCCACCTCCACCAGGTAGAGAGGAAAGACAAAAATGCTATAAATCAAACCAAAACAAGCAAACAGAAAACTTTACAGGGATAAAATTGGGTGGAAAACCAAATAATAGCGGTAGAAACACTAGCAAAAATGAAGTTCTAGTTATTGAAAAAGGCAGCAATGGGAAATTATAATTAAACTAGAAAAATTGAGAAAGAAAAAGGATCTGTATGGAAAAGATTGAAATTAAAAAACAAAAGATCATCAACAACATCAAAATAAACAACAAAAAAACCCAAACAAATAAACAGAAAAAAAAAAGCACAACCAAAACCAAAGCAGTTTATATATGTTATTGAATATTGTCTGGGCAACACGTGGTCTTCTGGGGTATGAGATGTTAATCACAGTTCTGATACGATTAGAGGCTGCTGATTTCTCAAACCCCAGCAGGTAGCCACCCTAAATGTCTCTTCAGCCCACTTAAAAGGCACTTTGAACTTGTAAACTTGCTGAGCAGAAGCTTTCCCAGTAATGTGCTTGTCGCTGGAATCACTGCTGAAGTGGCTATCCACTTACCCAGTGTGCCAAATCTGGTCTCACTCTGCCCCTGAGGGTTAGGGCTGCAAGGTGGCTCAGACCCCATTCTTAGGCTACTTGGTCATTGGGTTACCAGCTCCCACCCGATTCTAGCTCTGTGACCCTGCGGGTGGAGCTTGCCGGGGCAGATCACTCACAATGGCTCCCTGTGGCCCATAGCCAAACACTATTAGCTCCGTCTGGCTCAGCGGCTCAGACTGAGGCCCTAGACAATGGCCAAAGTTCTCCGCACTCCCGCTCAGGCTCTCCCCAAGGCAGTTCAACTGAGTGCCACGTTCAAAGACACCAAAAACAGTTCACAGGTAAGGCCTTTCTGGTTTGCAGTCTCGCTGCTACTGAACTTACAGTTGCGGGCGGGTTTAGACGGATTGAACACACGCGACCACTTCCCGTTTTTCCACTGTTTTAGTCCTCCTCTTGGGGTCCAGAAGTCTCTCGCTGACTCCCTGTATCCTCATAGTTGTGATGATAGGCAGATCCCACCAGCCAGAGATGCCTGGAGTCCTATCTCCCCAGACTCACCGTGCCCAGATGCAAGGAAGCTGTTACTCGGCCTCCATCTTGCTCCCCTATATACTTGTTTTTATAAATATTTATATGTATGTATAAATACACAGTAGAACCTCCATCTCCAAAAATTGACAGCCTCTTCAAGTTGACCTAATTATAATAGACCAGACATTCACCACATGTACATGTCAGTACAGTAGGCCTAGTTTCTTATTAAGACCACTTTCATGGGTTGACCAGTTTGGTACAGTCTCTTGGGTGGTCAACTCACAGAGGTTCTCCTGTATAATTTAAAAAATATGGCAGTAGCTAGCAATTAAGTCTAGGAAGATCAAGGTAGGGTATATTAAAGTAACTTTAAAATATCATTAGAATATACCCAGGAAAAGGAAAATTACCATTTTATTATGACTAAACTTTTGCCTTGAATCATCTATAACTCTAATAGATTAGCCAGAGATGATGAAAAAAATTACTACACAAGGTAAATCCAAATAGGCCCAAACCAAAGTCGGCGGGAAGATTCCAAAAGTGATTTTCAAACTCTGATTTGAAATAAGGCCAAAGCATATGTACCCGCTTAAAGAAGAGGTAGAAAGAGTAACTTTGCCCCATGCCAAAGGTTGAGGTGCCTTAGATTCCCTGCCTTAAGCCTTTTTCAAGTGGCTCCTGAAGGGTTTCTCTGAAATTTGTAGAAGAAAAGAGAATTTAAAGAACGATTCCACCCTGAACAATAATCTTTTGAATTTCCTTCCCTTTGAACTTTAGCTCATTACATTATCTTCAACATGACAATCTTGAATTAAAATCTTTCTTTTTGGGGAGAAAATTAGAATTGAGTTGTAGAGTTGTAAGTTCCTTACCATTGCCCTATATGGTAGAACCCTAATGTTATGCCCTTTTAATAGATGAGCAATGAGGAGTTTAAAAAGTTTTCATAATTTGTCTCAGGTCACACACTGTAAGAATCTAAGGAATTCTGACACCAGGGCTGTGCTCAGCTTTTTCACAGGGAAAGTCCCAAATTGCCAAGGTAGGGCTGGGAGTTTGGGAGAAAATTGAAACTAAGAGGCAAAGTTTTGGGGCTTATAGTACAAATATTTCAATACTCAATATACAGAAGTGTTTTTCTTTCCAGTTTCTGACAAAGTCACATTATAAATGATTCCCATTTTTTTTTTTTTTTGGCCGGGGCCGAGTTTGAACCCACCACCTCTAGTATATGGGGCCGGTGGTGCCCTACTCCTTGAGCCACAGATGCTGCCCAATGATTCCCATTTTTTGGAGGTGTTTAAACTTAAGGTAGCCAATCGTGAGCTGTGAAGCACTGGCATTAATTAATACAAATTAGAGGATATGATCAAGAAATTTATTTCCTCTTTATAATTTTTTTTTCCTTTCCTTTATAATTCATTTTATCCATAATGTTAATTCTTTGCTATGAGTTATGGCCAGAAAATCAATATATAATTGTGGCTTAGAGTTCTGGGAACATTACTTTTGATTGAGAAATAATACCACAGAGTGAAATTGGTACCTTGAATTTAAACTGCTATAATAACTTGATGATGCTTCTGTGTTCTAAATTTTGTTGCTCTGGGGTTAGTGTTTGGATATCTTATTGGCTTTATCGACCAAGTGCATCATTAGAAATACTAAATCCATTAACATTGTGGTGGTGCTCACAGCTTCAGAAGCACAGAAGGAGTTCCACCTGTTCCAGTGACAGATGATTCAGGCTGCTGCTGCAGATAAAAACCACCTGGCTGGTACTAGATAGAAAAACAGGAATGGAGGAAGGGCACTTTTCCAACTTCAGCATTTCTGGGGAAAAGTAAAGAAAAGAGTTTCAAATTTGGACTGTCTTAGTTTGTTCTGTGGGGCTATACAAGAATGCCGCAGTCTAAGTAATTTAAAATAAATAGAAAGGTTTGGCTCGTGGTTCCAGAGGACAGGAAGTCTAAGATGAAGGGATGTGCATCTGACCAAGGCCTTCTTGCTGCCTCATAACATGGCAGAAGGGTAGAGGGAGGGTAAGAGAGCAAGAGGGCACCAAACTTGTGTTTTTATGAGAAATTCATTCCTGTGGTAATGGCATTAATCTCTTCCTGAGGGCTGTGCTCCCACAACCACAGGCCCCATCCCTTTACATTGCTGCATTGGGAATCAAGTTTTCAATACATAAAATTTGGGGGACACATTGAACCAGAGCAGGGACTTAAAATCTTTTTTGGAAACAATAAATGACCCGCAGAAGGTTATCTGTTGTTATCTGTGAGAAGGAGTTAGCACACCGCCACCATATTTGCATGATTGGCACGATGGTGTTCACCTGGTGCACACTGGAAACTCTTGTTTTGCAAGCTTAGTTGGATAACAAAAGGTTGCCCTCCAACAAATTTCCTGACCTTGAGAGTCCTCTGCTGGTCGCTGTTGTGCTTCTACTTCAGCAAAAGGTGATGGGGCTCTGGGGCAAAAGGAATAGTACAGATGACAAAAAGTGGAAGACCAATAGGGCAAATTTAGGAATTGTGAAGCTACCAAATATGGTGTGGAAATAAAGTGCGTGTGCAATTCAAAATCATTTAACATAGTAAATTGTACATGCACTTTATGTCCACCCAGTATATAGCACCATAAAGGGGCATCCACAAGAGCTACGTCATAGATTTGGGCATTGCACACAATTCGCTTTCACTTCAGGCTCACACAATTTCATGCGGCACAAGGTCTGCCTATACACTGTCCTGGTAACTTTTGTACTTCTCTGTGCTTTCTTTACCCTAATAAGATTAGAAGCTATTTGAAATCTGGTTCCTACTATCTTTGGCTTCTTTTATAATTTGTATCTTTGCTTTGTAATACGGTACAGAATGCTTAATGTTCATTTTTTTGTTGGTTAACTAATACAGAAATCAGATATGATTGTGTTGTGACTGTGATCTATGAAGCATTAGGTAAAATCTTGCAGGAAAACGAACAGACAGAAATATGACATTAAAAATGGTGAATTCAAAGGAAGATGTATCATTATGGATTCAGAACAGCTCTGACAGTACAATCCTCTTCACGTGTTAAATCCAGTCTGGGTTTGTTCTTTTGGTATTATCATAGTGTCATAATCTTATCAAAATTAAAACATAAGAGACAATTGGACATAGAATATTTGTGAACATACTGCATTAAAAAGATAATTATATTTTCAATGTCTTGATCACAGGTAAAGCAAATAGTGAAATCCACTGTTGTTTAAGGAAGTATTTGTGGTATCTGTATCTATTATTTTATGTTGTGTTCACAGGTTAGACTACTTTTCGGTGATGTAAGCATGTTGTAATGTTTAACAGTCCTATGTTCTTTTGCTTGTGATTGAGAGTGTCTACAAGTGGTGTTTACTTCTTATCATGTAAAATTATTTTACTCTGATACTCTCCTAATAATCACAAGAAAGGGAAAAATTGGTGTTTGTATAGTATAGCTAGAGTAAAAAATGTTGGTTTTGTGTCAGTTAAACAGTTTCCTTTACAAAATTTCTTTAGTTCACCTTTAGTGACTTCTGCTCCCTTGGCAGAGTGCCAGTGTCACACTATTTCCACATGTCCTCAGGCAAAGAGAATGCAGTTCATCTCTCATGCCAGTGGGTCACTGCTTTGGGAGAAAAGTCAACATGTTCTTAGGTGAACTCTGCACATCCTCTCTGCCCAGAGCTGAGTCAACTGCAATATTTCCTCATTCAGGGAAGCAAGACAGGAGATAGAAAAGAAATCAGACTCATATATATTTTTTTTTATTGAATTAAATTAATTTTTTTTTTTTTTGAGACAGAATCTCACATTGTTACCCTTGGTAAAGTGCATGGCGTCATAACTAAAAGGAACCTCAAACTCTTGTGCTCAAGTGATCCTCTTGTCACAGCCTCCCAGGTAGCTGGGACTACAGGTGTCCACTACAATGCTTGGCTATTTTTAGAGATGGGGTCTTGCTTTTTCTCAGTCTAGTCTTGAACTCCTGAGCTTAGGCAATCCAGCTGCCTCAGACTCCCAGAGTACTAGGATTACACAAGTGATCCACTGTGCCCAGCCTGAAATTTGGCTTATAAATGTTTGACTGACCTAGGACTTATATCTATATATTTTGATAATCATGCACATATATTTATTAATTAGAGAAAGGAGATACTAATAAAAATATTTGGAAATAAGAAGCCCTCCTCTTAAAATCTTATTGATTATAAAGTAATTTAATATGGGGCCTTAGGGTTAAATGCATTTTTCCCGGTCACTGTTATTGAACCTGTTTCATGAAAATATTATTTTACTTCATAGTTAATAAGTTGTAGTATCTTCAACTAAAATAAAATCTTATTAAAAATTATCATAAAATGATTGTTAGAACAGTTATTATATCTGACCTTTCCTAAGTACTTTCTATCTTTGTGTTAAGCACTTTATAGTATTGTTTTACTTATTTACATAGGAAATTATAATAATGGAACATGATGAAAGAAGGGGAGAAAACATTGTGAACAGAATCAGCAGAGAGGTCTTTAGAGAATTATACCTGGAAAAAAGAAGCAACAGGAGAGAAAGTAATTTTTTTTTTTTTTTTTGCTTGTGACATCCCAAAAGAAGAAAACCAATGGTAACCTCCAGTATATTTATCTAATAGTAAGTCTACTCTCCTCCCTGCCAAGGGTATGGAAAAGTTGAGTAATGTGTGTGGCTTGACTGGGAAGTGACTCCTCACCCCCAGGAGGGAGAGTGTAAGAGATGTGCTGCTTTGATAACAGCTTAAGTAATGTGCAGAAGGATTAAGACCCCATCATAGAGGCTAAAAACAGTTGTTGAACCACAGATAGCATTGACATGGTTTGTCCAGTTGTCTCTGAGACTTCACGTATCCATGGGCTAGAGTCTAGATAAAGCTAAGAAACTGAAAAAAGTCTTTCCTGGTTTCCCAGAAAAGAAAATAAATGCCAATGGTTTCAGATGAGGTGAGTACACTTTCCAGGCTAAGGTTATTCCAGAATCTTCACTATTTGTATGCATCTTACACATAGAATGTTTAATATGTACAAATAATCTATAATTTGTTAATTAAACAAATTAGTTGTCATATTTCATCTTCATAAGAGTGCTCACAACATATTATAGTCTCTAAAAGAATTATATCTCTAGAGAGATACCATAAAATAAATTATCAAGTGGACTCATAAAAATTGCCCAAGTTAAGATGTTATGTTCCTAACATAAACATATATTTAGAAGATACTTGCACGCAATCTACTTCTAGTTGTCCCAACTGATTGTGCTTATTAAAAAACCTTGAAAACTTGAAACAAATATTTGAAGATTAAAACAAAGAAAAATCTTTCTAATTCCATTTTTTACAGAATTTTGTTTGCATTCTCAAACTATCAATTTTATGTCTCCTATCAGTGACACTTATAATAGGCAGTCTTAGAAAGAGAAAAATCTACTTGACTAATTTTAATTGGACTTTTTGTGACAAATATATAGAATATAAAAATACACTGAGCAACTAAGAATGATGTCTAACCTTATCTAAAATAAAATAGTTGAAATACACAATAAAAATGCTAATTTTATGAGAACAACTATACAATTAGATCTTACACAACAAAAATAAGACAGATAACAAGTAGTGATTTCCACTTCTAAAATGTTGGAATAGATACATGTTTCCCTACCTTTTCCATTAAGTACAGCTAGAACACCTGGGCATTATATATATTACATAAATATACTCTGGAAGAAGGAGAGACGAAGCAGATGGTCTGTGGATCCTGGAACTGACAAATGACATAGTGGTGCATTCCCTAGAATTTCTGTTTGCTTCTTCTATGTCAGATTTGGTTCTGGGGCAGCCAGCAACCCAGAAATACAAACAAGCACAAATGAAAGAAGCCCCGTGGAAAGCCCCCTCTCTCTAGCCAAAGGATGAGGAAATGGGCAGGCTAACAAGAGCAGAAGTTTTAGACAGTAGTTACTCTATGGAAAACATCACAGAAAAAAACCCACGGCCCTACTGCCATCCCTCACTAAATGAGGCTGAGTATGCAATCTACAAGCTCGCTCTTACCAGTGTGTAATAAGGCACCTTTACTCACCACCACCCTACCAGTGTACTCTTGGAGAAAGCCAAGTGGGGAGCCTGGAGGCAGTAAAGAGGGTCCTTTGCCACTCACCTGAAGCATCACTGGAGACCACCTGGGTAGCTTGGGCTTCCACTCCCACCCAGTGTAAAAAGGTACTCATCTCTACCTGCTGGAGTGGTACTGGAGCAGGTAGAATGAACAGCCAGGACTTTAACCAGCACCCTGAATTACCTAGAATATCTTCTCATTCTTGCCAATACCTACCCCAATGGGTCAGTAGTGGCCACATGGCTAACAATGGCAGACAAGGCACCCTTGCATTCCCAGAGTCCTTTTAGCATAGGCCTAAGGAGAAGCTTCAATTCCCACCACTTCCTAGTAGTAAACAAGGATTCCCTTGGGTGTTAACAGGAGTTGAGGGGGTGACCTGGATTTTTACTCCCATCTGGCAGTACTGTTTCTCCCCCAGGAGTAATGATAATAGCAGATGAGCCCTTTCAAAACAGAAGATTGAAATAAGATATATAACTTCATAATATAACACCAAATATACAGAATTAAATTGAAAATCTCTTGCCATACCAAGCACCAGGAAAATGTCAACTTGAAGGAGGAAAGAAAATCCACAGATCCCACCAGCCAGATGATGCAGATGTTAAAATTATCAGGCAAGGACTTTAAAAGCAGCCATCATAAAAAAAAAAATGCTTCAATGGGCAAATATGAACTTGGTTGAAAAAAAAATATGGAAAGTCTCAGCAAAGAAAGAAGATGTAAATAACAAAATAGAAATTTAAAATAAAAAAAATTAAAAGCTTGGTGGTCTCAAAAGCAGAATGAAAAGAACAGAGGAAAGAATCAGAGAACATGAATATACAACAATAGAAATTACCCAATATGAACAATGATTAGAAAACAGACTGAATAAGCCTCAGGGATGTTTGAGATTATAGCAAACGATTATAGCAAACAGGTCATTGGAGTGCTAATCGGAGAAGATATTGAATTTGTAATTTAAAAACTTCCATAAAAGAAGGTTTCTAGAACTAGAAGCTTTCACTGGAGAATGATATCAAAAGTTAAAAAAAAAAATGACATAGAGGGGAGAGCAAGATGGCGGCCGAGTAACAGCTTCCTTCTATCTGGGCACCGTGAGTCTGGGGAGATAGGACTCCAGGCATCTCTGGCTGGTGGGATCTGCCTATCATCACCCCTGTGAGGATACAGGGAGTCAGTGAGAGACTTCTGGACCCCAAGAGGAGGACTAAAACAGTGGAAAAATGGCAAGTGGTCGCGTGTGTTCAATCCGTCTAAACCCACCCACAACTGTAAGTTCAGTAGCAGCGAGACTGCAAACCAGAAAGGCCTTACCTGTGAACTGTTTTGGTGTCTTTGGACTTGGCACTCAGTTGAACTGCCTTGGGGAGAGCCTGAGCGGGAGTGCGGAGAACTTTGGCCATTGTCTAGGGCCTCAGTGTGAGCCGCTGAGCCAGATGGAGATAATAGTGTTTGGCTGTGGGCCACAGGGAGCCATTGTGAGTGATCTGCCCCGGCAAGCTCCACCGTCAGGGTTGCAGAGCTAGAATCCCAGTGGGAGCTGGAAACCTAGCAGCCTAAGGGTGGGGCTGTAGCACTAACCCTTGTAGCACTAACCCTCAGGGGCAGAGTGAGACCGGTTTTGGCACACTGGGTAAGTGGATAGCCACTTCAGCAGTGATTACAGTGACAACCACTTTCCTGGGAAAGCTTCTGCTCAGCAAGTTTACAAGTTCAAAGTGCCTTTTAAGAGGGCTGAAGAGAGATTTAGGGTGTCTACCTGCTGGTGTTTGAGAAATCAGCGACCTCTACTCATATCAGAACTGTGATTAGTATCTCATACCCCAGAAGACCACATGTTGTCCAGACAATATTCAACAACATATACATACTGCTTTGTTTTTGGTTGTGGGTTTTTTTGTTTGTTTGTTTTTTTGGTTGTGTTGTTTTTTTGTTTATTTTGATGTTGATGTTTTGTTTTTTAATTTCAACCTTTTCTGTACAGATCTTTTTTCTTTCTGAATTTTTCTAGTTTAATTATACTTTCCCATTGCTGCCTTTTTCAATAACTAGAACTTCATTTTTGCTAGTGTTTCCACTGCTATTATTTGGTTTTTCACCCCATTTTATCCCATAAAGTATTCTGTTTGCTTGTTTTGGTTTCATTTATAGCATTTTTGTCTTTCCTCTCTACTTGGTGGAGGTGGGGTACTGTGTCTGATCAGGTTAGCAAAGAGCTGCTGACCTCAAGGGAACCACCCAACTTGGTACCCCCAGAAGCTGGTTTTTTTCAAGGTTGTGTCAAAGTACCCCACTGTACACCTATATTGATCCATCTCCCTATTTCTGTGCCTCTTCTTTTTGTCAATATTCCTTTTACCCACCCCACTCCTTTCTCTATTTTTTTTTTTCTTGTAACTCGGTCCTCCTTTCCTTCATCCCTTTCTTGCTCTTCAACCTTCTCAACCTTCTGGTCCTGTACCAAAAGAACTAATCGAACCCTTAGTCCACAGGCACGAAAACTTAAAGAGCAAGAGGAAGTGAAAGGAAAATTAGGGCAAGGAAACAGATAAAAGAAATCACTCATGAGGAAGAATCAGCAGAAAACTCCAGGCAACATGAAGAACCAGTCCAGAACAACTCCGCCAAGGGACCATGAGGTAGCTACTGCAGAGGATTCCACCTATAAAGAAAAGTTAAGAAAGACAGAAAGGGAATTTAGAATACACATGTTGAAAACAATGAAAGAGATGATAAAACAATGAAGGAAACTGCTAATGAAGTGGAAAATAACAAAAAGGAAATCCAAACACAGAATCAAATCAGAGATAAATGATATGAAGAATATAAAAAGCATATAGCAGAGCTGAAGGAACTGAAACAGTCAATTAGGGAACTTAAAGATGAAATGGAAAGTATCAGCAACAGGTTAGACCATGCAGAAGAAAGAATTTCAGAGGTAGAAGACAAAGTTCTTGAGATAACTCAGATAGTAAAAGAGGCAGAAAAGAAGAGAGAGAAACCAGAACGTTCACTGTCAGAATTATGGGACTTAATGAAGTGTTCCAACATACGACTTATAGGAATCCCAGAAGGGGAAGAAGAATTCCCCAGAGGAATGGAAGCCATACTAGAGAATATTATAAAAGAAAATTTCCCAAATATCACCAAAGATTCTGACACACTGCTTTCATAGAGATATCGGACCCCAGGTCGCCTCAACTCTAACCGAGCTTCTCCAGGACATATTGTGATGAACATGTCCAAAGTCAAGACAAAAGAAAAGATTCTGCAAGCTACCAGGAGTAAGCACCAGTTGACCTACAGGGGCAAATCCATCAGAGTGACCGCAGACTTCTCTAATGAAACTTTCCAAGCAAGAAAACAATGGTCATCTACCTTTAATCCACTTAAACAGAACAATTTACAGCCCAGAATTCTGTACCCTGCTAAGCTAAGCTTCAAAATTGATGGAGAAATCAAATCATTTACGGATATACAAACATTGAGGAAATTTGCCACAGCAAGACCAGCTCTACAGGAAATACTTCAACCTGTTCTGCACACTGACCACCACAATGGATCAGCTGCAAAGTAAGAACTCAGAAATTAAAGGACAGAACCTAACCTCCACACTGATGCAAAAGATAAAACTAAGCAATGGACTCTCACCAAATAAGACAAATAGAATACTACCACACTTATCAATTATCTCAATAAATGTTAATGGCTTGAATTCCCCACTGAAGAGACATAGATTGGCTGACTGTATTAAAAAACACAAGCCATCCATTTGCTGTCTGCAAGAAACACACCTGGCTTCAAAAGACAAATTAAAGCTCCGAGTCAAGGGTTGGAAGACAATTTTTCACGCAAATGGAATTCAGAAGAAAAGAGGAATTGCGATCTTATTTTCAGATTCATGTGGATTTAAAACAACTAAAGTCAAAAAACACAAAGATAGTCACTTTATATTGGTCAAGGGAAAAATACAACAAGAAAACATTTCAATTCTAAATATTTATGCACCCAATTTAAATGCTCCCAGATTCTTGAAGCAGACCTTACTCAGTCTGAGCAATATGATCTGATAATACCATAATAACAGGGGACTTTAATACTCCTCTTACAGAGCTGGACAGATCCTCTAAACAGAAATTAAACAAAGATATAAGAGATTTAAATGAGACCGTAGAACAACTGTGCTTGATAGACGCATATAGAACACTCCATCCCAAAGATAAAGAATATACATTCTTCTCATCACCCCATGGAACATTCTCAAAATTGATCATATCCTGGGACACAAAACAAATATCAACAGAATCAAAAGAATTGAAATTTTACCTTGTATCTTCTCAGACCATAAGGCACTAAATGTGGAACTCAACTCTAACAAAAACGCTCGACCCCACACAAAAGCATGGAAATTAAACAATCTTCTGTTGAATAACAGATGGGTGCAGGAAGAAATAAAACAGGAAGTCATTAACTTCCTTGAGCATAACAACAATGAAGACACAAGCTACCAAAACTGTGGGATACTGAAAAGTAGTTTTGAGAGGAAAATTCATCGCATTAGATGCCTACATTCGAAAAACAGAAAGAGACTGCATCAACAATCTCACAAGCCATCTTATGGAATTGGAAAAAGAAGAACAATTTAAGCCTAAACTCAGTAGAAGAAAAGAAATATCCAAAATCAAATCAGAGATCAATGCAATTGAAAACAAAAGAATCATTCAGAAAATTAATGAAACAAGGAGTTGGTTTTTTGAAAAAATTAATAAAATAGATAAACCATTGGCCAGACTAACGAGGAATAGAAAAGTAAAATCTCTAGTAACCTCAATCAGAAATGATAAAGGGGAAATAACAACTGATCCTGCAGAGATACAAGAGATCATCTCTGAATACTACCAGAAACTCTATGCCCAGAAATTTGACAATGTGAAGGAAATGGATCAATATTTGGAATCACACCCTCTCCCTAGACTCAGCCAGGAAGAAATAGAGCTCCTGAACAGACCAATTTCAAGCATTCAGATCAAAGAAACAATAAAAAAATCTGCCAACCAAGAAATGCCCTGGTCCAGATGGCTTCAATCCAGAATTCTATCAAACCTTCAAGGAAGAGCTTATTCCTGTACTGCAGAAATTATTCCAAAAAATTGAGGAAGAAGGAATCTTCCCCAACACATTCTATGAAGCAAAAATCACCCTGATACCAAAACCAGGAAAAGACCCAAACAAAAAGGAGAATTTCAGACCAATCTCACTCATGAATATAGATGCAAAAATTCTCACCAAAATCATAGCCAATAGATTACAGCTTATCATCAAAAAGTCATTCATCATGATCAAGTAGTCTTCATTCCAGGGATGCAAGGCTGGTTTAACATATGCAAGTCCATAAACGTTATCCACCATATTAACAGCAAAAATAATGATCGCATGATCCTCTCAATAGATGCAGAAAAAGCATTTGATAAAATCCAGCATACTTTTCTAATAAGAACACTGAAGAGTATAGGCAGAGGTGGCACAGTTCTAAAACTGATTGAAGCTATCTATGACAAACCCATAGCCAATATTTTACTGAATGGAGTAAAACTGAAAGCTTTTCCTCTTAGAACTGGAACCAGAGAAAGTTGTCCTCTGTCACCTTTACTATTCAACGTAGTGCTGGAAGTTCTAGCCAATACAATTAGGCAAGACAAGGAAATAAAGGGAATCCAAATGGGAGCAGAGGTGGTCAAACTCTCCCTCTTTGCTGACGACATGATCTTATACTTAGAGAACCCCAAAGACTCAACCACAAGACTCCTAGAAGTCATCAAAAAATACAGTAATGTTTCTGTATATAAAATCAATGTCCACAAGTCAGTAGCCTTTGTATACACCAATAACAGTCAAGATGAGAAGCTAATTAAGAACGCAACTCCCTTCACCATAGTTTCAAAGAAAATGAAATACCTAGGAATATACCTAACGAAAGAGGTGAAGGACCTCTATAAAGAAAACTATGAACTCCTCAGAAAGGAAATAGCAGAGGATATTAACAAATGGAAGAACATACCATGCTCATGGATGGGAAGAATCAACATTGTTAAAATGTCTATACTTCCCAAAGCAATCTACCTATTCAATGCCATTCCTATCAAAATACCAACATCGTACTTTCAAGATTTGGAGAAAATGATTCTGCATTTTGTATGGAACCGCAGAAAACCCCATATAGCTAAGGCAGTTCTTAGTAATAAAAATAAAGCTGGGGGCATCAGCATACCAGATTTTAGTCTGTACTACAAAGCCATAGTGCTCAAGACAGCATGGTACTGGCACAAAAACAGAGACATAGACTCTTGGAATCGAATTGAAAACCAAGAAATGAAACTAACATTTTACAACCACCTAATCTTCGATAAACCAAACAAGAACATACCTTGGGGGAAAGACTCCCTATTCAATAAATGGTGTTGGGAGAACTGGATGTCTACATGGAAAAGACTGAAACTGGACCCACACCTTTCCCCACTCACAAAAATTGATTCAAGATGGATAAAGGACTTAAATTTAAGGCATGAAACAATAAAAATCCTCAAAGAAAGCATAGGAAAAACCCTGAAAGATATTGGCCTGGGGAAAGACTTCATGAAGAAGACTGACATGGCAATTGCAACAACAACAAAAATAAACAAATGGGACTTCATTAAACTGAAAAGCTTCTGTACAGCTAAGGAGACAATAACCAAAGCAAAGAGACAACCTACACAATGGGAAAGGATATTTGCATATTTTCAATCAGACAAAAGCTTGGTAACTATGGTCTATAGAGAACTCAAATTAATCCACATGAAAAAAGCCAACAATCCCATATATCAATGGGCAAGAGACATGAATAGAACCTTCTCTAAAGACGACAGACGAATGGCTAACATACACATGAAAAAATGTTCATCATCTCTATATATTAGAGAAATGCAAATCCAAACAACCCTGAGATATCATCTAACCCCAGTGAGAATGGCCCACATCACAAAATCTCAAAACTGCAGATGCTGGCGTGGATGTGGAGAGAAGGGAACACTTTTACACTGCTGGTGGGACTGCAAACTAGTACAACCTTTCTGGAAGGAAGTATGGAG
The DNA here is from genome assembly GCF_027406575.1 of Nycticebus coucang. Classification (NCBI taxonomy): domain Eukaryota; kingdom Metazoa; phylum Chordata; class Mammalia; order Primates; family Lorisidae; genus Nycticebus; species Nycticebus coucang. The sequence continues at coordinate 71,379,874 of NC_069784.1, read as the reverse complement.
AAACCTCAAAGCACTCAAGCTAGACTTCCCATTTGATCCTGCAATCCCATTACTGGGCATCTACCCAGAAGGAAAGAAATCCTTTTATCATAAGGACACTTGTACTAGACTGTTTATTGCAGCTCAATTTACAATCACCAAAATGTGGAAACAGCCTAAATGCCCACTAACCCAGGAATGGATTAACAAGCTGTGGTATATGTATACCATGGAATACTATTCAGCCATTAAAAAAAATGGAGCCTTTACATCCTTCGTATTAATCTGGATGGAAGTGGAAGACAGTATTCTTAGTAAAGCATCACAAGAATGGAGAAGCATGAATCCTATGTACTCAATTTTGATCTGAGGACAATTAATGACAATTAGGGTTATGGGGGGGAGAGTAAAAGCAGAAAGAGGGATGGAGGGAGAGGGGTGGGCCTTGGTGTGTGTCACACTTTATGGGGGCAAGACATGATTGCAAGAGGGACTTTACCTAACAATTGCAATCAGTGTAACCTGGCTTATTGTACCCTCAATGAATCCCCAACAATAAAAAAAAAGATTTCACCTTGTGGTTGCCAGGAAGAAATCTGGGGAGAGAAGAAAATAGGGAGTGTTTATTCAATAAATACAGAGCTTCAGTCAGGAAAGATGGAAAAACATCTAGAGATCTGCTGTACAACATGTACTAATAGATATCAATATTGTACTGTGCACAAAAGTGTTATTTAATAGTACCCAATTAAAGTTAAATTGCCACAGGTGCCACCTACTCAAAGGAGTAGGGCACCAGTCTCATATACTGGAGGTAGCAGGTTCAAACCTGGCCCCAGTCAAAAACTGCAATTAAGAAAAAAACAAGTTAAATTGCCACAGAAAGTATTTTTCTATATCATTGCTGCTCAAGTTCTGATCCACATATTGGGCTAACAATAAACTCTTTGTTGTAAATTTGAATAAAGATGAAGAAATTGGCCACAATCCATCCTGGCACTAAGCATTCTATTTCAGATATTTGACAGCTTCTTATCAGCAACACTGTATTGATAAATCAATCCATTGAATTACAATTTGGAATCCATCATTTTACCTTGTAGTGTATGAGTAACAAAGTTTGGGAACTTTAAGTAGTCTGATTATTTTTATATTACTATTATATAACTACTTTAAGTAGTATGATTATTTTTGTATTACTATTATATAGCTACTTTAAGTAGTATGATTATTTTTATTCTTTGTGAGTCATTCCAAGAATAGATAATCAAATACAGAAAATACAACCAGAAAAGCAGGAAAGGGAGTCACTTGTAGTAATTAACTCTCTCCAAATTTGTGGGGAAATAATGCCTTGCACACGCACACACTCGGGAAGCTGTGTCTTCTGGTGGGTACTTTGATTACTGACATGTAGACAGTAATGGCATCTTCATAAGAGTTCAAAGAAAACTTCAATATCAAGAGGTTAGTGTCTTTTGTTTGATACCCAGAAAAAAATACTATCAAATTTGCTGACATCAATGAAATAGCCCATTACTTTCCATTTCCAGTATACTGTTCTGTAAAATCTATGGCCAAGACTGGCCTTCCCATTCAATGACAAAGTTAATGCACTAACTACAAACCCAGTATGACTTAGAAATTGAGTATATTTTTTTGAAAAGTGTTTCGGCTGACAGGTAATACATCCATATATATTTATATTGCTGGAAATGGAGTCACATGCAGCCATTAACTCTCCAAGTTTGTGAAATAATGCCTTGTGACGCCATCAAATATTACAAGTCTAAAGCATAAGACATGACATTTTTACAACTCAGATCTTCTCTTTATGTGGCCTGAGAGACACAGGAAAGCCTTATAATTTATGTTCAATATGTGCTTGTTGAACCAAGATAGCTTGGTATTACTTGGCATTAAGAAAACAGCATTGGCCTCGGAACTTGAATATTGGGTTATTAAGCCTAGATCTAACAGGACTCATGGCATGACCTGAGCAAATCATTAGTTGACCTTACACCTTGATTTCCACTCACATCAAATTCAGGGTTGGAGAACGTGCACAATCTATATTTTTAACAGGCTTGTACTTATCGTGCTGTGTAACCCCATAAATACCGTTAACCTATTTCCAGACTCTTACAATACTTTTCTGACTGGTCTCTTGTGAGGATATTTCAGATTTCAAAATTTCACATGCACCAATTGCTCCAGAAATACTCTGAAAAACTTTCTTTGATCATTTCACTCACGATTATTAAAATTAAAAAAGAAAAAACAAACAAAAGCTTTGTAACACCCATTGAATAAAACTCAGAACCCAGACTTTCAGTTTGGCTTTACAAAGCCCTGTGAGCCATCAGCAGTGATTGTTCTCAATCCTTTCCTCTATTCTGCTTTGAAATCAGTATTTATTCTAGCTTAGCCCTGCCCTTCATCATGCATGGCTAACCTCTGCCTCGGTGGTTTGGGTTTATAATATTCCCTTCACCTGGAAGACCCTTCCTTTTCTCTTCCTCCCAGCCCCCATTATTTTTCTATAAACAATATTTCACATTTATTGAGTGCTCACTAGTACCAGCAAATACACTAAAACTTTTTACAGCATTTTCTTATCTTTAATTTTCACAACTTTCTCAAATAGAGACCCTTACTAGGCTCATTTTATTAATAAGAAAATTAAGATACAAAGAGGTTAAACAAATGTTCCATGTTTAGGCATACAGTATAGTAGCAAAATGGGGAATAAGATAAAAATTCATTTTTTAGGTAGAATAAAGGCCTAGATTTCTCAATGAGAGACCCGAAAAAAGTCATCTGGGTAGTTTCTAAGACAATGATAATAATTCCTACTTTAAAAATCATCTACATTTTTTTTTTTACTTTTCCTTCCTAGATTTTATTTTCTTTTTTATTAAATCATCGCTGTATACATTAATGTGATCATGGGGCACCATACACTGGTTTTATATACCATTTGACATATTTTCATCACACTGGTTGACATAACCTTCCTGGCATTTTCTTAGTTATTGTGTTAAGACATTTATATTCTATATTTACTAAGTTTCACATTTACCTTTGTAAGGTGCACCATGAGTGTAATCCCACCAATCACCCTCCCTCTGGCCATCCTCCCCCCTCTTTCCCCTCTCTCTCACACTTCCCCTTCTTCTTGGGCTATAGTTGGGTTACAGCTTTCATATGAAAGCCATAAATTAGTTTCATAGTAGGGCTGAGTACATTGGATACTTTTTCTTCCATTCTTAAGATACTTTACTAAGAAGAATATGTTCCAGCTCCATCCATGTAATCATCTACATTTTAAAAATAACTTTCATATTCTCTCTTTTGTTTCATTTTACTTTTCCTTGGTTCAATATTGGCAGAATCTTGTGATTGGCAAAAGAAAATATAATTAAATTAAAACAACATTTTTGAAACTTAATACTTTCTAATTGGAATACAAAACTTGAATAATATGATTATTTTATATTACTTTCTGGTTCTAATAAAAATAATGAAGACAATTTTAAAGACTAAAACAAATTTTACTAGAACACTGATTTCCTTTAAAAGAGTATAGAAATCTTGTTATTGTTAAACATTAAAAATGAAATCACAAATTTACTTGAATATAAATCTTCCAAGTCCAACATAGGACCTACCTAATTGAGGATGAGTTTGGTATTATTAAAGTTTATCCATATATACACACATACATAGAAATATTAGTTTTAGCATTCAATCATTAACTACAGAAGGTTTTCACACCATCAAAGAGGTCTTTGCCAAACAATGCTTTATATCCACTATTGGGGAATAGGTTACACCTACTGTGTCAATTGATAAGAACTTCAATTGGTCCTGGGGGTGTGCTAATTTCTTCAGGTGAACCTATTGAGATAATTACTCAGAGAAACTTTCACAGTTGAAAAACTTCAAATATACTTGACTTAATCTGTGATCCGGTTATTGTACTTTCACACATACTAAATGCACCTAATCATCCTGACTTCAGCACCTTTGATATGGAAACAATTTTTGGCTTCCTCTTCAGCATTTTCTTCATCTGCCTCCCACTTGATCTCTCCAAGGGGGAAAATTAATATTAGTGCTTAAAGCTTAAAATTTAGTATAAGAAAGAATATTCTCAAAATTGTCTCAAGATAGTAGCCTATGTAGTTTGGAAGTGAGTTAAGAATATAGCTGTATGTGTATCTTAGGGTGGGTACACTCACACACTTGTGTAGATCCTTTATATATATAATAATGTGTTATCCTAGCAGACCTATAAGTTACTTGTTCCCATCTTACAAGTGCAATACACCAGGCTCACAGAGGTTAAATAACTATTCAAGTTTGCATAGCAAAAGATAAGATTAAAGTGGACAACAGCTTTGGGGCATATGCTAAAAGGAATTAAACATTTGTGTTTGTAGGGGGTGGTGTTGAACTAAGGTCTTCAACATGTCTTAGAGTAGTGACTTTAGAGCCCAGTATCTTTGCCCAGATGTCTGAAAATCAATGAGATATATAAATATTTATAGTCTCTCTGTCTCTTTTTCTCTTATGAACATCTCTGTGCAGTTTATGAACATCTTTCTTCCTAGCCACCCTCAACTTCTGTTCAAGGTGCTGTTAGTGGGTGTAATGCCTCACAATAACCTGTTTGTTCATTAAGTTAATTCCTAAAGAACTTTTTCAATAATTTTATTTCTGTAACCCACCTCATAATTATGCTTTGAACTTTTCATTTCTTATGTCTAAAAATCTATAACTCTCAAATATCCGCCTTCAGCATGACCTTGTGAGCTATCTATTTTCTGAATGATTCCCATTACTTGGATTTTATACCAAACTAAAATGCCACAACATCAACAAATTGGAAAACCTAGAAGAAATTGATGAATTCCTAGAAACATACAACCTCCCAAGACTAATTCTTCCAAAGAAATGAAAGCACACTGGAGGATATCATAAATAAAAATTTTCTAACTGTCACTAAATATTTTTAAACATTCCTTTTAGAGAGATATAGAACCCCAGACTGTCTAAACAAAAACAGAGCATCTCCAAGACACATTTTAATGAACTTGTCCAAAGTCAAGAAAAAAGAAAAATGCTGCAAGCAGCCAGGAGTAAGCATCAACTAACCTACAGAGGGAGATTCATCAGGTTGACATTGAGCATTTCAGCTGAAACTTTCCAAGTCAGAAGAGAATGATCATCTACCTTTAACCTACTTAAACAAAACAAGTTTTTTGCACAGAATTCTGTATCCTGCTGAACTAAACTTTAAAATAATTGGAGAATTCAAATCTTTTATTGATATGTAAACATTGAGGAAATTTCCCCAAGACCAACTCTACAGGAAATAGACCTATTCTTCACACTGACCATCATAATGTACCACCAGAAAACTACCCAGAAACTAAAGGACAAAACCTACCTTCCACAATGATGCAAGGGATAAAACTTAGCAATGGATTTTCACAAAATAAGATGGTTAGAATTCCACCACACTTATCAATTCTCTCAATAAATGAATTATCCATTGAAGAGGTATAGGTTGGCTGATTGGATAAAAAAGCAAAAGCCACACAAGTCAGTAGTCTTTGTATATGCCAATAATAGCCAAGATAAGAAGCTAATTAAGGATGCAATCCCCTTCACAAAAGCTTAAAAAAAAATGAAATACCTGGGAATTTACCTAACAAAAGAGGTGAAGGACCTCTATAAAGAAAACTGTGAAACTGTAAGAAAAGAAATAGCAGAAGATATTAGCAAATATCTTCCATTAACAAATGGAAGAACATATCATGTTCATGGCTTTTTGTTTTTTTTTTTAATTGTTGGGGATTCATTGAGGGTACAAAGAACCAGGTTACATTGATTGCATTTGTTAGGTAAAGTCCCTGTTATAATTGTGTCCCGCCCCCAATTTGACACTGAAGCACAAATCAAGACTCTGGGTGAAGGGATGGAAAACAATTTCAGGTAAATGGGAGTCAGAAGAAAGGAGGGGTTGCAATCTTATTTTCAGATACAAATGGATTTAAAGCAACTAAAGTAAAAAAAGACAAAGACAGTCACTTCATACTGGTCAAGGGAACGATATAACAAGAAGGCATTTCAATTCTAAACATTTATGCACCAACCTTAAATGCTCCAAGATTTATTAAAAAGTCCTTAATTGGTCTGAGTAATATGATATCCTATCACACCATAATAACAGGGGACTTTAACACTCCTTTTACAGAGCTAGACAGATCCCCTAAACAGAAATTAAACAAAGATACAAGGGATTTAAATGGGACCGTAAAAGAAATGTGCTTAATAGACATATACAGAACATACCATTCCAAAACAAAAGAATATACATTCTTCTCTTCAGCAGATGGAACACACTCCAAAATACATCATACTTACGATCAAATCTTGACAAAATTAAAGCAATAGAAATTATACCTTATATTCTCTCAGACCACAAGGCAATAAAGATGGAACTCGACTCCCACAAAAATAGTCATCCCCACACAAAGGCTTGTAAATTAAACAACTTTATGTTTAATAACAGTTGGGTCAAGGAAGAAATAAAGGAGGAAATTGTTAAATTCCTCAAACATAATAACAAGGAAGCTACAAGTTATCAAGACCTGTTTGATACTTCAAAAGCAGTCCTAAGAAGGAAATTTATTGCATTAGATGCCTATATCCCAAAAATATAGAGAGCATCTCAACAACCTAATGAAGCATCTTAAGGAAATAGAAAAGGAAAAACAATCTAATCCCAAACCTAGCAAAAGAAAGGAAATAATCAGAACAAAATTGGAGATAAATGAAATTGAAAACAAAAAAATCATTCAGAAAATCAATAAAACAAAAAGTTCATCTTTAAAAAGATAAATAAATCAGTAAATGTTCAGATTAACTAGAAACAGAAAAGTAAAATCTCTAGTATCCTCAATCAGAAATGATAAAGGGGAAATAACAGATGCCACAGAGATACAAGAGATCATCTCTGAATACTACATGAAACTCTATGCCCAGAAATTTGACAATGTAGAGAAAATGGATCAATACTTGGAATCACACCCTCTCCCTAGATTTAACCATGAAGAAATAGATTTCCTGAACAGATCAATTTCAAGCACTGAGATCAAACGAACTATAAAAATTATCCCAACAAAAAAAAATGCTCTGGTCCTGATGGCTTCACACCAGAAATCTATAAAACCTTCAAAGAAAAGCTTATACTTACACCTCAGAAACTATTCCAAAACATTGAGAAGGAAGGAACCTTCCCTGACATGTTGTATGAAGCAAACATCACCCTGATACCAAAACCAGGAAAAAAACTATTAAAAAGGAGAACTAACGACTGATTTCACTAATGAATATCTATGCTAAAATATTCAACATGATCTTAGCCAATAGATTACAGCTACACATTAAAACAAATTATATATTGTAATCAAGTAGGCTTCATCCTAGGGATGCAAGGCTGGTTTAACATATGCAAATCCACAAATGTAATTCATCTTTCTTTGTGGCATTGATATGAATATTGATTCATTGATATTGAAAGGCATCCATATCAATGCCTTTGCAATGATATGGATGGAACTGGAGACCCTAAGTGAAGTATTTGAAGAACATAAAAACAAACACCACACATACTCACTATTAAATTGGAACCAACTGAAGAGCACATCTCACAGAGGGAAGTAAAACTAATGGAAATTAACAAGGGAAGGAGGGAAGAGGGAATAGATGAAAACCTACCTACCAGGAACACTATCCTGGGTGAACACTGTCTGGGACAGTGATACTATAACCCTGACCCAAGCATTACAAAACCAATCCTTGTAACCAAAAACATTTTATACCCTAATGTCTTGAAATTTTTTTTAAAAAGCAAATTTGATAGTATTTCTACCCAGCTAAATAAATATAACATTAAAAAATGATTATGTTTTATATAATTTTATTTGACTCTATGAAATAGTAGATCAGGCACAAGTATAACTTTTTTAAGATGCAAAAATTAGAGTTAAAAGTATACAAGTGTCTTGCCAAAGTTCACACAGCTAATATATTGCAGAACTGACTTTCTATCTTTTCTTACCACAAACTATTTCTATTATCCCAGATGAGGTCCAGAAGAGACTTCTCTTTATATAATCCTTTACAATGTGGTTTCACCTTCAAAATTTTCACTTCTTTTACTCCCACATTTTTTATTAATTCTTATTTTATGAAATGATATGTCATTTCCCTCAGTGAGAAGATCTTCATAAATTCACACGTGTCCACTCATCATATAGAGGTAATGAATACTGAAATATCTTCTCTATAGGACTTGAAGTCTCCATGAGAAAGATAATTTTGCTAACCCCTCGTCCTTCCTCTCTGTAACAAAACATTAACAACACTATTTTTCTTAGGAATAAACATAGCATGCTGTTTGTGTGGTTACACACTGTAAGATGTAACAGTGTTTTATGTTCTTTTCTCACGTATCTTGCGACTTAGAAATTGGATTCCTTTAGATTCCATACACTACCACCTCTGACCTCAACTCCCACCCCTCCCCATCTTCTGAAATATTTTCACCAGTGAAGGGGGAGGGTACTCAACAGGCAGAGATCTCACAGACCACCAAGGTTTGTAGGACAGGTTTTTATTGGGAGGGAGGGATGCTGCAGAGCAGCGCCAAGGAGGAGAGAAAAGGAAAGAGAGAGAGAGGGGAGAAAAGAGAGAGAGAGGAAAGAGAGAGAGGGAGGGGGAGAGAGAGGAGGAGAGAAGGGGAGAGAGAGAAAGCACCCCTGTGAGAGAGAGCTATATAGGTTCCGTTAGGGGAAGTCTTAGAATGGTGATGGGATGGTAGAATAGCCAATAAGGAGTTACTGCACTGGCGGGAAGAGCCATTAGGGGCAGGCCATAAGTTTGAAATTTTCAGTGGGTAGCTGTAACTTTAAAAGTGAGAAGGCTAATCTTGGTCTGTAGAAAGTAGGAGGGGTTTTTCTGGGGGAGTGGCTTTCTCTGGGGCAATTACCTAACAATCAGACTTTCTGAAATTCCACATTAACTATCAAGAGAAGTCTCCACATTTTTTCAGTACTCAGCTTTCCACCTTTTGCTCTAAATAAAACCAAGAGTCCTGCCATGACTCTGTTCTCTACATTTTCCTACCAAGTTGTGGTGGTTTTTTAATCTGCCTTCCTCCTACCACATACTGTCAAGGAGAATTTGTTTCCTTTTTGCTCCTTGTTGTTACTTCTAGATATTTTTCTTGCCCTTTCTCTAATCTGGTCTCATGTTCTCTTGTCACTAATAGACCACCCCCACTCCATACTGCAGCCATGTACCACTCCCTAGGGTAACTAATCCTCCTTCTTTGATATTAGGGCTGAATTCACTGTTATTCTGTGCAAAATCACTCCTATCATAACTCTTTGAAATTTCCCTATCATAAAAATGCTTCCAACATTGGGCAGCGCCTGTGGCTCAAGGAGTAGGGCGCTGGTCCCATATGCCATAGGTGGCGGGTTCAAACCCAGCCCCGGCCAAAAACCACAAAAAAAACAACCAAACAAACAAAAAAAACCTCGACATAAAAATGCTTCCAACATTTAAATCTCTCAGGAAATGTATCTCCTCCATGCTATCACAGCCATACAGCCTCATGATGCACCGTGGTGACTACCAGAATGATTTCAACATCATAGCTCCTATTCCTCTCCCTCTGGCTCACTGCCTCAAGGACTCCAACTCAAATGATCCTTCAAAAATCCGGACATATCTGATTCTAGATATGACTTGACAATGTTCCTTAACTCCCTAAAATGGTTACTTCCCTCCTTATTCAGATTCATTAAGCTCCACAGTCAATCCTCATAATCACTCTGTCCCCTTCCTGCTGCTCAGCCTCCTTGTGCCCTGCCTGCCGCCTCGCAGATGAACGTGTCTGGAGAAAACTAGACACCCGTGCTGACTGGCCACTCTTTGAAATCATGATCATTAACCTAAATGCTTCCTTAATGTTTCCCAGTGATCATATTTGATCTTGCTAGTACAGTTCATGCTTCCATTCAGCTACAAGGCCTCTTCATAGTTGCTCTTTTCTTAACCTACCAAAATCTCCTCTTCATCCTCATCCTCAGCTAACTGATGATTTGCTTGCTTTCAGAAGCTGGCCAAATAATTTTTAAGGCTTGGTACAGAAAGAAAATGCAGGACCTCTTGTTTAAAAAAGCAGAAAAAATTACCACTAAAGGCAGTAAAATATAAAGCTTTTTCCTTCTATTCTCTTTCTCACAAAATATTATGTCATTTTTTAATTTACCATTTAATGTTCTTCCAAGTAATGAAAAATTAAAAAGAAATTAAGTTACTAGAATGAATTCTACCATTCATCTTTATATGGTGGAACGCCAGTTTTAAGTGTAAATAGAACATTTAACCCACATGCATAATAACCAAAGGCACACCATTCATATTTTGTAGCACATACATGCAGACATATTTTGTTCTTACCAGAATAGTAGCAATGCTGCACAAGACTAACTCAGTTGTTTCTTTTCTCCTTCTGAATGTCAGTGCACATTCTGGTTAAACTCCACCTGCAGCTTACTGTTGGGTGAGGAAGGAACAGAACTGTCTGTTGCCCTGGATTTCCCCTAAATTGTCTGCTATCACTTTTGGTGGAAATAGTCAGCTAAGACAGGAGAGTCACACAAGTAAGAAAAGATATAATAGGGCTCCTTGATCATGTGTGTTTCTTGGAACATTATTGATTTTTTTTTTCTGAGATGGAAGCAAGTTCTTATTTGTGCAAACTCAGTGTGTGACTTCTTTGGCTTACTGAATCATAGATTTACTAACCTTGCACTTGCTTTGAATCTTGCTGAACTCCCACGCAGCTGGGTCCACTGGAATTCTGTGCTCGAGGGCATCACAGATGCTCAGTGTGACTGAGGAGGCAGGAAGAGTGAATTCATATATCGTGCACAGCCCCTCAGCTCACACGTTCACACCCTTGTCACATCAGATTTTGTAAAACAAGTGTTCAAAGCTAGACACATAAACTGAACTATCTGTTAAGAATTTCATAAATTGATAGCAGGGAATTAAAATAAGTAGGAGGCCTTTCTGAGCTTGGGGACCTGTGCACCTATGTGGGCTGCACACCGTGAAGCTGTTCCTGTCCGATTTCAGGAAGAATAGAAACGCTAAGTAATCAGAAGAGGAACCAGAACACCATCATTCCTAAACCCGTCTTCCACTTCCCTCCTACTATGATGAGAAGTCCATACTCCTGTTTAAGTTTTACTCATTTGCTCTTTCCAACTGCTGAAAGTACCACATTTCTCCCCTCTCTCTCCTATATCCTCTTTGCTAGATCATTCTCATTAGCAAAGACATATGTTATTATTTATTGTGTATAATGAAAACCCTTTGCTTGACCTTGGCACACAGTCAAGCTATCATGCCATCGCCCTATATTAAAGCAAAACTTCTTAAAAGAACAGTTTATTCTTGCTGAGTCCAATATCTCTCCTCCCTTTGTACTTTGAATTCACTCCAACTGGGCACGGCCATCCTAGCCACCCATGATCCCTAATAGCACTGATTTGCTAATACCAGTGGTTAGCTTATGGTCAAATTCTCATCATATTTTATTTATTGTAGCATTTGACAAAATTGATTTCTCTCTCATCTTTGAGATTCTCTCTTAGCCTGTGTTCTTTGATAGTTCATTTTACGTGTCAACTTGGCTAAGCCACGGAACCCAGAAATCTCTTTGAACATAAGCCTGGATGTTGCTATAAAAAAACTTGTTTAGGTAAAAAAAAAAAAAAAACTTGTTTAGGTGACAACATGGAAACCAGTAGACCTGGGCTTTCTTTTCTGTGGCACTCACCTATTTGTCTAATTTTTAACTAATACCAAGTTGACTAATGTAGCTTTATAATACGTTTTGATGAACATGCTTTCTTTAATGTTCCCCTTTTGTTTTCCTGCCCATCTTTTGAACCACTATGCATATTTAGAACATGATCAACATACGACTCAGGGCCAGCTGCCTCACCTAACAAGGGGGATTAGTCTCTCTGCCTCTGTCTTTGCACAAGGAAATATCCATTTATCTCTACTATGCTGCACAAGTGGCCTTAATGTATGTCTTTATTTATTCCATTTTTTAAAATTAATTTTTTAAATCAGAAATAAAGCACTTTTGTTAGAATTTCATTCATTGTGGTCTGAAGTATGAATATGACTTATCAATTCTCATATATAGCAGCAAGAACAAGACAACAAAAATAAAATAATTCTGGGTGAGTGTGTTTCCCAATACTCAATTGGCCCCATCTCTGAGACTCAGAAGTCATTCCTTGTAACATTCCTGAAGCTGTTTCAATGAGTGGGAGAGCTGGGGGTTATTTCTTCCAAATGAGGCAGCCGTTCTCTGCTGAGATTCCAGAACAGCCAGCAGATCATAAGTAAATAATCCATTAGACCTCTGTTTGAGTTATTTTAAATTTACATTTGTAACTCCCTTTCAACATGAATTAAAAAATAAATCCTATTCATCTTTATATTCCAACACTGTGTGATGCAAAGTAGAGGCCATGACTCCTGTGTCTCATCAGGTGGGGCCACAGAGGAAGACACCAGGGAATGAAAGGGGGTTTCTTATGCCTGTCCTTGTTCAGGGTGAGTGGTATCAACAGGAATTATAGGAATTTGTGGGGAAATTTGGGAAATGAGGAGAATACTATAAGTTCCTTAAAGCAAAGTGACTATGTAATTTATCATCTAAACTGGGAAGCTTTGAAAGTGAAAGGGGATGCAATTTACAATTACGCTTGGACAAAAGGTACAAACTAAGACTTTCCCTGTCACATTTTGACTTAGGTATCATGATTACACTTACAGGAGAGGTAAGAGGTATAGGGGATAATATTTGTAGGTAGACAATTGGAAAACAAGCTGAAAAAACATGTGATCTTTATTTGAAGTACTTTAAATGTTTTATAAAATGTAGACAATGTTAACATGAGCATACATTTAAAAGCTTTTGTTCATTTCCAGATCAATATTCCAGGCCATTAAAATGATAAAATCAGAATAAAAAAATGAAAGTAATAGGGGCTATCAGTACTTGAGAGTTTTAATGCACTTCTAGAAAATAGAGACAAAGATTGTTAATCAGAAAGGACAGAGAAAAGTCTCAGTTCAGAGTGAGGACCGCAACAGAGAAAGTGAGTCAACCTAAACTCAGTACTGTCTTCATTCTGAAGGGCTGGTATATGAAATATGGATGAAAGAGGGATTAACTGAGTCTGTAAATTAAATTTTCACCCTCTACTTTACATCAAAATACAAAACAGAAAGCCACCTGTTATTACTATCATGGAAAAATCAAACGACAAACATTCAAGGTGATCTTCTCTCAAGAATTTGTCTCATTCATGTGGAGAGGGCTAAGCATTTTGGTATCAGTATTGATGCCCACAGAAAGTCTCTTCTCATTTTATCATTTGTAAGACTATGCACCTTGATGACTGCTACTCATTCAAAAACAAAGCCTTTCTCTCAACATTCCCTGATTCCTATTTACAAAGATCATCATGTGACCTTCCAGAAATTTTCATCATATCAAACAAGATCCACACAAGCTATCTAAAGGAAGAAACAAATGCATTTGCCTTATTATTACTTTTAAAATTTTTATTATATATTCAACATATGTAGCATGACGTGCTATGTCTCAATATACAAATATAATACATAGTGAAGTGATTACTACAGTTGTGTAATTTTCATACACATCATCTCACATAGTTATCTTTCATTGACAGTAAGAGACTATCTAAAATTAACTGTCTTGGCTGGGCACCTGTACTCAGTGGGTAGAGCGCTGGCCACATACAGTGGGGCTGGTGGGTTCAAACTCCGCTGGGCCTTCTAAACAACAATGACAACTACACAAAAAATTAGCCAGGTATTGTAGTGGGTGCCTGTATTCCCAGGTACTTGGGAGGCTGAGGCAAGAGAATCGCTTTAGCCTGAGAGTTTAAGGTTGCTGTGAGCTGTGATGCCATGACACTCTCCCAAGGGTGCCGTAGTGAGACTCTGTCTCAATAAATAAATAAATAAATATAAAATAAAATTAACTCTCTTGGCAAAATCGCAGTATACAATATAATATAATCCTTACCTTATATATTAGATCTCTAGACTTAGTCATTCTACATATAACTCCAACTTTATAGCCTTTTGACCTACACCATGAATTTGTTTTTAAATATGAATGATTAGTCAAAACCCTCTGGCATTTGAGAAACACAAATATCATAAAATGGAAAGTCCAAGTAAACCAGCAAATCATCGACCCTAGATGAAACTGTGACTTGGGAATAGAATAAAATATTTTAAAAGATCTAATTTGCATAGTGAGATAACACATTTTAAATTATACTCTGATGTGCAGATAAACTGTGACTCCTTTACCTTGTTTACCTGAAGTAACATTCTGGAAAAGTTTTCTTCTCCTTGAGGCCCCATCCACCTGGCCATGTCTCCCTCATCCCTTCCTTCTGAAGTGGTGGGTGGCAAACCTGTGTTCTGTTCTCATTTGGCTCAAATTGTGTGGTTTTTACAGTTTTTGTAGATTTTCATAACACCAATCATCGAATAGATTCCCTTTTGACTTTTTGTTTTGAAATAATTTCAGACTGATATAAAAATTACAAAAATTGCACAGAAGTCTGGAAATATTTATACTCAGATTTTCCGAATGTTAGTATTTTACCATATTTGCTTTGTCATTTCCTGTGTGTGTGTGTAGGGGCACCATTACTTTTTTGAATTATTTTACTTTAAATTACATACATTATGCCCGCCTTATGTATTTTGTGTACATTTCTTAAAATTAAAGATATGCTCTTATATACCAATAACAAGATAATCAAATTAGTTAATTAAGATTGATACAATACTATTATTTAATTTAATGGCCTTATTAAAATTTCATCAAATGTCCCTTACATATACTTTATAATAAAAGAAAAAAAATCAGGCTCCGGATCACTGATCCATTTACGGTTAAGTCTTTACTTTTCTTTAACATGGAGCAGTTTCGCAGTGTTTCCTGGTCTTTTATGACCATAATATTTGAAAAGTGCAGAGCATTTATTTTATAAAATGTCTTTCATTGGGCAGCACCTGTGGCTCAAAGGGGTAGGGCACCGACCCCATATGCCAGAGGTGGCAGGTTCAAACCCAGCCCTGGCCAGAAACTGCAAAAAACAATGTTTTTCATCTTGGCTTTTCCACATGAAAAAATGTGCAGCTTGTGCATTTTTGATAGAAAAACCAGGAATAACTACTTCCTGATTTACAGCCTAAACTCTGTGCCTTAACGCTAAGTGGCTACAAAGTCACATTATGCCTAGGTAGGAAACATTTTTGGCTTGTTATCACCCCTAGCAATATTTTCTGTTTATCTACCAGACAGGAAGGAATTCAGTAAACCTTTTATGCTATCTATTAATATCACGGGTCTTTGTGTAGTGAAACTCAGGCTCTTCCCCTGTCCAGGCATGGAAAACACCCAATTATCCGAAAATAACCTCCCTCATATTTGGAAAATGGGGATAGTGATTTTTTTACTCTTAACTTTCTCCTCAGCCTAATATCCTGCCTCAGAGAGAAGTGAGAGAAACATTTACAAAATAGAATAAAATTTGATGATTTAAAAAAAGAGAGACCAGGAAGGAATTCTTAGAATTCAAAACATTACAGCAGAATTTACCCCCCCCAAAAAAAGGAATAAGCAAAGAATTCAAAGATAAAGTCCAGGAAATATTTTAGAAATCAGGGCAAGGCAGAAATATATAAAGATAAAGGAAATATAAAGAACAAATCAAATAAATCAGTGAAGATCCACCACAGAGAACAGAAAATTCTATTGCTATCCAGAATATGCATCAAGCATGAAGATAATGTAAGATATTCTCAGGCATGAAAGAGATCAGTTAATTGCTTTTACAACCTAAAGAAGTTACTTGAATATCTACAATGTTGTACTAGTGACATCCTTGATAAATTGCCAGACTTGTAATCAGACACCCCAGAACAATAAGTGATCTGAAAGTGAAAAAGTGAATACAAGTTACTTCTGTTCATGGGAATACAAATCCCCAAGAAGTTTCTGTCTATGAGGGTACCTGGCAGTGAAGCACAAAAGCCTGAGCCAACAGATTGTACTTCTGAGTCTATGACTTGTCCAAATCACCAAGGTGTTCAGTTGGCATAATTTCCCCAACTTCAGTAGGAAGAACCATCTAGGGTGCTTGTTAGTGGAACAGATACCCAGGTCTTTCTCCTGGAGAGTTAATTCAGTGTGTACACATTTGGATGTGGTTCAGGAGCCTCATTTTAACCAGGTGATTTGTTACTTGTGTTTACTCATACAGGAGAATGGTATTAATTGCAGTTGTATGACTTTCCAGTGAAACGTCAGGCTTTAAAAATCCAGTACTTCTGCATTTTTACAAATAAAGATAAAGGATATAATGAGTTTTAACATCTACCTTTATTGCTGGCATCTTTCTAGCACTTCAATAACCTACCCATTGTTGAAGCCCAAGGCCTGTGTGTTTTCTGTCATCAGAAAACATAAAGGCAAGCAAAAAATTTTGGCAAAAATTATTCTTTTAATTGTATAAAAAATCATTTTTCAAATAAGAAGCAAGGTAGCAATGATTTTCAGAAATTGATAGAATGAAAGAGATCGTTTTATTGACCTTGATGCTATGAACCATCACCATTGTATAGAACAGTAGTTCTAATAATAATTCATAAAAGAGGATATATAATGTGAACAAAATATTTTATCCTACATTGGTAAATATTTGCATGATTATAGATGTGGGGAGACAATTTTTCATGATTGTTTTATTTCTACACATCTTCAACGCCATAAATTGCTAATTTAATCTAAAATGTCTTTTCAAGTACATTTGTTTATTAGGGAATCTTGGAAAATAAAAATGTCTCTCCATGGTATAGATTTCCTCATATTACAGAGTGACAAAAATAACATCTTTGTGTGGTGCCTGCACCTCAAGGAGTAGGGTGCCAGCCCTATATACTGGAGGTGGCAGTTCGAACCCCACCCCGGCAAAAATTGCAACAACAACAGAAAAATAAATAACATCTTTATCTGAAAGATAACTGAGTGCCTGACCTCCCCTAAATGTCACTTCTCGGCCCCCACTCATCCCCACATTTCCTCATTTCCCATTCCCGCCCATGTCTGTCTCTGAAAACATGGCCATTGCCCCTCCACTAACAACCCTGGCAGGCTTATTTCCTGGAAAGTTGTGAGGGGCCTGGGCCAGCCCTGCCTGATCCGAGTCCTGATGGTAGTTCCTCACCCTTTCCAGGATGACTCGTCCATTGAACATCTGGCCCCGTTCTGAGGCTTCTACACACCATGCTGAGGAGGAATTTCCTGGCTGGGGTCTGGGATACCTGGGTTCTGAGACCCAGTTCCACTAGTAGCTCACCGTTGTTACCTTGGGCCTCAGTCCCCAGGAAATTTCTGTCTGTGAGGGGACCTGACAGTCTAGCACAAAAGCCTGGGCTACCTGAGCCCACAGAATGTACTTCTGAGTCTGACTTGTCCAAATCACCCTGGTGTAGTTGTATAGTTTCCCAAACTTGCCAGTAGGAAGAACCATCTAGGATGCTTGTTAGTGGAACAGATACCCAATTCTTTCTCCTGGAGAGTTAATTCGGTGTTTACATATTTGGGTGTGGTTTAGGAGCCTCATTTTAAACTGGTGGTTTGTAGGAGGTTTGGGGAAATGTTGGTGGCATTCCTTCTGACATTACTGAGGGCCCAAGGTCTGGATGGTTTAAGGAGGTCACGTGCTAGTCACTAAACAGATATGTAAATGTAGAGTACTTCACGGAGACACTATCAGGAATCTTCCTCCTCAGTGTGGTCTGCTGGTGGCCTCAGAATGGGGCCAAGTGCAAGAGACGAGACAGCTCAGACAGGGAAGGGATCTACCATCAGGAGCCCAGGGTAGGCCCCTCACACCAGTTTCTCAGGAAATAAGCTCTCTGGAGTTCTCAGAGGAGTGGCTGTGGCCATTGTTCCCAGTGACCGACATGGGCAAAAATAGGAAATGAGAGGATGTGGTGATGAGGGTGGGCTGTGAGGTGACAGTTGGGAAAGGTCGGGTTCTCAGATGGTCTGGATCCCTCTCACCTGCTGTCTGGGGTCACTCTCTGTCTTTCTGCAGCGGCCAGCTCTGTGCCTCACACCTCCTGCAAGAGAAGAAGATGCCAAGGTGCAGCCATTTCCGCCCTGCTTCAAAAGTCAAAGTGAGAGCTCTTCCTGAAAGTTTGGGCCAAAACATGGATTTGTATGATACATGGGAGCACATTACATGGGCAAAGTGTGGTGTACAAACACCACAGACACAAAAACATCAAAGAAGGACGGCATGGAAACAATGGAAGTGGCGAATTGTGTTTTAATTCCTTATGTCTATACTATTCCTTTTCTAAGACAACATAATAAAACCCCCAAGCATGCAAAGTCAATTTTAAAGGACACACTCAGAATTGTTGGCATGGTTACAAAGCTGGACATAAAGAATGTTGTCAGGCATTTTGGTATTAAGCTAAAAAACTGTGAAATAAGTTGTAAATAAACTCAAGTAAGAATTAAAAAAAATACAATATTTTCTCTAGAGATTAAGTGTGCTAATAGGAAGGGGTTGCTTTTCGCATAGAATTTGTTAGCAATAATGGTGTTTGTTATTGTCATACAACATGTTGCCTATGTAAATGTATACTTGAAGTGGCATATTTAGGTGTGGACTCTTGTTTTCAAGATTCCTGTCACTTGGCTATATGTAGTTGTTTATTTTGGGAGCTGGTTGTGGTAAATTGCCACAGAACAACTCTCTGATATCCAGAGGTACCAAAGGGACTTAGAAATCCTCAAAAACTTAACTGGACTTACACTCAAGGGTTCTTGATGTCAGTGGAGGTCAGCAGGGTGGGTTCTAATCCAGTGGGACTGGTCTTGTCACAAGAAGAGAAGATTAGGACACAGCCACAGAGAGGGAACACCCTGTGAAGGTAGAGGAGGTCAGCGTTCATCTACAAGCCGAGGAGAGGCTTCTGAAGAAACCAGGCTTGCTGACTTCTAGCATTGGAAATTTTAAGAAGAATAAATGTGTGTTGTTGAAGCTGCTCATCCTGCGGTACTGTGGTGCAATGGCATTAGCAAACACACACAGTGGTTCTCAGCATTGGCTTCGCAAAATAAGAATTTGTAGTTACAAACAAATAAAATAATATACTAAAATGAAATGAAATAAAGTACAATAAAAATAAAATAGTATCCAGACCAATTAAATCATAGTGGGGGGGAGGTTGGAGGGAGTACAGGCTGAGTAAGCGCTGGTTTTTTAAAGTAATGTCTTCTCATGGTTTTAAGATTATTAAAGACAGGCTGACTTTTAGGTAACTTACTTCTACACGGTCTCCTGCAAAGTTGTCTAAAGAAAATGACTTCAAAATTGCTAAGTATATCATGAACTTCTTAACAATCTATTCAGGTTCTATTTGTTATTTCTGCAAGCATGTTCTTTAAATTATTTAGTACCTATTCCTCCTATGATAGAGAAAGAAGTGAGTTGGCTTAAATTTTTGTTATCCATTATTAAAATAAATTTCCTCCCAGCTGGCTTAGCGGGACAGGCACTGTTTATTCCGTGGTAGTATTTGCCTCCTGAGCCAGGTACTGATATGTGCCTGTGTTCTCAAGGTGGTATCGCAACCCCAGACAAAACACAACGACAGGGTTGTAAGCAATTTCATAATTATTTTGAAATTAGTTACCAACTACCCTGTTTCCCCGAAAATAAGACAGTGTCTTATTTTAAGGTGTGCTCCCAAAGATGCGCTAGGTCTTATTTTCAGGGGATGTCTTATCTTTCCTGTAAGTAGGTCTTATTTTCGGAGGATGTCTTATTTTCAGGGAAACAGGGTAGTGGTTTAACATTTCAAAAATTCTTTGATTTATTTAGAAAGAAAATGCCATATCAAAAGCAAAGTGAAGCAAATTTCCTGAAACAGGAAAGAATAAAAATAAGAAAGTGGCTGCGGACCCCAGCAGGATCTAACTGTCCAGAGATGCTACTTAAAATTCAGTTCTTTCTACACTGTTGTTTCCAAATGGGTTCTGCTGCTTGCTGGGCTGAAAACAGGTAATACACATGCCACATGCTGATCATTACATGCACAGGGCGGGAGTCTCCAGGAGCTGACCTCTGTAACTCAGGATAAAAATTATCCGGACACCTCTGGTTATTCTGCAAATCAGTCCCGGGACAAGAGAGGGTCTGACGTTTAAAACCAGAAAATCAGACATACACATGTAGTTGTTCTCCTTGGTTTCATGACCTTGAACAAATTATTTTATGTCATTATTATTTTAAATATGTGTGGCCTTTTTGTCTCCATGATTTGTTGTGGTAATTTATTTATGGAAATTATAAATACTTAATGTTAATTTATCTCTAACATTATTTATTATAGTTGTCCAGATATCTTTGAATGTTTTTCTACCTTCCTTTATCACTTTGGTATTTGATCTATATATTTCTTTTTTATTCCATTTCTTTTTCTTTTTATTGTCTCTTCCATTTGTTATTATTCCGTATCAACTGCACCCCAGTATGGTTCCATGTTAATCTTTGCTAGAAATTACCCAATATGGAAATATATTGAAGGAGAAGTTTCATCATCTCACTTATTATTCCATACTTCACTGTAGAAGAGGGAGGTAGCTCTGAGATGTTGGTGGTGAAGATAAAGAAAAAAATTGAAGAACCTAGTGTTCATACAGAGTATATAACCATTTAGTCCTTTCCATGGATCCTCACTTTCTCCATCATTTTATTATCTAGCCAGATTAAAGCCCAAACTAAAATACCAACGGCTTTACTTACTACAAATACTAATCATTTTCAATATTTTATTCCTTTGAATCTCTTGTTGTTCCTAATAGATGCTGGACTTTCATATTTCTGAATTGCAATAACCCTTTATCTGTAACATACTGAATATTTGAGTATGTAACATATGGAACATGGCATTGTATAATCTTTCTATTTGACGTATAACTATTAGACACACATGTCATTTCTTTTACAACAGTCGTATCACTCATGAGGAAAGAGATTACATACTGTATTTCTACTTGTTGCTTATAGAGCCCAGAACAGTGATAGGAACGTAGAGATATATATTAGCCTTGCTTAACATAAGCAATTATTCATTTAAAGTGAAACATAACAGGAAAACATCTTTGGTGATTTCCTTAGTATTAAACTTAGTAAGGTAGTGTGTGGATGTATCTCTTATTTGATACCATTTTCCTCAAGATATTTGGTTCTATTTTAATTTGGTCATAGTCATGAATAGGGATGAAGTTAATTCCGTAGTAACAAAAGCTCTAGACATACTACAAAATTGTGAGAAAAAACAATATATTTTCTTTCTTTAGTGGTTTTATTTTATGTGCATTAATATACTGCTAGAATTTATAGTGGTATTAATTTGGTTGCCCTCTAATTATATGTGCAAAGAAATATTCTTTATTGTGTTTGATTTAATTAAATGATACAGTGTAATAGGAGTATGTTTCCTCCATAGTAATTTGATATTTGCTTGCAACATTTCTTTTTGTTCCATTACCTTCATCTTGATTGAATAATAAGTATAGGCAGGTATGAAAATCTGACTGGGTAGGTCAAGGGCTGCCTGCTGACTACAAGCTCCACTGGTGAGTCATTACTTATTTTACATTCTTTTCATAAAACTAATAGGTGTTTCAGAAAACATGATTTTTCAAAACTAATAAAATATCATGATGTGGAAAGAAAGTAAGTATTTGTGAAAGCCAGATTAATACTTTCTGATCACAAGCCACAATTATTGTATCTCCCATTCCAGTGTGTTAATTGGTGTTTCCTGTTCTAAATGTCACTAGGATTGTAAAAATTATGCAATAATGACTGGAAAATCAAGACACCATGAAAACAATCCCTGTCAGACTACATGAGGGCTGCAGGAAGTATGCAGCCTGTATGTCTCTATTTTTCATATCACATGGCAGGATACTTTCCAGAAAGCCCTCCGTGTGCGCATGTGTGTGTGTGTCTCATACGTGAATACACATATATACATATTATACAAAAGTTTACCTTATAATACAAAAATTGCTGTCTCTCAAACTGTAAGAAAATGTTTAATAAAGAAATAAATGAATAAGTTATTTTATTATAGTGGACTATATTAGGAAGGTAGAGTATTGCTAACCAAAATCAATTAAATCCTTTTATAATTGGAGAGGTTTTCCGTAAGTTGTGTTTTCGGAAGCAATATTGGGAGTGCCAAACAAGCTCATAGGATGGAAGTAAAACAAGTATTTCTACAAAGTTTTTTTTTTTTTTTTTTTAAACACATTGACCATTGGAACTTAGCTAACTGCCTTTCAAGTTAGTGAGGTTCTTAGCTGGAAAGTTTGAAAAACACTTACAATAGATTTTTATTCTTATTAATAATTTTTCTTGGTGGCAGTGGATATAAATAAGCATAAAACTATCTTTTTCCTAAAGCTATGTAGCATGTAGACAAGGAAGAAAAGGAATTAAAATCACCCATACAACCTGCCTAGAGCTTAGTTAAGAGTGAGAAAGTACTGTAAGGTGAAAAGCATATGTAAGTGTGCTAAGTCTACTGGATGGTGCAGTATTCTGCAGGGAATACTCCAGAGGGAAAGTCAGGTACAAACGGCCTCATGGAGGGAGGGAGAATAGTGAAGCAGGGGCTCAGTGGTAGAAGGATATAGGTAATGTCGCCAGGGCTCATTTCCAGAGAAAAGAGAAACCCAAGTGAGAGATAAGAGTATTGGGAACAGGTCTGACATCTGGTACCCAGAGCCCTGGAAGCTGGAGGAAAGGGTCTTAGCAAGTGCTTGGCCTGTGAGGCATCAGCATACATATGAGGAGGTACCCAAGAAGGGGGAAATAATCTTGAAGTGGTTGGTAGTCAAGGTGAACAGGAGAATCTAAAAAGACAGTGTTTAACTATCTCAAGAAACCAGAGAAAACTTATCCCTTTATTAAATAAACTATTCCACTATATACCCACGAAAAAAGCATATATTTTGTACTAAGATACTGGGTCCAAACCCCTTCACGTACTCAGCCTCATCGTATCATCTGTATATCATGGGTCCAGGAAAACCCAATACATATAAACATTAACCAACGAAAAACTCAAATTTGTGTAAAGTTATGAGGAGAAACTAAGAAATATGAAAATATCTTTTGGACAGATAATGAAAAAAACATAATTGCAAAGTCCTTTTAAAAAGTGGTGAAATAGAGGAAAATTATAATGTGACATTCTAGGGAGAATTAGGTTTAATTCTTTAATTTTAGACTTTATTAGACTTCAAAACACCAGAAACTAGAGTTTCACAATCTCAAAATAAAAATGCATAAATGCTTGGGTTTGAACTCAAGTAAGAAATAAAGTAAAAGGTAAAATCTTCTCAGATAAGAAAACCTAATACGAGATATAAAGGGAGCATAGCCAGGGTCCAGAATCCAATAAAAATCAGAAGGAAATCAAAAGAGCCAAGAAAATTCAGCTGATATTTCAGAGTGAAGGCATAAAACAGACTGGAAACAAAATGATAAGATCAGCAAAGACACTTGGACAAAGACTAGTCTTTAAAACAATAATTTAAGCAGCTCAGCACCTGTGGCACGGTGGTTACAGTACCAGCCAGGTGCACCAGGCTCACAGGTTCAAGGCCAGCCTGGGCCAGCTGACCTACAATGACAACTGCAACAAGAACATAGCCAGACCTTGTGGTGGGCTATGTAGTCCCAGCTACTTGGGAGGATGAGGCAAGAGAGCCCAAGAGTTTGAGGTTGCTGTGAGCTGTGATGCCACAGCACTACTGAATGCTACATAGTGAGACAGACTCTGTCTAAAAACAATAATAATAATAATTCAAGGAAAGTTCCTCAAAATAAAAATGATCTGTTTTTATTTTGTCATATATTTGGGAAAACTGCATAGAATGCTCAACTCCAAAATTTACCTGAATAAAACCACCAAATTTTACTAATGAAGAAGAAAAAAGTGTCACCAAGCAAAAAAGTCCCAATTATTTTTGCAGAAGAAAAAAAGTCATTTTAGCATTTGATTTCTTGACAACTGTATCACATTGAAAACAGGTGAACAATGGAATGAAATTCTTAAGAAATAAGAATTTTCTATCCAACCAAGCTGTCAGCCTTGAAAAATAGCATGTAAATGTTATGTGTTCTCATAAAGAGATAAAAAATAGAGCAAAAAATAGAAATAAAAAAGCAAGAAAGAGCGGAGAGACAAGATGGCGGACTGAAGCCAGCTTTCAACAGAGGCTCCCGTCCAGAAGGAGAGTTAAGGGACAGGAATTTAGTAAGTATCCTGGTGGACTTGAGCCTCACCAAGAGAGAAGGTTGAAGAACGCACACCAACACCGCTGAGGCAAGCTGCGATCACAAGGACGCAAACAAAAGGTACAAAATCCACCACCAAGCGGACGGGAGTCCCCCTCCCCCATGGGACCGGCTCAAGAGCCCCACAATTAAACAAGCGGGCAGAAATTAAAGGCCCTCCCACTACACTCCATGGGAGAGACCTTCTAAAAACTGGACCTACCCCCCCTACTGGGGTGCCGTGGCGTTCTCCTGCCAGGCATAAAACGGAATAAAACTTTGGGAATCCTTCGCCGGCAAACCTCCCGGAACTCCCCTCCTGCCCACTGAGGTCTGGAGACCTGTCCCCCAGGAGTTTGGATCCTTGGGTGATTTCTCAAGGGGAGTGGACAGTCCCCGAGTTGTGACTGGTCAGCATTGACTATGAGGCGCGCGAGTGAGGAGAGGGCACCGGGCTGAGGGGGAGTCACGCCTCGCGGCACTTCCCTGCGGTGCAGTGCAGCAACCCTCCCCAGGCACAAGACTGAATAAGACTCTAGCTTCCCCGCTGAGAGCTGAGAACCCCTAGTCTCACTCGGGGTCTGAGGGCCTATCCCCCAGGAGTTCGGATCCTTGGGTGATCTCTCGAGGGGAGTGCACAGTGCCTGAGCTGTGTCAGGTCAGCGCCGACTCTGGGACACGTGAGCGAGGAGAGGGCACTCTGCTGAGGGGAAATCAAGCCTTGGCGGCACTTCCCTGCGGTGCAGTGCAGGAGCCCTCCCCGGGCCGTATTGTTGCCTAAAACTGAATGAAACTATAGCTTTCGCCCCCCCACTCCCATTCGGGGTCTGGGGGCCTATCCCCCAAGAGTTCTAATTCTTGGGGGATCTCTTGAGGGGTGTGGACCCAGCACAAACTGCGGCCGCTCAGTGATGACTCTGGGGCGCGAGACAGAAGAGAAAAGGGTCGCCTGAGTGCCCACACCAGAGCAGCAGTTCCCTGGAGGTAGATCAACAGCCGTTTTTTCTTTAAGGTCAGAACGCTCACTTCTGGATATTCTGAGGCCACACCCCCTGTCTCCCTGGGCAACCAGAGGAGGCTACCGGTGAGCTGGGTTTTCCTGACACTGCTCACAAACCCGGGAAGCTTCCAGGGCGGGGCCGACCCCGAGAGGTGATCGGACTCAAACCTCCAACACCAAAGATGTTTGAACTCAAAACAGCTCGTCTTCTGTAGGCGATTTCGACAGGAACAGAGACAGAACCCCGCAAAGTTGTCTGTTCTGTTCTGCTCTGTTCTGTTAGCAGCATCCATCAGGGACGGGGCTAAGCCTGAGTGAACACCTCCCTCCCATCACCTGCATCAAACACTCATAGATGTCAGGCCCCATCTCCTCCTGCTAGATAGCAGCAGTCTGTGGGGGCCTGGCAGACTTCCTTGCGATTCAGGCAGGTGCAAACCCCTGGAGTGTCTGTTCACTGCAGGCAACTGGGTTAGCCATCTGCAGAGATACCAGTGACTGGGTCTGACAGAGGGGCAAAGTGGGGAAGGAGCCGTCAACCTTCCTAGACTGCTCTGTTTGCTGGGTGGCTCCTCCTGACTCCACGCTGCACTGGGGTGAGCCTTGTCAGAGGAGTCACCAGGCCCCTGCGATCCAGTTCCCAGAGACCTCTTGAACTCTCTCACCTGAGACAAGTGCCGATTGAGACAGTAGATTCGGACCTTTTGAACTGGGCTAATAGACTGAGGACTTTTCAGGCGGTGCCCTGGGTGTATGGTTGTAGGAAGGTTGATTCTCCTTTTCCAAGTGGGGCCAGAGGTGGGCAGGTGGGGTGACTTAATTGCTGATTTTTCCACACAGCTGAGACTTCAAGCCAGAGTAGAAGTTGCAATAGGATCGAACAGAAACCAGCTGAAAATAAGACAGAACCACTTTGCTCCACCACACCAGACAGGGCCCCAGTTTCTCAGGCCACAACACTGTAAGGGCCCTCGAAAAACCCCAGGGGAAAAACCAAAGGGACTAAAATAACCATGGGGCGGAATCAGCGGAAAAACTCTGGTAACATGAATAACCAGAATAGATCAACCCCCCCAAGAAAAGACACGGCAGATGTGATTGAAGATCCCATTCATAAACAACTGGCTGAGATGTCAGAAATCGAATTCAGAATTTGGATGGCAGACAAGATTAATAAAATGGAATTAGGAATCCGAGGAGAAATTCAAAAATTGTCTCAAGAATTTAACGAATTTAAAGACAAAACCACCAAAGACTTAGACACACTGAAGCAAGAACTTACAGCCCTCAAAGATATGAAAAATACAGTAGAATCCCTCAGCAACAGAATGGAGCAAGCAGAAGAAAGGATTTCTGACATTGAAGATAAAGTCTTCGAACGCTCCCAATCTCTCAAAGAGGAAGAGAAATGGAGAGCAAAAACGGATCACTCACTCAGAGAACTCTCAGATAATTCGAAAAAAAGCAACATAAGGATTATAGGAATTTCTGAGAACGATGAAGTGGCTTCCAAGGGCACAGAGGCCCTTCTGCATGAAATTATGAAAGAAAATTTTCCAGACATGCCTAGAGAATCTGAAATTCAGATAGCAGACAGCTTCAGAACCCCAGCACGATTCAACCCCAATAAGTCATCCCCCAGACATATCATAATTAGTTTCACTAAAGTTAACATGAAAGAGAAGATTCTCAAAGCAGCCCAGCGAAAGAAAACTATAACGTACAAAGGTAAGAATATTAGAATAACTGCAGATCTCTCTGCTGAAACTTTACAAGCCAGAAGAGGCTGGTCATCAACTTTTAATCTCCTAAAGCAAAAAAACTTTCAACCCAGGATCTTGTATCCAGCTAAACTGAGTTTCATCTATGATGGAGAAATTAAATACTTCAATGACATTCATATGTTGAAAAAAATTGCCATAAGTAAACCAGCTCTTTAGGATATTCTCAGACCTATCCTCCACAATGACCAACACAATCCTATACCACAAAAGTAAACTCACTCAGAAACTTCGGATCAAACTCCAACTTCCACACTGGCGAAAGGATTAAAAATGTCCACTGGACCTTTGAAAAACTTGATACCCAAAATTCCACCAGACTTATCAATACTCTCCATCAATGTGAATGGTTTAAACTGTCCTCTAAAGAGGCATAGGTTAGCTGACTGGATACAAAAACTCAAGCCAGATATCTGTTGCATACAAGAGTCACATCTCAACTTAAAAGACAAATACAGACTCAAGGTGAAAGGATGGTCATCCATATTCCAGGCAAATGGTAATCAGAAAAAAGCAGGTGTTGCAATTTTATTTGCAGATACAGTAGGCTTTAAACCATCAAAAGTAAGGAAGGACAAGAATGGTCACTTCATATTTGTTAAGGGTAATACTCAATATGATGAGATCTCAATTATTAATATCTATGCACCCAACCAGAATGCACTTCAATTCATAAGAGAAACTCTAACAGACATGAGTAACTTGATTTCCTCCAGCTCCATAATCGTCGGAGATTTCAACACTCCCTTGGCAGTGTTGGATCGATCCTCCAGAAAGAAGCTGAGCAAAGAAATCTTAGATTTAAACCTAACCATCCAATATTTAGATTTAGCAGACATCTACAGAACATTTCATCCCAACAAAACTGAATACACATACTTCTCATCAGCCCACGGAACTTACTCCAAAATTGACCACATTTTAGGTCACAAGTCTAACCTCAGTAAATTTAAAGGAATAGAAATTATTCCATGCATCTTCTCGGACCATCATGGAATAAAACTTGAATTGAGTAACAACAGGAATATGCATACCCATACAAAAACATGGAAGTTAAATAACCTTATGCTGAATGATAGCTGGGTCAGAGATGAGATTAAGAAAGAAATCACCAATTTTTTGGAACAAAACGACAATGAAGACACAAACTATCAGAACCTCTGGGACACCGCAAAGGCAGTTCTAAGAGGGAAATTTATAGCACTGCAAGCCTTCCTCAAGAGAACGGAAAGAGAGGAAGTTAACAACTTAATGGGACATCTCACGCAACTGGAAAAGGAAGAACATTCCAACCCCAAACCCAGTAGAAGAAAAGAAATAACCAAAATTAGAGCAGAATTAAATGAAATTGAAAACAAAAGAATAATACAACAGATCAATAAATCAAAAAGCTGGTTTTTTGAAAAGGTCAATAAAATAGATAAACCTCTGGCCAACCTAATCAGGAAAAAAAGAGTAAAATCTCTAATATCAATCAGAAACAACAAAGACGAAATAACCACAGACTCATCAGAAATCCAAAAAATCCTTAATGAATATTACAAGAAACTTTATTCTCAGAAATATGAAAATCTGAAGGAAATAGACCGATACTTGGAAGCACGCCACCTTCCAAGACTTAACCAGAATCAAGTAGAAATGTTGAACAGACCCATATCAAGTTCAGAAATAGCATCAACTATACAAAACCTCCCTAAAAAGAAAAGCCCGGGACCAGATGGTTTCACGTCAGAATTCTACCAAACTTTTAAAGAGGAATTAGTACCTATATTACTCAACCTGTTCCAAAATGTAGAAAAAGAAGGAAGACTACCCAACACGTTCTATGAAGCAAACATCACCCTGATCCCCAAACCAGGAAAAGACCCAACAAGAAAAGAAAATTATAGACCAATATCACTAATGAATATAGATGCAAAAATATTCAACAAGATCCTAACAAACAGAATCCAGCAACACATCAAACAAATTATACGTCATGACCAAGTTGGTTTTATCCCAGGGTCTCAAGGCTGGTTCAATATACGTAAATCTATAAATGTAATTCAGCACATAAACAAATTAAAAAACAAAGACCATATGATTCTCTCAATTCATGCAGAAAAAGCTTTTGATAATATCCAGCATCCCTTCATGATCAGAACACTCAAGAAAATTGGTCTAGAAGGGACTTTTCTTAAACTGATAGAGGCTATCTACAGCAAACCCACAGCCAATATCATATTGAATGGAGTTAAATTGGAATCATTTCCACTCAGATCAGGAACCAGACAAGGCTGCCCATTGTCTCCATTGCTTTTCAACATTGTAATGGAAGTTTTAGCCACTGCAATTAGGGAAGAAAATGCGATCAAGGGTATCCATATAGGGTCAGAAGAGATCAAACTTTCGCTCTTCGCAGATGATATGATTGTGTATCTGGAAAACCCTAGGGACTCTACTACAAAACTCCTAGAAGTGATCAAGGAATACAGCAGCGTCTCAGGTTACAAAATCAACATTCATAAATCGGTAGCCTTTATATACACCAACAACAGTCAAATTGAAAAAGCAGTTAAGGACTCTATCCCATTCACAGTAGTACCAAAGAAGATGAAATATTTGGGAATTTACCTAACAAAAGACGTGAAAGATCTCTATAAAGAGAACTATGAAACTCTAAGAAAAGAAATAGCTGAAAATGTTAACAAATGGAAAAACATACCATGCTCATGGCTAGGAAGAATCAACATTATCAAAATGTCCATACTACCCAAAGCAATATATAATTTCAACGCACTCCCTATTAAAGCTCCACTGTCATATTTTAAAGATCTTGAAAAAACATTACTTCGTTTTATATGGAATCAGAAAAAACCTCGAATAGCCAAGACATTACTCAGAAACAAAAACAAAACAGGAGGAATCACACTACCAGACCTCAGACTTTACTACAAATCGATAGTGATCAAAACAGCATGGTATTGGCACAAAAACAGAGAAGTAGATATCTGGAACAGAATAGAGAACCAAGAGATGAATCCAGCTACTTACCGCTATTTGATTTTTGACAAGCCAATTAAAAACATTCAGTGGGGAAAAGATTCCCTATTTAACAAATGATGCTGGCTGAACTGGCTGGCAACCTGCAGAAGACTGAAATTGGACCCACACCTTTCACCATTAACTAAGATAGACTCTCATTGGATTAAAGATTTAAACTTAAAACATGAAACTATAAAAATACTAGAGGAGAATGCAGGGAAAACCCTTGAAGAAATTGGTCTGGGTGAGTATTTCATGAGGAGAACCCCCCGGGCAATTGAAGCAGCTTCAAAAATACACTACTGGGACTTGATCAAACTAAAAAGCTTCTGCACAGCTAAGAACACAGTAAGCAGAGCAAGCAGACAGCCCTCAGAATGGGAGAAGATATTTCCAGGGTATGTCTCTGACAAAGGTTTAATAACCAGAATCCACAGAGAACTCAAACGCATCAGCAAGAAAAAAACAAGGGATCCCATCGCAGGCTGGGCAAGGGATTTGAAGAGAAACTTCTCTGAAGAAGACAGGCGCACGGCCTTCAGACATATGAAAAAATGCTCATCATCTTTAATCATCAGAGAAATGCAAATCAAAACTACTTTGAGATATCATCTAACTCCAATGAGACTAGCCTATATCACAAAATCTCAAGACCAGAGATGTTGGCGTGGATGCGGAGAAAAGGGAACACTTCTGCACTGCTGGTGGGAATGCAAATTAATACATTCCTTTTGGAAAGATATATGGAGAACACTCAGAGTTCTAAAAATAGATCTGCCATTCAATCCTGTAATTCCTCTGCTGGGCATATACCCAGAAGACCAAAAATCACACCTTAACAAAGATATTTGTACCAGAATGTTTATTGCAGCCCAATTCATAATAGCTAAGTCATGGAAAAAGCCCAAGTGCCCATCGATCCACGAATGGATTAATAAATTGTGGTATATGTATACCATGGAATACTATGCAGCCTTAAAGAAAGATGGAGACTTTACCTCTTTCATGTTTACATGGATGGAGCTGGAACATATTCTTCTTAGTAAAGTATCTCAAGAATGGAAGAAAAAGTACCCAATGTACAGAGCCCTATTATGAAACTAATTTGGGACTCTCACATGAAAGCTATAACCCAGCTACAACTTAACAATAGGGGGAAGTGGAAAGGGAGGGGGGTGGGTAGAGGGAGGGGGATCGGTGGGATCACACCTGTGGTGCATATTACAGGGGTATTTGCGAAACTTGGTAAATGTAGAATATAAATGTTTTGGCACAGTAACTGAGATAACGCCAGAAAGGCTATGTTAACCACTGTGATAAAAATGTGTCAAATGGTTTATGAAGCGAGTGTATGATACCCCATGATCATATCAATGTATACAGTTATGATTTAATAAAAAAATAAAATAAAATAAAAAAAGCAAGA
Source organism: Nycticebus coucang (assembly GCF_027406575.1). Classification (NCBI taxonomy): domain Eukaryota; kingdom Metazoa; phylum Chordata; class Mammalia; order Primates; family Lorisidae; genus Nycticebus; species Nycticebus coucang. Next base: position 71,348,056 of record NC_069784.1, on the reverse strand, counting down.
AATAGAAAAACTCACTAAACGCTGTATAGATAATAATAGGAAAAAGTCAAACAAAATTCTTTAAAGTTGACAGACCAAGTATAAAAGTCTAAATAAGGAAAAGGGATTAAATTTTAATACAATTCATATAATAACATTACTAGAAAAGAAACACAAACCTTTCCAAGTACCAAAAATAATCCAATATTTTAAAAATAATGAAAACTTTTATTATCCAGTCATTAATTGATGGGCATTTAGGTTGATTTCACAATCTTTGCAACTATGAATTGTGCTGCAGATGTCTTTTTTATAAAAATGACTTTTTTCTTTGAGTAGATACCCAGTAGAGGGACTGCTAGATGTAATGTTAATTCTGTATTTATGTCTTTGGGGAACCTCCATACTGTTTTCCATAGACGTACTAATCTGCAGTCTCACCAACTGCGTATAATACTCCTTTCTCTCTGCATCCATGCTAGCATCTACTGTGTTTTGACTTTTTAATAATAATGGTCATTCTGACAGGGCTAAGATGATATCTCATTTAATGTGCACGTCCCTGATGATTAGTGATGTTGAGCATTTTCATGCGCTTGTTAGTCATTTATCTACCTTCTTTTGAAAACTTTCTGTTCATGTCTTTTTTTTTTTTGTAGTTTTTTTTTTTGGCCTGGGCTGGGTTTGAACCCACCACCTTCGCCATATGGGGCCGGAGCCTTATCCCTTTGAGCCACAGGCACCGCTCTGTTCATGTCTTTTGCTCTCCTTTTGACAGGGTTGTTTTTTCTTTCTTTCTTTCTTTTTTTTTACAATGATTTGAGTTTTCGCAGACTCTGGATATTAACCCTCTGTCAAATGTACAGCGTGCAGTTATTTTCTCCTATTCTTTCAGATGTCTACTCACTCTGTTGATTATTTCTTTTGCTGTGAACAAGCTTGTTTATTTAATTAAGTTCCATTTATGTATTTTTGTTGTGGGATTTGCTTATGAGATTTAGTCATAATTCTTTTTGCCTAGGACAATGTCTAGAAGAGTTTTTCCCATTTTCTTCAAGGATCTTTATGGTTTCATGCCTTACCCCTAACTCTGTCATCTATCTTGAATTAATTTTTTTTTTTTTTTTTTTTGTAGAGACAGAGTTTCACTTTATTGCCCTCAGTAGAGTGCTGTGGCGTCACACAGCTCACAGCAACCTCCAACTCCTGGGCTTAGGCAACTCCCTTGTCTCAGCCTCCCAAGTAGCTGGGAGTACAGGCGCCCGCCACAATGCCCGGCTATTTTTGTTGCAGTTTGGCTGGGGCTGGGTTTGAACCCACCACCCTCGGTATATGGGCCCGGTGCCCTACCCACCGAGCCACAGGCACCACCCTCTTGAATTAATTTTTATACAGGTTGAAAGATAGGGGTCCTGCTTCGTTGTTTTGTAGGTGTATTTCTAATTTTTCAGCACCATTGATTGAATAGGACTTCCTCTCCGCAGTGTATATCGATATCTGTTTTGCAGAAGATCAGTTGGTCACAGATACACAATTTTATGTCTGAGTTCTGTATTCTGTCCCATGGGCCTGTGTCTTGACTTGTATACCAGTACCATGCTGTTTTGGTAACTATGGTTATATGATACCTCCAGATTTGTTCCCTTTGCTTAATATTACCCTGGATATTTGGGCTCTTTTTGGTTCCAGGCAAACCTTAGAATTATTATTATTTTTTACCTGTGAAAGGCATTGTTCCTATTTTGATGGGGAATTCATTGCATCTGTCAATCACTTTGGGTACTGTGGACATTTTAATGCTATGGATGATACAGTCCGTGAGTGTGATGTGATTTCCCATGCAGGTCATGTACAATTTCTTTCACCAGTGTTTTGTAGTTCTCCTTATACTGATCTTTCTCCTCCTTGGTTAAGTATCTTCCTACGTATGTTCTTTTCTTTATAGCGATCATAAATGGCATTGAGTCCTCAATTTGACTCTCAGCTTTATTATTATTAGTGTTAGAAATGCTGTGATTTGTGTACTTTGCTTTTATAAGCTGAAACTTTGCTAAGTTTATCAAGTCTAGTCTTATGGTGGAATATTTGGGGTTTTCTAGACATAAGTCATATTGTCAGCAAACAGGAATAATGTGACTTCCTCTTTCCTAATTTGGGTACCCTTTCTTTCTTTCTCTTTCCTGATTGCTCTAGCTAGGACTTCCAGCAATATGTTGAATAAAAGTAGTCACAACAGGCATCCTTGTTATGTTCCATTTCCTAGAGAGAATGCTTTCAACTTTTCCCCATTCTGTATGATATTTGCTATGACTCATGTTTGCTAAAGTCTCATATGGCTTTTATAATTTTGAAGTGTGTTCTTTCTATACCTTGTTTGTTGAGGGTTTTTTTTTTTTTTTTTTTGTAGAGACAGAGTCTCACTTTATGGCCCTCGGTAGAGTGCCATGGCATCACACAGCTCACAGCAACCTCCAAATCCTGGGCTTAGCGATTCTCTTGCCTCAGCCTCCCGAGTAGCTGGGACTACAGGCACCCGCCACAACGCCCAGCTATTTTTTGGTTGCAATTCAGCCGGGGCTGGGTTTGAACCCGCCACCCTCGGTATATGGGGCCGGCACCTTACCGACTGAGCCACAGGCACTGCCCTGTTGAGGGTTTTTTGAATCATGAAAGGGTGTAGATTTTATCAAATGCTTTTTCTGCATCTATTGCGATGATCATATGGTCTTTGTTTTTGCATCTGTTTATGTGGCAAGTCATACTTTTTTTGTTTTTGTTTTTGGACAATGTTTTACTTTTTTTTATTTCAAAGCATTACAGAGTACCAACAATTTTGATTATATGAGTTCTTTTTATAATGCTTGAGTCATGGTCATAACAGTACCAGCCACCCAGCTATGGTTCATTATACCCATTAGGTAGATTTTGCTTATCTCTTCCTCTCTCCTTCCCCATAATTCATTTCCATTGAGTTTTACTCCTCTCCATGCATGTCTGTGCTCATCTGTTAGTTCCAACTTAGAAGTGAATGAATGTTGTGTTTATTTTTCTATTTTTTTAGATACTTTGCTAAGGATAATGGTCTCCAGTTCCATACATATGAAATTGTGCTGCAAAAGGCATTAATTCATCCTTTCATGGCTGAGTAGTACTCCATAGTACAAATATACCACATTTTGTTAACCCGCTCAGCAATTAATGGTCACTTGGTTTGGTTCCATATCTTTGTGATTAAATACACACACACACACACCTCTCTCTCTCTCTCTATATATATATATATGTGCTCTTATTCTAGAGGTATGTATTCCAAAGGATTTACGAATGAGGTTTCAGGATTTTTGAAGCTTATTTTAAACATTTTACAAAAATATTTTTATGTAAGTCTATACATGTGCAGTGAGAAGAGAAAATCTACTTGAATAAATGTTAATAATAGTTGAAAATATTAACTATAATATCTGTATCATATCATTTTTATTTTTTGTTTTGTAATTTTTCAAAATAAAAAGTTGGAGGAAATTTCTACTTCTGTAAAAAAGTAACTGTAACTGTAAATATGGTGCAGTCTGTTTCATGTCCATCTTTATTCACTAAATACCTTTAAGAATAAGGCCCTTTTCAACAAAAATTAGAGAAATGAATTGAACATATTACAGCAGTCAAGGTGTAGCCAAATGTTAAACTTTAAAACAAGCAAAGAAACTATGTTATTATATCTCAGAGGAAAACAATACAAGATGTAAAATGTGCATTGGAATAATAATATGGATTTTGAAGAAGTGCATGATTATTTATCCATAGGAATCAAATTCAAGGAGGCATTCCTGGAGAAATGTTCATTTAGTTTTGACCAAACTTAGCTAAATGCAAGGAGAATTTAAAAAATTCTAAAAAATGGTCACTAAAAAATCTGGTGTTAATGATAAAGATTTTCTGATAATTATATCAAGCAACTCTTAGAAGTGATTCTTGTTTAGAAGTTGTTTTGACCAGCCTGTACACTCTGTGGTTTTATTTATTTATCTGTTTATTTATTTTTTGCAGTTTTTTGCCCGGGGCCGTGTTTGAACCCGCCATCTCTGGTATATGGGGCTGGCGCCCTACTCCTTTGAGCCACAGGCGCCATCCCACTCTGTGGTTTTCATACTGTAAATGATTTTACAGTCTTACTAAGTAAAGGAAGTGACTGAAGAACATAAACTTGTAATGAAAAGATTTAAACCATTTAACTTTCAAAAATGGCAGTTCTTTCCTTTTTTATACCATTTTAGTATTTTCAAATGATTTCAGTCTGTATTTTCTTGACTTATTTCAACATTCCCATGGCATAACTGGTGCAGAAATTATTATTTCTTATATGCAAAATCAAGATATGTTTAGGTTGTGGTTTGCCAAATCTTACGGTCACTACCTTTTGTTCTATAATGAGAATAATAAAAATAGTGCCTATAGCATAGTTGCCCCTCAGTACATTTCTAAATAAGTGAATGCACCTATAGGTGAATGAGTAAGTGAATGTCTGAACTAGTTGATGTGAAAAATGCAAGGACCTCTGTTCCTCAAATTCTCTTCAATTTACCTCTGTCCTTAAGGAGTGATTCCCTTTCTATACAGCCCAAGAACAGTCTAAAAATGGAAATAGTTTTGTTACTGAAAGGCAAAGGGGCATTTAGGATGTTCTTTTTTTTTTATTAAATCATAGCTGTGTACATTAGTGCAATCATGGGGCACCAGGCTCTGCTTTTATATACAATTTGAAATATTTTCATCACACTGGTTAACATAGCCTTCCTGGCATTTTCTTGGTTATTGTGTTAAGACATTTATATTCTACATTTAGTAAGTTTCACACGTACCCTTGTAAGATGCACCATACGTGTGGTCCCACCAATCACCCTCCCTCCACTCATCCTCCCCCCTCCCCTCCACTCCCTTTCCCTTTCCCCCGTATTCTTAGTTTATAACCAGGTTGTAGCTTTCATATGAAAGCTATAAATTAGTTTCATAGTACGGCTGGGTACATTGGATACTTTTTCTTCTATTCTTGAGATACTTTGCTAAGAAAGAAGTTGTTCTTCCTTGTAGAATAAAGAAAAGCAACTTCAGATTTAATCTTAAATTCTTAGCAACGTTCTTCGACCAAAGTTCAATACAAAACTTCCCCCTTCTCTTCAGTCTTGCTTTTCTCAATTTCAGTTACTTTATGTTAACTGTGGTCTGAAAATGTTAAATTGAATATTTCAGAAATAAATAATTTGTAAGTTTAAACTGTGAGCCTTTCTAAGGAGTGTGATTAAATCTTCTGTGAATTATCCCTTTGGCCAAGCTGTTCACATTATATACTCTATCAGTCACGGATGTTTTCTACTCCTGACATCATCATGACTCGGTGATCCAGGATCACACACAGCAGTTGATCTTCCTTCTGAGGTACCATCCCAAGGTCAATAGCAGTCCAACACCATTTCACAATGCTCAGGCCATTCACCTCATTTCATCTCATCCTGTAAACATTTTATCATCCCACTTCATCACAAGAGGAAAGGTGAGCACAGTACAAATAGCTTTAGAGAGAAAGACGACAGTATTAAATGGAACATTTTAATAATTACATTATTATGATTATTCCATTTTTATTATTAGTTATTGTTAATCTCCTACTTGACTAGTTTATAAATTAAACTTTATCATAGGAAAAACATAGTATATATAAGGTTTGGTTTCTATCCATTGTTTCAGGCATTTGCTGGACACTTTGGAATATATTAATATCCCATGCAGAGAAGGTAGTAAATATTATAATCTAAGAAACTGCTTACAGCTTCTAGAATTTAAATTGTACTTAGTTGGCACTTAAAGACTAAGGAATAAGTTAACACAGATAAACCTTTGCTTATGTAGGAAATGGTTCCAGTATAATTGGCATAGAAAATTTCATTATTTGTCAAAAGTCATGTTTACATAAATATTTTTTTTTGTTTGTTTTGTTTTTTGTAGAGACAGAGTCTCACTTTATGGCCCTCAATAGAGTGCCGTGGCTTCACACAGCTCACAGCAACCTCCAACTCCTGGGCTTAAGCGATTCTCTTGCCTCAGCCTCCCGAGCAGCTGGGACTACAGGCGCCTGCCACAACGCCCGGCTATTTTTTGGCTGGGGGCCGGGTTCAAACCCGCCACCCTCAGCATATGGGGCCGGCGCCTTACTGACTGAGCCACAGGCGCCGCCTACATAAATATTTTAATGCAAATGGATACATATATTTTTGAGTGGGGCTCAGAATTAATTTTGCTTCTTTATTGTGTAATGGTTCATTTCCCAGTCTGTTTGTTAAAATTTGGTTCTAGATAAGTGCAAATACAAGGTATTATTGTTATTGAAGCTACCGTAACTCATGTCATTAAGTAAAAGGCACATTGATGGATCATTGCTATATTTTTTATTGTCTTTCTTATCAACAACCTACTAAAATTTGTGACACTTTGACTTCTGCTAACCTTGAAAAAAATTTAAGAACCATAACTTAATTACTTTCAACTAAGTTATTCTGGTAACTCAGACCATATAATAATCACTCAGCCCTGAAAGTATCTTTTTTTTTTTTTTATTAAATCATAACTGTATACAATGATATGATTATGGGGCATCATACACTCAATTTGCTTCTGACCATATTACAGAGCACATGTAAGTTTGTGAAAGTATTTTTAATTAAACACACAAATGAACATGCAAATATATATTATGGACTTAGTTCTGCACTACACTAGGTTCTGTGAAAAAAACACAAAAGTAGATTTTGCTATTTACCCTGAGAAGTTACAGTCTACTGGCAGTTAAATTACCAATATTCCTTAGCCCAGAACATATGATATCAAAGCCTTTGCCGACCTAATGTGGCTTCTGCTAGTGTCTAGCCGACACTATAAGTAAACAGTACAATTTAGGCCTTCTTTGCTTTTTTCCTTTTAAGAGCCAATTCAGCAGTACACTGAATGTCAGGGAGCTCTTGCTAAAGTCCATTTTTCTGAAATGAATTTTGTTCAGATTACAGTAGCCAAAATTTATTGAGTTTCTATTTATCTGCCAGCACTGTGCTAAGCACATTATATGTATTTGCTCACTTAATTCTCACAAGTCCCATTCTTTTCAACAGAGGGTTGACATGTAACGGGTGTTTAGACGATTTTAAAAAATCTGACTTCGCTTTAAGAATCTGTGTTGGGTGTGTAAATGTTACGACTGTTATGTCTTCTTGTTGGATTGTTTCCTTCACCATTATATAGTGACTATCTTTGCCTTTCTTTACTTTGATTGATGTGAAGACTATGCTGTCTGATATCAGAATGGCACCTCGGTTTATTTTTGGTTTCCATTTTCATTGAATATTGTTTTCTAACCTTGCTCTTTGAATCTGGGTCCTTGTGAGTTAGAGACAACAGATACTGGTTTGTGTTTTCTCATGCATTGAACTTCCATGACTCATCCCTTCTCTCACTATAATCCCAGCACTGTTCAAATCCTACCTTTTAAAAACTTTGATATTTTGTTCACTATGTATCTTTTAAAATTGATTTTGGCACTGAGCTGTCTTGGCAAATTCAGACTGCTATAACAAAATTGCCATAATCTGAGTGGCTTAAATAACAAGCATTTATTTCTCCTAATTCTGGAAGCTTAGAAGTTCAAGATCAAGGCACTAGAAGATTCATTGTTTTATGAGAGCCCGATTTCTGGTACAGAGAGGTTCCTCTTTGTGTCCTCACATGGCAGAAGAGGCAAGATAGTTTTCTGGGGCTCTTTTATTAAGGTAATAATTCAATTTGTGATGGTTGTACCCTGAAGGTCTAATGTCTTCCCAAAGGCCCCACCCCTAATAGGATTTCAATGTGTCTAATTTTAGGGGGACAAACTAGCAAGTCCATAACATGAATTTGTGATTATTTGATTATGGGATTATTTGACACCTTCTTATCTCATCAAATGTTACATCCAAGGTGAAGCTTTAGCTCATCTTATTTGAATTTGGCCTTGAGACGTGTAAGAAAAAAATGGTCTTTCTCCTGATATGAGTTTCCCTTTTTTAAGGCAGGTTCTACGGCAGTGATTTTCAACGGGTGTTCCATGACACACTGGTGTGCTCTGAAAATGTTTCAAAATCATTAATTAAATTATTTTTGAAAGAAGTTAAAAGCAACATAGTATGTTCTTTTTTTTTTTACTCTTTTTTTTTTAATCAATGTAATGTAAGTGTGCCATGGAAGTTTAATTGTAGGTTCAAGTGTGCTGCGAGATTAAAAAAAAAAAAAGTTTGGAAAACACTGGTTTATGGGGAAAGCATGCTGGAATTTCTGATGGTTTGAGACATGAACTCAATTTCAGGGATTTACACAGTAGTACCCTGAGCAGCCTCCACAGGAGACCTTATCAACTTAGTTTTTCCTTGCTCCTAGGGCACAGCCCTGATGTCCTCTTGTGTTTTAATGACTTTCCTCCCATCCTTGTGCCACATTAGTGCCATTTAATAGTTTACACTCCTGGGCTTCTCTCCTTTTCCAGATCCAGGCTAGGATATATTTCATCAACTTATTTTTCCCTCAAAATTTACTCTTGCCCTTAGTGAAAGGTTTGAGTGGAATGACCTAATCAACTTTTACTGACAGTGGAAATTTTGAATTATGTTGTAAAATTTAAATTATTTGTGTGACCACCCTGGCTATTTAAATTCCCCAAATAATCATATAATTCCAGCACTCTTTTGCTGTACAAACAGATAATAGAAAATAAAAAAAATCTTTAAAAAATAAATAAAATAAATCTTTTATTTATTAAAAAAAGGTTTTACCCCAGTTATTAAAAGTTACTTAGTTAAATATTTTTTTTTTATTTATTATTAAATCATAGCTGTGCACATTAATGCAATCATGGGGCACCATACACTGGTTTAATAGACCATTTGACATGTTTTCATTACACTGGTTAACATAGCCTTCCTGGCATTTTCTTAGTTATTGTGTTAAGACATTTAAATTCTACATTTAGAAAGTTTCACATGTACCCAGGTAAGATGCACCATAGGTGTAATCCCACCAATCACCCTCCCTCCACCCATCCTACCCCCTCAAGTTAAATCTTTGTTACAAAATGTCAGATTTCAAAAACTATATCAATTATTATGGAATTTTTGCTCATGACAGAAATTCTACTTTTTTTTTATTGTTAACTCATAGCTGTGTACATTAGTGCAATCAAGGGGTACAATGTGCTGGTTTCATATACAATCTGAAATATTCTCATCAAACTGTTCAACGTAGCCTTCATGGCATTTTCTTAGTTATTGTATGTAGACATTTGTATTCTGCCTTTAGTAAGTTTTGCCTGTACCCATTCTAAGATGTGCCGTAGGTGTGGCCCTACCCATTACCCTCCCTCCACCCAAACCTCTACCTTCCCTTCTGCTTTCTTGCCCTTTCCTTATAGTCTTGTGCTATAGTTGGGTTACAGCCTTCATGTGAAAGCTATAATTTAGCTTCATAGTAGGGCTGAGTACATTGGATACTTTTTCTTCCATTCCTGAGATACTTTGCTAAGAAGAATATGTTCCAGCTCCATCCATGTAAACATGAAAGAGGTAAAGTCTCCATCTTTCTTTAAGGCTGCATAATATTCCATGGGTTAAATATACCACGATGTATTAGTCTATTCATGGATCAATGGGCACTTGGGCTTTTTCCATGACTTAGTAATTATGAATTTGGCTGCAATAAACATTCTGGTACAAATATCTTTGTTATGGTGTGATTTTTGGTCTTCTGGGTACATGCCTAGTAGAGGAATTATAGGATTGAATGGCAGAACTATTTTTAGATCTCTAAGTGTTCTCCAAACATCTTTCAAAAGGATAGTATTAATTTGCATTCCCACCAGCAGTGTAGAAGTGTTCCCTTTTCTCCACATCCACGCCAACATCTCTGGCCTTGGAATTTTGTGATAAGGGCTAATTTTACTGGAGTTAGATGGTATCTCAAAGTAGTTTTGATTTGCATTTCTCTGATGGTTAAAGATGATGAGCATTTTTTCACATGTCTGTAGGCCATGTGCCTATCTACTTCAGAGAAGTTTTTCTTAAAGTCCCTTGCCCAGCCTGCGATGGGATCACTTGTTCTTTTCTTGCTTATTTGGTTGCGTTCTCTGTGAATTCTGGTTATTAAATCTTTGTCGGAAACATAACCTACAAATATCTTCTCCCATTCTGATGGCTGTTTGCTTGCTTTAGTTACTGTGTTTTTGGCTGTGCAGAAGCTTTTTAGTTTGATAAGTCCCAGTAGTGTATTTTTGAAGCTGCTTCTATTGCCTGGGGGGTCCTCCTCATAAAATACTCACCCTGACCAATGTCTTCAAGGGTTTTCCCTGCACTCTCTTCTAGTATTTTTATAGTTTCATGTCTTAAGTTTAAATCTTTAATCCAGTGAGAGTCTATCTTAGTTAATGGTGAAAGGTGTGGGTCCAGTTTCAGTCTTCTACAGGTTGCCAGCCAGTTCACCCAGCACCATTTGTTAAATAGGGAATCTTTTCCCCACTGAATGTTTTTGATTGCTTGTCAAAGATTAAATAACAGTAAGTAGCTGGGTTCATCTCTTGGTTCTCTATTCTGTTCCAGACATCTAATTCTCTGTTTTTGTGCCAGTACCATGCTGTTTTGATCACTATTGATTTATGGTATAGTCTGAGGTCTGGTAGCGTGATTCCTCCTGCTTTGTTTTTATTTCTGAATAATGTCTTGGCTATTCAAGGTTTTTTATGATTCCATATAAAATGAAGTATTATTTTTTCAAGATCTTTAAAGTATGACAGGGAAGGTTTAATAGGGATTGCATTAAAATTGTATATTGCTTTGGGTAGTATGGACATTTTAACAATGTTGATTCTTCCCAGCCATGAGCATGGTATGTTTTCCCATTTGTTAACATTTTCAGCCTTTTCTTTTCTTAGAGTTTCATAGTTCTCTTTATAGAGATCTTTCATGTCCTTTGTTAGATAAACTCTTAAATATTTCATCTTCTTTGGCACTACTGTGAATGAAATGGAGTATTTAACTGTTTTTTCAGCTTGACCATTGTTGATATATATAAAGGCTACCAATTTATGAATGTTGATTTTATAACCTGAGATGCTGCTGTATTCCTTGATCACTTCTAAGAGTTTTGTAGTAGAATCCCTTGTGTTTTCCAGATATACAATCATATCATCTATAAGAGCTATAGTTTGATCTCTTCTGACCCTTGATCACCTTTTCTTCCTAATTGTGATGGCTAAAACTTCCATTACAAAGTTAAAGACCAGTGGAGACAATGGGCAGCCTTGTCTGGTTCCTGATCTGAGTGGAAATGATTTCAATTTAACTTCATTCAATACGATATTGGCTTTGGGTTTGCTATAGTTGACCTCTATCAGGTAAAGAAATGTCCCTTCTATGCCAATTTTCTTAAGTGTTCTGATCATGAAGGGATACTGGATAATATCAAAAGCTTTTTCTGCATGAATTGAGAGAATCATATGGTCTTTGGTTTTTAATTTGTTTATATGCTGAATTATACTTATAGATTTATGGATATTGAACCAGCCTTGAGACCCTGGGATAAAACTAACTTGGTCATGATGTACACTTTGTTTGATGTGTTTCTAGATTCTGTTTGTTAGGATCTTGTTGAATATTTTTGGATCTATATTCATTAGTGATATTAGTCTATAATATTCTTTTCTTGTTGGGTCTTTTCCTGGTTTGGGGATCAGGGTGATGTTTGCATCATAGAATGTGTTGGGTAGTCTTCCTTCTTTTTCTACATTTGGGAACAGGTTGAGTAATATAAGTACTAATTACTCTTTAAAGGTTTGGTAAAATTCTGATGTGAAGCCATCTGGTCCTGGGCTTTAATTTTTAGAGAGGTTTTGTATGGTTGATGCTATTTCAGAAATTGATATGGGCCTGCTCAACATTTCCACTTGATTCTGGCTAAGTCTTGGAAGGTGATGTGCTTCCAAGTATTGGTCCATTTCCTTCAGATTTTCATATTTCTGAGAATAAAGTTTCTTGTAATATTCATTAAGGATTTTTTGAATTTCTGAGGAGTCTGTTGTTATTTCGTCTTTGTCATTTCTGATTGATGAGATCAGAGATTTTACTCTTTTTTTCCTCGTTAGGTTAGCCAAAGGTTTATCTATTCTATTGACCTTTTCAAAAAACCAACTTTTTGATTTATTGATCTGTTATATAAAATTCTTTTGTTTTCAATTACATTTAATTCTGCTCTAATTTTGGTTATTTCTTTTCTTCTACTGGGTTTGGGGTTGAAATGTTCTTCGTTTTCCAGTTGCGTGAGATGTCCCATTAAGTTGTTAACTTCCTCTCTTTCCGTTCTCTTGAGGCAGGCTTGCAGTGCTATAAATTTCCCTCTTAGGATTGTTTTTTGCAGTGTCCCAGAAGTTCTGATAATTCATGTCTTCATTGTCATTTTGTTCCAAAAATTTGACAATTTCCTTCTTAATCTCATCTCTGACCCAGCTATCATTCAGAATAAGGTTTTTTAACTTCCATGTTTTTGTATGAGTAAGCAGATTCCTGTGTTACTTAGCTCAACTTTTATTTCATGGTGGTCTGAGAAGATGAAAGAATAATTTCTATTACTTTAAATTTACTGAGGTTAGACTTGTGACCTAAGATGTGATCGATTTTGGAGTATGTTCCGTGGGCTGATGAGAAGTATGTGCATTCAGTTTTGGGGGATGAAATGTTCTGTAGATGTCTGCTAAATCCAAATGTTGGATGTTTAGGTTTAAATCTAAAATTTCATTTCTCAGCTTCTTATTGGAGGATTGATCCAACACTGCCAAAGGAGTGTTGAAATCTCCAACTATTATGGAGCTGGAGGAAATCAAGTTGCTCATGTCTGTTAGAGTTTCTCTTATAAATTGAGGCACATTCTGGTTGGGAACATAGATATTAATAATTGAAATCTTATCATATTGAGTATTACCCTCAACAATATGAAGTGACCATTCTTATCCTTCCTTATTTTTGTTGGTTTAAAGCTTATTGTATCTGCAAATAAAATTGCAATACCTGCTTTTTTCTGATTATCATTTGCCTGAAATATGGATGACCATCCTTTCACCCTGAGTCTATATTTGTCTTTTAAGGTAAGATGTGACTCTTCTATGCAGCAAATATCTGGCCTGAGTTTTTGTATCCAGTCAGTTGACCTGTGTCTCTTTAGAAGACAGTTTAAGCCATTCTCATTAATGAAGAATATTGATAAGTCTGGTAAAATTTGGGGTATCGAGTTTTTTGAAAGTCCAGTGGACATTTTTAATCCTTTCACCACTGTGGAAGTTGGAGTTTGATCAAAAGTTTCTGAGTGAGTTTACTTTTGTGGTAGAGAATTAGGCTGTTCATTATGGAGGATAGGTCTGAGAATATCCTGAAGAGCTGGTTTGGTTATGGCAAATTTCTTCAACATATGCATGTCATTAAAGTATTTAATTTCTCCATCATAAATGAAACTCAGTTTAGCTGGATACAGGATCCGGGGTTGAAAGTTATTTTGCTTTAGGAGATTAAAAGTCAATGACCACCCTCTTCTGGCTTGAAAATTTTCAGCAGAGAGATCTGTAGTCATTCTAATATTCTTTCCTTTGTCAGTAATGGTTTTCTTACATCTGGCTGCTTTGAGAATTTTCTCCTTCATATTAACTTTAGTGAAGTTAATTATGATATGCCTGGGGGATGTCTCATTGGGATTGAGTCGTGCTGGTGTTCTGAAACTGTCCACTCTGAATTTCAGAATCTCTTGTTATGTCTGAAAATTCTCTCTCATAATTTCACGGAGAAGGGCCTCTGTGTCTTGCAAGGCCACCTGATCACTTTCAGGGATTCCAGTGAGGCGGATATTACCCTTCTTCAAATTATACCAGAGCTCTGTGAGAGAATGATCCATTTTTGCTCTCCATTTCTCTTCCTCTTTGAGAGTTTGGGAGCATTCAAAGGCTTTGTCTTCAATGTCAGAAATCCTTTCTTCTGCTCGCTCCACTCTGTTCCTGAGAGATTCTACTGTATTCTTCAGATCTTTCAGGGCTGCAAATTCTTGCTTCAGAGCATCAAAATCTTTGGTGGTTTGTCTTTTAATTCGTTAAATTCTTGAGACAACTTTTGAATTTCTCCTCGAATTTCTAATTCCAATTTTTGAATTGCTGCTCGAATTTCTAATTCCAAATTTTCCTCCATTTTACTAATCTATTTTACAGTCCAAATTCTGAATTCGATTTCTGACATCTCGGCCAGCTGTTTATGAATGGGATCTTCAGGTATATCTGACATATCTTTCTTTGGGGGGATTGATCTATTCTGGTTATTCATGTTACCAGAGATTTTCTGCTGATTTCTCCCCATGATTGTTTTACACCATTTGATTTTTCCCCTGAGCTTTGTTTAGGACCCAAACAGTGCTATGGCCTGAACAACTGGGGACATTTTTGGTGTGGTGGGGCTAAGTGGTTCTGTCTTGTTTTCAGCTGGTCTCTGTTTGACCCTAGTTGAACAGTTACTCTGGGTTGAAGTCTCAGCTGTTGAGAAATACCAGCAATTACGTCACCCCATCCTCCACAGGCAACAATTGGAAAAGGAAAATGAAACCTTCCTACCACCACACACCCAGAGCACCACCTGAATAGTCCTCAGGCGATTGGCTCATTTCAAAGGTCCAAATCAATTGTCTCAGTCAGCAGCTGTCTCAGGTGGGAGAGTTTCAAAGGTATCTGACAACTAGATCACAGAGGTCTGGTGACTACTCTGATACAGCTTGCTCCAGTGCTCCATGGAGTCAGGAGGAGCCACCCACCAAATAGATCAGTCTGGGAAGGTTGACGCCTCCTTCCCCACCTCGCACCTCTGTAAATCCAGTCACTGATAGTCCCACAGGGCTTTGACCCAGTTGCCTATAGTGAATAGATACTCCCGGGGTTTCCACCTGCATGAATCACAAGGAAATCTATTTCTGCTCAGCCAGGCCAGTGTGCTTTGCCTCTATTTACAAGGGGGACGTGAGGCCTGACAACCTTGGGTGCTTGATGTAGGCTGGGGGGTGTTCATTCAGTCCAGCCCTGACTCTGATTGATGTTACTGACAGAACAGAACAGAACAACTTTGTGGGAATTTGTTTCTGTCCCTGCTAAATTCCCCTACAGAAGAGAAGCTGTTTTGATTTTCCAGAGCCTGTGCCTCAGGCCCTGTCTTTGCTCCAGCATGTTTGTATTCAGTTACCTGTCAGTTCTAGCCTCCTGTCTTCATTTGTCTATAGGCTGACAATCCCCTGAGGGCAGGGTGTGTCTTAGGCTCTGTAAGGAGGTCCTCTGGGTCAGCCCCACCCTGGGAACTTCCCAGCTCTGCACTTCCCCCCACTCCACCCAGGCTGGAACTGCCTCAGGCAAACCCTTTACTCACGGGGCCTGCGTTTCTGTCCCAGATCTGTTCTGTGGTGGTTGCCACCTGAGTAGATGCCCAGCCTCCTCTGATTGCCCAGGGAGACAGGGGGTGTGGCTTCAGAATATCTGGGAGTGAGCCCTATTGTTGCTAAAATTGGCTGCTGCTCTGAGCCTCGGGTCATCACCACTCCAGTGTGGTTCCCTTTAGCCAACCATCCTCTCCTTGCTCTCATGCCCCAGAGTCAGCACTGACCAGCTGCAGTTTAGGCACTGTCCACACCCCTCAAGAAATCACGCAAGTATCTGGACTTCTGGGGGACAGGACTCCAGACCTCAGAGTGAGAGTGGAGGGGATTGGTGGGAGCTCAGATTTGCATGTAGAGAATATATACAGTTTTACACAGTTTTATGCCTGGCAGGAGAACACCATGGCATCACAGTAGGGGAGGTAGGTCCAGTTTTTAGAGGGTCTCTCCCATGGAGTGTAGTGGGAGGACATTTGAACTCTGCTCATTTGTTTGTGGGGCACTCTGAGCCGTTCTTATGGGGGAGGGGACTCCCGTCCGCTTGGTGATGGATTTTGTACCTTTTGTTTGTATCCTTGGGGTCGCAGCTCGCCTTAGCGGGGTTGATGTGCATTCTTCAACCTTCTCTCTTGGTGCAGCTCAAGTCTACCTGGGTACTTGCTAAATTTCTGTCCTTTAACTCTCCTTCTGGACGAGAGCCTCTGTGGAAAGCTGGCTTCAGTCAGCCGTCTTGTCTCCAGAAGTCCTCTGGTTTCCAATTTCAATGTTGATTCAACAGTTCTCAACTACTTAGTTAATGCCCTGAAATTCTATACCAATTTTCTTAAGTGTTCTGATCATGAAGGGATGCTGGATATTATCAAAATCCTTTTCTGAATCAATTGAGAGAATCATTTGGTCCTTATTTTTTAGTTTGTTTATGTGCTGAATAACATTTATAGATTTACGTATATTGAACAAGCCTTGAGACCCTGGGATAAATCCCACTTGGTTGTGGTTTATAATTTTTTTTGATGTGTTGTTGGATTCTGTTTATTTATTTATTTATTTATTTTATTATTATTATTATTTTTTTTTTGTAGAGACAGAGTCTCATTTTACCACCCTCGGTAGAGTGCCACGATGTCACACAGCTCACAGCAACCTCCAAACTCCTGGGCTTATATGATTCTCTTGCCTCAGCCTCCCAAGGAGCCAGGACTATAGGCGCCCACCACAATGCCAGGCCATTTTTCTTGGTTGCAGTTTGGCCGAGGCGAGGCCTGAACCCGCTACCCTCGGTATATGAGGCCAGCGTCCTACTCACTGAGCCACAGTTTTTTTTAGGATCTTATTGAGTATTTTAGCATCAATATTCGTTAGTAATATTCATCTATAATTTTCTTTTCTTGTTGGGTCTTTCCCTGGTTTGGGGATCAAGGTGATGTTTCCTTCATCGAATGTCTTGGGTAGTATTCCTTCTTTTTCTATATTTTGGAAGAGGTTTAGTAGTATAGGTACTAGTTCTTCTTTAATGGTTTGGTAGAATTCTGACATGAAACCATCTGGTCATGGGCTTTTCTTTCTTTTTTTTTTTTTTTGTAGAGACAGAGTCTCACTGTACCACCCTCGGGTAGAGTGCCGTGGCGTCACACGGCTCACAGCAACCTCTAACTCTTGGGCTTCCGCAATTCTCTTGCCTCAGCCTCCCGAGCAGCTGGGACTACAGGCGCCCGCCACAACGCCCAGCTATTTTTTTTGTTGCAGTTTGGCCGGGGCTGGGTTTGAACCCGCCGCCCTCGGCATATGGGGCCGGCGCCCTACTCACTGAGCCACAGGCGCCGCCCCAGGCTTTTCTTTTTTGGGAGATTTTGATAGTTGATGCTATTTCAGAACTTGATATAGGCCTGTTCAACATTTCCACTTCGTTCTGGCTAAGTCTTGGTAGGTGGCATACTCCACGGATTGGTCAATTTCTTTCAGATTTTCATATTTCTGAGAGTAGAGTTTCTTGTAGTATTCCTTAAGGATTTTTTGAATTTCTGATGCGTCTGTTGTTATTTCATTGTTACCATTTCTGATTGATAAAATTAGAGATTTTACTCTTTTTTTCCTGGTTAGGTTGGCCAAAGGTTTATCTGTTTTATTTATCTTTTCAAAAAACTAACTTTTGGATTTATTGATCTGTTGTATAATTCTTTTGTTTTTAATTTCAGTTAATTCTGCTCTGATTTAGGTTATTTCTTTTCTTTTGCTGGGTTTGGAGTTGGAGTGTTCTTCCTTCTTCAGTTGCTTGAGCTGTTTTATTAAGTTATTAATTTCCTCTCTTTCCGTTTTCTTGAGGAAGGCTTGCAGTGCTATAAATTTCCCTCTTAGGACTGCCTTTGCAGTACCCGTGTCTTGATTGTTGTTTTTTTTTTTTTTCAAAAATTTGGTGATTTCCTTCTTAATCTCATCTATAACCCATTTGTCCTTCAGCATTAGGTTGTTTAGCTTCCATGTTTTTGTATGGGTATGCAGATTCCTGTTGTTATTGAGTTCAACTTTTATTCCATGATGGTCTGAGAATATGCAAGGAATAATTTCTATTTTTTGTAATTGGCTGAGGTTAGATTTGTGGCCTAGGATGTGTTCCAATTTGGAGTATGTTCCATGGGCTGATGAGAAGAATGTGTATTCAGTTTTGTTGGGATGGAATGTTCTGTAGATGTCTGTTAATTCCAGATGTTGAATCGTTAAGTTTAAATCTAAAATTTCTTTGGTTAGCTTCTTTTTGGAGGCTCTATCCAGCACTGCTAAAGGGGTGTTAAAATCTCCAACTACTATGGAACTGGAGGAAATCAAGTTGCTCATGTCTGTTAGAGTTTCTCTTACTAAATGAGGTGCGTTCTGTTTTTGTGCATAAATGTTAATAATTGAAATCTCATCATATTGAGTACTACCTTTAACAAATATGAAGTGTCCATCCTTATCTTTCCTTATTATGGTTGGTTGAAAGCCTATTGCATCTGCAAATAGGATTGCAACACCTGCTTTCTTCTGCTTTCCATTTGCCTGGAATATAGATGACCGTCCCTTCACCTTGAGTCTATATTTGTCTTTTAATGTAAGATGCAATTCTTGTATGCAGCAGATATCTGGCTTGAGTTTTCGTATCCAGTCCACCAACCTGTGCCTCTTTAGAGGACAATTTAAACCATTCACATTAATTGAGAATATTGATAAGCCTTTTGAGAGTCCAGTGGACATTTTTAATCCTTTGCGGCTGTGCAAGTTGGAATTTGATCAGAATTTTCTGGGTGTATTTACTTTTGTGGTGGAGAATTATGCTCATCTTTATGGAGGATAGGTTTGAGAATATCCTGGAGAACTGGTTTAGTTATGGTAAATTTCTTCAACATGTGAATGTTATTGAAGTATTTAATTTCTCCATCACAAATGAAACTCAATTTAGCTGGGTACAGGATCCTGGATTGAAATTTATTTTGTTAGGAGATCAAAATTCGATGACCATCCTCTTCTAGCTTGAAAGGTTTCGGCAGAGATATCTGCAGTTATTCTAATATACTTGCCCTTGTAGGTTATGATTTCTTTTGTCTGGCTGCTTTCAGAATTTTCTCCTTCATATTAACTTCAGTGAAATTGATGATAATGTGTCTGGGGGATGTCTTATTTGTGTTGAGTCGTGCTGAAGTTCTGAAACTGTCTGTTATTTGAATTTCAGAATCTCTTGGCATGTCTGGAAAGTTCTCATTCATAATCTCATAGAGAAGAGACTCTGTGCCTTGTGAAGCCACTTCATCACTTTCAGGGTTCCCTATAAGACGTATATTGGTTTTCTTCAAATTATCCCAGAGCTCTCTGAGAGAGTGATCTGTCTGTGCCCTCCATTTATCTTCCTCTTTGAGAGTTCGCGAGCATTCGAAAGCTTTGTCTTCAATGTCAGAAATCCTATCTTCTGCTTGTTCCATTCTGTTATAAGAGATTCTACTGTGTTTCTCAGATCTTTGAGGGCTGCAACTTCTTGTCTTAATGTGTCAAAATTTTTAGTCATTTGGTCTTTGAATTCGTTGAATTCTTGAGATATCTTTTGGGTTACTGCTTGGAATTCTAATTCAATCTTATTTGCTATCCAGATTCTGAATTTGATTTCTGACATCTCGGCTACTTGTTTGTGCATGGGATCTTGTGCTGTGTCTGCCCCATTGATCCTTGGGGGAGTTGATCTACTCTGATTATTCATATTGCCAGATGTTTTCTATTGATTTTGCCTCATGATTGTTTTTCACCATTGCTTTTGACTGTCCTCAGAGTTGGTGAGGTGTCTCTCCAAGATTAGACCCCATCGGGATCACCCTATTGTTGCTGGATCTTTGTAGGGAGTGACCCTGTGTAGTTCCTCTGGGGCTGCCCCAGCCAGGGAGTTCTGATTGTGGAAGCAGCTCTGAAGTGTGACACACCTACATACAGTAACAGTGCAGGAGGTGGTGCGCACGGTTCTGGGAGTGCCTGGCACCCAGTGACTTTGGCACCAAGAGCCCAATGCTCCAGAAGTCTCTGGCCAGGAGAAGGGCCCTCTGTGCAGAGGCAAGGAGGTCTCCAGAAGGCATATGGCTACCAGAGTCCCTGGCCAAATGAGCAGGCCATTGTGGAGGCCGGGATTGTACAGAAGGGAGGACACAGAGTTGCACGGCCCCTGCAGTTCCTGATCAGGGCATACGGAGGCCTGGTGGACATGGGTCATGGGTTGGGGGTCGTGGTGCAGCTCTTATTGAGGTCCGGGCAGCACCAAGCCCAGGAGTTTGAGGTTGCTATGATCTGTGATGCCACAACACAACAGTTGGCTCTAGTGTGCCAAAACAGGTCTCACTCTGCCCCTGCGGGTTAAGGCTATAAGGCAGCTCAGTCCCCGCCTTTAGACTGCTCAGTCACTAAGTTGCTAACTCCTGCCTGATCCTTGCTCTGGGACCCTGAGGGCAGAGCTTGCTGGGGCAGTTCTTTCACAATGGTTCTCTGTGGCCCACAGCTGTACCCTATTAGTGCTGTCCAGCTCATCAGCTCAGTCTGGGGCCCTAGAAAATGCCCAAAGTTCTCCACATTCCTGCTCAAGCTCTCCTCAAGGCAGTTCAACTGAGGGCCAAGTCCAAAAACACTGAAACAGTTCACAGGTAAGGCCTTTCCAGTTTACAGTCTCACTGCTGCTTGTACTTATGGCTGCTGGCGGCATAAGGTTGATTGAACACACACAACCACTTGCCAGTTTTCCACTGTTTTTGTCCTCCTCTTGGGGTCCAGAAGTTCCGTGCTGACTCCCTGTATCCTCAAAGGGATGATTATAGGCAGATTCCACCAGCCAGAGATGCCTGGAGTCTTATCTCTCAGACTCACCATGCCCAGTTTCAGGGAAGCTGTTACTCGGCTGCCATCTTGCTCTACCTCCCAAAATTCTACTTTGTAATGACTTTATTCTTTACATCTATCACAAGGAAATCATCTATCACTTTCTTTCTTTTCTGATTTGCTAGAAAAGGTATTAAGTAGTCCTTAATTTTTTTGAATCAAAAAATACTTTGAAAATCTAAGAAAAGCCATATAAAATTTTTTCCACAGATGTATTTGCCTGTGTTCCAATATTTGCATATATAAATTGAAGGAGTTTCTTACACATCAGGTTTGATAAACAAAGGAATATTATACATGTACAATTATTTGAAAATTGTTTGGTATTCAGTGAATACCATGTGCTTTTGGCAAACTCAACCATAGCCTAGAATGCCCCACTTTTTTCTGTGGATTGTGTGGGAAGGCATATGACAGTGACAGAGAAAAGGTTGCAATATAGTAAGTACAGTGGAGGAAAACTGAAAAAGAACTTCATGTTAAGTAGTAAATATGAATTACAAGAGAAGATCAAGAAGAAGGGTGGATGGCCATAACTGGGAGGGTGGATGTGCTTGGTAACAAATCCAAAGACTAAGCATTTCAAAACAGTCTTAGTAAATACTGATTAAAGATTTTGCTTGTCCTACTGAAGCAATTCTACTGTTCAGCAATGGAGGTGGTGTGCAATACATGTGTTACAAAACTCCCCAGAGAAGAATTGGAGTGGGTGTCCTAAACAATATCTGGAACATGGATGGTGACTATAAAAGGAAAAAAAATGCAAAAAGAAAACAGGGCAGCCTGAAGCAATTTGTGAGACCCGATCCCATGAGAAAAAGGCATGGGAATCTGATTTCCAGCTAAAATTTTTGACTAAAATTTTAACTTATGGGTTCAAAATAACTCATCCTTATATGCCCAAAAGAATATACAAAAGGAGGGCTGGGTGTGGCTCATGCCTATAATCCTTGCACTCACGGATGCCAAGGCAGGTGGGCTGCTTGAGCATAGGAGTTGAAGACCAGCCTATTCAAGAGTGAGACCCTGTCTCTACTGAAAATAGAGAAGCTAGCTGGGAGTTGTGGCTGGTGCCTGTAGTCCCAGCTGCTGAGGAGGCTGAGGTAAGAAAATTGCTCGAGCCCAGTGAGCTATGACACCACTGCACTCTACCCAGGGCAACAGAATGAAACTCAGACTCAAAAAAAAAAAAAGAATATATAAAAAGGAAAGAAGCTCTGTTCTCCACAGTTACCTTATGATCCTCACAAAGCTCTCCGGGCACACAGGTGTAAGACTGCAAAACATACCACCTAAGAGATTAAAACATTGGGGTGGGCATGACATGTCATTGAACTTTAAACTTAATTGGTATACACTATTTAAATTAGGTTTTATGTTGCTCACTGAACCCTGCATAGATCTTTATACAAATTCATAAAAAACTGGGAAATTCTATTCCGAGGTGATATATATATATGATATATATATGATTGCTGAAACAACTATCTTGAACCTAAAGGACAAAAGTAATTTGAAGTGTATTAATCCCTCCTGAGCCACACAAAGATTTTTTGATTTATCTCAGAACTACCAGAGTTTTCTGCATGTTTGGAGAATATGCAATGGTAGTAGAATTTAGCATCTCAACTTTTTCCTCTCAAGATTTCATAGGATATTGAAACTAAAATATTGTCATCAATATTCTCTATTTATTTTGTAATTGTAGAGTACAGTACAGTCATACATTGCTTAGCAAAAGGAATATGCCCTGAGCAACGTACTGTTAGGTGATTCCATCATTGTGGGGACATCTAAGAGTGTACTGCCACAAACCTAAATGTATACCCACCTACACTATAGATTACCCCTCCTATACCACCAAAGTATTTGTGTATCCAGCACATGAAAGATATAGTAAAAAATATGATATAAAATATTTTTAAAAAATACTACACCTAGGTCACTTCCTATGAATGGAGCTTGCGGGCCTGGAAGTTTCTCTGGGTGAGTCAGTGAGTCAGTCAGTATTGAGCAAAGGTGAAGATCAAAGATTGTACAGCGCTATAGAATTTATGACCACTGTACAGGTCAGCTATACAAAATTTATAGAAAGTTTTTTCCTTCTTCAATAGTAAATTAACCTTAGCTCACTATTATCAACTTTTTAAATTGTTTTTAACTTTTAGACTCTTCTGTGATAATTACCTCAAACACACATTGAACAGCTATATAAAAATATTTTCTTTCTTTATATTTTATCCCACAGATGTTTTATATTTTATTTTACTTCATAAACTTTTTTGTTAAAATCATACAAACACACATGTTAGCCTAGGCCTACACAGGGTCAGGATCATCAATGTCACTATCTTCCACCTCTACCTCCTGTCCAACTGGGAGGTCATCAGGGCCAACAAAACCCATGGAGCTGCTGTCTCCTGTGACAGCTATGCCTCTGCAACACCTTCTGAGGGACCTGTCTGAGACTGTTTTGTACTTAGCTTTCTTATGTAAGAAGGAGTATATTCTAAAATAACAATTAAATAGTCAAGTATAGTAAATATCATCTAGTAATACAGTTGTTTATTATAATCAAGTATTACAGACTTGATTACAGTACATAATTATCTGTGCTAAATTTTTATGACTGGAAGCACAGTAGGTTTTGTTACCTACTATACCAGCATCACCACAAACATGTGAGTGATGTGTTGTGCTATGACATCATGACAACTACAATGTCACTGGATGTTAGGAGTTTTTCAGCTCCATTATAATCTCCTGGGACCACCATCATATGAAGGCTGTGGTTGTGTCTTTGCGTGGCACGTAACTGATTGTTGATTTTCAGTCTGAGATGAGTAATCCCATTAGAACTAGCCCTGCCTCATCCATTCCAATGCCCCTTTCTATCTTCCACTTTGTCCACCAGGTAAATTCTAAGAATAGGGGAAAATGTCTAAAAGCAGAAACAAATTTCTTAACAGGTATAATAAGAAATATACAAAGTACATTATTTCTGCAACATCGGAACTGCATGTCCTTAATTCAAGTGTGAAAATATTCCCTTTTTTAATGAAAACTGGTAGTCTCTGTATATGACTTGATTGAATAATAGTTCCAACCAAGATGAGAAGGACTGTCTCTCTCTCTCTAAATAATGTAATGTGTGTGTGTGTATAGTCTTAAAATTAGACTTGGACACTTGTGTATTTGAAGGCAATATTGTGCCTGGAACTTGATCTATAAATAGATGTCACCTAAGTCAATGAGTTTCTAGGTGCCACCTGGCAAAGGTGATGTTGGCATCTATGATACTGTAGTAATTGTCTAAAGTAAAGTACCTACATTAAAAGCAAAATGCATTTATTTCAGTTATTTTTTTCTTTCTCTATCTATGGCTCTCTTAATACTTACTTAACTTTGCATAAAAATAAAAGATCTCTCTTATTGATAATCTCTAATTTTTTCAGAACTGCTAAGTCTTATACAAAAATAGTCATATGCCTTTATTCATAATCTGAGCAAAGAGAATATTGTTGCTATATTCGGTTGTTAAAGAACTTTTAAATGGGACCTTTGATGAGATAATCAGAAAATGGAATGATTTAGTCAAATATTTTTTAGTAGGATTTACCATTATTTAGGTATGGAAAGGCCAACAGATCAGGAGATGACTGCCATTTTTTTTTTTTTTTTTTTTTTGAGACAGAGTCTGACTTGGTCACCTTTGGAAGAGTGCTATGACATCTTAGCTTACAGCAACCTCAAACTCTTGGGTTCAAGTGATCCTCTTGCCTCAGCCTCTCAAGAAGCTGGGACTACAGGTGCCCCCACCCGCCCACAATTCCTGGCTATTTTTTAGAGACAGGATCTCACTCTGGCTCAGGCTGGTCTTGAACCTGTGAGCTCAGGCAGTCCACCCCAATTGGCCTTCCAAAGTGCTAGGATTACAGGCATGAGCCATTGTGCCCAGCCCGATGACTGCAATTTAAAAGCTTTTATTACACTCTTAGAGCCTAAGAAAAGAAGAACACATCAAAGATGTCATAGCATTCTACCAAAGGTGACCGTGGGGGCAGGGCTTCACACTAGGAATACCAGGGCATGTTCATGACATGGATGGAAAGGAAGAACCATGGTCAAGAGCATTTATCATGATTTCCATGGGAAGGAACAAGCAAGGCAGAATTGACTTAGAATTGACTAGGTTGGAAAACTTTCAGTGGGCTTTGGGATATAAGAGCTGTCCCTGATTACCTGGTCCAGGGGGGATTAGGGTGTATAGGTCCCTACAGTGTGAAGCCTGATATGGTAGGTTGCTGAGAACAAGAACTTAACTGACTTAACTGTCTAAGAGCGGGGACTGACCACACTCTCTCCAGGGCATCAAAAGTGGATCAAGACAGCCTTTGAAAAACTGACCCCTTGATATTTTGACATCAGTTTTGATCTTTGTTATTTGAGTGGCCTGAGATGTAGAGAATGTTATAGAGTAGAGCATGAGTTTCTGCAGTGTGTAGAAAATACTTCACTGTGTTAGTAAGAATGAGGAGCACAAGTAGAAGGACGCGAAGTTCCTGTTGGCTGCCTTGTCACGAAGCATCTCATTTATGTTACATTAACCAAGGAAATAGAGCTGAAATTTCTGGGGTCTCAATAATATATTGGTGGTATTATAATGTGTGTTAAAAGTATAGTGGATATACTATGTATTTGTCAGGTCAAAGTGGTAGTTCCAGCATGTTGTTGGAGGTATGAACTTATAATTTGGTAAAACATATGTAAAGATTAGTGGTATGTAACCAATGGGAAAGATTGTGTGTAACCAATGGGAAAGGGTGGTTGTAGTGGTCATAGATGGAGACACAGGGCAGGTGGTCATAATAGAAAGCTGAGGGGGTATTAGGAGAAAGCCCTGGGGTTTGAGCAGTCCTCCTGAAAGGGTCAAGGGGCTGACCGGTATGAAGAAGTTGCCTCCTTGGTGAAGAAATCACACCCATTCATTTTTAGAATGGCACAATTTCCTTTTAGGTATATCCGTATAGGGTATATGTTTTGGGAGACAGCAAGGAATAGGTGAGGATCACAGGTTAAGCAAATAGCAAGCTCCAGAAACATAATAGACTCCTTGGCATCAAGGAAAGAAAAGTAATAGGTGTCTCATGTCCACTCTGTCACACTCTGTCAGCACCTTAAGATAGGCAGCCTATGAGAGTGGCTGAAAGTGGTTTTCACGTCTGTGGTGAAGTCACAAGGACCAGCGTTATTGCCACCTGTGAGCTGCTGGGGCACTAACATTGGGTTTTCCCAAAGAACCCACGGAAAAGATTAACAGGCCTTCACCTAGGGCTTTCAATTTTCTTTTTAGGGTATCACTCTTAAATTATGTGAAAAGAAAGGCAAAAGCAATTTTAAAGGGGGGAAGGGCTGGGAGATAATAGATAAATGTAGTAGGAAAGACTCCTAAAAACAACAAAATCTATAATTATTCTTATTTATACTGAAATAAAGGAAATATTCCCTGCATATGAGAACACAATGGTATGAAAAAGTTAAAAGAAAACTCTTAGATATGAAAACATATTAGCCAAAGGTAACCTCAAAGTATTATAGATATGGAGAGAAGATAAGATGAGGGTTACCACAGGTTAGGGAGCACAAAGCAGAGAGGAAAGGGGGGCCATAGAGGGGTGGCACGAGGCATGTGTGTAGTGATGGAACAATCTTAATTGTGGTTACATGAGTCTACACTTGGGATCAAGTAGTACAGAACTATCCACACACTCACAAATGAGTGCATATAACACTTGTGAAATCTGAATGAAATCTGCAGATTATACTAATGCCATTTCCTGCTTTGTAACTACTCTACTGTAGTTACATAAGGTCTTACCAAGGAAAAGTGGGCGTCAGTTATTAACTTCAGGTAAAAACAAGTGGAACAAGAAAGTTAAGCTATACTAATTGGTTCAAAATTGAATACGATTTATGTAGTTATCTCACATCAAAGAGTTATTAAGTTTAAAATTGTGATAAAACTATATTGGGAAAATGAATAGCAGCTAAGTGCAGGATGTATTTTGAAAAGTTAATGCTGTAAGTACTCTGAAATAGGGAGGTAAGAGATGGGGGTAAAGTTGATAAATCAAGAAATGATGCTGGTTGGTCCAGATAGTAGTGAATTTTCTCAATTGTTCACAGTCAGTTATATATCACACTCCTTGTTCTACTCTTCCTCCCCTTCTCACTACTGCACTTCACTAGTCTACAAAATAAAAGAAAAACTAACTTTAAAAATGTAGAACCAAATATAAAAAGAAATATTTTCAAGAGTTGAAGAAAGTATTGGTCCAGGAAACTACCATTTTTCATTATAATCCTATTTGATTATTTTGACTGTGAACATGTATTACTCTGGCAACAATAAAATTTAACAAAAAAATCTCATGTAATATATTAAAGAAAACTTATAAAAAGGATTCTTTTACCTTGTTATTTTAAAGAATAATAGGTAAAACTATGTCCCTCAAAAGAAAATTGGATATAATGTGAATAAAATGTGATTTTCAGCTCACCTAATCATTTTATATCCACGCCATGTTCATTGTTACCTGATCATTGTTTGTTTAGGATCATTTCAGAATGTATTAGGAGTTTTAAATTTCCTTTAAACAATATGCTGGATATTGACATAGAGATTTCTTAGTTTAGCAGCTAACATACTGGATTTTAGACTCCTGATGGGTAGAAGCACTGTCTTATTTATTTTGTTAATTCAATGCCAGATGTTTTTCTCAGCATTAATCTGTTTAATTGAATTGAAAAACAAACACACATAAAAATAGGAGAAATACAAAAGACTAATGGTAGCTGTTTTTATTTCCCAGGGAACTGGGAGATCAGATGCATTCAGTTTGCCTAACATGAGTGAAAGAGGCTTATGAAAGAAGAATATGGGAAAATAAGGCTGTGCATGTTGATGCAATTTAATGGAATGCTTTTTATTATTAAAACACTGAAACCAACATTTTTAGAACAGCAGATAAATCACAGAAACTAGAAATTAATAAAAAGCTGAAATACATTTTTCCTAAATGAGATTTCAAGGAAAATGTTAGTAAATTGTAAGGATAGAAAGTTTTATTCTTGGTCAGAATTTTTTAACATTTGTCTTTGCCAGTTAGGGTCCCAAATTTGAACTTTTGGGAGATATAACATATGAAGATATAAAAAGAAAGAGAAAGTGATATAAAAGAAAATCTTCTAATAGGACTGTATTTGCAATCATGTACCGGGATCTGCCATTTTGTTGATAACGGTGGGTTGAGTTATATTTATTCATAAAATATTGTTAAATGGTAATTGCAAACATAAACTGTATGATAGAATACTAGTGTATAATATTTGGGATAGTTAAAGCAAAATGAAATAGAGATTTCAGGGAGAGGTTTAGTAGGAAAAGCTTGATGGAGATGTTAGTACTTGCTTTTGACAAACTGTAAGGATCAGAAACAAGGTTGAAACTAAGCTTTTATAGTGATATAGCAATGAGGTCAGACAGATAGGATAAGAGATGAGCCTTCCTGCTCCAGGCTGCTCAGATTTCCAGGGAACAGCACCAAATTTAAAGTCTTCTGTACTAGGGCATCTAATAGAGGGTGAAGAAAACCTTCAGAATTTGTCTACCAACTGATCAGCACTTGTAGGGTTTGCAAATGTGGACTTGCAGAATTTATTCTAGGTACCTACTGTGTATTTTATTACCATGTCCCCACACCTGCTTTATTTAATAATCTTCTGATGCTTCCACGTGTTATTGTGGCTGAGACCACCAGATACCGCAGGTGATGCCCCATCCCTCGTCATGTCTTAGTCTGGTAAGCAGCTGCTGGGCTCCATCCAACACTCTCTCACCTGAAGATCTTAAACTGCTTCACTTTTCATCCAGCTCTTTGTCTTTGTAACCTTCTGGATAAAAAAAACATGCGAGTCAGATCAGAAAGAGGAGGGAAGTAATGCAACACAGCTACTTTAGGAGAAACTGAGAATAATTCCGTCGATGTATTTGTTTTACAAATAAATTAACTGGACCTGAGAGGTAGAGGAGTACATTACACGACTTGAAAGTGAGGACCAAGCAGAAATTTGGAGTCTATTTTTCTAAATTTCCAATCTAGCCTTCTAATCTGAATGTTTATCAACCAGTATGACAAAACTAGAGTGGCTATGTGTCCACCGTATGATTTTGCAATTGCAGGTGCCCCTGTAAATGCAACCATTCAATATTTTGTTTCAGACCTGGAAAGCTACAAATAAAATAAGAACATAAAATAGAGTTAGTGCATTTACCTAGCTGCAGCGGAGTCTGATGGAGAATGGAAAATTGATTCATTGTCATAGCCAGAGCTTGTGATTGGCAAGGAAAATGATCCTGGGCTCTTAGAGTCTATGTTGCCCATAGGAGAAGTATTGTGGGATATCGACTAGCCACACATTTCACTGTGGTACTATACAGTCCATAAGGCTAGTTACTATCTCCACATTCCAAGAATTGGTCTCACCATCCTAAATTAATTACAAATGCAGATTAAGCAGTTAACATTGCCATGTCATTCACTGCATAGATCTTTGGTGAACTGTGGTTTAGACGTGGCTCGTCAAGATTCAGATCTAGATAGAACTAGATAGAATTTGTTTATTAATGAATGGGAGACATTACATCTTACATGATCATGGCTGATCATGACAGATTCTAGTGACATCTAAAGGAATTTATTCTCTCTAATCAGCTCTTAAACACGTATAACTTTCCACCTGAGCTCTAATAACTCAATCTAATTGCTCTAGTCTTTCCCAGTCATATTTAGAAACTCTTTGGACTTTAGAAACAGTAAACAAATCTGGTTTACTTTCCAGAAATACAGGCAATTTAGGGCAGAATGAAAATAATCTGACTATTGCCATTTTTAATAGAAGTCTATATATGAAGTAGAATTCTGATTTTCCTTTGGCTAAGCTGATCTCTGCAGCTCTCCTGCCATCTGCTTACTCTCCTAAATCTAAACTGTTTTATAAAAATAAAAAACGCTCTTAAGCACAATCTACTTGAAAATATCTGAATACATGTATAGGTATACAGGTTACAAGTTCACATGCAGTCCTAATAGGCACATTGGACACTTTTGCTTTTTAATTACCTGTGGTCTGTTTCCAACCACTCCTTCTGTGATTGCAGGTCTTATCATCATTGGCCAGATGCTAATTTTCCAGATCAGTGATTCTGAGGTCAACACATGATATGCAAGTAGACTTAGTTTTCAATTTATTTTTCATAATTTTTGACAGAGTTTCTCAAAGAACATAAAATTGTACAAGAGGTCTGACAATTAAGTATGCAAATTATCCTAGAAAAAAATGCTACAGTCCTCATTGCTGAATAGCACTATGGTCACCTTGGAAATACTCCCCTTGGAAAGTATGCACCAATGCCAGTGCCCAGTCCACCCTTCAAGGCAATTTTGGAACTCTTTGTCTGGAATGATCAAAGCTGGCATCATCTTATGCTTAACATCCCAAATGCCATCAAAATGTCTTCTTTTCAATATTAACTTTATTTTGAGGTCAGGAAAAAAGTCACTGGGGGCCAGATCAGGTGAGTAGGGAGGGTGCTCCAATACAATTTTTTTTTTTAAACTGGCTAAAAACTCCCTCCCAGACAGTGCCACATGAGCTGGTGCATTGTCATGATCCAAGAGCCATGAGTTGTTGAAAAATACAGGTCATTTTCATCTAACTTTTTCATGCAGCCTTTTCAGCACTTCCAAAGAGTGAACACAGTTAACTCTTTGCCCAGTGGTAAAAATTCATAACAAACAATCTTTCTGGTATCAATAAAAGGTAAGCATTATCATTTTGACTCTTGATTTGGACTGAAGGACTCTTTTGGTTGTGGAGAATTGGCTGACTTCCATTGTGAACTTTGATGCTCTGTTCCAGGGTTGTATTGGCACACCCATGTTTTATCAGCAGAGATAACACAGCCCAAAACATTGTCTTGCCTCTCCAAAGGTATTGGAAACCTTATATTTTCCTTTGCTTTTGTTCATCAGTGAGCTCCTTTGGGACCATTTTTGCACACACACCTTTCTCATGCCAAGATTTTCAGTTAAGATTTTCCTGTTTCTCTATTGACGTTCACTTGGTCTGCTATGCTTCTCATAGTCAGCAACAATTTTGATGCACAATTTGATGAATTTTTGCAGTGTTCTTGTCAAATCTGCTTGTTACTATCCTCTCTTCATCAGTGACATTTTCTCTCCCCTCAGAAAACCATTTAATCCATTTGTACAATGCCCTTTTTTTCATTATCCTCATTATCTTGGACTAACATGTTCCTGCTTTCACTTCCATTCTTGCCTAGAGTGGAAGCATGGTGCCAACTTTATCAAGAAATCAATGAATGTTTGTTCATTGCTCTAATTCAAGCGCCAACATTCTCCTGACCACACTAAAACACACCACAACAATAAACACCAGTGGGCATGACACTGCCACACATGGACATGAACATAGCAGTGACACACTGACATACCAAGCTTACGGAACTGTGCCAAGTTGCTTGTACAGTGCTGCCAACATAAACATGGCAGCAAGTTCACGGATTTAATTATCTGATCTCGTACTTTGAATGTTTCACTTTGTGCCAGTTAACATGTGCGTAAGCTCCTTCCTATATTCAGGGCCTAACTCTATTAAAGTTGGAAAGTCAGAGGGAAGGACCGTAAGGAAAAAAATCTCTTCACGAACACTCTGCCCTAGTTAAATCATTGAAATTTAAAGTTGAAAGGATGGTACAAACTTTCTTTATGTCAGATATTTAAAAAGTCACTGATAAGTCAAATCACAATACAAAGAAACTTAGTCTTCTGAAGAACCTTTAATGAAAAAACATATTTTATGTACATAAAATATACATATATATTTGCAAAGTTTATAACTACTTCCAAGGACTGAAGACTGGAAAGTATGCCCTCCTATACTGCTGAATATGGTTTTTAGTAAAGTTACATTAGATAGCACACAGTAAAGTTAGTCCAAAAATGATTGAAACTTAGGAATTTTGGCAGCTTAATATGAGTGCAGATGTGTATAATTTTCTAAAGACAGTTTATTCCCTAAGAAGAAAGAGCTTAAATTGGGTATGAGCTTCCGGAAGCATCATATCCAGTTCCTTCATTTTGAAGCCATAGAGATTTTGGACTAAGGAAAAATATGCTGTGATTGACATGGGGATAAAATAGATTTGATAAATTCACTGTTTTCCATATGAATTCTCCATAGCTTTAAAATTGAGAAGTCTTTTAAATTTTACTAGTTCATTTGAAATCAAGTTTAGGTAAATTTCAGAAATACTAGCCTGCTTTTATAAATAATACTCTCTAATATATATTTTTATCAAATTCTTTTTTGGTCCCACTTAGTGAAAATGCACACATATATAAATGCACACCAATACACACACCAATCTCCCAAAGAACACTACCATTTGTTGATGATGCAGGAAAAATAAATTCTTATACACTATTTAACAGAGTGGGCATCACTCTTAAAGATTTTTAATCACCCAATCAGTTCACAACTGTGAAAATCAGCTTGGAGACAAGCACAGTGAGTCTAATCTTTAGAGATTAAGGTATATGTATCCTCCATGTACTTGTGCACATGCATATATTCTTTTTAAGGGACATGTTATACTTATGTATCAGTATTAGAATACTTACTAGTGTAAGAAATCAGAGGAGAACCCAGGAGAGCGTAGAACTGGGCTGCTGACTCCAGTGTCATCCTGAGCCTTACAATAGTGGCATTTTCTATTAATGTCATGATGTAAAAAGGCTGGGAAGTATTTTTCGTAGCTATTTGCCACTCCCAAGCCTTCTACCACACAGACGACATCAGCTCCACCTTTGCCTTAGATGTCAGGAGGATTTTCCTCTTTCCTTTTTCACCTGATTTGGATACTCTCACCTTAAGCCTCTTTCACGCTTTCATTTAGGGAAGGCTAAATCTTTTGCAAGTCTTTAGATAAATCTACCTTTTAGAAATTTGGCCACCCAACTCAGTCAAACAAACAAACAAAAAGAGTAAGTACTCATAGCTAACCATGAAAGGTTTATAAGCCATTAGTAATTGATAATTAAGCAGGTGCTACATGTACCAATTAGTGTTCTGTTGCACTTTTCCTGAATTAATCAATCTACTACATGTTGCCTTTAAAAAAAAAAAAAAAGGAGAAAATCAGAGGCCTAAAGCAGAACTCACACATCAATTAATTGTTGAGGAAATAGACTGAATGAAGATACTTCATGCATATCCTGGCCCATACTTTGTAAAGCACAAAAACTTTATGTATACAGTAATAAGTTGTAGAGTTCACATAACAGTGTCATGCACAGTCTGAATGTGTGAGTAGTCCAAGTTCAAAATGTGGCTCATGTGTTCTATCTAACGTTTGGAGAGCAAAGGATAAATTTTATTTTTACTTATTTATTTATTTATTTATTTAGAGACAGAGTCCCTTTATGTTACCCTCGGTAGAGTGCCGTAACATCACAGCTCACAGCAAACTCAAACTCTGGGGCTTAAGTGATACTCTTGCCTCAGCCTCTCAAGTAGCTGGGATTACAGGTGTCTGCCACAACACCTGGCTATTTTGTTGTTGTAGTCATCATTGTTTTAGCATGTCTGGGCCAGGTACGAACCCGCCAGCCTTGGTGTATGTTGCCAGTGCCCTAACCATTGAGCTATGGGCACTGTGCCGAAGGATAAATTTTAAAAAGAAATTGCAACAATAATGCATACCTTTACTTTAGCAAAATTTTCATGAAATTAACTGAATGCAGTTATGGTATAAAACAAAACTTGTATATCAGTGGTGGTAAAATTACACATTATAAGAAAAGTAAAACTTTAGATGGTCTCAATTTTACAAAATTATGTGGGCTCTGTGTGGTGGAATGCACGTGTAATCCCAGGGGCTCAGAGGCTAAGGCAGGAATATTGCTTGAGCCCAGGGGTTTGAGAACAGCTTGGACAACACAGGGTGATTGTCTCTATAATAAGCAAATTAATTAATTAATAAGAAAACCAAGCTGATTAAAATTTGCTATGTGGAGGTCACCCTGTGATTTTTCTGATCCAGATGGTGATGGGTCACTTTGGAGACCCTGGTGGAGGGAGGTGGAGTCTCCTGGTGGAGACTCAGCTCTGATGGATCCTTTAGTGTGTCTTTCTCATCCATCTTTTCTTAGATCCTGGGCTTGGGTCTCTAACATTCTATCGTGCATTTTGAAATTCTATGGATGAATTAATATCTTTGCTATTTTAATGACAAAATGTCATTAAAATGTAAGTGAAATGTTTTAACTCTCATTCTTCTCAAAGCATATGTTTTAAATGGAATGAGCTCTTCTACTCAATTGAGCTTGATAACCAGGATTATAAAGAGAATGAATTTAATGCCTAAAAATATGCGTTAGTCTTACGTTGCATTAAACGTAGCATTTATCTAAGAAAAGTATTTTAATACACTATCTTCACTTTCTAAAGTTGAGACCCTTTCATAGGGAAACCTATTGTATTTAATTATGAAAGGAAAAAGGAAGAAAATGCTATATAGTTATTCTTATCTTTTTTTTTTTATTGTTGGGGATTCATTGAGGGTACAATAAGCCAGGTTACACTGATTGCAATTGTTAGCTAAAGTCCTTCTTGCAATCATGTCTTGCCCCCATAAAGTGTGACACACACCAAGGTCCCACCCCCCACTCTCCTTCCCTCTTTCTGCTTCCCCCCCATAACCATAATTGTCATTAATTGTCCTCATATCAAAATTGAGTACATAGGATTCATGCTTCTCCATTCTTGTGATGCTTTACTAAGAATAATGTCTTCCACGCCCATCCAGGTTAATACGAAGGATGTAAAGTCTCCATTTTTTTTTAATGGCTGAATAGTATTCCATGGTATACATACACCACAGCTTGTTAATCCATTCCTGGGTTGGTGGGCATTTAGGCTGTTTCCACATTTTGGCGATTGTAAATTGAGCTGCAATAAACAGTCTAGTACAAGTGTCCTTATGATAAAAGGATTTTTTTCCTTCTGGGTAGATGCCCAGTAATGGGACTGCAGGATCAAATGGGAGGTCTAGCTTGAGTGCTTTGAGCTTTCTCCATACTTCCTTCCAGAAAGGTTGTACTAGTTTGCAGTCCCACCAGCAGTGTAAAAGTGTTCCCTTCTCCCCACATCCACGCCAGCATCTGCAGTTTTGAGATTTTGTGATGTGGGCCATTCTCACTGGGGTTAGATGATATCTCAGGGTTGTTTTGATTTGCATTTCTCTAGTATATAGAGATGATGAACATTTTTGCATGTGTTTGTTAGCCATTTGTCTGTCGTCTTTAGAGAAAGTTCTATTCATGTCTTTTGCCCATTGATATATGGGATTGTTGGCTTTTTTCATGTGGATTAATTTGAGTTCTGTATAGATCCTAGTTATCAAGCTTTTGTCTGATTGAAAATGTGCAAATATCCTTTCCCATTGTGTAGGTTGTCTCTTTGCTTTGGTTATTGTCTCCTTAGCTGTACAGAAGCTTTTCAGTTTAATGAAGTCCCATTTGTTTATTTTTGTTGTTGTTGCAATTGCCATGGCAGTCTTCTTCATGAAGTCTTTCCCCAGGCCAATATCTTCCAGTGTTTTTCCTATGCTTTCTTGGAGAATTTTTATTGTTTCATACCTTAAGTTTAAGTCCTTTATCCATCTTTTTTTTTTTGTAGAGACAGAGTCTCACGGTACCGCCCTCAGGTAGAGTGCTGTGGCGTCACACGGCTCACAGCAACCTCTAACTCTTGGGCTTACGTGATTCTCCTGCCTCAGCCTCCCGAGCAGCTGGGACTACAGGTGCCCGCGACAACACCCGGCTATTTTTCTGTTGCAGTTTGGCCAGGGCTAGGGTTTGAACCCACCACCCTCGGCATATGGGGCTGGCGCCCTACTCACTGAGCCACAGGTGCCGCCCTCCTTTATCCATCTTGAATCAATTTTTGTGAGTGGGGAAAGGTGTGGGTCCAGTTTCAGTCTTTTACATGTAGCCATCCAGTTCTCCCAACACCATTTATTGAATAGGGAGTCTTTCCCCCAAGGTATGTTCTTGTTTGGTTTAT
Source organism: Nycticebus coucang (assembly GCF_027406575.1). Lineage (NCBI taxonomy): Eukaryota > Metazoa > Chordata > Mammalia > Primates > Lorisidae > Nycticebus > Nycticebus coucang. The sequence goes on along the minus strand of NC_069784.1, from coordinate 71,311,984 downwards.
CAAAGATTAGGTGGTTGTAAAATGTTAGTTTCATTTCTTGGTGTTCAATTCGATTCCAAGTGTCTATGTCTCTGTTTTTGTGCCAGTACCATGCTGTCTTGAGCACTATGGCTTTGTAGTACAGACTAAAATCTGGTATGCTGATGCCACCAGCTTTATTTTTGTTACAGAGAACTGCCTTAGCTATACGGGTTTTTTCTGGTTCTATACAAAACGCAGAATCATTTTCTCCAAATCTTGAAAGTACGATGTTGGTATTTTGATAGGAATGGCATTGAATAGGTAGATTGCTTTGGGAAGTATAGACATTTTACAATGTTGATTCTTCCCATCCATGAGCATGGTATGTTCTTCCATTTGTTACTATTCTCTGCTATTTCCTTTCTGAGGATTTCATAGTTTTCTTCATAGAGGTCCTTCACCTCCTTCGTTAGGTATATTCCTAGGTATTTCATTTTCTTTGAAACTATGGTGAAGGGAGTTGTGTCCTTAATTAGCTTCTCATCTTGACTGTTATTGGTGTACACAAAGGCTACTGACTTGTGGACATTGATTTTATATCCTGAAACATTACTGTATTTTTTAATGACTTCTAGGAGTCTTGTGGTTGAGTCTTTGTGGTTCTCTAAGTATAAGATCATGTCGTCAGCAAAGAGGGAGAGTTTGACCTCCTCTGCTCCCATTTGGATTCCCTTGATTTCCTTGTCTTGCCTAATTGTATTGGCTAGAACTTCCAGCACTACATTGAATAGTAAAGATGACAGAGGACAACCTTGTGTGGTTCCAGTTCTAAGAGGAAAAGCTTTGAGTTTTACTCGCTTCAGTAAAATATTGGCTGTGGGTTTGTCATAGATAGCTTCAATCAGTTTTAGAAATGTGCCACCTATGCCTATACTCTTCAGTGTTCTAATTAGAAAAGGATGCTGGATTTTATCAAATGCTTTTTCTGTATCTATTGAGAGGATCATGTGATCTTTATTTTTGCCTCTGTTAATATGGTGGATAACGTTTATGGACTTGTGTATGTTAAACCAGCCTTGATTCCCTGGGATGAAGCCTACTTGATCATGATAAATGACTTTTTTGATGATAAGCTATAATCTATTGGCTAGGATTTTGTTGAGAATTTTTGCATCTATATTCATGAGTGAGATTGGTCTGAAATTCTCCTTTTTGTTTGGGTCTTTTCCTGGTTTTGGTATCAGGGTGATGTTTGCTTCATAGAATGTGTTGGGGAAGATTCCCTATTCCTCAGTTTTTTTGGAATAATTTCTGCAGTACAGGAATAAGCTCTTCCTTGAAGATTTGATAGAATTCTGGAGTGAAGCCGTCTGGACCAGGGCATTTTTTGGTTGGAAGATTTTTTATTGTTTCTTTGATCTCAGTGCTTGAAATTGGTCTGTTCAGGAGCTCTATTTCTTCCTGGCTGAGTCTAGGGAGAGGGTGTGATTCCAAATATTGATCCATTTCTTTCACATTGTCAAATTTCTGGGCATAGAGTTTCTGGTAGTATTCAGAGATGATCTCTTGTATCTCTGTGGGATCAGCTGTTATTTCCCCTTTATCATTTCTGATTGAGGTTACTAGAGATTTTACTTTTCTATTCCTCATTAGTCTGGCCAATGGTTTATCTATTTTATTTATTTTTTCAAAAAACCAACTCCTTGTTTCATTAATTTTCTGAATGATTCTTTTGTTTTCAATTTCATTGATCTCTGATTTGATTTTGGATATTTCTTTTCTTCTACTGAGTTTAGGCTTAGATTGTTCTTCTTTTTCCAATTCCATAAGATCTTTTGTGAGATTGTTGATGTGCTCGCTTTCTGTTTTTCGAATGTAGGCATCTAAAGCGATGAATTTTCCTCTCAAAACTGCTTTTGCAGTATCCCACAGGTTTTGGTAGCTTGTGTCTTCATTGTTGTTATGCTCAAGGAAGTTAATGTTTTCCTGTTTTATTTCTTCCTGCACCCATCTGTTATTCAACAGAAGATTGTTTAATTTCCATGCCTTTGTGTTGGGTCGAGCATTTTTGTTAGAGTTGAGTTCCACCTTTAGTGCCTTATGGTCTGAGAAGATACAAGGTAAAATTTCAATTCTTTTGATTCTGTTGATATTTGTTTTGTGTCCCAGGATATGATCAATTTTGGAGAATGTTCCATGGGGTGATGAGAAGAATGTATATTCTTTATCTTTGGGCTGGAGTGTTCTATATGCGTTTATCAAGCGCAGTTGTTCTAGGGTATCATTTAAATCCCTTATATCCTTGTTTAATTTCTGTTTAGAGGATCTGTCCAGCTCTGTAAGAGGAGTGTTAAGGTCCCCTGCTATTATGGTATTATCAGATATCATATTGCTCAGACTGAGTAAGGTCTGTTTCAAGAATCTGGGAGCATTTAAATTGGGTGCGTAAATATTTAGAATTGAAATGTCTTCTTGTTGTATTTTTCCCTTGACCAATATAAAGTGACTGTCTTTGTCTTTTTTGACTTTAGTTGCTTTAAATCCACATGTATCTGAAAATAAGATTGCAACTCCTCTTTTCTTCTGAATTCCATTTGCCTGAAAAATTGTCTTCCAACCCTTGACTCGGAGCCTTAATTTGTCTTTTGAAGCCAGGTGTGTTTCTTGAGACAGCAAATGGATGGCTTGTGTTTTTTAATCCAGTCAACCAATCTATGTCTCTTCAGTGGGGAATTCAAGCCATTAACATTTATTGAGATAATTGATAAGTGTGGTAGTATTCTATTCGTCTTATTTGGTGAGAGTCCATTGCTTAGTTTTATCTTTTGCATCAGTGTGGAGGTTAGGTTCTGTCCTTTAATTTCTGAGTTCTTACTTTGCTGCTGATCCATTGTGTTGGTCAGTGTGCAGAACAGGTTGAAGTATTTCCTGTAGAGCTGGTCTTGCTGTGGCAAATTTCCTCAATGTTTGTATATCCGTAAATGATTTGATTTCTCTGTCAATTTTGAAGCTTAGCTTAGCAGGGTACAGAATTCTGGGCTGGAAATTGTTCTCTTTAAATAGATTAAAGGTAGATGACCATTGTCTTCTTGCTTGGAAAGTTTCATTAGAGAAGTCTGTGGTCACTCTGATGGATTTGCCCCTGTAGGTCAACTGGCGCTTACTCCTGGCAGCTTGCAGAATCTTTTCTTTTGTCTTGACTTTGGACAGGTTCATCACAATGTGTCTTTGAGAAGCTTGGTTAGAGTTGAGGAGACCTGGGGTCCGATAGCCCTCTGAAAGCAGTGTGTCAGAATCTTTGGTGATATTTGGGAAATTTTCTTTTATAATATTCTCTAGTATGGCTTCCATTCCTCTGGGGCATTCTTCTTCCCCTTCTGGAATTCCTATAACTCGTATGTTGGAACGCTTCATAAAGTCCCATAATTCTGACAGTGAACGTTCTGGTTTCTTTCTCTTCTTTTCTGCCTCTTTTACTATCTGAGTTATCTCAAGAACTTTGTCTTCTACCTCTGAAATTCTTTCTTCTGCATGGTCTAACCTGTTGCTTATACTTTCCATTGCATCTTTAAGTTCCGTAATTGACTGTTTCAGTTCCTTCAGCTTTGCTATATCCTTTTTATATCTTCATTTCATTCATCTGTTATTTGATTCTGTTTTTTAGTTTCCTTTTGGTTATTTTCCACTTTATTAGCAGTTTCCTTCATTGTTTCCATCATTTCTTTCATTGCTTTCAACATGTGTATTCTAAATTCCCTTTCTGTCATTCCTAACATTTCTGTATAGGTGAAATCCTCTGCAGTAGCTACCTCATGGTCCCTTGGCGGGGTTGTTCTGGACTGGTTCTTCATGTTGCGTGGAGTTTTCTGCTGATTCTTCCTCATGAGTGATTTCTTTTATCTGTTTCCTTGCCCTAATTTTCCTTTCACTTCCTCTTGCTCTTTAAGTTCTTGTGCCTGTGGACTAAGGGTTACAGGACCAGAAGTGTGAGAAGGTTGAAGAGTAAAAAAGGGATGAAAGAAAGGAGGACCGAGTTATAAGAAAAAAAAAAAATAGAGAAAGGAGAGGTGGTGGGTGAAAGCAATATTGACAAAAAGAAGAGAGGCACAGAAAGAGGGAGACAGAGCAATATAGGTGTACAGTAGGGTACTTTGATACAACCTTAAAAAAAACACACCTTCTGGGAGTGCCCAGCTGGGTGGTTCCCTTGAGGTCAGCAGCTCTTTGCTAACCTGATCAGACACAGTACCCCACCTCCACCAAGTAGAGAGGAAAGACAAAAATGCTATAAATCAAACCAAAACAAGCAAACAGAAAACTTTACGGGATAAAATTGTGTGGAAAACCAAATAATAGCGGTAGAAATACTAACAAAAATGAAGTTCTAATTATTGAAATAGGCAGCAATGCCTCATATGGGAAATTATAATTAAACTAGAAAAATTGAGAAAGAAAAAGGATCTGTATGGACGAGGTTGAACTTAAAAAACAAAACAACAATCAACAACATCAAAATAAACAAAAAGAACAACCAAACCAAAAAAAAAAAAAAAAAAAAAACACAACCAAAAACAAAGCAGTATGTATATGTTATTGAATATTGTCTGGGCAACACGTCGTCTTCTGGGGTATGAGATGTTAATCACAGTTCTGATACGACTGGAGGCTGCTAGTTTCTCAAACCCCAGCAGGTAGACACCCTAAATCTCTCTTCAGCCCACTTAAAAGGCACTTTGAACTTGTTCACTTACTGAGCAGAAGCTTTCCCAGGGAAGTGCTTGTCACTGGAATCACTGCTGAAGTGGCTATCCACTTACGCTGTGTGCCAAAACTGGTCTCCCTCTGCCCCCGAGGGTTAGGGCTGCAAGGCAGCTCAGACCCCGCCCTTAGGCTACTTGGTCGCTGGGTTACCAGCTCCCACCCAATTCTAGCTCTGCGACCCTGAGGGCCGAGCTTGCTGGGGCAGATCGCTCACAATGGCTGCCTGTGACCCAGAGCCAAACACTATTAGCTCCGTCTGGCTCAGCGGCTCAACTGGGGCCCTAGACAAAGGCCAAAGTTCTCCGCACTCCCGCTCAGGCTCTCCCCAAGGCAGTTCAGCTGAGTGCCAAGTCCAAAGACACCAAAACAGTTCACAGGTAAGGCCTTTCTGGTTTGCAGTCTTGCTGCTACTGAACTTACAGTTGCGGGCGGGTTTAGACGGATTGAACACACGCGACCACTTCCCGTTTTTCCACTGTTTTAGTCCTCCTCTTGGGGTCCAGAAGTCTCTCGCTGACTCCCTGTATCCTCTCAGGGGTGATGATAGGCAGATCCCACCAGCCAGAGATGCCTGGAGTCCTATCTCCCCAGACTCACGGTGCCCAGATGCAAGGAAGCTGTTACTCGGCTGCCATCTTGCTCCGCCTCCCAGTTATTCTTATCTTTGAAAAAGGTCACCAGGGCAACTAATTCTCATTTCTGTCTTACAATTTTATGTAAATGAAAGATTGAAATTTTGAGATGGTTTATTACACAGGATACCTGGTAGTGTTTATGACCCAAAGGATTATTTTATGCATCTTTAAAATACCATAAGCTGTTAACGGAAATGGAAGGCATGAGATATAATTAAAATTTATAAATCTTTTCATCTTTCTATAGAATCTAAATTTTACTGTTTTCTAGTCTTATTTTGGTAAGTGATCTTTCCAAGAGGGACAAAGTCCACAATTAGGTACCTACATCTACATTTTTGATTTAGACAAGAAATTAAAGTACTTCCTGACAATGAACCAAGGGCAGCTTTTATAATTTCTTTGTGTGGCCTGATATAACATACTCCACATGCTTGCTAATGTCCACATCTATTACATTTTATTTAAAAACCACTCATTCAAAAACACAAATGAAAGTGTGATTACTTACATCATTTCTATTATATTTTCATTTTAAATTTGATTATTTATAAGCTGTTAACCACAATTAAGTCTTCTCAATATGTATTATGTCTTTCAAGTTCCTCCTCAGTATTTCACTTAAATGTGCATAATGAAAACAAAATCTCTTGAAATGACTAACATTTTTCTATTTGAAAATGAAGGATAATGGTACTAACTCCTTTCTAGATTTTATTTCCTTTTGGTATAAAGCTCATTGCTGTTTTTTGAAGCTCAACTGAAAAATTACACTGAATACAAAATCACATTATTTGCAAAAAACTTTCATAAACAGTTGAAATGGAAATAAAATTGGGTTAGTTAAGGATATAGAAGACAATCTATTACAGAATCACTTCTAGAAAATTGAAATTATTTTCTGGAACAATTCAGAAGATTAAGATATCACAACTTTACTGAATTGATCACCTCCTTTGTTAAATTAGGAGTTGATCTGCAACTCAACAATATTGATGGACTTCATACATATGTGTGAGGAGATCTGACAATTAAATTCATGAACTCATCCTAGAAAAAGTGCTACATGGTCACCTTCAAAACACTCTTATTGGGAAGCTATGCATCTATGACAGCATCTAGTCCACCTTTAAAATCAATAGTGGAACTCTTTTTCTGGAATGGCTATCAAAGCTGTCATCAGGTTACTCTTGATGTCCTGAATGTTATCAAAATACTTTACTTTCAATATTGCCTTTATCTTTTGGTAAAGGAAAAAGTAATTTGAGCCCAAAGCAGGTGAGTAGGGAGGGTGTTCCCATATAGTTGTTTTCTAGCTAAAAACTTTTTCATAAACAGTGCTGTGTGAGCTGGTGCATTGCTGTGATGCAAAAGCCATGAGATGTTGGCTAAAATTTTTCAGTTAAGATATTCTTGTTTCTACATTGATGTTTATTTTATCTGCTATGCTTCTCACAGTTAGCCAACAATTTGACTGCACAGTTCAATGACTTTTTGCAATGTTTTAATCAGTTCTGTTGTTACTGGCCACTCTGTGACACTTTTTCTCCAAAAGCTTAATTAATTTGTACACTGCTGTTTTCTTCATTGCATTATCATAAACTTGGACTAACATCTTTCTGATTTCACTTCCACTCTTGTCAAATTCACCAAGAAATTTACAAATGTTTGTCTAGAGAATAGTGAATAACTTAAACAGGAAAGTTATATACACACAATGGTTGCCTGGTGACATTCTTGCAATAGCACATGATAGCACACAGCAACGAGAATAAATAGTACTCAGCAAGATAACCCAATACATGGAAATGAATACAACTGTGAGACACTGGTATACCAAGGTTACGAAAACTTACTTAGTTGTTTGTATATGCGGCCAACATAAGTGCATGGTGGCAAGTTCACAAACTTACTGTCACATCTTGTATACACATGCTCAAAAGAAACTTAAACTATTTCCCAATTTCATGTTTCAAGATATTTACATGCATACTGAGTATTTTTTAATTAATTATATTTTAATTATGTCACTTTAAAATTCTATATTTGAATTTCAAAGTACTTGTAAGCATAACTAAAATGTTCAAATATTAGAAACACATAATATTCTTCTAATCATTAGAAAGCTGGAATAGTTTAAGTTTAAAGAAAAATTCTGGGAAGACTGAAATAACTGACACAGGGGAAAGTTATATGCACACAGTGGATAGGAGATAACTCTCACTTGAACCTTTGGCTCATTTGCCAATGTCAAAATAATGAGACCCCCTGTACTTGAGCTTCCCGTGAACTCACCTGGAGGTCTGATGACGTACATAACTTAACATAATGTGGAAACATGAATTGTTCTACAATAGGTTTTGCTTTTCTACCTCCATGCCCCTGCCAGTATGGATATTTAGGGACACACAACACTGTTCTTTTGTATTACAAGATGGTTGTTTAAACTTTTGGAAATGTAGACAGCAAAACTGATGAATCGTCTCAATTGTTTTATTACAATTACCCTACACTTCACACCAAAATGATATGACTTTATTGCTTTATTTAAGAATATAACTCAACCACAAAGATTACATACTTTTTTCTTTTGTCTCCTTCAACTGTGTAATGTCTTTAAAAAGTGGACTGAGTGAAAACTGAATTAATGAAATGAATCATAAAAGTAGCAGTTAACTTCTTTTTAAATTAGAAAAAAAACAAAACGAACAATTCAGACATATTGCACCTTTACATTTCTTATTGGATTGTTATAGAGTGATGATTTCTGTTTCTCCTTTAAAGTCTCTCACATTAGAGGAGGCAAATGTATTTTTATTTCTTCTTCAACTAAAGAAATAAAATCTAAGAGATAATAAAATCCATTCATATTCATTTTAAGATAGTTAAATCCATTTAAGCATACCTTTTTTTAAAGTATACCCTATTAGTCTCTCTTAAATATGTTCTTTTTTCTCCACACACTGTTACCATCATTCCTGGCCTAAAACACTTAAACTTCATAACTTTATAGCAGGTTTTCACATACTGCACAAACAATAATAATAATCTTGTTAAATTGCATATAACAAGAAGCAAAAGTTATTAGATTAGTTTTAAATCAACTCAAATTCTAGCCCAAAATATAATTGAATATTTTCATCTACATACACCAGACCTTTCCCCATTTTAATATAATTATATATCCTCACCACTCTCAAGACAATAAAATCCAATTTTATATTCTGGTCAATCACTTGCTTTTTTCATTAGAGAATGCATCACATAGCCAGACATTATATAGGTGGGTACCTATAGTCTCAGATACTTGGAAGGCTGAGGCAAGAAGATTGCTTGAGCTCAAGAGTTTGAGATTGCTGTGAGCTATAAGCCATGGCACTCTACCTAGGGCAACAAAGTGAGACTCTGTCTCAAAAAAAAAAAAATCATAAAACTTTTCATTATTATTAAATAGGAATTTAAATAATCATTTTAAAGAATAATTAATAATTTAATATATAATACATTATTTAGACTTGGCTCGGTGCCTGTAGCTCAAGTGGCTAAGGTGCCAGCCACATACACCAGTACTGGAGGATTCGAATCCAACCAGGCCTGCTGAACAACAATGACAACTACAACCAAGAAATAGCAGGTGCCTGTGGTCCCAGCTACTTGGGAGGCAGAGGCAGGAGAATCTCTGGAGCCCAAGAGTTGGAGGTTGCTGTGAACTGTTATGCCACAGCACTCTACCCAGGGTGGCAGCTTGAGGCTCTGTCTCAAATAAAAGAATATTTAAACAATACACTATTGAAGAAAACTGGTTTATATCAAATTTCTGTGAATATAAAGAATATAAAGAGAAAAACCTCTTACACTTAAATTTCAGGGTTTTATTTTCCAATTTTTATGTTAAATTCTTAAAATTAGGTAGAGAAACAAGAAATCTTTTGGAGTTTTTAATACATATTGCAAGATATTTTCCATGAAAGTTATACCATGTTTTCTTGTTATCTGGGTTTTATTTTCCAATTTTTATGTTAAATTCTTAAAATTAGGTAGAGAAACAAGAAATCTTTTGGAGTTTTTAATACATATTGCAAGATATTTTCCATGAAAGTTATACCATGTTTTCTCCTTATCTGGGTTAATCGTGGTTCCCAGTAGGAAAGTATTATCTAGGGGACTGTACAAACCATTGATGGTCAAACTTATGACAGAAAACCCAAGGTAATAGGATTAAGGAGGGGCCCAGTATCATGCAGACCCCACAAAATTGAGTGGGGAGTGTGCTGTCCTCTACTGTATTCTGGAAGAGTTCGTATAAATTGGTATTGAGTCTTCAGTGTTTTGTATAATTCCCAAGAGAAGCTGTCTGGCCCTGGATTTTTCTTCACTGGGAAGTTTTAATGAAAGTTTTCAATTTTTTTAGTAGATACTAAGTTTCTACTTATTCTTGTTTAACTTTGATAATTCGTGTGTGTGTATGTATATACACCCTGATTAAAGGTTTCTATTAGTTCTTAACTGAACTTTGAAATTCGTGACTCTCAAAAATTTGTCTGTTTCACTAACGTAGTTGATTTCATGGCCTCAACTGTTTATAATATGTCCATATTATTTTTTTAATATTGATTATCTTCTCTTAATTTCTGGTATTTGTAATTTGCATTTTTTGTCAGTGATCCTGCCTGCCATCCCCGTGTTCATTTCATGGTGTTACTCTGTCCTTGTGTTGCTACCATCCCATTTAGACAGACCTTTGTCAGCTAGCTCGCATCTTCTCTGTCTCTGTTATTACTCTATTTCATTTATTGTTTTGAATTATTGCTCTTGTCCTTTTCAAAATGCCTAGTTGGTGTTTTGTTAATTTATTTTTCCCCTAGAAAAACAGCTTGTTAATTTATTTATTATTGATAACTGTTTATTATAATTTACAAACATATGCCGTCTCTTTACTAATGTTATTATTCTACTCTGCTGTTTATTGTATCATTACTCTCTTTATTCTTTCAGTCAGATGATGCTTAATTTGTATGTTTTCCTTTTTTTTAATTTAATTCATGCAATGACAAAGGCTATGTATTTTCCTCTAAGAGTGTGGCTTGTGCTCTACCCCACAGGTTTTCAGATATAATATTTTTACTGCTGCTTTTATGAAATTTGGCCAATTTAGTTTCATTTCCGATTTAAACCAAGTTGATTTATGTTTTCTATCTCACAGGCAAGTGATGTCTTTGCTTTCTGAATTTTGGGGGGCAAGGGGGCACAGTCTTGTTCTCCTGCCCAGCCTAGAGTGTCATGGCATCAGCCTAACTCACAGCAACCTCAAACTCCCGGGTTCGAGGGATCCACCTGCTTCAACTTCTCCAGTAGCTGAGACTACAGGAGCCTGCCACCATGCCCAGCTAATTTTTCTAATTTTGGTAGAGAGGGGTTCTCCTCTTGCTTAGGCTGGTCTTGAACGCCTCAGCTGGGGTGATCCTCACCTCTTGGCATCCCAGAGTGCTAGGATTACAGATGTGAGCCACTGTGCCCGGCCCTTTTTTCCAATATTTTTAAAACATTTATTTCTATTTTTACTAAATTCTGATAGGAAACTATTTTTATTAATAGATGCTCAAGGACAACATAATATATTTAAAAATTTTACATTTACACATAGTAATTATACATATTTCTGGGGTACTGTGTAGCATTTATACTCCCACCAACAGTATATAAGCATTTCCTTTTCTCTGCATCCTCCTTAGCATCTGTTGTTTTTGGTTTTGGAATAATAACCATTGTAACTGAGGTGTGATGATGTCTCATTATACTTCTGATTTCCATTTCTCTGATGGTTATTGATGCCAAACAGTTTTTCATATACCTGTTGGCCACTTGTCCTCTTTTGAGAAATGTCTATTCATGTTCTGTGCTGCTTTTTAATGGAATTATTTGGCTTTTTATACTGCTGAGTTACTTGTGTTCTTTGTATATTGTGGGCATTAGTTTTCCTTGTCAGATGAGTAGTTGCAAATATATTCTCCCATTAAAAAGGTTGTCTCTTCACTCTGTTGACCGATTGTTTCGATGATACACAGGAGATTTTTCACTTAACACTTTCCCCGTTTGTCTCTCGTGGTGAGGGACAAGGATCTCTGCATGCTTCCTGTCCAACTTTAACTTCTTTTTTCTTGCGGTTCAAGAGGCAGTTATAGACTGACCCTCCCTGGGTTATCACTGAGGCTAACATACCATAGTTAAAAACTATGTCTACAAAGATTCAAAGAGGGGGAAAAATATATGAAGAAGGACACAAAAGTCTATGGAAGTCGACTGCCAGTTTCTCCAGAATACACTTTCTTTTTTTTTTTTTAATTTTTATTTATTATTAAATCATGGCTGTGTACATTAATGCAATCATAGGGCACCACCATACACTGATTTTAATATTTTTATCACACTGGTTAACAAGCCTTCCTGGCATTTTCTTAGTTATTGTGTTGAGACATTTACACTCTACATCCAGTAAGTTTCACATGTACCCTTGTAAGGTGCACCATAGGTGTGGTCCCACCAATCACCCTCCCTCCACCCATCCTTCCCCCTCCCATCCTCTCCCTTTCCCTCTCCCTCTCCCCTTCCCCATATTCTTAGGTTATAATTGGGTTATAGCTTTCATATGAAAGCTATAAATTAGTTTCATAGTAGGGCTGAGTACATTGGATACATTTTCTTCCATTCTTGAGATACTTTAGTAAGAAGAACATGTTCCAGCTCCATCCATGTTAACATGAAAGAGGTAAAGTCTCCATCTTTCTTTAAGGCTGCATAATATTCCACGGTGTACATATACCACAATTTATTAATCCATTCATGGAGCAATGGGCACTTGGGCTTTTTCATTGTTCTGCGTATGGACATCCAGTCTTCCCAGTACAATTTATTCAGTCTGATCTTTACCCAATGTATGTTCTTGACATTTTTGTTGAAAATCAGTCAGCTAAAATTATGTGGATTTATTTCAGAGTTCTCTGTTCTGTTCCATATTTAGTGTGTTTGTTTTTAAGCCAGTTTGTAAGTGTTTTAGTTATTATAGCATTGAGATAGATTTTAAAGTCAGCTACTGTGATGCTCTCAGCTTTGTTTTATTTACTTAGGGAGGTTTTGGTGATTCATACTTTTATTATGGTGATACATGAATGTTAGAATTTTTTTACATTTATGTTAAACTGCCATTTGTATTTTGATAGGGATAGTACTGAATAAGTACATTGTTTGAGGAAATATTGTAATTTTAACAATTTAAAATGATCCTTCAACCCATGAACATAGGATATGCTTTCACATTTTGCGTCCTCTTTAATTTCTTTTGTCAGTGTTTCATAGTTTCCACTATAAGATATCTAACCTCTTAGCTTAAATTTATTTTTTGGTATTTATATTTTGTAGTTATTATAATTGAGATTGCTTTCTTGATTTCATTTTCGGTTAATTCATTATTTGTGTATAGAAGTACTACTGATGTTTTATGTTGATTTTATGTTCTGAAACTTTACTAAATTCATTATTCATTTCTAAGAGTTTTTGTGGAGTCTTTAGATTTTTCCATTTATAAGATTATATCATCTGCAAGGAGAGACATTTTAACTTCCTCATTTCCAATTTGGGTGGCCTTTATTTCTTTCTCCTGCCTAAGGAGTTAATGAATCCTTAGGAGATAATATGTGTCCATTAAAATATTAATAACTTTGTATTTATGATTCCTAATATTCAGTGAACTCGTATCACCTACAGATGCAGAAATTTAAAATTTAAGGATTTTTCCCTAGATTTTTGAGGTGTTTCTCCACATATTCTGTTTTATTCCTAGGAAGCACCAATTATCTATATTTATAAATTCCTCATATTTTTTGATCTCTCAACTTCTCTTAGATGATTTTCATTCCTTTCCTTTACTAATATTCAAAAATATCCTTTCTGATTTCGTCTTAAAATAATGAATTACATTTTTTTCTTTTTCCTCCTCCCAGCTTTGTGTTTTAATTGCCACATGTATTACATCTACGTGCATTGAAAGCTTCCCCTTCCAACAACGTTATAATTTTGGTTTTTAACAATCATATATATTATTATTATTGTTTTTTAATTTTTTTATTGTTAAATCATAGGTGTGTACATTAGTGCAATCGCCTGTACCCATTCTAAGATGCACCATAGATGTGGCCCCACCCATTACCCTCCCTCCACCAAAAACTCCCCCTTCCCTTCCCCTTCCTTGGCCCTTTCCCCTTAGTCTTGTGCTATAGTTGGGTTATAGTCTTCATGTGAAAGCTATAATTTAGCTTCATGGTAGGGCTGAGTACATTGGATACTTTTTCTTCCATTCCTGAGATACTTTGCTAAGAAGAATATGTTCCAGCTTCATCCATGTAAACATGAAAGAGGTAAAGTCTCCATCTTTCTTTAAGGCTGCATAATATTCCATGGTATACATGTACCACAATTTGCTAGTCCATTCGTGGGTCAATGGGCACTTGGGCTTCTTCCATGACTTAGCAATTATGAATTGGGCTGCAATAAACATTCTGGTACAGATGTCTTTGTTATATTGTGGTTTTTGGTCTTCTGGGTATAAACCTAGTAAAGGAATTATAAGATCGAATGGCAGGTCTATTTTTAGGTCTCTAAGTGTTCTCCAAACATCCTTCCAGAAGGAACATATTAGTGGGCATTCCCACCAGCAGTGTAGAAATGGGCCCTTTCCTCCACATCCACGCCAACATTTCTGGTTTTGGGATTTTGTTATGTGGGCTACTCTTACTGGGGTTAGGTGATATTTCAGAGTAGTTTTGATTTGCATTTCTCTGATGATTAAGGATGATGAGCCTTTTTTCATGTGTTTGTAGATCTTATGTCGGTCTTCTTTAGAGAAGTTTCTTTTCAAGTCCATGCTCACCCTGAGATGGGGTCACGTGTTCTTTTCTTGTTAATATGTTTGAGTTCTCTGTGGATTCTGCTAATTAGACCTTTATCGGAGGTATAACCTGCAAATATTTTCTCCCATTCTAAGGGCTGTCTGCTTGCTTTACCCACTATGTTCTTGGCTGTGCAGAAGCTTTTTGGCTTGATCAGGTCCCAGTAGTGTATTTTTGATACTGCTTCAATTGCCTGGGGAGTCCTCCTCATAAAATAGTCACCCAGGCCGATTCCTTCAAGAGTTTTCCCTGTACTTTCTTCAAGTATTTTTATAGTTTCATGTCTTAAGTTTAAATCTTTTATCCAGTGAGAGTCTATCTTAGTTAATGGTGAAAGGTGTGGGTCTAGTTTCAATCTTCTGCAGGTTGCCAGCCAGTTTACCCAGCACCATTTGTTAAATAGGGAATCTTTTCCCCACTGAATGTTTTTAATTGGCTTGTCAAAGATCAAATAACGGTAAGTAGCTGGATCCATCTCTTGGTTCTCTATTCTGTTCCAGACATCTACTTCTCTGCTTTTGTGCCACTACCATGCTGTTTTGATCACTATGGATTTATAGTACAGTCCCAGGTCTGGTAGCGTGATTCCTCCTGCTTTGTTTTTATTGCTCAGTAATGTTTTGGCTATTCGAGGTTTTTTTCTGATTCCATATTAAAAGAAGTATTATTTTTTCAAGATCTTTAAAGTATGACAATGGAGCTTTAATAGGAATTGCATTAAAATTATATATTGCTTTGGGCAGTATGGACATTTTAACAATGTTGATTCTTCCCAGCCATGAGCATGGTATGTTTTTCCATCTGTTAACATCTTCAGCTATTTCTTTTCTTAGAGTTTCATAGTTCTCTTTGTAGAGATCTTTCACGTGCTTTGTTAGGTATACTCCCAAATATTTCATCTTCTTTGGCACTACCGTGAAAGGAATAGAGTCCTTGACTGTTTGTTCGGCATGCTTATTGTTGGTATATATAAAGGCTACAGATTAATGGGTGTTGATTTTGTAGCCTGAGACATTGCTATATTCCTTGATCACTTCTAAAAGTTTTGTAGTAGAATCCCTAGTGTTTTCCAGATATACAATCATATCATCTGCGAAGAGTGAAAGTTTGATCTCTTCTGACCCTATGTGGATACCCTTGATCACCTTTTCTTCCCTAATTGCAATGGCTAAAACTTCCATGACAATGTTAAAGAGCAATGGAGACAATGGGCAACCTTGCCTGGTTCCTGGTCTAAGTGGAAATGATTTCAATTTAACTCCATTCAATATGATATTGTTTGTGGGTTTGCTGTAGATGGCCTCTGTTAGTTTAAGAAATGTCCTTTCTATACCAATTTTCTTAAGTGCTCTGATCGTGAAGGAATGCTGGATATTATCAAAAGCTTTTTCTGCATCAATTGAAAGAATCATATGGTCTTTATTTTTAAGTTTGTTTATGTGTTGAATTACATTTATAGATTTACGTATATTGAACCAGCCTTGAGACCCTGGGATAAATCCGACTTGGTCATGGTGTATAATTTTTTTGATGTGTTGTTGGATTCTGTTTGTTAGGATCTTATTGAGTATTTTAGCATCAATATTTATTAGTGATATTGGACTATAATTATCTTTTTCTTGTTGGGTCTTTCCCTGGTTTGGGGATCAAGGTGATGTTTGCTTCATAGAATGTGCTGGGTAATATTCCTTCTTTTTCTATATTTTGGAAGAGGTTTAGTAGTATAGGTACTAGTTCTTCTTGAAATGTTTGGTAGAATTCTGACGTAAAGCCATCTGGTCCTGGGCTTTTCTTTTTAGGGAGATTTTGTATAGTTGATGCTATTTCAGAACTTGATATAGGCCTGTTCAACATTTCCACTTCGTTCTGGCTAGTCTTGGTAGGTGCCGTGCTTCCAGGTATTGGTCAATTTCTTTCAGATTTTCCTATTTGTGAGAGTAGAGTTTCTTGTAGTATTCATTAAGGATTTTTTGAATTTCTGAGGGGTCTGTTGTTATTTCATCATTACCATTTCTGGTTGATGAAATTAGAGATTTTACTCTTTTTTTCCTGGTTAGGTTGGCCAAAGGTTTATCTATTTTATTGATCTTTTCAAAAAACCAGCTTTTAGATTTATTGATCTGTTGTATAATTCTTTTGTTTTAAATTTCATTTAATTCTGCTCTGATTTTATTTGTTTTTTTTATTTATTTTTGATTTTTATTAAACCATAGCTGTGTACATTAGTATGATCGTGGGGCACCATACACTTGGTTCATAGATCATTTGACACATTTTCATTACATTAGTTAACATAGCTTTTGTAGCATTTTCTTAGTTATTTTGCTAAGACCTTTACATTCCACATTTACTAGGATTCACATATACCCTTGTAAGATGCACCACAGGTGTAATCCCATTAATCCCTCTCCTTCCCCTTCCCTCCCCTCCCTTTCCCCTTTTTCCCTATTCTTAGGTTGTAACTGGGTTATAGCTTTTATGTGAAGGTCCTACATTACTTTCATAATAAGGGTGAGTACATTGGGTACTTTTCTTTTATTCTTGAGACACTTTACTAAGAAGAATATGTTCCAGCTCCATCCATGTAAACATGAAAGAGGTAAAGCCTCCATCTTTCTTTATGGCTGCATAATATTCCATGGTATACATATACCACAATTTATTAATCCATTCGTGGATCAATGGGCACTTGGGCTTTTTCCATGACTTAGCAATTATGAATTGGGCTGCAATAAATATTCTGATACAAATATCTTTGTTAAGGTGTGATTTTTGTTCTTCTGGGTATATGCCCAGTAGGGGGATTACAGGATTGAATGGCAGATCTATTTTTAGATCTCTAAGTGTTCTCCATATCTCTTTCCAAAAGGAATGTATTAATTTGCATTCCCACCAGCAATGCAAAAGTGTTCCCTTTTCTCCACATCCATGCCAACATCTCTGGTCTTGGGATTTTGTAATATAGGCTAATCTCACTGGAGTTAGATGATATCTCAAAGTAGTTTTGATTTGCATTTCTCTGATGATTAAAGATGATGAGCATTTTTTCATATGTCTGAAGGCCGTGTGCCTGTCTTCTTCAGAGAAGTTTCTCTTCAAGTCCCTTGCCCAGCCTGCGATGGGATCCCTTGTTCTTTTCATGCTAATGCGTTCGAGTTCTCTGTGGATTCTGGTTATTAAACCTTTGTTGGAGACATAACCTGCAAATATCTTCTCCCATTCTGAGGACTGTTTGCTTGCTTTACTTACTGTGTTCTTGGCTGTGCAGAAGCTTTTTAGTTTGATCAAGTCCCAATAGTGTATTTTTGAAGCAGCTTCAATTGCACAAGGGGTCCTTCTCAAAAAAAACTCGCCCAATCCAATTTCTTCAAGGATTTTCTCTACACTCTCCTTTAGTATTTTTATAGTTTCATGTCTTAGGTTTAAATCTTTAATCCAGTGAGAGTCTTTCTTGGTTAATGGTGAGAGGTGTGGGTCCAGTTTCAGTCTTCTACAGGTTGCCAGCCAGTTCACCCAGAACCATTTGTTAAATAGGGAATCTTTTCCCCACTGAATGTTTTTAATTGGCTTGTCAAAGATTAAATAACGGTAAGTAGCTGGATTCATCTCTTGGTTCTCTATTCTGTTCTAGATATCTACTTCTCTGTTTTTGTGCCAGTACCATGCTGTTTTGATCACTATCGATTTGTAGTATAGTCTGAGGTCTGGTAGCGTGATTCCTCCTGCTTTGTTTTTATTTTTGAGTAATGTCTTGGCTATTCGAGGTTTTTTCTGATTCCATATAAAACTAAGAATTATTTTTTCAAGATCTTTAAAGTATGACAGTTTAGCTTTAATAGGGATTGCGTTGAAATTATATATTGCTTTGGGTAGTATAGACATTTTTACAATGTTGATTCTTCCCAACCATGAGCATGGTATGTTTTTCCATTTGTTAACATTCTCAGCTATCTCTTTTCTTAGAGTTTCATAGTTGTCTTTATAGAGATCTTTCACGTCCTTTGTTAGATAAATTCCCAAGTATTTAATCTTCTTTGGCACTACTGTGAATGGGATAGAGTCCTTAATTGTTTTTTCAACTTGACTATTGTTGATATATATAAAGGCTACCGATTTATGAATGTTCATTTTGTAAACTGAGACACTGCTGTATTCCTTAATCACTTCTAAGAGTTTTGTAGTAGAGTCCCTAGTATTTTCCAGATATACAATCATATCATCTGCGAAGAGCGAAAGTTTGATCTCTTCTGACCCTATGTGGACACCCTTGATCACCTTTTCTTCCCTAATTGCGGTGGCTAAAACTTCCATTACAATGTTAAAGAGCAATGGAGACAATGGGCAGCCTTGTCTGGTTCCTGATCTAAGTGGAAATGATTCCAATTTAACTCCATTCAATATGATATTGGCTGTGGGTTTGCTGTAGATGGCCTCTATCAGTTTAAGAAATGTCCCTTCTATACCAATTTTCTTAAGTGTTCTGATCATGAATGGATGTTGGATGTTATCAAAAGCTTTTTCTGCATCGATTGAGAGAATCATATGGTCTTTCTTTTTTAATTTGTTTATGTGCTGTATTACATTTATAGATTTACGTATATTGAACCAGCCTTGAGACCCTGGGATAAAACCGACTTGGTCATGATGTATGATTTGTTTGATATGTTGCTGGATTCTCTTTGTTAGAATCTTGTTGAATATTTTTGCATCTATATTCATTAGTGATATTGGTCTATAATTTTCTTTTCTTGTTGGGTCTTTTCCTGGTTTGGGAATCATGGTGATGTTTGCTTCATAGAATGTGTTGGGTAGTCTTCCTTCTTTTTCTACCTTTTGGAACAGGTTGAGTAGTATAGGTACTAATTCCTCTTTAAAGGTTTGGTAGAATTCTGATGTGAAACCATCTGGTCCCAGGCTTTTCTTTTTGGAGAGATTTTGTATGGTTGATGATATTTTATAACTTGATTTGGGCCTGTTCAACATTTCTACTTGTTTTTGATTAAGTCTTGGAAGGTGACGTGCTTCCAAGTAACGGTCGATTTCCTTCAGATTTTCGTATTTCTGAGAGTAAAGTTTCTTGTAATATTCATTAAGGTTTTTTTTTTATTTCTGAGGAGTCTGTTGTTATTTCATCTTTGTTATTTCTGATTGATGATGTTAGAGGTTTTACTCTTTTTTTCCTGATTAGGTCGGCCAAAGGTTTATCTATTTCGTTGACCTTTTGAAAAAACCAGCTTTTTGATTTATTGATCTGTTGTATTATTCTTTTGTTTTCAATTTCATTTAGTTCTGCTCTGATTTTGGTTATTGCTTTTCTTTTACTGGATTTGGGGTTGGAGTGTTCTTCCATTTCCAGTCTCTTAAGATGTCCCATTAAGTTGCTTACTTCCTCTTTTTCTGTTCTCTGGAGGAAGGCTTGCAGTGCTATAAATTTCCCTCTTAGAACTGCCTTTGCGGTTTCCCAGAGGTTCTGATAGTTCGTGTCTTCATTGTCCTTTTGTTCCAGAAATTTGGCAATTTCCTTCTTGATCTCATCTCTGACCCAGCTATCATTCAGCATAAGGTTATTTAACTTCCATGTTTTTGTATGTGTATGCAGATTCCTGTTGTTACTCATCTCAAGTTTTATTCCATGGCGGTCCGAGAAGATGCATAGAATAATTTCTATTCCTTTAAGTTTGCTGAGGTTAGACTTGTGACCTAAGATGTGATCGATTCTGGAGTAAGTTCCGTGGGCTGATGAGAAGTACGTGTATTCAGTTTTGTTAGGATGAAAGGTTCTGTAGGTGTCTGCTAAATCTAAATGCTGGATGGTTAGATTTAAATCTAGAATTTCTTTACTCAGCTTTTTGTTGGAGGATCAATCCATCACTGCCAAAGGAGTGTTAAAATCTTCAACTATTATAGACTTGGAGGAAATCAAGTTGCTCATGTCTGTTAGAGTTTCTCTTATAAATTGAGGTGCATTCTGGTTGGGTGCATAGATACTAATAATTGAAATCTCATCATATTGAGTCTTACCCTTAACGAATATGAAGTGACCATTTTTGTCCTTCCTTACTTTTGTTGGTTTAAAGCCTATTGTGTCTGCAAATAAAATTGCAACTCCTGCTTTTTTCTGGTTACCATTTGCCTGAAATATGGATGACCACCCTTTCACCTTGAGTCTGTATTTGTCTTGTAAGTTAAGATGTGACTCTTGCATGCAACAAATGTCTGTCCTGAGTTTTTGTATCCAGTCAGCTAACCTATGTCTCTTTAGAGGGCAGTTTAAGCCATTCACATTAATGGAGAGTATTGATAAGTTTGGTGAAATTTGGGGTATTGAGTTTTTTGAAAGTCCATTAGGCATTTTTTTTTTTTTTTTTTTTAGAGACAGAGTCTCACTTTATGGCCCTCAGTAGAGTGCTGTGGCCTCACACAGCTCACAGCAACCTCCAACTCCTGGGCTTAAGCGATTCTCTTGCCTCAGCCTCCCGAGTATCTGGGACTACAGGTGGCTGCTACAATGCCCGGCTATTTTTTGGTTGCAGTTTGGCCGGGGCTGGGTTTGAACCCATCACCCTCGGTATATGGGGCTGGCGCCTTACCGACTGAGCCACAGGCGCCGCCCCAGTGGGCATTTTTAATCCTTTTGCCATTGTGGAAGTTGGAGTTTGATCAGAAGTTTCTGAGTGAGTTTACTTTTGTAGTAGAGGATTGGGCTGGTTATTATGGAGGATAGGTCTGAGAATATCCTGAAGAGCTGGTTTGGTTATGGCAAATTTCTTTAGCATATGTATGTCATTAAAGTATTTAATTTCTCTGTCGTAAATGAAACTCAGTTTAGCTGGGTACAAGATCCAGGGTTGAAAGTTATTTTGCTTGAGGAGATTAAATGTTGATGACCACCCTCTTCTGGCTTGAAAAGTTTCAGCAGAGAGATCTCCAGTCATTCTAATGTTCTTCCCTTTGAAGGTAATAGATTTCTTTCGCCTAGCTGCTTTGAGAATTTTCTCCTTCATATTAACTTTAGTGAAGTTAATTATGATATGCCTGGGGGATGTCTTGTTGGGGTTGAGTCGTGCTGGGGTTCTGAAGCTATCTACTATCTGAATTTCAGGTTCTCTAGACATGTCTGGAAAATTCTCTTTCATAATTTCATGCAGAAGGGCCTCTGTGCCCAGTGAGGCCACTTCATCTGTTTCAGGAATTCCTATGAGATGGATATTTGCCTTCTTCGAGTTATCCCAGAGCTCTCTGAGTGAGTGATCCATTTTTGCTCTCCATTTCTCTTCCTCTTTGAGAGTTTGGGAGCATTCAAAGGCTTTATCTTCGATGTCAGAGATCTTTTCTTCTGCTTGGTCCATTCTGTTGCTAAGGGATTCTACTGTATTTTTCATATCTTTGAGAGCTGCAAATTCTTGTTTCAGTGTGTCTAAGTCTTTTTTGGTTTTGTCTTTAAATTTGTTAAATTCTTGAGACAGCTTTTGAATTTCTCCACGAATTCCTAATTCCATTTTGTTAATCTTGTTTGCCATCCAAATTCTGAATTCGATTTCTGACATCTCAGCCAGTTGTTTGTGAATGGGATCTTCAATTACATCTACCGTATCTTTCCTTGGGGGTGTTGATCTATTCTGGTTATTCGTGTTACCAGAGTTTTTCCGCTGATTCCACCCCATGATTGTTTTACTCCCTTTGATTTTCCTCTGGTGTTTTGTCGAGGACCCATACAGTGCTGTGGCCTGAGAAACTGGGGCCCTGTTTGGTGTAGAGGGGCTAAGTGGTTCTGACTTGTTTTCAGCTGGTTTCTATGTGACCCTAGTGAAACAGTTACTCTGGGTTGAACTCTCAGCTGTGGAGAAATACCAGCAATTAGTCACCCCACCCACCACAGGCAACAAATGGAAAAGGAAAATCAAACCTTCCTACAACCACACACACAGGGCACCACCTGGATAGTCCCCAGGTGAGTGACTCAGTTCAAAAGGTCCAAGTCAATTGTCTCAGTCAGCAGCTGCCTCGGGTGGGAAAGTTCAAGAGGTCCCTGGGAACTGGATCACAGGGGTCTGGTGACTGCTCTAAAATGGCTTGCTCCAGTGCTTCATGGAGTCAGGAAGAGCCACCAGTAAATAGATCAGTCTAGGAAGATTGATGCCTCTTTCCCCACCTTGCAGCTCTGTCACACCCAGTCATTGCCAGCCCCACAGGGCTGTGACCCAGTCAGTTGTCTGCAGTAAGCAGATACTCCAGGGGTTTGCACCTGCCTAAGTCACAGGGTAGTTTGTGTCTGCTCGACTAGGCCGCTATTCTCTGTCTTTATCCAGCAGGGAGTGGTGTGGCCTGTCAACCTCCGGCACTTGATGGAGGCTGGACATGTTCACTCAGTTCCAGCCCCACCCTTAGTTTATGTTACTGGGTGAAGGGAACAACCCTGTGGGAGTTTGTTTCTGCCCTTGCCAGATTCCTCTGCAGAGGAGAGACTGATTTGAGTTCTCAGAACCTGTGCCTCAGGCCCTGTCTTTAGTCCTGTGGGTTTGTATTCGCAGCACGATCAGTTGTTGGCTGTAGCCTCTTGGTCTCCTTTGTCTATAGGCTGGTGATCCCCTAAGGGCCAGGTGCGTCTTAGGCTCAGTAGAGCGGTTCTCTGGATCAGCCCCACCCTAGGAGTTTCCCGGCTCTGTGGGTGTGTTTTCTAGTCCCCGTGTTCCACCCAGGTCAGTACCATCTCAGGAAAACCCTTTACTCATGGGGCCTGTGTTTCAGTCCCAGGTCTGTTCCATGGTGGTTGCCATCTGAGAAGATGCTCAGCCTCATCTGGTTGCCCAGGAAGACAGGAGGAGAGGCTATGGGATATCTGGGGGTGGGCCTTGTTATTGCTGAAGACGGCTGTTGCTCTGCACCTCGGGGCACCACCGCTCCAGTGTAATTCCCTCTCAGCCGACCGTTGTCTTCTCGCTCCTTTGCTACAGAGTCAGCACTGGCCAGCTGCAGTCCAGGTCCTGTCTACACCTCTTGAGAGTTCACCCAAGAATCTGGGCTCCTGATGGGGCAGGTCTCCAAATCACAGAGTGAGAGTGGAGGGGAGTGTTAGGAGCTCAGAGTTGCAGGTCGTAACACCAAGCTCATTGAGACCAAATGAACCAATAAACTGATACAAAGGTTACCAGGCACATGGGCCCATAGATACAGAGACAGACGGAAACACATAAACATACAAGCAATAGCCACGACAACAGCAATATAAGAACAACTGCAATAAAAATAGTGATAATCGTAAAATAATTGAAAGAAAGGAAAAAAAAGAAAAAAGTGGTGTTAGAAGGAATGTTAAGGGAGAAGAAAGAAGAAATTAAAATTAGAAGACATAGAAATAAAAAATATATAAAATGTAATAATAAAAAATTATCGAAATCTCTAAGAAAATGGTGAGGAAAAATCAGACAAAAAGAAAGCAACAGCAAAAAAAAAAAGGCACCAACTGCAAAAATATTCTTGTGGTAGAAATATACCTATAAATATCTATATGTCTGCTGTAGGGATCAACTTTCGTAGGAATATATTCATACTGCAATATACTTTCTGGTCACCAGGTGGCACTGTGAGTGGTTTCGAGCCTTTTGCCTGGTTTACAGTTTATACTGTTACCATGGTAACCACCTTCCATGGCCGATCGCCATTTTGGAGTTTCTATAAAAGTTTGTCACCTAAGAATTGTGCAACCTCGGCTGTTCTTTTCCGGACAGCATTTGCGACCAACCTTCCCACTCAGTGCAGGTGTCCACGCTTCCTAAGTCCCTCCACTCTGTTCCCAGGTTCCCCCACAAACTGGCGACTGCAATCGGCCCTAAGGGGAGTGGTGTTGAGTTCGCACGGTATCTCCTGTAGCTGGTTCCCGGGGCTTCAGCAGCCAAAGCCGGTCCGCGGCTTCAGTAGCTTCGCGGCTCCAGAAGCCAAAGCCGGGTCCTAGGCTTCAAGCCATGGTTGGAACCCTCAGGGGATTTATTCTGAGTTTTATGGTTCAGAGTTTTGGATGGGCGTCCGCCAGTTCGCTGCGCAGCCTGAACCACCAGCCCCCTCCAACACCTGGGGGAAAGGTGCCCGCCCTTTTGGGTAGTTCAAAATGTCTGTTTCCTGGGCAGGATTCCTTCCCTTCAATTGTCCAACAGTTTGCCCAGCTCCCTGTGGTTTTGAGTGGCTCTCCTTTCGGATGCCTCCCTCAGTTCAGGATTAATTACTTGTCAATTGGATTTTGTCAGCATTTACAAGCTGCTGACCTCCGTAGGGGAGGGGCCTGCTGGCCGCACGGCCGAGCAGGGAAGAATCTCTACAACAGAGTCTGTGATTTTAAATTACCCCTCATATATAGCAAACCGCCAGTTTGCTGGGCGTCTCCAGCTGTCTGTCCACTCCAATAATCCACACACAGGGAAGGTCCAGACCACCTTTCCTCTCACCTGGTGGCTTGGGAGAGGTGGCTTGGGTGAGGACACGTCAGTCCTGTCCACCATCATGCTCTGCCCCCTTCTGCTCTGATTCTGGTTATTTCTTTTCTTCTGCTGCTTTTGGGGTTGAAGTGTTCTTCTTTCTCCAGTTGCTTGAGATGTTCCATTAAGTTATTGACTTCCTCTCTTTCCGTTTTCTTGAGGAAGGCTTGCAGTGCTATAAATTTCCCTCTTAGGACTGCATTTGCAGTATCCCAGAGGTTCTGGTAATTCGTGTCTTGATTGTTGTTTTGTTCCAAAAATATGGTGATTTCCTTCTTAATCTCATCTATAACCCGTATATCCTTCAGCATAAGGTTGTTTAGCTTCCATGTTTTTGTATGGGTATGCAGGTTCCTGTTGTTATTTAGTTCAACTTTTATTCCATGATGGTCTGAGAAGATGCAAGGAGGGAGGGGGGTGGGGCCTTGGTGTGTGTCACACATTATGGGGGCAAGACATGATTGCAAGAGGGACTTTGTCTAACAATTGCAATCAGTGTAACCTAGCTTATTGTACCCTCAATGAATCCCCAACAATACAAAAGAGGTTGAAATTAAATTTAATAAAATAATAAATAAATTTATTATTTTATTTATTTAATAAAATAATAAATAAATAATAAATAAACCTCTTGCTGAGGTTAGATTTGTGTCCTAGGATGTGGTCGATTTTGGAGTATGTTCTGTGGGCTGATGAGAAGAATGTGTATTCAGTTTTGTTGGGATGAAATGTTCTGTAGATGTCTGTTAAGTCCAGATGTTGAATGATTGAGTTTAAATCTAAAATTTCTTTGCTTAGCTTCTTTTTGGAGGATCTATCCAGGACTGCTAAAGGGGTGTTAAAATCTCCAACTACTATGGAAGTGGAGGAGATCGAGTTGCTCATGTCTGTTAGAATTTCTCTTGTAAACTGAGGTGCATTGTTGTTGGGTGCATAAATATTAATAATTGCAATCTCATCATATTGAGTATTACCTTTATCAAATATGAAGTGTCCATCCTTATCCTTAATTATTTTGGTTGGTTTAAAGCCTATTGCGTCTGCAAACAGGATTACAATGCCTGCTTTTTTCTGCTTTCCATTTGCCAGGAATATAGATGACCATCCCTTCACCTTGAGTCTGTATTTGTCTTTTAATGTAAGATGAGATTCTTGGATGCAGCAGATATCTGGTTTGAGTTTTTGTATCCAGTCTGCCAACCTATGCCTCTTTAGAGGACAATTTAAACCATTCACATTAATTGAGAGTATTGATAAGCCTTTCAAGAGACCGGTGGATATTTTTAATCCTTTTGCGACTGTGGAAGTTGGAATTTGATCAAAAATTTTTTGGGTGGGTTTACTTTTGTGGTGGAGAATTATGCTGGTCTTTATGGAGGATAGGTCTAAGAGTGTCCTGGAGAGCTTGTTTAGTTGTGGCAAATTTCTTCAACATGTGAATTTCATTGAAGTATTTAATTTCTCTGTCATAAATGAAGCTTAGTTTAGCTGGGTACAGTATCCTGGGCTGAAAGTTATTTTGTTTTAGGAGATTAAAAGTCGATGACCATCCTCTTCTAGCTTGAAAGGTTTCAGCAGAGAGATCTCCAGTTATTCTGATATTCTTCCCCTTGTAGGTAATGGTTTTCTTTCATCTGGCAGCTTTCAGAATTTTCTCCTTCATATTAACTTTAGTGAAATTGATTATGATGTGTCTGGGGGATGTCTTATTTGGGTTGAGTCGTGCTGGAGTTCTGAAACTGTCTGCTATCTGAATTTTGGAATCTCTTGGCATGTCTGGAAAGTTCTCCTTCATAATCTCATGAAGAAGAGACTCTGTGCCTTGTGAAGCCACTTCGTCACTTTCGGGGATCCCTATGAGACAAATATTGTTTTTCTTCAAATTATCCGAGAGCTCTCTGAGAGAGTGGTCTGTTTTTGCTCTCCATTTCTCTACTTCATTAAGGATTTGGGAGCGTTCGAAAGCTTTGTCTTCAATGTCAGAAATCCTTTCTTCTGCTTGCTCCATTCTGTTACTGAGGGATTCTACTGTGTTTCTCAGATCTTTGAGGGATGCAACTTGTTGTCTCAATGTGCCGAACTCTTCGGTCATTTGGTCTTTGAATCCGTTGAATTCTTGAGGTAACTTTTGGAATTCTAATTCGATCTTATTTGCTATCTAGATCCTGAATTCGATTTCTGACGTCTCAGCTATTTGTTTGTGCATGGGGTCTTGTGCTGTTTCTGCCCCATTGATCCTTGGGGGAGTTGATCTACTCTGATTATTCATATTGCCAGAGTTTTTCTGTTGATTTCATCTCATGATTGTTTTTCACCATTGCCTCTGGCTGTCCTCAGACTTAGGGAGGTGTCTTTCCAAGATTAGACCCCAGTGGGATCACTCTATTGTTGCTGGATCTTTGCAGGGAGTGACCCTGTGTAGTTCCTCTGGGGCTGCTCTAGCTAGGGAGTTCTGGTTGTGGAGGCAGCTCCGGTTTGTGACACACCCAGATCCAGCAACAGCGCTGGGGGTGGTGTGCATGGTTCTGGGAGTTCCAGGCACCCAGTGACTTTGGCACAGACAGCTCAAGGCTCCAGTAGTCTCTGGCCAGGAGAAGAGCTCTGCATAGAGGCAGGGAGGGCTCCAAAGGGCACGCAGCTACCAGAGTCCCTGTCCAGATGAACAGGCTAGTGTGGAAGCTGGGAGGACACAGGAGGGAGCATGCAGGGTTGCATGGCTCCCGCAGTTCCTGGTCAGGGAATGTGGAGGCCCGGTGGGTGCAGGTCACCAGTCAGGGGTCGCTGCACAGCCCTTATGGAGCCCAGGAGTTTGAGGTTGCTATGAGCTGTGATGTCACGGCATTCTACCCAGGGCAACAGCCCAAGGCTCCAGTGTGCCAAAACCATCTCACTCTGCCCCTAAGGATTAATGCTGTAAGGCAGCTCAGTCCCCGCCTTTAGGCTGCTCAGTCAATCCTTGCTCTTAGACCCTGAGGACGGAGCTTGCCAGGGCAGTTCTTTCACAATGGCTTCCTGCACCCAGCTCAGTGGCTCAGTCTGGGGCCCCAGACAATGCCCAAAGTTCTCCACACTCCTGCTCAAGCTCTCCCCAAGGCTTTTTATTTATTTATTTATTGCAGTTTTTGGCTGGGACTGGGTTTGAACCTGCCACCTCTGGTATATGGAGCCAGCACCCTAGTCCTTTGAGCTATAGGAACCGCCCAACATTTGGTTAATATTATGTGATATTTAGTAAAAAATGTAAAATAGTTTAGATTTAGTTTCAGAGAATGTGAACATTTTCAATTTTTAAGCATAACTGAATTATTAAATGGTAGAAAAAAACCATCAGTTAAGCTAAAGTAGTTTATGTGAGGTTAAGCTTTCAAAAATGATTTTGACTTTAATAAAAGCAGAATCACAACAAGAGCCAATGCTTCTTCTGTAATTAGGAAAATTAAAAGACTGTCACTGCAAATGCTAGCTCCAGAGCCATGCTGTGCTGTAAAATAAGGAGCCCCAACCAGATGGGGAACCTGGTACAGCCAAAACGCTGTGCTCAGTTAGTCCTCTTTATTCCAAAGCCACTGTTACAACTGCTGCTTCCAGAAACACCTATTAAAAGTCACTAGGAAAATGGAAGCTCTAAGCAATTCTTATTAATACTCATGGAGCAAGTGACTGTACAGTGGCATTTCTGCTAATCCTGTGGCAGAAAGCAGACTAACCCATGCTAGGAGAAAAAACAGAAATGGCCAAAGTAAGCCACCATAATGTACTCACTATGCTAATCTAATTGAAGTGTGTCTGATTAGCAGAACCAAAATTACATCCAAGGCTGTGGCTGCAAGAGCCTTTCTGGAAAATGCAAAATTTCAACCTCTAATAATAAAGGATGAACCAGAAATATGCTTAAATGACTATTGGGTTCCAATGTATCATGCCCAACTCTAATTAAAATAAAGAGCATCTTCATTGCACAAGGAATCAGAAAAAAAAAAAAATACCCAATACAATTTTTAGAAATAAAAAAAATCTGGAGGCATCCTGTTACTAGACCTCAGGTTGTACTACTAGTCTGTAGTGATCAAAACAGCATGGAACCAGCACAAAAATAGAGACATAGATCTATAGAATAAAATGGAGAACTTAGGGATAAACCTAGCCACATATCTTTGATAAAACAAACAAAAACTTGAGTGCTTTGAGGTTTCTCCATACTTCCTTCCAGAAAGGTTGTACTAGTTTGCAGTTCCACCAGCAGTGTAAAAGTGTTCCCTTCCCTCCACATCCACGCCAGCATCTGCAGTTTTGAGATTTTGTGATGTGGGCCATTCTCACTGGGGTTAGATGGTATCTCAGGGTGTTTTTGATTTGCATTTCTCTAATATATAGGGATGATGAACATTTTTTCATATGTTTGTTAGCCATTCGTCTGTCTTCTTTAGAGAAGGTTCTATTCATGTCTCTTGCCCATTGATATATGGGATGGCTGGCTTTTTTCATGTGGATTAATTTGAGTTCTCTATAGAGCCTAGTTATCAAGCTTTATCTGATTGAAAATATGCAAATATCCTTTCCCATTGTGTATTTGATCCTGCAATCCCATTACTGGGCATCTACCCAGAAGGAAAAAAATCCTTTTATCATAAGGACACTTGTACTAGACTGTTTATTGCAGCTCAATTTACAGTCGCCAAAATGTGGAAACAGCCTAAATGCCCACCAACCCAGGAATGGATTAACAAGCTGTGGTATATGTATGCCATGGAATACTATTCAGCTATTAAAAAAAATGGAGACTTCACATTCTTTGTATTAACCTGGATGGAAGTGGAAGACATTATTCTTAGTAAAGCATCACAAGAATGGAGACGCATGAATACTATGTACTCAATTTTGATATGAAGACAATTAATGACAATTAAGGTCATGGGGGAAGGAAAAGCAGAGAGAGGGAAGGAGGGAAAGGGGTGGGGCCTCGGCATGTGCCACACCTTCTGGGGGCAAGACATGATTGCAAGAGAGACTTTACCTACCCAATGCAATCAGTGTAACCTGGCTTATTGTACCCTCAATGAATCCCCAACAATAAAAAAAATAAATAAATAAAGGGTAAAAAATAAATAAATAAATAAAAGAAAAAAACAAACAAACAAAAACATGCACTAGGGGGAAAGAAATCCCCATTTAATAAATTGTACTGGGAGAACTGTTTAGTTACATGTGGGAGACTGAAATGGACTACAGTTCTCTTACCACTGACAAAAATTGACTCCCACCGGATAAAGGATTTAAATTTAAGACACAAAACAAACAAAAAAATTCTTGAAGAGAGTGTGGGGAAAACACTTAACAAAATTGGCCTGGAAAAAAATTTTATGAAGAAGATCCTCTTGGCAATTGCAGCAACGTCAAGAAAAAAATAAATGGGACATGATCAAGCTAAAAAGCTTCTACACAGCTAACGGCAACTACAGCAAACTGACAGAATGGGAGAAGATATTTGCATGCTATGAATCTGACAAAGGGCTGATAACTAGTATCTATGGAGAACTTAAACTAATCAACAAGAAAAGCACAAACAACTCCATTTATAAGTAGGCAAGAAACTTGAACAGAAACTTCTCTGAAGAAGGCAGGTGAATTCCCAACAAACAGAAAAAAAATGCTCATCATCCCTAATCATAAGAGAAATGCATTTCAAAACCACTCTGAGCCCACATTACAAAGGCTCAAATCTGCAGATGGTAGCATGGATGTGCAGAGAAGGGAACACTTTTGCCCTGCTAGTGGGGTGGCAAACTAATACAACCTCTGTGGAAAGAAGTATGGAGAATTCTTAAAGAACTAAAAGTAGACCTTTCATTTGATCCTGTAATCCCATTACTAGGTATCTACTCAGAAGAAAAAATAATCATTTTACTATAAGGACATTTGCACCAGAATGTTTACTGCAGCTGAATTCATAATTGCTAAGATGTGGAAGTAGACCAAGTACCCATCAACCCACGAATAAATTAACAAATTGTGATATATGTATGCCATGGAACACTACTCAGCCAGAAGAAAAGACAGAGACTTTACATCTTTTGTGTTTACCTGGATGGAGTTGAAATACATTCTTCTTAGTAAAGTATCTCAAGAATTGAACAAAAAAGTATCCAATGTACTCAATGCTAATAGGAAACCAATACATAAACAACTACATACCCACAATAAAGAAAAAAAAAAAACACAAGTATAGTCTAGCAAGGGGGAGGGGAGACCAAGACAGGGAAGGGGTGGTGGTTGGTGGGAGGAGGGAGTGTGATTGGCAGGTGGAGGTAGGGTGATTGGCAGGTTCTCACCTAATGTGCACAGTGTGAGGGTATTCAGCACACCCCCTGGGTGAAGGGCTCAGCTACAATTTGAACTTTACCTTAGAAATGAAAACTATGAAACTAAACATTTTTACTCTCAGATTAATCTGAAATAAAGAAAAGAAAAAGAAAATAAATAAAATAAAGCATTTTGCTCTTTTTTGTTTTCCCTTTGTTACGATGGTTGAGTAAGGAATTAAGGTTAGAAGCCTTCATTCATCAAACTCGCTGCAGTCTGATTTTCCTAAAATTTAAAACTGTTTATGTCATCGTCCAGCTTAGAACATGAGGACACATTAATGCAAAATATGAATTATTTACGATGTTATTCTTGGTTCTTATTTATCTTACACTTTGTAAAGTTGTAGCCATTTGTTGAGCCTACATACAAATCACTTGGTCATTGGAAGATGAAAGTCTGTGGCCCTATTTTAAATGATTTTAACATACAAGCATATGTCAACATCAGGTAGCTATGATCTCTTTCATACTCTGTGATTCTGTGATAAAGAACTCAATCCATGTCATAGGTGTCAAGCTGAGTATGAGATGGAAATGCACTGCTAGCTGTGAACATTATGTTCAGTACAGAATAAGGAAGAAATTAAGAATTGGATGCAGCGCCTGAGAATGTTGAACTGTAGTGTAACATATAGACATCTGTATTCTTGAATCAAGAGATAAGATAGCCAGGCCATTAACTGTCTATAAACCAAATTTTCTAAACCAACTGTGGTATGTACATAATAAGCAAGTATTTGTTAGAAAAATTTCTCAAAAGGAGAAACAAAGAAATCAATGCACATTTTATAAACAAAACTATAACTTACATGGTTAGTGGTGAGGTCACTGCATCTTAATTCTAGATATCCCACTGTCTTTTGACCCAGATAGTATACTGTTGAATGTAAAGACATGTATTGATGGAGTAAGATTAGGGTTCAAATTTTTACTTTTCTTTTTTTTTTTTTTTTTGGTTTTTGGCCAGAGCTGGGTTTGAACCCGCCACCTCCGGCATATGGGACCGGTGCCCTACCCCTTGAGCCAATGGAGACTTTTAAAGTGGTAATTTTTAATTAAAACTGTCAGAATAATTCCTTCAAAACACCTCATGAAAAGACTACTGAAGTCCTTGTTATATTCTGATTAAAATCATGTTTAGAATACTATCACAGATAAAAATATAAAAGTAAAATTGATTTCCAGGAGAATTTCAATATATTCAAGTGTTCCCTTAGGAACCACAGGAATAGTGACATGAAAGTATGTCACAGTTGTCTTTTCTTATGGAGCTATGAGATTTTGATCAAGCCCTGATAATCAGTGAAGGTCACTCATTCACTGATTCAAAATATATTTAGTGAATGATGGCTATGTGTCAGATACCATTTTAAGATTATTCATTGGTGAAAAAGATGGCAAAAATTTTTCCAGTGACTCTTACATTTTAATGGATGGAAACAGATAGTAAAACAACCATAATAAAATGATATGTCAGATATTGATAAATTTTTATGGAGAAAAATGAAGGAATGAACAAAGGAATGAAAAAAACCTCATTAATAAATTGACAACTAAGCAAGATCCAAAGTTGAAGGAACTTATTATTATTTCTGGGAAGGGCATTTATACAAGAGAGAAGCAAGGTCAAAATGCTGAGGCCAGAGCTGGCGAGAGTGTTGGAGGACTAGCAAGGTCAGTATGCTGGGAGGAAGTACTGGAGGTATGTGGTCAGAGAAGAAAGGTATGGCAAAATCAAGCAGAGCCTGGAGGCCATCATAAGGCTTTGGCGGTTCTCGAGGATCTAGCACTATGTGACTTTAAATGTAAGGGACAAGGGTGGGTGCAGAGGGATAAATTCAATGTCAGTTTAATAATTTTGGTAAGAAGATTTTATAGCTTGGGTTGGTGTGCCAGTAAATGGGGGTGGTAAAAAGTATCAAAATGGTGGGTGTCATGTTCTTACAAAAGCAAGAAGAGGTAAGATTTAATGCACGTGGTTTAAGTTGCAGGCATAAGAATTTCCCCCACAGTAAAAGGAGAGATGATCCCATATATACAAGTAGCCGACTGTAGAAACTCACACATGTTCTATTCTTATGAATTTTTCTCATTAAAATGATGTATGTGTGAAGAAAGTGAACAGATGAGGGAAACGCAGTGCATCCAAACCTACAGGTTGTGTACTTAATGTTGATAATCATGAATTTCACATGCAAACAGTCAGCATGCTTGTGTGTTGTTCTTTATGTAGCCATGTTTAGCCACATGTATGTAGGATGGGAGAAGGCAGAAGGTGGAATTTAACCAGGCATGAGAGTACAAAATGTAAAAGAGTGGCAGGAGAGTTGAGGGTCTTATTGATAGAATATGGACTGGAAGCTGAAGTAGGACAAAACAATAAAATGAGTGTAGTGAGACCTAGGAAATTGTGGTGTGACAGATACTAAGTCATAGTTTGCTTGAAGAATTGACAGAGTGCACTAAGAAAAGAAGTGAGCTGAAGACAGAAAGTCGGCATTGGGGAGGCAGGTGTAGCTGCAAGAATCCAGCATAGGAAGGGGGTGCTTCTGTTTATAACAAGATCCACAAGGATGGAAGTGGAAGGCTCACGTGGTTTGGAGAACAGTTATGGGGAGAGGAGCTGAGAAAATTGTGAGTTCTGAGTAATAGGAGGGTCATATACTGTGTAGATAATGAAATTACTACGAAATGTAAATGAGCAGTGTTGGAAGAAAGAACAAGAAAGAGGAACTTAGGCATTCTAGGAATGGAAGCAGTCACTTGTGTGCAGCATGATTAACCACTGTTAATTACCTGTACTTCAGAGATGAGTGGTTTTAGGGAGGGAAGCAGGAAAATGGCCTGAGAGAATACTGCTGGAAAAGACACCAAAAATAATTCTGGGAGTGAGTGTAACATAGAAAAAGAATTCCCACTGAGCACCCTTACAGGCAAGCAGGTCACTATTTTTCACTTTTGTGAAGATGGAACTTTCGATGGGGATGAGTATCACCACCAGGGACACTATGTCTCCCTGCTCCATACGAAAGAACCAGGCAGGACACCTCTTGAAGCTTGCAAGAGGTGGGCTAACCAGAGGTGCAGGATAGTCCCAAGCCCCCTCCACAATGGCTATTTATTAAGGTTGTACATAACAGGTGTGGAGACTTAAAATACTGACATACCAGGGCTGCATGCATAAGGATTGCCACGTGCTTTTCCCCACGTGCTCTTTCCTTGTGTGTTCTTTCCCCACAACCCCCACGAAGAAGCACCAAGCATCAATATTTAACACCTGCTTACTAAGGGGTGACTTATCTTGTCTCATTCCAGAATCCTGAGTTACTTGGGGGCTTGCCCCTAAGTCACAAAACATCTCTAGGCTTGCCAGGAGACTGTCCTGTTCTCAGATTTTCCTTTTACTGTGATAAGAATCAGTAACTGTCCTTGCAAGCATGGTGTCCATTTCTCTACAATTGAGCATCTCTACACATATGACTTAGTTGAAAATAATTCTATACAATTTTTCCTCCACTTGCCTGTTTAAGGAAATGGGCTCGGCTGAATTGTATGCTGGTATAGTTCTAATGTTCAAGATAGTTTTAATGTACCTTCTTCAAATCAAATCCTTAAAGAAGTTCTGAAGCACCTGGTTATTATCTGAAATTAAACATGTGGAGGATTATATTAACTATCCCTTCTCAGGAATGGCTTTCATCATACATTGTGCCAAGACTATAGTATAACTTGTTAAGGAGCTCACCAAGCTTTTGTCAGCAAGTTTGTGTGTTGGAAACCAGCTATTTTAAATCACAAATTTTCTCGTTTAGCCAATAAATGGTTCTAGAGATTAGGAAAGCTTGCATTGCTCCCATATCTTTCCCAGGCTGTCTCTGGAGAGGGGATTGTTGCTTTCTTGGTGCAAGTTTAAACTATGGTTCTGCTAATTGCCAGGGAAGAGAACATTATATATGAGCTATCAGTCCTCACTGAAGGTAGGAATAACATAAAGGAAATCTAAGGTCATAGGAGGGTTGGTCTTTAAGAGATGTTTGTTTCCTGCTCTTACAATCTCATACCTGTAGTAAGGTCATCTGTGTGATGTTCAGAATAAATGGCATAAATGACCCTAATAATTTTTTTTTATAAAAGTAACTTTTATATAGTGGAGTTACACAGGAATCCCTCTCCATCCATGGGAAATAACATTCCAAGACCCTCAGAAGATGCCTACAACCACAGATAGTACCAAACCCTATACACACTATGCTTATTCCTATACATGCATACCTATGATTAAGTTTAACTCATAAATTAGGCACATTAAGAGATTACCAATAATAATTAATAATAAAATAGAACAGCTATACAATATGTTATAATAAAAGTTATGTAAACGTGGTCTCTCTCTCTCAAAATACCTTCTTGTACTCTAATTACCCTTCTCCTTGTGATGATGTAAGATGTTAAAATGCCTATGTGATGAGATGAAGTAAGGTGAATGATGTAGGTATTGTGATGTCAATAGAAGCTTCCAGAAATAAGCAGTTCACAAGTTTTAGATTGGGGGCTGTTCTGAATAGTGTGATGAAATCTTGCCCACAACCAGCTTTGCCATTAGTCATCTCAGGTATCAAATAGGTGCTATTGCAGTGCCTCAGTGTTTGTGTTCAAGTAACCCTTACTTGCTAATGGTTCCAGAGCCCAAGAATAAAGATGCAATATTTTCTGACTGTGGTTGACTGAGGGTAACTAAAACCTTGGATAAAGCTGTACACTTGTTTTTCAGCATTAACTTATTGCAAAAATATGAAGAATCCAATTCATCAAAAAATAAGTGGAGGACACTCCTCAAATGCATTTCTCACAAATGTTTGATTTCTAAAATTTTTAAATATTGAGTGGGTACAAGTATTTTTATCACAAGGGTATGTATGTAATGGTGAAGTAAGAGCTTTCATTGTGCCTGTCACCATGACACTGCTCATTGTACCCGAGAGGTAAGTTTTTCTTCCTCACTTTCCTCCCAACCTCCCTCCTTCTTAGATTCCAGTGACCCTTCACCTCTTTGTGCTTGTGTGTACCCATCATTTAGCTCTCACTGATTAGTGAGAACCATGTGGTGTTTGTTTTTCCATTCCTGGATAAATTACTTAGGTTAATCTACTCCAGTTCCATCCAAGTTGCTGCAAAAGACATTATCTCCTTCCTTTTCATGGCTGGGTAGTAAGTACGCTGTGCTGTATATATATGTACATGCCATATGTATACACATAAAGAATATGTGATGTATATATGTACATATATATGTATATCTTTATCCTCCCGTGAATTCATGGGTACTTAGGTTGATTTCGTATCTTTGAAATTTTGAATCGTGCTTCAATAAACACTTAGGTGCAGGTATCTTTCTGAAAAAAAAAAATGATTTATTTTCTTTTCATTAGATACCCAATAGTGGGATTGCTGGATCAGATGGTAAGTCTACATTTACACACATTTCTTTGAGGCATCTCCATACTGTTTTCTATCCGGGTTGTACCAATTTACAGCTCCACCAAGAGTGTATAAGCATTCCTTTCTCTCTGCATCCATGCCAGCATCAATTGTTTTTTGACTTTTTAGTAATGATCATCCTAACAAAGGTGAGTTAACTATCTCATTATGGGTTTAATTTGCATTTTCCTGATGATTAGTGATGTTGAACATTTTTTCATATATTTGATGGTCATCTGTTTTCTTTGTAAAAATTATCTTCGTATTTTTTGCCCACTATTTAATAGACTTGTTATTTTCTTGCTGATTTGAGTTCTTTGTAGATTCTGGATGTTAGTCCTAATATATAGGTTGTAAATATTTTCTCTCATTCTGTAAGATGCCTATTTACTCTGTTGATTATTTCCTTTGCTGTGCAGAAGCTATTTGATTTGTTTCATTAATTTATTTTTGTTGGTGGTGTATTTGCCTTGGAAATTTTCCAGTTTATTTTTCACAAAGGAGGATTTTAATATTTGAATTACCTTAGTAACATGGAAGTTTTTATTTGAAAGGATGTATGTTTCGTAATCAAGAAGGATGCTAAAATTTTTACTATGTGGAATTCAAAGTTCTAAAGCTAGTTTAAGCCCTACTATAGTCACTCTGATGAATAACTATATTTTCAAGTATTATCTCTCTTATGCTAAGAAATACAACATAACCTTGAGAATGAACACCACAAATACAAGGAACTTCTCATCAAAAATAGCAATTTAGTGTCATTTAGGCTCATTGTACACTTTTATTTATTTAGAGGGAAAAAAGGAATAAAATGCATAAGCTCTCTAGCATTTCAAACTCCAGAATATTCAATTACTCAGTAGTAACTGATTATTAGATTAGATACATCCCAGCACATCACAGAGGGTGAAAAGGTTCTTCCAGAGACAACGGTGCTTTAAAGCAATTTCACTTGTAATTATGTTTCTTGTAAGATTTTGTTTCTGTTTGATTTGAAAAAGGATGTAATCTGCTAGAGAGAGAAAAAAATCAAAAGATTAACATCACTTTATTATCTAGTATGAAATAGGCCTAGGCTCAGACTGATTTGATGAAAACTATTTATAGAAATTTTGTGCTCTCTGTTATTTAAAAGGGAGGTTGATGCTGGATAGATGATATAAGCAGATAAATTAATTTAGCATAGTGTATCAGCATACCACCATAACCCCAGCAGCTAATGTCAGTAATAAAAATATTTGCTGTTGGGGCCAGCTGTGGTGTCTGACTCCTGTAATCCTAGCACTCTGGGAGGCCAAGGTGGGTAGATTGCCTGAGCTCACGGGTTCGAGACCAGTCTGAGCAAGAGTGAGACCTATCTCTACTAAAAATAGAAAAACTAGTCAGGCATTGTGGCAGGTGTCTATAGTCCCAGCTCCTGGTGAGGCTGAGCCAAGAGGATTCCTCAAGCCCAAAACTTTGAGGTTGTTGTGAGCTATGATGCCACAGCACTCTACACATGATGACAATGAGACTCTGTCTTTAAGGAAAAAAAAAAAAGACATACTGATTTTGGCCTAGTATGATGGCTGAATGGTGGATCTTACCTATAGTCCAAGCTTCTCAGGAGGATCCATCCTCTGAGCTCAGGCATTTGAGGTTGCAATGAGCTTTGAGCGTAAGACTGCACTCCAGCCTGTTAAAAAAAAAAGAAAGAAAAGAAAG
This sequence comes from Nycticebus coucang, assembly GCF_027406575.1. Classification (NCBI taxonomy): domain Eukaryota; kingdom Metazoa; phylum Chordata; class Mammalia; order Primates; family Lorisidae; genus Nycticebus; species Nycticebus coucang. The sequence goes on along the minus strand of NC_069784.1, from coordinate 71,273,669 downwards.
GAAGGAAGAAAAATATTTGCTGTTGTACATCTAAAGAACATTCTAGTGTTTGTTCATCCTTCAACCGTAATCTTCATAAACTTTTTATGATAAGTGAATGTAAAAGCCTGCAACATAATGAGGCCAAGTTCAATTGAATTATGATTCAGAAGGATGTTTTTATTATTTACTTCATATGTGTGTATTCATCGTTATAAAGCAATAAACTTGAAAAAGCATTTTTCACACACAATGAAACTAATTCAGGTTGTGTCCTTGTTGAGAAACTTAGTTCCCGATCTTATAAATTCTAAAATAAGTATATTCTGACCAGTTTTTCAGGTGCACATTAATTATTGGTTTGCGTGGAAAAGTGTTTGGAAACAAGAATTGTTATACTACTTCTGTTTTACTTTTTGGTTCTTTTTGTTTAAAAAATTTTTTTATTAATTTATTTTTTATTAAATCATAACTGGATACATTTATGGGGCACAATGTGATGATTTGATTTATAGTGTGGAATGCTTAAATCAAACTGATTAACCATCACCTCATTTTCTTATTTTTGTGGTGAGACATGTATAATTTACTCTTAGTTATTTTGAAGTGTACCCTTGCATTGTGCACATTAGGTGAGATCCCACCAAATGCCTTCCCCCTCCCACCATTTACCCTCCCTCACCCCTCCACTCTCTCTCCTCTCCCCTCTGTCTTGCTTCTATATTTGTGTTTTATCATTTGTGTGAATGTGTAAGTGAATATACGTTGGTTTCATAATAGTATTGAGTACATTGAATACTTTTTTCCATTCTTGAGATACTTTGCTAGGAAGAATATGTTCCAACTCCATCCATGTAAGCATAAAAGATGTAAACTCTCTATCTTTCTTAATAGCTAAATAGTATTTCATGGTATACATATGCCACAATTTTTTAATCCATTCATGGATTGATGGGCATTTGGGCTGCTTTCACGACTTGGCAATTATGAATTGGCCTGCAACAAATATTCCAGAGTGAATGTCTTTCTGGTAAAATGATTTTTATTCTTCTGGGTAAAAACCTAGTAATGGAATTAATTGCAGATCAAATGGAAGGTCAATTTTTAATTTCTTAAGGATTTTCCCTCTGTACTTCTTTCCATAGAAGTTGTATTAGTTTGTAATCCCCATTAGCAGTGTAGAAGTGTTCCCTTCTCTCCACATCCAGGCCAGCATCTGCAGTTTGCGGACTTTTTTTTTTTTTTTTTTGCAGTTTTTGGCCAGGGCTGGGTTTGTACCCACCACTTCCAGTATATGGGGCCCACGCCCTACTCCTTGAGCCACAGGTGCCACCCAAAGTCTGAGGACTTTTTGATGTGGGCTATTCTTACTGAAATTTGGTGATAGCTCAGAGTGGTTTTGATTTGCGTTTTTCTGATGATTAAAGATGATGAGCATTTTTTCATGTTTTTTTTTGGCCATGCATCTGGCATCGTCAAAGAAGTTTCTGTTCAAGTCTCTTGCTCACAAAGAAATGGAGTTATTTATTCTTTTCTTATTGATTAATTTGAGTTCTCTGTAGACTCTAGTTATTACACCTTTTTCAGAATCATAACATGCAAAAATCTTCTCCTATTCCAAAATCTGTCTATTTGCTTTAGTTGTAGTGCTTTTAGCTGTGCAAAAGTTTTTTAGCTTGAACAAATTCCAATAATTTATTTTTGGAGGGGGTTCAATTGCCAGGGGGCTTTTCCTCATAACATATATACCAAGTCCAATATCCTCTAGCATTTTTCTTGCATGCTCTTCTAGTATTTTTATAGTTTCAAGTCTTAAATTTAAATCTTTTATCCAGTGAGAATCAATTTTTGTTAGTGGTAAGAGGTATGGGTTCAGTTTCAGTTTTCTAAAGGTCACTAGTTCTCCCAGCACTATTTTTTAAATAGGGATTCTTTTCCCCCAATGAATGTTTTTGTTAGACTTATCAAGGACCAAATGATGGTATGTGGCTGGATTCATCCCTAGATTCTCTATTCTAGTCCATGTATCTACATCTCTAGTCCATGTATCTACTACATTTTTATGCCAGTACCATACTGTTTTGATCACTATAGATTTATTGTATAACCTGAAGTCTGGCAGTGTGATGCCTCCACAATTGTTCTTATTTCTAAGTATTATATTGCTATTTGGTTTTTTTCCAATTCCATATACAATGAAGTATTGTTTTTTCAGGTTCTTTGAAGTATGACATTGGTACTTTGATAGAGATTGCATTAAATCCATAGATTGCATTGGGTAGTATGGACATTTTAACAATCTTGATTCTTCCTAGTCACCAGCATGGTGTGGTTTTCCATTCGTTAACATCTACTATTCCTTTTCTCAGAGTTTCATAGTTCTCTTTATAGCTATCTTTCAAGTCTTTTGTTAGATAAATTTCCAGGTATTTCATCTTCTTTGGCACTAACGTAAAAAGAATAGACTATTTTTGGCTTGACTATTTTTGGTATATATAAAAGCTACTGATTTATAGGTATTGATTTTGTATGTCAAGATACTGTTATATTCCTTGATGATTTCTAACAGTGTTGTAGTTGAGTCCCTGGGGTTTTCCTGGTATAAGATCATGTCATCCATGAAGAGTGAGAGTTTGACTTCCTCTGACCTCTGCCATTTGAATACACTTGATCCATTCCCTTCACATTTTCATATTTCTGAGAATAGAGTTTTTTATAGTAACCATTGAAGATTTTTCTTTGTACAGACAGAGTCTCACTTTATCACCCTCAGTAGAGTGCCGTGGCATCACATAGCTCACAGCAACCTCCAACTCCTGGGCTTAGGCGATTCTCTTGCCTCAGCCTCCCGAGTAGCTGGACTACAGGCACCTGCCACAACGCCCAGCTATTTTTTGTTGTTGTTGTTGCTGTTTGGTGGGGCAGGGTGTGAACCTGCCACCCTCAGTATATGGGGCTGGCACCCTACTCACTGAGCCACAGGCACCACCAGTCATTGAAGATTTTTTGAATTTCTGTGGTATCTGTTGTTATTTCCCCTCTATCATTTCAAACTCACATTATTAGAGATTTAACTTTACTGTTTCTCTTTGGTCTACCAAAGGTTTATCAATTTTATTAGTCTTTTCAAAGAACCAACTTTGAAAAGTTGATCTTCTGAATGATTCTTTTGTTTTCAATTCCTTTTAATTCTGCTCTAATTTTGGTTATTTCTTTTCTTCTGCTGAGTTTGGGTTGAATTGATCTTTCTTTTCCAGTTGGTTAAGATGGCCTACTAGGTTGCTGACTTTCTCTCTTTGTGTTTTTGATAATGGCTTCTAATGCTATAACTTTCCCTCTTACAACTTCCCTTCAGTATCCCACAGGTTTTGATAGTTTGTGTCTTCATTATAATTTTGTTCCAAAAAAATGTGACAATTTCCTTCTCAATCTCATCTTTGATCGAGCCTAAGGTTATTTGGTTTCTATGAGTTTGTTGAGTATGAAGATTTCTGTTGCTGTTGAGTTCAACTTCTATTCTGTCATGGTCTGAGAAGATACAACAAATAATTTCTATTCTTTTAAATTTGTTGAGATTAGACTTGTGTCCTAAAATAAGACTTGTGTCCTCTAATAAATTTAGAGGATGATCCATGGGCTGGTGAGAAGAATGTGTATTCAGTTTTATTAGGATGAAATGTTCTGTAAATGTTTGTTAAGTCCATTTATTCTAGGGTCAAGTTTAAGTCCATTATTTATTTGTTTAGTTTCTACTTGGAGGATCTATCCAGAACTGACAAAAGGGTATTAAAATGTCCAACTATTATCATGCAGTAAGATATCAAATTGTTCATATTCATTAGGGTTTGTTTTATAAATTGAGCAGCATTCAGGTAGGGTGCATAAATGTTAATTATTAAAATCTCTTCATGTTTAGTGTTTCCTTTGACAAATATGTAATGTCTATCCTTGTCTTTCCTTATTTTTGTTGGTTTAAATCCAATTGTACCTGCAAATAAGATTGCAACCCCTGCTTTTTTCTGATTTCCATTTGCCTGTATTATAGATGTTCATCCCTTCATCCTGCATCTTTTTTTATCTTCTGAGGTAAAATGAGGTTCTTGTAGGCAACAGATACCTGGCCTGAGTTTTTGTATTCACTCAGCCAACATGTGCCTCTTTAGAGAAGAATTTAAGCCATTCACATTAACTGAGAGAATTGACTGGTATGATAGTGTTATGGCCATCTTGTTTTTCAAAGGTCCAGTGCATATTTTTAATCCTCTTACCACTGTGAAAGGTTTTGTTCAATAATTTCTGAATGATTTTACTTTGGTGGTAAATCATTGTGCTGGTTATTATGGAAAATGGGTCTGAGTATTTCCTGGAGAGCTGGTCTAGTTACGGCAAATTTCCTAAGCATGTGGATGTCAGTAAAGTATGTAATTTCTCCATCACCAATGAAACTCTGGTTAGCTGGATTGTAGGCTGAAAGTTGAAGGTTGAAGGTTGAAGGTCAATGACATCCTTTTCTGAGTTGAAGAGTTTTGGCTGAAAAGTCTGCAGTCATCCTAATATTTCCCCCTTTGTAGGCAATGCTTTTCTTATGTCTGGCTGCTTGCAGGACTTTTTCCTTCATATTAACTTTGGCAATGTTAATAAAAATGTGTCTAGGAGATGCTTTGTTTGGATTGAGTTGTGCTAGGGTGCTGAAACTACTATCTGAATTTATTTATTTATTTATTTTTTAACAAAAAGCCATAACTTTATTGATGATAGAAATGGTACAAATTTCAAACCAAGCTGCAGTTACTCTTTTGAAACACCAAAATAATCCTTGATTTTTTAATGGTTACGTTGTTAGTTCCATAATAGCATTTACAATATCATTACTGTTGTCTTGAGAGCTAGAACTGCCTTTGCTCTCAACACATTTGTTTATGACATGACCAATTCTACGTCCTTCACTTCCACACCTATTTCATTGACCTCTTCCTCCTCACTCTCCTCTTGTACAGTTGGAGTCTGTGTGTTTTCTTGAATGTTTGAGACAGCTCCACCTTCAACTTTGATTTCTCAGCAGCTGCTAGCTGTGTCTGCTGAGATAAATCCTTGACTGTCATAGACATGTGGTTTTGTGATGACAAAGAGGATATTCCTAGATTTCCAGATAGGGACTCTAGTAACCCCTGTAATTTGTTGAGGATCCAGTTTCAGCATAGCCTTCTGTATCTTCTTTTCACTAGGGCACTGTTTTTCTTTACTGACTGGTTCTTCATCTATTTCAGCTGCTGCTGCCAGCTGTGCTTGCTGTGTGGTTGCCTGTGTAGAATCTTGTTTCTCTAGTTCTGGTACTAACTTGTCACTGTCAGATTCTGATCCAGACCTGGTCTCATCCTGAGGCTGTGGCAACTCCTGCTCTGTAGCTTCACCAGGCATGATGTGCAAGGAACACAGAATGAACATGCAAGAGAAAGAGAGTGAGCCAGAGTGTGAACCAGGCCTGTTGCAGAAGGAAGCCTCTATGTTTTTACTTTTAAATACAAAAGGGCTCACTATTCTGAAATACTGCTTAAAATTTAGAAAAGTAGGTAAGTGCAACTTAAGGCAATCAATGTTATTCACCTTAATATCTGTTTCCTTCTTTTTCTTTAACAGATAGCCATTGAAAAAAATTTCTCTTGCTTTCATAACAATCTCAGTCTTTGGCCTTTCACAGTTTTAAAATTCACTTTTAGATAAATTAAAATGTTCTTTAGCCAAATTTTAACAACATATCAATTTAAAAATTTAAACAGCCAGTCTTCCAAATGAATCGAAGTGTTTGCAGTGATCAGCTATTTTGTACATTAAAAATATATCCAGAATTTCAGTGGTGTCCATAGTGTGTTTATTTCTTGCTCTCAGGTTGTTGCAGCAGCTAACCTTCCATTAAATTCTCCCAGACTCAGTTGGTCTAAGCTGGCTACCAGCCTTTAATTTAGATTAGGTCTTTCTTACCTGTTTCCATCATTCTTCAACCAGCTAGTACCCAGGCATTTTCCTTTCAAGATCAATAGCATAAGTGCAAAGATGAAAACAAACACTACAGGCACATAATTTAAAGGCTCTGCTTTTATCACTTTCTTAACATTCCCTGTCTGCAAACTCACATGGCTAAGTTCATGGCTATTGAGGTAAAAAAATTACAATCCTTCCACAGACAGTAGAGGGATAAAATATGGGGAAAGAGAGAAGAAAAACTATTGGAAGATAGTAAAATCTACCACAATATCAATCCTGATTTAAGAGCAAATCTTCCCCACTTCTCCAGCCTGGGACTATAGAAAGCTTACACATGGCAGTAGAAATGGTAGATGTGGTCATCCTATTCTCATGTCCTTCACCCTGTCTCAATAACCATAACAATTCAGTCATAGCTAGACAGTTGAGATGACACAGGAAGAAGGATGCTTAAGGGAAGAGATCAATTAAATATCTTGTATGAATTTCTAGTGTCATGAAATGATCTCTTGCTGTGTGTTCCTGGCTGGTGCCAAGAGGTAATGGCATGGAATCTGGCTTTGACACTGATCACATCCTCCTGACTGTGTTCCCCCACTGAAACTTTCAAGACATAACTAGTACTTTTATCCACCCTTAAAGACATTTTAACATTTTAAATAAATGATTTGAATAAATAAATTTTTAAATAAATTAAAAAAATGTTTTAACTGTTAAAAATTGTGGTAAAATACACATAACATAAATTTTATCAACATAACCATTTTAAGTGTATAGTTCAGTAGTATTCAGTATACCCATGATGTGTAACCGTAACAACTACCTGTCTTCATAACTCTTTTCATCTCGTAAAACTCTATACTCATTAAACAGTAACTGTTTATTCCCTCATTCTCACCACCCTGGCAAATATCATTCTACTTTTTGTTTCCATGATTTTAAGTACTCATATTAGTGGACTTATACATTATTTGTTTTTTGATGACTGGCTTTATTTTACTTGACTTAATGTATTCTAGGCTAATCCATGTTGTAGGATATATCAAAATTTCTTCCTTTTGATGGCCGACTACTATTACATAATATGTAATATAGATATCACAGTTTACTTATTCATCTGTCCATGGACACTTGGTTTACTTTTATGTTTTATTTAGTAAAAATAGTGCTGCAATTAACACGTGTTACAAACATCTCTTTGAGACTCTTTTTTTTCAAGTCTTTGGGTACATACCTAGAATTTCTGGATCAAATAATAATTCCATTTTTAGGTTTTTGAGGAACCACCTTACTTTTTTCACAGTGAATAAACCATTTTATCATTTATAGCAATTTCTCCAAATTCTCACCAACACTTATTTTCTGGTTTTTATTTTTACAGATGCATGTGTTTATTAGGTTTCCATTTTTTTGCCTTCACATAATTAAAAAGGCTTAAAATTTAATAACAATAACAATGTTTAAGATAAGGACTAGAAATGAAAACTTCATAAAGAATGAACGAACGTAAATACATTCAGAAAAGGAATTGGACAATTGCTACATCGAAATATTAAGCAATAATAATAATAATAATAGTAATAATGCAAAGGAAGTAACATTCACATTGTCAAATAAGAGTATGTCTATTATAGAATGCTTTGACTCTGAGATTCAGTATGGAGTCATCAGGTAACTTCTTTTTTTTAAGTATCAAAAAATAAATAACTAATATTTATAAATAAAAGTAAAAGATAATTTCAAAAAACAGATCATGCCAAATCTTATAGACAATAGAAAAAGAAGAAATACTTCAAAATCATACTATTTGATCTGGGTACACCTGATATTAAAATTGGAGAAAATATATTATTATAAAGGGAAAATTACAAACATATGTCACTTATAAATGAGGATGCAATAGTATCCATCCTAATGAGTATCAGATAGTATCTTTTTATTGTGTTATTTGCATTTTCACAATGACAGTGACATTGAGCATCTTTCTTGTTATTATTGGCTGTTAGTACATCTTAGAAGAAATGCCTATTCAATTTCTTTGTCCATTTTTAAATTAAGGGTTTTTTTCATTGATATTTAGAAGTTCTCTGTGTATTCTGGTTATTAATCTCAGATCAAATATATGATTTACAAATATTTTCACATTCTGTTGCCTTTTTATGGTTGATACTGATTTTTGATGCATAATTATTTTTAAAATTTTTATGAAATCCTAGTTATCTATTTTTTCTTTTGTTGCCTGTGCCTTTTTTGTCAAATCCTAGAATTCACTCCCAAATCCAATGTCTTGAAGCTTTTTCCCATGTTTTCTTCTATAAATCTTATATTCATATCTTTCATTCATTATGAGTTAATTTTTGTATATAGTATTAGGTGAGAGTTTAATTTCACACGTTTGAAATTTCACAACATTGTTTGCTGAAAAGACTGTTCTTTTCCCATTGAACAATCTTTATCATTATCAAAAATCGTTTGATTATATACTCAAGGATTTATTTTGGGGCTTTCTATTCTACAACATTGGTCTAAGTGTCTGTCTTTGTGCCAGTATTTTACTGTTTGATTACTGTAGCTTTGTAGTAACTTGAAATCATGTGGTATAAGTCCTTCTTTTTCAACATTGTTTTGGGTACTATGGATTCCTTGAGATTTCATAAGAATTTTAGAATATTTTTTCTGTTTATGTAAAAACAAAACCCTTGGGATTTTGAAAGAAATTGTTTGAATTTGTAGATCTCTTTGCATAGTATTAGTATCATAATAGCATGTCTTTCAATCCATGAACATGGGATACATTTCAGTTTTTAATATCTTTTCAAAAATATTTTTAACAGTATTTAATAGTTTTAATCATACATGTCTCTCACCTAATGGGTTAAATTAGTTCCCATGTATTTTATTCCTTTGGATACTATTAAAAATTCAATTATTTTTGCAATTTCCTTTTCAGATGGTTCACTGCTAGTAAGTGGAAATGCAATTAATTTTTGTATGTTGACTTCCTATCCTGCTACTTTGCTGAATTAATTTATTACTTCTGATTTGTGTGTATGTGTGTGATCTTTCAGGTTTTCGGCAATAGAGAAATTGCAGTTTTTCTTTCAAATTTGGATTCTCTTTATTTTTCTTGCCTAATTGCTCTGGCTAGAACTTCAAATACTATTGAAAAGAAGCGGGAAAGTGGGCATTTGTGCCTTTTTCATGATATAAGAGGAAAAGCATTTCGGATTTTCACCATTATCATATTTTCTGTGTGTTTTTCACATATGGATATGAGGTAGTACAGTTTGTATGTAAGTTTTGGGCATTAAAGTATGTTAAATTTTGTCAAATGCTTTTTCTGAATCAGTTAATAAAATCATATGAGCTTTCATTTCTTTATTCTGTTAATGTGCCTTATTACCTTGAATAATTTTCATATGTTGAAATTTTTTATTCCAGAAATAAATCTTGTATAGGCATGCTGCATAATCCTTGTAATATGCTACTGAATTTGACATGCTAATATTTTGTTGAAGAAATAAATATTGTATAGGCATGCTGCATAATCCTTGTAATATGCTACTGAATTTGACATGCTAATATTTTGTTGAAGATTTTGGCATCATATTTATGAGGGGTATTGGTCTTTAGGGTTTTTTTTTTTATTTGTTTTAGCTGTTGTTGTTGTTATTTTATTTATTAATTTTTTTGGTAGTGTCTTTTTCTGGCTTTGGTATCATCAGCGTAGTGCTGGCTTCATAGACTGACTTAATGTTAATATGTCATCCTCTTCAGTTTTTTGGAAAAGTTTGATTTGAAAAGAATTTGTATCAGGTCTTCTTTAAATAGTTGGTAGAATTCACCATTAAAAAAAAAAAAGCCATTGGGTCTTGTGCTTTTTTCTTTTCTGGTTTTAAATATTGACAAATCATAGTTATGTATATTTATGAAGTACAGGGTGATATAATTTTGGAATAATTTGGAATAATTAAATGAAGCCAATTGGTATATGCACCCCTTCAAATATTTAATGATTTTTATAATGAGATGCTTTACAATTTAATCTCTGTGAAAATGAAAATGCATAGTAGTCATTAGCCATGCTGTGCATTAAATCCCATATTTTAAAACATAAAACATATTTCTCCTAAAGAACTTAGGCTTTCTACTCTTTTGATATCATCTCTTCATTATTTCTATCCCCAGACCTATGTTAATCATCATCCTACTCTCTACTCCTTCTATGAGTTCAGTAATTTTAGATTCCACATATAAATGGAAATATATAGTATGTATCTTTTTGTGTTTTGCTTGTTTTATTCAGAATAATGATTTTAATTTCCATCCATGTTTTCTCAAATGAACGTATGTTTTCTTTGTGAATTCATCTATTAAGGGACACTTAAGTTGATTTTGTAAGTTGGTTAATGTGAATAGTGCTGCAATAAACAACCAAGTGCAGGTGTATTTTCAAAATACTGATTTCAAATCTTTTGACTAAATACCTAGAAGTGGGATTGCTTGGCTTTTCTTTGATAGGAGATTTTTTTATTATTAATTCAATCTCCTTACTTGTTTTTGTTCTATTTAGTTTTATCATTTCTTTGTAATTTAGGCAGGTGTTGTGTTTATAGAAATTTTCCATCTCATTTAGGTTACCCAATCTGTTCCCATGCAATTATTCGTACGACTATCTTATAATCCTTTTTAATTTGATGGTCTGTATTAATGTCTCCACCTTCATTTCTGATTTTACCAATTTGGGTTTTAAGATTTTTCTCTTAGTCCATCTAGCTAAAAATTTGTCAATTTGGGAGATCATTTTGAAGAACCAACTTTTGGCTTCATGTTTTCTCTGTTGTTTTCTTTTCTATATTTCACATGACTCTTTAATTTTTATTATTTTTAGTCTTCTGCTAGCTTTGGGTTTATATTGTTCTCCCCCCGCCCCATTTTCTTAAGTTGTTAATTTAAATTGATATCTTTTGTTTTTTGCTGTAGTCATTTATAGCTAAATTTTTCTCCTTCTAAATGCTTTCATTGTCTTTTTCATTTTCATTTATCTTCAAATATTTTCTAACTTCCTTTATAATTTTCTCATTGATCTATTGGTTAGATTATATTGTCTAATTTACACAAATTTGTAAATTTTCCAATTTTACTTTGGTTATTGGTTTCTATCTCCTTTTCACTCTAGTTAAAGAAGACATTTCATATAATTATCTTTTTTAATCTATTGATATTTAATTTGTGGCCTAGCACTTGGTCTATACTGAAAAATGTCCCACATGCACTTGAGAAGAATGTGTATGCTATCTTCATTAGGTAGCATGTTCCATATAAGTCTGTTAGATCTGGTTGATTTACTGTGTTATGTCCTCTATTTCTCTACTTATCTTCCATCTGGTTATTCTATTCATTATTGGGAAAGAATTATTGAAGTCCTTAAATATTATTGTAGTACCATCTATTTCTCCCTTCAGTTCTGTAAATTTTTGCTTCACATGTTTTTATCATCTGTAGTTAGGTGCAAAAATATTTATAAGTGTTATATCTTCTTGCTATATTGAATCATTTATTAATATAGAATCTCCTTTGTCTCATAAACTTTTCAAATTTAAAATTCATTTTATCTGACATTAGTATCATCACTCCTGATTTCTTTTATTCACTATTTGTATGGAATATCTTTTTCTAACTTTTCACTTTCAAACCATTTGTATTTTTAGATTAAAAGTGAGTGTCTTATAAATAGCAGACACTTGATCCATGTGCTTTCTTATTCCATTTTTATTTATTCTGCCAATGTCTGTCTTTTGTTTGGAGACTTTATCTATTTCCATTTAAAGTAATCATTGTTAAAGAGGGATAAATTCTGTCAGTTAGCTATTTGTTTTCTACATGTCTTACAGTATGTTTTGTATCATTTCCTGTTTTATTAACTTTATGGGGAAATTTTAAATTTTTATAGTGAAATGTTTAAATTATCATTTTCTTTTGTGTATATTCTGTAGTGATTTTCTTTGTGGTTCAATGGATTTTACATTTAATATTTTACTAATTTGAATTTATATTAGCTTAACTTTAATAACATATGAAAACTTTTTTTCTTTTATAGCTCTGTTCCAACTCCTTTCATTTATTGCTATCACCAAATTTCACCTTTGTATATTATGTCCTCCAAAACCTAAACTAATGCTTTTTATAAAATGCATTAGACTCTCAAATAATGTGGAAAACAAGTTGTGGAGTTACAAACCAGAGTTACAGTAATATTAGTTTTTACATTAATAACTTTTCTTAATGTAGTGGTTTATCAAATCATATGGAAAACAAAAAGTGGAGTTAAGAATTGTTTTTACAATAATATGGCCTTTATATTTTCACGTATATATACCTTTATAAAGATCTTATGGCTTCATGTTAATGTCCAGTGTCACTTCATTTCGCCCTGCAGGACTCTCTTGAGCATTTCTTGGAGGACAGGTCTAGCTAGTAGTAACAAACTCTTCCAGCTTTTGCTTATCTGGGAATTGTGGGTTAGACATTTGGGTGAAAGATCAGTGACAGAATAGAGCTTAGACTGACATTCCAAAGAACAGGAGCTCAGATTCCTCAGACCCTCTGTGCTGCACACAGTGCAGAGTTGGAAACAACCTGGTTATTAAAACTGGATATTCAGCAACAAGACTGCCCAGCACTAATAGACTAATTCCTGAGTCTATTGGCAAGCAGCCCAGACTCCTGCAACCCCTGACCCTTTCCTGCACATTAGCACAGGGTTGAAACAACCTGAGGGTTTAAAGTAAATGTTTAGCAATTATAAGTTAAGATCTGCTGGGCATGTCAAAGTATAGAATGGGACCAACAAGGATTGTCAAGGAAGATAAACTTTACTGCATAAGCAGTACCCATTTCTTATGTAACTTTGTGACTTTATGATTATATGACATTGTTCTTAAGATGTTCTCTTTTGCTTTTTTCTATAACTTCCTTGTTCTTTACTGTTATGGTAAAAAAATGACTCTTATCCTTATGCTGAGTAATGAAGTTAGAGATTTTTTGTGTATTTATAATTAAATTATGTTCTGTGCTATGTTCACATATACACTTTTCATGCTCAATAAAAGACCCCTAAGGTTTTCCTTTGGGGCAGCATTTCCTTGCTACTTTCTAAGTATGTAAAATTGCTTGCTTCTCCAAGCCTGATCAGTTATTGCACTGCAAATACCTAAGTGTGAGAGTTTTTTTTCTATATTATCCTCTCCCCAGCCCCTTCACAGATAGGGCATAATTACAGGGAATGTCTTAATTTCTCCCTTACTCTTCAAAAATAATTTTGCTAAATGTGTTTTTTGGAGTGACAGGTTGTTTGTTTGTTTGTTTGTTTGTTTGTTTGTTTGTTTGTTTTTCTTTTAGTACTTTCAATATATTAGCCCACTGCCTACTGGTTTTCATAGATTTGGAAGAGAAATCTGCTGAACATGTGTGATGTCATGTTTGTCTCTTAACACTTTCAAGATTCTTTCTGTGTTTGGCTTTTGAAAACTTGATTATAATGTATCTTGATATGTATACAGAGTTCATGCTAGTTGAAGTTCATTGAGCTAATAGAATGTTTTTTTCATGTTTTTCATCAATCTAGGAAAGTTTTGGCCATTATTTCCTGAAATATTCTCTCTTTCTCTTTCTTTCTGTGCTTTACTTCTGAGAGTCCCACAATGCATGTGTTGGTCTACCTTATGGTAATTCAGTTGTCTCTTAGGGTCATTCTTCTTCAATCTTTTCTTCTTTCTATTCCTTAGACTTGATATTTTTCATTGTTCTATCTTTAAGTTCACAGCTACTTCCTCCTTCCTGTTTAAATCTACCTTTGAATCCCTTTCATGTATTTTTCATTTCATTTACTTTTCAGCTCCAGAATATTGTTGTTTGTTTCTTTTTAAGTTTTCTATCTCTTTACTGATATTTTCATTTTGTTCATATATGTTCATGTTTTTTACATTTTTCCCTATCTTCCTTTAGCTCTTCAAGCATCTTTCAAACATTTTTAAAAAGACTTTGTCCAGTTAATCTGCCATCATATGTTTTTTATGGACAACTTCTATTGATTTATTTTTGTTTCTTTGAATGTTCACACTTTTCTATTTCTTTGTGTGTATTTTACCTCTTTTTTTTCTTAAAGACTAGAAATTTGAACCTAATAATTTGTTAACTCTGGAAATTATGTTCTCCTTTTTTTTTTTTTTTTTAATTGTTGTAGGCTATCTCTGTACTAATCATCAGCCTGAGTATAAACTTAAGGATTAAGGTCCTCTCAGAACTTTTATGACCCCAAAACTTCCCATGGGCATGTGCCATAACTTTCTAATTTTCTCTGTATGCAGTTTTTGAATGAGTTAGCCTTTAATATTTGACTCTCAAAATGAAAAAAAAAAATAAAAAGAAGAAGAGGAAAGAAATGAAAGAGTTTAAAAAAGGCAACAACCCTTTATTTAAACTTTTTTTATTGTTGGGGATTCATTGAGGGTATAAGATGTGTCACACACTCAGACCCCAAACCCCTTCCTCTTTCCCTCTCTCTACTCTTTCTTTCACCCAAGGGGCAACAATTCTTTAAATTTCCTGGAACTCGCTTCATTCTCAGTGGGAAAGGCTTGTAGCAATATAGGGAAGTACAAGAAAGATGGTTGCTGCTTCTTCATTTTCACCTCTGTGATCAGAAGCAAGCAGTAATCAGTAATCATAGCAGAGCTTCTCAGTATTTGGATCACAGGGTCCTTTTTGCCCACGTTGCTCATGCAACCTGTGCATAGCTGCTCCAGGAACAGAACTGTCTCCCAAAGATTAGAGGATGAGTAATTTTTATTCTGCTAAGAGCTGAAATGACCAAATTAACTGCAGTTTATCTTCAGATTTTTCCCCTGGAGTCAAAAGACTCCAAAAGTGTAACCAAAATAGTTACTCTGGTGCTTTCTATTTCACCATCTTCCCATAGACAGTATTCCTATAGGTAGTACTTTTTTTTCAATAGCTGAAGGTTTCTTCCTATGATTAGATTATCTTTACATACATAATTTTTTCTCATGGCACATACTTATAGTCTCTAGAGTCTTGCCATACTTTCAGGTCATTTATCCTGGATAGGACATAAAAAACTGTAGGCTTACTCTTTCTCTTATTTGGCTATTTCTTCCCCAAGGGAAATACTCATGCATAGTTCAACCAACTGCTATTAAGAAAGCCAACCACTCCCTAGAAACAGCCAAAGCTTCTTATTGCTTTCCTGCCCAAGAAATTCTCCAATTCATCTCTGCAGCCTGTGTAATGTTATTTTCAAACTGCAAAAGATATATTTCAAGCTCTTCATAAGTAGCCTTAAAAATGTGTATCTTTCTAATTGAGGTGAAAGAAGCAGCACATGCCCACCCTCATCCTTTTTCCAGAAATAAGGGAGGGTGGTAAAAATCATAGAGGGCAGTAGTTTTCTTTTAAAAGCCTACTGACAAAACCTCTCATTTTTATTTTCTAGTACTGCTTATATCCTAGATTTCAAGTCAGGGCTCCTTGGACAAGGAGCCCGAGAATGATGAAACCAATTTTCAGCCTGTTTTTAACCACTTTATTTGAAATAAATGATTTAATCTGACACTTCACTTTGATAGGTAGCACACATTACTTGTTGGCACCCTGGTCAAAGCTTCAATTCAACATCCCATTATACGTGAATGGCAGTAAAGTCAGCAAAGGCAGTCAAGAATAGGCTCATGCTTTATTTTAATAGTTTCAGTTTCTGAGTCAATCTGAAAGTAAGTCTTAAAAGAACTTAGAATATGTTTGTTTGAAATTCTGTCCCACATTCATAAACACTGTTCTCTATCAATCAAAATTTTGCAATTTTCTTCATTGAGACATTTGTATTAATTTCGATGAAAGAAAATTATTTAACTCTAAAGAATATTTTGATCAGCTTTGACTTTATGACTTGATTTTCTAAAAAAATCTTATAAAAGTTTAACAGTAGAGCATGAACTTTTAGTGATAAGACAGAGTAAACTACCTTAAAGCTTTCCTTATATATTTCCTCTCTTGTGTTTCCTTTATATATATTAATGTTTTATTCCTCAGTGAAAGCACATATAGTGTGAATAAGATGTAGTTAGTTAAGGTAGGGCCAACACGACACAGCTAGTCTGGCCAGTTTCAGTCTTAGGTGACTTTTACCTGTCTCCCATTCTTATTGTTTTGTAAACTCGGCTTTAACCTGAAAGTGTATATCTTGAGTAGTTTGGGACAATTGCTTTAACTTTTGAAATAGAAATTTGTTTTTGGATCATGGGTTATGCCAATTATTATTTATTATGGGTAATGCATTGTGGTGATTACTGTTATTTAAGATTAAGGGCTAGTCAGTTCTTGCTTTTAACTTTTACATATAAAACTGTGATTTTGGAAGTGGAAAAACAGAAAAGTCTTGGAAAGTCTACTCTCACTGTTTTCCAGGATCTCTGGCCTTCTGACAGATAAAATTTGATGGATCTATCTCTGTCTCTGCGTAGTGTCTGACAATGACAGGTGGCTGGACCTTCTGTCTGGTAACAGCAGGAAGCTTCCTTAATCATTCAGACCTAGTTAAATGCCTTAATGCAGGCCCCCATCATTCTCTGTACTTTTTTTACACAACATTCATATTTTATTATAATTAATCATTTGATGTTATCTTTTCCAGAGCCAGAAAATTCTGTTGAGTTGTCTTGTTTGTTTACTCCATGTTCCCCATCATGTAGAATAGTGGCGGGCAGAGGTTAATGATTCAATATATATTTTAAGCAGGTGGTGGTATTCTCATTGATCAGTATTAGAGACTTTCTATGAAACCTCACAATCTGAGGAATACCTAACATGGTTTCAGACAAAATTATTAATCTATTTGTTGATCCCATCAATATACTGCCATTATTATACCACAATTACAAACCAATTTGTGTTTTATCTTCCACTTGGGAAAGTGTAGCAGCTGACACATTTTAGTTCTCAGAGCCAGAATCCACCATGACCCAGCTTGTTGATCTTTAGCACATCACTACAACTAAAATATTAGAAGGAAGATTAGTATAAAATATGGTGACATCTGTGTTAGGAAAGGTAATACAGGGCCACAGTAATACAGCATCTATGCCAATGTTCTGTTTCTGAATGTATTTGGCAACAATTTGTAAGAATGCACTGCCATTTAATTTAATGTTGACCAATATGATCAGCACTAACTTAGTCATAATGACCAGTTAATTTTCTCACTCCAATTCTTCTCGTCTTGATGAATAAAATTATCTGATGCACTTTAATTGTCGATGCATCATGATTAGCAAAATATCTGCTTATGTTTACTTCTGCTTGTTTCTCCACCCAGCATTATTAAATCAAGCAATGTTTTGGTTGCATCTGAACAATGAAATAACATAGATTTGTCTTTGTAAATGCCAATAATATGTCTATTTTCCCTATTATGTTACAAATGATCTTTAAGAGTGTAAAAGATTCTGCAAGGAACTATGCCTCTTTCAGAAGTTTGGGCAATACTCTTTCTAGGATAACTGTGTTTTTGGTTCAATATTTACTTTTTTTCCTAAGCTACTTTTAAATATGCTGATTTTCAGAAGATTAATACCTAAGGATGTCACAATAAAAAGGAAATGGAAAGGGTATGGAATGAATGGTAAAATGTTCAAATCACTGTTAAGGAGATACAGATTTGTGGGGTGAGGGGAAACTTGTCCTTTCCCCTGAAAGTTTGCTGAAAGATAAACTCACAATTAAGGCAGATTAATAACAGAAAGGATTTATTTACCTTGCACTTGGGGAGAAATCACAGAGTAATAACCCAGTTTTCCAATAGAGTTTAGATATTTTCATACATGCCTTTTTGAAGGTAGAGGGGAAATTGAGAAGTATAGGTGGAAAAATGGTTGCTAGAGAGGAGGTTGCTAGGAAGCATAAATGGATGGGGGAGAAATAGACTGACTTGTAAATTAACCTGAGAGAAAGATATTTATGACTTAAATGATTTGGGCCATGTCTGCTTACAAATTTTGACCTTCATTCTAGCAATGTGCAAAGATAACAGGAAAGGAGAAGAGAAGTTGATTGTCCCCTTTCATGTTCTGATCAGGTCAATTTGATCAGAACATAGAGGAAGAACCCCTTCCAGTATTTCTTGACTTTGAATGGCCTTCAATTTAAAATATTCTTTATATCAGAGAGCCATATTTTGTGGTTAAATTTTCTGAATTACTTTAGGATCAAAATAAAATTGTTGCCAATAAAATTGCTTTTTTGAATTTTAATATCTAAAGATGGTAAGAATGTGTTGAAAGCAGAATTTTTCCACACTGTTAATGGAAGCCTAAGAAGTGTCAACTCTTTTGGAAAGCTAATTGACAATTTAATCCAATAAATTCAAATGATTATAACTTTAGTCCAGAAATCCCTCCTATTATATACTATGTTAACAAAAATAGTTCATTTATTGATTCTGTTAAAAACAATGATTGAGCATCTACTGCTAGGCCTTGGAGTTATAAAGATTGAGTAAATTTCTCAGGAGAAAAAAACCTGGATCATCATATAAACTGAAACCAAGGCAATCATTTTGAAATAATCATAATGAGTTTATAATTATGGCATACTGGTTGTGCTCAGAAGTCCTTTAAGAAGGTAAGACAATTCAGGCAGATAAGAAAACATATAATTGGAAAGTTTATGCTTTGTTCTTTTCTTTCTTTAAATTAGCTGTTGTATACACGCATCTTCTTTCACAGGACCACATTCTAGTTAATCTCAAATTACTGCCATAGTCCCATAGCATAAATAAGTTCCAGGGTTGCATAACTATAGCTAAATAATTTATTAAAGTATACTCTAAATGTTTAAGAAGAATCTTACTTAAACAATTAAATTCAGTTGTTTATCTGATTTGCTTCTTGTGTTGAGATGGAACGGTAGGGCTGCCTTCCCAGGTCTCTGTTTCCTAAGAAGAAAGTGTGGGTACAGGGAAGAAATGATAAGCATCACTGTTAAACATACTAAGCGGATGTTAAACATAGCATTTTTGTTAATTTGAGAACTTAAAAATATTTTAATAATAAATGCAATTATTAAAGTTTTGAATTTAAAAATCCACTTGTGTAAGGGTAATTCTATAGATCAATATAGGAAATAAAGTGTTAGGGTCCCAGTTCCCTGAACCCAGTTCACCTAGTTTGATTAGTAGGTTGAGCTAGAAAGTTCAACTAAGGCATGGTGGTAATTGAAAGCAAACATGAATGGAAACTGAAAATAAAACTGGAGCAGAACAGGCAGAGTGAATAGATTGCAAAGTAACCTGTGCAAGTTTTTCACTGCAACAGAGAAATTTTATTTAGGAAGAATAAAGACAGTTTCTAGCACTTCCGAAGAGACTTGGAAGTAGGTCCTTCTCATGGAGGAGAAAAAGTAAGAGAGAGAGAGAGGCAAAGGCCTGTGGGGGTATAAATACCCTTTCCTTTTGAAGTTGGTTGCAACTCTTTCATTGGCCTCTCTGAGCCTCCAGGCGGTACTGCCCTTTCCTATTGGTCATTGACTGTCTCTTTGTATTGGACATTGCTATCAGAGGTTAATGCATGCCTACTTTCTCATGGGACTCCAGACTTCAGGGCTCAGCAGCCAGGGTTTCTTCCTCTACTCCTTGAAGCCCCTTTGTTTGTGTCCCTTCTCAGAAAGTATTAATTCCAAGGTCATGGAATTTAGAGTGTCTTTGTGGACTATATGTGAGAAGAGGACATGATACTGATTCAAAAAGACCAAAGCTTTTCCTCAAGGCTATTAGGGGACCAGAAAGAAATGTATGCTAACTACTGTTAGCTAATGATAAACTTAGGAAATACTGACTCCCAAGGCATGGGAAAATAAAAGCTTCCATTATCCTAAGGAATGACTGATCCTTTCTAAACATTCAAGTTCTAATGAGTCTAATGAGAAAGAAACTTTTAAGCCATGTCATTTTCTTGGCAAAATGCAATTCATGGTAATCTACACTTTAGCAAATTATCCGTGACTCTTTCTTTATTTGTATGCCTAAAAGCTAAAACACTATAATTTCAACTTAATGGTTTTAATATTATTTTTCCCTTGCCATACAACCTTGATCTATGGAAAAATGAGGTTTTTTTTTTTTTTTTATGAAGGTTAACCCAATTATTCTATATATACATGCGTTCTTGATAATACAACAAAAATAAACCACAACCACCAACTAAATCAAATCCCCCTAATGTTTCATTTGTTGGGCTTATATTAATTACATAAGGTCTTGAGTAGCTAGATCCAGAAAGGAATCTTAATTGGTTTTCCATCTTTTAATAAGAAAAAACTTGTTTATGTATAGAAGGTTTCAGGATGAGGATAAATAGACTAAAATAGAGCTGCAAGCTCTTACATGTATTAAGAAGATGTCTCCAAACTCAAAAGCAAATGATTTGCCTGATGCTAATATAAGAGGTCTACTTTCCTTTCCAGCTTTTAAAAATTTTCCCCACAGACATACCTTGTCTTTCAGTCTCCCACTGAGTCTCTCATGAGTCTGTTATACGTTTCTAATAAACCTCCTTTTCTTAGAGCAGCTAAAGTCAACTCCTGCTTCTATAGGGCAATTAGGCAAGATTTCAAAATGATCAAAAAGAGTCCCAAGTAGCCAATGCATTCTATAGTCATACACTGCGAAGAAAGTAAAAATAAAATATAAAATAAAATAAACAAACAAACAAAAAAACCCAGGAATTGCAATCTCAATCTACACTCTAACTTGGGTGAAGTTGTAATCCTCAACTTAAAAAAAAAAAAAAATGGAGTAGAACTCCTAGGTAAAGTATTTTCTCCTTATAATGACTTTTTTACATATAGGTTTGAATAGACAAGTTAAACTCAATTAGAATAAAGAATATAATGTCTAGCTATTGGTTTGATTTGCATTTCTGCTATAATTAGAGATGTTGAGATATCACCTAACCCCAGTGAGGGTGACTTTTTTTATCAAAAAGTCCCCAAACAACAATTCCTGGCGTGGATGCTGAGAGAAAGGAACACTTGTACACTGTTGGTGGGACTGCAAACTGGTACAATCTCTATGGAAAGTAGTGTGGAGGAACCTCAAGAAACAAAAAGTAAACCAACCATTTGATCCAGCAGTCCCTCTGAGAGATATTTACTCAAAGGGAAAAAAAGTTATTTTATCAAAAATACACACTTGAATGCTTATAGCTGTACAATTCACAATTGCAAAGATGTGCAAAAATCCTAAGTGTCCATTAATACATGTGGTGGATGTGCACCATGGAGTACTAGTGTACTCAACCATATGAAAAATGGGGAAACAATCAGGATGGAACTGGAGACCGCTCTTCCAAGTGACGGGTTGTGAGGATGGAAAAATGAGCACCACATGGATTCAATACTCAGTTGGAACTAGTAGATAAACACTTAACATGCACTTATGTAAATAAAACTTAACAGAAATCTATAGGAGGGAGAGGGGAGCAGGGGTTGGGTAAATAAATTCACATCTAACTGGCACAACCTGGGTGAAGGCACACTTCTAACTCTCCCTTAAAATATACAAAAACAAATTATGTAACAAACACATGTACCCCTGTAATATTTTGATGTAGAAAAGAAAAAGGAATATAACATTTATTAATTTTAAATCTATCAAGCACTTATTTCAGAATCTGTGATGAGGCCAGATATCCCTTATATTTTATCTATGTAATAGATAATATATTTGTATATATTTCATGTACATAACAGATAATATATATCTAATATTTTATCTATATAATACATAATATTAATATATCTCTATATATTTTCTTAATATATCTTTATATATTTTATCTATACAATACATTATTCTTAATTTTTTTGTATTTGATTTTGTTCTGTCTGAGCATAACCAAACTTCATCTTTCTTACTTTGAAAAATAGATCATGTGTTACATAATTCCATTGCAGAATATTATTCACCATCATGTGATACAATTTGAGGAGTGATTTTATAAGAACAGCTCTCTGCCTGAATCTACTTAGTTTCCACATAATGAAAAATGCTGTTATTTTTCCTTTTAAAATTTTCAGGTCACATCTTCTCTCTGCACAATAATTCCTATATATTAAAAAAATGCCTGCACCTACAAAATACCATAACTTAGACTGCTCTGAATCCAGGATTACATTGGAGGTTCTGTGCTCTAAGAAATGTATTTGTATATAGTATTATTAGGGATTAGATTTGCAAATAGCTTGCCAACTCTTCTCGGTCAGAATCCTATTACTGATATCACCAATGGTTCTAGCAAAGGTGTTGGGATTTATATGAAATAAATGTTTTCATAACGGTGGAGTTCTACATACCCTCTATGTGCAGAAAGGATATACTGACCTTCCAGAGAAAACAAGCAATCATTTCAGGCAAATTGATTTTTTTTCTTTAAGGAAATTACAAAGGTCACAAAACAACATAATTTGTCAGAGCCTTAAAATGATGGTTGAACTTAAAGATGTTATTGGGAAGATAATGTACACTGACCTAAGTATTCTAATGGAATTAAAGGAAAGTATTATACATCTGAATGCAGTGAATAAATAAATAGAAGTATTTAGACTATGAAAGTTTTATTTTTGCTTGAGATTGTATTTATCACTCTCACTGGTGAAGAATTTACTTCTTTTGCATAGGAATCATGATACCAAATTATCCCATATGATGTGTATATAAATTATCCTTTTCATTGAATATTTGAAATTTAGTTTGTATGTTTCTGGAAGTGGAGATCACACTGTGAAGACAGCTAAGTTCTATCCAGTGGTAGTCTAATGAATAATCATGCAAACCCACACACATGCACCTGCACGTAGGTCCATCTTGCCATACAGCAAGTCTTTACAGTACATTTTTTATAAAATCACATGAAACAAAGAGTAAAGAAGGGAATTGTATATAATAAATACCACATGTACATATTCATGATTGGATGCCATCAGTACACTTGTGATGAATAAGCGGGCCCATCAAATATCGAACATAAGCATGAGTCAGTAATCCAAGTAATGACAGACTAAAAAGCAGAGCATTAAAGTGACATTATTAGGAAGCCAAAGGCTGAAATGACGTGCAGCTGCCATAATTAAATTGTGTAGCTGCAGATCAGTGTGGCTCTCAGGTCAGAGAGGAGCTGAATGGCACTCTGTCCTGCCACTGCTGCTGACCAGCAGTGTCGTGTTTGAAACATCCCTCAGCTTCTCTGAACCTCAGTCTCCTCATCTGGGATTTGATAAAATTGAACCCTCTTATCTGCAAGTTGCAGTAATTATCCTTTTTTTTTTATAATTGGGGATTCATTGAGGGTACAATAAGCCAGGTTACACTGATTGCAATTGTTAGGTGAAGTCCCTCTTGCAATCGTGTCTTGCCCCCATAAAGTGTAACACACACCAAGGCCCCACCCACCTCCCTTCTTCCCTCTTTCTGTTTCCCCTCCATAACCATAATTGTCATTAATTGTCCTCATATCAAAATTGAGTACATAGGATTCATGCTTCTCCATTCTTGTGATGCTTTACTAAGAATAATGTCTTCCACGTCCATCCAGGTTAATAAGAAGGATGTAAAGTCTCCATTTTTTTTAATGGCTGAATAGTATTCCATGGTATACATATACCAAAGCTTGTTAATCCATTCCTGGGTTGGTGGGCATTTAGGCCGTTTCCACATTTTGGCGATTGTAAATTGAGCTGCAATAAACAGTCTACTACAAGTGTCCTTATGATAAAAGGATTTCTTTCTTTCTGGGTAGATGCCCAGTAATGGGATTGCAGGATCAAATGGGAGGTGTAGCTTGAGTGCTTTGAGGTTTCTCCATACTTCATTCCAAAAAGGTTGTACTAGTTTGCAGTCCCACCAGCAGTGTAAAAGTGTTCCCTTCTCTCCACATCCACGCCAGCATCTGCAGTTTTGAGATTTTGTGATGTGGGCCATTCTCACTGGGGTTAGATGATATCTGAGGGTTGTTTTGATTTGCATTTCTCTAATATATAGAGATGATGAACATTTTTTCATGTGTTTGTTAGCCATTCGTCTGTCATCTTTAGAGAAAGTTCTATTCATGTCTCTTGCCCATTGATATATGGGATTGTTGGCTTTTTTCATATGGATTAATTTGAGTTCTCTATAGATCCTAGTTATCAAGCTTTTGTCTGATTGAAAATATGCAAATATCCTTTCCCACTGTGTAGGTTGTCTCTTTGCTTTGGTTATTGTCTCCTTAGCTGTACAGAAGCTTTTCAGTTTAATGAAGTCCCATTTGTTTATTTTTGTTGTTGTTGCAATTGCCATGGCAGTCTTCTTCATGAAGTCTTTCCCAAGGCCAATATCTTCCAGTGTTTTTCCTATGCTTTCTTGGAGGATTTTTATTGTTTCATGCCTTAAGTTTAAGTCCTTTATCCATCTTGAATCAATTTTTGTGAGTGGGGAAAGGTGTGGGTCCAGTTTCAGTCTTTTACATGTAGACATCCAGTTCTCCCAACACCATTTATTGAATAGGGAGTCTTTCCCCCAAGGTATGTTCTTGTTTGGTTTATCAAAGATTAGGTGGTTGGAAAATGTTAGTTTCATTTCTTGGTTTTCAATCCAAGTGTCTATGTCTCTGTTTTTGTGCCAGTACCATGCTGTCTTGACCACTATGGCTTTGTAGTACAGACTAAAAGCTGGTATGCTGATGCCCCCAGCTTTATTTTTGTGACAGAGAACTGCCTTAGCTATAAGGGGTTTTTTCCAGTTCCATACAAAATGCGGAATCATTTTTTCCAAATCTTAAAAGTACGATGTTGGTATTTTGATAGGAATGGCATTGAATAGGTAGATTGCTTTGGGAAGTATAGACATTTTAACAATGTTGATTCTTCCCATCCATGAGCATGGTATGTTCTTCCATTTGTTAATATCCTCTGCTATTTCCTTTCTGAGGATTTCATACTTTTCTTTATAGAGGTCCTTCACCTCCTTCGTTAGGTATACTCCTAGGTTTTTCATTTTCTTTGAAACTATGGTGAAGGGAGTTGTGTCCTTAATTAGCTTCTCATCTTGACTGTTATTGGTGTACACAAAGGCTACTGACTTGTGGACATTGATTTTATATCCTGAAACATTACTGTATTTTTTGATGACTTCTAGGAGTCTTGTGGTTGAGTCTTTGGGGTTCTCTAAGTATAAGATCATGTCGTCGGCAAAGAGGGAGAGTTTGACCTCCTCTGCTCCCATTTGGATTCCCTTTATTTCCTTGTCTTGCCTAATTGTATTGGCTAGAACTTTCAGCACTATGTTGAATAGTAAAGGTGACAGAGGACAACCTTGTCTGGTTCCAGTTCTAAGAGGAAAACCTTTCAGTTTTACTCCATTCAGTAAAATATTGGCTGTGCGTTTGTCATAGATAGCTTCAATCAGTTTTAGAAATGTGCCACCTATGCCTATACTCTTCAGTGTTCTAATTAGAAAAGGATGCTGGATTTTATCAAATGCTTTTTCTGCATCTATTGAGAGGATCATGTGATCTTTATTTTTGCCTCTGTTAATATGGTGGATAACGTTTATAGACTTGCGTATGTTAAACCAGCCTTGCATCCCTGGGATGAAGCCTACTTGATCATGATGAATGACTTTTTTGATGATAAGCTGTAATCTATTGGCTAGGATTTCATTGAGAATTTTTGCGTCTATATTCATGAGTGAGATTGGTCTGAAATTCTCCTTTTTGTTTGGGTCTTTTCCTGGTTTTGGTATCAGGGTGATGTCTCCTTCATAGAATGTGTTGGGGAAGATTCCTTCTTCCTCAATTTTTTTTCTTTTTTTTTTTATTAAATCATAACTGTATACATTGATATGATCATGGGGCATCATACACTCGCTTCATAAACCATTTGACACATTTTTATCACAGTGGTTAACATAGCCTTTCTGGCGTTATCTCAGTTACTGTGCCAAAACATTTACATTCTACATTTACCAAGTTTCGCAAATACCCCTGTAAGATGCAGCACGGGTGTGATCCCACCGATACCCCTCCCTCTACCCACCCCCCCTTCCCACTTCCCCCTATTGCTAAGTTGTAGCTGGGTTATAGCTTTCATGTGAGAGTCCCAAATTAGTTTCATAGTAGGGCTGTGTACATTGGGTACCTTTTCTTCCATTCTTGGGATACTTTACTAAGAAGAATATGTTCCAGCTCCATCCTTGTAAACATGAAAGAGGTAAAGTCTCCATCTTTCTTTAAGGCTGCATAGTATTCCATGGTGTACATATACCACGATTTATTAATCCATTTGTGGATCGATGGGCACTTGGGCTTTTTCCATGACTTAGCTATTATGAATTGGGCTGCAATAAACATTCTGGTACAAATATCTTTGTTATGTTGTGATTTTTGGTCTTCTGGGTATATGCCCAGCAGAGGAATTAAAGGATTGACTGGCAGATCTATTTTTAGAACTCTGAGTGTTCTCCATATATCTTTCCAAAAGGAATGTATTAATTTGCATTCCCACCAGCAGTGCAGAAGTGTTCCCTTTTCTCCGCATCCACGCCAACATCTCTGGTCTTGAGATTTTGTGATATAGGCTAGTCTCATTGGAGTTAGATGATATCTCAAAGTAGTTTTGATTTGCATTTCTCTGATGATTAAAGATGATGAGCATTTTTTCATATGTCTGAAGGCCGTGCGCCTGTCTTCTTCAGAGAAGTTTCTCTTCAAATCCCTTGCCCAGCCTGCGATGGGATCCCTTGTTTTTTTCTTGCTGATGCGTTTGAGTTCTCTGTGGATTCTGGTTATTAAACCTTTGTCAGAGATATACCCTGCAAATATCTTCTCTCATTCTGAGGGCTGTCTGCTTGCTCTGCTTACTGTGTTCTTAGCTGTGCAGAAGCTTTTTAGTTTGATCAAGTCCCAGTATTTTTGAAGCTGCTTCAATTGCCTGGGGGGTTCTCCTCATGAAATACTCACCCAGACCAATTTCTTCAAGGGTTTTCCCTGCATTCTCCTCTAGTATTTTTATAGTTTCATGTTTTAAGTTTAAATCTTTAATCCAATGAGAGTCTATCTTAGTTAATGGTGAAAGGTGTGGGTCCAATTTCAGTCTTCTGCAGGTTGCCAGCCAGTTCACCCAGCACCATTTGTTAAATAGGGAATCTTTTCCCCACTGAATGTTTTTAATTGGCTTGTCAAAGATCAAATAGTGGTAAGTAGCTGGATTCATCTCTTGGTTCTCTGTTCTGTTCCAGATATCTACTTCTCTGTTTTTGTGCCAATACCATGCTGTTTTGATCACTATCGATTTGTAGTAAAGTCTGAGGTCTGGTAGTGTGATTCCTCCTGTTTTGTTTTTGTTTCTGAGTAATGTCTTGGCTATTCGAGGTTTTTTCTGATTCCATATAAAACGAAGTAATGTTTTTTCAAGATCTTTAAAATATGACAATGGAGCTTTAATAGGGAGTGCGTTGAAATTATATATTGCTTTGGGTAGTATGGACATTTTGATAATGTTGATTCTTCCCAGCCATGAGCCTGGTATGTTTTTCCATTTGTTAACATTTTCAGCTATTTCTTTTCTTAGAGTTTCATAGTTCTCTTTATAGAGATCTTTCACGTCTTTTGTTATGTAAATTCCCAAATATTTCATCTTCTTTGGTACTACTGTGAATGGGATAGAGTCCTTAACTGCTTTTTCAACTTGACTGTTGTTGGTGTATATAAAGGCTACTGATTTATGAATGTTGATTTTGTAACCTGAGATACTGCTATATTCCTTGATCACTTCTAGGAGTTTTGTAGTAGAGACCCTAGTGTTTTCCAGATACACAATCATATCATCTGCGAAGAGCGAAAGTTTGATCTCTTCTGACCCTATATGGATACCCTTGATCGCCTTTTCTTCCCTAATTGCGGTGGCTAAAACTTCCATTACAATGTTGAAAAGCAATGGAGACAATGGGCAGCCTTGTCTGGTTCCTGATCTGAGTGGAAATGATTCCAATTTAACTCCATTCAATATGATATTGGCTGTGGGTTTGCTGTAGATAGCCTCTATCAGTTTAAGAAAAGTCCCTTCTAGACCAATATTCTTGAGTGTTCTGATCATGAAGGGATGCTGGATATTATCAAAAGCTTTTTCTGCATGAATTGAGAGAATCATATGGTCTTTGTTTTTTAATTTGTTTATGTGCTGAATTACATTTATAGATTTACGTATATTGAACCAGCCTTGAGACCCTGGGATAAAACCAACTTGGTCATGATGTATAATTTGTTTGATGTGTTGCTAGATTCTGTTTGTTAGGATCTTGTTGAATATTTTTGCATCTATATTCATTAGTGATATTGGTCTATAATTTTCTTCTCTTGTTGGGTCTTTTCCTGGTTTGGGGATGAGGGTGATGTTTACTTCATAGAACGTGTTGGGTAGTCTTCCTTCTTTTTCTACATTTTGGAACAGGTTGAGTAATATAGGTACTAATTCCTCTTTAAAGGTTTGGTAGAATTCTGACGTGAAACCATCTGGTCCCGGGCTTTTCTTTTTAGGGAGGTTTTGTATAGTTGATGCTATTTCTGAACTTGATATGGGTCTGTTCAACATTTCTACTTGATTCTGGTTAAGTCTTGGAAGGTGGTGTGCTTCCAAGTATCGGTCTATTTCCTTCAGATTTTCATATTTCTGAGAATAAAGTTTCTTGTAATATTCATTAAGGATTTTTTGGATTTCTGATGAGTCCGTGGTTATTTCGTCTTTGTTGTTTCTGATTGATGATATTAGGGATTTTACTCTTTTTTTCCTGATTAGGTTGGCCAGAGGTTTATCTATTTTATTGACCTTTTCAAAAAACCAGCTTTTTGATTTATTGATCTGTTGTATTATTCTTTTGTTTTCAATTTCATTTAATTCTGCTCTAATTTTGGTTATTTCTTTTCTTCTACTGGGTTTGGGGTTGGAATGTTCTTCCTTTTCCAGTTGTGCGAGATGTCCCATTAAGTTGTTAACTTCCTCTCTTTCCGTTCTCTTGAGGAAGGCTTGCAGTGCTATAAATTTCCCTCTTAGAACTGCCTTTGCGGTGTCCCAGAGGTTCTGATAGTTTGTGTCTTCATTGTCGTTTTGTTCCACAAAGTTGGCGATTTCTTTCTTAATCTCATCTCTGACCCAGCTATCATTCAGCATAAGGTTATTTAACTTCCATGTTTTTGTATGGGTATGCAGATTCCTGTTGTTACTCAATTCAAGTTTTATTCCATGATGGTCCGAGAAGATGCATGGAATAATTTCTATTCCTTTAAATTTACTGAGGTTAGACTTGTGACCTAAAATGTGGTCAATTTTGGAGTAAGTTCCGTGGGCTGATGAGAAGTATGTGTATTCAGTTTTGTTGGGATGAAATGTTCTGTAGATGTCTGCTAAATCTAAAAATTGGATGGTTAGGTTTAAATCTAAGATTTCTTTGCTCAGCTTCTTTCTGGAGGATCGATCCAACACTGTCAAGGGAGTGTTGAAATCTCCGACGATTATGGAGCTGGAGGAAATCAAGTTACTCATGTCTGTTAGAGTTTCTCTTATAAATTGAGGTGCATTCTGGTTGGGTGCATAGATATTAATAACTGAGATCTCATCATATTGAGTATTACCCTTAACAAATATGAAGTGACCATTCTTGTCGTTCCTTACTTTTGATCGTTTAAAGCCTACTGTATCTGCAAATAAAATTGCAACACCTGCTTTTTTCTGATTACCATTTGCCTGAAATATGGATGACCATCCTTTCACCCTGAGTCTGTATTTGTCTATTAAGTTGAGATGTGACTCTTGTATGCAACAAATATCTGGCTTGAGTTTTTGTATCCAGTCAGCTAACCTATGCCTCTTTAGAGGACATTTTAAGCCATTCACATTGATGGAGAGTATTGATAAATCTGGTGGAATTTTGGGTATCGAGTTTTTCAAAGGTCCAGTGGACATTTTTAATCCTTTCGCCAGTGTGGAAGTTGGAGTTTTATCCGAAGTTTCTGAGTCAGTTTACTTTTGTGGTGTAGGATTGGGTTGGTCATTGTGGAGGATAGGTCTGAGAACATCCTGAAGAGCTTGTTTACTTATGGCAAATTTTTTCAACATATGAATGTCATTGAAGTATTTAATTTCTCCATCATAGATGAAACTCAATTTAGCTGGATACAAGATCCTGGGTTGAAAGTTTTTTTGCTTTAGGAGATTAAAAGTTGATGACTAGCCTCTTCTGGCTTGAAAAGTTTCAGCAGAGAGATCTGCAGTTATTCTAATATTCTTACCTTTGTACGTTATAGTTTTCTTTCACCGGGCTGCTTTGAGAATCTTCTCTTTCATGTTAACTTTAGTGAAGCTAATTATGATATGTCTGGGGGATGACTTATTGGGGTTGAATCGTGCTGGGGTTCTGAAGCTGTCTGCTATCTGAATTTCAGATTCTCTAGGCATGTCTGGAAAATTTTCTTTCATAATTTCATGCAGAAGGGCCTCTGTGCCCTTGGAGGCCACTTCATCATTCTCAGAAATTCCTATAATCCTTATGTTGCTTTTTTTCGAATTATCTGAGAGTTCTCTGAGTGAGTGATCCGTTTTTGCTCTCCATTTCTCTTCCTCTTTGAGAGATTGGGAACGTTCGAAGACTTTATCTTCAATGTCAGAAATCCTTTCTTCTGTTTGCTCCATTCCGTTACTGAGGGATTCTACTGTATTTTTCATATCTTTGAGGGCTGTAAGTTCTTGCTTCAGTGTGTCTAAGTCTTTGGTGGTTTTGTCTTTAAATTCGTTAAATTCTTGAGACAATTTTTGAATTTCTCCTCGGATTCCTAATTCCATTTTATTAATCTTGTCTGCCATCCAAATTCTGAATTCGATTTCTGACATCTCAGCCAGTTGTTTATGAATGGGATCTTCAATCACATCTGCCGTGTCTTTTCTTGGGGGGGTTGATCTATTCTGGTTATTCATGTTACCAGAGTTTTTCCGCTGATTCCACCCCAAGGTTGTTTTAGTCCCTTTGGTTTTTCCCCTGGGGTTTTATCGAGGGCCCGTACAGTGTTTTGGCCTGAGAAACTGGGGTCCTGTCTGGTGTGGTGGAGCAAAGTGGTTCTGTCTTATTTTCAGCTGGTTTCTGTTCGATCCTATTGCAACTTCTACTCTGGCTTGAAGTCTCAGCTGTGTGGAAAAATCAGCAATTAAGTCACCCCGCCTGCCCACCTCTGGCCCCAGTTGGAAAAGGAGAATCAACCTTCCTACAACCGTAGACCCAGGGCACCGCCTGAAAAGTCCTCAGTCTATTAGCCCAGTTCAAAAGGTCCAAATCAAGTGTCTCAATCGGCACTTGTCTCGGGTGAGAGAGTTCAAGAGGTCTCTGGGAACTGGATCACAGGGGCCTGGTGACTCCTCTGACAAGGCTCACCCCAGTGCAGCGTGGAGTCAGGAGGAGCCACCCAGCAAACAGAGCAGTCTAGGAAGGTTGACGTCTCCTTCCCCACTTTGCCCCTTCGTCAGACCCAGTCACTGGTATCTCTGCAGATGGCTAACCCAGTTGCCTGCAGTGAACAGACACTCCAGGGGTTTGCACCTGCCTGAATCGCAAGGAAGTCTGCCAGGCCCCCGTAGACTGCCGCTATCTAGCAGGAGGAGATGGGGCCTGACATCTATGAGTGTTTGATGCACGTGATGGGAGGGAGGTGTTCACTCAGGCTTAGCCCCGTCCCTGATGGATGCTGCTAACAGAATAGAACAGAACAGAACAGACAACTTTGCAGGGTTCTGTCTCTGTTCCTGTCGAAATCGCCTACAGAAGACGAGCTGTTTTGAGTTCAAACGTCTTTGGTGTTGGAGGTTTGAGTCCGATCACCTCTCTGGTTCGGCCCCGCCCTGGAAGCTTCCCGGGTTTGTGAGCAGTGTCAGGAAATCCCCCGCTCACCGGTGGCCTCGTCTGGTTGCCCAGGGAGACGGGGGTGTGGCCTCAGAATATCCAGAAGTGAGCGTTCTGCCATTAAAGAAAAAACAGCTGTTGATCTACCTCCAAGGGGGTTCCGAGCCGTAGGGAGCCCGGTCGACACTGAGCAGATTCAGTTTCTCCCAGTCTCTCGCCCGGTTGTACTGCCGCATCTCAAGCCTTCAGGCTTCAGAGTGGGGGCGGGGTGGGAGGGAGCGGCTGGAGCCCAGAACCGCTGGGCAGCGGACAGACTCGACTATCCCCAGTTCCCTGCCCAGCCACACGGCAGGTGTTCAGGTCTCCGGACCACAGAGTGAGGGCGGGGGAGCGCCTGGAACTCAGAGCCAGCAGGGGCTCCAAGCCGTAGGGAGCCTGGCCGACAGCGAGCAGATTCAGGTTCTCCCGGTCTCTCGCCTGGTTGTACCGCCGCAGCTCAAGCCTTCAGGCTTTAGAGTGGGGGCGGGGTGGAGGGAGTGGCTGGAGCTCAAACCGAGCAGGTCTCCGGACCCCAGAGCGAGGGCGGGGTGAATGCTGGGAGCCTGGAGCCAGAGCCCAGTCTGCAGCGAGCAAATTCAGATTCTTCCGGTCTCTTGCCTGGTTATACTGCTGCAGCTCAAGCCTTCAGGCTTCAGAGTGGGGGCGGGGTGGGAGGGAGTGGCTGGAGCCCAGAATCCCTGGGCAGCGAACAGACTCGGCTATCCCCAGTTCCCTGCC
The DNA here is from genome assembly GCF_027406575.1 of Nycticebus coucang. Classification (NCBI taxonomy): domain Eukaryota; kingdom Metazoa; phylum Chordata; class Mammalia; order Primates; family Lorisidae; genus Nycticebus; species Nycticebus coucang. The sequence continues at coordinate 71,240,944 of NC_069784.1, read as the reverse complement.
CAGCCACACAGCAGGCGTTCAGGTCTCTGGACCACAGAGTGAGGGCGGGGGAGCGCCAGGCACTCCGAGCCAGCAGGGGCTCCGAGCCTAGGGAGCCCGGTGGACAGCGAACAGATTCAGATTCTCCCGGTCTCTCGCCTGGTTGTACCGCCGCAGCTCAAGCCTTTAGGCTTTAGAGTGGGGGCGGGCTGGAGGGAGTGGCTGTAGCTCAGAACCGAGCAGGCGTTCAGGTCTCCGGACCACAGAGCGAGGGCGGGGTGAACGCCGGGAGCCCGGGGCTCTCGGCAGCAAGGAAATTCAGATTCTTCCCGTCTCTCACCTGGTTGTATTGCCGTAGCTCAAGCCTTCAGGCTTCAGAGTGGGGGCGGGGTGGGAGGGAGCGGCTGGAGCCCAGAACCGCTGGGCAGCGAACAGACTCGGCTATCCCCAGTTCCCTGCCCAGCCACACGGCAGGCGTTCAGGTCTCTGGACCACAGAATGAGGGCGGGGGGAGCGCCAGGCACTCAGAGCAGCTGGTAGCGAGTTCGACTCAGCTATATGCCTGGAGGTATTGTTGCCCAAGGAGGGCTGCTGCACCTCGCCTCGGGGAAGTGCCACCCTGGTGAGGGTCTCCCTCCGCTGACTGTCCTAACCTCTCTTCCGTGCCCCAGAATCAGCGCTGACCAGCCACAGCTCAGGGACTGTCCTCTCCCCTTTAGGACCCACCCAAGAATCCGAACTCCTGGGAGACAGGCTTTCAGACCTCAGAGAGAGTGGAGGGAAGTGCTGGGTACTCAGAGTCACCGGCAAAGGAAATTTACAGATTTATACAGTCTTATGCCTGGCAGGATAACGCCTAGGCCTCCTAGTAAGGGAGGTAGGTCTAGTTTGTAGCAGGTCTTTCCCATGAAGTGTAGTGGGATGGTCTTTGATTTCTGCCCTTTTGTTTGTGGGGCCCTTAAGCCGATCAGGTAGGGAGGGGGGACTCCTGTCCGCTTGGTGATGGGTTTTGTACCTTTTGTTTGCTTCCTTGTGATCGCAGCTCTCCTCAGTGGGGTTGATGTGCGTTCTTCAACTTTCTCGCTTGGTGTTGCTGGAATCCATCAGGTTATTTGCTAAATTTTCGTCCCCTAACTTTCCTTCAGGACAGGAGCCTCTATGGAAAGCTGGCTTCAGTCTGCCATCTTCCCATCATCCCGGAATTATTCTTTCCTTGATTTTTTTTTTTTTTTCTGTCTGGCAGGATAACCTAATTGAGAAATTGTCTGTCTCCTGTTTCCTCTGCTATAGGTTCACCACTACACAAAATTAATTTTTGTCTTTCTTGCTTTTGCCACAAAGGGTGGCCAGGGCTTTGTGACAAAGGAGATCTGAACTTTACTTCCGTTCGGAGTAAAGAGCTTCCTCAATTTTTTGGAATAATTTCTGCAGTACAGGAATAAGCTCTTCCTTGAAGGTTTGACAGAATTCGGGAGTGAAGCCATCTGGACCAGGGCATTTTTTGGTTGGAAGATTTTTTATTGTTTCTTTGATCTCAGTGCTTGAAATTGGTCTGTTCAGGAGCTCTATTTCTTCCTGGCTGAGTCTACGGAGAGGGTGTGATTCCAAATATTGATCCATTTCTTTCACATTGTCAAATTTCTGGGCATAGAGTTTCTGGTAGTATTCAGAGATGATCTCTTGTATCTCTGTGGGATCAGTTGTTATTTCCCCTTTATCATTTCTGATTGAGGTTACTAGAGATTTTACTTTTCTATTCCTCGTTAGTCTGGCAAATGGTTTATCTATTTTATTTATTTTTTCAAAAAACCAACTCCTTGTTTCATTAATTTTCTGAATGATTCTTTTGTTTTCAATTTCATTGATCTCTGATTTGATTTTGGATATTTCTTTTCTTCTACTGAGTTTAGGCTTAGATTGTTCTTCTTTTTCCAATTCCTTAAGATCTCTTGTGAGATTGTTGATGTGCTCTCTTTCTGTTTTTCAAATGTAGGCATCTAAAGCGATGAATTTTCCTCTCAAAACTGCTTTTGCAGTATCCCACAGGTTTTGGTAGCTTGTGTCTTCATTGTTGTTATGCTCAAGGAAGTTAATGATTTCCTGTTTTATTTCTTCCTGCACCCATCTGTTATTCAACAGAAGATTGTTTAATTTCCATGCCTTTGGGTGGGGTCGAGCATTTTTGTTAGAGTTGAGTTCCACCTTGAGTGCCTTATGGTCTGAGAAGATACAAGGTAAAATTTCAATTCTTTTGATTCTGTTGATATTTGTTTTGTGTCCCAGGATATGATCAATTTTGGAGAATGTTCCATAGGGTGATGAGAAGAATGTATATTCTTTATCTTTGGGATGGAGTGTTCTATATGCGTCTATCAAGCACAGTTGTTCTAGGGTCTCATTTAAGTCTCTTTTATCCTTGTTTAATTTCTGTTTAGAGGATCTGTCCAGCTCTGAAAGAGGAGTGTTAAGGTCCCCTGTTATTATGGTATTATCAGATATCATATTGCTCAGACTGAGTAAGGTCTGTTTCAAGAATCTGGGAGCATTTAAATTGGGTGCATAGATATTTAGAATTGAAATGTCTTCTTGTTGTATTTTTCCCTTGACCAATATAAAGTGACCATCTTTGTCTTTTTTGACTTTAGTTGCTTTAAATCCACATGTATCTGAAAATAAGATCGCAACTCCTCTTTTCTTCTGAATTCCATTTGCCTGAAAAATTGTCTTCCAACCCTTGACTCGGAGCTTTAATTTGTCTTTTGAAGCCAGGTGTGTTTCTTGCAGACAGCAAATGGATGGCTTGTGTTTTTTAATCCAGTCAACCAATCTATGTCTCTTCAGTGGGGAATTCAAGCCATTAACATTTATTGAGATAATTGATAAGTGTGGTAGTATTCTATTCGTCTTATTTGGTGAGAGTCCATTGCTTAGTTTTATCTTTTGCATCAGTGTGGAGGTTAGGTTCTGTCCTTTAATTTCTGCATTTTTACTTTGATGCTGATCCATTGTGGTGGTCAATGTGCAGAACAGGTTGAAGTATTTCCTGTAGAGCTGGTCTTATTGTGGGGAATTTCCTCAATGTTTGTATATCCATAAATGATTTGATTTCTCCATCAATTTTGAAGCTTAGCTTAGCAGGGTACAGAATTCTGGGCTGCAAATTTTTCTGTTTAAGTAGATTAAAGGTAGATGACCATTGTCTTCTTGCTTGGAAAGTTTCATTAGAGAAGTCTGCGGTCACTCTGATGGATTTGCCCCTGTAGGTGTACTGGCGCTTACTCCTGGCAGCTTGCAGAATCTTTTCTTTTGTCTTGACTTTGGACAGGTTCATCACAATGTGTCTCAGAGAAGCTCCGTAAGAGTTGAGGCGACCTGGGGTCCAATAGCCCTCTGAAAGCAGTGTGTCAGAATCTTTGGTGATATTTGGGAAATTTTCTTTTATAATATTCTCTAGTATGGCTTCCATTCCTCTAGGTCATTCTTCTTCCACTTCTGGAATTCCTATAACTCGTATGTTGGAATGCTTCATAAAGTCCCATAATTCTGACAGTGAACGTTCTGCTTTCTCTCTCTTCTTTTCTGCCTCTTTTACTATCTGAGTTATCTCAAAAACTTTGTCTTCTACCTCTGAAATTCTTTCTTCTGCATGGTATAACCTTTTGCTGATACTTTCCATTGCATCTTTAAGTTCCCTGATTGTTTCATTTCCTTCAGCTCTGCTATATCCTTTTTATATTCTTCATATCGTTCATCTCTTATTTGATTCTGTTTTTGAATTTCCTTTGGTTATTTTCCACTTTATTAGCAGTTTCCTTCATTGTTTCCATCATTTCTTTCATTGTTTTCAACGTGTGTATTCTAAATTCCCTTTCTGTCATTCCTAACATTTCTGTATAGGTGGAATCCTCTGTAGTGGCTACTTCCTGGTCCCTTGGTGGGGTAGTTCTGGACTGGTTCTTCATGTTGCCTGGAGTTTTCTGCTGATTCTTCCTCATGAGTGATTTCTTTTATCTGTTTCCTTGCCCTAATTTTCCTTTCACTTCCTGTTTCTCTTTAAGTTCTCGTGCCTGTGGACTAAGGGTTACAGGACCAGAAGGGTGAGAAGGTTGAAGAGCAAAAAAGGGATGAAAGAAAGGAGGACCGAGTGATAAGAAAAAAAAAAAAAGAAAAATAGAGAAAGGAGTGGGGTGGGTAAAAGGAATATTGACAAAAAGAAGAGAGGCACAGAAATAGGGAGACAGAGCAATATAGGTGTACAGTAGGGTACTTTTATACAACCTTAAGAAAAAAAAACACCTTCTGGGGGGTGCCCAGTTGGATGGTTCCCTTGAGGTCAGCAGCTCTTTGCTAACCTGATCAGACACAGTACCCCACCTCCACCAAGTAGAGAGGAACGAGAACAATGCTATAAATCAAACCAAAGCAAGCAAACAGAAAATTTTACGGGATAAAATTGGCTGGAAAAACCAAATAATAGCAGTAGAAACACTGACAAAAATGAAGTTCTAATTATTGAAATAGGCAGCAATGGGAAATTATAATTAAACTAGAAAAATTGAGAAAGAAAAAGGATCTGTATGGAAAAGGTTGAACTTAAAAAACAAAACAACAATCAACAACATCAAAATAAACAAAAAAACAACCAAACCAAAAAAAAAAAAAAAACACAACCAAAAACAAAGCAGTATGTATATGTTATTGATTATTGTCTGGGCAACACGTGGTCTTCTGGGGTATGAGATGTTAATCACAGTTCTGGTACGACTGGAGGCTGCTAGTTGCTCAAACTCCAGCAGGTAGACACCCTAAATCTCTCTTCAGCCCACTTAAAAGGCACTTTGTGCTTTTTCACTTGCTGAGCAGAAGCTTTCCCAGGGAAGTACTTGTCACTGGAATCACTGCTGAAATGGCTATCCACTTACCCTGTGTGCTAAAACTGGTCTCCCTCTGCCCCCGAGGGTTAGGGCTGCAAGGCAGCTCAGACCCCGCCCTTAGACTACTTGGTTGCTGGATTACCAGCTCCCACCCAATTCTAGCTCTGCGACCCTGAGGGCGGAGCTTGCTGGGGCAGATCGCTCACAATGTCTGCCTGTGACCCAGAGCCAAACACTATTAGCTCCGTCTGGCTCAGTGGCCCAGACTGGGGCCCCAGACAAAGGCCAAAGTCTCCACACTCCCGCTCAGGCTCTCCCCAAGGCAGTTCAGCTGAGTGCCAAGTCCAAAGACACCAAAACAGTTCACAGGTAAGGCCTTTCTGGTTTGCAGTCTCGCTGCTACTGAACTTACAGTTGCAGGCGGGTTTAGATGGATTGAACACATGCAACCACTTGCCTGTTTTCCACTGTTTTAGTCCTCCTCTTGGGGTCCAGAAGTCTCTCGCTGACTCCCTGTATCCTCTCAGGGGTGATGATAGGCAGATCCCACCAGCCAGAGATGCCTGGAGTCCTATCTCCCCAGACTCACGGTGCCCAGATGCAAGGAAGCTGTTACTCGGCTGCCATCTTGCTCCGCCTCAGTTGCAGTAATTATTCTATGCCTGGCTTATACACTTTCCTTGTACATCTCCTACTTCTAGAATGAGATTTTTCTCTTTTTCACTACTGAAATTATACTGAATTGAAAGGAACCATGTATCTAAACATGTTAATTACAAAAGAGTATTCATCTTGTGTGAAATAATTACAATAAACCTAAATAGCCCATAAAAAGAAACAGGTAATTTAGATTCATCAACTCTGGATTATTATGCAGTCATCAAATTGAAAATAGTGAGTAAGTTAAAAAATACTTTATGGCTATTAAATTAAAATATAGAAGGAAAAGTTCAATGTATAACCCAATTGCAAATGTATAAATAGTATGAATGCATAAACAGATTGAATGGAAGAAAAATCAAATATTTAACTTTTGAAGTGTTGGTGGTTTAGATGGTTCTTACATTTATTTTGATTATCATTAATGAAGTTTTAATATTGCTTGGACAAAAATAGTAGTGATGATGACTAAATAGCATGTGTAAACAGCAAATAGTAACTATATTACAGCTGGGCATTTTTCTTCCAAGGGCTTATAAAAGTGTTTGATGAAAAGAAGATGTCATCGATACTTATATTTTATCATAGCACCTAACCCTGTGCCCTATAGGTAGTATGCATTCAATGAAGAACTGTAAGTAAAAAATAGTATATAATAGGCTGTGTTGAATATTATGTGTTCAGTTCAATTCAGTTAGCTAGGCTGTACAACGTGTACTAACGCTGAGTTGCAATTGATTAATCTATTCAATAACTATTGAAGGAGGCTTCTTGAGGAACGGGGAATACACAGTAAAATATAAACACAATGTATGTAAAATAATATCAAATGAAACTTTAAGTGTGTTAAACCCAACAGCGAGAAAGCTTTGGGGTGAGAGCACACAAGCAAGAAGCAGAGGGGCAGCGTCTAAAGTTTGAAGAGACAGGCGGGGCCAGAAGAGACAGGACCTTGGAGGTTTTAGTAGGAATCTAGATTTTTAACTCTAAAGAGCAGGAGAAGACATTGGAGGATTTTGAGCAGGGAGGTTACAGGAACTTATTGGAATTTTAAAAATGTTATTTTGTTTGCTGTTTGGAAATGTACCAAAGGAGAGAAAATTGGGAAAAGGAAAATACATTGTAAGGTCACAAAAGATTTGAACTGCAGATTGTGGCATAGATTGGGATGGCCCGTGTTTCGGCGATCTTACAACGTCAGCTCTCTCCTTATTTTAGGTTGTACACAGCACATACCTTGATCACTCAGAGCTTTCAAGTTCAGGTTAGGTCCTAAAGTGTCCTTGCTGCTATGTTTATTTGTTAATTAATTTTGACAATTTCTAGATCTCTGATAAATCCATATAACATATATCATGCTATGTCCAGAATTACCTTACTTCCTGATGTCCTTTCTTTCTTTTCAGCTATAATATATAGCCATCACCTTTAATTTTTTTATTTACTAGTTCTATGGAAACCATATCTACTACATTAATTGTTTATTCTAATTTACAAATGAGAAACCAAAGCAAATAATTTAATTCTCTAAACAACACAATGGGATTGGTACAGATCAGTAAAATTAATTAATGTTTATTTTTCGTCTATAATTTATACTGTGTAGGTTGTAAGACAGTTAAATATTTACTATGTAATTTAATCTACATAATATCCCTATGAGGTAAAAATTATTTTCCCCAATTTACATATGAAAAACAAACACACTGTGATTTAACTGAGTTTTTCAATGTTACTACAGCTGTGAAATTTTACAGTGAGGATTTTAACACAGCTTATTTTTAATTTTCAGGCTAGCCTGCATTCAGAGCTAGATGCTACCAATGCCTTCTCTGAACTTGGAATTAAAAAATCGATAGCTTAAGATTCAGTCTTTTGCATTTTTAAGGGCTCAAGCAGTGATTCCTTGATTTCCTTTGAATTTGCAGGGTTTAAACTATTTTATTGCCCAAGCTAAAACAATTTCAAACCATGAAGGTGGAAAGAAAATGTAAATGCAGTTTATGTATATGTGAGTGTTTGTGCATATTTGTAGGTGGAAATGTATATTAAAATTACATTCTATATTGTTAATTATTGAACTTTTAAACTACAATTCAGTTGTTTTTTTCATCATTGCTTATTTTAACTGTTTGAATATCAGCTCATCATACATAAAAAATCTGTATACGGAACACGTTGCTTCTCAGCTTTCCTGTGTTTTAATCACCATAAATTACTTACATTGGCTATTGATGAAATGATAATCAGGTCTGTGAATTTACTGTACCTTTCTGGAAGGTCAGATGAGGTATCCTTTTAGGATCTGTCAGGATTGAAGAACACGTAGTGTATGCTCAGGATTATTTATTCCTAAATGTATTTGAAAGTATACAGATTAGAGAAAATCCATTTGGTAAATATGCCTTCATTTCCCAGTTATATTGAGTTTTTCCATTTACATATTTTAGCATCAACAATCTTGTGAAGACTTAGGTACTGACAATGTGCTGCCAATTTTCCAACACCCACAGAATCAAATTAGAAGACCTATAAAAACTGTCCAAGCTATAAATGAGCATTTGGTATTCATGAAATGAAATTCTAATGTCTCAGTAAATCTGAGGTATATGTAGGCTGCCATCCAGTGACTTTTGAAGTGATTCTAGACAGTGTTCATCTGATACAATGTTGTTAATAGAGCAATATAGTTTCAACAGAAATACATTAATGTTTCAAATTAACTACCATCTCCTGTTTTTCCTCTATGACAGAATTTTTTGTAGGAATAACAAAATACTACTCCATTTAGAATACTGCCAATTTACATACAGTCAAACAAAATCTTGCTTTCTTAAAATATCTAATTGCCCAGAAATATATAAAATCATAATTGCTTAATAGAACGTAGAATTTTGTTTCTCTTACATGAAAAGTCTGTGACTTTTTTCTCTTGGTCATGGAATTGTTAAAGAAAATGACGTATGTGTGATTACATTTGCAGTAACTATTACTGCGCTATTACTTATGAGCAAATTTGCTCGACGAGGTTCACCAGTCTTGATAAGCCGCTATAATAGTTTACATGACTAATATCTTTTAGCTCAATATCCCATTTTTAGTTGCTTCACCAACATTTCACAGTATCCCAAGGATAGTCTGGATTGATGACAAATACAGCATTTAACATGACCTTACCCTTTCAGTGTGTATCTGAAAGCCTTGATAGTTAAAGTTGGTCAAAGATCAACAAAAATAGAGATTTGTTAGAAATGGGGAATTTCAGGCCCATCTCCCAACCTACTGAATCAGAGTTTTCATATTTTTTTATTTTATTTTTTAAATTTATTTATTATTAAATCATAGCTGTGTACATTAATGCAATCATGGGGCACCATACACTGGTTTTATACACCATTTGACATATGTTCATCACACTGGTTAACATAGCCTTCCTGGCATTTTCTTAGTTATTGTGTTAAGACATTTATATTCTACATTTAGTAAGTTTTACATGTACCCTTGTAAGATGCACCATAGGTGTGGTCCTACGAATTACCCTCCCTCCGCCTATCCTCCCACCTCCCATCCCCTCCCTTTCGCCCTTCCCCATATTCTTAGGTTATAACTGGGTTATAGCATTCATATGAAAGCTATAAATTAGTTTCATAGTAGGACTGAGTACATTGGATAATTTTTCTTCCATTCTTGAGATATTTTGCTAAGAAGAATATTTTCCAGCTCCATCCATGTAAACATGAAAGAGGTAAAGTCTCCATCTTTCTTTAAGGCTGCATAATATTCCATGGTATAGTTCTTCCTCATTTGTTTTCTACAGAAATCCTTGGGAGAGCAGTTTCGAAAAGAAGTTCACATTAAAAATCTTCCTTCACTTTTTAAGAAAACAAAGCCAATGCTGGAGACAGAGGTGCTGGACAACGAGGGGGCTGGCCTGACCACCATCTTTGAACCATGAATCAAGCTTTTGGGCATCCTTACTCAGCTTTTTCCATGACTTAGCAATTATGAATTGGGCTGCAATAAACATTCTGGTACAAATATCTTTGTTACGATGTGATCTTTGGTCTTCTGGGTATATACCTAGTAGAGGAATTGTCAGATCAAGTGGCAGGTCTATTTTTAGATCTCTAAGTGTTCTCCAAACATCTTTCCAAAAGGAATGTATTAATTTGCATTCCTACCAGCAGTGTAAAAGTGTTCCCTTTTCTCCACATCCAAGCCAACATCTCTGGTCTTGGGATTTTGTAATATGGGCTAATCTTACTGGAATTAGATGATATCTCAAAGTAGTTTTGATTTGCATTTCTCTGATGATTAAGGATGATGAGAATTTTTTCATATGTCTATAGGCCGTGCGCCTATCTTCTTCAGAGAAGTTTCTCTTCAAGTCCCTTGCCCAGCCTGCAATGGGATCACTTGTTCTTTTCTTGCTAATACGTTTGAGTTCTCTGTGGATTCTGGTTATTAAACCTTTGTTGGAGACATAACCTGAAAATATATTCTCCCATTCTAAGGGCTGACTGCTTGCTTTACTTACTGTGTTCTTGGCTGTGCAGAAGCTTTTTAGTTTGATCAGGTCCCCATAGTGTATTTTTGATGCTGCTTCAATTACCCTCCTCATAAAATATTCACCCAGACCTATTTCTTAAAGAGTTTTCCCTGCACTTTCTCCAAGTATTTTTATAGTTTCATGTCTTAAGTTTAAATCTTTACTCCAGTGAGAGTCTATCTTAGTTAATGGTGAAAGGTGTGGGTCCAGTTTCAGTCTTCTACAGGTCACCAGCCAGTTCACCCAGCACCATTTGTTAAATAGGGAATCTTTTCCCCCATGGAATGTTTTTAATTGGCATGTCAAAGATCAAATAATGGTAAGTAGCTGGATTCATCTCTTGGTTCTCTATTCTGTTCCAGACATCTGCTTCTCTGTTTTTGTGCCAGTACCATGATGTTTTGATCACTACCAATTTATAGTATAGTTTGTGGTCCGGTAGCGTGATTCCTCCTGCTTTGTTTTTATTTCTGAGTAATGTCTTGGCAATTCGAGGTTTTTTCTGATTCCATATAAAACGAAGTATTGGTTTTTCAAGATCTTTAAAGTATGACAGTGGAGCTTTAATAGGGATTGCGTTGAAGTTATATATTGCTTTGGGTAGTATGGACATCTTAATGATGTTGATTCTTCCCAGCCATGAGCATGGTATGTTTTTCCATTTATTAACATTCTTGGCTATCTCTTTTCTTAGAGTTTCATAGTCCTCTTTATAGAGATCTTTCACGTCCTTTGTTAGATAAACTCCCAAATATTTCATCTTCTTTGTCACTACTGTGAATGGAATAGAGTCCTTGAATGTTTTTTCATCTTGACTATTGTTGGTATATATAAAGGCTACTGATTTATGAATGTTGATTTTGTAACCTGAGACTCTGCTGTATTCCTTGATCACTTTTAAGAGTTCTGTAGTAGAATCCCTGGTGTTTTCCAGATATACAATCATATCATCTGTGAAGAGTGAAAGTTTGATCTCTTCTGACCCTAGGTGGATACCCTTGATCGCCTTTTCTTCCCTAATTGCAGTGGCTAAAACTTCCATTACAATCTTAAAGAGCAGTGGAGACAATGGGCAACCTTGCTTGGTTCCTGATCGGAGTGGAAATGATTTCAATTTAACTTCATTCAATACGATATTGGCTGTGGGTTTGCTGTAGATGGCCTCTACAGAGTTTTCACATTTATGAGTGCCTTATGTGATCCGTGTATAGTTAATATCCACATTAAAGACTGAAAGTCTTTTTTTTTTTTTTTTAGTGAGACTCTGTCTCCCTGGGTAGAGTGCCATGGCATCATCATAGCTAACAGAAACCTCAACCTCCTGGGCTCAAGCAATTCTCTTGTCTCAGACTCCAATGTAGGTGGGACTAAATGCACCTGCAACAACTCCCAACTAGTATTTCTGCTTTTTTGGTAGAGACAGCATCTGGCTTTTGCCCAGGCTTGTCTGGAATTCTTGGGCTCAAGTAATCCATCCAGACTGCCAGGATTATAGGCGTGAGCCACAGCGCCTGGCCGAAAAGCATTCTTTTCATGCAACCTTTCTCACTGCCTTTCTCTTAACTCTGAAAATTAAACGTCCCTAAACTATTTGGTCTTGGTTTCCAGACATGTTGACCATGTGTTGACCATGACACCTGCTTCAGGATGACTGAGGAAAAGCCTCATGCCTTTGGTGTGGTGCAGCGGCCTGCTTGCTGTGCCCTTTGCCCCTATTAATAATTTTTGGAGGGCATGGCTGTGGCTCAGTGGGTAGGGCACGAGCCCCATATACCGAGGGTGGCGAGTTTGAACTTGGACCCAGCCAAACTGCAACAACAACCACAAGAAAAAAAGCTGGGCGTTGTGGAGGGCGCCTGTAGTCCCAGCCACTCAGGAGGCTGAGGCAAGAGAATCACCTAAGCCCAGGAATTGAAGGTTGCTGTGAACTTGATGCCACAGCACTCTACCGAGGGCAATAAAGTGAGACTCTGTCTCTAAAAAAAAAAAAAAAAAAGATAATTTTTGGAGAGTTTTCTGAGAATTTTTTTTAACATCTATGTTTAAAATGAAAAATGCTTTCATCTGAATGCCTTTCCTTCCTTTCAAGTACTACCTTTTAAGATTGTGCTCAAGCTCCATAAATAATTATATTTGCTGGGCTCTTTATCTGAGTGACCTAAATTAAAACTGTGAAATAGGTGCCATTACTACTCTCATTTGGGGGATGAAGAAACAGGTTCAGTAAGTGACGATGGTTACACTGAGAGCAAATGATGAGCTACGGTTCAAACCCAGACCCGATGACTCCAGAGAACTTAACTGTTTGTCACAATGTCAGGATCCACCAGACATCTATTTAGACTTGTTCTTTGTGTTTTGAAAACACAAATATTTCCAGTGTACATTTCTTAAGTTACTACATTACATGATGTGATGACACTATATTACCCTACTTCTAGGTTGCTTTTTCTAAGCTTCTACGGTTTTCCTTTTTTCTTATATTCCCATCTTTGTATTTCTTTTATATTATATGTAAAAATAATATTATATTATTGCATGCATCATATAAAGTATGCCATAGTTTCTTAAGTAATTTCTAGATTTTTTACACCAAAGTATGTGGCCATTTCTTTTTCTTTCACACAAATATAAACATATTCATTCATTTATTCAATTAATCACCCTAGAGCATTTCTTCTCTTTGCTTTTTCTTTCTTTATTTCTTTCTTTCTTTCTTTTTTTTTTTTTGGTCAGGCTCTGTCTTAGTCAATAAATATAACAATGAGAAAAGAGTTAGAGCTTCTGCATTTAGATAAGTTTTGTTCCTCTGAAGGAAAAAGGTATCAGTCAAATCACCATGATATTGATAAATGTATAAATACAACACACCATAAATTCAGAAGGGGACCTGACTTAGTACATCCTGGTCAGACATTCCTCCCTGAGGAAGTTTGTTTGAGATGTATTTTGAATGACTGAGCAAGATTTAAATGAGTACAGTTGTGGGGGGGGTGGCGGTGGGATGCATAATGTTTGAAGTTGAGAAATATTTCAAGTAAAGGTTCTGTGGGGTGGTATAAAGGGAGACCTCAGAGAAGATTTGATGATATGCTCCATGCCTCAGTCTAATCAAAATGCCAACATCCACTTCCATATTTCTAAACAGGGTTGGGCACAGGTTTGAGTGGAATTGTGCCCTGAACCTCCCTGCCTTAAAAATAAAAAGGTTTGTTGAAACCTTAACCCCAAGTACTTGAGAACATGACATTATTTGGAAACACAGTGTCAGACAGTTAAGTTTACAACTACATCCTAGAAAAAGTGCTGCATAACTCATTGGTGATTATCACCGTTCAAGTACTCCCGGAAATTTTCTTTTCTGATAATGAGAAATTAAACCTGGAAATAGTGTACAATCAGAAGCAGCAGAATAAAATGTGTGACTACCATTTTTTACTTCCTCATATGTGTGTGCACATGTGTACGTGTTCCACTGAATATGAAAGACAATATATAAATGTATTTAATATATTGTAAGCGCATCAAATTTCACTGCAAAATGAACAATTGCTTGCAATAATTTTAAATTATCCAGTACACTCCAGTAATTAGAAAATCAATCATTTAGAAAAGCAGCAGCATCAGGAACCAAATAATAAAGGAGCCAAACCCCCAAATGCACCTTAATTGTTCTCAATCAAAACTGCATATACTTTTCAAAATATTGCTACTGTTTCTGAAAAATTGTTCACAAAATGTATCAGAGTGTATCTAACTGCAAATTCCACTTGTCCTATAAAAAATGTTGACGGCATAACTTGAGATATCAGGCAGTGGAAAAAATAATTTCCTGTCACCAATGGGATAGTTTCTTCATTAGACTAAAATATAATAACAAAATCTGGGATGGATAAATTTTTAAAGATTAACTGCATTCAGATTACAAATGGCCACATTAGTTAAACGGATTATACATACACCTGTTTTTTTTCTTTCCTACATTCAGTGCATGAATTTTAATAAGAAAATAATGCACATCAATATTATATCATACTTTTCTATTAAAAAGCTATATTTTTATTTTTGTTAAATAAGGAAATTTAATGATACATCATTCAACCAATTACCTACAAAGATAAATCATAGATCCCAGCTTTCCCCCATTTCCTTAAAACTTATGCCAGTTAAATTTCACACTGATTCACGATGCAATACAAAATGTTTTTTAAAAAGGAAGATATGATCATGCATTTTAAATTAATGTCCATATATAATGGACTACATGCTGTATTTTGTATATTTTTATAAACAATTTTAAAAATAGGGTATATTTATTATTTATTCATTTAGTGTCATGCTCTAAGGATAAATTTTATATTCTTAGAGAACAAATTCTTTTTTTAACTTATTGCAAGGGCAAAGATGTATTGCTATGTAGCATTTGCTAAGCATTTCTATATGATGATACCAGCTTTCCTTCTAAAATACTTGTGGACAGAAAATTACATTTAAAAAACACACATCAATGAAAGGTAAGACCACCATTAGCTCTACATCCTGTGGCAAACCTCCCCCAGCTGCTACGTCAATGTTCTACATTTAAATAAACACAAAAAAGAAAAGAAAGACTGCAAGTAACTTCATGTTATGGCTCAAGGAAATGGAAAAAGAAGAACAAATTAAGAGAAAAGATTAAATAAACAAAATCAGAAATAAAAGAGGAGACATTATAACTGACGCCACAGAATCATAAAAGACTAATGTGACCAATAATATGTGTAAAATTGGATGATCTAGAAGAAATGGATAAATTTCTAGACACATGCAACCTGCCCAGACTGTGCCATGAAGAAATATAAAATCTGAAGAGAACAATAATGAGAAAGAAGCAGTAATAAAAACACTTCCCAACAAAGAAAGGCCCAGGCCCTGATGGCCTTACTAATACATTCTACAATATTTAAGGAAAAAATGCCAATTCTCAATGAAGTATTCAAAAAAATTAAAGCTGTGGGAATATTTCCAAACTCTTTTTCATTGGACCAGTATTACTCTACTAACAAAGCCAGAAAAGGACATCACAAGAAAAGAAAGCCACATGAATGGAAAACTCTGCCAGAAATCATAGCAAACTCAATTCAATGATACATTAAAAGGACTTGCATCACAGTCAAGTGGGATTTATCCTTGGGACAGAAGGACGAGTCAATATATGTAAATCAATGAACATAATACACCAGATTTGCAGAATGAAGAAAAATCATATGATCAAAGTGTTTGACAAAATTTAATATCCTTTCATGACAAAAACTCTCAACAAATTAGGTATAGAAAGAATGTGCCTCATACACGACAAACTCACAGCTAACATCATACTTAACAAGGAAAAGTTCAAGAGTTTCCTCTATGAACCAAAACAAGACATATATGCCCACTATCACCACTTTTAGTCAACACAGTACTAAAAATCCTGGGAACAGCAACCAGGCAAAAGAAATAAAAGGCATCCAAATTGCAAAGAAAGTTCTGTTGTTTCAGTTTCTCTATGACCTAACTTGTGCACAGAAAATCCTAAAGACTCTACCAAAAACTGTTCTAACTGTTAAACAAATTCAGTAAAGTTGTAAGATAAAAAACGAACACACAAAATTTGGTAGGATTTCTCTATAATAACAAATTTTCTGAGAAGTAAATCAAGAGAACAATTCCATTTACAATATCTACAAAACAAAGTGTTTCTACATAATTGAGAGTATGAGAATAAGAGCTCAAGAGCAAATCAAAACCTGTGACTAATTAGACCTCCAATGAATTTCTAGTGTTCTCTTTCTCCTTACAAAGTTCTATGTAGGATAACCTAATTAGTGATGCTATGACACCTGAGCTGTGATGCTTTAGACTACCTCTGAGACAAAGAATGGCAGCTCATAAATGGTGCAGTTAATCACGGTTCCCGGCAGATGAACTGTGCACACAAATTATATCTAATTTTATCATGTTCCTGGGGGGTTCCTGTACCTCCCTGTCTGAAACCCTCAGTTATAATCCTCTGATGAGCCAGTACAGATGTCACCATGACTTACATTTGGATCCTGGTTTTAAACTATATTTCATTCTGTTTTACAAAGAGGCGTGTGTGTGTGTGTGTGTGTGTGTGTGTGTGTGTGTGTGTGTGTCCAGGAACCATGTCTGTAGCTGAGAAACACCTGTCCGGACACAGGCTTTCCCCTAGTTTGTAAAGTCATAATTCAAATATGTTGATAACAGTAATGTTATAAAGCAATTGGCCAAGAGAAAAAAATCATACAGCAAAATAACACGACCTAATTAAATAGTGTCTTCTTGTAAGGCTTGTTTAGCATTAGATTTCAATGTAAGTTCTTTTCCTTAATACTCTTTTAGTAACAGAAGTTCAAGCTCTTCAGATAGAATGACCCAGAGAGGACTTTTTAAGATGTCTCCCAATGTCCTATATGACCTTGAAAACTGTTTGGGATCAAAATGCCACAGGCAAACCTGTGATTCAAGATTTTTTTTCTTAAAAAAGGAGAAGAATTCTTTAAATATATTAAATGCTAGAGAAAGGATGTATCAAACAGAATGAAATGAGTTAACCACTCCAAGAATTAGGAATTATTATTATTTTTAAAAAATTAGAGATTGCTGTTTTATAATTCTTATTTGATTCCCCAAATATAATTACTAGTTCTTTTATTTTTGTTGATTTCCAGCTAAGAATCTCCAACTTGGATGTATATTCATGCCTTCAGTCAACAAACAAATATTCTTGAGCATCTATTATAAGTCAGGAACATGATAGATGCTATAGAAACAAAGATAAATAGAAAGCAAACCTTGTTCATGGAAGGATTTACCAATGCTTAAAAAAAACAGTTTACAAGAATCTACAGTGTATGATTCTATGCAACCGGTGTTGTAGGAGGCATTAATCAGGAAGGCACAGTAATTCAAAGATAAAGATACTATTTTATCCTCAAAGGATTAAAGAAGGCAAACGTCTCTGTGGAGAAGTTAATGCTTCAGTTGGCCTTCAAAAGTGAGTGTGTTTACTGTAGTGGGATTTAGGTAGAGCTGGCACAACCCACATATATAGGAATCTCCAGGGACGGAGAATAGACGTCATGAGGTTGAAGAAAACACAGGGGATCAGCCTGACGCCAAGCAGGGCCCATGCTGTAGAGTCATAGAAAATAAGGCCAGAAAGGTAGGTTAGCATCAGAATAAGCTGGGTATTGCCTGCCAGGATAATTGTGTGCTTGTTTAACATTGTAGGATGGTACTTTAAAAAACAAGCAATAAATAATATGCATATTGTAATAATTTTGTAAAATAATAAAAATAGTTTGTGTGCACAGAAATGCACTGAAAGGGAGTCAAAATAAAAACTTTTGATTGTTTAAGGTTTATGTATTTCAACACATCAGAAAGAATATAATAAATAAAATAGTATTTAATAAATAAGTAATTACAATTATAAAATTAATAAATGGACAAAGAAGAAAATTTTATTTTTCAAAACAGAAAAGTAAGTGAATACACACATACCCCCTAATAACACAATCACTTAAAGATACTGCTTTAATATTTTATTTTATCTATTTGTGTGTATACATTAAAAATAATTCTAATATACGTTTCCTTGAAGATTGCCACTTTTAATTACATGGTGAAAGTATCCCAATGTCAAAAATATGCATAGATTTTTTTTGTTAACGTGACAAAGTAGTGATACCTGAAAAATCTCTGGTTCCAAATAAATAGTAGATTAAAATAAACCAGATGCTTGAAAACATACAGTTTATCTTGCAGAAACAACAGAGAAAGTCAGAGAAGAAACAAAATGGATCCAATAAATGTTGGATTTAATAATAGGTATACTAAAATTTTAACAAAGCCTTATTTTGGGCACTTAGTTTCACATTTTTTTTTTTTTTAAGATAGACTCAAGTTGTCACTGGGTAGAGTGCCATGGTGTCATAGCTCACAGCAACCTCCAACTCTTGGGCTCAAGTGACCCTCTGGCCTCAATTTTTCTATTTTTAGTAAAGACAGGGCCTCGCTTTTGCTCAGGCTGATTTCCAACTTGTCAGCTCAAGCAACCCACCTGCCTCGGCCTCCCAGAATGCTAGGATTACAGGTGTGAGCCACTGTGCCCAGCCTCACATTTTCTTACTCCTATAAATGAAGAGTAATTTAAACTACTAGCTGTGATTCATACAGTGTACTAATAAATCTGATCATTTCCATTGGAAAAATTCCTAGAAATGTTGGCTCATATGCATACATATTTTTAAATATATATATATTTTTTTAAAAATTCCTGTTCAAAAAAGCTTAATCAATTTATATTCTAATAACCATAACTCTGTACTGATACTTGCCATGTCAAGCAAATTACATGTATAGGTGGCCACTATTTTACTTACTATTTTAAACTGCACAGGAACTTTATGGCCACCTTGTATTAACACAAATTGACCTTCCAAGAATCCTTTAAGGTTTATGTCATCATCTCTAGTTATAGGAATTGCTGGAGGACCTAACACAGCCACACATGAACCCTTTCCCTTCCTCCTCATCTTTCTCCTTCTCTCCTCCTAAGAAAAAGACAAAAAGGATCTGGTAGCTACAACCCTGAAAGTTCCTACCTAACATTCCAGGCAAGCTGTGGAATTTGCTCATCCCCAGCCCAATGTAAAGGTGGTCTCTAACTGCCTCTGGGTGCAGATGCCAGCTTTGCACTGCCCAGGTGGGTCACCCTCCCCTTTCAATAAATCTGGCCGGAACATCTCCCCTGTGGCCTTGTCTCTGGGTGCCACCACTTACACCTTTTATAAGGTCCAAAACCCGGGATTGGGGGCTGACTGGAGGCTGGATGCTGACCTCCCTAGGCACCCCAGTTTTCTCAGAAGCTGATCTGCTTGTTCGCAGACCTGCCTCCACTGACCGCCTGTTGGAAAGTCCTAGAGGATTTCTCCCCAGCTGCCATTCAAATGTCAGTAAGGTTACAAATAGCCTCCAACAGACCCCCTTGGCTTGCTGGGTGCCTCTGTGCTCTCACCTCTCGGCAAAGAAGCTGGCTGGTTTGTTCTCTCACGCATAATTAGAGGGTTTGTCCTAGAGCTGTGCTCTCTGTAGGGGTCTTGGACCTCAAATTGTTTCATTTTTCATTTTTTGCTTCAAGCCCAACACTGGACCCTCCTTTAAGCTTTGAAGGTCCCTGGGACCTTAAGTTCTCTGAGAAAAAATAAGGATGCCTGATCTTCCTCTGTCTCTTTTTTTCACTCCTGGTTCTTGGGAAACAAGGACTCCCTTTCTACCCAGGTAGGGGAAGGGCATCCGAGACCTGGGAGCTGGCCCTTCCAGCCCTCAACAGAGACACCCCTGGATGTCCCCTTCAACCTCAGTACAAATTAGACAATGGGAGCTTTTGAGATGGGTGCCAGCAGCCTCACAGGTGCCAGCTGCCCCATCACCCCCCATAAGGTAGATACTGCCTGCCACCGACATGCACCAGGGGGCTGTGCAGGATAAAAGATGAAAGGACAAAAAGATGACTCTGAAATGATGACAGGTACCACTACTCTTAGATCTGTCTGGATCAGGCCAGAACAGGACAAAATAAGAACGAATGGGCCAAGTACTGTCATGATAAGTGTTAAGCTAAGTGCTGTGACAAATCGTTTTACTTACCCATTAGTCGCTAGATCTGCATTATGTTACCTTATTGTTATCTAGCTCCTCTTTATGTTACCTATTGGCTAAACCGCTAAATTGCAAGGTTCACTTCTGTCAAAGGGGTCATCATGACCCTGTGCTCACTTTTTGCTTCTTTTGCCAACTTTCTTTTTACTTTTAATTGCTAACTTTCAACCCACCTGTTTGGCCCTTCGCCAACTTTCAGACTAGAAAAACTCCAATTTCAGACCCCTTGATGCTCTCTCACTTAGTCTGCTGTGACTTTGCTGAGCAGCCCCGCGGTTAATAAAAGGCTCTTTTTGAAATTCTAATTTGAGTTGGTGGTCCTTATCTTGCCCCATAACATTCTCGGAGGCCCCAGCAAGATTCCTCGGTTCGTGTGGTTAGGGCACAAGAGCTGGTTTTCACCTGAGGGGTGGCTGCTGAGAATTTCTCAGCCCCTGGTGAAAGACTGACTCTGTCCTCCTGCCTCAACCTGGCACATCGATTGACTAAATTTGGGCACTAATGGAGTCATCTGGTCTTGAATTCTTACTGGTAAGTCTGTTTTGGGAACCCTGGAGGCTGGAGCAGCTGTATATTGGGGTTGTCTGTCTGCCTGTTTGCAGCACTGTTCTGTTTTGGGACCCCTGGAGTCTGGACACAGCCATAGATTAGGGTCGTCTGTTGCGTGAAGTCCCTTATGTGTGATTGATGACCCAGAGTATAGAACTGCAATTGAAGTAGTATAGAACAAAGAGTGGCTACAAGCTCTATGATGGCCAGTAGCAAGCTTCTTTATTTCTTCCCAGTGCACACTGTTAATCTAACTGATAAACATTCTTCTAAATTTTTCTCTTTATTTATTTATTTTATTTATTTATTTATTTTTTTATTAAATCATAGCTGTGTACATTAGTATGATCATGGAGCACCATACACTAAATTTTTCATTATACCTAAAATAGTAATCATGGAAAAAAATGCCATCAGCCATTTACCCACATTCTGCTAAGGTCACAAACCCCTGTGGGGGAAAGGGTTGATTGTTCACCCACCCTGTTAGGGCCCAAGCCATCTGGAGGCAGTCACTTAATTTTAAAATACCACAGCCCAGAGATTCCTAAGACATACGGTTGACATGCTTGCATGCCCTCAGCCCCCTGGGCCAGCTTCTGATCATGGAACTTTTACCTCCAACTTGTCCAGGCCAAAGGCTGTAATGGAATTCTGCCCCAGTTTCTGCTAGACTGTGCCAAATAAGACTTAATACCAGCTCACTCTCACAATGGCAGGGACAAAGGCATATAGGCTTTTCACCTATAGTCATCTGAGTAGGCTGTTCTGTTCTGGGACACTCAGAGACTAGACACAGCCATAGATTGGGTTGTCTACAGCCCTTTATTGGGTTGTTCTGGTTTTTGCAGTCCAATGTGCTGGTTCTGATTTGTGTGTCTTTTGTGTATTTTGTGTTTTTGTATGTTCTGTATTTTGCATGAGTAAGAGTGAAAGAGTTTAGATGTGATTCCACGGCCCTGAGGTACAGAGTCTGAGTGGGCCTCTGTCCACAATTCCATGACTTTATCATATGGCTTAGTGACGGGCCCTCCAGACGAACTGGAATGGGCTTTATAAGTCTACACATTTGCCAAGATAGAGTTTTTATCCCTTTGGGAACGTGGCCAGGAAGGCATCTGTGTGGAAGTCAGGTAAGGCTTCCCGCCTGACTGATTTTCTGTATGTCTGTCCCCTTTGTTCGCCATCTGTTTCCTCTGTTCTGTCCTTCTGTCCCCTTTTTTCTCCATCTGTGTCCTCTGTTCTGTTCATCTGTCCCCTTTGTTCTCCATCTGTGTCCTCTGTTCTGTCTGTCCCCTTTTTTCTCCATCTGTGTCCTCTGTTCGGTCTGTCCCCTTTTTTCTCCATCTGTGTCCTCTGTTCTATACATCTGTCCATTTTGTTCTCCATCTGTGTCCTCTGTTCTGTTCGTCTGTTCCCTTTATTCTCCGTGTCCTCTGTTCTGTTCGTCTGAACCCTTTGTCCTCCATCTGTATCCTCTGTTCTGCCCGTCTGTCCCCTTTGTTCTGCATCTGTGTCCTCTGTTCTGTCCATCTGTCCCCTTTGTTCTCCATTTGTGTCCTCTATTTTTTCCGTCTGTTCCATTGGTTCTCCATCTGTGTCCTCTGTTCTGTCCATCTGTCCCCTTTGGTCTCCATCTGCGTCCTCTATTCTGTCCATCTGTTCTCTTTGTTCTTTATGTGTGTCTTCTCTTTTGTATTTCTGTCCCCTTTTTTCTCCATCTATGTCCTCTGTTCTGTCCATCTGTCCCCTTTGTGCTCCATCTGTGTCCTATAACTGTCTGTCTATCCCCTTTGTTATCCATTTGTGTCTTCTCTTCTTTCTTTCTGTTCTCTGTCTGTGTCCTCTGTTCTGTCCATTGATCCCCTTTGTTCTCCATCTGTGTCCTCTGTTCGGTCTGTCCTCTTGTTCTCCATCTTTTCTCTCTCTTCTGTCTGTCTGTTCTCCATTCGTATCCTCTGTTCTGTCCATCTGTCCCTTGTTCTCCATTTGTGTCCTCTATTCTGTCTGTTCTGTTTGTTCTCCCGCTTGTCCTCTGTTCTGTGTGTCTGTTCCCTTTGTTCTCCATCTGTTTCCACTGTTCTGTCTGTCCACTTTGTTCTCCATCTGTGTCCTCTATTTTGTCTCCTTTGTTCCCCATGTGTGTCCTCTGCTCTGTCCGTCTGTCCCCTTTGTTCCCCTTGTGATCCTCTGTTCTATGCGTCTGTCCCGTTTGTTTTCCACCTGTGTCCTCTGTTCTTTCCGTCTGTCCCCTTTGTTCTCCATCTGTGTCCTCTGTTCTGTCCGTCCCCTTTGTTCTGCAGCTATGTCCATTATTCTGTCTGTCCCCTTTGTTCTCCATCTGTGTTCTCTGTTCTTTCCATCTGTTCCGTTTGTACTCCATCTGTGTCCTCTGTTCTGGGTGTCTGTCAACTTTGTTCCCCATCTGTGTCATCCTCTCTGTCCGTCAGTTCCCTTTGTTCTCCATCTGTGCCCTCGTTTCTGTCTGTTTCAATCCCTTTTATTCTCCATCTTTGTCCTCTGTTCTGTCCATATGTCCCCTTTGTTCTCCATCTGTGTCCTCTGTTCTGTCTGTCCCATTTGTTCTCCATCTGTGTCCTCCATTCTGTCCGTCTGTCCCCTTTGTTCTACATCTGTGTCCTCCTATCTGTCCGTCTGTTCCCTTTGTTGTGCATCTGTATCCTCGCTTCTGTCTGTATTTTCCCTTTGTTCTCCATCTGTGTCACTATTTTGTCCGTCTGTCCCCTTTCTTCTCCGTGTCCTCTGTTCTTTCCCTCTGTCTCCTTTGTTCTCCATCTGTGTCCTATGTTCTGTCCATCTGTCCCCTTTGTTCTCCATCTGTGTCCTCTGTTCTTTCCATCTGTCCCCTTTGTTCTCCATCTGTGTCCTCTGTTCTTTCCATCTGTCCCCTTTGTTCTCCATCTGTGTCCTCTGTTCTGTCCATCTGTCCCCTTTGTTCTCCATCTGTGTCCTATGTTCTGTCCATCTGTGCCCTCTGTTCTATCTGTCCCCTTTGTTCTCCATCTGTGTCCTCTGTTCTTTCCATCTGTCCCCTTTGTTCTCCATCTGTGACCTCTGTTCTATCTGTCCCCTTTGTTCTCCATCTGTGTCCTCTGTTCTTTCCATCTGTCCCCTTTGTTCTCCATCTGTGTCCTATGTTCTGTCCATCTGTCCCCTTTGTTCTCCATCTGTGTCCTCTGTTCTTTCCATCTGTCCCCTTTGTTCTCCATCTGTGTCCTATGTTCTGTCCATCTGTCCCCTTTGTTCTCCATCTGTGTCCTATGTCCTGTCCATCTGTCCCCTTTGTTCTCCATCTGTGTCCTATGTTCTACCTATCCCCTTTGTTCTCCATCTGTGTCCTCTGTTCTTTCCATCTGTCCCCTTTGTTCTCCATCTGTGTCCTATGGTCTGTCCATCTGTCCCCTTTGTTCTCCATCTGTGTCCTATGTTCTGTCCATCTGTCCCCTTTTTTCTCCATCTGTGTCCTCTGTTCTATCTGTCCCCTTTGTTCTCCATCTGTGTCCTCTATTTTGTCCGTCTGTCCCCTTTCTTCTCCTCTGTTCTCCTTTGTTCTCCATCTGTGTCCTCTGTTCTTTCCATCTGTCCCCTTTGTTCTCCATTTGTGTCCTATGTTCTGTCCGTCTGTCCCCTTTGTTCTCCATCTGTGCCCTCTGTTCTGTCTGTCCCCTTTGTTCTCCATCTGTGTCCTCTGTTCTGTCCATCTGTCCCCGTTGTTCACCATCTGTATCCTGTGTTCTGTCTGTCAGTCCCCTTTGTTCTCCATCTGTGTCCTCTATTCTATCTGTCCCCTTTGTTCTCCATCTGTGTCCTCTGTTCTGTCCATCTGCGCCTTTGTTCTCCATTTGTGTCCTTTATTCTGTCTGTCTCTCCTCTTCGTTCTCCATCTGTGCCCTCTCTTCTCTCTGTCCCCTTTGATCTCCATCTGTGTCCTCTATTCTGTCTGTTCCCTGTGTTCTGCATCTGTGTCCTCTATTCTGTCTGTCCCCTTTGTTTTTCCATCTGTGTCCTCTATTCTGTTCGTCTGTCCCCTTTTTTCTCCATTTGTGTCCTCTGTTGTTTCTGTCTTTCTTCTTTGTTCTCCATCTGGGTCCTCTCATCTATCCATCTGTCCCCTTTGTTCTCCCTCCATATGTGTCCTCTGTTTTGTCCGCCTGTCCCCTTTGTTCTCCATCTTTGTCTACTATTCTGTCCCTCTGTCCCCTTTTTTCTCCATCTATGTCCTCTATTCTGTTCGTCTGTTCCCTTTTTTCTCCATTTGTGTCCTCTGTTCTGTCCGTCTGTTCCCTTTGCTTTCTATCTATGACTACTATTCTGTCTGTCCCCTTTATTCTCCATCTTTGTCCTCTGTTATGTCCATCTGTCCCCTTTTTTCTCCATTTGTGTCCTCTCTTCTTTCCGTCTGTCCCCTTTGTTCTCCAACTGTGTCGTCTGTTCTGTCTGTCTGTCCCCTTTGTTATCCATCTGTGTCCTCTCTTCTTTCTGTCAGTTCTCCATCTGTACCCTGCGTTCTGTCCATATGTCCCCTTTGACTCCATCTGTGTCCTCTTTTCTGTCTGTCCCATTTGTTCTCCATCTGTATTGTCTGTTTTGTTCATCTGTTCTCTTTGTTCTCCATCTTTGTCCTCTGTTCTGTCTGTGTGTCCTCTTTGGTCTCCATCTGTGTCCTCTCTTCTTTCTGTTTGTTCCCTTTGTTTTCCATCTGTGTCCTCTGTTCTGTCCATCTGTCCCCTTTGTTCTCCATTTGTGTCCTCTATTCTGTCCATCTGTCTTCTTTGTTTTCCATCTGTGTCTGCTGTTCTTTCTGTCCCCTATATTCTCCATCTGTGTCCTCTGTTCTGTCCATCTGTCCCCTTTGTTCTCCATCTGTGTCCTCTGTTCTGTCTGTCTTTTCCCTTTGTTCTCTATCTATGACCACTATTGTGTCTGTCCCCTTTGTTCTTCATCTTTGTCCTCTGTTCTTTCCGTCTGATCAATTTGTTTACCATCTGTGTCCTCTGTTCTGTCCGTCTGTCCCCTTTGTTCTCCATCTGTGTCCTCTGTTCTGTCTGTCCCCTTTATTATCCATCTATGTCCTCTCTTCTTTCTGTCTGTTCTCCATATTTATCCTCTGTTCTGTTCATATGTCCCCTTTTTTCTCCATCCGTGTCCTCTGTTCTGTCTGTCCCATTTATTCTCCATCTGTATAGTCTGTTTTGTTCATCTGTTCCCTTTTTTCTCCATCTTTATCCTCTGTTCTGTCTGTCCCCTTTGTTCTCCATCTGTGTCCTGTGTTCTGTCTGTCTGTCCCCTTTTGTCTCTACCTGTGTGCTCTGTTCTGTCTGTTCCCTTTGTACTCCATCTGTGTCCTTTATTCTGTCTGTTCCCTTTGTTCTCCATTTGTGTCCTCTGTTCTGTCCCTTTGTCCCCTTTGTTCTCCATCTGTTTTGTCTATTTTGTCCATCTGTTCCCTTTGTTCTCCATCTGTGTCCTCTGTTCTGTCTGTCTCTCCCCTTTGTTCTCCATCTGTGTTCTCTGTTCTGTCTGTCCTCTTTGTTTTCATCTGTGTCCTCTGTTCTGTCCATCTGTTCCCTTTTTTCTCCATCTGTGTCATCTATTCTGTCTGTCCCCTTTGTTCTCCATGTGTGTCCTCTGTTCTGTCCATCTGTCTCCTTTGTTCTCCATGTCAGACCTATGTCTCTTCTGCAGGTTGGATATCAGAAAACTCTCTAGAAATTTCATCCTGTGGAAACTAGTCTTTTACCTTCTTTCTCTTATGTGTCCCATGTTTCTCCCTGCCTCAACATCTCTTTCCATGTGGGAGTTGAAATTCACTGTACAACATTCCAGAGTGTTGTTCTGGATCTTGGGTTGCTCTTTAATCTTAGTCTGTTTGGCAGCATGCTGTGCTGACTGGCTTCTATGTTTCTTCATGACCCTTTTGTACTTTCTCCTTTTTATTTTGACAATGGAGTGTAAATGACCCACCTGCATTTGGGACCCTCTGTTTCCAGCAATTAAAGAGTTAATACAATGTTTGTTCAAACTGTTCTTCTTTTTGACTGCTAAAAACTGTGGTTGCTATGTTACAAATTGCCTTGAGATATAGTGCCCACAATCAGCAGAAAACTCAAGGTCAATTACTCATTTGGAACCAAAAAATAAAAATAAAAATAGAGTCCTCTTTACCTTTTTAAACAACAGGCACTTGGCATTACTCTGTCTGGCTCTTATTCTGCCAATCCTCAGGCAGCCTCCTGGAGGGGGGCAGGCTGTAGTCCTTCTGAGGGAAGGTGTCCCCTGGAAATATCCCAGGTTCCCCGGAACACCTGGAGCCCTCATGAGAGCGGCTAATGATCACTCCTAAATTCACCTATGAGTTCACCTCCACAGGTAACCCACTTTAACAACTATTTTTGGCTAGTATCTGCAGACGTTAACGTAACTATTGATGGTATTTTTGTTGTGCTTATTTGTTGTAAATTGTTGTGAAGATATATAACTGTTTGTTGAATTCATTTGTTGTAATTTGTGTAGAGCTCTTAGGAACCTCCGAGGGAAGGCCAAAGAGACAGGAACTTTGGACAGGGACCCTAGGTTGCTGGGCTATTGGCCTATCAGAAGCTCTTGGAGGTGTGTGTCAGTAGAACAACCCAACCAGTAGGGAGCCTCAGCCCTACTGGACTGTCATGGACTCCCAGAAATGTGTGTTAACACCCATCACCAGAAACATCATTGGAATGAAAGCAGGGGTCCAATCAACCCCCAGGGTGTTAGATCACCCACAGGCCTGTTAAAAAGTATTTGAGAGTATGTTCTAGTTCTAGTTCTGAGAGTACAAGAGTGTGAGAGTAAGTTTGAAATATCAGACATTGTTCATGTTGGGCCTGTGTCTGTCTTGTCATTTTGTGTCATTTGTTCAGTGTTTCTTAAAGTATTGATCTCAGCCTGAAAAAAACAGTCTTAGAAACATTTGTAAGTGGATTGCAGATCTTTCCTTTCAAGGGACCCTTCAAGGCTTTACTCCTGAGATCGCCTTTTTTACCTACTTGCTTTTATGTGTTCTACACCCCTTACCACCTAGTGTGCCTTTGGCCTCGCAATCATTGTTCTCTTCATCCTTATTATTAGTATTGGGCACTGCCCCTTTGGACTGGTCCACCTGGGAGCATGTGGCCCTGACTTATTTCTATCTCTTTGTGAGGACCTTGTTCATACTTCTGTCCCCACCTGGAGTATTTTTCCCAGCTAGTTCTTTCTTCTTCGTCACTAGACTTTGATTCCCCATCGTCACCAGACTTTGGGCCTCATCTTTTTCTGTCGCCTGAGGAAGATTCTTCTATCAAAGCAACTAGCCCTCAATGTGGGGCCCTCTACTTTTCCTAGTCTAAGAAGGTCTCTGCTGCAGGAAGTGAAAACACTCAAACCGTATAAAAATCCCAACTACTTACGCTTTCTGGTTTCCCACTAATTCTGTCTTAAATGGCAGTTTGAGTGAAAAATTGAAGCTTCCCAGGTTAAGAAATAAGTTGGAATGTGTGTATGTAAGTGCTTGGAAAGTAACTGAAATGAATAACAATATACTTTTTAGTGATCTTGAGAAAGCTACAGGCAGCTGGTGAAGAACTCCTCTAAAGATAAGAACAAACTACACTGAGCTAAAATAACCTTAAAAAGAATTCTGTAACTAACAACACCACCCTGATTTCTAACATCTGTAACTATAATTATGGAGCTGATATTGAACTGAAGAGAAAAAGGTATAGAAGAGTTTGGGAAAATGTTCCCTAGAACTCAGCATTTTATGTATTGAGGCACCTGAGTTCTTGCCAGCAATTAAAGGTTCCTTCCTGTATATTGTTAGTATAAGTGTTTGTCTGTTTTAATTCACTGTTTTCCTGCAACATTCTGATTCCATGATGGGGCCCAATGTATAAAAAACATTGTCAAATATAAAATAGTAATCAATTTTTTATACATTATGGTTATATGTATGTTCTAATATTATAAACATTAGTCTGTCCTAATGTATAAAATAGTGGTCTGTCTTAATGTATATTCTCAGTAATAATTTTAATTCATCTAAAAAGGGGAGAAAAGAAATATTAAGAGAGACTGACAAATTCTCTCAAATTCAAATTCCTAATGTCTTTAGAAATTAAACATCTTTGGACTAAAATCAGACTTTTAACACTTTCATTGGAAAGATAACATGTCTGTGAGTATTGCTAACCTAGCTTCAAACAGAACAGAAATCAGTTATGTGGAACTAGGCTGATTTATTATAGTTTTGTTTGAAATATTGCTGATTCTTTGTGTTCTGTTTTCCAGAAGTCAAGAAAACCATTTTCTATCTTTTGAGCTATTTATTGCTTTTCAAGAAATGTGTGTACTTATGAGCAGAATCTAAAACATATATTTTTTCTCTCTCATTAATTTCTCTGAAATTTAAAAACCATTTGTAAACATTCTTAATTTCTGACAATACAGTTATTTGCATAAGTTCAATAAGAATCTGCTTTGTTCTACAGAATAATGAAAGCACTAATTATTCTACCAAGACTTTGGCTGGAATAGCATTTCCAGAGGTGTTCAGACTACATTAAGGAATTAAGGTTAACTTTATAAAGCCAATAAAATGCCCTTTGAAAAACTGGCCAGATACCCATCAAAAATGTTTCCTGATCTGTGGTAAGTAACGAAGGTCACTTTCTGACAGATCTGAGAGTCGAAATGTGCTTGGAAACCTCAAGAGAAGAGGAATTTGCCCAATGTATACAAGTATCTAATGGCACAGATGAAATCTATGCTTGTGAAAGGCTTCAAGTCTAACTGAGATCCCTTATAAAAGATTGCAGGAAAGCCAATTTTAAAGAAGAGCCTAAATGGCTAATAATTAATTATTCTTACTGCACTCTATGCAAATAGTCGAACCAAGTATACTGAAGGTATAGTTTATTTTAGCAACTAAGTTAATTCTACCATAATCTATCTTTGATGGAAGAGGAAATCAAATAAGAAAAATAGTCCAAGAAGAAAAGGAAGGCTATGGCCCACCTGTATTAAATCCCACACTTGTCTGTAATATCAACTCATAAAGTAAAACATAACTGTTTTATGAAACTGGTTTATTAAATAGAACTAAAAAACTAGCCAAAGAGTATAGAATGATATACAATAGTTACATTTGCTCTAAAGCCTTAAAACTTAACAAAGGTCTCCTGTTAGCTACACTGGAAAAATATGTGCAGTATTAAATGTTGTCTTCTGTATCTAAGTGTTACCCAGACAAATCATCCCATGATTTAAATTGCTACTCTAGTTTAAATTTGACAATAAACTAGCCTTCATAACAGAAGGAATGCAAATAATAACTAAACTTTTGAGTATCACCTGGAAACTATATGTAACTTATGGGCCTCAAAACTTAGTTAAAGTAAAATACATAAACAGAACTATAAAAACAGAAATTAGTAAACTATGCCAGGAAGCAAAGCTTAATTAGATACAGGTCTTACCACTGGTGTTATTCAAAGAGGCCTCTGTCAATCCTGCGCAATTTAGCAGGAACTAGAAGAGACTAAATTAAATAGACAAAAACCCTAGAAAGAGTAGCAAAAAAATCTTCACTTGAGTAATTAACTGTGTTCTGTTTAGTCTTTTGTGTCTATACATTCTTTCTCTCTGAAACGTCAAGGAAATTAAGTCTAAATCCGGGATCAAAGCCTGTTCCTCGCAAGCCAGGGCAGAAAGAACTTTACACCATCATCCTGACTACCTGCACAGCAATGAAAATGAAAAGAATACTCACCTGAAGTCATCACAACTGGCTAAGTAGAGCTTCACTGTCCCCTGAAAGGTAAAAGTAACTTTTAAGACAGCCAACGTGCCCTGCTCCATTCACATACCAGAAGCTGGCTAGTCAACGCATGGCTGAAGCCTGAGGAAACTCCTCAAGGAACTTATCTTAATTAGACTTTAAACTGAACTTTGGGAAAAAGGGAAAAAAATGTCACACAAGGAAAAGTAAAAACTTGTATGTATATTAGCTCACCACCCTGATATAACTGCTACATCTTCATAAAGCTAAGTAGACTCTGCAGCTAGGGACAGAGAACTTTGAAATCCTAATGCACCAGATGAACAAAGACTTAAAAAAAGTAAAAATCTCCATAACCCGACTACAGACATCCTTAAACTCACGAGCTAAGATAATCTTACAAAATCAGAGAGGGCTGGATCTTCTGTTTCTGAAGAGGAGAAGTCTGGGAGAAACTTATTACTTTTACACTAATAATTCAGGAGTAATAAGAAACAGCATGTCACTAATAAAAAAAAAAAAGTTGCAGAAGAGAGAGGAGGTGTGGGCCAACTGAAAAATTGGTATGAAAAGACATAACTGGTCACCTTGGCTAACTACACTCCTCTCTGCATTAGCAGGACCCACTGTCCTATTCCTATTAGAACTAATACTAGAACCTTGTATTATTAATACTCTCACTTCTTATGTCCAAAAAGAATATAGACAGTAAAACTGAGCACACTATCAACATATCCATCAGGATAAGGATGGAACAATGATTTGATTCTCCAAAATCAGAAAGGGGGAATGAGATGGGTGCCAGCAGCCTCACAGGTACCAGCTGCCCCATCACCCCCATAACATAGATACTGCCTGCCACCAACATGCACCAGGGGGCTATGCAGGATAAAAGATAAAAGGACAAAAGATGACTCTGAAATGATGACAGGCACCATAACTCTGAGATGGGTCCAGATCGGGCAGGACAAGATAAGAACGAATGGGCCAAGTACTGTCATGATAAAAGTTAGGGAGCTAAATGCTGTGACAAATTGTTTTACTTATCCTTTAGTTGTTAGATCTGCATTATGTTACCTTATTGTTATCTAACTGCCCTATATGTTACCTATTGGCTAAACCACTAAATTGCAAAGTTCACTTCTGTAAAGGAGGCCATTGTGACCCCGTGCTCGCTTTTTGCTTCTTTTGCCAATTTACTTTTTGCTTCTAATTGCTAACTTTCAGCCCACCTGTTTGGCCTTTTGCCAACTTTCAGACTAGAAAAACTCCAACTTTAGACCCCTCAATGCTCTCTCAGTCTGCTTTAGACTTTGCTGAGACAGCCCCATGGTTAATAAAAGACTCCTTTTTGAAATTCTGATTTGAGTCGGTGGTCCTCATCTCCTCCCACAACACTTTTATATCAATATCTTAAAGAACTTACACAATTTCCTCCTTAAAAAAAAAATTGGCAGATGGACTGAAATCTCCTATCTTCAGGCCTTGCTCTCTCTGCTCTTACCCTCCCTATCAGATCAGATCGTCCCTGGAACACCTCCCCCTGTCTTCCCTCCTCCAGGTCTCCTCCAGCTCCTGCTGGTCCTTCACCTCTGAGCCAAGCCTGGCGCTGACCCAAGGCCCACCACTGTCCCTCACCCCACCCATCCCTGGACATGTTGGCTTCCTCCCCACTAAAACTGCCATCTGACTCTCCCCTCGATGCAGGCGGGGCTGCTTCCGCTAGACTCAGACCATGAGCCTGCAGACCCTCCACCCCCAAACACACACACACACACACACACACACACACACACACACACACACACACACACACACACACACACACACACACACACATTGCCCCCGCTAGCTGGGAGTCCCCAGCAGCAGCACAGAAGACGCCCAGCAGGGGTGTGGGGCCAGGGCCGGGCGGGCCGACTTGCCCCCTTCACAGATACCTCTCCACCTCGCTGCCGCTTTCGCCCTCCCACAAGCCTGCCTCCGCTCCACCTACCGTTTCCCTCTCCTCACCCACCAATTTCCTTCTGCCCACCAGCTTTGGATGGAGAAAGGATGGAGAGAGTGAGAAAAGAGAACTGACAGCAGCCCTGAAAGCAGGAAAGGTTTCCAGAGCGGCTGCCACTTTAAACCTTTTCCAAGCAAGAAGACCACGCCCTCCTACAGCACAGAGCCCCACCCACCGCTAGACTCTGGGTCCCTAAGATAAATGCCCCAGGAGGCTCCTTTCACTAAAACCCCAGAATCTTCTCACAAAGGAGAAAAAGCACTAGAAAGGACAGTGTAATCACCTCAAAACAGGAGATTACATTCACCTTCTGAAACCAGTGTCCCCTGAATCAAATTTCTGCATATCCGTGGATCCGTGAGAACGGCTTTCAACTGACCAACTTGTCTGCCTCACAAATGGCCTCAACCTTGTCACACCGGGCTGGCCTTAAGTTATCTCTAACACAGGTAAGTGAATTCTAATAAATATTGATGGTATGTGTCCTCTAGTCTTCCTAAATTATAAAGACCTGTAGTTCTCTCTCCTATCGCCATCATTAAAATAAAAATTAAAATACACCCTCCTCGTATTCCACAATTTCTCTTTCTCTGGAAGACAAAGTTATCTTGCTTGTCCCTTTATTACTTTCCAGTTGTCTCTATTTTAGAGGCTTAAATCTGATCGAAG
This sequence comes from Nycticebus coucang, assembly GCF_027406575.1. Taxonomy (NCBI): domain Eukaryota; kingdom Metazoa; phylum Chordata; class Mammalia; order Primates; family Lorisidae; genus Nycticebus; species Nycticebus coucang. The sequence goes on along the minus strand of NC_069784.1, from coordinate 71,208,131 downwards.
CAGAGGAAGGGGTCTTTACACTTTTTATACTACACCTGCTCTTCCTATACCAAGAAGTCTCTGATTTGAGAGGGCATTATCTGGCTCTGGGAAGAAGCTACCCACCTACGCTCTCACAATGAGGGATCCTGGTTCAACGGTCTATGGGGGCTTTGGATCTTACCCCTCTTGGGCCCCCTCATTGCAATCTCCTGTTATTAACCATTGCCCCCTTAAGTCATCCAATTCCTGTCCTCATTTATTCCAGACAGGGTAAAAAAGACCTCAGCCACAGTTACCACCCAATTTCTACCACTCCCAAACCCTCTCCCAATGTACCCCAAAGCCACACAGCCCTACCAACACCCCACTCATCTCACTGAGGACAACTATGATCCTCCTCTTCCTCTCCTCCTACAACAAAGAAACAAAGGACCTGGTTAGTCTTACCCACAGTATTTCGTGCCAAAGGACTCTAACTTTCCAGGCAAGCTGTGGAATTTGCCCAGCCCCTAGAGCCCCATATAAAAGGGATCTCTAACTGTTCCTGGGCACAGATGCCACCTTTTCACTGCCCAGGTGGGTCACCTACCCCTTTCAGTTAACCTGGCCTGAACATCTCTGCTGTGGCCTCATCTCTGGGCACCACCACTTACACCTTTCAGAAACAAAACCCAAAGATCATAGTGTTAAATTTTCTTGCCAATTTCATGAAGCTAGTAATTAGTAATGCAAGAGCTTCCATGCAAGATTTATGTTATTCCCGAAACTAATGATCCCAACCATTTTATGTCTCTACTACTCCCCACAATGAAGAAGAGTGTCAGTGTCTCTGTGTGTTCCCTCTGGCTGGCCTTCATTATTCATCTGAATCTTGGCCAGTCTCTTGGTGAAATGTCATCTCATTTTAATTTCCAGTTCTTGATAACTAGTAAAGACTGAACATTTATTTTAACGTTTACTGGCTGTTTTTAGTTCTTTTGCAAACTGCTTGTTTGTGAATAGGGTGGCTGTTCTTTCCTCATTTGTTTGTGAGAGCTTTTAAGAGTTAGGAATATCAGTGCTCTCACAGTTAAGAATAATTTCTCAATTAAGTTCTTTATCATTTTTACCATACAAATATGTTTAATTTTTATGATTTAAACTTTATCAGTCTATCTGTATATATTTTCCTGACTGGGATGTATTCCTAGATAGACATTATCTTTTGAATTTTATATACACATTATATTTATGATCTACTTTTAGAAGCATAAAGAGAAAAAGGTCAGTAAACGCTTTAGACCATTACTAAGGCTATTAATGTACTTTTCTTTTTAACCTTTGAAACTTTCCTTTGCGCCACATGCTCTTTGCCCTACTCTGTCCTTCTGCCTGCAGAAGATTAGGAGTTGTTATAAAAGGAATCAAGGGAAAAGATTCAGCTTTGACATTTAAAAATATGATTTGGAAGCCAGTCAGTAACCCTGAGCGCTAGGCAATTGTCATGAGGAAAGATTGTCAATTCCTTTATCTCTGTTTTACTTTACAAGAGCTGGATTGTGTGGGGGACTAACCCATAGAGGTCCAAACAGGAAATCAAATGGGGAAACCAAGTCTTTTATGACTCTAGGGAAATTGGAAGAAGAATGAATGAGAAGGAGAGGGCTGAGAAATAACTAGCAGACGGATGACTTGATTACTTTTTTCTGGGTCTTTTTCACAAAAGTGGCATTTATGGTAGGGCAGAATACAATAGGTAGGACACTATTCATTTGGAACTCTGAAGAGCATTATACCCTTGACTCAGCAACGGACTTATCAAAATAACCTTGGACTGTCCAGCAGAGGGTAGCATTTAAGTGTTATTTCTCTAAAAAGATTCTTGTTTCTTTTATTGCAGGAAAAGAAGCATGTGAGAGGCTTTCTGGAGTTTCTAGGTAGTACATTCTGACTGTGGTCAATCATAATCACGTTCAGCTCCCAGATGAGTTTATTATATGAACAAATCTTTTTTTTTTTATTAAATCATAACTCATTGGCATCATACACTCACTTCATAGACCATTTGACACATTTTCATCACAATGGTTAACATAGCCTTCCTGCCATTATCTCAGCTACTGTGCCAAAACATTTACATTCTACATTTACCAAGTTTCGCAAATACCCCTGTAAGATGCACCACAGGTATTATCCCACCGATCCCCCTTCCTCTACCCACCATCCCCCTCCCTCCCCTCCCTTTCCCACTTCCCCCATTGTTAGGTTGTAACTGGGCTATAGCTTTCATGTGAGAGCCCCAAATTAGTTTCATAGTAGGGCTGAGTACATTGGATACTTTTTCTTCCATTCTTGAGATACTTTACTAAGAAGAAGATGTTCCAGCTCCATCCATGTAAACATGAAAGAGGTAAAGTCTCCATCTTTCTTTAAGGCATACATATGCCACAATTTATTAATCCATTCGTGGATCGATGGGCACTTGGGCTTTTTCCATGACTTAGCAATTATGAATTGGGCTGCAATAAACATTCTGGTACAAATATCTTTGTTATGTTGTGATTTTTGGTCTTCTGGGTATATGCCCAGCAGAGGAATTAGAAGATTGAATGGCACATCTATTTTCAGATCTCTGAGTGTTCTCCATATATCTTTCCAAAAGGAATGTATTAATTTGCATTCCCACCAGAAGTGCAGAAGTGTTCCCTTTTCTCCACATCCACGCCAACATCTCTGGTCTTGAGATTTTGTGATATAGGCTAGTCTCACTGGAGTTAGATGATATCTCAAAGTAGTTTTGATTTGCATTTCTCTGATGATTAAAGATGATGAGCATTTTTTCATATGTCTGAAGGCCGTGCGCCTGTCTTCTTCAGAGAAGTTTCTCTTCAAATCCCTTGCCCAGCCTGCGATGGGATCCCTTGTTTTTTTCTTGCTGATGCGTTCGAGTTCTCTGTGGATTCTGGTTATTAAACCTTTGTCAGAGATATACCCTGCAAATATCTTCTCCCATTCTGAGGGCTGTTTGTTTGCTTTACTTACTGTGTACTTGGCTGTGCAGAAGCTTTTTAGTTTGATCAGGTCCCAGTAGTGTATTTTTGAAGCTGCTTCAATTGCCTGGGGGGTTCTCCTCATAAAATACTCGCCCAGACCAATTCCTTCAAGGGTTTTCCCTGCACTCTCCTCTAGTATTTTTATAGTTTCATGTCTTAAGTTTAAATCTTTAATCCAATGAGAGTCTATCTTAGTTAATGGTGAAAGGTGTGGGTCCAGTTTCAATCTTCTGCAGGTTGCCAGCCAGTTCACCCAGCACCATTTGTTAAATAGGGAATCTTTTCCCCACTGAATGTTTTTAATTGGCTTGTCAAAGATCAAATAGTGGTAAGTAGCTGGATTCATCTCTTGGTTCTCTATTCTGTTCCAGATATCTACTTCTCTGTTTTTGTGCCAGTACCATGCTGTTTTGATCACTATCGATTTGTAGTAAAGTCTGAGGTCTGGTAGTGTGATTCCTCCTGTTTTGTTTTTATTTCTGAGTAATGTTTTGGCTATTCGAGGTTTTTTCTGATTCCATATAAAACGAAGTATTGTTTTTTCAAGATCTTTAAAATATGACAGTGGAGCTTTAATAGGGAGTGCGTTGAAATTATATATTGCTTTGGGTAGTATGGACATTTTGATAATGTTGATTCTTCCCAGCCATGAGCATGGTATGTTTTTCCATTTGTTAATATTTTCAGCTATTTCTTTTCTTAGAGTTTCATAGTTCTCTTTATAGAGATCTTTCACGTCTTTTGTTAGGTAAATTCCCAAATATTTCATCTTCTTTGGTACTACTGTGAATGGGATAGAGTCCTTAACTGCTTTTTCAACTTGACTGTTGTTGGTGTATATAAAGGCTACCCATTTATGGATGTTGATTTTGTAACCTGAGACGCTACTGTATTCCTTGATCACTTCTAAGAATTTTGTAGTAGAGTCCCTAGTGTTTTCCAGATACACAATCATATCATCTGCGAAGAGCGAAAGTTTGATCTCTTCTGACCCTATATGGATACCCTTGATCGCCTTTTCTTCCCTAATTGCAGTGGCTAAAACTTCCATTACAATGTTGAAAAGCAATGGAGACAATGGGCAGCCTTGTCTGGTTCCTGATCTGAGTGGAAATGATTCCAATTTAACTCCATTCAATATGATATTGGCTGTGGGTTTGCTGTAGATGGCCTCTATCAGTTTAATAAAAGTCCCTTCTAGACCAATCTTCTTGAGTGTTCTGATCATGAAGGGATGCTGGATATTATCAAAAGCTTTTGCTGCATCAACTGAGAGAATCATATGGTCTTTGTTTTTTAATTTGTTTATGTGCTGAATTACATTTATAGATGTACGTATATTGAACCAGCCTTGACACCCTGGGATAAAACCAACTTGGTCATGATGTATAATTTGTTTGATGTGTTGCTGGATTCTGTTTGTTAGGATCTTGTTGAATATTTTTGCATCTATATTCATTAGTGATATTGGTCTATAATTTTCTTTTCTTGTTGGGTCTTTTCCTGGTTTGGGGATCAGGGTGATGTTTGCTTCATAGAACATGTTGGGTAGTCTTCCTTCTTTTTCTACCTTTTGGAACAGGTTGAGTAATATAGGTACTAATTCCTCTTTAAAGGTTTGGTAGAATTCTGACGTGAAACCATCTGGTCCCGGGCTTTTCTTTTTAGGGAGGTTTTGTATAGTTGATGCTATTTCTGAACTTATTAAGGGTCTGTTCAACATTTCCACTTGATTCTGGCTAAGTCTTGGAAGGTGGCGTGCTTCCAAGCATCGGTCCATTTCCTTCAGATTTTCATATTTCTGAGAATAAAGTTTCTTGTAATATTCATTACGGATTATTTTGATTTCTGAGAAGTCTGTTGTTATTTCGTCTTTGTTGTTTCTGATTGATGATATTAGAGATTTTACTCTTTTTTTTCTGATTAGGTTGGCCAGAGGTTTATCTATTTTGTTGACCTTTTCAAAAAACCAGCTTTTTGATTTATTGATCTGTTGTATTATTCTTTTGTTTTCAATTTCATTTAATTCTGCTCTAATTTTGGTTATTTCTTTTCTTCTACTGGGTTTGGGGTTGGAATGTTCTTCCTTTTCCAGTTGCGTGAGATGTCCCATTAAGTTGTTAACTTCCTCTCTTTCCGTTCTCTTGAGGAAGGCTTGCAGTGCTATAAATTTCCCTCTTAGAACTGCCTTTGCGGTGTCCCAGAGGTTCTGATAGTTTGTGTCTTCATTGTCATTTTGTTCCAAAAAATTGACAATTTCTTTCTTAATCTTATCTCTGACCCAGCTATCATTCAGCATAAGGTTATTTAACTTCCATGTTTTTGTATGAGTATGCAGATTCCTGTTGTTACTCAATTCAAGTTTTATTCCATGATGGTCCGAGAAGATGCAAGGAATAATTTCTATTCCTTTAAATTTACTGAGGTTAGACTTGTGACCTAAAATGTGGTCAATTTTGGAGTAAGTTCCGTGGGCTGATGAGAAGTATGTGTATTCAGTTCTGTTGGGATGAAATGTTCTGTAGATGTCTGCTAACTCTAAATATTGGATGGTTAGGTTTAAATCTAAGATTTCTTTGCTCAGCTTCTTGCTGGAGGATCGATCCAACACTGCCAAAGGAGTGTTGAAATCTCCGACGATTATGGAGCTGGAGGAAATCAAGTTACTCATGTCTGTTAGAGTTTCTCTTATAAATTGAGGTGCATTCTGATTGGGTGCATAGATATTAATAATTGAGATCTCATCATAGTGAGTATTACCCTTAACAAATATGAAGTGACCATTCTTGTCCTTCCTTACTTTTGTTGATTTAAAGCCTATTGTATCTGCAAATAAAATTGCAACACCTGCTTTTTTCTGATTACCATTTGTGTGAAATATGGATATCCATCCTTTCACCCTGAGTCTGTATTTGTCTTTTAAGTTAAGATGTGACTCTTGTATGCAACAGGTATCTGGCCTGAGTTTTTGTATCCAGTCAGCTAACCTATGCCTCTTTAGAGGACAGTTTAAGCCATTCACATTAATGGAGAGTATTGATAAGTCTGGTGGAATTTGGGGTATCGAGTTTTTCAAAGGTCCAGTGGACATTTTTAATCCTTTCGCCAGTGTGGAAGTTGGATTTTGATCTGAAGTTTCTGAATGAGTTTACTTTTGTGGTATAGGATTGGGTTGGTCATTATGGAGGATAGGTCTGAGAATATCCTGAAGAGCTGGTTTGGTTATGGCAATTTTTTTCAACATATGAATGTCATTAAAGTATTTAATTCCTCCATCATAAATGAAACTCAGTTTAGCTGGATACAAGATCCGGGGTTGAAAGTTATTTTGCTTTAGGAGATTAAAAGTTGATGACCACCCTCTTCTGGCTTGAAAAGTTTCAGCAGAGAGATCTGCAGTTATTCTAATATTCTTTCCTTTGTACGTAATAGTTTTCTTTCACCGGGCTGCTTTGAGAATCTTCTCTTTCATGTTAACTTTAGTGAAGCTAATTATGATATGCCTGGGGGATGACTTATTGGGGTTGAATCGTGCTGGGGTTCTGAAGCTGTCTGCTATCTGAAAAAATATGGAACGCTTCACGAATTTGCATGTCATCCTTGGGCAGGGGCCATGCTAATCTTCTCTGTATCATTCCAATTTTAGTATATGTGCTGCCAAAGTGAGCACTATATGAACAAATCTTAAAGTAACACCAGGATCATTAGAAACCATGACCAGCACTGTTTCTAGAACTGTGGGTGGAACAGAGGTTAACAGACTACAGACTTAAACATCAGAGGCCAGGCACACTTAAAAGTAAAACAGACACAGGATTCACCTGGCAAGTATCAGATGCTAGACAGTGCACAGCCAGGGCTGTCATGAGGCCACGGGCCTAGTGCTCCCCACACAGCACGCTGTACTGCAAGATGCTTGTCTTATCCTGAGAATCAATGAAACATGTTAAAAGAAAAACTTTAGGCAAATTAGATTTAACAGAGTTTAACTGAGCAAAGAACAAGGCATGAATTGGACAGCTTTCCAAACCAGAATATGGTCAGAAGGACTCCCAGGCAGCCCTGTGGTTGGATAACATTTATCCAACAGACAGACAGAAAAAGAAAGAAAAAGAATAGTAGCCCGCAAAGAAAGGACATGAGGCATGGAAGAATTTGGATTTGTTACCACTGGCCTTATTTGAACCTGGTTCAAACAGTTGGCTGTCAGTGGTTGACAAATTTGATTGGCTTGCACACAGCCCCTAGTTACAAGGATAAGTTACAGTATGTGTACACATCAACTTAGGTTACAGCTCACCAAGCACTGAGAAATCTGTGGGCACTTCAGAAATCCTGAAATACACATGAAGGCTGCTTTAGGCCAAGCTTAATTAAACAGACATTATCTGAGAAATAGTTAATATGATCAGTCCATGTTTTAAGAAGTATAGAAAATTTAGTTGAATCCTCTTCCTACAACTTGTAGGTGGTTTCTCATGAAACAGATCAGAGCAGCCAATGGCAAATAAAGGGGAGAGATGGATGCTTTTACTTGTACCCCAGTTACCGGGAGTTCATATGTGATCCAAATGAATCACTTTCTAAAACTCATCAGAAAGAGGTTTTGAGAAGAATCATTAAGAAAGTATTTGTGTGTATGTGTATTTCTAAAGATGAAGTAGTAATTTGGAACTTTCAAGTTTCACTTTAGCTTAGTTATATGGGAATGGATGAACACCCAATTCTCAGTTTTTGTTTTATTAACATACTTCATCTCACAAAACATAGGCACAGAGAAAAGAGGAGGTCTTTTGCTACTTGACTAATACAAATCGTTACTAATTTTGATTACTATTGTGGGAAAATTTCAAAAGTCAAAATCATAATGAACGATGGGGGGCAGGAATCTGTGCATCCATATCCATATAGAATATACAAATTTTTTAAAAAGTAGATATTCTTTTAAATTAATCTTTCTCTGTAAGTTGGGTCTTTCATTAAAGAAATAAAGAATCAATATATGAGTAAGAAATATAATATGCAGGTGTATCTTACAGATGGAATCTAAAGTGTATGTAGTTGTTTTGCATATATGTAAGACTCTATTGAAACAAATACAACAAAGTGATTTTGATATTACCATCACCTGTTCATTATTTTGTGTTCTTGTTCTTAAATTTCAAAAGAAGGCTGTATTTAGTCTCTCCCCACTGGACTGTGAAAATAAAAAGAATTATTGAAATCAGGAAAATAAAGTCTACTGGTAGATGGTCTATGATTTTTGTGTGTGTGTGTGTGTGTGTGTGTGTACTTCCTATAATTCTATGAAGAAAATGCTTGAATAATTGCTTTCCCTTAAATAACATAGACCAATAAGATGGGTCAAGTACACCCAATATACTTAGTGGGTGACACATACAATCTCATTATTTTATTTTAGGAATGTCCCTCTGAACATGCTGGTTGCATCTGCCATCTTTCCAGGCCATTCCAAATGACTCACAAGGTGTAGTACTCTTATCTCTGCCACCACAAACCTCACATTGGGACTCAAAACACACAAGAGTAATAATGTGGAGTCTAACTCCAATTGTTTCAAGATTACTTTTTATAGACTGGGGGTAATAGCTTGACCTTTTTATTCAATTTAATGGTAGTAATTTTAAATCCTTTGCTTTATTCTAAGAAGTCCTAAAGGACAGTGCTGTCATGTGAAACTGAATAGCTTTTTAGACCCTAAAGGAAAAGTGGCAAAGCCTTATCAAGCCTGCAGGCAACAATGCAACCTTCAAGATTTACCGATTGAAAGGATGATTCACAGGCCCTCTCATATAAAAGGTTCTTTCAAGAACTAGAATAGAAAGCCTTCAAAGGTCGATAGCTCATATTTGATGTTGCCGAACTGCAATTTAAATGACTCCTTGACTCCTTGTTTTGATTTTGCAAGATTTTCCCCTAATTTTCTTTTCTTGACAAGATGGTGGGAGAAAAGAAGATTATTAAAAATAAAAAGAGGCCTATATATAGCCTATATATAATCAATGCCCTATTTCAAATATAGCTACATTGAAATAAATTTAAATTTTATATTTGATACTTGCCCTATTCAGATATCGGAACCAATTTTGCTACTCTTAATTTCATTCTATAATATACTGGGCCATCTTGATATCCAGACAGTACTGGATTTTCTTCCATTGTCATTCTAAAATATGAATTCAATAGACTATTGTTATCTCAAGCTTATCTAATTTACTTAGTTAAGTAATGTTAATTCTGAATTACTACCCTAAGTAGATAAAGTAGAATTCATTTTAAAAGTGATACAAGGGATCATGATGACATCTTTCCATGAAAGAAAAAGTAATAAAAGGGTAACTCTATTAGATATTTTTGCATAAATAGACATTTAGATATCCAATGAAGTATTACTTAAAGTAATTGCTCTTAAGTAATTATATTTTTAGCACAATATACCAATCACACAGAAATTTGATCTGCCATCCAATTTTCATTTACTAACTTACATTCTTATAAAAGAATGCTAACTACTGTATATTAAAGTGTAACTCTCTGTACTGTAAAATTAAAAATTAACCGGTTCATTATATAATTTGGTATTAATTGTTTAATTATATTGAGTCCATAACCATTAAACAACCACCACTACTATTTTTCTTCTACAAATAGTTATTACTACAAATCAACATACTTCTATAATTTTATTTAAAAAATATTAGAAAGTATAAACTGATAGTATATTAGCTTTTTAAAGAGATACAATTTTATTGTGACATGATAAAGTTCTATTGATTTTGCCATCTTTGCGAAGCTGTGAACAGAATGCTTTTAGTGAGAAAGATGTTTTGTTTGTGTCTTAAGGAAACTATCTTGAAATTTTATCCCAAAATATGACTCTTTGGTGTAAAGAGGATTTTAAATCAAAAGCCCTTCGGGATCAACAGGCAGGGGGACCTTCCCTCTTTCTTCCTAAAAAAAAATCAAATCCATCAAAAAGAACAATTAACTTCCCTTTCCCTCCCTATTATCTCAATATATTTCAGGAAAGAATATCAAGCATTCATTTTGGCCCACAAAAATTTCAAATGTAATACTTATTGCTCAAGTTACTTTGATTTCCAAGTCAGTGTGTTTCCCCCACCCATTTATTCTCCCAAGTAGCCATTCATCTTTCTTTGTGACAACTTATTACCATTCAACAAAATTACCTATTGCATGTTCCTCATCTCCCCCCTCCTCTGTAAAATAAAGATATATAAACTTCTGGATTTTATTGGGATACTGGGAAGTCACTTGTGATTCTCCCCATGCACATGGTAAATAAATCTCTTTTTACTATTAATCTGCTTATTATGAGTTGATATTTAAGCAAACCTTCTGGGGTGAAAGGTAAGTTTCCCCTTACTCCCACACTACTCTTGAATAAGAAAGGAGAGGAGACTTTGAGGGCCAAGGGACGTAGGTTAGCACAAAGCAAGCAACAAAACAGATGATAGAACTTTCTTTTGTAAGAAAAAAACAGAAGATTTGGAAGATGTGGAAAGAAGAGAGCAAAAAGGAGCATGATGGTGAAAACCCAAGACCCTATGTAACTCCCACCATCCTTCAGAAACCTTATGTAAAGTTTTCATATAGTACATTAGTGCCTTGTATATGTAGCGTATTATATGGGACTTGAGGAAAAGCTGAACTCTTCACAGTATTAAGCCAATGGAGGGAGAACATGAGACAGATGACGTTAAGATCCCTAAACTAAGGTAATAGAGCTGTGTTCTGAGCCCCATGTCCAGACCAGGTGTGAGCTAAATCCTTATTGCCTTCATACACACAGGGAGGGGGAATGTGTGGGAGGCAGGAAGGGAAAGAGAGAGAGAGAACAAGAAGGCCATAGAGGAAGAGAAGGAAAAGCAGAAAGAGAAGAAGGAGAACAAAAAGTAGGAGGAGGAGAAAGACAGAAAAGATGGAGAGAACATTGTAGTGGCTCGAGCAAGCTTACTTTCACCTTAAAAGGCAAGGCACTACCTTGCTAACATCTAGGCTGCAATGATTTAAGCAAATTAATTAAAACATATGACAAAGATTCAATAAAATTTCTGTCAAAATACCAGCACTTTGTGTATATTAATCAACAGATTCAAATGTTCATATGGAAAAGTAAAATGCCCAGAACACCAGGACATGGAAGAAAAATAGTCAGAGGACTGGCAAAACCTGATTTCAAGATTTACAAGATGTCCTGTACTAATCTACAATAATTACGTGTATAGCACTGGTTTAAGAAAACACAAATAGATCAATGGAAAGACTAGAAATAGATCCACATACATAGTCACTGATATTTCACAAAGGAGCAAAGGCAGCACAATGGAAATAGATAAGTTTTTCAATAAATGGTGCTTGAGCAACTGGACATCCATGCGCAGAAAAGGAATCCAGACACAGACGTCATAAGCTTTACAAAAATTAGCTCAAAATGGTTCACAGTCATACGTATAAAACTCAAAGCTATAAAACTATAAAACTCCAAGAAGATAACTTAGGAGAAAATCTAGATGACCTTGAATTTGTCAATGACATTTTAAATATAACACCAAAGACATAATTCATGAAAGAGTGATACACTGGAGTTCATTAAAATAAAAATCTTCTACTCTGAAGAGAAACTGTCAATGAAATGAGATGACAAATCATAGACTGGGAGAAAGTATTTGTAAATGAAAAGACTGATAAAGAACTGTTACCCAATATATAAAGAACTTAAAAATTAATACTAAGAATACAAAGAAATCCAATTTAAAAATAGGCCAAAAGTCTTTACAAATACCTCACTAATAGTATAGTGGTGGCAAATAAGTATCTTTTCACATGCTTATTTTCCATTATATGTCATCAGAAAAATGCAATTCAAATGACAAAGAGATGTCACTATACACCTAATGGAATGAACAAAAATGTTTGATAAGGATGTGGAGCAATAGGGATTCTTATTCATTATTGGTGGGGATGCAAAATGGCACAGCCACTTTGGAAGACAGTTTTGCAGTTTCTTAACAAAACCAAACATACTTTTACCATATGATCTATCGATCATGCTTCTTACTATTTACCCCCCCAAACTTGCAAACATATGTCTACACAAAATCTTGCACATGGATGTTTATAGAAGTTTTATTTGTAATTACCAAAACATGCAGGCACCCAAGATGTCCTTCAGCTAGTGAATGGATAAATAAGCTGGCACTTCCAGACAATGAAATATTATACATTGCTAAAAGAAATGAGCTATCAAACCTCCAAAACACATTGAGAAATATTAAATAAATATTACTAGGACAGTTTTAAAAAGCTACATAGAACGTGATTCCAATGGAATAATGGAAAAATTAAAACTATGTAAAAAGAAAGAAAGAAAAAAGGAAAGAAGGGAGGGAGGGAAAGAAAGAGAGGTAGGTAGGAGGGAGGAAGACAGAGAGAGAGAGAGAGAAAGGGAGGAAGGAAGGAAGGAAGGAAGAAAGAAAGGAAAGAAGGAAAAGAAGGAAAAAGTTAGTGGTTACCAGAGTTAAGGAGGAGAGGAAAGGGCTGAATAGAAGGAGCACATATGATTTTTAGGGCAGTAAAACTACCCTAGTGGTGGATCACATCATCATAAATTTATCCAAACACATCGGTTGTACATCATCAATAGTGAATCTTAACATAAACTCGGAATTTGGGATGATAATGATGTGTCAGTGTAAGCTCATCAATTGTAACAAGTGTATCACTCTGGTGGGGGATGTTGGGAGGGAGGATGTTGCATGTCAGGGGGCAAGTAAGGGGTGTATGGGAAATCTGAATTTACTCCGAACCTAAAACTTCCCAAAAATAAACTCTAACAAAAAATTAAAGTAAATGAAAAAAAACTTTTTAATGTACAACCAAGTTCTTTAAGTAGAGATTCTAACAGAAGTCTAAATGAATAAATATATTCATAATTATACATGTATATGTTTTTATATATATCCTAAGTTCTTAAATTTTTAAGGATTTGTTTGAAGCATAATTAATATTTAAACATTTGTTTATCTATAAATAATACGTTAGCCCCAAGATGAACAAATAAAATACAAAAATGACAAACTCCTTGACAAAAGTAACTGAATGGTGACAGGCTCTCTGATCAAATCTTTCCAATAGAAGTTAAACAAACTGAGGGATGTAAGAAAAAAGTGTAAGGAAGAATAGGGCCAAGAGACTACTTGGGATTCAGGAGGTGGTGCCTGGATGAAGGGAGTTGAAGGAGCTGTCATCAAAAAAGATGACTTTAGGAAGTATATAGAGAAGGGTGCCATTGAGAAGAACCAAGGTCAAAAGAGAGGAAGAGAAAGAAACTGGCTTCAGCCCGGTGGAAGATTGCAGGCCTGAAGAAGAGGATTCTGGGGAAGCAAACACCGCCTCCTCTCCCACATTCCATCACTCCTTGAATCTCTCCCAATCCATGGTTCAGTCTTCATTAATGGCCAATAAATTGAAAGCTGACATCACTATTGTACATAGGACCTTGGAAATGAACAAAAAGGAAAACCAGAGTATAATTTGAATTAAGTTTTTTAGAAAGGTATATTTTGGATGACTTCCATATTTCTCTATCTCACTTTGTGAAATAGAGGTCATGATAAAACAGTGAGGCTCAAACATTTTTACAGAGGCAAGGAAATAAAACTGTTATAAAGGTTCTTATATAAATTTGAGTGCCACTACATAGTAAATGAAAGTCTTTCTTGTAATGCTTATTTATATGTATGGCTTGGGTTGGAAAAAACAATATGTCGAACTTCCTATTGGCAGAGAAACATTATAAATTACTAAAATTAAAAACGTAATTTATCGAAGGTAGGCGGAGCAAGATGGCAGCCGAGTAACAGCTTCCTTGCATCTGGGCACTGTGAGTCTGGGGAGATAGGACTCCAGGCATCTCTGGCTGGTGGGAACTGCCTATCATCACTCCTATGAGGATACAGGGAGTCAGCGAGAGACTTCTGGACCCCAAGAGGAGGACTAAAACAGTGGAAAACCGGCAAGTGGTCGCGTGTGTTCAATCCATCTAAACCCACCCTCAACTTCCACAGGCACAAGAACTTAAAGAGCAAGAGGAAGTGAAAGGAAAATTAGGGCAAGGAAACAGATAAAAGAAATCACTCATGAGGAAGAATCAGCAGAAAACTCCAGGCAACATGAAGAACCAGTCTAGAACAACCCCACCAAGGGACCATGAGGTAGCTACTGCAGATGATTCCACCTGTAAAGAAATGTTAGGAATGACAGAAAGGGAATTTAGAATACACATGTTGAAAACAATGAAAGAAATGATGGAAACAATGAAGGAAATTGCTAATAAAGTGGAAAATAACCAAAAGGAAATCCAAAAACAGAATCAAATAAGAGATGAACGATATGAAGAATATAAAAAGGATATAGCAGACCTGAAGGAACTGAAACAGTCAATTAGGGAACTTAAAGATGCAATGGAAAGTATCAGCAACAGGTTAGACCATGCAGAAGAAAGAATTTCAGAGGTAGAAGACAAAGTTGTTGAGATAACTCAGACAGTAAAAGAGGCAGAAAAGAAGAGAGAGAAAGCAGAATGTTCACTGTCAGAATTATGGGACTTTATGAAGCGTTCCAACATACGAGTTATAGGAATTCCAGAAGGGGAAGAAGAATGCCCCAGAGGAATGGAAGCCATACTAGAGAATTTTATAAAAGAAAATTTCCCAAACATCACCAAAGATTCTGACACACTGCTTTCAGAGGGATACCGGACCCCAGGTCGCCTCAACTCTAACCGAGCTTCTCCAAGACACATTGTGATGAACCTGTCCAAAGTCAAGACGAAAGAAAAGATTCTGCAAGCTGCCAGGAGTAAGCGCCAGTTCACCTACGGGGGCAAATCCATCAGAGTGACCGCAGACTTCTCTAATGAAACTTTCCAAGCAAGAAGACAATGGTCATCTTCCTTTAATCCACTTAAACAGAACAATTTGCAGCCCAGAATTCTGTACCCTGCTAAGCTAAGCTTCAAAATTGACGGAGAAATCAAATCATTTACGGATATACAAACATTGAGGAAATTCCCCACAACAAGACCAGCTTTACAGGAAATACTTCAACCTGTTCTGCACAATGACCACCACAATGGATTAGCAGCAAAGTAAGAACTCAGAAATTAAAGGACAGAACCTAACCTCCACACTGATGCAAAAGATAAAACGATGCAATGGACTCTCACCAAATAAGACGAATAGAATACTACCACACTTATCAATTATCTCAATAAATGTTAATGGCTTGAATTCCCCACTGAAGAGACATAGATTGGCTGACTGGATTAAAAAACACAAGCCATCCATTTGCTGTCTGCAAGAAACACACCTGGCTTCAAAAGACAAATTCAAGCTCCGCGTCAAGGGTTGGAAGACAATTTTTCAGGCAAATGGAATTCAGAAGAAAAGAGGAGTTGCGATCTTATTTTCAGATACATGTGGATTTAAAGCAACTAAAGTCAAAAAAGACAAAGATGGTCACTTTATATTGGTCAAGGGAAAAATACAACAAGAAGACATTTCAATTCTAAATATTTATGCACCCAATTTAAATGCTCCAAGATTCTTGAAGCAGACCTTACTCAGTCTGAGCAATATGATATCTGATAATACCATCATAACAGGGGACTTTAACACACCTCTTACAGAGCTGGACAGATCCTCTAAACAGAAATTAAACAAATATATAAGAGATTTAAATGAGACCCTAGAACAACTATGCTTGATAGACACATATAGAACACTCCACCCCAAGGATAAAGAATATACATTCTTCTCATCACCCCATGGAACATTCTCCAAAATTGATCATATCCTGGGACACAAAACAAATATCAATAGAATCAAAAGAATTGAAATTTTACCTTGTATCTTCTCAGACCATAAGGCAGTAAAGGTGGAACTCAACTCTAACAAAAATGCTCAACCCCACCCAAAGGCATGGAAATTAAACAATCTTCTGCTGAATAACAGATGGGTGCAGGAAGAAATAAAACAGGAAATCATTAACTTCCTTGAACATAACAACAATGAAGACACAAGCTACCAAAACCTGTGGGATACTGCAAAAGCAGTTTTGAGAGGAAAATTCATCGCTTTAGATGCCTACATTCGAAAAACAGAAAAAGAGCACATCAACAATCTCACAAGAGATCTTATGGAATTGGAAAAAGAAGAACAATCTAAGCCTAAACTCAGTAGAAGAAAAGAAATATCCAAAATCAAATCAGAGATCAATGAAATTGAAAACAAAAGAATCATTCAGAAAATTAATGAAAGAAGAAGTTGGTTTTTTGAAAAAATAAATAAAATAGATAAACCATTGGCCAGACTAACTAGAAATAGAAAAGTAAAATCTCTAGTAACCTCAATCAGAAACAATAAAGGGGAAATAACAACTGATCCCACAGAGATACAAGAGATCATCTCTGCATACTACCAGAAACTCTATGCCCAGAAATTTGACAATGTGAAAGAAATGGATCAATATTTGGAATCACACCCTCTCCCTAGACTTAGCCAGGAAGAAATAGACCTCCTGAACAGACCAATTTCAAGCACCGAGATCAAAGAAACAATAAAAAAGCTTCCAACTAAAAAATGCCCTGGTCCAGATGGCTTCACTCCCGAATTCTAGCAAACCTTCAAGGAAGAGCTTATTCCTGTACTGCAGAAATTATTCCAAAAAACTGAGGAAGAAGGAATCTTCCCCAACACATTTTATGAAGCAAACATCAACCTGATACCAAAACCAGGAAAAGACCCAAACAAAAAGGAGAATTTCAGACCAATCTCACTCATGAACATAGACGCAAAAATTCTCAACAAAATCCTAGCCAATAGATTACAGCTTATCATCAAAAAAGTCATTCATCATGATCAAGTAGGCTTCATCCCAGGGATGCAAGGCTGGTTTAACATACGCAAGTCCATAAACGTTATCCACCGTATTAACAGAGGCCAAAATAAAGATCACATGATCCTCTCAATAGATGCAGAAAAAGCATTTGATAAAATCCAGCATCCTTTTCTAATTAGAACACTGAAGAGTATAGGCATAGGTGGCACATTTCTAAAACTGATTGAAGCTATCTATGACAAACGCACAGCCAATATTTTACTGAATGGAGTAAAACTGAAAGCTTTTCTTCTTAGAACTGGAACCAGACAAGGTTGTCCTCTGTCACCTTTACTATTCAACATAGTGCTGGAAGTTCTAGCCAATACAATTAGGCAAGACAAGGAAATAAAGGGAATCCAAATGGGAGCAGAGGAGGTCAAACTCTCCCTCTTTGCTGACGACATGATCTTATACTTAGAGAACCCCAAAGACTCAGCCACAAGACTCCTAGAAGTCATCAAAAAATACAATAATGTTTCAGGATATAAAATCAATGTCCACAAGTCAGTAGCCTTTGTGTACACCAATAACAGTCAAGATGAGAAGCTAATTAAGGACACAACTCCCTTCACCATAGTTTCAAAGAAAATGAAATACCTAGGAATATATCTAACGAAGGAGGTGAAGGACCTCTACAAAGAAAACTATGAACTCCTCAGAAAGGAAATAGCAGAGGATATTAACAAATGGAAGAACATACCATGCTCATGGATGGGAAGAATCAACATTGTTAAAATGTCTATACTTCCCAAAGCAATCTACCTATTCAATGCCATTCCTATCAAAATACCTACATCGTGCTTTCAAGATTTGGAAAAAATGATTCTGCATTTTGTATGGAACCGGAAAAAACCCCGTATAGCTAAGGCAGTTCTTAGTAACAAAAATAAAGCTGGGGGCATCAGCATACCAGATTTTAGTCTGTACTACAAAGCCATAGTGGTCAAGACAGCATGGTACTGGCACAAAAACAGAGACATAGACACTTGGAATCGAATTGAACACCAAGAAATGAAACTAACATCTTACAACCACCTAATCTTCGATAAACCAAACAAGAACTTACCTTGGGGGAAAGACTCCCTATTCAATAAATGGTGTTGGGAGAACTGGATGTCTACATGTAAAAGACTGAAACTGGACCCACACCTTTCCCCACTCACAAAAATTGATTCAAGATGGATAAAGGACTTAAATTTAAGGCATGAAACAAAAGAAATCCTCAAAGAAAGCATAGGAAAAACACTGGAAGATATTGGCCTGGGGGAAAACTTCATGAGGAAGACTGCCATGACAATTGCAACAAAAACAAAAATAAACAAATGGGACTTCATTAAACTGAAAAGCTTCTGTACAGCTAAGGAGACAATAACCAAAGCAAAGAGACAACCTACACAATGGGAAAGGATACTTGCATATTTTCAATCAGACAAAAGCTTGATAACTAGGATCTATAGAGAACTCAAATTAATCCACATGAAAAAAGCCAACAATCCCATATATCAATGGGCAAGAGACATGAATAGAACTTTCTCTAAAGATGACAGACGAATGGCTAACAAACACATGAAAAAATGTTCATCATCTCTATATATTAGAGAAATGCAAATCAAAACAACCCTGAGATATCATCTAACCCCAGTGAGAATGGCCCACATCACAAAATCTCAAAACTGCAGATGCTGGTGTGGATGTGGAGAGAAGGGAACACTTTACACTGCTGGTGGGACTGCAAACTAGTACAACCTTTCTGGAAGGAAGTATGGAGAAACCTCAAAGCACTCAAGCTAGACCTCCCATTTGATCCTGCAATACCATTACTGGGCATCTACCCAGAAGGAAAAAAATCCTTCTATCATAAGGACACTTGTACTAGACTGTTTATGGCAGCTCAATTTACAATCGCCAAAATGTGGAAACAGCCTAAATGCCCACCAACCCAGGAATGGATTAACAAGCTGTGGTATATGTATACCATGGAATACTATTCAGCCATTAAAAAAAATGGAGACTTTACATCCTTCATATTAACCTGGATGGACGCGGAAGACATTATTCTTAGTAAAGCATCACAAGAATGGAGAAGCATGAATCCTATGTACTCAATCTTGATATGAGGACAATTAATGACAATTAAGGTTATGCGGGGAGAAGCAGAAAGAGGGATGGAGGGAGGGGGGTGGGGCCTTAGTGTGTGTCACACTTTATGGGGGCAAGTCATGATTGCAAGAGGGAATTTACCTAACAATTGCAATCAGTGTAACTGGCTTATTGTACCCTCAATGAATCCCCAACAATAATAAATAAATAAATAAATAAATAAATAAATAAGTAAATAAATAAATAACATAATTTATCTTATTGTTATATTTCATATTTTTACATATATAGGGTGGCCACAAAGTTCATGTGGCCACCCCATATATTTAAAAACATGAAATATAGACAACTATTTTAAATTGCACAAAGTTCATATGCTGCTTATTTCCCAGACAGCCCAGAGCCTTTCTTGCAACTATGTCAGCTCACGTGGGATAACTGCAGACTCAAAAGTATACAAAATTACCTAGGCAGTGGCTGCAACAGCCAGGTACAGAAGCTAAGGAATATGGAAGGGGATTTAAGGATTACATAAAGACCTGGGGAAAAAATAATTACTTCCTTCATACAATCAAAGAGAGGGCATGCTTTCAGAAGAAATGATATTAATAATTAGAATTGTCCTTTGTAATTACTGATGAGGAAGCTACAGTCCAATACAACGATTGCAATAACTCTAATGGGGAAATGATGAGCAACAGGGGTGGAGAGAGTTGGGAAAATGCAAGAATGGTGAGAATGATGAGCACAGCCTTGCCATCGCCAGGACCTACACCAGTCCCTTACAAAAATGGGTTCACCTCTTAGGTAGTATTGACAGTGCCCCAAATATGAAGAAGTGGGGGAAAGCACAGGAGGAAGCACCTGCAGAGGAGAACTCCCCTGTTGACAAGTGGTGTGGTCAGGCAGGGGCTTTCATCACTTTGCTGGCAGTGACATTCACCTCACTCTTATTTTTAGTTGTGCTACACTCTTTCTATTATCTTCATTCATGTTCTAGGCAATTGGAAACTCAGAGAGAGATTGAGTATGATGATTGTGATAATAGCAAGATGGTGTACACCCATGTGTGTCTTAGAAATCCTTGTTTTGGGCTTTCTCTTATGACAAGCTTCCCTTCTAAGCGAGGTGAAAATTACTGTAAATAAAATATAGGAAATGGAGACTCAAGACTCCACAAGGCACACAACTTCACATGTCAGGGAATTCTTGGATGATGTCCTAGGACACTGGCAGACACCAAGCTCAGTAGGCTTGGATTCCGGTAACAACACTACTGCCCACCATCTGAGAGAGGGGAGGCAGTTTGCAATTCTGGTCCCTGCATTCTGGAGAAAGCCTCCAGCTAGGACAAAACTATCTACTCCAGCAAAACAGACAGCAAGCAGCCACAGCCATTTGGAATAATTGGATTCAGTGGTCCCTCTCTCCTATAATATCCACATTAGAATGTGTGGAAGCTACGTGAAGAGATATTTATACACAGATGTGGTATAGATGGAGCATTCCCTCCAAATGTATAGTAACTCATATCATGCAATGTATAACACTTCACACAGCAAAAATCTTTTTTTTTGTACAAACTGTTCCTGCTTAGTCATTTCCCATAAGTCTATGTGGTAACACTTACTTTGTGTTTCTGTATTCACAGGGTGCATTGTACCTAATTCTTGGTGGCTAATTTTTTTGGACAACACTTAACATTATATCACGTCACACTACTTTAATTTTTTGTAGGAAACTTAGTGAAGAGCATAACAACCAAAAACCCTGCTTTAATTTTTTTTTTATTAAATCATAACTGTATACATTGATATGATCATGGGGCATCATACACTCGCTTCTTAGACCATTTGACACATATAGGAAATGGAGACTCAAGACTCCACAAGGCACACAACTTCACATATAACTTCACATGTGAAGTTGTGTGCCTTGTGGAGTCTTGAGTCTCCATTTCCTATATTTTATTTATAGTAAAAGTAATACACATATTACTTTCCATAAACCATTGCTATGGAAAGTAATACGGAGATTCCTCAGAGAGCTAAAAGTAGACCCACCATTTCTATCTGAAGCAAAAGAAGTCAATTTATCAAAAAGACCTGAACTTCAATGTTTATTGTAACACTATTCATGATTGCAAAAATAATGGAATCAACCTAAGTGCCCGTCAACTCATGAGCAGATAAAGAAAATTTTGTATATATATACCATGAAGTGCCACTCAGGCATAACAAAGGAATGAACTAATATATTTTGCAAAACCTGGATGGAACCTAAGTGAAGTATCTCAGGAATAGAAAAACAGAAACCACATGTTCTTACTTATAAATGAGAGCTAAGTGAGAGATACATGTGGTCATAAAGTCATGGAATGGACATTGAAAGCTAACGGGAGAGGGAGAGAGGAGTTAAGACATGCAAATCTGCCTACCAAGTACAATGTGCACTGTTCTGGTGAAGCATACACTGAAGCCCTGACCTCAACGTGGTATTATAACCCATTTAAGAAAAAATACGTATATTCCATAAATTTTTTAAAATTAAAAAAAAGGAAAATAAAAGTAATTAATAATCACAAAGACAAACCAGATTTAGAAGGTGAAATCTATTCTCTATTCCCACTATGTCATCTTAGAAGAATTCTTCTGTACTCCAGGAAAATTCAACGACAAAGGCTTTGGATGATAATTGCAGAAGAAGCAGCCTATGGAATTATGAAAATATTTTATGAAGATTTAAAAAGGTATTGAAACTGTGTGATATGATGGAAAAGGCACTGAACTCAAACTCAAGACTCCTAAGAAACAAGAGACCAGGTCTTTGTCTATGTAACTTCTGGAAAGTCATTCAAGCTCCCAGATTTTTGCTTTTTCATGAGTAAAATTAAAAGTCTAGCCAGGCATGGTGGCTTATACTTGTAATCCTAGCACTTTGTCAGGCTGAGGAGGTTGAATTTCAAGACTAGACTGAACAAGAGTGAGACCCCTCTTTACTAAAAATATAATAACTAGCTGGGTGTTTTGAGTGGCACCTGTAGTCCCAGCTATTGGGGAGACTGAGGCAAGAGGATTGCTTGAGCCTAAGAATTTGAGGTTGCTGTCAGCTAGGATGCCATAGCACTTTACCAAGGGAGACATGTGAGTCTCTGTCTCAAAAGAATAAAAAAAAAATTAATTTAAAAGTTCTATATTAAATAATAATGACACTATTAAATACTTTTCTAAAGAATTTCTTATACATTATTTTGTGATTCAATATTCACATAATTTTTAGTGTATTGTTTGCAATACTTTTCTTGGAGTCTATTCTCTTCCAAGTTAGAAATTGCAAAGAAGAACAAATATTCTTAATTATAACAAAAAAGTGAGATGGCAAGCAATTATACAACTCCAGCAATTAATTACACTAAAAATTAAAAGCTCATCTTCTGCATATTTTCAGCCAAGGGGGTGAATACAAATCTTTCATCTTTCTGCATCTGTCCTGTCATTTAGATGTAGCAACACCCTTGGCACTTTATCATACATTCTGAGAACCACACTCCGCTGAAGGGAATTAAAAAATTATCTTTATCCATCAGCAGAGAGAAGGAGACAGTGTCTGTAGTGTCTGGTATGCTAATGAAGGGGACTGTGACTATCCTTTTAGCAGTTCATTCCTCCCCAAAAGTTCATGGTTCAAACTTATCTCTAGAGGAAAGAAGCCAGTGAAGGATTCGGGATGGTGGAAAACCCTCAGGATGACAAGGAAATCGAGGTGGAGGAAGGAAGCTTTGGGGATGATGTCTCCTACACAAATGTGGGGCTAAGGGACTCTAGAGGGGTGGAAATGGACTTTGGTTAAGCTAAGGCTGGGATTTAGTGAGAACAAAGCAAGGGTTTGGGTTTCTAATCCTAAATTTCTATTCTTTTCCCTTTTGTTCAACAAACAAATAAACAACAACAACAACAAAAAACCCCACAAAAAACAACAACAACAAAAACCAGGCTTGTCCCTAAAACACAGGATTAGTGAATCAGAAATTGCAGCCCTAATGCTCTAGTGAAATTCCTTCAAAAGTTATCATCTAACCCCAGTGAGAATGGCCCACATCTCAAAATCTCAAAACTGCAGATGCTGGCGTGGATGTGGAGAGAAGGGAACACTTTTACACTGCTGGTGGGACTGCAAACTAGTACAACCTTTTTGGAAGGAAGTATGGAGAAACCTCAAAGCACTCAAGCTAGACCTCCCATTTGATCCTGCAATCCCATTACTGGGCATCTACCCAGAAGGAAAAAAAATCCTTTTATCATAAGGACACTTGTACTAGACTGTTTATTGCAGCTCAATTTACAATTGCCAAAATGTGGAAACAGCCTAAATGCCCACCAACCCAGGAATGGATTAACAAGCTGTGGTATATGTATACCATGGAATACCATTCAGCCATTAAAAAAAATGGAGACTTTACGTCCTTCGTATTAACCTGGATGGAAGTGGAAGACATTATTCTTAGTAAAGCATCACAAGAATGGAGAAGCATGAATCCTATGTACTCAGTTTTGATAAAAGGACAATTAATGACAATTAAGGTTATGGGGGGGGAAGCAGAAAGAGGGATGGAGGGAGAGGGTGGGGCCTTGGTGTGTGTCACACTTTGTGGGGGCAAGACATGATTGCAAGAGGGACTTTACCTAACAATTGCAATCAGTGTAACCTGGCTTATTGTACCCTCAATGAATCCCCAACAATAAAAAAAAAAAAAAAAAACTATACCAAAAAAAAAAAAAAAGTTTGACCTTATAACACAGTGAAAGAACAAAGAGAAATCAGAGTCTGTGGTACTGCTGACAACGTCTCCCACTGGACATCGGAGATCTGCTTCTCCTGACCTGAGGCAGAGAAGAAAGGAGGGTGGGAAGGAGGGAGGGAGGCAGAGAGGGATGCCTCACTCACTAAAAGGGGGATCTGGAGAAATTGTGATCTTTGTTGGCTCCACGTGGGCTTTCCTTATAATCCCTTCCTTGAGGTTAAGCTTGATATTTTTAAAGGGAAGATTCTCTTTAAGAAAATAAGTGAAAATACAACTTTCTAATAGATATTTTAAGTGACAAAAAAAATATTTAAGGAAGCTGAATCAAGGTGATACCAGAACTTTGTCTTCTCTCCTGGCTGGCTGGCCAAATATGATACCGGAGTTTCAGGTTCTTGGTCTCAATTCAAACAATGAATCCAAGGACCACCAATTAGCGGTAAGACAGGATTTATTCACAGAAACAAGGAATACAAAAACTACAAAAACCAAAGCTCTTGGCAGAGAGAACCCAAGTGGGGAACAAACTCTCTTGCTCCCTCCCCCAGTCTGTCCTCCTTGGGCTCTCTGCTCAGGGGGTTATATAGTTGGAGGGGTTCGTTTTGCCTAAACTCAACGTTTACTTTTAGGGCGTGGGTCTTCCTTAGTTGCAGCCAGCTGCCAAAGAACTCTCAGGCCTTGGAAATTCACAAGAAATTCACCAGTCAGAAGTGCACAAGGAAGAGATACCAAGGCTCCAGTGTCTCCCCCGCAGGTATCCAGCCCTTCCAGCTACTCTGGAGCCTCCCAGGACCCCTCTTCCTACCCTTCCGCTCGTTGGTTGCACTGTCAGCTACAGCTGCACCAACACCACCAGGGCTAAGGCGGCAGGTCTTGGCACCACCTGTCCTGCATCAAAGGTACAAAAAGTCTCAGCCCTGTGAAAGAGGGATGTTAGGGATGTTGAGCATCGCTGAAGTCAGATGGTTAAGGTTCTGCTCAGAAATACTGAAAGATAGAACAAGATGAGCAGGGCTGTTTTGTAAAGCGATTAGGAAGGTATGTGGATTTAACCTGAGCATGAGGAGGAGCAAGGTCAATATTCTATAAGTGAAATTACATTTGTGTTTTCAAGAGATAATTGATACCAGTGCGGATGCTGAGTTGGAGAAGAGAGAAGCCGCATAGGGAGAATAATCTACAGCGGTGGCATTAGTAAGGGGAGGAAGGGACATGGCCTTACATCACTTAACAATGGAGATATGTTCTGAGAAATGGGCTTTAGGTAACTTTGTCATTGTCCAATCATTATAGAATGTATTTACACAAACCTAGATGGTATGTGAATTGTTAAGAAAGTTTTGAGATACACACAAATCAAGAAACGTAAGATCTTCAAGCACGGAAACAGATTAAGCCCTCTCAGTATCAGATAAACTGAGCAAGCTATAACTTGCACGAGTGAATCAAAAAGGACGCTGTTGACTGCATTGCTTGGAAGTGAAATAATGGACCAGAACACAGGCTGTCTTAAAGAGTTCGTGGAGACCCACATACAGCCTGCTACACACCTGAGCTGTATAGAAGTCTGTTGTTCCCAGGCTACAGGCCTGTACAGAATGTTACTGTGCTATAGGCAATTGTAACACAATGGTAAACATTTGTGTACCTAAACATAAAAAAAGGAAAAATAGTGCGACGCATGTGGCTCAGAGGAGTAGGGCGCCAGCCCCATAGGCCAGAGGTGGCGGGTTCAAACCCAGCCCTGGCCAAAAACAGAAAAAAAAAAAAAAAAGAAAAGAAAAGAAAGAAAAAAAAGGAAAAAAATTGTAAAAAAGCTAAAGAAACATAGTCCATCTGTATAGGACCCTTATCATGAATGGAGCTTGAAGAACTGGATGTTGCCCTGGCTGAGTGAGTGAGTGCTGAATTAGTGGGAAGGCCTAGATAGAACAGTACTGTACATGACTGTAAACCTAGGCTACTAAATTTATGTAAAATAGTTTGTCTTCAATAATAAGTTAATCTTAGCTTCCTGTGTTTTTCTTTTTAAGTTTCTTTTATAAACATTTTTCCTCATTTTTAAAACTGCTTTAT
Organism: Nycticebus coucang; assembly: GCF_027406575.1. Lineage (NCBI taxonomy): Eukaryota > Metazoa > Chordata > Mammalia > Primates > Lorisidae > Nycticebus > Nycticebus coucang. Next base: position 71,182,154 of record NC_069784.1, on the reverse strand, counting down.
TCTCTTATAATAACACTTAAAACACAAACACATTGTATGAGTGTACATTTTTCCTTTTTATATTCTAATTCTATAAGGGTTTTCCAATTTTGAAATTTTTAATTTTTTTCTTTACTTCTCAAACTTTTAAAAAAATAACTAAGACATAAGCACACTCATTAGCTTAGGCCTACACAAGGTCAAATCATCAATATCACTGTCTTTTACTTCCACATCTTGTCCACTGAAGGGACTTCCTGGACAGTAACATCATCACATCTGTGGAGCTGTCATCTCCTGTGGTAACAATGCTGTCTTCTGGAATATCTCCTGAGGCAGCCACCTGAGGCTGCTTAATAGTTAACTTTATGTATGTATGTAGACTCTAAAATAGCAATAAAAATTATAACACACAAATACATAAACCAGTAACACAGTCGTTTATTATCATTATCAAGTATTACGTCAGGTACATAATTGCATGTGCCATATTTTTTATATCACTGGCAACACAATAGGTTTGTTTACAACAAACAATGTCACCAGGCTACAATGTCATTAGGTGACAGAATTTTTCAGCTCCATTATAATCTTATGGGACCACCATGATATATATATATAGTTCATCCTTGACTAAAATGTTGCTCTATGGTGGGGGACCATATATATTTGAAAAGCAAACTTAGTCTTAGTGAAAGCTTGGGTGGGAGGGCAATAAAATTGCTAAGGAAGTCTCTAAAGATAGGAGCTTAGAGATCTGGGTGAACCGTGATTCTATCAACTGCAGTAGGGAATACATGAACTAATTATTTATAATTGTAGCCAAGTTTGAGCAGTCTGAGATCTCCAGATGAAAACACTCTCCCAGTGAGTTTGGAGCTGGTGAGAGAGTACGGGCTTTAAAATGAGGGCCTTTTTGTAGGTCATGGGTAGATATTTAAGATGCTCTGCCTTTCTACAATGGTGTTTCTTTTCTTCCTCTAATTTCTTCATCTAATATCATGTTCTTTATCTGTGAAATTATGCTAGTAAAAGGCCTCAGGATAGAAACTCTCACAGCCATCAACACCAACCTGGAGAGAAAACAAATAAAATGTAAGTTAAATATTTCCATAATTTAAGTGTTTTTAATAAAAATGTATTATCTTTGGTCTCACAAACATGTATAGCAAATAACTAAACACTTTTCAAAGTCCTTATTTAAACAATTATCTGCCTGGTTTATCCAATTTAAATTATTATTTTAGTCATCTTTTAATCATATAAATTTAAAGACTGTAACATATGTTCCCATATTTTATTTTAAAAACATAATATTTTCCATTTAGAGAGGTGTGAGTTCAGATTTATAATTTGTTGTCTTAATTGCTAAAAATTATATCTGTACTTAACTTTGCATTTTGTCCACCATAATGACATGTCCAAAATGCTCTTCTGGGGCAGTGTCTATGGCTCAGTGGGTAGGGCGCCAGCCCCGTATACCAAGGGTGGTGGGTTCAAACCCGTCCCCAGCCGAACTGAAACAACAACAACAAAAAAAATAGCCAGGCATTGTGGCAGGCACCTGTAGTCCCAGCTACTCGGGAGGCTGAGGCAAGAGAATCACCTAAGCCCGGAGTTGGAGAGGTTGCTGTGAGCAACGGCACTCTACCAAGGGTAATAAAGTAAGACTCTGTCTCAAAAAAAAAAAAAAAAACGCTCTTCTGAACAGCTCTTTCTGCCATGATGATGAGTAATGTGAACATAATTCTAGGTAATTTTGCAAAATCATGAACACATTTTACACAGATTGGTAAATAATTTATATAAGGCTGATGGTGGCCTTAAGTCATTTTAAAAATAAATATGAAGAATTATATATGAAGTTCTATTGATTCAGTTAATGAAATTTTGAAGGGAAAATTTAAATCTATTTAATTTTCTTTTCTTGTTTTTTTTTTTTGTTGTTGTTGTTGTTGTTCCAACTAAGAATTTTCAGAAGAAATCACCAAAAACCTTAGACGAAATAGAGACTTTGGGACTACCTGCTGCCTGAATAAAGGCAATTGCTGCTTCTCCCTTAATTCTTCTCCTTTCCTCACTTACCTCCTTTCAACATTCATCAGCAAAATCAACAAAAACATTTTCCCAATGCATTCTCTTTTTTTTCATAATATCCTCATTTGTCTTAATTCATATATGTAACACCAGTCATCCCTGACTTGGGTCCTCCACTCACTGCTCTTTTCTTCCACTCTCATTTCACATAGATTCCCCATTCAGGAGACCATGCATTTACCTATTTAGCCACCCAAAGGCCCCCATCACATGTAAACCAAAGCTCAACACCTCACATTTCTCAAGGCCTTCAGAATGTTGCACCCATCCACATCTCTACACAGAATTCACCCTTTCCACTCTGCCCTTTACCTGCAGCCATTCCGGTTTACTCTGGTTCTCCACATATGCCAAGACTGTTCCAACTGTCGGGCCTGGCACCAGCTCTTCTGTCTACCTTGAAAACTGTTTCTTTCTTATTTGCTTAGCCAGCTCCTACTTGTCTTCGAAGATCTCACACTTTAAACAAGGGCACGCTCTTTACCTCCAGTCTAAAGAAACCACCTCCTGACTCTGCCCTGCCCGCGTACATCAAGGTATTCTTTTCTCTTGTGTGTTTATTTAGTTGTTGATTGTCCATCTTCCCCTTTGTAATATTTATAAGAGAAATAATCAAACCCGTGGAAAGCACAGTTACTGGTATCAAATGGCTGAAGTTGGAAGCCCTGATTAGAATTATGCTACATCTGAATGTTGTTAAAGTTTATTTTGCCTCAATTCTTCATGCTGATACGGTGTTCCCTCATTCAAGGCTGGACAGGAGAACACAGTTTTCCTAGGCCTGGGCAATTTCATGAAGAGAATGCCCTAAACTTTTGTCCCGAGCTGGAGGGACTGCATTCATTCATTTGTCAATAACACTCATTAACGTTGAAAACATATTTCCATTTGCCGAGTCCGGGCCAAGTGTAATTTTCAAGACCTGATAACCCTAGACAAAGAGCACCCGTAGAGACTCCCCACTTTGGTCTTTTCCTCTGCCAGAAGCTCTGGCATTTTTTAGTCCTTCTGTCTGGAAGCTAGTGCTTTTTACCCTTGTGTATTCTTTTCTGTCTAATAAAATCCTATCTTACCACTGACCTGTGGTCCGTGGGTTCATTCTTTGAATCCCTGAGACCAAGGACCTACTGAAGAAATAAGTTCTGGTAACTATGTGTGATATAGGGATAAAAAGGTATCTACCTCATAAACCTCTTGTAACTATTAAGTGAGTTAAACAGGGGCTGGTGTATTTTAAGCATCTGAGAAATGCCATCTATTATTCATCCTTGAACCCCAATACGTGAAACAATACTTGGTACAGGTGAAAACTTACAAGTATTGAAAAAAATTAAAAATATGAACATATTATATCTCTTATTTATAGTAAGGAAGTTTTCTTTCAAAATGAATTTATTGTTTCCTTTATTTTAGTTCTAAGATATACGAGATTAGACAACTAAGTTCACAAACTCATCTAAGCATGACAATTAAGTTCATGCCCCATCCTTCATTGCTGAATATAACTATGGTCACTTTTAAATACTCCCCTTAGGAAGTCATGCACCAGCACCAGTCCTTAGTACTTTCAAAGTAATTTCAGAAATCCTTTTCTGGAATGTCCATCAGAGCTGGTGTTGTTACAAAGGGTCTGAAAATTAAGTTCTGAATTCATCCTCAAAGTAGTGCTTTGAAGGATGGGCTGGGCTCTGGCATAAGTGCATAGCTTCCCAACAGGAGTACTTTGAAGGTGACCATAGTCATGTTCAACAATGAAGTATGTAGCACTTTCTAGGATGACTTCATGAACTTAATTTTCTGACCTCATATGTGTACCCCAAACTGGGGATTTCTTTTTAAATTTATAATCTAAATCCACAAACATAGTAGGTTCTCTGGAGCTTTAGTGGTCTTTCCTATAAATGAAACTAATAAGCCCTGACCCTTAGCCGTCCATAGCAACCTAAAGCAAAAGAGAAATGAAAAATACCAGTAATTTACCAGTTGTTTGTTAATTTAGCTGCTGTCTCTGTGTAACCCCACAGCTGCAATGCAAGGCAGTTTCAATTGTATACTGGGAAGAATATAAATTATGGCTAATTGAAAGTGCCAGGGAGACCTGAAAGATGATAGAATGCAATTACCCAGCTTGGGCTGGTGCCAGGCCAGTACTGGTGGGTCTGCTCTTAGAAATACTGTGGAGTTTTTTATGTGGCTAACACAATTAGATTGGTATAATACAGCTGCTAGAAATAGTGCTCACTTTCCCACAGTTCTCTTTTCCAGGACCAGCTGCTAACAAAGCAGTTTGGGGAAGCTCTTGCACCACAAAATGACACTTATTTGCTAGATTTAGCTTTATTTTGCTTAAAGTTCAAGAGCATTTCTGGTTTCCTAGTCTGGGCTATCTGGTGCCCTTTTGCTGTAATTAATCTCAGATACCACAGGCTATTAGTTTGGTTTCAGGTTGGAAACTCTGTGGCTTCTTCAACCTTGGGGATAGAATAAAACACAGTCTGATCTTTTACTTAGACAAGATGAAATTTAGAATGTTTTCTTTTTATGTATCTTTTACATACTCCATATCTCGAACTTTCATTCTAACATTCATATGAATTTTTCTGTAGATAAGAATAAGAACACTTGAAAAGTTTTTTATATGCTTATTAGATTTGCTTTCGCTCTGAGCAGAATGCATGTGAGTTCATTAATTTATTTCAGAGTTGGAAGAGACATAATTTCTTCCACTTAACCTGGAGAAAATGAGTGTTAAAGATATTAAATGTTTGCTGAAAGGAACTCAGCCTGTCCATGACCAAACGGCAATGCTAACTTAGACCCAGGTGATTACACAGCCACTCTTTCCACACACCCTACTGGTTCTCAAGGACAACTAGATTCAAAATTGTAGAATACTGAACTGGACATGTAAAGAATGTACTACCTGATAATGGGTTTAAATGTGATCTAAAGGTACATTAAGTAGTGAGGACACTCCCCCTAATATCTCACCTTTGTACTAGAACCTAGATTGTGTTTATGGCTGAGCGTCTGTGACCTGGTGAATGGACCCAGGGGAAGTCTGTGTACGTGAGAGGCAGAATCGTTGGAAGAGGAGTCAGTGTATGAGGAAAAAAACCACACACCCACAACAAAGCAGCCCCAGCTACCAGCCTCCTCTGCTACCAATGCACCTCTGCACCTCCACCTCCACCTGTGCTACTTTGCATGTGTTTGCCAATTGCTACATGTCTGATTTTCCTCTTTGACCAGAGGTGAGAGGCTGTGTTTCACTCACGTCTACATCAACAGTCTTTTACACAGGGCTTGAAGCAGGGTAGTGTAGTGGCTACGGACACCTAGGTTCCAATCCCTGCACCGCCACTTACTAATTGTATGTATTTAGAAAAATTTATTAATCTCTCTGTGCCTCAGATTTTTCATGTCTAAGAGAGAGATGATAATACTACCTGCCTTAGAGCTCTGCTATAAGGACTAAATGTGTAAAATGCATAGAACAGTCCACCTGCATGCTCAAATGACCTTAAACATTCCCCTACCACGATCACAAACTTCTGGTCTATAGCCTGGCTTTGGCCTACCAAGGCATTTGGTTTGGTCTTCACGGTGTTTAAAAGAACAAAAACCACATTTGACCATGTTCAGAAAAGTCACCAAACCCACTTTCCTGCAGTCCACTGCAGGAAACACTACTCCTTGTTTTCTTACATTCTTCACTCTACAATTTTGTGCCGTCTGTCATACCCACAAGAATTTGTTCTAAGACAGTGATAGAATTGCTAAAAAGGACAAGAACAAGGACTTTAATTCATGTGATAACACAGAGGTTTGATTTAATACTTCCTGGATGCAACTGGTTAAACAACTGTGAGTCCATCTCAAAGATTATTAACCAGGTTACAGTTTTATAGACACATCTTTTTTTTAAAGCCAGTCCTTTTGCTTCAGTCAAAATAGTCTTTGTCTGAGGAGTAACCATTATCTAAAAATGCTACATAAATACAGAAAAGTCTTCAAGGTCACTTACCATAGATAGTAGTGGCTATTCCTTTGCTACAAATAAAATTTTAAATTTTTATTTACAGATGGCATTCTACTGTTTCAAAAACATTTCGTAATTTCAAATTTTCTATCTTTTCCTGTGAGTAAACACATGTTTTGTTATTAAATCTCATATTTGGCTAAATCCTGTACTCTGTTGTGTGGCGTTTCATAAATTAGCCAGTCTACCAATGTACATTTTCACTTGCTCCAATTTTCATAATTATTTCAAACAATATTTATGTAAAAACATTTATACAAAAGCCTAATGCCCATCTTAGATCTTTTACTAGGGAAAATTCCTAACAGTGTTATAATGAAGGAGAAAAGCAAAGAGGAAGGTTCTGCTGCTGAGTTCTGGTGGCTACTGCATCACATTACATCCTGGTCCTTGCCCCAGGGGTTGATCAATAATCAATGGGATTGTGATAACCAATACATGGGATTTTTCTAGTTCATGTCATATTTATAACATGCAATAAAAAATTGGGAGAAGGGCCATTAATATTTTTGAGTTTTTATGTATCTGAGAATGCCCTTCTTTGGTCTCACTTATAAAAAACATAGCCTTATATGGTATTATGTCATACCATAATTTCCTCAAAATTTCAAAAATTGTGCTTTTCTTGTATATAGTTCTGTAGAAGAGAGGTTAACACCAATTCTGGTTTTTTGTTTATTAAATCATAACTGCATTCATGGGGTTCAGTGTACTGATTTGATATACAATGTGAAATGCTTACGTTGAACTGATTAACACATCCATCTCCTTGCTTACTTATTTGTTATGATAAAACAACTATACTCTTTTCATAATAGTTTTGAAATGTACCATTGCATTGTGCACATTAGGTGAGGTCCCCCAAATACCCTTCCTCCTCCACCTCTCCCCTTTTCTCCCCTCTCTCTCTTCTTCCCTTCTACTTTCTGGACTATAGTTACGTTTTCCCATTCGTGTGAATGTGTAGGTGATTATACATTGATTTCACAGTACTATTGAGTACATTGGTTACTTTTTTTACATTCTTGAGATACTTAACTAACCAGAAGTATTTCCTTACATGCCCAGTTCTTTCTTGAGGAAATCTTCTTTCTTACTTCTCTTTTATCCTTGCCTATTTTTTTCTGTTGAAGTTATTCTGGATCTTTCTTCCCAAATAATATTTATCTATTTTTTATTTTTTTATTTATGTTTTTAAGACAAAGTCTCCCTTTGTCACCCCTGGTAGAGCACCGTGAAGTCACAGCTCACAGCAACCTCGAATTCTTGGGAGTAAATGATTCCCTTGCTTCAGCCTCCCAAGTACATAGGACTACAAGCACCTGCCATAATGGCTGGCTATTTTTAGAGACGAGGTCTCGCTCTGGCTCAGGCTTGTCTTGAAACTGTGGGATCAGGCAATCTACCCACCTCGGCCTTCCAGAGTACTAGGATTACAGGCATGAGCTACCATGCCCAGCCCCAAATGTTTATTTTTAGATTGGCTTTGTTGTTGTTAAAAAAAAAAAAATTGTTCCCAATTGCACACAATAAACATTTATATTTTGCTTACATCATATGTCACCTCTGTTCTCTTGTAGGTGTTTTCTCATTCTGCAATCCAAGCTGTCAGAACAGCTACTTTTTTAGACTATATCATTCTTGTGTCAGAAGGGATATCAAGAAAGATGGTGGAAACATACAATGCCTCTTAGAAATTCCTCTTGGAGGTAAAACACAATCAATTCTGTCATGTTCCCTAAGCCCAAGAAATTCTGTGACCAGACTTGAAAATAGGGTATCCAAGTCCCCAAGCAGGAAGACACTGAAAACTACCACACAGCCGTCAACACAGCCGGCAGAAATGTCTTTCTGACAGGGCAGGAGGCCAATATTTACAAATAGTAATAAAATCCACTATAATATCTACCTAACTGTTGTCCCTCTTCCAGTTTTATCACCTTCTCTTATCACATTCATTATTTTGTTCTTTTCTTCTGCATATACAAAAAGCTGGTCAACCATATTCTTTATTTTCCTGATCTAGCTTCCCACGGCATTGATTTTATTGGTACCATCACTAAGGTGGATCTGGTGGTTTAAATTTACTTGCGAACTTTCTCTTGTCTATTTCCATATTTAACTAATTGGTTTCCTCTTCATCCCATTCTATTCCTCTTCTATAGAGGCCATGTATTTCTCTAATCTACTTAAATTATTTTTTTAAGTCATTTAAAATTTCTTGAAATGTCACGCTCTGTCATTTGCAGTTACTCATGGTTAAACAGGGAAATCAGATCTGAACGTGTTCAACTCTTTTCCCCCCCACAGGGTAAGCATCTTTCTTCTCGTTTTATCCTCTCAGTTATTGCTGAACCCTCTACCAGGGGTCCTCAAACTGTGGCCCGCAGGCCACATGAGGCGGTGTGATTGTATTTGTTCCCGTTTTGTTTTTTTACTTCAAAATAAGATATGTGCACTGTGCACAGGAATTTGTTCATAGTTTTTTTAAAACTATAGCCCGGCCCTCCAACGGCCAGTGAACTGGCCCCCTGTTTAAAAAGTTTGAGGACCTCTGATTCAATCCCAAATTTCTGTGATGTACTCAGGTTTCTTCCTGGTCATGTGCTTTTTTGGTTCCTAAGATCCAGGGTCCCCATGATTTATTCTTTCCTCAACTTCTAGCGTCCTACTCCGGGGAACAACAGCTGTTAGGCTGCACTGTGCATCACATGTTCTCTTTGAATTTTGTCGATCATTTTGTCTGTGAAGGTGAAGTGTCTTCTTGTCAGTAAGAAGACAGGACGAGGTAGGGGAAGAAAAACAAAAGAGACTTGTGATAACTGTACAGTAAGGAAAGCAGTGTTCCTTCTCTGAGAGCAGTTTCCTTAGGCTGCGCCCTGCATGAGGATTGTCAGAGAGGACATTGGCAAGAAGGCAGACTCAGTCCTTTCCACCAACTGAGTCAGATGCCCGGGCTCAAGGCTGCATGGGCCTGGAGGAGAAAGTGCCTTTCTGGTGTTTACACACAAAGGTGCAATACGCGCTCCAGCCCAGTTTTTGTCTGTTTGTGTATTTTATATAAATAGATTCCTAATTATATATTCTTTTGTGTCTGGCTTTCTTTTTTCAACATTATTTTTGTCAGCTTCTGCTCACAGCTCTCCCTTCTCACTACAGGGGTGGTGTACTCATCAGAAGACCTCAGACCATGCAGAGAAGTTTCCATCTCCAAGTAGCCTGAGACATGTATTTGTTTTATCGATAAGAAAATTTCAGTTTCAGAAAAATCAAGCTATGTGTCACATTTTTGGTTAGAAAGACTGCTTGGAGTTTAAACCCAGAAATTCTGAGTCCCATTTCCTTATAGACTCACATATTTTTTTACCACTTTTTCAAAATTTATTGAGATGTACTATTGCCATGATCATTATTGTTTCAATGAAAATTTTCTTAATTTTATTCTATTAATTTTTTTTTTTTTTTAACAGGGTCTCCTTTTGTCACCTGCAGTAGAGTGCTATAGTGTCACAGTTCACAGCATCCTCCAGGTCTTGGGCTTAGGTGATTCTCTTGCCTCAGCAACCTAAGTATCTGGGACTACAGGTGCCCACCACAACATCTGGCTATTTTGTTGTTGTTGTTGTTGTTGTTGTTGTCGTTGCAGTTTGGCCAGGGCCGGGTTCAAACCCTCCACCCTCAGTATATGGGGCTGGTGCCCTACTCACTGAGTCACAGGCACCACCCTCATTTTATTAATTTTTATTCTCCTATTTCCGAATACTATGTGAATACAAACATTTTGGTTACATGAGTTGCTTCTGTGCAGTTTGAGTCAGGTTAGAAGTGTGCCCATCACCAAGATACCGTGCTCTATACCCATTAGGTGTTAGGTATGGATTCACTTGTCCCCTCTCCTGCCCTCCCAGTGCTTGGTTTTCCTACACATGTGCACATGAGTGTTGATGATTAGTTCAAATTGAAAAGTGAATACATGTGGACTCATGCATGTTTAAAAACAAACAAATGTAAACATTGTAACCTAATTGTTTATACCCTCACATTAGCCTGAAATAAACAACAACAAATTGTAGTGTAATAAAAGTTACATCACAATTTGTTGTTGTTTATTTCAGGCTAATGTGAGGGTATAAACAATTAGGTTAGTGTAATAAAAGTTACATCAGGGCGGCGCCTGTGGCTCAGTCGGTAGGGCGCCGGCCCCATATACCGAGGGTGGCGGGTTCAAACCCGGCCCCGGCCAAACTGCAACCAAAAAATAGCCGGGCGTTGTGGCGGCCGCCTGTAGTCCCAGCTACTCGGGAGGCTGAGGCAAGAGAATCGCTTAAGCCCAGGAGTTGGAGGTTGCTGTGAGCTGTGTGAGGCCACGGCACTCTACCGAGGGCCATAAAGTGAGACTCTGTCTCTACAAAAAAAAAAAAAAAAAAAAGTTACATCAATGTGAAAAAAAATCTGATTTTCCTATCATTCTAAAAACTTGACAATTGAACGAAAATATAATTTCACTAACCTCTTTGCTCTCTCTATAATTGAATATCATTGTGTCTTTGGATTTTTGTCTGGATACAAAGGAAGCCCTACAATTGTTGCAAAGCCATCCAACTTTCTACTAATCAATAAGAACCTAGGGGAGCAACAGAAAACAGCAGCAAGAGGCTGTGGCTACAGGACTTCTTGCTAATCCCAGACTGTGATGACCGTAGGCTGTACCGCCCACTCTGCAGATTTTGGGAAATTATAAGTCAATTTGTGAGGAAGACCAGCTTTCTCATTCTCTTTTTCTGTATCTGTGTGAATCGATGCATGTGCATATATGACAGTATATTTTTAGTATCTGGCCATCTTATGTCTTCCATTTGTTTCTACTCATCTCTTTAATTCTACTTTATGCAAATTAAGGCTACTGGATATTCACTCTCTAATTTTTCTCCCAGATGTGAATATCTAATGTAGCCATACCTTTCCCCTTTTTGAAAATTAAGATGTTAGTTCCTTTTATGTCATTTTACACTTTGCTTTTCCAGAATAATTAAAACATCTTTGACTGTGGGCATAAGTTTGCTACTGGCCCAGGGAACATAGCAAGCCTCTGTCTTAAAAAAAACTCCTGGCAGTGACTCTGAGATCACATTTATACATTTCTTCAGCTCCCTGGAAGGTAAATCTTTAGAAGCTGGAGACTTGTATTAACTTAACGTAACTATGGACTTCTTCATACAATGTTCACATACTATTTCAGGCAGCAACATATCTTATTTATATTGTTTAACCTTTTTTATTTGTGAGGGTCATCTTTGCTAGAAAAAATGAAATTCAAAGAATGCTTTGGTGATTCTTCTATCATTTGTGCTAATAATACCATTTTCACCAAGTGATGTGCCTATTCTTTTTTTCTTACATCTTTACAAGTATCCTCAGAAGGCTATGAATTGTCTTTTGCAAAAAAGAGGGTGGGCTACTGGATTCAAGAAGATATGGTGTGAATTCTAATATTGTGTCATTCATTAGTTTGGGCCAGTTTATTAAATTCTGGAAGCTATAATTTTCTACATCTGTAATTGTAAAAAGACAATATTGTACTCAAGAGTGTGATAAGGAATAAAGGGTCTCACAATGTAAACACAAAGTATTAAGCACAGGGTGTGGCCCTGTTGGGTTCATGCTATACTATACTCTCAGGGGTAATGACTGTGATAAGTCATGCCCCTGAGAAGCAGATGTGGAACTGGAGTTAGGAGTACAGTAGTTTCATTGGGGAGGGGGAGGGGATTGGGGGATTTTGATGGTTCTACAAAAGCCTTCAAATCCAGAAGGAAAAAAAGAAAAAGAAAGGAAAAGGGAGTCTCAGACTAAGATAAAGATCAAAGTCTCATCTGACCAAAGGAGCTTTGGGGGAAAAATACACATTAGAGAAGACCCATGTGGATAAACAGTCAGACTCACTGCTGCCACATCCATCATTGTCTGGAAGAAGTCTGGGAAGAGTACAGTCTCAGCTAAAAAGTTTAGATGTTAGGGAGGAGCAAGATGGCAGCCAAGTAACAGCTTCCTGGCAACTGTGCATGGTGAGTCTGGGGAGAGAAGACTCCAGGCATCTCTGGCTAGTGGGATCTGCCCAGAAACATCCCTTTGGGGACCCAGGGAGTTGGTGTGAGACTTCTGGACCCCATGAGGAGGACAAAAGCAGTGGAGAACAGGCAAGTGTTTGCATGTGTTCCTTTGGTCTAATCCTCCCGGCAGCTGTAAGTACAGCAGCAGTGAGATTGCAAACTGGAATTGCCTTACCTGTGAGCTGTTTTGGGTTTTTTTGAACTTGGCACTCAGTTGAACTACCTTGGGAGAACTTGGGCAAGGGTGCAGAGGACTTTAAGTGTTGTCTAGGGCCCCAGCCTGAGGCGCTGAACCAGACAGAGCTAATAGTGTTTGGCTGTGGGCCACACAGAGCCTATTGTGGGAGAACTGCCCTGGCAAACTCTGCCCTCAGGGTCCCAGAGCAAGGATCTGACTGGAGCGAGTAATCTAGTGACTGAGCAGCCTAAAGGTGGGGACTGAGACATCTTATAGCCCTGGCCTTCAGGGCATAGAGTGAGACCAATTTTGGTACACTGGGTAAGTGGATAGCCACTTCAGGAGTGATCCCAGCGACAAGTGCTTTCCTGGGAAACCTTCTGCTTAGCCAAGTTTAGAAGTTTAAAGTGCCTTTTAAGCAGGATGAGGGGAGATTTAGGTTCTTCACCCTGTGGGGTTTGAGAAATCAGCAGAGGCCTACAATCTCAGCACTGTGATTAACATCTCATACCCTAGAAGATCACCTGTGCCCAGACAATATCCAGCAAGATATGTATAGTGCTTTGTTTTTGTTTGTTTTATTTTTTTTTTACTTTCAACATTTTCCCTATAGATTTTTCTTTTCTTTTTTTTCCTTTCTTTTATTTCTTCATTTTTCTAGTTTAAATATATTTTCCATTGTTGCCTTTTTCAACAATGAAAACTTCATTTTTGCTAGTGTTTCTATCCCTATTATTTGGTTTTTCCCTCAATTTTATCCCATAAAATTTTCTCTTTGCATGTTTTGGTTTGATTTACAGCCTTTTTATCTTTCCTCTCTACTTGGTGGAGGTGGGGGTATTGTATCCAAACAGGCTAGCAAAGAGCTGCTGACCTCAAGGGAACACCTCAAACTAGCACCCCCAGAGTTTGGGGTTTTTTAAGGTTGGGTCAAAGTACCCTACTGTACACCTATACTGCTCCTGTCTCCCTCTTTCTGTGCCTCTCTTCTTTTTGTCAATATTCCCTTTTACCCATTCCCTCTCCTTTCTCTTTTTTCTTTTTTTTTTTTTTCTTTTATCCCTTCTTGCTCTTCAATCTTCTCATCCTTCTGGTCCTGTACCAAAAGGATTCATCGAAACCCTAGTCCAGAGGCATGGCAACTTAAAGAGCAAGAGGAAGTGAAAGGAAAATTAGGGCAAGGAAACAGATAAAAGAAATCACTCATGAGGAAGAATCAGGAGAAAACTTCTGGCAACATGAAAAACCAGTCCAGAGAAACCCCCACCCCCAAGGGACCATGAGGTAGCTAGCTACTGCAGAGGATTTCTTTCACCTATAAAGAAATGTTATAAATGACAGAAATGGAATTTAGAATACAGATGATGAAAACAATGAAGGAAATGATGGAAACAATGAAAAAAACTGCTGATAAAGTGGAAAATAACCAAAAGGAAATCCAAAACAAAATCAAATAAGAGATGAATGATATGAAGAATATAAAGAGGATATAGCAGAGCTGAAGGAACTGAAGCAGTCAATTAGGAAACTTGAAGATGCAATAGAAAGTATCAAAAACAGATTAGACCATATAGAAGAAAGAATCTTGGAGGTAGAGGACAAAGCTCCTCTAGTTAAAGAGGCAGAAAAGAATAGAGAGAAAGCAAAATGTTCACTGAAAGTGTTATAGGACTTTATGAAGTGTTCAAACATATGAGTTATAGGTATCCCAGAAGGGGAAGAAGAATGTCCCAGGGGAACATACTAGAGAATATTATAGATGAAAATTTTCCAAATATCACCAAAGATTCTGACACACTCCTTTCAGAGGGATATCAGACCGCAGGTTCCCTCAACTCTAACCAAGCTTCTCCAAGACACACAGTGATGAACCTATCCAAAGTCAAGACAAAAGAAAAGATTCCTCAAGCTGCCAGGAGTAAACGTCAGTTGACCTACAGGGGCAAATCTAACAGGGTGACTGCAGACTTCTCTAATGAAACTTTCCAAGCAAGAAGACAATGGTCATCTACCTTTAATCTATTTAAACAGAATAATTTCCAGCCCAGAACTCTATATCCTGCTAAGGAAGCTTTAAAATTGACAGAGAAATCAAATCATTTACTGATATACAAACATTGAGGAAATTCGCCACAACAAGATAAGCTATATAGGAAATACTTTAACCTGTTCTCTATACAATGACCATCACAATGGATCAATAGCAAAGTAAGATCTCAGAAATTAAAGGCAGAACCTAACTTCCACACTGATGCAAATGATAAAACTAAGCAATGGACTCTCACAAAAATAAAATGAATAGAATACTACCACACTTCTTAATTATCTCAATAAATATAAATGGCTTGAATTCCCCAATGAAGAGGCAAAGATTAACTGACTGGATTCAAAAACACAAACCATCCATTTTCTGTCTGCAGGAAACACACCTAGCTTCAAAAGACAAATTAAAACTTTGAGTTAAGGGTGGGAAGACAATTGTTCAGGCAAAAGAATTCAGAAGAAAAGAGGAGTTGCAATCTTATTTTCAGATACATGTGGATTTAAAGCAACTAAAGTCAAAAACGACAAAGATGGTCACTTTATATTTCAAGGGAAAAATACAAAAAGAAGACATTTCAATTCTAAATATTTACACACCCAATTTAAATGCTCCCAGATGCTTGAAACAGACCTTACTCAGTCTGAGCAATATGATATCCTATAATACCATAATAACAGGGGACTTTAACACTCCTCTTACAGAGCTGGACAGATCCTCTAAATAGAAATTAAACAAAGATATAAGGGACTTAAATGAAACCCTAGAACAACTGCCCTTGATAGATGCATATAGAACACTCCATCCCAAAGATAAAGAATATACATTCTTCTCATCGCCCCATGGAACATTCTCCAAAATTTATCATATCCTAGAACACAAAAAAAAACTCAACAGAATCAAAAGAATAGAAATTTTACCTTGTATTTTCTCAGACCACAAGGCACTAAAGGTGGAACTCAACTCCAACAAAAACCTTCAACCCTACCCAAAGGCATGGAAATTAAACAACCTTCTGTTGAATGACAATTGGGTGCAGGAAGAAATAAAACAGGAAATCATTACCTTCCTTGAGCATAACAACAATGAAGACACAAGCTACCAAAACCTGTGGGATACTACAAAAGCAGTTTTGACAGAAAAATTTATTGCTTTAGATGCCTACATTTGAAAAACAGAAAGAGAGAGCATCAACAAACTCATAAGCCATCTTATGGAATTGGAAAAAGAACAATCTAAGCCTAAACCCAGGAGAAGAAAAGAAATATCCAAAATTAAACCAAAAATCAATGAAATTGAAAACAAAAGAATCATTCAGAAAATTAATGAAACAAGGAGTTTGTTTTTTTTTTAAATAAATAAAATAGATAATCCTTTGGCCACACTACCTAGAAATAGAAAAGTAAAATCTTTAGTAACCTTAATCAGAAATGATAAAGGGCAAATTACAACTGATGCCACATAGATACACAAGATCATCTCTGAATACTACCAGAAAGTCTATGCCCAGAAGTTTGACTATGTGAAGGAAATGGATCAATATTTGGAATCACACCCAGAAATAGAGCTCCTACACAGACCAATTTCAAGCACTGAGATTAAAGAAACAATAAAAAAATCTTCCAACTAAAAAAATGCCCTGGCCCAGATGGCTTCGCACCAGAATTCTATCAAACCTTCATGAAGAGCTTATTCCCGTACTGCAGAAATTATTCCAAAAAATTGAGGAGGAAGTAATCTTCCCCAACATGTTCATGAAGCAAACATCACCCTGATACCAAAACTAGGAAAAGACCCAAACAAAAAGGAGAATTTCAGACCAATTTCACTAATGAATATAGATGCAAAAATGCTCAAACAAAATCCTAGCCAAAGGATGACAGCTTATCATTTAAAAAGTCATACATCCTGATCAAGTAGGTTTCATCCCAGGAATGCAAGGCTGGTTTAACATACGCAAGTTCATAAACGTTATCCATTGGACAAATAGAAGCAAATACAAAGACCATATTATCCTCTCAGTAGAAGCAGAAAAAGCATTCGATAAAATCCAGCATCCTTTTCTAATTAGAACACTGAAGAGTATAGGGATAGGTGGCACATTTCTGAAACTGATCAAAGCAATCTATGACAAACCCACATTTCATATTCTACTGAATGGAGTAAAGCTGAGAGCTTTTCATCATAGAACTGGAACCACACAAGGTTGTCCTCTGTCACCACTACTATTCAACGCAGTGCTAGAAGTTCTAGCGAATACAATTAGGCAAGACATGGAAATAAAGGGCATCCAAATAGGAGCAAAGGAGATCAAACTCTCCCTCTTTGCTGATGATATGATCTTGTACTTAGAGAACCCCCAAAACTCAACCACAAGACTCCTGGAAGTCACCAAAAAATACAGTAATGTCTCAGGATATAAAATAAATGTCCACAATTCAGTTGCCTTTGTATATGCCAATAATAGTCAAGATGAGAAACTAATTAAGGACACAACTCCCTTCACCATAGCTTCAAAGAAAATGAAATACCTAGAAATACCTAACAAAGGAGGTGAAGGACCTCTATAAAGAAAATTATGAAATCCTAAGAAAGGAAATATGAAGGATATTAACAAATGGTAGAACATACCATGCTTATGGCTGGGAAGAATCAACATTGTTAAAATGTCTGTACTTCCCAAAGCAATCTACCTATTCAATGCCATCCCTATTAAGATACCCACATAGTACTTTCAAGATTTGGAAAAAATGATTCTGCGTTTTGTATGGAAACAGAAAAAAACCTCATATAGCTAAGGCAGTACTTAGTAATAAAAACAAAGCTGGAGGCATCACCATACCAGATTTTAGGCTGTACTACAAAGCCATAGTGGTCAAGACAGCATGGTATTGGCACAAAAATAGAGACATAGACATTTGGAATCAAATAGAAAACCAGGAAATGAAACTAACATCTTACAACCACCTAACCTTCAATAAACCAAACAAGAACATCCACTGAGGGAAAGACTCCCTATTCAATAAATGGTGCTGAGAGAACTGGATATCCACACGTAAAAGCCTGAAACTAGACCTGCACCTTTCTCCACTCACAAAAATTGATTCAAGATGGATAAAGGACTTAAATTTAAGGCAAGAAGTGATAAAAAATCATCAAAGAAAGCATAGGAAAAACACTAGAAGATATTGGCCTGGGGAAAGACTTCATGAAGAAGACTGCCGTGGCAATTGCAACAACAAAAATAAACAAATGGGACCTAATTAAACTGAAAAGCTTCTGTACAGCTAAGGAAACAACCAAAGCAAATAGACAGCCTACACAATAGGAAAGGATATTTGCGTATTTTGAATCAGACAAGAGCTTGATAACTAGAATCTATAGAGAACTCAAATGAATCCACATGAAAAAAGCCAACCATCTCATATATCAATGGGCAAGAGACATGAATAGAACCTTCTCCAAAGAAGACAGATGAACCTTTCAAACATATGAAAAAATGCTCATCATCCCTATTTATTAGAGAAATACAAATCAAAACCACCCTGAGATACCATCTAACTCCAGCAAGAATGGCCCACATCACAAAATCTCAAAATTGTAGATGTTGACGTGGATGTGGAGAGAAGGGAACACTTTTACACTGCTGGTGGGACTGCAAACTAATACAACCTTTTTGGAAGGAAGTATGGAGAACCCTCAAAGAACTCAGTCTAGACCTCCCATTTGATCCTGCAATCCCATTACTGGGCATCTACTCAGAAGGAAAAAAAATCCTTTTATCATAAGGACACTTGCACAAGACTGTTTATTGCAGCTCAATTTACAATTGGCCAAATGTGGAAACAGCCTAAATGCCCACCAACCCAGGAACGGATTAACAAGCTGTGGTATATGTAAACTATGGAATACTATTCAGCCATTAAATAAAAATGGAGACTTTACAGCCTTTGTATTAACCTGGATGGAAGTGGAATGCATTATTCTTAGTAAAGTATCACATTAACGGAGAAGCATGAATCCTATGTACTCAATTTTGATAGGACAATTAATGATAATTAATGACACAATGGGGATGGGGGAAGGGGAAAGCAGAGAGAGAAAGAAGGAGGGAGGGGTGGTGAAAGGAAGAGCAGAGAGAGGGAAGGAGTGAGGGGGTGGGGTCTTGGTGTGTGCCACACCTTTTGGGGGCAAGACACGAAGAGGGTCTTTACCTAACAAATGCAATTAGTGTAACCTGGTTTCTTGTATCCTCAATGAATCCCCAACTATAAAAAAAAAAGAATATGCAAAGATATTCAACATGACTAATCATAAGTAAAATGTAAACTTAATCCATAACACGCTGCCATTGTACACATACCAGAATATCAAAAATTAAAAATGCTGACACCATACAATGTGTGAGGGTGCAAAGCAACTGGATCTCTTATGTATTGTTGGTTGGAATGCAAAATTATATGCCTATTTCATAAAAAAAAAAAGTTTAGATTTTGCAACTGGACACTGTCATCCAACTTCATTCTTTGCAGCCAAATAGCAAACTCTTCCTGAAAGAGAGATCCAAGTGGCACTCTTTATGCTCCTCTGTTGAGGTTCAGGCAAAGATTGTGTGGTTCATTCAACCCTGACTTCCCCTTTTACTAGTTGGGGATTTATGCGAAAGGTAAAAAAACCTTCCTTTGCCTCAGCTGCCTTATCTGGGGAAAATAACAGTAGCTACCATAGGATTGTTGTTCAGGTTAAATTAAACAATGTATACAAAGTATTTAGAAGAGTATGTGAAACAGAGAGAATCAATGAATATTTCTCATTATTATTGGAATATTTTTACATATTTTGCTACTTCCATGGATTTATTTTTGCCTATATGTCCTTTTATGCATCATTTGTATAAATCATTTTTAAAAATATCTGAACTCTTCAAAAAAAATCCTCCTGAGCAAGCGTTCTCATTTCTTATGTTTCCTTCTCTCATTTCTCATTTTTTATTGTTGTTTCTCCAGGTAATTGCATTGGTTAATATTTCACCCAATAATTCCATTTAATATTGGTAAGAAGAGAGTCTACATGCAAAGCCAATGTATTGGTTCCACAGTCTGAACAAAATAAGCTTCTCTGAGGGCGAATTATAAGCACTGTGTGTTGTATCCTTTCCAGATAAAAGAAAGCCATTTCATATCCATCAAAGATGAAATGAGGCTTAGTTTAGTGGACCGGAAAAATATTACCTGTTTTGACATAAATACAATGGAAAAGTTCTAAAGAAATCCAATTTTGAACAGCATTGCATGCGGAGATTACAAAGTTTCAGAAGATTTGGGTGTTTTGAATGTTTTTTGCTGTTTGAGGTGCTCTCCTAAAATTAGCCAAGCACATTATGTGAAGGTGAACCAGACTTATCTGTGTGTTTTTTCAATTTCCTAAAAATTAAAAACTGAACAATGATTCATCATATTCACAGGGTCTCATCCATTTCAGTAATCTGAAGTTTTCGGGTGTAGTGTCTCTTAAGACAGGACTTCTTTAGAGAAATACTGAGTCCGCTGTCATTATTCATACTTAGAAACAGAAACCATAGTTGTAAACTATGGTTGTAGAAAATAAAATAAATTGTTTTGAATGATTATGCTTTTTTTCCTTTTAAAATGCCATTTTATTTTTTGTCATGTAATGATGACAGCATGTCATAGAGAGGCAATGAATCTGAGTGCTACTTACATAATACATTAATTACAACTCTTCAAACTACCATAATAATGATTTATTCACTCAAGAAGTATTTATTTCATATCTACTTTGTGTCAAGCCTAATTCTAGAAAGCCTGGTATAGAAATGAACAATTCAAATGAGATTGATTCTCCAGCTTAAAATTATCCATTATAAGTAGAATAAGAGTCTTACATTGCCCATGAAGCCAAATCAAAATGTGAGCCTCTGCCTATGTCTATGAACTTAATCATATAAGATCCTGTGATCTTAGTCTGTTCTGCCCACGCCGTTCCATGCCCTTCTCTTTGTTTCTTGAATAACAGTTCCAGTTCTTTCCTGCGTCCAGCCATTTCACTCCATCTGGCCTGCCCGTCCTACTGATCTTATTGCTTCTGTCCATTGTTCAAGTCTAAGGTCAAAGAGTGACCTCACAAAAATGTCTCTGAAAGAACTCCCAGTCCCACTTTCTTTTTTTTTTTTTTTATTGTTGGGGATTCATTGAGGGTACAATAAGCCAGGTTACACTGATTGCAATTGTTAGGTAAAGTCCCTCTTGCAATCATGTCTTGCCCCCATAAAGTGTGACACACACCAGGGCCCCACCCCTCTCCCTCCTTCCCTCTTTCTGTTTTCCCCCCATAACCATAATTGTCATTAATTGTCCTCATATCAAAATTGAGTACATAGGATTCATGCTTCTCCATTCTTGTGATGCTTTACTAAGAATAATGTCTTCCACGTCCATCCAGGTTAATACGAAGGATGTAAAGTCTCCATTTTTTTTAATGGCTGAATAGTATTCCATGGTATACATATACCACAGCTTGTTAATCCATTCCTGGGTTGGTGGGCATTTAGGCCGTTTCCACATTTTGGCGATTGTAAATTGAGCTGCCATAAACAGTCTAGTACAAGTGTCCTTATGATAAAAGGATTTTTTTCCTTCTGGGTAGATGCCCAGTAATGGGATTGCAGGATCAAACGGGAGGTCTAGCTTGAGTGCTTTGAGGTTTCTCCATACTTCCTTCCAGAAAGGTTGTACTAGTTTGCAGTCCCACCAGCAGTGTAAAAGTGTTCCCCTCTCTCCACATCCACGCCAGCATCTGCAGTTTTGAGATTTTGTGATGTGGGCCATTCTCACTGGGGTTAGATCATCTCTATATATTAGAGAAATGCAAACCAGTCCCACTTTCAATCACTATCCACCATTAATACTGTTTTATTTCTTATCCAAATTAATTGCTATTGGAAAGTATCTGACTTATTTATAAATATTTTTTTTTTTTTTTTTTTTTTTTTTTGTAGAGACAGAGTCTCACTTTATGGCCCTAGGTAGAGTGCCGTGGCCTCACACAGCTCACAGCAACCTCCAACTCCTGGGCTTAAGCGATTCTCTTGCCTCAGCCTCCCGAGTAGCTGGGACTACAGGCGCCCGCCACAACGCCCGGCTATTTTTTGGTTGCAGTTTGGCCGGGGCTGGGTTTGAACCCGCCACCCTCGGCATATGGGGCCGGCGCCTTACTGACTGAGCCACAGGTGCCGCCCTATTTATAAATATTTATTGCCTTTTCAAAGTGATCATAGCCTTTCTGATTTTCTGACTCCACACTTCACATTTTATTCCCTGCTTTCAGAATCTTGCCATCTGTTTCTGGATCATTGTTTTCTTAGTTTTGTTCTAGCACTGAGTCTTTCTCATATAGTAATGGTCTTTGTGCTTGACTGTTCCCTAGCCAGCTGAGAGTAGGAACTATGGATCTTCATTCACAGCTGAAACGCCTGGAACAATATACAACACACAGTAGTTTCTCAAAAAATATTAATTGAGCAAATTAATGAATTCATTAATTTTAAAATTTGCAGAATGTTGACCACATAATTACTATATGTTATTTTGACTGTTTCACATAAGTAACAGGAAAATAAAAGACATAAGCTTAACTAAGCTTAATCTTCCTTCTTCCTTTTTAAAAGAGTGTTGTACTCCTACTATAAAACCCTCAGCACCATATATTTTTATGAGCCACTTTGACTTTGAGGACAGCAAGTCCTCTACGTTCTCGTCTACAGATGGAAAGCAAATGGGAAGAACTATGAAAGTTGGGGTACTATTGTTTGAAAATTCCTGCTCTTGTTCATGCCTTTCTCTTAATTTAGTTATAGATAAAACCTCTGACATTTCACAGGAGGGAGCTCACTTATATGGATGAGAGGATGGAAAAAGGTCTATATACTAATTTTTAAATATTATCTGGGTATGACTTATGTCTACAACCTAACTTCAGTTAGCAAAAACAGATTGAATTTCCTCCAACAGTGACATAAAATTACTTCCAACTTTGATTATAGCACTTCAGTCTTATAAAAACAAGTTATTTCTGAATTTTTCTGAGAAGATGCATTACTTACTTATTAAAGTTACTTATTATACTATATTAGATAATTCCTCTGACGCAGAAAGTCTTATGGAATAGATCTTAGATAAGCATAACAGAATACTTGAATACATAATTACATTCAGAGAACAAGACATAAATCTTCATTATGGTTATTTTCACCAGAATTATGGTCCAAAATGGAACTTGAATCATCAAATACTTATAAGAAATAAAAAATGAAGTAGATCATCAATTAATATAGTGACAACCTATATGCCATTGGGGTGACTTTCCCATATATCAGTGAAGTTAGCCAAAATAAAAACGTGATTGCTTGACTCAATACCTTAACACTATACAAAGGAAAATAATTCAGGCTTTATATGAAAATATTCTTCCATGTGTAGTGAAAGATACATATCCACAACAGGAATATCAATGTGAGATTAAATAAACCACTAAAATGGGTCAAGTATTAAGAAAAGGCATTGCATTCTCCAATTACATTAGAACTAGGATTATGTTTTTTTAAAAACATTAAACTGGTTCACCATAACATCTAAGGACATGGTTCTTCAATTTAGCTCAGAATGTCATTTTTTATAACATATTCTTAACTGGAGAATTTATGTGCTCAAGAGCAGTAAATTTTATGCTCCAGAAAAGATCTGAGCTGGCATTGCTTTTACTTTCTATTGCTATTATCAAAGTGGTCCAGGCAGGTTGAACTAAAGTAAATGCAAGAGGGAAAATTCAGCATCATTCCATGAATATTTCTATACACCACATCTGTGGGGTTCTTTTTAAGCAAGCATGGGAGAAATGGGCAGTGTTCCATTCCGTCTGTTCTTTCAATGTTGGTTCTATAATATGTACTGATATGAAAAGATGTACTTCTGTGACTCATACCAGACTTGCCCAAATATTCACAGCACCTTGTGTTCATACACGAACGTTCTGAACACATTGAAATAATCAGAGATTTATGCCTACATTCTTCCAGTGCAGAAAATCGTGTGTAAACTGCATGCCGGCTAATTACGTAAATCACTCCACTTGGACAGCACTGTTTTAGAAGGAAGGAGGACTTAGAAGCATACTGGAAAGAGAAGGGAGTGTAGTCTAGAAGAAAAAAAGAGTAGGATGGGTAAGGCTGTCCAAAGCTGGAATGAGAAAGAAAGTAAGAATGGGGCATGGGCTGGATTATACCTAAGTCAGAGACCCACAACCACTTCAGGCCTCATTTTCTGATTCTGACCTCCTTTGTTTTCCCACACACTCACTTGCCACATTCATCCTTATTGTTTTCCAGATCATTTCATTTCTTTAATCTTTTAAAACCAGTACAAAGGTTAGTTCCACGAATACACACTTTGGCTTCTTGACTTCACAAAAGCAGAGATAGTCCCTTAGGACCGAAAATAATGACTTCTGGTATATTATGGACTGACATTTTATTAGTCAAAAATTTGGCAGAAATATTAACTTGGGACAAGTGAAGGCCCACAATAAATGAGATGACAGCTCCATTTTCTGCACATACATAGGAATTATGTGAGCTGTCATGAGAGCAGAAAGAATGTAACCTGGCTTCCCTACTGGGAAGGGGAAATTCCCTCCCACAAGGCACCCTAGAAGATGTAAGCCCTCCAGAAGTTCATGATCATAAGGAGGGTCCTATGCAAAATCAAGAAAAAAAAAAAACAGAAAAACAAACAAAAAAACTGGCTACACAAATCACGACACTTTTCCTATTCCAAGCCTACATTCCCTCTGTGATGCCTGCATTTGCCCTGTGGCGAGCTCACTTCAGCCGATGTGTCAAGGCATAGTTTATCTGACAGAGGAAGTACTGCCCTAATTACAACAGCATGAAAGATAAAAATTGACCCTGCACTAAAATTTATCCTTCTACAACACTATGGATTTTGTTTGTTTGTTTGCTTGTTTGGGGGCTTGTTTTTCCACCAGACTAAAATGCAGTGGTGCAGTTATAGCTCACTGTAACTTTCAACTCCTGACCACAGCAATCCTCCTGTGTCAGCCTCCCAAGCAACTGGGATGACAGGCTCATGCCACTATGCCTGGCTACATTTTTTTTAAATTTTGTACAGGTGGGGTTCTCGTTATGTTGCCCAGGATGGTTGTAGAAATTCTGACTTTAAGTGATCCTCCCACCTTGAACTCCCAAAACCCTGAGATTACAGACATGAGCCACTATGTCCAGTCTCTCATGCTCTAGGTT
Organism: Nycticebus coucang; assembly: GCF_027406575.1. Classification (NCBI taxonomy): domain Eukaryota; kingdom Metazoa; phylum Chordata; class Mammalia; order Primates; family Lorisidae; genus Nycticebus; species Nycticebus coucang. Next base: position 71,157,371 of record NC_069784.1, on the reverse strand, counting down.
TTAATGCAATTTTCAGATGATAAAACTATTAAGTTATATCATAAAAACTGTAAGTAATGAAGCCAGAAATAGGCATCTACAACTGTGACTCCCAAACTTTTTCCTTTCTATTACTTCGTATCTTTCCATTAAAACCAAATACTTAGTCTTTTTTATTTCCCTGAGGACACAGGCATCTTTAGGTAAAGTAATAAAATTGCATTTACTAGAAAAATATGAGGTGGTTTTGTTCATAAAAATATACCATAAAAGGAGGGGATTCACGGTTTCCCACATTGTAGGATTAATACTGAATTCAAAATGACTGAGTCTTTCAGGAGGGCCAACACACAGGCTTTATTTCTCTCTCTTTTATTTTTTCTGAAGACCATAAATATTTTTTAAATGATGTCACATTCAAAAAGGTTTGACTTCAAGGGACTAAATTACATTATACGCTCAAGGTCAACTGCAAGAGAACAACAAAAACAATCATTGTGCTCTTTGTGATTGGAACAGGAATTAAATTTAATATATCTCCTCCCTTCAGAGACCTGCATTTTACAATAATCGTTGTCTGTCCAGCTAGTATAATAATATTTGCTTTACTGCTTATGTTACTGATATTTTAATTGTTTTTGTAGTTCTCCTTTAGAAACTCTAACCTCAAGAATAACTTAAACATTGAATGCATTAGGAGAATACAATGTATGTCAGGGGTGTCCAACCTTTTGGCTTCTGTGGGCCGCATTAGAAGAAGAATTTTTGTCTCTTAAATATACAAACACTAACATAAGTTGATGAGCAAAAAAAAAAAAAAAAAAGCTCTGTGTATAATTTTTGTGATATCTTCCACCATAGACAAGCAAAAAGTCCTCTTAATTAAGTTATCCTAATTATGCAGAGGCCCCTTCAGAGAGTCTTTTTAAATCAGGTGTAGGTTCCAAGTTTGAAATCACTAACATAAAAAAATGTAAATATCTAAGTAATAAAATATTTGTTGATATTTTTATTACAAAAGAAAAGCAGGCAACATATGGGATATTTGACTATGTATTTGAGAAACTAATACATCCATATCTGGTTTGATGGAAATACTTGTAATTCTCAGTGAGTTCTCAAGGTGTTCATTAGATATTTTAGTCCTAATTTTACTCTTAATGTGCTTCATTCTTGAATAGAGTTGCTTGCAGACATAGATGCTACCAAAAAGCAATGCCATGGATAAGGCACGACTGTGAATGGCGAGAACTTGTTTCTGGGAAGATAGGACCTATGAAAGTCCAGTAAGGAGACATGATCATACTTAAGTTTACAATTTTGTGTGGGTCACATTCGTAGGCATTCAGGGCTGCATGCAGCTCATGGGCTGCAAGTTGAACACCCCTAATATCTGATTTAAAAACTTTGAAATACCACAATTTAAGACGTACATTGTGACAGTAATTCTGTTACTCATGAAACCCTCCTGTCACCACACTACTAACCTAGATTTCTGGTCTAGGATGCATAACCTGTTTGATTTTATTGGGCATAATCTCAATTGCCCAAAGCCTCAGACACTTTCTAGTTTCATTTTATTTTAGCATTTATTTAAATTTAATAATGTGATTATTGAAACAATTAGGAGAAAAGCAAAAATGAGTTATATTTCAAAACATAAAATTCTATTACGTGTCTATAAAATCTCATCATTGACCAAAGTTTCAGAAACTATCAGGTAAACTAAGATCACATCATTTTGATTTAGACTATTGTTATTTCTACCCTCAAGAGATACAGAAGACTACTTTTCTACCAATGAGTGGTTTAAAAAATGTAAAATTTTTCGCACAGGCTGATCATCACCTGCCCATCTCTCCCAGCAGTTGCTGCACTAAGTGTTGCATTTGAGTGGGAATGCCCACAACAAAACCTACAGCTTCTCCCTCAGTACAGGTGGAGCAGCAGTGATAAATGGAAAGTGAGGAAATTTGGAAGCTTCATGAGGATCAATGAGAAATGCCTAAAATTACTTTGTAAATTATCAATTACTAATTCCATATTAGAAATGTCATTTCTTTTCTTATTATCGTTGCTACTAATATTGCTGCAACCACAGATAATATTGTGGTTCTGTATTCTCTAAATAAATTTAAAGGTCCTATTTGTTTATAAAAGTAGGGTTTGGTATATGGACTGATAATAGACTTTATGTGACAGAGATTAATATTTGAATTTTGGCTCTGCATTCAGTATCTGCATTATTTTAATTATCTGTGCCGTGCCTCAAATATTTCATTTGTAAAATGGGAAAAAATTTTATCTGAGTAATATTTCTTCTGATCATGACTGAGTTACTGGCACCACAGTTTTATTTCTATGTAAAGAAAAAAAAACTAAATAAATGGACAACATATATGAAGCAACTCTATTTAAATACTAGGCAACAGTTTGAGCAGAACATTTGCATGTTTAAAAAAATGTAGCATATGTGCTTAGACATAATTGTACCAGGTCTCTATCTGGATGTGTTTTCCAGACTAGAGAAGGAATACAGGAAATGATAGCAATCTTGGTTGAGGATGCAGGAGGCAGAGGTTAGGGAACCTTGGGTAGCTGAAATTTGCAGGACAGAACTGGAGGGAGGGGACAACACAGAGAAAGAGCACAAGAATTAATTCCTTAATTGCAAAGTTGTCATATGTGATAAGATTCCATGAGGCCATGCAAACAGTAGTCTCTGGGGCATGGATACTTCCTGGAGCTATTGGCTGAAAAATCCCAGAACTTAAAGATAAATAGAATATATGTGAGTTCAGATTAACTAAAGTAGAGGCTTAGTTTAGTCTTACCGAACATCAAAGACATTCAGGAGAGACTCCTCAAGGAGTCGTGCTTTAGTAGAAGAACTGTATCAGACCAATGGTGAAGTCTACTCAAAACCTGCCACAAAGGGCGGCGCCTGTGGCTCAGTGAGTAGGGCGCCGGCCCCATATGCCGAGGGTGGCGGGTTCGGACCCAGCCCCGGCCAAACTGCAACAAAAAAATAGCCGGGTGTTGTGGCGAGCGCCTGTAGTCCCAGCTGCTCGGGAGGCTGAGGCAAGAGAATCGCGTAAGCCCAAGAGTTAGAGGTTGCTGTGAGCCGTGTGACGCCACGGCACTCTACCCAAGGGCGGTACAGTGAGACTCTGTCTCTACAAAAAAAAAAAAAAAAAAAACCTGCCACAACAAACTTAGAAGAATGTTTCAAAATGACCAACCAAATGAAGAATTATATTAAGCACTTCAGAAAGAAATGATAGGTACATACATTCTGTCAAAATATATGTGCTAATGGAATAGTCTTAAATCAATGTATGAAGTCAGCATTATTCTAGCAACAAATCAAATGTCCCACTTCTACAAAAACAATGGAGAATATCCTGTAGATTGAAATGAAGCAATTTATACCATTCCCTTAGATGCTGCAGGAAATAGACAAAGTGGAATTCCAGTATTTTAAGCTCAGTAAACCCTGGAACACTTGTGATAGTGAATTTTTTCCTAAAGTCATTCATTCAGTCGTTAAGTATTTAAGTGTTTCTCAGGGCCGAAGTGATTCAACGTGGACATAAACTGTAGATCACGTACTTAGAGATCTTCTAATCAGGACAGACATGTTAACAGAAGCACAACTTCTATTCAGTATGTACTGCATGTGAATTTCTTTCCTAAGTATTCGATTGGTATATCTGAACCATATGAGATTTCAAATATAGATAAAGCTTTAAAACAAGACAAGATATGGTAAATTTTTTGATAAAAGAATAAGCAAAATGTGGCTCGAATTCATAAGTAAGTAATCATTAATCATTGGGAAGATCAACAAAGATCTCTTGCAGTGGAGTAAGACTGAAAGATGGAGGTAATTTCAACTAGCTATATTATCGGTAGTAGAAACAGCAATAAGAAGGGAGAGGTTGGAAACTAGTTGGACTGAGAAAATAGTGAACCAGTTTAGAGGAAGCACTGGGCAGGTCTAGGGGACCAGGGCAAAGTTGAGAATTGAGTTGTGAAGAAATGTTAAGTTCAGAAATGACAAATCTTGCTAGCGTGTTGGATATGGATCTATCCTGTTATCAGTGAGGAGATGACACAATAAGAATGTATTTTAGAGGATTAATCTGGTAGCCATCACAGTAGGAACTTGACTATCAAAGAAAATGGTGGTTATCGTAGTAAGTCAAGCAAGAGATAGTGTTAACCATCCATCTATCCATTCATTCACTTACTCAGTATTTCTTGTCTTTGTGTTCTGCCCTATGACAGGCATAAGAACATAGGCAATAAAAAAAAGTAAAAATGGAATTAGGATCTTCCCATATTTATTTTTTGTCAGGAAATAATGTCATGAACCTATTATGTTGGCCTCCTCCAGATGTCAGTCATATGTTACAGTTCCTTGGGGTGGTCAACTCATAGAGGTTCTACTGCACATAGGTTGGAAAGTCATTTTCCAGGGGTGTCCCACCTGCGGCCCACTGGTGGCATGCTGATTTTGTGAGGAATTTTTGGGCTTATCTGTGGTTATGGATATCACAGAAAATTATGCACAGACTTTTCTTTGTTAATGAAGTTTCCTCCGTGTTTGTGTATTTACTATGTGGCCCAAGACAACTCCTATTCTTCCAATGTGCAGCAAACCTCGCACCACGAAAAGATTGGACACTCCTGCAAGGTGAGTATAGACACCTTGAAAGTACTCAATAAAGGAGTTGACATTAAGAAAAAAAGAAAAAAGCTTAGGATAAAGTTTGGAGGTAAATCTGACATGCAGATGAGTGAAATGCAAGAGGAGCCAGCCAACATAGAGCAAGGGTGGTAAGAGAGAAGTGAGAAGAAAAAATATTTTGAGAAAGGCATAATGAAAAACGCCTACCAGTAATCATAAAGAGATCAAGGAGAAAGGAAGTAAAATATAAGCCGCGGAATTCATGAACAAAATTGTCAATGTGACAGGGGAGAAGACAGAATGTAAAGGGCTTAGTACTGAGTGATTAAAGGAGATAAAGACATGTGTGAAGTGCAAGAAATGACAGGATGGAAAGAATTATTTTTCTTCTAGGGTGCAAAGATGTGAGCACTTTTGGTTGAAAGGAAGATAATGATAATGCAAAAGAAAATAGGTACAGCTGATGGAAAAGTTTGTGAAGGAGGACAGGGAGATTTAGCTAGCAGGAATTTTGTTTTTAAATGAAAAGAAGCTTCAATAAGCTCTTGCCAGTTGGTCTCAAACTTCACAGTAAAGTAGATGGCAAGGCCACATTTCAAAATGGGAAGCTCTGCATTAATGGTCAGCAAGCAACTGACAACAGCAGAATAGGAGAACAGAAAACAAGTCTTACAAATAATAATGGTGTTGAATAGGTTTTCTTGGAAAGAATGAATGGGAGGTTGAACATAGGAAAATTGTATTCAGAAATATTTGATAGTATGTTGGAGAAATAATAGAAAGAAAAACAAGGCTAACATTGAAAGTTTTGAGGCTTTGATGAAAAAGAAAAGTAGCTGAATTTCATTAACCATTTTTGGGTGGGAAGGGACCTAAGTTCAATCAAATGACATTTGCAGAAGTAATCACTTTTTAATTTATTTAGTTTTTTTCTGTCTCTTCTATATGATCAGAAGTAGGGCTTCTGCTCATATAACAAAACTCTTCAGGAGATAAGGGGTTATTTTAATTCTGAAACGATGCCTCATCTTTAAATTATCTGAGTGGTTCTCATTATAAACTTTTGATGCAAATTTTAATAGGCTGAATATATACAGCCTTAGGAAAGTTAATTTGTTTCCAAGGGATCCTTTAATGGCTATTACAAAGAAGGAACAAAAAAGAGAGAAAGGAAAGATTAAAGTTGATATATCTTAGGTCTCAAAAAATACAAAGTTTACTGAAAATAAGAAAGGCCTTAACACGTGGAAATTGTTGTCATAAAAATAAATTATCTCTTGAAAATGTATTCAGAAGGTGGTAAATAATGCTATGCACTCATAAGAACACATTTTAAACTTTAAAAAAGCAGAGGCATTTCCCATTAAGAAAGATAACAAAGCCTCTTATGTTCTTATAATACAGACACACTAAATTAGACTTGCATCACAATCAGCAAATCTAAAACTCACTAGGGTCATACCTCATAATAATATCCTCATAATAATCACCCATAATGATTTGGCAGGATTCAGGATAAAAAATTATACAGTGCCCCAGCCCCTTTTCTCATTTTATTACACAGTAATGTAACTCAAATAGATAATTATAGATAAACAGAGTTTATCTGTGGTTTCCCGGAATCAAAAATATTTGGCATGTAAGTCACACCCACAAGGAGATAAACACAGTCAGCAGAGTCACTTCTTTATTTCCACTATAGTCCAGGAGAAAAAGGAGTATACAGGCTCTTTGTTCTTTGTATCTGATCTGTTTCCAGTCAGAAGCTGCTACCCCACTGGGCAGCTGAAAGAAAAAAAACAAAATTTACCTAATTCAGTAATCTTAGTGAGAGCCAATAACATTCAACCACTCTGTAAGTACTTGCATCTCTTCAGATGAAAAGCTGTTCTTTCAGATTTCCCTCTCTTACCTTTTGACAGAGGGCACTAATTTACTCAATCTCATCACAGCAGAAAAGACTGTGCTTGGGCCCTGGTGGTGTCCCGTGGATCCCAGAGCGCCCTGGCTGTGGAGGGGCTTGGACTGGTCAGATCTCTGCGTTAGTGATGTAACACTAATCATCTTTCCCTCTGTGTGTCATGAGCTGGCCACTTCTGGAGACCGGCTATGGATACGTGTCCCAAGTCTCAGAGTTCCTGTCGCAGTAGCTGTCAGGAAACTGCAAATTTGACCGACCACCTACTGTCTGTCTTAACACCTGTTTATCCCTTTTGGAGTACTCAGGAACCCTTGGCCTGGAGGGACACGAGTACTTCCTCAAGTTCATCTATCTGCCTGCCTGTGGCCACCACCTCTACCAGCACTTATTTATACCGCATGGACATGTCAGATCTAAAGCACCCACCAAGGGGTTGGCAGCCTCCGTCCGCATTTCTTAGGATTACATCAATTGCCACAATGTTCTCAAGCTCTAACCTGAATCTGAATATTTCTCAGAACTCTCATTTAAAGACCAAAAAGAAAAAAGAGACTGGAGCTTGGATCTGAAATTATCTTATCTTAGGTATCTTTTAGGTGAGTAAGACTTAGGGCCTAGTCATCATTGGCAGATGGAATTTCCTTTCTGCACTATGAAGTGAAAACTATGGCTGGAGTCTATCAGGTTTATTTCTTCTTCATTTACTTAAAGATTTTAGAAAATCATATGTCTCTAGGAAAGCTTAGCTATCTAATTTTTTCAGTAAAATCCCCTTTTGAATATTTATTTAAATACAATATTAACTTTTTCATTCCCTTTGGATTTTTGGTGCGTCAACTGTTAGTCTCCATGTATAACCTCGAGGATGTCCTGCTTCCAGCAGACTATCAAGACAAACGTGAATATATTACTGAAAAGAAACAAATCACATCAATATATGTTTAAATATTGGACTCATTATACTTGAACAGGAAACTGTAGCATTCCAATGGAATCATTTGAACTTGCAATCTGTTATCTATTAATTTCTGCTGGAATTTCCACTGATTTCTTTTAAGTTAAGAGATCCTGGCAAGCAAGGCTCATATCGTTGTCCTGTCATCTATGAATTCTCCAGTCCAAATCTGGGGTTCACTTCTTTATCTAACATGAGCCATCCTTGAGAACATATAACTCTGGGATGGGTGATCCCCCAAATATATCATAGGATATTAAATTTTAATCCTCACTTTTGTGGTGTGGGAGGACTCTGTCAATGCCTGTGCCCTCTTATGGTCTTCCTTTCCTTTGGTGTTCATCACAGATTAAACTCCATTAGTCTTTCATATGGCTCTATTCTCTTTCTTTGTCAGTCACTTCCACCCTAAACTAGGCCCTTATAACAGTGGTTCTCAACCTTCCTAATGCCACAACCCTTTAATACAGTTCCTGTGGGTCGCAACCCACAGATTGAGAACCACTGCCTTATAACCTATACCTATACCTATAACCTATATATTTTTGTGTCTGTTCAGCATCTTTCCTATGTTAGTCATCAAGATCTGTGTAACCAATTACCTCCGCATTTAGTGCTTAAAACAAAACCATTGGTTATGCATCACTTCTGCTCATCAAGAATTGGGGAACAACTCATTGAGGGATTCTGGCCCAGGATTACTCATGAGGTTGCAATCAAGATTTCAGCCTGGCTTCTTATCATCCTGAGGCTTTTATGGAGCTGGAAGATCCACTTCCAAGCCCCATTTCCTCTCTGGTTTGTTGACCAGAAGCCTCATTTCCTCTCCATACTGGACTCTCCACACAGGCCTTGGAAGAGATGGAGCATGCTGGGGGAGAGACCGCATGGAGAAAGCAGCAGATTTTGTGTGAGCTGGTCTCAGAGCTGCAGGTGGCTGTGACTCTGTCACTTTATTACACTGTACAAGTCAAAAGCAAGTGACTAAGTCCAGCTCACTGTTAAGGGGAGTAGAATTAAGCTACACCTCTTGAACAGAGGACTTCTGAAAAATTTATGGATATTATTTTGAAACTGTAATGGGTTCCCATATGGAATGACTCCTCTGCCAAGATAATGCAAATGATTTTCCTAGTGCTCTCCTGGACCAGGGGTTAGCATGGGATCAGACCAGGTGGTGACTTCCACCCACTGGCTGATGATGGTCCATTCCAGTGTCTACTTCTAGTATTGGGAAGGGTCAGATTGCTCTCAGTGGGAGGCATGCAATTTCAGCCCTGCAACAGCTATGGTAGACACAGCTGTGGACAGTTGTACTCAAAGCACATGAAATGTACAGCTGCCCCTGTCTTTGGGGAGACCGAGGTTGATGCCAGTAGAGCCCCCTGAGTCCTGGAAGGAGCAGCTATGGTTGGAGGATGTCACTGGGGTCCCAGGGATGTAGACATGTGGGTTCCAGGTCAGGATGTGATCAGGTTGGGGGCTGGGATCTCAAAGTGGCACCATGCTGTAGCTGCTTGGGACTCGGGGGATTGTGAGGCATAGCATGAGCTCTGTCTCAGAGCAATGCACTTGCAGGATCTCTGGGCAGCTCCTCATGTTAGTCTCAGGGCCTGTGAGGTCAAGTGGCTCTCCTGTGGCTAGGATTCCAAAGTTCATGATGGGAATGTGGACCACTGGGATCTCCCACTTACCCTTTCCTCATGGTAGGGAGCCTCTGGAGGCTCCCGACTGATCCTGCCCCACAGTTGGCCTTGCGTCACTGCCCTTTCTTACTTTTGATGTTTTCTGTCTCTGTGAAATTCCAGTGTTCTCTCCTGGATGATCCACTTGAAGTGTGATTTTCTACTTGCTATTTTGGCTCTTCTTTGTGGAAGAGGAGCGTGCCAGATGCATCTAGTCTAGAAATGTTATCAGTTTCCATATTTCATTTAGAACATACATTTTTTATGTCAGTTATATATTAATATACTTTGTTGTTTTTTAGGGAAAATAGATATTGATATACTTTTTGTTGTTTTTTTGCTGTTGTTTTTAAGATGTGTCTTCTTTTCTAAGACATTTTGCTAAATGTGTGACCCCCAGGGAGTGAACTAAATTAAATGCAGCTGTCTCCTGGTCCAGGCTAGTCTCAACTAGTTATGACCAAAACCCTGACAACATTTCCCCCTTCCAACGGTTTTGGTAACCGTCAGGGCTAATGCTTTCCTTGGTGTTATGGGGCCCCGGGGTTCTAACCATTATGTGTGCCCTATGCCTCAGGGTGCAGCTACTTTTACTTTTGATGGTCCCTGAAAATTTAGGATGATGTTACGAGTCTGTACCATGTGGAGGAAGGGCAGAAGGCAGGGGCTAGTTGTACATGGCATACTTTCACACCCTTAGCTGCCATAATGTTTAGGCACAATGCTGTAACATGAGTTTTATGTTAAACTTGTGTCTTTTAGAGTGAAACTTGACTTGGTTATATAAACTAAAATTCCTTTTTCTTGTGAAAATTATACTTAAACATTTGATAAAAGGAAACCAGATTGCTGGACTCCTTGGAACCATAGCACAATTGTCTTAGCAGAAATGCAGGTGGGTAGGCATAGCTTTCATTTAAAAAATTAGATTTATTATGTGGCCAATGTTAAGGTTGAAGGACTTTCCCTTGGGTGAAACCCTGTTTTTTGTTAATTAAAAATCCTTTTATCTAGATTTCCCACAATTCTGAATTATAAGTACTTGCAAGTAATATTGGCATTCTAAAACCCAGGGTGCATAAAAATCAGTGTTTTTTATTTTCATAAATATCCTTGGTCTAGACCTCCCTTTGAGGAAAATGCCTATAGAGACAAAATAAATCCCAACACTACCCTCTACCAACATAAATAATGTTTACAGGCAGGGTATATCATCATATTGATAAATCCTTATCCTTAATTATTTTGCAGTGGATGTTTGAAAGCAGTAGAATATTATGATGAATGAAAGCTCTGACACCAGAGTTATGAATTTATGTCTCAGCTCCAAAAATGACTGAATCATTGATCTTGTGTAAGTTACTTAATCTCTCTGTGCCTCATTTCCTAACTTATATGTGATCATAGTGGGTGTAATGCTGCCTCTACTCACAGGAAAACGCCTCACTGGTTTAATTTATTGCTGCTTTGGTAGGGGTGAGGTTCTTCCATCAGCCCTATTTCTGTCAGGATGTCAAAATCCTCTATGTTCTTTTCAGGGGGGTGGGTTACAAATATCCAGGAGTGTTGAAGGTCAGGTCAGTCACCACTGATGGACTGGAGAAGAGTGGTTCATAACTCAGCACAGTTCCAATTTGGAGATTGTTCCAAATCATTCTTTCTTTTCTGTTTGGTTTCTGTCTCCTCATTTCATGGATCAGTTTTATTTATTTCTTGTCTTTAGATTGGCGATTTATTTCAATTGCCAATTCACTGTAAAATTGAAGAAAGAAAGATGTCCTTTGGGTTAAAATGTGAGAGAAGAGGGCTACATAAAAAAATTATTAAAAAAAAATAGATTGATATATACTGTAAGATATAATCACAGTGACTGGAGCCTAGTGAGAGTTCAGAGGACTTACATTACTATCTAATCACAGTCACCATTACTATGATGACCAAAAAAAAAAAAAATCCATAATATGGGAGTTCAAAAAAGATTATAAGTAAGGACTCTTGGTTGGAGCAACAAAAAATGGAAATCTTTCCTGACTTTTAGAAACAGCAACCAACAATAAAGAGACCAAAAGAGAGAGTGAAACAAGGGATGATGGAAGGAAAGAAATAAAGATTTTTCTGAATGCATTTTTGACTAACATATTTCACACTAAATAGCAGTGCCTTGCTCTTTTATCTAAGGAAAAACAAAATCAGTTCTTTTCAAGAACCCACATATATGTTGGCAGTATCAATGGAATGTTGTTTAATGAGTAGCATGTCACATCAGTCTTGACTTTTTTTTTTTTTTTATTAAATCATAGCTGTGTACATTGATATGATATTGATTTCTCCAGAGCATGGAGATGACTCTGGATGTTCCATATATTGCCAAGTCAAGGGCTTCCCTCAGGAAACAGGTGAGGTGGCCTCTAGTATGTTTGCTTTCTGCACAAATGATTTTTATGTCACTTGTGCGTAGAGCAAAAAATAATAAACAGGGGTTGGGGCAGAGAGACTTTCTTACACTATTAGCTGGTGATTTTTAACTGGAAAAATAATGTAGCTTACAGAGTGATTCCCCACTTAAAAACTTAATCAATTTGAGAAATAATCTTCTATTTCTTAAACCATACTCAGGTCAGTGTTACACATTGTGTCTATATGCTAGAGTTATTTTTTTCTATTAAATTATCAAGCCTATGCCTTTTCCTTCCATTTTTATAAAACTCTGGGATATTTCCTGAAGTTACCTTGAGGATACAGTGATTTAATCATACTTTTTGTTTTTGCTCAACATGCAGATTTTTAGCACAGAAACACAGCTTGATTTTTACGTGATAATAGTCTATTTGCATATGCTTTACATGCTAATTATACCCTTATTCTCTTTGCTATAATTAAAGTTAGCATTTTATTATAAAATTCTATTTTGTAAGTTTTACAGCATGACAGTAAATATTTCCCAAAGCTAATATTAACATACTCAGTTATTTGCATTTCTTTTTTACGTATTGAAGTATACATTTGTTTCTCTGTGTGTGTTTGTGTGTGTATATCTGTGTATGTGGATGTCTGTGCGCATTTTCCTTCAAGTATGGGATAGTAAGAAATTTAGAAAGTTTGTATTTTTATTTCATTTACATTTCTAAGCATCAAGTTGAAGTTTCCTCCAATTTAACAATTATTAAACACTTTTATTAACAGTTTTGTTTTTGCTAAAAATAGTTTAGGTAATATATATCTTTTTTTTCCAATGTCCTCAGATAGAGGATGTATCAGATATTAAACTGATAAGAACAGATACTACACTTGATCTAGCGAAAAAGCCAAGAAGCAAAGGTAATAAATATCTTTAGCAACATTTTTTTATAATAAAACTTGTCATGTTAAATCATCTCTACCATCTTAAGATTTGTATGGATTCTGAATAGTCCAACTAGTTCTATGTAGTCTTCTGGCAATGGAAATAGTACTTTTCAGAACTTTGTTAAGGCCCAACACTAGAATTGACTCAGCCAGTCTTAATAATTCTGTACATTCAAAGAGAATTCCAATGCACAAATATCTCATACTTTCTAAAACATAAACCATGTTCACTGTCTCTTCTAAATCCACCTTCCCTACTTTTGAAGGAAATATTAAAAAATAATTATGACAAAATGAATTGGTTGTCGAGAGACTTATGTACATAGCTGGCATTCTGACCAAGGATAAATGTTTTGAATTCTCAGGTATTCAGTTCATAATAGCATTTTGATGAGATCATTCTAGAGTCTAGTATTGTTTTAAAATTCTGAGATTCTGAGAAACAAACTTTCAATGTCAAAAGACCTGGGCCTAAATCTAAAATCTGCTCTGATTAATTCTGTCAACCCTCAAATTAACCTTCCCAGAATTAGCTTTCTCATCTGTGAAATAAGACAGAGTATTGGATTTCCATAGGCTTTTCTGGGTATAACATTAAAGGCTTGTAAGGTACTGTCTTTATGTATGATAGCATCAAAATAAAGAATAAAACCACAAATAATGGCAAGTTGACTATATACATTATATTATGCTTCTTCCTAAAATCCTATTAAATGACACCAAAAGAATGTTTACAAAGTAAAAACTAACAATGACAAAGATAATGAAAGAAAAAACAAAACCAACAACATTTGGAAGGTGGGAAGCAGGGGTATAAGGGATGACTGACTTGGAAAACGCAGGAAAATTCAACCCTTAGCCAACATGGGCAAAACAGAGAAACAATCATGTTTATGCTAGAGATCCTTCAAAAGGTTCCAGAATTTACTTGAAAAGTAACCCTGGGAAATGGGGCAGAAGGTAGAACTATAAAAGGCTGATTAAAAATCTCTCTAAGTTTCATAGTAGACCTCATTCTCTTCCACTCTTGCAAAAGATCCAGGCTTAAATCTGGTTAATGGCGCTTGCTCTATGCAAAGTATAATTAATGTTTTAAGTTTTTGACTGGTTCAAACTAAGGGTTTCTCTACTAGGGGAAAGCAGACCAAGTTGAAGGGTAGAGTCCACATAGAAAAGAAGAAGGAAGTAAAAGAAGTCATAGTGAGAGTTGAGTCCCCAGACTTCCTTTCTCACCTGGCCTCAGAAAACTATCAGCAAAGCCAGAAATTGAAAGAATCTTCAATTGTTTCGAAGGTAACTTGACATTTGAAGAATGCATTTAATATGAAAAAACAAATGTCAAAACAAACCCAAATGAAACAAAATTAAAAGGCAAATTAGAAGAAATGAGCACTAAATTATGAGGGAAACCCTCCAAAATGACTATTTTTTTAACCTCTTCAGAAATATCAAATAAAGATATAATGTTGATTAAACAAGAAAAAGATGCTATATAAAAAGGAGTTTGAAGAAGAATAAAGAGTCCTTAAAAAAATTAAAAAGAAATTATATAGAAGAAGATAAAATCTTAATGAAAAAATTGTAATTTTAAATTCAGGGCATATATATATTAAGATATAGAGCAAAAAGATTAAGAAATGTAAAGAGACAAATGATAAAACTTACATAACCCAAGAGTTTTTATATTTAAATAATGGGAGTTCCCAGAAGGAAGAGCAAAAAGAAAGTAGCATTAACAACATAGAATAAACAAAAGTGAAGAAATCATTAAAGAAGGAAATCAAAAACAATTATAAAACTATGGGTACATAATTTACTTTGGGAATGAATCCTAGAGGATTTATCACAATGAAGGAAATGACTAATACCAAGACACCAAGACAAGGAAACTTCAGAGCCCTGAAAACAAAGAAAATCTTACCATCTTCTAAAAGAAGAATAGCAAAACACCAGCCCCAAATAAAACCAAAACAGATTTCACAGAAAAATCAGAATACTATTGGACTTTGCAGTGGTAATACTGGAAACTATAAGAAAAGCAATGATTTCAAAGTACTGTAGGAAAAAAAAAAATATTTCTGACCAAGGATCCTGTGTTCAGACAAAATTTCAATCAACAGGAAGTTGTCTAAATGGGTGCAAACACGGAGAGTGAGAGCTAAACTATTCTCTGTAATGAGTGTCAACTAACAATGCCTAAAACTGATAAAATTAACAAGTTGCAATGAAAGTTTGCCATTTAGAGACTTAGAAGTAAATTCAAAAAGAATCAGTTGAAAGGTTTACAAGTAGTTGTTATAGTGTATAGGAAATTAGGTGGAAAGGGAACAAACTTTACATATAAAAAACTTCATAGAATTATTTAATTCTTGAAATCATGTGTATGTGAAGGGGCATAGTTCCCTGTACCCTTGTAAGGTGAATCAGTCTCATTTGTGCTCCTTGAGGTACGAGGCCCTGAGAAGGAACATTTCCAGTACTTGGGCTAGATGTGAGTTTTGGGGGATATTCTCCCCCAGCTCACAGAAGTGGCCCTACTGAAAACTGCAGGCAGTTATGCCTTAAAGGAAAGAATGTGCCGGAGGGTCCCACCAAGTCGTAGCTGGGGACAGATCATCTGCCTGGGGCAGTGGGCCATTGCACTTTGTTCCCTACCTCAATTTACACAATAACTTTCAGTTAATCATTTAGGGAAGTGGACAAACAGAACAGACAACCCAGCATCTTTGTGGTTTATCTCCATTGTTGTTTATCTCCAAGCAGGACATTCTTAGTTTAGAAAGGTGTGTAAGTATTTTGCTGCATTAACACTGATAAGGAATATTTATGACAGTTTTTGTTACCTTTTGTCTTCTTTATTCTTGGATTATTTTTATCTGAATGAGTTTGGATATGTAAGAAAGTGAATAAAGACGGCTGATGTGCCTGAGCGAGCACCAGTCTTCCCTTTTAAAATCATTCATTTCGTCTGCGGTGCTTCCTCTGTGTCATTGACCAAGGAGCCCAGTGGACAGCAACATGCATGCTTAGCTTTTATAATTTAGAAAATCATTGACAAAGTTATCAAAAAGATTCAAAAGAATGAAGGGGACATACAGGATTAAGCAATGCAAAGGGGGGAGAAAAAAAAAGAAAGAAAGGAAAAAGGAAGAGAAGTAAAGGAAAAGGAGGCAGAGAAACACCAGGGCTAGTCTCTGGACTAACTTCTGCGCCCAATTTCAATCACCCAGTGGCCCAGAGAGAAAGCTGTCTAAGTTTCTGATCAGCTCTAGAGGTTATGTCTTTCTATATAATACAAAGACACAACAATTAAAATATTGGAAAGTAAAATTCAGGCTTAAAGATTATGCAAAGAAATTCCTAAAACAAGATTTTATAATGAACTTTTATCCACAAGCCTCATTTGGTAACAGTTATTTGGAATCTATGGCCTCAATTTTCTGTTCAATTTTATTGGCAGAATTCTAGCTGCAGTGACACAAACATGCTGAATATTTTCTTCTTTGCTTGTCTTGGGTACAGAGGAAGGCCCCACATAACCCTCTCATATCTGTAGAAATCCTCTAAACTTAGGGTCTGCAAGGACAATCCCTGAGGCTAGAGCCACAACTCCAGTGGGGGAGTCAGTGATTTACTGGGGGTCATTTGCAGAACACGGTGGTGAGGGAAGGGGCGTGTTGGAGAAGCGAAGTAGGAAGGGTCGTGGCAGATCTGGGACAAGGTACAGTCGCACCATTGGCAAGGAGAAATGAGGGAGAGACTCAAGCATATGTCTGTGCTTTCTCTCTGTGGGATTAGCCACGGCCAGTCAGGTCCCAAGGCCCAGCTCAACACGTGCCAGTCTTCCTTTAACACAGGGACCCTGATAAGTGTGCACAGGTCCACAGGTGGAATTATCCACATCCCTGTCCACTTTGTCAATACTCATTTTTCAAATTTCGAACCTAGACTTGGTTAGGCCAGGAGCCCCCAGTAAAAGGCTCTAATTTTGTGAAGTAGGTTTCAGAATAATGGATGAAGAGGGGAAAGCTATTCCAATATAGCTTGTGAAAAAAAAGAAGTCAATATCTTTCCAATGTTAGTTTCCCTGCCACTGCTTTTTTGATTAGTATGCAGGCGACTAATTATTCTTTCTTATAAAACACTTTTAAATAAAGTGGTCTTTACCTGATACTTTTAATAAAGCGGTCTTTACCTGATATTTTTAGGTGCAGTGATGCTGTTTAACTATTAATATATAGTCTGGCCCTGATGTGTCTTCTTATTCCACCACTTCCTACTCATTTGACAGAGGTTGAAGAGATGGTTACATTTCAATGAAGGATCCTTCATAAACTCAAGTGCTAGTTTGAGAAATTTGACATTTGAGAAGCCACGTTGTGTTTCCATGGAAACCACCTGCAGTTATAAGAGCAACTTGCAGTGCCAGATTTTAATCACAAATGCAAGAAACAGAGAACTATGCTTTCTAAATGGAAAAGAGGAGTGAGGTAATGGGGAAAATGCCGATTTGAAGAGTAATATTTTTTTTCCTGAAAACGTAAAGCCTCAACATGCATTTGTTTATGTATATAGATAACAAATAGTATGTCTAAATTGATTTCATCAGAGGTCCAGGCATATTGAAAATAAATCACTATTTTTTTTTGCAATTTTTGGCCGGGGCTGGGTTTTGAACCTGGCACCTCCGGCATATGGGGCTGGCGCCCTACTCCTTTGAGCCACAGGCACCGCACCGAAAATAAATCACTTTTAATAAGGGACTTTCATCTTCATTTTTAGGAGGAATTTGAGAAAGCCATTTAAAAGTCACACTACTAAGAGACAGTTTCATGTTTATCTTACGTGCAATGGAGTTCGGAGAGCTTGGCATAGACTCATCTTTGCTAGGCACTAGGGACATTAACTGTGTGTTAAAAACTATGGGGATGCTGTATTTGAGAAATAAGTTCAACAAAGACTCAGAATAAATAAGTAGGAGTATTTGATGACATTTATAATGAAAAAGCAATGGAAAAAGAAGAGAAATATTTATGATACTCTCAAAAACATTATTGGGTAATTTGGCACATTTGAAATAAGTTAGGTGGTAAAAGGTATTGGCAGCTAGAACAAAGACAATTTCTTTTAAAAAGTTTTGAAAGATATTTCCCCTATTGCCCTTGTTAAATTTACAGAAATTTTGTAGCATGACTATGATTAAACCTACTGTGTGCTAAATTATTTAGAAATGTTGACTTTCTGAATGGTATTTTGTGAGATGTTTTAAAATTGTAATAAATTGTGTTCTCTTATAAAAAAAGAAAGAACTTTTTAATTTTTTCATTCAGCATAAATGGAAACAGATCAAAGCTAACTAGAGGATTAACGATTAGGTAATGAATTTAACCAAATTTCCTAACTAATTATTTTCCTCAGTGAAAGTCCCGGAGCACAAAAGGATCAATTGGTGAGAATCTTTTAAAAGCCTTGACATCTACTCCGTGATAGTTGCTGAGTTTAATAAAGGATTATTTTAAGTGGATCATGATGGTCAGAGACAAAGAGAACATAGACAAAGCCTCTTACTTTCTCGAGGACATAAAGGGAGCTATCAGAAATGCGATAGAATCATCAGAACTACTAAAGCAGCTATAAATAAACAGTGACACTTAGGAGACTGGTCTATTGCCGAGCAGCAAATTCTTCATCAAGCTATAGAAATTGTAATAGAAAATTATCTTTTCTGTAAGTCAACAAACGTTGGGGGTTTTTTGTTTTGCTTTGTTTTGAGACAAAGTCTACCTCTGTTACCCTAGCCTACAGTGCCCTGCTATCATAAGTCACAGCAACCTCAAACTCTTAGGTTGAAGCAATATCTTGCCACAGCCTCCAAAGCTGGGACTACAGGTATCTGCCAAAATACCCTACACCTGGCAAATCAATCTTTCTTTCTTTCTTTCTTTCTTTCTTTCTTTCTTTCTTTCTTTCTTTCTTTCTTTCTTTCTTTCTTTCTTTCTTTCTTTCTTTCTTTCCTTCTTTCCTTCCTTCCTTCCTCTTTCTTTCTTTTCTTTCTTTCTAGTAGAGACAGGGCCTCACTCTCATCTCTCATTCAGGCTGATTTTGAAACCCTGAGTTCAAGCAATCCACCAACCTTGGCCTCTCAAAGTGGTAGGATTACAGGAATGAGCCACCCACCCACCAAAATGATGGTATTTTTGGTGTTCCCATTTTCATACTTGGCCTCTATGTTCATGCCTTACCCACCTCTATGAACTTGTCTGCACAGTGATACAGCAGTGAGTAAAGGAAGAGCCAAGAAGAGCATGATACTAATTCCAGGGGAGATGACAATCTTAAAAACAGCTATATAACATTGCTGCTTGACGAAAAGTGTCTCGAAGAAAAGTGCAGTAATGAGAAGGAATGGAGAGGGACAGTGTTGCTGCGAGACCTACGTGAACTGAGGAGGCAGCAAGTCTTATGCATATCTTGGGGAAGATCACTCTGGAAGCAGGGAACATCCAGGGTAAAGGAAAGAGGAATTTAAGGAACATCTGCTTAGGAATGTTCTAGGGACAGCAAGACTATGTGGCTGAGGTGGAGAGAGCAAGGGAAGAATGAAGGAAAAATAGGACGGAAGCAAGCACCAGCTCATGTAGGCTTTGTCAATTAATGTAACTATTTTGAAAATTATTTCTGGTGTTTAGGGAAGTCATTCGGTCATTTAGAAAAATGAAATATCATGAACAACACAGACGCTAAGACAAGGAGAGGCTGTAAGGGTCCAAAAATAGAAATAAACAGATTGAAAATCTATTACTACAGCCAGAGAAGAGAAGATGGGTGGCAGAAGCACAGTGGCCCCATGGGTGGAATGAAGAAAGTTCAAATTTAGGGCACATTCTGAAGGTAGAACTGAAAGATTTTGAACAAAGAAGTGGATTAACAGATGTGAAATAAAGAGGGGAATCAAGATTGACACCAAGAATTTTGGTATAAGGAATAAAAACTACGCTCATGCTATATCCTTGGAAATCAAGTATTTACAGGCTGTGTAAAATTAAATTAACAGTTCGGTTTTTAAAAACAAAATTTGAGTTACCTTTTGAGAAATCCAAGTGCAGATTTGATACATGAGCCTGAAAAATCAGGGCTATAGATAGTTTTGGAAGTTGTATACACCCATATCTATGATAGCTAATGCCATGGAATCAGACCAGGTCATCTAGCGAGGGAATGTGGGTAGACTAGAAGATGGAGAAGAACCAAGAACTGGAGCAGGGCCAGCTTCAGTGGTGAAGAAAAGGCGGTAGGGTGCTGCAAGGAAGCCTGAAAACAAGAAGTAAGTTTGAGAAGAAAAACTGAAAGTGGGTGATTTCACCGAACGTGAGAAAAAGGAAAGTGCTTCCAGGGGAAGCAAGTGATTGGTTTTGTCCCTGGTGAGAGTTTGAATAAGACGTAGAAGGAGAAATGCCTTTTGAATTTGCTGAGAGGTTTGCTGTAAAAGGGAGGAGAGAGCTGAAATCTGGTGGGACATGAGCCTAGGAAAGGCTCTGTTGTTGATTTGTGATGGGACTTTTACATATGCTTCTATTCAAATGGAAAATTTTCATAGGGAGAAACTGATGATGGTGAGGAAAGAATTCCAGGAGCACAGACTTTAAGAAGAGAGCAGTAATGGATCAAATGCACAATTCAGAAGATGGTCTAGGAGCATGGAAAGTTCATCCACCGTAACAGACAGAGGGTTAATAGTTAAGAAAAGAAAACGCTGGGAGATTGAAATACTTGTTGCTGGGAGGATGTAAAGTTCTCATCTTATGACTTCTATTTCCTCAGTAAATTCCAGTGGGCATAGATGGAGTTTCAGAGATTTGGAAATTTATGAGTTTCATATTGCTAGGTAATAATATCATTGGAAACTTAACAGCTTAAAAAACACATTTACGATCTTCCAATTTCTGTGGGGTAAGAGTCCAGAAATGGCTGTGAGGCTGCAATCAAGATTTCAGTGAAGTTTTGTTTTCAAAACTTGACTGGGGGAGGATTTGCTTTGGAACTCACGTGGTCATTGGCATGATCCTGGTCCTTGCAGACTGATACATCGACTGACTTAGTTTCTTATGGCTGTTGAGCAGAGATCGCCCTCAGTGCTTTGCCATGTAAGTCAGTGTTATCATTTGGCACGTGAGGCTGTTTGTGTTATAAAAACCAGCACGGGAGAAAATGATCAAAACTGGCAAGGGAGAGAGTCTTCTAGCAAAACAGACACTACCATCTTCTGTATCATAGTCACAGATGTGACGCCCGGCCACCTCTGCAGTACTGTTAGAACCCCACGTCCCAGGACATGTTCACACCGAAGGTGGAAAATTACACCAGAACTTGAGTTCCAGGACAGGTGACCAGGGTAAGCTTAGAGTCCGCTCCTGTAGCAAACAGTGACTAAGAATTATTCAGTGCCATTTGGAGATAAGTTGAAGAGGGAAATGGGGTTCAGACTTCTTGTCAGGGGACTAAGATAAACAGGATTATAGGGCATAAATGTAAATACCAAATTATTGTTTACATTTCATTATCTGCCTTCAAGTTTGTCAGTTTTGAAATAAACTTTAGTTTTATGGTATATCACATGTTTTCATAAATTAAAAACTTTCTTTCCTTCTTTTCTTTTCTTTTTCCTTTTTGAGACAGAGTCTCACTCAGTCACCCTGGGATGAGTGCTTAGAGCAACCTCAAACTCGGGCTCAAGCTTGAAATTACATGACTCCCTTTTTGTGTTTTGATTGATAGAGCGTGTTGATTACTGATTAATCCTAGATGAAGATGAAATTCATAACTAATATTTTTGAGAACCCACCAACTGTGCATTAACTTTGCTATTTCTTTAGCCTTCAAAGCATGTTATAATGCAAGGGAGTTATCAATTTATGAATTGAAGACAAAAGTTTAAAAGACACATTATCCTACTTTGTATTCCAATTGTTCAGCCCATTAAAAGAAGGTCTTAAGAAATGTCATTTCTAATACTAGCTTTTTTTTTTTAAAGAAAGGGAGAAAACTAGGAAAGAAAAAAAAGAGGAAGGAGGGAAAGCAGAGGAAATACAGAAAGAAAGGAAGGAAGAGAAAGAAAGGATGACTAGAAGGATAAGAAAAAGAACCCCTCGAGAGTTTTTAATTTGAAATATGTGCATTTAAAATTTTTCCCATGGTGTAAAACATTTATTGGATGAAATGTCACTACTACATTATCAGCCAGTTAGGTGAAGCCACTTAGGTAAAACAGAAGGTTTCTCAAATTCATAGTTAAAATATTTTATTTCTTAGAGCAGAATAATTAAGAAGGCAGGATGCTTCTAAATGATAAATAAAAACTCGTATCTCTAGAGTTCTTGAAAATCTATGCACAATAAAGAAGAAATATTTCATCTTATGAATTCCAGGATTAGTGCCTACAAAAATTAAAATTTGAAAAAAGACCATACTGTGGCAGGGCATCGTTAAAGAAAATCAATATTTTCTCATTTATCTTAATAATATATGATGCCATAATGCTGGAAAATAAAAGAACAGTTGTCAGTTAGTGAAAGATACCTCAATTAAGGAAAATATTTTGGTTGTTTA
Organism: Nycticebus coucang; assembly: GCF_027406575.1. NCBI lineage: Eukaryota > Metazoa > Chordata > Mammalia > Primates > Lorisidae > Nycticebus > Nycticebus coucang. The sequence continues at coordinate 71,135,187 of NC_069784.1, read as the reverse complement.
ATTAATGATAAAGAGGTAGCTGAGATCAATCCATAGTGCTATATTAACATCTGTAGCAAATTAGTTACTATTTGAATAAAAGGAATGGCTTATTTTATAAGAGGAATATTTACAGAGGAAAAGTTAAACAACCACAGAAGCTTCAGCTGAACAAGAAGTTCAGCATCTCTATGAACTGGTATGAGATGTTACTAGATTTTGCAAGAAAATAAATCTGAAATTCATTCAGGTCTTTTAGTAGTATTCAGGTATCTACAAAAATATTTGCTACTTGTCTTTATAGAAAATAACACATATTTCTAAAAAATATTTTGTTATTACTCAAACTATTCAAAAAGCATTGCTGTAAATGTGCTGAAACTTTTTTCTTTGTTTCACTTGGTTACACACAGGTCCAGAACCCTTGCTAGGCCATGCAAAAAGTTCTTGTCACCTCCACGTGATTCAGTATTTCAGCCACACCAGAGGAAATACTCGATTCCCATAGAAAGTTCTGCTAGATCACACATGCTTGGCAATAACTGTTCTTTTTTTCTTTCCTTTTTTTTTTAAGAGACAGTTTCTCACTTTGTCATCCTCGATTGAGTGCTGTGGCATCACAGCTCACAGCAACCTCCAACTCCTGGGCTAGGCAATTCTCTTGCATTAGCCTCCAGAGTAACTGGGACTACAGGTGTCCGCCACTACACCTAGCTATTTTTTGTTGCAGTTTGGCAGGGGCTGTGTTTGAACCTGCCATCCTTGGTATATGGGGCCAGTGCCCTACTCACTGAGCCACAGGCACCACCTGCAATAACTGTTCTAATCAGCGGTTAGAAGCACATGTAGGACTGTTGGCCCATTAACTGATAATTTTTCTCTTCTTTACTATTCCACATTTCTGTTTTACCCATTGGTCTTCAATATATCACCTTAATTAAATGAAAGTTAAATGGTTTCTGTCCTCAAATAGTTCCCCTCATAGGAAATCCCAATTCATGATAAAGTCTCTGCGTACTTGTATAAGGATTTATCAGAACACAATGACAAATATTCAAAACTTACATATCATAAAACTTGTTTTCCTGGAAAGAACATCCTGTGGAATTCAGCTGATTAGATTTAATTCTCAGGTATAAACTTAAGACAAGTTTACTGAACTGCCTTCTCCTTCAATTAGTAAACTGGTGAAAATAAAAGAATCTATGTCACAATGAGTGCAGCACACTTGAAATGTTTCCGGCCACACAGTTAGAACTCAGGGATTCAACCAGGCTGTTCCCATGCTTGTCAGCACTCCTATGTTCCTACTGAGAATTTTAAGGGTGACTTTTCTTTGAGTATTTTTTTTTTTTTTGAAGCTTCAGAAAGTACTGACCCTCTCCTTACTATACCTCTACTATATTTACCTCTATGTTGAGACTTACACCACTATGTGCTATTTTATTAATAAGGAACTCGGGATTAATCTTTCAGTTTCGTGATTAATCAAAAAGGAATGTGTACTGGCTAATGGAATGGAGAAGCAGGGAGGGCAGCCTGGTTCAGGGTAGAATTTGGGAGTTCAAAATACGTCATCAGGGCCCTTTGCCCACCCCTTGCTTTTGCTTCCCTCTCTCTGTTGGTTTTATTCTAAGAAAAGAAGCTTTCCATGTAGTACAAAATATATTATCTGCAGAGGCCTCCAGCCTGTGTTCCTAACGTTCAGCAGGGCTTGGTTCATTTACCTGGCCCTGGAGCTGTCACTCTAGGAGAAGGAGTGGATCAATTTGCCAGTCTGTATTTTATGTCCAGGCCAAAGGTCCAGGGATTAATGACTCTGCTAAGACCCCCTGAGTAGGGAAATGTGGTTTCTCAGATTTAAAGGAGAAATTTTTATTGGAAAATGTTAAGAAACACTTGGCAAAGAAAAACAACGGGTATCTTTGGAGAAAATGATTATTTTGCTTCTGAACTCTGAACTCCTTGAGGATGGAGAATTGTGTTTATTGTATTTCCTCATCCAAAAGTAAGCACACTCTAGATGTTTGTTAAATGATAGTAAGGGGTGTGATTTTAAATAAAGTAGAGTGACCAAAGAAGACCTCATTGGGAAGATGACATTTGAGCGAAGACCAACTTCATGCTTTTCAGTTTTCAGCGGTTCTTCCTCTAAGCTCCTTCTACTGTTCCAGGATCCAACCTTGGATACAACATTGTATTTACTCGGCACATCTTAGTCTGCTCTGCTCTGTGGCAGTTTCTTAATCTCTGTTTGTTTCATGATCGTGTTTGGATTACTTATCAGCTATTTTGCAGAATGCCCTCAATTCGTGTTAGTCTGATTTTGTTTTTCTCTTTACTAGACTGAAGTTTTCTTCTGTTTTTGTTTGTTTGTTTGTTTTTAAGAGTACCAAAAAGGAAGCATGCTTTTTGAACTGGTGGAAAAAAATTGCTTTCCAAGGATAACTGCTTTAAATAGCCCAATTTTCATTTAATCAATTACTAAATATTTTGGGTGATGTTTGTGGGACTGTTTCATAAATAATAAAATTGGTTCTACTGTCCTTTTTAAGATTTACTGATCTGTGAGGACTCATGATTAGTGGAGTAATGAGGTTAGTATTCAACATGCGGTTTTCTAAATCTTAATATTAACTGACAAGTATGTTAATATTTACATTTTAAGAATTTCTGTTAATTTTAGCAAAACATTTAGCAGAAAGAGCACAGGGATTATGTAGACGGCTCACAAGTTATGACACTCACAAACATACTGTTAGTGATTGAAAGTTAGTTTAAATGGGCTACTTCCAGAATTTCTGCTACTAATACATTAAATGCAACAGCATTATTTATGTAATCAATAATGTTTTGTTTATTGTTTTCATTGTTTTTACAAAACTTTTCTGAAATCGGTTTTGTATAAAAGGATCATGAAAAAAAGCCGCATGAAATAGAACTGCAATTTTTTTAATATTGTAGTTAAAGACGATAAAAAGAAATTGCATATATTAGTATAGTATTGACTATAATCATCCTATATGGGAAAAAAAGCTATAATCTTTGTGCAGAATTTACAACAGTTATTAAATACTAAGAAAATTCATACACAGAAACTTCTGTGTAACACATTGTTTTGTACATGCAAATTTTCATATGAATCCTTCTTCAATTTAATAAGCATTTAACTTGCAGCTAGTCCCCGCCAGATTCTGAAGTATAAAGATGGAGGGAACACTAACAGGGGCCAGGCTTCAATGCTGTACTTCATTACATTCAGGCTGGGGCCATGAGGATCTTCTGAAATATTTATCTCTCTCTTCATCTATTTTGTGTTGCTGAAACAGACAATAACAGACTAATTTATAAAGAAAAAAAAGTTATGTGCTTCATGGTTCTGTAAGTTGGGAAGTCCACGACTGAGGGGCCAGACCTTTGTGCCGCTTCACGCCAAGGCAGCAGGCAGGAAGGTGGGAGAGCAGGAGAGCAAGAGAGGCGGAAAGGTTGGCGTCTCGGGTCTGCAGCTCTCAGGCTGATGCTGCAAGCTGGTAGGTCGCTGCGTAGTTCTTGGGTCTTGGTAGTGACAACACAGCAGCTCCCCTGGTTATTGCCATAGTGGGGACTCTCTGTAGTGGCTTTGCCCCTGGGACAGGCCTCTGCCTGCACTCTTAAGCTGTCTGAGACAGTCTGTGAAGTCTAGGTGGAGAAAGCCATGCCCTGTAGCCTTGCATTCTGTATACCTGAAGAATTTGCACCATCTTGACATCACTGTTGTTTTCCTTTTTTGTTGTATGGCCTCTCTATAAGGCCAGTATCACTCTGAAATCAAAACCAGACAAGTATACACAAATAAAGAAAGAAAGAAAAGAAAACTACAGACACATTTCTGATGAACAGAGATGCAAAAGTCCTCAACGATATGCTATCAAACCAAATCCAATAGCACATCAAAAAAGAATACCCTACAATCAAGTGGGATTTAAACCAGGGTTATAAGGATGGTTCAACATACCAAAGTCAATAAATGTGATATATCACATAAACAGAATTAAGGGCAAAAAAAAATCTGATTGTTTTAATGGATGCATTTGATAAAGTCCAACATTCCTTCATGATAAAAGCTCAACACACTAGGCATAGAAAGAACATACCTCAAAATAATAAAGGCCATACATACAACAAACCCACAGCTAATACCATAGTAAACAGGGAAGACAGACGGTAGCGAAGCTGCAGGGCTGGCAGGGAAGGAAACATGCAGGCAGAGTGAAATCTCCTGAGAATCTGCCTTCTTCACTTTCTTACACAACCCATCTCCTCCTCTTGTTTGATTTTTCTTACCAATAGGCAAATGATGCTTACTAAGGTTGTGACCACAACCTCAGGCAGTCTTACAATAAAGATTGTTGCTAAGCTGCTTTGCAAAAAAATGGCGAATCAAAAAGAAAAAAAAAATTATACAACCAATACAGACTAGATGCATTTTTTTTTTTTTTAATTTTGGAAAGCAGCAGGTCTTACAAAGCCTCTTTGTCATTTGTGATAAACTGGACACGTAAAACCTTGTACAATTCTAGAGTGCCTTCTTCCAAAGACTGTTACCTATTTCAAGATGGAACAGTCAGAACTTTCTGAACCACAGTAGTTAGTCTAATTTTTAGGGAGGGGTCCTGTATACTTCCATGGTGACTGTGGGTAAATGGACAAGGTTTGTCATCTATTTAGACCTGTTTCATATGCCCTTAAACACTGTATTCATCTTTTTTCTTTCTTGGGATCTCTTTTTCCTTTGAATGAAACTTAAAAGGACAAAAGAAAACAAAGTAAATTCCTTCAACGTTCTAACTTTGAGTAGGATGCCAACAAATGGACTTTTTTTATTCCTTAGGGAGTCAATGTGTGTGTTGTTGCTGATTAAATAGAGTTCATTTGCAGCCCTGAGAGGCCCTTATTGAAAAGTAGATCTTAAGGTCCTTATTAAAAAGTAGATCAGCACTATTATACAGAGTTTTCTTCCTTAGTTACTCCACCTGCCTGTAGGATTTTCTTTTTTCCAAGTTGTGCCTTTCCTTCTGGAATTTTAAAGGTCCTCCTGGTGCTTCCTGAATGCCTTTCTCTTCCTGGATGAGAGGTGGACACCTGAGTGGAGACGCTCAGGTGTGTTAATTTAGTTCACCAATGCCTCTCTCTGGAAGAATGAGGTTTTCATTCTTGAGAAGAAAATCATTCAAGGGTGGATTTCCTATCACATGCTCACATATCGATGTTGTTGAATTTCGGTGGTGTGACTCATGCCAGGTAATTATGAAGATTTTTTCCCCTGAGTAGGGGGAGGCTACAAAGTTGAAAAAGGCAAGTCCCGAATGTGGAATTTTTAATGTATATACCTCATTTATTTATTTTTTAATTTTTTTGCCAGTCTCTATTTTCCTATTTTAGTACTGCTTAAGTATTCCCATGCCCTGTCTTAAAGTTGACGTATTGATGGAAACAGCTGGACTTTCAAGATATTTTTTGTGATTTTTTTTTTGTAATTCCTTTTTGTACATGTAATAATATTGAACAAATGATGAAATGTTGCTCTAACGCAGTAATTTTCAACCAGTGCTGTAAGAGGATCTTAGGTGTGCTGTTAAAAATTTTAAAGAACGTTAATTAAATTATTTTTGAGATTAGTTCAAAACACAGTAAGTATATTCTTTTTTACTCTTTCTTTTTGATTAACATTAATTTCAGTATGCCATGGAAATTTAACTATAGGTTCAAGCGTGCCTGAGATAAGAAAGGTTGAAAAACATTGCTTTAAAAAGGGAGGAGAAAGGAAGCCTTTGCTTCTGGGCGAAGAAAGTCTTTCCTCTCTCTGTGAAAGGCCCTTATTAAAAAGTACATCAACACTGTTATACAAAACTTTCTTTCTTAGTTACTGCACCTGCACCTAGTATTTTTTTTTCCAAGTTGTGCCTTTCCTTCTGGAATTTTTTTGTTGTTGTTGTTTTGTTTTTTTGAGACAGAGTCTCGCTATATCCCCCTTGGTAGAGTGCCTTGGCATCACAGCTCACAGCAATCTCCAACTCTTGGGCTTAAGCGATTCACTTGCCACAGCCTCCCAAGAAGCTGGGACTATAGGTGCCTGCCACAATGCCCAGCTATTTTTTGTTGCAGTTGTCGTTGTTGTTTAGCTGGCTGGGGCCAGGCTCGAACCCGCTAGCCTTGGTGTATGTGGCTGGCGCCATAACCACTGTGCTATGGGTGCCAAGCCTCCTTCTGGAATTTTAAGTGAACACAACAATAGTAACTGTTTACACTGCGAAGTACATATTGTTACTTAGAACACACCAGTGGCTTTCTGCTGTTGAGCTAATAATGCGTTGTGAACATTGATTTACTGAGAAACCCTGCAGCTGGCCCTTCTGGTGCCGTCTGTCTGGTGGGAAATAAATTTGAATTTTTTTTTTTTTCTCAAAATAGCCCTCCAAATTGAAAAAGAGGAAGTCAAATTATCCATGTTTGTTGATGACATGATCATGTATCTAGAAAAGCCTGAAGACTCCACCAATGAACTTCTAGATTTGAGAAATTAATACAGTAAAGTTGCAAGATACGAAATCAATGTACAAAAGTGAGTAGCGTACCTACTACCTACACACCAATAGTGATCCAGCTGAGCAAGAAATCAAGAAGGCAATCCATTCGCGATAGCTACAAAAAAATAAAATACCCATCAATGAATTTCAACAAGGAAGTTAAAGATCTTTACAACAAAAACTGTAAAACCCCAATGAAGGGAACTGTAGATGCTGACAAGCACACATGCTTGGGAAAAGACGCTCTCTTTAAGAAGTGGTGCTGGGAGATTGGATTGCCATATGCAGAAGAATGAAACTGGATCTCTCTGTCTCACCATACATGAAAATCAAGTTAAGGTAGGTTAAAGAGTTAAACATAAGACTCAAACTATAAAAACACTAGACGAAAGCTCAGGGTAAACTCTTCACTTGATCTTAGCCAAAAGGCCGAGAAGCGATCAGGGTAAACTCTTCTCCATGTTGGGCTAAGGAAGCCAAAGAGTTTATGACTAAACCTCAAAAACACAGGCAACAAAAACAGAAAGTAACTTATACTTAATTAAATTAAGAAGCTTCTGCATAGCAAAAGAAATAATCAACAGAGTGAAGAGACAACCTGTAGAATGACAGAAAATATTTGCAAACTATCTAACAGGGCACTAATGTCCATAATATATTATTTCAGGAACTCAACAATGACAAAAAACAGATAATCCCATCAGGACAAAGTGGACATTTTTCCAAAAATGAACATGCAAATGGTCCACAGGTATATGAAAAAATGCTCAACATTATTAATAATCTGAGAAATGCAAATCAAACCACAGCAAGATAAACTTTCTCCAGTTAGGATGGGCATTTATTAAAAAGACAAAAGTAACAGACACTGGTGTAAATGCAAAGAAAAGTGAACTTTTATACACTGTTGGTAAGAAAGTAAATTAGCACGTCCTCTGTGGAACACACTATGGAGATTTCTCAAATAACTAAAAATAGAACTACCATCTGATCCAGCATTCTCACTACTTTATATTCATCCAAAGGAAAACCAATCAATGTATCAAAGAGTTATCTGCATTCATGTTTACAGCAGCTGTATTCACAATAGGAAAAATATGGAATCAACCTACGTGTCCATGAACGATTGAATAAAGAAAATGTGATAATATATGTATATAGATATATATATACACACACAATGTATCCATATTCAGCCATAAAAAATTGAAATCCTGTGTTCTTCGGCAACATGTGTGGAACTGGAGGCCATTATCTTAAGTGAAGCCACGCACAAAAAGTTAAATATCACATGTTCTAACTTTTAAGTGGGTGCTAAAAAATGCGTACAAGTGGAAGTGGAGAGTGACAGATGGTGGAGACTGAAGGGTGAGTCGGTGGGAGGGAGGAGAGTGAGGAGAAATTAGTTAGTGGATACAGTGTCCTTTATTTGGATTATGCATATACTGATACCCCTGACTCAACCACTACACAATTATTGCACATGAACTCCATAAATCTGTGTAAATTTTAAAAAAATTTTATTCTCAGAAGTTTTATGGCTGTTTTATAAAAATGCAGACTTTTTCTCGTTTTGATAATATCATTAACATAAAAATAATTTTAGTGCTAAATAGCGGTATCAACAGGCATTTAGTCCAATCCCCTCATTTTAAATATATACAAACAGGGCAGATCAGTCATAAGCAAACATTTTGGCATTCTTGTGAATGGACAGTGAGCTATGATTAATATACTATCAATTCATTAAATGTTAATCCTTTCCTACATAAAATCCTGAGTCATATAGCTAATTTCTCCTTCCCTTGTGGACTAATATATATAGCCTTTAATTTTGATTATTTATGAGAAAGGTATATCTGATTAGACATTAGCCATCCTTAAGGAATCACAAAAAGTAAATCTGCATGCCTTAAAACATGGTGATTTATCAATCAAAACCTGTAAGAATCTCAAAGTCAGGAAACCAATGTCTAACTCATGTGTATGCTGCTTTCACCACACTTTCTGGCAAGAATCCAATAAAAAATTTAAATAATAATAAAAAATGCAGAAAAAATTGTTTGAAAGACACATGAGCCATGCACTCCTTGATATTACATATAGTATATAATTCTTTTAAAAATATATATTACATATAAAATACGTATTTGTGTACACATATATACACACATTTATTTCCTCCAAAATGATAGCTTTTAGTAACCAGTTCCGGTGTGTTACTGTAATCATATACTATACAGATATTATAAGAATCATATGAAATTCAGTCTTGATCTATTATAAGAAAGGTGCTGATATAGGTCCCTGCTCCTTATGTTACAGTGTCCTCTTTGTGGAACCTTCAGAAGAAATCCTCCTTCAGTACCAAGCCAGGTATACTTTTCTTAAGAAATTTATTTGTACCTTAAACATTGTATAATGTGTAAGAAATCTTAAATTTGTGACTATCAACGTAGCAATGTCTGTTTCCATGATGTTCACTTTTCCTTTAATACTGGGCTCAGTGTGGACTCAATAGTTATGTTCCCTTTTTTTTTTTTTTAGAGTCTCAAGCTGTTGCCCTGGGTAGAGTGCAGTGGGGTCACAGTTCACAGTTGCCCTGGGTAGAGTGCAGTGGGGTCACAGTTCACAGCAACCTCCAATTTTTGGACTCAAGTGATCCTCTTGCCTTAGTTTTTCTATTTTTAGTAGAGACAGGGTCTCCCTCACTTTTGCTTAGGCTGGTCTCAAACTCCTGAGTTCAAGCAATCCACCGACCTTAGCCTCCCAGAGGGCTAGGAGTATAGGCGTGAGCCAGCGCACCCGGCTTTGTTCCTATTTTTGATAGACTTTTAACTGAGAATGTATTGTCATATGTTTTGCATTCTAGCAAGCCACTAACACCTTTTCTGACACAAAGCAGGGAAGAAAGCAAGCAGGTAAGCTGAATGTCATACAGAAAGGCCAACTGGTGAGCAGGAAGGCCCAGGCAGGTGGCACAAAGGCAGAAAGTAGATTGCAAAAGTGGGGGTAGAATTCAACCTAGATACTTAGGTTTTTTCCTACCTACCTGGCAGGCTTGAGAATGAACCCATTATCTATTAAGCAACATGAAATAAAAGCATTCCAGGTCCTTCTTAGTGACCATAAGTTAACTCAAATCAGTTACTCAAAAGTCAAATTAAAGGGAGTAGCAGGAGAAGACAGGCTGAAAGATATGCAGCTAGCTCACTTCTTCAGGTGGTTTAATCTCTGATTTTGCATCAGAAAACAACCAGGGAAAGGTCTCCTAAAAGCAGATCTGCTCAGGGATTCACTTTCACTGTCTGTATTTTTATTGTTAGATTCTTAGACTTTACTCAAATCATAATAACAACTAGTCATATGAAATCCTGTAAATGTTATATAATGTTGAAGATATTTTTCATATCTTTATATCAGATGTCACAAATTAGTACAAATTATATAAAGTATATTTTTCATATACTTTATATCAGATGTCACAAATTAGTGACCCAGGAGTTGACAGGCAAAGAGTAAAAATATTGTAATATTTGCCCATATTATAATTAGAAAAATTCACACAAACATGTACAAGCACATAAATGTCCTCCTTTGGTGACCTATAGTGACAAAGGGTAATGTTGACAGTAGCCGAGGAGTGTGCCATTGTCCACACCCTAGCAGGGGTCCTCAAACTGTGGCCTGCGGGCCACATGAGGCAGTGTGATTGTATTTGTTCTTATTTTATTTTATTTTTTTACTTCAAAATAAGGTATGTGCAGTGTGCATAGGAATTTGTTTATAGTTTTGGTTTTTTTTTAAACTTTAGTCCAGCCCTCCAACGGTCTGAGGGACAGTGAACTGGCCCCCTGTTTAAAAAGTTTGAGGACCCCTGCTAGGGTCTTAAACTGGATGAATTCATTTACATTACTTGACAGCATCCTGTAGCATTTGCATGATTGATACTAAGTATAATATGATGTCTATTTAAGGAATGTATCTTAAAATGTACTGACAAGGTGAAGTTGGCCCAACAGGAAAGGAACTGCTTCTATTCTGTGCATAAGAGCCACATAGTAGTCTCTTGCACTAATTATCAGGTGTGTCAACTTTATATAGATATATATTTTTTTAATTTCAACATAGTAAGGAATACAAATATTTTTTGTTGCAAATATTTTGGGTACCTTTTGTAATGCTTAAGGTAGGGACTTTCAGGTTCCGATCGCTCAAATAGTGTTTGTTAGATCTGTTTTAAGTTTTTACCTCTTCCCTCTTGATTCCCCATCTTCATTTCCAATGACTCTTAACATCTCTCTGTGCCCATATATGACCCAATGATTAGCTCCCTATTATTAGAGAGAACATGTGGTGTTGCTTTTTACATTTCTGAAATATTTCACTTAGGATAATGATCTCCAGTTCCATCCAAGTTACTGCAAAAGACATTATTTCATTCTCTTTTGACTGGGTAATCCACTTACAAATTGATGGGCGCTTAGCTGATTCTACATCTTTGCGATCGTGAATTGTACTGCAATAAACATATGAATGCATACACATTCAAGCGCAGGTGTCTTTTGACAAAAGGACTTTTCCTTTGCATAAATACCCAGTAGTGATATTAATTGCCTACAATTAATAAGTAAGCCTACACTTACTTCTTTGAGGAATCACCATCCTGTTTTCCACAGTTATAGTAATTTCCAGTCCCACCAACAGTGCAGTGTGTCAGGGTTTATTTCTCTCTGCATCCACACCAGCATCTACTGCTTTTTGACTTTGAATAATGGCCACTCTGACAGAGCAAAGGTGCTATCTCTTTGTGGTTTTAATTTGCATTTTCCTTTATGATTAATGATGCTGAACATTTGTTCATGTTTGTTGGCCATTCATCTATCTTCTCTGGCAAAACGTCTGTTCATGTCTTTATCCACCTTTTAATGGCATTTTTTCTTTCTGATTTTTGAATTCTGTGTAGATTCTGGACATTAGCCCCTTATTGGCTGAATAGTTTTGTGAATATTTTTCTCTATCATTCTGTAGCTTGTGTGTTGACAATCTCCTTCACTATGCAAAAGCATTTTAATTTAATCCAAGCTCTACTCATTTATTTTTGTTATTGCGTATTGTTTATGCTTTTTATTGCATATTGTTTATGTTTTCTTCTATAATTTTTTATGGATTCGTGTTTGATACTTAAGTCTTTTATTCATCTTCAATTAATTTTTATATATGGTGACAAAAATATAGTTTCTTTCTATGAATTATACTGTTTTCCCAGCACAATTTACTTAATAGGGCTTCCTTTCCCCAGTATATGTTATTGTCTGCTTTGTCAAAGATCAGTTGATCATAGGTGGAACACTTTATATGTGGGTACTGTATTCTGTTCCACTGGTCCATCCCTCTACTTTTATCCCAGTACCAGACTGTTTTGGTTATGATAGCCTTGTAGTATAATTCAAAGTCACATAATGTGATGCCTCCAAATTTGTTCTTTTTGTGTAAGGTTGCTTTAGCTATTTAGGCTGTTTTTTGGTTCCAAATGAAGCATAGAACTTTTTTTAGATCTGTGAAATATTACATTGGTATTCTGATGAGGACTGCATTGAATCTGTAAATCACTTTGGGCAGTATCAACTTTTTAACAATGTTGATTTTACCAATCCATGCATAAGAGGCTCAATTATAAATGTGTAATGAACTATACATATTAGAACTATGTATGAACATTTTTTTAATTTCACACTTCATTATTTATATATTAATTTCACACTTCATTATTTATATATTAATTTCCTAATATTTATCTTTTGTAAAAAAATACTTCAAATCCTTTTTGCAGAGTTGGAGTACATGTATTACTTAAGAATGAATCAAGGAAAAAATGAACATTACATTAACAGAATTTTTATTTGGGGATTAAATTTAATGTTTAATTACAATTATATAGTTCTCATATATGGAAAAACAAGAGCAGAATTTGAGCTCAGCTTCACATGATTGTCACTAAATATTTTCCTTATGAGATACTGAAAAAGAAAAGCATAATTTTCAATAATTAAATAACACACCAAATTTTCATGTAATAATTTAGCAATCAGATTCACGGTTGACTTTTTACTTGAAGTCAGAGAGTAAGCTGTTCCATGTGAATGTAAATGGGTATGTCTGAGCAATTAAAAATGATATATAAAAGAACAATATGCAATAAATATAAATTTAGTATCTATAAAAATTTTGTGAGGTAAACCTCCTTTGTATTTTTAACTTTATAAGGAACTTTATGTAAAGTTTTATAAGTGATTTTTCTAGAGGATGGTATTAACACTCTTGCTAAATTCTCTAATTTATATGTAAATTAGTATTTTTTTTTTTTAAGCGATGGGATCTTGCTCTGTTGTCAAAGTTGGGAGTCCAGTGGTACAATCATAGCTCACCATAGCCTTGAATTCTTGGGCTCAAGCAATTCTCACACCTTGGCCTCCCAAAGTGCTAGGATTAAAGGTATGAGCCACTAAACCCAGCCTATCTGAAGATTATTTCAAACTTTATACATAAAAAGCATTTCATTTGGTCATTCTTGCTTTTATAAATGAACAAGTATTTTATTCATTTGTTCTTGCTTCACTTTGTTGGCTACAGCTTTTAGTACAATGTTGGGCAGCCTTTGTGATAACGAACATCCTTGCTTTGCTTCCTATCTGAAAGGGAATATTTCAAATTCAGCATAATTATGATTCTGTACAATTTTTGGTAGATATTGTTTTCAGATTAAAAAAGTCCATTTCTAATTTACCAAGTAAACATGCAAATACTGAGAATTTTCAACCCTTTACCACAACACTTTACCATTATTTTGCTAACGTAATTACTTTTCTAATGTTAAATTGCTATTTTAATATAGGAATTAACTTCAGCTTGATGATAGCCTTTACCCATGCTATTTGACTTGGTCATTTTAAAATTATGATTTTCTATCTATGTTGATATGTGACATTGTCCTATTATATTATTTTGGATTTATGTTATACCACCCTCATAAGGAATATTTCCTTATTTTTCTATATTATGGAAGATTAATTTATAATAGCAAAGTAATCAACTTTTAATGAAATACATTATTTCTTCTAATTTCAACCCTTAATGATTCTTCTCTCTGTTCAATGAACATTTCCTTACTTTCTGTATCTCTAAAGATAGAAATAACTAGAATAGTATTTGTCGCCCTTTACACTAATTCATTTTTACATATAAATGCTCTGTACTGCTACCTCTTTTGAAACTGTGCTCCCATTTGTTTTCTAACCTTAAAAAACAATCAATTGTACAAGGAAAAGAATAGTATTTCAAGAAGCTTTTCTCTGGAAATATAAAATTCACTTCTTTTGACTAAGGATGAACGAGTCTCTACAAAATACTTAAGCCAAAGTAGTGCCTGAATTATCAAAACGAATCTTACAGTAAGCACACAATAACATTTAGACTTTATGTGTACATGTAACAAAGTCATATAAAATTTAACTTAGAGTACATTTATGGCTCTGGGCCATAAAGCTCTTGGGCTCGTAGCTATGTCATGTTTTTATTTAGAAACTATGAATACATGTATAAAAATAACTATTTTATTTTTATTTTAAATAATTGAAATTTTAATCGTCATGGATAAAGTAAACTGCTTTTCCACCCTTTGGAACAAGAGAGTGTTTGGCTGTATTTCAAAATTTAGAAAGATTTTAAAGAGCTCTTTCTGTAGGCACTGTGAGTTCAGGAGCATTCACATCTAATTAGATGACCGATCAGTTTGAAAGTTGGACTGTTAGGAACGTGACAGGTTCTCTGTTGGTCTGTTATTTTGCTGTTTCAGGAGAAGCTCAATTTCCTGACGGATATCTGTACCCCCAAAAGAAAATAATTTAAAAATCTCTTAAATTTTTAGAAAACTTTATGTGTGTGGCTATGTATGCTTATATGTACTACAAATTAACAGATTTTAAAAGTATGTACAGGTAAAGATCCACTTAGCGAGTGCTGTGTATCTCAATAGAGAAACTATATAAAAATAGAATGACTGAATATTACTTTTCATCTGCTAATCAGAAATTAAATAAAACATATTTCATAAAGAGAAATGAATAGATTTTAATATCTAAGATACAATTTATTTCTGTATGCTTTTATTAAACATTAACTACTCCATGTAACAAAAGTCAGTTTTTTAAATTACAGTATTAAAATAAAACAGAAAAAGTTAACATTCAACTCAGATAAATATTAATAACAGCAGTTTTTGACAAAACTTGTCCTTAAAGGAAGCAATAAAATGTTTGGTTTCTATACAGTCGAAACAATTAGACTGAACCATAAAAACAAATAACTTATAAATGATCCCTTATGATTCATGCATTGCATACATTAAATCACTTTGTATTTTACCAGTTATATTAGTTTATGGAATTCAAGCATATAGTTTGTTTTGAATTAAGAAATCAATTATTTGCTTTATTTACTTATGATCATAACAGTCTAAACTGTTATAAGTCAAATGGTAAAAACAGCTCTAATGAGTACCTGAGGAAGATTTTGAAAGCATTCCTACCCAAGAATTAACAAAATTATTAGAGATAATTGCTAACACAGTTGGCCCTTCACATCTATGAGTTCTGTATCCACAGATTTAAGCAACTGCAAATTTAAAATATTTGAAAAAAAAGTCTCCACTAGACCTTTTTTCTTGTCATTATTCCCCCCTCAACACAGGAAAACAACTATTTACACAGTATTTACATGGTATTAAACATTATAAGTAATCCAGAGATGATTTAATGCAGATGGGAGGGTGCACATAAGTTACATTGCGACTACTACACCACTTTATATCAGGGGTATCCACGGGAGTTCCTGGAACAAATCCCCCACAGATGCTGAGGGATGACTGTAAATATTTTTTAAAGGAGAAACAAACAAACAGATATTCATATAATTATAAACTACTAAATCATTATTACATCAGATTCCAAACACAGATCAGATTCCACATTCTTCCATGGAGAATAACATTTAGAACGAAGACAGAATCTGTTTTATCTTACTGTGAAATCTGATTGCCATTGGCTGGTTGGGGTAACACGTTGGGGAATCCCCAAAACCTCAGCAGTCAAGTCTGCTGTCTACAATAGGAGCAACACAGAAAATGTTGGTGTATGTGTTGAGGATTTGTTGACTTTGTTTTTATAGACTTTTCCCTAATCTTGGAAATACTTCATAAAACTTATTTTCTGTAATGGTGGGTTCAAATACATACACTACATAAGCAATGACAAAAATTCCTCTGTAGTACTTAACAAAACTGTAAAGTTCAACAAAACTTTAGTAAAACACGATATGTTATAGAAAATCATCAGGTATGTCATATTTATTCCTATACAACAGCACATAGTGGTTAACTAGGTAAGAAATAAGAAAAAAAATCCACAGGCTATATTTGTATGGCTGTTCCTTGAAGGTGTCTGGTTATATCAAAACATCATTATAGTGATTTATTCTTGTACAGTCCCCTAAAAAGTAGTCATATTATCACTACTGTACTAATTTCTTATGGCCTGATCATTCTCAAAGAAATGGAAAATTCTTAAATTATAAATAATTTAACATTAATGATGCCTCTTTCCTAAAACATGGTATTTTACTTCAAAACCACTGTTTTAAAAGCAAATTTTATCATCTGATGGGCTGTTTTATAATAAATTTCCATGCTAATTTATGTTTCTGAATGGATGACTTTATACTCTGAAAATTTATTTGCATTTTTTTCATTGCCCTATTGTTCCTTTTAATAGGATTAAATATCTAAGAAATAGCATTTATGTAACAGGATTTATGTTAGAGGTTTTTACTATAGTTATATATCAACTATAAAAATAGGGTGCATTTTATTATTTAGCTTATAAAAGGATTCATTTTTAGCATATATGGTAGCAATTAATCACAAGTATTTTAACCTAAAGATACAATAAAATGAAGAAATTTTATATACAATAATTTAAACTATTGTCTTTTAGAAATATTATTTTCATCATTATTAGGAAGCATTAAAGTTAATTTAAAGCCAAACTTCAGGACTTATTTTACTTGTGAAAGAATTTGCATTTCCACCATTTCTAAAATCTAAAATGGTTCAATAAATTTTCTCTATGCTTTTGTTAAAAATAACTTAAAATATTAAAAAAAAATCCAATGATAGTAACTTTCTTGTTTCTTAGATGGTAATTGGTCTCTGATTAAATAATAAATAATGAAAATACATTAAAGACTGACAAAATATCCTCAATATATTGATATTTAGGGCATCAGATCTTCATAGTAATTCTGAAACAACTGCTTTCCTAATAATTGAGAAGCAATTTTAACTTTAACTTTTAAAAAAAGTATATTTCATAGCTTCTAAAGTCTGAAATTCAGCATAGTAAAGCAAAAACACTGTACATGAGAAACAGTTATGTTTTAGGTAACAAAAGCTCCACAAATGATGATGCATATTGTGCTAAAGAAAGCAGGCCTTCCTAACACAACGGTCACAGTAAGGCTTAAGGTATCTTATTTTATTTTTAATTTTTAAAAATAGATTATTATTTAAAGTTTTGGGTTCACAGAAAAATTGAGAGAGGTACAGTGATTTTATTATTCTTAAAAATGTCATCATTATTTGAGAGTCATCCAGAGTCTGAACGCTAATACAACGAAGTTGCCTGAAGCACTGAAAAATGTACAAAAAAAATCCTGAAAGATAATAATGTACATGTTTAGTTCTTATCAAATACACACACAGTCTTATTTCTTGGTGCTGAGGGTTCAAACATAACATAACTGTGTACTAACTTCTTTATGTAACACAAGCATAATTCATTTTATGAACACAAGCAATTTTCATTTTATACTTATAAAATGAAACTTTAACTGCCATAGAATCAAAATTTCACTTTCAGTCAGAAATGCAGTAAATTATGCCAGAAGGAATACTGTTCACACAATTTTTCCTCCAGGTATTTTCTCAGTGCAGTATTGTGAGGGGAAGCGATGATAATATCTCTGTGATGCAAAAATTATTTTTATTAAAGTTAACAGTAACAATGCATAATGATTTGGGCAGTTTTTTCCCACCCAAAAGGCATTTATTAAAATTAGCTGATTCAATAATTGTTAATCAATGCATTAAGAAATAGGCAGCTAGTGATTTAACGTATAAGTTGCTCTTTCCTTAATGTATTTTTCAGACCACTTATGAGTCAGCTCTAGATAAAGACCTGGTTTATGAGGGCGGTAATCGAGGTACACCGTGTTACTGGTTCTTTTGGGAACAGCTTTTTCAATCTGAGTTCCTTCGTGCCACTCATTAAAAGATGTGATAGAAACTAAACTGGGATGCGTCTGAAGTGCGGCACTCAGAGCAGTTTCATAATACTTCCCATTGATTCGGTTCCGAGTGTTCTGAGTATTCCATGGACGGATGCTGGTATCTATGTATCCTGGGCCCACACTTGGGATAAATATTAAGTTGTGCTTATCACAAAAGAATTTTAAGCTAGCCCAATTCTGATGTGATGAGCCATAAGTAAAGCCATTTGTGGCAAAATATGTGTAAATTCCATCAAAACCACTTTGAAGAATGTCATATTTATGTTTTTCTTCTACTAGAAGTGCAATAAACAATCCATCATAAGGCGAACTGCGAATACTTTGAGACCCTGAGGCGGTTAACAGATTGGCCCATTTTTCGGGCGTGGTGATATAAGAATCATAGACATAAAACATAGGAAGAGCTTTGCCGGTCTTTGTCTTGTACCTGTAAAATGCTGGGTGACTTCCATATCTGGAACACAAGCATACATAAAAATGAAATGAATATTCACAACCCATTTCCATAGACAAAAACTGTTTACATGCTGAAAATGAAGGAATCAGTGAGGTTTAAGCACATTGCTCCATTTCTTCAGGGAATCCATTATGTAAGTATAATAATTGAAAATGCATTTTTAATTTTACACATTAGAAAATTAGGTACTGGATGCATTACCAAATAAGAGATTAATTATCTCATATTGAGATTTACAAAAAATGATTAATGCCATAAAAGCCTATTATTTTCTATATGAATACATAAACTGCTTTTTTTGTATCAGTAGTAATTGTGCCACTGTTACTGACAAGCATCTCTGTGCTAGTGCAACATCTCTCAGACTGTGATCAGTAACATCCTTTAACAAAACGAAACTGTATTCACAAACTCTTTTTTTTTTGGTAAAGACTAGATATAAATGAAAAGATTAATTATGGGTCCAGCACTAAAAAGTAGTTTACATTTCATAATCTGAACCTTCTCTTTAAAAAGGTATAACTGTATTTCTAAAGATTTAAAAAATACTATCAATTTAAAATTTCAATGATAGAAACCCTAAACAGCCTTATAAACCTTGTAAAATAGTAAAAAGTAGAAAATAGTAAAAGTAGAAAGCAAATTGAAAAGAACTTGAGAAGTGTTCCTCAAAATGATTATGAGATTCATTTTAAACAGTTCAAATTAATTTTATTAAAAATATCAGATTGTAAATCATTCAAATCTCTCAAAAATAATTTAATGGACTCTTATTATAACAATAATTATTAGAGGATCATATAACAGTATTTATAAACATTGAAGAAACTCACTTGTCTATAATATACTTGACATTTTTGTACATGTTTTGATCATCTCGATTGCTATATGGTTCTATGTGAAAAGTGACCTAAAACAAACAAACAAAAGTATCAATTAGAGAAAAAACTATCTGTAGTCTAAAAATAAAAATGAAAGTATATTCCATATATTTATTAAAGTGACTGACTTAATAATCTTAATTTAAGATGAGTATTTTTTGAACACAGAAGTTACCAGAAAATTCTTAGTAATAACATTTACTAAGAATTTCTTCAGCTATATAATATACTAATCATTTTATACTTATTACCTCAGTTAATCTTCATAGCTCCATAAGGTAGTTACTATAATTTCCATTTTCTAAATGAGGCAATCAAAGTTAAGATAGGTTCAGTAATTTGCCCTGAGTTACCTACTTAGAAGCATACAGGCAATCTGAATTAGCTCAAATGCTCAACCACTGTGCAATGCTTTTTTTATATGTTTATTTCTTATAAAACTATCTTATTTACTTGTATTCTATACAAAATATGTAAGAATATGCCATATAGTCAAACATATCTTCTTTTGAAGAAATGCAAAATATATATGTGTGTGTGTGTATATATATATATATATATATATATGATCCAGAAAAATCTGGATTCTTTTTTCAGGTATGTGAACATTAAGTTTATATTTAAAAGGAGTCAATAGTAAATATCTTTAAATGAAAAATTCTTCTACTTCATTAAGATAGCATTTTACAAAACAATCTGCATTTAATTTGTGCTATTATTTAAGGAATATATAATGAACTGAAAAAATACCCATTAGTGCTATGAAGGACAATAATTTTCTTGACGCGTGAATTATTGAGATGTTCATTTCTCTAAGACAATAGTAGAAAGTAGTAACTAAAAATATTTTTAGAATACTGTGCACAGATTTAAATTTTTTAACTAAAAACAGTCAGCTGTGCATAAATCAATAAAAACTAATTATGGCTAGTGAAACCACTTAGTATGCCACTTCTAAAGTAATGTAGATAATACCGATGATAATTACCATAAATGAAAATTTTTGCAAACAAAGAATTTTAGGATTTTCACTTTTATTCCTAATTTTACTGATTTACCAGCAGCAATTAAAAATCTTTATGGAAATTTAATAAATTTCTTGCTACTGTTTTCATTTTAGGTCTCGGATGTCATGTAGTTCTTCTGAAACTAGAGACTTCTACTGTGATATAAAACCTTGTTTTCAGTCACCCAATTAAATCAAAAGGTATTTTCCATTAATCAGTGCTGTTCATTTTCACAGAATCTATTTTAAAGGTCAGACAGTATTTAGTGAAAATATAATTCCCTACTTTTAATAACATGAGATTACACTAATATTACATGAAAGAAGTTTTTGTCAGCAACTAAGGTCAAATTCATTTTTGCAATATATTGTTAGTATTCCCAGGGCAGTTTGATTGTTCAGTAGTTTTAGTATCTGCTTTTTAACTTCAGTTGAAAGAAAACTGCCAAATACATAAATATTTTCAGACTCTTATATAATGTTACCTTGGGTAATTTTTCCTTCAGATAGAACATTACATTTTCTAAATTTCCGTTTTATATAAAAAGGACACCACATTTAAGCAAATATCCTTTACTAAAATGAATTTAACTTTAAAGCTGTAAATTTTAAAGATAAAGTGCTTTTTTTGTGAAGTGCAAATCCCTATATTTGCAAAACCAAAAAGCCAAACCATTCCCCCAATTCATGTTCTAATTTTGACCTTGCCAGTGTCTTTTCTAACCTGCAGCCAAAGTGAAAAATCGGGCCATTATTTTTCTCCTTCTCCAACACCTCCCTTCTCTATGTTCACCCTTACAAACACTCCAGTCTTTGCTACTGCAGAAATGAGGTAGGTCTTCCTACTCCTATGTGACACACTCATACTTTGTACTTTTCTCTTCTTGCAGTTTACTCATCTTGCCTAATCTCCCATAGGTTGCAAGGTCTCCACAGGACAGATCTAATACGTATCTTCTTAATATTGCCATCATCTGGAACAGTATCTGGCACAAAACAGCAATAAAAGAATGCATGCAAAAATAAATGGATGAATGATTTTCATGCATAAATGGACAACACTCAAATTAGACTCTAAGCTTTGCCAATAATACTCTACTTAGGTAAGATTCACCAAGTTTCCACTATAAATTCATGGTGTTCATTTAGGAACACGGAGGAAAAAAGTGAGATCATAGATAATATATTTCAAATGAATCTGAAAAATCACTTAAGAAACAGTCACAGACATACTTGTATGCAGGAGTCACCTGGTCAAAAATCTGCATGTCTTAAGAAATAATGACTCAGGAGGGTGATTGGTGGGATTACACCTAGGGTGCATCTTACAAGGGTTCATGTGTAACTTAGTAAATGTAGAATATAAATTTCTTAACACAATAACTAAGAAAATGCCAGGAAGGCTATGTTAACCAGTGTGACGAAAACATATCAAATGGTATATAAAACCAGTGTATGGTGCCCCATGATCACATTAATGTACACAGCTACGATTTAATAAAAAAAAAAAAAAGGAAAGAAAGAATGACTCCTATATATAGAAGTATATGGAAATGAATAATGAACGCTGATAAGCCAAAAGTATGTGATTCATGCATAAAGTAGAAGGAAAACTTGCTACTCTAAAATAAAAAACCAGATTTATTAAAATGCAAGACCATAAGTGGCTGAGTTGGTTTCACCCTACAATACTGAGCAAAGGTCTAAGAACCACTGGATCTACTTGATTTCTTTTACCTAAATGGATGATTTAATTCAGTCAGGTTTCGATGTGATGACGCTGTATAACAAATAGACCAACCATCTCAATGGCTTACAAAGACACGCGTTTGCTTCTTGAACATAAAGTTAAAAGCTGGCTGTGCTCTAGGATGTGGACCTTGTTCAAATTAACTTCCTGTATCTGTCATTCTGGGTCCTTGCCAAAAGGGGGCACAACCACACAAGCACAACAAGGCAGAGACTGTGTCTTCTCACAGCTTGTGGGTGAAAGCAAGCCATGAGGCCAGACCCAACAACAGTAAGATAGAACGACAGGGGCGGCGCCTGTGGCTCAGTCGGTAAGGCGCTGGTCCCATATACCGAGGGTGGCGGGTTCAAACCTGACCCCGGCCAAACTGCAACCAAAAAATAGCCAGGCGTTGTAGCGGGTGCCTGTAGTCCCAGCTACTCGGGAGGCTGAGGCAAGAGAATCGCTTAAGCCCAGGAGTTGGAGGTTGCTGTGAGCTGTGTGAGGCCACGGCACTCTACCGAGGGCCATAAAGTGAGACTCTGTCTCTACAAAAAAAAAAAAAAAAGAACGACAGGACACACATTCATTCTGCCTGTGGAATGGGAAGAAAACAGGGACATTCGCTAAACAATGACAGAAAATACCAAACAACTCCACTATGTCTTGCTCAAAACATTATTTCACTGCTGTGTTCTTAACAGAGAGACAAGATATAGTGGACAGGATCCAGCTGAGAGTTACTAGATGACAGCTCTTGCTTCAGCAAATATGCAGACGAGTATATGACACATAAAATAATATTCTAAACCTCTCTGAAAAATCATGACAGATTTTAGTTTTACTCCTTTGTATTTCCAAAAAAATCCATATTTGCTAAGAATAATGCGAAACAAGTAACTAAAGTACTAAACACTTGTTATTCTTGCTTATTTGTTTATATCATTATAATAATTTATAAAGCACTCACCTAAAATAACTCTTGTTTTAAGTTAATCAACTTTGAAATTACAAAGTAATTAGTGACTAATACTAGTTAAAATATTATTGAACAATAAAGAGTTAAATCCAAGCCAAGAATGAGGAACACAATAATAAAGATTAAAGTAGAATTAATACATGGCAATTATTAGAATTATTTTAAAAATAAAACTGATAAGTGGAAAGGTTGTTTGGGGGGAAGAGCTATTATTAATCTAATTGGGGTAAAAGGGCAGATTATTTCCTTGCTTTAAAGATTAGCAAGAAATAGACAAGTTACTAATGGACTCACTGTAGACTTAGAGTTTAGAGGTCAGTTATGTGGATTGTAGGCCTTAATTTATCAGCACAGAACTCACAACATTATTCATCTTTTTGTATCATATTGCCTCAGTACTTTAAATAATGTCATTAATTAAACATACTAACAGTCCTTTATATATCAGCAAACAAAAGGGAAAGTTTTCCATTCTTTAACAAAAACAAGATTACATTTTAATTATAAAAATAAGATCTGTCCATAATATCACAGAAAAATCCAATAGAGGTATTTTATGGTTTCATCCTGTCATTTCATAAATGAGGGGGATGAGCCTAGAACTGCAGAAAGACAGATTCCAGAAGGACTTGGCTGGATAAGCTCCAATCTCCTGGTTCCAGGTCTATTCTTCTTTACATTATGAAGAGTTCTTTCCCAAATGTGAAGCCAAGAAATTGTTCCAAAAATTTTGGAAGACATTAGTCTATCAAGTTCCAAATTTTTCTGATCATTACTTATAAAATCTGAAACAAATACCATTGGCAACATTCACAAAGACAATTAGTGGTTGCGCTCTTCGCCACGCACTCCTACACAGAAGCTTCAAACAAGAGACAGACCAATCTATCTTCATGCACCAGAACATTTTCACTTTACCTTTAAAAACCTCCTAAACAACTAAAACAGCCAGTGTCTTGAGCTCCCATCTCCCAGGATTATAGCAGGGCCTGGACAGAAGAGTGGCCCTTGGACCTGTTTTGCAGAAGATAAATCAATCACTTATCCAGATTCAGACTGGGTGCCAGAACCAGGAGGCTTGTGTATTTGCAGATTTCAAATGCCAATGAAAACGCACTGAATGGAACTGGGGGACATGGCAGGTGACAGCTCTTGCCAGTCAGCTAATTTGAGAGATGCTGTCTTAACAGTTTCAGGATTGTAAAGCAGAAAGAGGCTGCTTTATGGAAAGGAATAAAAAAATGCTGCCTAGTTAGCTATTTCTCTCTTCCCTAGAGCTCCATATCTATTCTCCAATAACTACTAACTCTCTAAGTTACAAAAGGAAAATTAAAACTACTTTTTCACATTTTTATTTGAAACAAAATATTTCAACAGTGATCCACATCACCTCTTAACAAAGTTCAATTACCAATACTGGAAAAGCTAGACTGTCCTCCATTAGATATACAAAGCAAGAAATTACAGAGCCAAAGAAAGCTCCAGCAATTTTTAAAGAGTGACAGCAATCTGGGAACTCAGGGTAAATGGTCCCCAGTTAAAAGACACTCAAATTCACATTTTCACTAAGAGCTGCAAACACATTTATGATATATAAGAATAAACTCTAAGAAACATGGGCAATCAGAGGCTAAGAGATCTTAGATTTGAAACATGAAGGCCTAAGGACATGGAACAGGGTGGAGACTGCAGAAAAGCCCCCTAAACAGTCTCCCAGGACAACATCATGAACAGCATTCCCTTACACTTGACTTGAGGGGATTCCTGGATCACATACTAATTCCCATGTTAAGTGCCTTGTTTCTGGACTCTTGTCTTCTACGCTGAAACTAATTTCATTCCCTTTAATTTCTGTCATTTTGTAGTATGTATTATTCATGAATGAATGTCAGCTTTCCTCCTGTTAAATAAACATTTTTTAAAAGTCTTATTTTATTCCAACATATTCATAAACCTTTTGGGATTAGTCTGTCAAATTCTGTATCTAAAATCTCATTGGAATAAGGATTGTATTAAATTTACACATTTTATTAAATAAATATTGCCCTTCCTGCAATTTTGAAGCTTCCCATAAAATTCACATTTCTCCATTTATGCAGGTCTTGCATATCTTCTGATAAAATGCCAAGCACTTCTATGTACATACGTTGATGCTATTTTCAATGTACTTTTTCCTATTTTTTTCTTCTTTATTATTATTTTTATTTCAGATTAATGTGAGGGTACAAATGTTTAGGTTACGATATTTGCATTTGTTAGGTAAGGTCTCTGCTGTAGTTGTGTCTCACACCCAGGAGGTGTGCCTATGTTGTGCCCATCAGGGGAGAGCACACCCATCTCCTTCCTTCCTCCTTCCCCCAGCTTGAATTAAATTGAGTTGTTCTCTTGTGTGGGCATGTATTAGTACATCTACTGGCTTCATATTAGTATTGAATAATTGGATGCTTGCTTTTCCACTCTTGTGATACTCTACTAAAGAGAATGTTCTCCAACTCTATCTAGGTTAATACCAAAGATGTAAAGTCTCCATCTTTTTATGGCTAAATACTATTCCATAGTGTACTATAATACAGGAACCCTACAGAATTACATATTTTTTGGTTCCAGCTATTTTTCTGAACTCACTATTTCTGATAGTTTTTAGATAATTTTCATGGGTTTTATAAATATTTGAAATTTGCGAATGATCATTTTATTTAGAACATTTTTCTTTGCATTTTTTGGTCAGACTACTTTGTCTAGATTTGCTAAACTAATACTAGTGATGGAGGCCCACTCTTATATTGATCTGGTTGAACAGCATGACACTACTGTTTTTCCTTTAGTATGACATTTGATGTAAGTTATTAAAAGACTCTTTATCAAGTTAAAGAACTTTGGTTATTGAGAATTTTATTAGCAATGAATTTTTAAGTTCCTCAATTTTCAGTATCCAATAACACTGCCATGTTAATCCCTTTAAATAATCAATGAAGTTTTGCTCACTTAGTGCTTACTCTGTGCCAGACACTAAGTGTTTTATCTATAATTCACAATAGTTTAACATAATAAATTGCACACGAACTTTATTTCCACCCTGTATTACTTCATGTTATCTGTATAACCACTCTGTGCGCTGGATTTCGTTACTATTTCCATTTTAGAGATGAGGAAACTGATGCACAAGTGTTACACATAAAGGTAGGAAGTAGTTGAGCTGGGACTGAATGCAGGCAATGTAAATTCAGATTTCATGCTCTGGGAACTTCATAAATCCTTGCTAATAAACACTTCTTATCTAAATTTTCTATAGGAATTCTGCAAATATTTCATAGTGAGATCAGTCTATAAATGTTTTGTGATGTCCTTGTTTAGTTTTAAGTAAAAACTGTGCTATCATTTTAGGATAAATATGGTGGTTTTCTACAGTCCAAGATGGCCCTCATTCCCATCTCCTGATTTCGAATCTTCACAATTCCCTCCTACACTGTACCAGGGCCTGATTTTGCAGTAAATAAAACAAAAGAACAGACCAGCAGTGATAGGGTGTCATTTTTAAGATTTTAAGTAAACAAACAAACAACAATAACAAATATTGTGGCTTCTATATTCACATATTCTTTTCTGGGAAAGCCACATGGAGAAATTGAAAATCCCAGTTCACCCACCACATGCAAAAGCTTGTAAGTGGGTCTCCCAGCTGCAGCACCAGCCCACAGCTCCTTTTCAACCTCCCTGAGAGACCGTGACTGAACCAGACCCAGCCAGCTGACCCATTTCCAGATTCTTGACCTTAGAAAGTGTTCGCTGCTTTAAGCTACCGAGTTTTGAGGCTAATAAGTATGCTTTATATTCTATTTCAATTACAATAATCAACTGTTTCTCAAAGGTCTTAAACAGAATTGCCACATAAATCTGGAGCTTTGGGGAAGACATTTGTTCAATTACCTTTTATATTTTTTTTTTCAGGATAATTAGTCAATTCACATTGTTTAAACTCTCTTTCTGCACCAGAAAATTAACTTTTCAAAATACTTTCCTAGAGAACTACCCATTTCTTAAAAAGTATACACATAAAAAAAAAAATGTAAACTCTCTTCTGTACCTGCAGATATACCCCCTTTTAATTTCTGATATCATGTTCTCTGTTTTTTTTTCTGCTTTAGTTTCAACAATGGATTTGCCTATTTTGCCTTTCCCCAAAAGTGAAAAATGAATCAAGATGGTTTATGCAGGCTGCTGATTTTGAAGGTCTGTGTTACATTAATTTCCTACTTCAGCCTCATTAGTTCTTTCTTCTGCTTTATTGTCCCTACCCCATTGATACTGACAACATAAAACTCTCTGTGCTGTTCATTTGTATATCATCTTAAATTTCGGTTTTGATATTTTTTCTTTAAAACAAGTGTTATTTTTAATTACAATTTTATAATTAACATTTAAAAAATTTTATATTTTTTAATGGTTTGGACTTAATTATTTACTTTCAGTGGCACTGAATATGTCCCAAGAAGGCAGACTCGACAGCTGTCATTTTTAGAAATTTATTAGAATTAATGTTGTTATCCACAACATGACTAATTTTTGATTAAATTATTCTGTGTAGTGCTATTTAAATCCTTTTAATGATGAATTCTGTAAGCTTTCATGATTCATTCATTTCTGAAATAAATACATAAAATCTTATGCTGTGAAAAATCCTCATTCATTTGTAACACACTGTAGCATCTGGGTAGAATATACTTGATCTTTAAGCTGTCTTCAGACTTCTGCCTGCATGCTATATATATAGTTGTGTGTATGTACATGGTAAAGTTAAATGAAAACCAGATTCTGAAAAATATTTGAGCAATAGTTTATTTTCTATTTTATAAACATGTGAAGTCACATGGTTAACAATACTTTTTAGTAGATTTTTGATATCTAAGACATTTAGACACATAAATCTTCCCTAATTTCTATTTTATCTTCATAAAAGAACCTTTCAATCCTCTTTTTCTGCTAAAACAATAGATTAATATAAAAAATAATTCAAAAAATAATAAGGCGAACCTAAAATATAATTTAGACAAAGTTTGGAACTCGTATTAATTATAAAATTTTTTTATGAAATAAATATAGTACTATTAAAAATGCCAAGTCATTATGTTTACAACGCCTTTCATTAAAATGACTACTCCAAACACTGCTATTACTATCCTCTTATCCAAAAAAATTAACATATGTATATACTTGAAAATAAAATAAAATACACTACCTTCAGATTGTATTTATGAGCTTTATCCAAAATAGTTGGTACCAAGCTTTCTGTAGGTTCTCCATTGTCATCACTTGCATCAGGTGGGTACCAAGACAGGGCTAATACACCTAACAGAAGTGACCACAAAGAAAAGAAAAGAAAAAAAAAGACAGGAACATGAATGGCTGCAAGTAATGTGAAGAAGGCAAAGTAAATACCAAATGGTTAATTACAAAAAAGGAAACATATTCACAAGAGGTTTTGCTAAATTCCTTCAGAATATATATGGTTATTGACTACTCTGTATAGTTGTTATCTACGAACTCTTTATTGGGCATTAATACTTTTTTGTAAAACTTTAAAAGACTATACTTTTTAGAATAAGTTTTAGGCTCACCGTACACAGCAAAGAAAGTACAGCGTTCTCATATTCTCCTGCTCGACCCACCTCCCACCCCATTTCCCTATTGTGGATTTCTTGCATTAATTCCTGTGGTACATTTGCTACACTTGATAAACCAATACTGATAAACTCATTAATCCCCCTCCTTCCCCCTCCCTCCCCTCCCTTTCCCCTTTCTCCCTATTCTTAGGTTATAACTGGGTTATAGCTTTCATGTGAAGGTCCTACATTAGTTTCATAATAAGGGTGAGTACATTGGGTACTTTTTCTTCCATTCTTGAGACACTTTACTAAGAAGAATATGTTCCAGCTCCATCCATGTAAACATGAAAGAGGTAAAGTCTCCATCTTTCTTTAAGGCTGCATATTATTCCATGGTGTACATATACCACAATTTATTGATCCTAGTAAATGTGGAATGTAAAGGTCTTAGCAAAATAACTAAGAAAATGCTACAAAAGCTATGTTAACTAATGTGATGAAAATGTGTCAAACGATCTATGAACCAAGTGTATGGTGCCCCACGATCATACTAATGTACACAGCTATGGTTTAATAAAAATAAATAAAAATAAAATAAATAAATAAATAAATAAAAATACTGATAAACTGTTATTAACTAAAGTCAATAGTTTACCTTACGGGCTGCCCTTTGTGTTGTAGTACAATTCCACGGTTTTGTCAATCCATTATCAGATGCCCACCACTGCAGTATCAGATAGACTAGTTTCATTGCTCTATAAACCCCTGTG
This sequence comes from Nycticebus coucang, assembly GCF_027406575.1. Taxonomy (NCBI): domain Eukaryota; kingdom Metazoa; phylum Chordata; class Mammalia; order Primates; family Lorisidae; genus Nycticebus; species Nycticebus coucang. Next base: position 71,105,814 of record NC_069784.1, on the reverse strand, counting down.
CACCACCCATTCATCCTTTCTCCCTGCCCCCGGCAATAACTGGTATTTTTACTGTCTATGACTCTGCTTTTTCCAGAATGCCACACTATTAGAACCATAAAGTCATGGCTGTCGAGGGCGGGCTTCATCCACACAGCAATCTGCATTTTAGAGTCCTTCTTGCCTTTTTATAACTTAATAGCTCATTTCTTTTTACTGCTGATAACATCCTACTGTATGGATGAATACCATTCACCCACTGATGGACCTCTTGGTAGCTTCCAATTTTTGGCAGTACTGAACAGAATTGCTATAAATATTTATCACTGGTTTTTGGGTGAATCAATATGTTTTAACAAAAGATTGAGAAGATATAAAATTATTATACTTCCTCTCTGTAGTACTTAATTTATTTTTGGACTTCTGTATTACAAAATAAGTATTAGAAACATAGATTAGCATAACTGGACATAGAATATTTAAGGTCAACTATTCAAACCATCATTACATATATAAAGAAATGACTGATCACTACAAAATGGCATTGATTTCTAGATCAATCGACAGACTCTTTAAGGCCAGGAAAGAATAACAATGGTACCAAAAGAGAAGCATGTGGAGATTAGTAAATGGAAGGTCAGAAACAACCAGGGAACTAAATTTTAAGACCTAAATTTTGTGGCTGTCATGCTATATAAACATGAGTCCCATTTAAAGAAACAAAATGGAACTTTCACCAAAGTTAACAGAAAACAAATATACATCCATATCTCTTATCAACTCTAAAAACAGGAATAGCAACAAGAACATGAGAGGTGAACAAAATAACCTATAATCTATGGGGCTTCAGGGATGCTCTGGCCAGCGAAGAAGGAGTCGTAACTCAGAGAACTGGTGAGGAAAGCACCTACAGACGACTAATCCAACATTTACGCTCCTGCCAGTCCCGTTGTAATAAGAATAGCACCAATGAAAAGTGAAGTAAAAATGTTCTTGAAAAGAGACTTAAAAAACATTATTTTATGCAAAAAATAAATGATGAAAAAGAACATAAGTAGTAAAGAAAGAACACACAACAGAAAGATTATGCAATGAAGCATGTGCAAATTATGAGCAAAGCGTTCTTGGATGAAATTAAAAACAACAAAATGAGAGTACTGTTTCTACTAATAGTAAACTAGTCTCTATTAACAGTTGATCTAATAGTAGACCAAACAATCCTCATGAAGGTAACCAAAATTATTAAATGAAATGTGGGGAACAAAAACGTCTTAAAGCCAAGAGTGAGGAATTCCCTGGCCAAACTGAAGGGACATGTGAAGCCAGAGAGAAAGCTGAGCGAGGAAGCTGGTGGGCCTTGAGCATAACTTGCACAAGTTAATCAAGTCTCAGAACAGGGGATCACACCCCTGGTTATGGTGCTGGTGCAGTCCTCTAGCTTTACACTTAACTTAGGGGATCCAGCCTGCTATTCATTTATTTATTTATTTTAGACAGTCTCAAGCTGTCACCCATGGTAGAGTGCTGTAGCGTCACAGCTCACGTCAGCCTCAAAACTCTTGGGCTTAAGCGATTCTCTTGGCTCAGCCTCCGGAGTAGCTGAGATTACAGGCATCCACCAGAACGCCAGGCTATTTTTGTTGTTGTTGTTACAGTTGTCATTGTTGTTTTAGCTGACCCTGGCTGGATTTGAACCTGACAGCCTCAATATATGTGGCTGGCGTCCCATCCACTGAGCTATGGGCACTGCCCCAGACTGTTATTCTCTTTTTTTTTTTTTTTTTGTAGTTTTTGGCCGGGGCTGGGTTTGAACCCCGCACCTCTGGCATATGGGACCGGCGCCCTACTCCTTGAGCTACAGGCACCGCCCCAGACTGCTATTCTCAACCAAGCAAAAGTAAAAGCACTTTGTCTCTGGAGGAAGATGTATCCATGATCTCAATTTGCAAAAGCATTAAAAAAAAAAAAAGAATAGTGTACAATCAACTTGAAATGGTCACAAAATTATCACTTTTGCCCTTTTCCTATTTTATCTACTATTCTCTTTTTTTTTTTTTGAAAATGATATTTAGTATAATTCTCTTAGAGAAAATACTCTATTAATATAGTTTGGAAAGATTTTTTTTTTTTTTTCCCATTTTTTTTTTTTTATTGTTGGGGATTCATTGAGGGTACAATAAGCCAGTTACACTGATTACAATTGTTAGGTAAAGTCCCTCTTGCAATCATGTCTTGCCCCCATAAAGTGTGACACACACTAAGGCCCCACCCCCCTCCCTCCATCCCTCTTTTTTTGAGAGAAAGGGTAGTGTACCAGAATAAGCATGGGCTTAAACATGTATTAAAACATCTCATCACATATTAACAATACAAACTAAAGGAACATTAATTTGATTGGGCATAGTGGCTCACCCCTGTAATCCTAGCACTCTGGGAGGCCCAGGCTAGTAGATGGTTTGAGCTTAGGAGTTCAAAACAGCCTGAACAAGAGCGAGACCCCATCTCTACTAAAAATAGAAAAACCAGCTGGGCAAAGTGGCAGTTGCCTATAGACCCAGCTACTTGGGAAGCTGAGGCAGGAGGATCACTTGAGTCCAAGTTTGAGGTTGCTGTGAGTTATGACACCAATGCACCTACCCAGGGTGACAGAGTGAGACCTTGTCTTGGGAAAAAAACAAAACAAAACAATTTTTTGCTTCTGTGGCCTCACCATCAAAACATAGGCAGTTCTTACCTTTTAGGATATGTCCTAAGTATACACATAAAATTCCATTGCCTAGACCACAAGGTTCAATAAATGTTGGTTCCTTTTTCTATGATGTTCTCTGTGCTTTCCTCCCATTTTGCCAACTCTCTTCCAACCATAACCCCCAAGCATGGCACACACAGACACACACACACACACACACACACGGCTTTTTACATCTTAATATAATGATCTTCATTCCACCTTTTCTTTACTCTTTCTCCAGCTTCATTGTACCCCAGTTGTATGTTGTTCAAAATGATATATCAATTACATAGATTAAAATTAAAAAGAATTAAAAAGTTATGTCAACCAGCTACATTTCAAATGCACCATGGCCCACACAACCTAAGGTATTAGCACAGATAGAGGCCCCTTTTATTGTCACAGAAAGTTCTGCTGGATGGCACTGCCACACTAGTGATTATCCCAACACGGCAGCTAGCTCCCTCCAGTCCAGTGATTTCTCCTGCTCTCTAATCCTCTCTCTGGCTGTACTCTAAGGCTTGGGGAGGATGGCCTTTCTTTTCTTTACCCTGTCTTATTTCAGCTTCGCTACTGCATCAATTAGGACTTGCATCTATCTAGTTCTACTCCCACACTGTGCTCCACAGTCCAATTTACCTTCATACTGTCTTTTGGACTGTGGCACTCATCAGTTCTGAACCAGATAATAACAGTCCTATTCCTGAGAAGGGTGGGTCATTTGTAATGGTAGTGAATCCTTGATAGTAACCAGAAAGGTTTCTCTAAAACAAGCCAATAGTGTATTATTTCTAAGTAAAATCTATACTCTATATTTCTATTATTGTAAGTGCTTAACAAACTAGGGCATTTTAAAAGTCCATTCTTGAAATTCCAGCATGCTAAATGCAAAGAAAAAAAAATGCCCTATCACTCATGCCATCCCTTCTGTAGCTGTGGTCCCTCAACCCCCAACCCCCAGATTGGTACTAATTCAAGGCCTCTTACTAACCACTGCACTACATCATGGTCTAAACTCTGCCTCCTGTCCCATCCCATCCTGCTATCCTGGTCTGTGGAAAAACTATCTTCCACGAAACTGGTCCCTGTGACAAAAGGGTTCCCTGGCCTACTAGGAACCTAGCGGCATGGCAGGAGGAAGCCTCAGCCTCTCCCGGTGGCTCTGGGCCCTGCCCCTTTCCCCTCCCTCCCACTCATGGGAAAACTGCCTTTCATGAAACCAGTGGCAAAAAGGTTGGAGCCTACTCCTCTAACGCACTGTTGCAGGATCTACAACACAACTGATACCCAATAATATTTTGTTCCATAAAATGATGTATTTAAATAGGGTAAGAGTTAAAAATACAAGGTATAAAGTTAGATAGACCAAGGGAAGAAAGTCATAATTCTGTAATTTGATACACATATACCCCAGTTAAGTTATTTTACTTAAGTTTTCATACCTGTAAAATGGGCATAAATTCAGTTCATAATTCAAAGTCTGTTTTAAAAATTACAAATGGGAGAATGCATAACACAGTCACAGCTCTCAAGTTTCCAAAAAAGGATTACAAAATAACAATTTGTAACAATAAGACAGCATAATGGTAAATAAATTTTATACCTTTAACTCTGAGCTTATAATGAATGTGTTCCCTTATATATAGGAAACTTAACTAGTGCTGTCAAACATCCCGAACATTCTTTCTTTCAAACTAAAGATTTAAGAGAAACAAAGGCAAGCTTGTTTCTAGACATAGACACTCTGTCCTACTCAGGGCGACACAATTTCAACAAAAAATTATAAGGCACATCAAAAAGCAAGAAAAACACACCTGAACAGATAATGCAATAGGCAGAATCAGGTTCACATATAAAAAATGTGGAATCATCAAAGAGAAAATTTAAAATCACTATGAAGCCCTTTCCAATCCAATTTTTCTGCCACCCACATACTCCATAGCTCTTATTTATTTTGGGCAAGAAAGAGGTTAGTGGATTACTTGTAATTATCATACAGTTTTAAAAGAGCAAAATATAAACATGAACTCATAGGATGATTTTGTTATCTATTTCAGATTTCATAAAATAATTAAGGTGGTCTTGTTTATTTTTGTTTACAAACAAAAAAAAGAGTTATTATGTTGGAAGAGATCTCATATAGAATGGAAAGGGAGCTCAGCAAAGGCCAAGAATGACAAATACTACAGAAAAGTAACAACAACTAAGTACATCATTTTCAGACTGCTGAAAACAACCCCCCAAAACTCACTGCAGCCAGAAAAAAAAAATAGTATAGAAAACTGAGAGCATAAAAAGATATTTGAAAATTAAAGCAGACTTCTCATTAGAAACCATAACAGAAGACAAAAAAATGGAGTAACATTTTCAAAGTTCCAAAAGGAAACAAACACCAAAACCCTCTAAACCTGCCCAATTCTATATGGAGGGAACATCTTTTAAAATAAAGAATACAAACAAAACTTGAAAGAATTCACTATAAGCAGATTAGTACTATAAGATACGTTAAATTTTTGAGATAGAATTACCGGACATGCAGTTGGATTTACATTAAAATATGGGTGATACTAGAAATAAAATAAATAAATCTAAGGAAAATTTTTCTTTTTAAATAACAATAAAAGACAAAGATTGTTAAAAACGTGTCAGCAAACTATGACCCATAGGCCGAATAGCGCCCTTTCCAGGACAATTGGCTATAATTTGTCCACATATCGTATAATGTCTTGTTTCAGACCATAATGATACAGCTGAGTGGTTGCAAAGGTGGAAGGCTTCCAAAAATATTTATTAGCTGGTCCTTTACAGAAAGTATTTTTCTCTAGTCTACTGTAATAACAACAGTAGTAATGTATACTTTACTACATAATGTATACATAATGTATACTTTGCAAAAAGTATGCAAGGGGAATATTAGTAGTAAGGATCTTACATTACATGTGACATTTGCAAGTAGACTATGATTATACAAAGGGGTATATTTAGTAAATTGTGAATCAGTGACTAACAAAAAGGAAAAAATGATAAATAAGCAAATGCAGGAGACTAAATGGAATCATGAAAACTGTTCAATTAATCTAAAAGAAAACAAAGAGAAAAAAAGAAAATAAAGAATGGAAGAAAGCTGCTAACAAGACACAGATTTTAATTGATCCCATCACATCAACAGTCATGTTAGTAATAATAGTCTAATCACACAAATTTAAAGGCATAATTCTCAGGTTAGATTAAAGAAAAGCAAGACTCAACCATACGGTGTATACAAAAAAACCACTGTAAGTGTAAAGGCATAGATTAGGTTAAAAGCACAGGAACAGAAAAAAGATACACCTGGGAAACACTAATCAAAGAAAGGTGGATGGAATAGTTACCTTAATGAAAGTAGACTTCAGAGCAAAGAATGTCACCAACAATAAAGAAGAATATTACATAGTAAAATAGAATATGGACCTAACAGAAGACCTTCAAAATACCTGCTGCAAAAACTAAGAGACTGGAAAGGAGAAATAGATGAATTTACAAATTTTCTTGGACATTTCAACTTTTTAAATAACAATAACTAAAAACAACATAAATGTACTGTCAGAAGTGTGACATGGGTCTCAGTTAGCTAAGATCAAGGTATCAAATCCCTTTCTAGAGGCTCTAGAGAGAATCCCCTTCCTTACCTTTGAGCTTGTAGAGGCCATCGCATTCTTTAGCTCACGAACCCCTTAACCACTTTCAAAGACAGCAATTGTGGGCCAGGTCCTTCTTTCATGACATCACTCTGACTCCCCTTTTCCTTTTCTTCTATGCATAAAAACTTGTGACTAGATTAGTCTCACCCAAATAATCCAGGATATTGCTATCTCAAGGTCAACTAATTAGCAACCTTTTGCAGTAGCAACCCTACTTCTTTTTTTGCCACATACAACAACATATTCCCAGATTCTTTAAATTAGAATGTGAACATCTTGGGGGTCAATATTCTGATAATTCCACTGAGATTTTAGTAATCTGTATAAAAATATAGGGGGGGGGTATCCATCTAGTATTGTCTCATGATTTTAAGACAAGAGGAAAACTATATTATGTGAGATACTTAAAAGACCTGAAAAGGATACATATCTATCACGTGCTATTGTAAAGTATTTGATACGATATGATAACATAATAATTGATTGGGCACCTCTAACTGTAAAAGCAGAAAATCAACATATTAGTATCTGCAAATATAACATTGTAATTACTTCACACAGCAATTCAATTTAAGAAAAAAGGATGTTTATCAAAGGACAAATGTTAACGTTAAATATGTAGTCACAGCATATTCAACCACACAGGAAATTAAACAGTCTTCATTTACAGTCTTCAATTCAATAAATGCCAAAGCCCGCAGGCCAGCTCCCTGGATTAAAACAGGGTTTTGAGTCAGTATTGGGACAGCCAAATTATTTTGCCTAATTATAATGAGTACAATTCAATATTTAACTGATTTAAGAAATTATTTTTATTTAAAGATTGAATGGAATGTCACTTTTAGTTGCATCAAGTGTACTTTTTAATTTTGTCTATCAGAAAATCTACCAAAAAGTAAAATTTTGCAATATTGAAACTGTCTATATAAAAGTAACTGTATTATTCAAATGTTTAGAAATAATTAATGTTCATATACATGATATAGTAGTAAAATATTATGTGGGGGGAAAAGGTCTTTGTAAGCATTAGACAGGCACAAAAATATGAACTGATAACTTTTCTTGCTGATAATAGCTGAACTGTAACCATGTACAGTATGGCAGTTAAATATACAGTACAACCCCTGTAAGCTGACCACCAAGGCACTGCAAGAAACTAACCAACATAAGGAGGTGGTCCACATAAGGCACTAGGCATAATGTATTGAGCCGTACACATGGTGCATGTCTGGTCTGTGAAAATTAGGTCAATTTTAAGAGGTGGTCAATGTAGGCAGGTGGTCAACTATGGAGGTTCTACTGTATTTATTCATATATAAATATAATTTATATATGTTTATATGTTTAAATGTATAAACACTTACGTAACTGAGGGGAAAAAACCCTCATTGTATACTATTCAATTTGTATGAAGAACACTGAAATTTCTTTTTTTTTTTTTTTTTTTTTTGTAGAGACAGAGTCTCACTTTATCACCCTCGGTAGAGTGCCGTGGCCTCACACAGCTCACAGCAACCTCTAACTCTTGGGCTTACGCGATTCTCTTGCCTCAGCCTCCCGAGTAGCTGGGACTACAGGCGCCCGCCACAACGCCCGGCTATTTTTTTTTTTGTTGCAGTTTGGCCGGGGTTGGGTTTGAACCCGCTACCCTCGGCATATGGGGCCGGCGCCTTACTCACTGAGCCACAGGCGCCGCCCAGAACACTGAAATTTCTAAGAATAACCATTTTCTCTGTCAAACAAGCAGTTTTTATTAGCCACAACAAGGCAGCCTTGAAATGACAAGAAAGACTTGAATATGATCAATTAGAAAAGATTCTCCTCTCAAAATGAGTAAACAGAGACATAGAGACACAGAGCAGTCCACGCTGTCTCAATTCACCAAAGCCATTTATATTGTAATACAGAACACAGAAACCAGAGTCCTGAGGCTATACTAGAGAGTGAGAGTTTACAAACAGTTGAAAAAAGTTATTACACAGAAGAAAAACATGGCCTCTTGCACATATCTGATACAGGTTCATAAAATTCTGCATTATTCTGTTCATGGAAGAGCCTGTGTTTCCCTATGTACCTATCAGCTCCACAGTGAGTCAAGGTCTTTACGTAGTGATAGAAAAAAATAGAAGACCCCCTTTCTTCTTCTGGCCCTACTGGTCAGGGCGCTAACAAGACAAATGAAACTAAAACAGGAAGGTTTCACAAAGAGTATATTAACAAACAGAAGGATTTTCAGGCACTAAATTATGTTTTTTCCTATAATTCACCTGTGGGACAATGACTATCTTACTGAGAGTGACTGGAGTGCCAGAGGAAAGGAAAGAGAAAGGTGAGGGGAGGCGGAAACGAAAATAATAATAACCAATGAATTCTCATTACTTAAGTTAAAGGTATATAATGTAAAAAGGTCGAGGAAATATACATAATAAACCCAAAGAAAATAGAAAATAAGCATATTTGGTATAACAGAAGGCAGAGAAAGAAGGCAAAAAATATAGATGGAATAAAGGGAAAATAAATAGCAAAATGGAATATTTAAAATAGTATCAATATTACATTAAAAATACATGAAATATACAAATTTTAAAAGACTATTAAGACAGTTTTAAAAAGTAGAAAAGCATGAACATATTAGATGCTATATGCCTAAAATGTCAAACGGCTTGAATACTCAATAATAGATGAATGCACAAACTCTGCTACAATCATATGTAACAAACTACTACTCAGCAATAAAAATGACTGAACTAATCATGTAGTTAATAACATGGGTACATGTTAAATACTGTGGTGAGCAAAAGATACACAAACAGACACACAAATGCTGATTCTATTTTTATAAAATAATGGAATACTTGCAACTATTCTATAGAAATCGGATCCAATTTCCTGGGGTAGAGTAGGAAGGTGGGGCTGATAAAAGAATCGTATGAAATGTTTTGAGCTATAGAAATACTTTACTTCTTGGTTAGGATGGTATTCAAATAGGTGCATATCTTTAAGAAACAACATTGAGCTGTAAACTTAAAGTAAAATTCACTATACTTTATGTATGTCAAAATTTAATAAATCTAAGGGGATTAAATTAGAAATCAATAAAAATAATATCAGAGAAATGCCCCCAAATCAGAAATTAAATATACATTAAAGCAGTGGTTCTCAACCTTCCTAATGCCGCAGCTCTTTAATATAGTTCCTGTGGGTCGCGACCCACAGGTTGAGAACTACTGCATTAAAGGAAGTGTTTAAAAGGTGGTTACCTAAATGTTTAATTTGGCAATCTGAATTAATTTAACAATATCATTAATAACAATGTGAAGACTAATTAGTAATTTAGCATTACACAAAAATTGTTTAAATAATATATGTACATACGAATACATGAAATAAAATAATTACCAATTGAAGCAGAATGCATTTGTCTCATGTGGGTTTCTATGACAGAAGGATCCCGAGAACTGTAACTTCCCAACTCAGGATAAAAGCTGGAGCCAATGTCATCTGGAGGGTTATGTCTCCCTTGTGGATAATTCTTGGCTATTCTAGGGTCCCAATGCTCCAACACTGGGTGGTCCCAATGTATATATTTACCATCAAATTGTGGATTTCCATACCAATTGTAATAAAATACATGCAAATAATAATTCAGAGGTGGTAGTTCTTCCAGGTTAAGTTCAGAGGCTTTGGAAGGTTTCATAGTGATTTCAACACTTTTTAAATTCTTGGTATTTGTTTCACTGTTGATAATGTCACTCTTTTGTGAATCAAAATTTTTCCTGAAATGATTAGTTCGCTGATGGAGTTCTGGAAGAAGGTCAAGTCCGAAAGGAGCTCCAAAAGCAGCTGTATTGGGTCTTAGCACTTTTAAACCCATCATCAGAGAAAAAATAAACAGAATAAAAAGTGACAAAATGATGCAAGTCCTTCTCCGAAACTTTGCCATGATGACATACTTTAAACTCCAAAATAGTAACTGTTTCACTGCAATTTTTTGAAAAAAGATAATTAGTAAGTGATATCAGCAATATTTTCCAATATATTCAAAATGAAGACTAAATTCCATAATGTTCATTACATTGAAAAATTAAGAAAGTATATTGTGATAGTAATTATGCCATCAAATACTGGTTTCAAAAGAATCTACACATGAGTAAATGGCAATAAATATATTTTTCATTATTTCAAGAGATTTTGTGCATACTGAATTTAGAAAAGGAATATTCTGTATATATAGAATAAAATTTTCTAAACCTAAGTGTAAAATTTAAAATTCATAGTTAAAAAAAAAGGAAATACTTACAAGTATATGAAAAGCCTGGTCATTAAATGGATTTTCATAAGACACTTTTTTTTTTAACTAAAATAAGTATTTCACAAGAAAGGAATAATCATATATTTTAAATAAAATTTTGAAAAGTAATGGAATAGAACAAAATTAAAAACTTTAATAGTAGAGAAAAAAAGAATATTCATTCATAAATTTGATATTCCCAATTTTTAAAAAACTCATTAATTTGTAACTGTGAAAATCTTATTTAACAGAGGTTATAAGTATCAACAAACAATTTCTAAAATAACATATGTTGGCTCCGCACCTGTAGCTCAAGCGGCTAAGGCGCCAGCCACATACACCAGAGCTGGTGGGTACAAATCCAGCCCAGCCCTGCCAAACAACAATGACAACTACAACCAAAAAAAAAAAAAAATAGCCGGGCCTTGTGGCGGGAGCCTGTAGTCCCAGCTACTTGGAAGGCTAAGGCAAGAGAATCGCTTAAGCCCAGGAGTTGGAGGTTGCTGTGAGCTGTGACGCCACAGCACTCTACCCAGGGCAACAGTTCAAAAATAAATAAATAAATAAATAAATACAAATAATAAAATAACATATGTTTTTATTTTTATAAGACATGCATATATTAATACATATATTACTGGGGGTATGTTCATGGGTATATATATTTAGGTATATATACATATAAAAAGGTTTTCAGGTTTTTATATACAAATTTCTTATTATAAAGGTGTTGGGCAAAATGTTGACCTTGACTGTTTTATAAAATATGTCTTCCTATGATATTTCACGTTGCTGTTACTCTAGGAAATTCAGTTAAAGTAAACTTGCTCTGATAGAAAAGACAAGTAAAACTTCCTACAAACTGCTCCTCTCACATGCATATTCCAGAAACACTAAGATGACCTCCCGTATTTATTCTAGAGATAAAATCACAGATTATTTTCACTGTCAATCTTTTTAAGTTGTGAATTATACCATACCGAAAGAATACAGAAGACGGCTAATTTAAACCGTAAGTAAACATTTAAGAAGAAAATTATCAACTTAAAACCTCCTTTCCACCTCTCGTGTCCCTTCCAATACCCAGCCCTGCCTTTCCCCCTGCCTACGGACACTGCCTGAGTCTTGTGCTTACCCTTACCTCACCTTTCTTTTATAGTCGCCACCATACAAGCATACCTAGCCAATATTAATTTTCTTTTGCCTGTTTTAAAATTTTAAGTAAATATGGCATGTATACACATTACATATGCACATGTATGTATACTATATATTCTATATGTAGGCATCCATGTATTCATGTGCATATGCATGTGTACATGTAAGCATGTATATACACGTGAGCATATATACACGAACAGACATAAACTGATATTAAAATACATTTTAGGTCATATATGGACACAAGATACATATTTGCATATAATATAAACACATAATAATTATATATAATTAAGTGCATATAAAATTCAAAGAAATTTGATAAAACAATATTGATTACTAAATATGGGACATCTTATTTGGTATCCTAACTCTTCCCCATCACTGTATTCAATCATATTAGTTCCCCTTTTTCTCTAGAAAAAGTCATGAAGATGAACTTTTAGCAAAAGACCAGACAGGTCTGGACTAATGCCTCTATAAAAACAGCTGAGGGAATGGGTTTGCTCTCTTCTGCTTTTCCACCAGAATGACTCAGCATTCTTTCCCCACAGAGAATACAGCATTAAGGAGACATCAAGGAAGCAGACAACAGACCTCACCAGACAAGCAAAACCTGCTGGTGCCTTGACTTTCGGGCTTCTCAGCCTCTTAGAAATAAATTTCTGTTCTTTAGAAATTACCCAATCTCAGGTAATAGCAACACAAAATAAACAGAATTAACTGCCAGGTGAGAATCATAAACAGATACTGTATGGAAAAGTACAAGTTTGATGAGAGACAGTATATCTACATTATTGGCAAAATGTTTCTTCAGAAGATGTTTTATTATTAATAATTATAAAGAGGAATATAATAATGGTGGAAAACCTACCAAATACCAATTCAAACTAGAGATCAAAATTAATGGGTAATTAACTTTTGTCAGTTAATTTTGTGTAAATAGGTATTGATACAGAACAGTTGGGGTGGTGGCGCCCCAGCTGGCTCAGCCAAGCTGAGCTAGAGGACCTGCTGCCTCCGCTGTTTTGGTGCAGCGACAGTCCGCAGAGGAACCAGAGAGCTGGAGGGTAGGCAAGGGGCGGCTCCCACTCCCACCCCCACCAAAGGCTCCAATAGCCTAAGGAGCGGAACAACTGCTGGGGAGACAACAGCGCCTCAGTGTCTCCTTCCCTTTACTCTTGTGACTAAAACCGGAACCCCCGTTTCCTATGCCTAGGTCAATTTCATGTAAGTTTCCTAGGCCTCAATTCCGTGAATGGACTGTGTCCATTCATTAATACATTCATTCACTTTGCCCCAACTGAAGGGACTGTGTCCATTCATTAATACATTCATTCACCTTGCCCCAGCGGAAGTGACTGTGTCCATTCATTATTGCATTTAATCACTTCACCTCAGCGGAAGAGATTGTGTCCATTCATTTCCTGGCCAAGGAACTCGTGCACCTATATATACCGCTAGATTGAGAGAGACAGGGAGAGCTTTTCTCCCCGACTTGGATTTTCTCTCCGGGAGCTTTAGTGTTTTCGTATTCTTTTCTGTAAATAAATTCTCTTTTACCATCAATCTGTGGTCCATGGATTTATTCTTCAAATCGCCAAGAACAAGAACCTGAAATTCTGGTATCAGATTGATCATGATTCCCCAGAAAGGATGTACTAAGAAAAACCTGGAATCGTGTTGTGATAATCCTGTCAAATTGAACAGCAGAAAACAGGACACAGACCTCGGAATCAAAGTGAGAACCCAGAAATGAAACCCTCCTCACTCTCCCATCTGCTCTTTGATGAAGGGACAAAAACACACACTGGTGAAAAGAATCCCTATTCACGGTGCCGGGGAAACTGAACAGCTACATGTAAAAGACTTCATGAACCAGGATCTCACAAAAATTAATTCATGATGGATAAAAGACTTAAACCCGAGGTATGAAACTGTAAGAATTTTAGAAGTGTTAGAAAAACTCTTACAGATACCAGTCTAGGGAAGGAATTCATGAAGAAGACCTGAAGGCAAATCAGAGTAACAACAAAAATAAAGTTTCTGCACAAAGAAACTATTAATACAATGAAATATTCTATCTTTTTAGTATGGGAAAAATATTTACATACTGTGCATCTGATAAAGGCTGATAACTAGAATCTACAAAGAACTTGAGGAAATCAACAAGAAAAAAACTGAATAACCCCATTAAAAAAGTGGGCATAAACCATGAACGTCAACTTTTCAAAGAAGGTTGTCTAATGGCATACAAACACATGAAAAACACTCATCCTCTCTAATCATCAGGGACATGCAAATCAAAAGCATAATGAGATATCACCTAACTCCAGTGAAAATGGTGCATATCAAAAAATTCCAAAGCAACAGATGCTGGTGTGGATGTGGAGAGACAAAACACTCATTCACTATAGGTGAGGCTGCAAACTATACAAGCTTCAGGGAAAGTAATATGGATTTAGTATCTCAAAAAACTAAAAGTAGACCTACCTTTTGTTCCTGCAATCCCATTTATGCAAAGGAAAAGACATTTTATCAAAAAGACATTTGCACTGAAATGTTTATAGCAGTATAATTTACAATTGCAAACTGAATGCCATTAATATATGAATAAAATAATAAAATGTGGTATACCATGGACTACTACTTGGCCATAAAAAATGGCAATCTACTATCTTTTCTAACAACCTGGATGGAACTGAAGGCTATTCCTCTAAGTTAAGAATCACAAGAATGGAAAAATAAATGCCACATGTTCTCAATTCTAAATTGGAACTAGTTGATGGAAATCTATAGAGGGGAGGGGAGAGGAGGCTAAGGCAGCAGTTCTCAACCTGTGGGTCGTGACCCCTTTGGGGATTGAATGACCCTTTCACAGATATTTACATTGCGATTCATAACAGTAGCAAAAATTACAGTTATGAAGCAGCAATGAAAATAATTTTATGGTTGGGGGTCACCACAACATGAGGAACTGTATTAAAGGGTCAAGGCATGAGGAAGGTTGAGAACCACTGGGCTCAGGTAAACTCACACCTAACAGGTGCAATACACATATTCTGGCAAACTTATAATACTGACTTTCAAAGTACAAATGCAAAATATGTGAACAAAATGTGTGCACTCCTGTAACACTTTTTTGACACAAAGTCTCACTTTGTCACTCTCCATAGAGTGCTGTGGCATCATAGCTCACAGTAAACTAAAACTCTTGGTCTCAAGCAATCTTCCTGCCTCCGCCTCCCAAGTAGCTGGGACTATACATGCCCACTACAACGCCCAGCTAGTTCTTTTATTTTTAGTAGAGACACAGTCTTGCTCTTCTCAGGCTGGTCTCAAACGCCTGAGTTCAAGCAATAATACCCACCTCAGCTTCCTAGAATGCTAAGATTACAGGTGTGAGCCACCCCACCAGGCCTATCTATAACATTTTTTAAAATGAGAAAAAAAAAAACCGTAATCCAGATCTAATCATGAGGAAACATCAGGTAATATACCATTGAGAGGAGATACACACTTACACACTTATGCATGCTATGTACATAGGCACACACACAGCACATACATATACTACGTATATAATGTATACCCGTATACAGTACAGCATGTAAGTGTGCATGCATAATGATAAACAAATATGGTAGAACTTTATCATTTAGTGAATGTGCCAGAAAATATATAGGAATAATTGAGAATAACTGAGTAACTTTGCTACTTGTCTGTAAGTTGAAAATTATCTGAAAATTAGAAATTACGAAAGAAGGCTCGGCATTCGTAGCACAGTGGTTAGGGCACCAGCCATATACACCAAGTCTGGTAGGTTTGAACCCAGCCAGGGCCAGCTAAAGCAACAATGACAACTGCAAAAAAAATAGCCGAGTATTGTGGCGGGTGCCTGTAATCCCAGCTACTTAGGAGGCTGAGGCAACAGAATCGTTTAAGCCCAAGAGTTTGAGGTTGCTGTGAGCTATGACATCACAGCACTCTATCAAGGGTGACACAGTGAGACTCTGTCTCAAAAAAAAAAAAAAAAGGGTGGCATCTGTAGCTCAAAGGAGTAGGGTGCTGGTCCCATATACCAGAGGTGGTGGGTTCAAACCTAGACCCAGACAAAAACTGAAAAAAAGAAATTACAAAAGAAAAAAGAATCCCACCAATAAATGGAAGGACATGAGCTGTGAACATAATACCTACTTATTTCTGAAAAGGCTCAACTCCCCAGCTCTGAAGTACATGATTCCAAGCAGTAAAATTTCTGTGTGAAATGTGGCAGCGCTATTATACATGATAGGAATTAAAGGATGATAACTGTTTTGGCTTTCCACTATAATTTCTTGTCCTGAAATTCCCAAATTATTTACATAACGATAAATCTTTCCTTTGCTTAAAGCAAGTGAGAATTTTGACAAGGCATGAAACAAACAAAAAAAATTATGGAAGCAATATGATTTTAACTAGAGTAAAGATATAAAGAGATATACTTACACATGTCGTAGTTACCTTTGGGTGACAAAACACATTCTTATTTTCTTACCCTCTTTTAAAATAAGAACATAATACTTCAAGGGGTGTCCATCTTATTGTGGCTGGGCCTATGCAGATTTTGTGAGGACCTTTTTTGCTTATCTGTAGTGTGGGATATCAGGAAAAGTACGCAGAGACTTTTTTCTGCTAATCAGCCTTGTGTATTGTTTATGTATTTAATGTATGGCCCAAGACAACTCTTATGCTTCTGATGTATGGCAGACAAAAAAAGTAGGACAACCCTGCTTCATAAGGAAAAAGATTTGTTTGGGTAGCTATTCTACAAGGAAATAATCAATAGTAATCAATGCTCGTGACTAATGGATTTAGAACTTAGTTAAGACACTGATGTTTGCAATGCTGACTTCGGTGGAATACAAAGATGAATGAAGATCAGGATGTATAACGAAAAGAATATTGATCTTGAAATCTGAAAACGTAAGCTCAAATTATCCATGCTGAGCTAGTCATGTGATCCTGGGTAAGTCCCTTACCCTCTTCTAAAAAAGGAGTGTAGTATCTATTTTGCCTACTGACAAAGTTCCATTAATCATGCAACATAACGTTTGAGAAAGAAAAATTTCAAGAGTAATATTTTAATCTAACAGTAAATACTACTTAGCCTTAAGAAAATGAAAAGTAGAGAAGTACAAGAAGTAACTGAAACTTTAAAAAAAGGGTTAGGTTCATTTCCCAATTCTACAGATGAATACAAAATACACATCCATTTATGCAAGCTGCCTTCTTTCCCCCTCTTCCCTACAAATGTAGGGTTTTTTTTCATCATTTCAAAATCTTAAGGGTATATAAATATTTTTGGTTATGTGGATCACTTTTGATGCTTGCATCACAGCTATAGTTTCTAAAGGTGGTCCCTCCCTCTTTCTTTGTACATTATTTAACTCATTTAAAATGTTTATCAATCATTATAGCAGTTCAATCTTAAGAGATAATCCACTGGCTCTATCCTCAACCTCCATATTTGGATTAACAAGAAGTCATCTCAACTTAAATAAAGACAACTGGAATTATAATTTAAAATATGGGGCTCTTCAGTTCAAATACCTGAGTTCAAATTCCAGCTATGTCATCTTTTTAGTTATTTGACCTATACAAGTGGCCTGAGCTTTCTGTGCTTCTTTATTTACTCCTTTGTAAATTGAGTTATTATTTCACTTATAGGATTTTTGAGAGGATGGAATAATATTTTTTAAAAATCTCAGAATTATGTCTAATTTACACTAATACTAAATAAATACAAGCTAGTATTTATGATGATGATGATGATGATTAAAGATGAGTATCTAACAAGCAATTAAAAGCCAATTCATTTAATTCTAAGAGACAGCTATTCTCTGTATGGCCAACTTTTAAAATACCATTCACCTTCCACGTCAAGGCTGAAATCCCTCCTCTTTGTGATACCTACTTGCTCTGTCACATATTCTATTGTTACAGTTTTTATCTACTTTTTAAACTGTTGTTTTTCTTACTTTATTACATAATGCTGTGTATTTACATATTTTATATCCCCTACTAGATGCCTTAACCATCGGACATAGAGCCTTTACCTTCATACTTCAGTAGAGTCTAATATACTTTATGCACAGTTAGTGTTCATTAAGTGTTCAGCTCAAATAACTGAACTTCTGGCCTTTTTATATATTGGTGTATATTTGGGCAGCATACACATAAACAGATTCTACTGCCCATCTACACACTTAATGTTTACAGTCCATATTGAAAATATTAAATAGGACGAATTTATATAAAGATCCAATAATTTTCAAAATTCATTTTAATAAAAGTTATCATCTTAAATACTACAAGGCCACCAGAATGCTTGTGGCTAAACATGTGATCTTGCAGTAAAAGGTAGTTATTTTGCCTCAACAAAAAAAAAGACGTTTTAGAAGTCACCCCATAGGGAAAAAAATTACAAGTTAATTGCAAACATACAGGTTTCCCAAACAGGAAGATGCAGGTTCAAGATGTTGGCTATCAAACATCTGTTCTCTTCTCAAAAGGCAGTTTGTGTATCTCAACAGTCATAAACAATAGTTTTGCTTTTTTTTTAAGCTATGGTTTCTGTTTTTGAGTTTTGTACTTTTATGAAATCTTTTGAAATTCTAAGGTGATTTGGAGGTTTAGGGACATCTAATAAACTGTTAAGACATATGCAGCTAGCTAAAAGATTTAAAAGATGCAGAGCAAGGTAATACCAATTTTTTTTTTTAATTTGCTGTTATCATGTAACTTACAAAAGCCAAACAGATTTCACCTTTTAATTATTATTAACTAAACTAAATTACACAGACTTCTGGTGCTTGTTTCTTCCTCATTTTATTCTGTGTGAAGCCACTAGAGATAAATATAACTAACACTAGAAGACACACCTGTAAGTTTCAAAATCAGTTTCTATAACAAGGCTTCCTTGCCCAGGTCAGTTAACTTGTAAATACTTGTTCCCCTTTGGTTAAAGAAATTCAGTCAAAAGTCATCTCTTTGTTCCATTTTAATGCTCACAACAACTTACAACTGAACTTCCCCCCCCCACACACACACACTGTTTTACAGATAATGAAACTGAATAGTTGGTAACTTTGTTACAAAGTCTCTGTGCTAACCAATGGCTAAGTAAGGCAACCAGCAAGGGAGAGACCAAGTCTGGCACTAGAACTCAAGTTCTTGTCTTCATGCTATTATGTCTTCCTGCAGTAGCCAAATCAAGTTTAGAAAAAGTACTATTGTAAGTTTAGTGACATGAATGAAAGTAGCTAACATGTCACGATTTTATTTATAGACTTAGAGAACAATGCTTAGCTGATACTCCATAATCTTGATGTAAAGACAACTTACTTCATTTCTGTTCTCATCATACTGTCATTATTCAGCACACAAATAACAGAAGCAGTTCTGGAAACGCCTTTTGCATAGAGCCTGAAAATCCACGAAATTCCAAGCACACCAGAGTTTTTTCAGGTGACCTACATATACTTCAATACAAACAGAATGTTGTCATGAAAGTGACTTGCCAACAACTTAATATCAGTATCTAGACTTGATTTTGTATTTTCCTTTCAAACTACTGCCTAAATACTATGTAAACAGCCCATTCCAGTCCTTTTGTCTTTTTTATGAAGACCACACAATTAACATTATCTTCCCGTTTTATTTTTTAAGCACTTTCACATATTCCTCTAACATTTCTGTAAGGTCTTACAACAATTAAACCGATTAACTGCCTGTATTTCAAGTTACTTCCTGGAGGAGAAAAAATATCAAAAACAACAACAACAACAAAAAAAAAAAAACCAGTCCAGCACTGTTCTATTCTGAGACGCAGCAAAGAACCGTGCCAAACACGTTGACAGGTGAGTGGAAAAACCATCTCTGCGGTGGCCTCCACATCTGGTTTTCCTTTCCCCATGCCGAAGGCCCCAGGAGACAGGCGACAGTGACCTTTCTGCCGCACCGCGAGCCCAGTAGGCCTGGATCCTTCCACTCTCCCAGTCGGCTCAAGGCCGAGACTCAGTTTAGGGGTACAAAAACCCTGCTTAAACCAAGAGTTCCATCTGTTCCGAAATTTCCAACTTGCTGGGCAGAGAAGGCAAAACTGAGACGACAGGAGGTTCTGCTCCAAAGCGGAGTTGGAGACGAGCCCGGTGGGGTCGGGATAGAGCAGAGTAACAGGCAATAAAACTAACCAAGCTAGCGGGCAAAAGAGACGCGGCGGGGTTGTCAGGAGTCTCCGCTTTCCCGCTCCGCGCCGCCCGCGGCCCGGCCGAGAGGCGCAGGATCAAAGGGCGTCGGCGGAATGCGGCCAGCAGATTGGCAGGCGGGCAGCGCGCAGGCGCTTGCTGTGGGTCTCGTGCCGGCCTCAGTCGGGCTGTGGGCCCTGAATCCTGCAGCTACTCACCAGGGTCTGGGGAGCGATCGGCCAAAAGCAGGGGATCGGCCGGCAGAGCGACAGAAACCAGGAATGCACAAAAAAGACACGGCCGCCGCGCCGCAAGCCCAGCCGGCGCCGCCTCCTCTAAGGCAAACACAGGACGTTCCGGGACAGTGGAGGGGCGGGGCGGAGCTCGGCGAGGGGGCGGGGCTCGGCGAGGGGGTGGGCCCGAGTGCTCCCGGCGCGAGCCCGGCGTCTACGGCCGGGAGGGGCGGGGCCCAAAGGGGGCACGGCATTCCGGCGGTCATGTGTTAGGGAGAATTTGTTTGGCTTTTTTTTTTTCTTTATTGTTTATTTCTCTGGATGTTGTATATACGCAATCATATTTTGTAAATAGGAATAATTGTTCCCTTCTTTCTCACTTTTAAACCACTAATTCATTTTTTATTTTTCTCTTACTTATTAACATAATATCCAGTCCCACGTTTAGTGAAAGTAATGATAGCATTCTTACCTTGTTCCTGACTTTACTGCAATACTGCCAAAGTCTTATTATGAATTGCAATGTTTGCAATGTTTGCTGTGAAGTTTTGGGAGATACTTTATCAAGATTATTACATGTTATATTTCCAATTCCTAATCTTTTTTTCTTAGCTAGAGTGACTGTTTAATTGATTAAATGTTTTTTCTGTGTCTATTGAGATTATCATTTTTTTCCTATTTTAGTATGTTCGTGGGAATTAATCATTTTCTGATCTTGAATGAGAGGTGGGGATTTTATTTTATAAATATGTTAATTCATGCCCACTTGCTTAAAAACTGGGTATTACTGCTAGGGTAAATCGATTAAGGTAAGTAGATTCTCATCACATCACCCTCTGTGTCTGTCAGACTCTTGTGCAATAATGTTTCTAAACTGGATTGGGGTTGTACTAATGCCCCATTTGTAACTGAATGCTCTCTGCTTATTCCCTGCTATTGGAAAAAATTGTTGAGATAGCATTGAGGAAGACAGCATTGCTAATATTCTTTTATTTTCTTCCCATGTCACTTTTTTCCCAAACTTTTTTTGTGTAGATTATGTTTTGTTTTGTTTTACTTCTGTGGAAGGTAGGCAAACAATGTTTTGTTTTAATCATCACATATAAAACATTTTTGCATGCTGAATCTTGACAATTTTTTCAAATGTGAGATGGCCATAATTACTGCTCAGTCCAATTTTCTGTTTTTCATATATATAGTTTTCATTAAATAGTTTTCTGAATGAAAAAAGTGTAGAATTTGGTAGCTTTATAAGGATTGAAAATGTCTCCAAGATAAATGAATAAGTTATTAGTTAAGACAGTAAAAGTCCATTTATATAAATTACATATATGTGCAAATATTATCTTCTAAAATATCTAAAGGAATATCTGCATTGTTACTTATAGTGATTAAGGGAAGAGGAATGAAGGAGGATTTTCTTTTTCATTTTAACGCTGTAGTATTTCTTTTTTTCCTATAATTATAAGCACATATTTATGTATTTTTAATTTAAAATATAGCACAGGAGAAATATGCCATTCATCTAACAGATGGGCTTCTGGAAAGAAAACGAGCTTCATGTACATTGATTTTTATGTAGTAAATAGACATTTTGAACATGTGACATTAGGGGGTGATCAGTCACTGAAAGTCCAAGTTAAAAATGAACTGAAGAGGGAAGAATGGAGAAAAAACCCACAAGTTTTTCTCATAGCTTTCTTGTCAAGAACAGTTCTAATGTAGTAAACAAATAGTGTCCTTTGTTTTCTCCTAATTATCATTTATTAATAAAATACCCTCACCTCACAGGATCCTTGAGGTTAATCTTATATTTCTGCTAGAAAAGCATCATTTATTTTTCTTTTGGCATTAGCAATGAATATCCTTTCCCTTATTTTCCTGACCTAGGTAAGCTTTTATACCTTCAGAGACTTTCTTCTTGTTTGTTTCATTAAATCTCACAATCTCCTGAATATTTCATGTCTTGAGCCCTGCAAGTTTCATTAGAACTTTTCAGACATTATGCTATTTTATACCTTTGTCTATTTCTTCACTTAACTATTGTAAGTCAGTTTCTGTCCATATCATCTCCACTGGCATTGTTCAGAATTATTTTTTATAAACAATAGAAACTGAATCTGGCAAACCTAAACATAAGTAGACTATGTGGAAAGTTGTAGGATAGAGTGCTGCGTGAAAGTGAAGGCTAGTTCACTTGGCAATGGCAATGCATAGGAACCAAGAGGGGCCAGGAAACTGCGAGCACTGACCCCTTCAACAGTACAGATAAGGACCCTGCTGCTTTCCAGGCTGCA
Organism: Nycticebus coucang; assembly: GCF_027406575.1. Taxonomy (NCBI): domain Eukaryota; kingdom Metazoa; phylum Chordata; class Mammalia; order Primates; family Lorisidae; genus Nycticebus; species Nycticebus coucang. The sequence goes on along the minus strand of NC_069784.1, from coordinate 71,083,214 downwards.
CTAAGCTCTCAGTGCTGTTGACATCACCATGAAGAACTTTACGACTCTGCCGAACATGGCAGAAAATTCACCTCTGTGTGAATGGTGCTGTTAGATCTAATGCACCAATGACTAGGTGTGGGCCATTTCTCTTGACGGACCCTGTATCATTCATAGGCGGGGTGGCAGCTAAAGCAGAAAACCTGCGAGTAGTGGAAAGCTGCATTATCCAGGACGTGCAGTGCTTCCTGACTCTCTGCAAGTTGATGCAGAGCCACTCAGTGTCCTGAAGGAAGTTCCTTGTTTCATGATTGAGCATTAGTGTTATATCATCATTGGGCACAATTCAAATACTACACCACTCAAAGTCCAAGTTTTATTGCATTGTATTAATTTATTTATAGACAGAGTCTCGCTTTTGGTCCTCCATAGAGTGCTAGGGCGTCACAGCTCACAGCAACCTCAAACTCTTGGGCTCAAGCTATTCTCTTGCCTCAGCCTCCCAAGTGACTCAGCCTCCTACAGGCGCCGCCACAACGCCCGGCTATTTGCAGAGATGAGGTGCTTTGGCTCAGGCAGGTCTCCACCCAGTGAGCTCGGGGAATCAATCCACCTCGGCCTCCCAGAGTGCTGCCATTACAGGCGTGAGCCACCGCGCCCAGCAAGGTCCCTTCAAGTTTTACAGAGTCATTTCCTAAAGCATTGAGATTTGGATTTCTTTCTTCCCATATGGGTTCTTTGACCAAGTTGACTTCACTTATCTTCTGGCATAATACTACCTTCTCCCGTCATGAGAAAGGAGTTGGGGGAAAAGTTTGTTAAAGAAAAAATAATGCCTCTGCTGGGCACCGTGGCTCACGCCTGTAATCCTAGCCCTCTGGGAGGCCGGGACAGGTGGATTGCCCTGAGTTCAGGTGTTAGATACCAGCCTAAGCCAAATGGAGACCTCATCTCCATCTCGAAAAAAGATAGCCGGTGGTTGTGGTTGGTACCTGTAGTCCCAGCTACTAGGGAGGCTGAGGCCAGAGAATGGCTTGAGCCCAAGAATTTGAGATTGCTGTGAGCTGTGATGGCATGGCGCTCTACTAAGGGCCACAAAGCAAGACTATGAAATGAAATTGAAATACAAAATTCAAGAATACTTAGAAAATAATAATACCTTGTTATTTCTCAAAATAGATGAGTTAACTTGTGCTCTATTTATATGAGACCACAAATAATTATTCTCAGCAGTACCTGGTACAAGGTTATTTTCTATTCCTGATTATTTGCAAGAAGTAGTTGACAATTTGTCTTGTTTTCTCTGCTTTCCAGGATGCACTAAGTAGTTGACAGTGTTTTTTCTCTGATAAAACATTCCTCTGGAAAAAAAAAACAAAAACATTCCTCTGTTAGAGAGCCCAATTAAAAAGCAGGTCTGTATCGGGCACATCTTTCATACCCCAGTCATATAAATCTCCATGAGTGCAGATCCAGAGATTGAATTCTGATTCACTGCTGAGACTGCAATACTCAACAGATAGTAGCTGCTTATAGTAGGAGGAATAATGATTCCCAAAAGTACTGAGATCTTTAGCCCCTGAACATGTGAATGTCACTTTATATGGTAAAAGGGACTGTGTAGCTATGATTAAGGATCTTGAAATGAGGATTGGCTGGGCAGGTCCTAAACATATCACGAATGTCCTTTGACAGGTAGGCAGAGAAGATGTAATTGGACTACTAAAGCAAAAGGCCACGCGGCTGGCTTCAAAAACTAGAGGCCACAAGCAAAAAAAATGAAAAGATTGCGTTCCACCTCTAGAAGCTAGAAAAGGCAAGAAAATAGATTTACCCCAGAGCTTTCTAATAGAGAGTGGCCCTGACAAGACCTCAATTTCAGAGCAGTGAAAGTGACTTCAGATCTAACCTCCCCAAATATATGTTTTTCAGGCTCCCAAGTTTATACTAAATTGGTTCCAGCAGCCATAGAAAACTAATACAATATTCAACAATATGTGTTAATTAAATGAAGCAATAAACATTAGGGATTTGGTAAATATTACATTAATTATAAGAAGCCCAGATTGGGGCGGCGCCTGTGGCTCAGCGAGTAGGGCGCCGGCCCCATATGCCGAGGGTGGCGGGTTCAAGCCCAGCCCCGGTCAAACTGCAACAACAAAAATAGCCGGGCGTTGTGGCGGGCGCCTGTAGTCCCAGCTACTCGGGAGGCTGAGGCAAGAGAATTGCGGAAGCCCAGGAGTTGGAGGTTGCTGTGAGCCGTGTGACGCCACGGCACTCTACCCGAGGGTGGTACAGTGAGACTCTGTCTCCACAAAAAAAAAAAAAAAAAAAAAGAAGCCCAGATTGTATATTTTTTTGAAAGCAAGAGAAACATTTTTTTAAATATATGCAAAATTAAAACTAATTACATTGATATAAGTATGATATGAGTTTTCATTTACCAATTTGTATTCTAGTTGTTTTAGTTGGTTCTGGTTTGTTCATATGAACGAGTGTGTTAGTTTCATAACCAGTGAATTCATTCATAATTTTGTGGCATGCTTATTGTCAGAATACATCAATGTGTGGAAAAAAACTACTTTCTTGGAGCCTGCCATTTACCAAGAGATACAGAGGTAGATATTGTGTGGTTTATACCAATTGTCCTCTTACTACTATTTGGGGGACTTTAATTGTATTTGTGTATGTCTGTATCTCAAAGAGTCTGTGCTTCTGTAAGGCAGTCTTTTCTTCATTCGTCTGTACTTTGTTATATCATCTAGAACAGTGCGCTTTTCACATAGCAAGACTTTAGAAATGTTTGATTGATTGAATTTTAGTGGCCAGAAATTAATTCATTTTTCATTTCTAATGACTGACTATGGAGTGTAAAAAGCACTGTGTGTGTGTGTGTTTATACATATGTGTGATAACTCATGTGTAACAATTTTCTGTTTCTGCTCCTCCCCAAATAAATTCCCTGAGTGTGATGTCCACTTTATCTTTTACAATGAAAAATAAAAGCAGAATTTATCAAGTCACCATTTATGATCTCACAGCAAAGATTTACACATACATACACATGCATACACTGTAAATTTTCTCTCAATAATATTTTACTATTCATTTGATACAGGATTCCCCCATTTAAGGCTGGACAGGGTACCCCAATTTTTCTAGGCTTGGGCAAGTTCTTGTAGGGAATGCTCTGACCTTTTGCCCTGAGCTGGAGGGACTGCAATTTATTTTATCGATAACACTCATTAACGTTGAAAACGTGTTTCCTTCTGCCAAGTCCTGGCCAAGTGTAATTCTCAAGACCTAATACCCCTAGATAAACAGCCCACATAGAGACTCTTCAGTTAGTTATTTCCCCCTGCCACAAGCTCTGGTGCCATTTACTTCTTCTGTATTCCTTTCTAATTTCTAATAAAATCCTGTCTTTCCACTAATCTATGGTCTGTGGGTTCATTCCTCAAATCCCCACAACCAAGGACCTACTGAAGAGCGAAATTCTGGTAAGACGTTAGAAAAATAGAATGTCCTCCCCAAAAGATGTATTAAAACTAGTTTTATACATACATTTTTATTGCTTCATAGGTGAAAAATTTGTTGAAAAAATACAAAATATCTTTATTCCACAATATTAATTTTTCATGTATTATACAACTTGTTTAGGAAAAATATAAGAAGAAATATCCAAAGAACAAGAAAATATCAATTTCAAAAATATATTTCAAATGAATATCAATATTATTACATGAAAAACACAGGATGAAGAAATTTTAGATTGAGTTTACTAAAGCAGCGGTCCCCAACTTTTTGGCCTCAGAGACTAGTTTCATGGAAGACAATTTCTCTACAGAAGAGGGTGGGAAGGGGACAGGAGGCAGAGGTCAGCTAGTGATGCTATGTGACCCTGGTTCCTGACACAGGAGTCAGGACTGCAGTATTAAGAGGCAAAATGTTTTGGTTTTCCCAATGTTTTCCTTCTACTTTGATTCCCTCTTACTTATATTCGAGCTCCTCAGACAGTTCTTGTCTTCTTAATTGTCTTGTGGCATTTTTACCTCCAGACCTAAGATATCTTTCCCCTCAAGCACCTACTGTAGGCAGCTCAGGAGCGCCAGCATTCCCTGCTTATCCTAACATGCAGCTCTGAAAGCTCTTTCTGCCTGGAGATGCCAGTGGGAGGTTCATTGACTCCTTCTTTAATTACCTCAGGCTTGCACCTGCGGGCGTGATGACAACTCTTACAATTTTAGAATGTTAAGGGACATTAATTTCCCACTGGACAGAGTTATCTTACTAGAATGATCTCTTCCACAACATTTCAAACAGGTGGTTGCTATACTTTGCTCTGAACAACCAAGAATAGGTGACTGATTTTCATAAAGTCAGGATAAATTGCTGCAAAGTTGTCCTCAAAATAAGTCTAAAAAAATTGCCTTGTTTCTTCCATATAGTAGTTCTTAGATCTCTTTATGGAACAACACAAAATACTATAATCCCTTGTCTACAAAAAGAGCCCTACAAATAAAAGCATGTAGTTTTCATTCCAAATATTTAGAGTATTTTGACCTCTTCAAACAAAGTTGTTTGTGCAACTTTGCAAAACATCTTAATACCTTGAAGCGTGGCAGACAGAACAGAATAAAGCCATGAGTTGCGGTGCAGAATATGATCAATTTCCGAAATTGTCAGAAGTTGTCAGTGCAGCCTGAGACTCCAGTCCCAGGAAAAAAGAAAAGCGCTAATTCTTCATATCAACGTTTCTTTAAATTTCAAGGGAACACTTCTGGTGAAAACAATAACAGGTGAACTAGACCATTAATTGTAGATTCCCCCTACCTGCAACACAATGAATAGTGGATAAAGTGTAGTTTTAAAGTATTTGGTTTTAATATTTAATATGTAGCCTAGCTAAAAGAGGGGAGTGGGGAAGGGAGAGAGAAAAAAGAGGAGAGAGAGAGAGAGAAAAAAAAGAGGAGAGAGAGAGAGAAACGCTAAGCGCAAAAGCAAATACAGGCCTTGTGGCGGGTGCCTGTAGTCCCAGCTACTTGGGAGACTGAGGCAGGGGAATAGCTTGAGCCCAAAAGTTAGAGGTTGCTATGGGCTGTGATGCCATGGCACTCTACCAAGGGAGACAAGGTGAGACACTTTCTCAAAAGAAAAAGTAATAACACCACCACCACCACACACACACACACACGCACACACAGAATTTAAAGCCAATGATATAGTGGAAATTAGATTGGGTAAAGTTGCTTACCCTGAGTTCTGAAGAATCTACTCAAGGAAATGAGTAACTTAGCCTTGCATCATGAGGTGTCTTTTTGACCTGACAGAATTACAAACAGAACTTGTGAAGTTAATGATTGTAATGAGATTTTTAACATGCCTCTCCCAGAAATAATAGATGAAGAATGAAAATATTAGAATATATACAATTTAAATTAAATATTTAATGGGATCGATTTATTGAGCATACATAATGTCCTGTACCTGAAAACTAATTCACTTTATTTTAAAACAAATGTTGATATGTATACAATCATACCATGTTCTAGGCCGCAAAAAAATTATTTAAAAAATACCAAATAATCAATGCTACATAAACTGTATTCTCTGACAAAATTCAATGAAATTTGAAATCCATAATGAAACAATAGCCACCCAACACATATGGGAATTAAATAATGCACCCCAAAGATTCTGTATAAAATCATAAAAATAGAAATTAAAGTATATTTAGAATAAAGTGATTTTAAAAGTCTTGCTGTGTTAAAATGTGAATACATTAATAAATCCAAAAGGTCAAAGAAAAGAAATCATCATGATAGCAGAAATTAATAAAATAGAAAACAAAGTTACAGTCATCCTTTTTTTCTTTTTGGTTTAATCTACAATTTTATTTAATCCTCAGGAACTAGCAATATGATTAAAATCAACAGAAACATTAAATGCTGGGATCTCTCTTTTTCTGTATGCAACAAATATCTTACAATTTTTTTGCCCCCAAGAGGTGTGCCATACATTATGATCCCCCATCCCCCTCCTTCCTCCCCTTTCCCTGATCCCTCATTCCCCTACCCCCCACCTTGTATTAGATCATCTGCTGCCTTCATATTAGAATTGAGTACATAGGATTCTTGCTTCTCCATTCTTGTGATGCTTTACTAAGAAGAATGTGTTCCAACTCAATCCAGGTTAATACAAAGGATGCAAAGTTTTCATCCTTTTTAATGGCTGAATAATGAGCTTGCTAATCCAGTCCTAGGTTGGTGGCATTTAGGTTGTTTCTATATTTCGCCATTGTAAATGGAATGCGATTAACAGTCTAGTGCAAATGTCCTTTATGATAAAAGGATTATTTTCTACTGGGTAGATACCTAGTAAGGGGATTGCAGGATCAAATGGGAGGTCTACTTTAAGTTCTTTGAGGATTCTCCATACTTCCTTCCAAAAAGATCGTATTTGTTTTCAGTCCAGCAGTGTAAAAGTGTTCCCTTCTCTCCACATCCAAGCCAGCATCCGCAGCTTTAAGACTTTGTGATGTGGGCCATTCTCACTGGGATTAGGTAATATCTCCAGGTGGTTTTGATTTGCATTTCACTGTTGATCAGGGAAGATAAGCATTTTTTCAAATGTTTGTTAGCGCTTTGTCTGTCTTCAGAGAAGATTCTGTTCATCTCTCTTGCCCATTGATATAAGGGATTGTTGACATTTTTCGTGTTCTTTGAGTTCTCTGTAGATCCTAGTTATCAACCCTTTCTCAGATTCATACCCTGCAAATATCTTTTCCCAATTCTGAAGGTTGTCTTTTTGCTTTACTTGTGTCCTTAGCTGTGCAGAAGCATTTCAGCTTAATTAAGTCCCATTCATTAAATTATTTTTGTTGCAATGGCCACTGAAGTCTTTGTCATAAAATCTTTCCCCAGTCCACACTTTCTTCCAAGATTTTTATCATTTCATGTCTTAGATCTAAGTTTTTTATCCATCTTGAATCAATTTTTGTAAGTGGTGAAAGGTATGGGTCTAGTTTTAGTGTTTTACGTGTTATCCAGTGCTTCCAGCACCATTTGTTGAATAGGGATTCTTTTCCCCATTGTGTGCTTTTGTTAGGTTTATCAAAGATCAGGTGGCAAGTAGAGACTGGTTTCAACTCTTGGTTTTCTATTCTGTTCCATATGTCTGTGTCTTTATTTTTGTGCCAATACCATACTGTTTTGATCTCTATGCACTTGTAATATAGCCTGAAGTCTGGTAGGATCATGCCTCTGACTTTGTTTTTATTTTTTGGAAAAAAAAAAAAACCAACATTGAAGATAAATAGGCTTTATAAGAATAAGGAAGGGCATGAAGAAAAATGAACTAATAAACAATATTTAGAACTGGAAAAGAAGTAATAGAAGTATCATAAGCGGCTTGGCTCTTGTAGCACAGTGGTTATGGTGCCAGCCAATACACTGAGGGTGGTGGGTTCCAACCCAGCCAGGGCCAACTAAACAACTGCAACAAAAAAAATAGCCAGGCATTGTGGTGGGAACCCGTAGTCCCAGCTACTTGAGAGACTGAGGCAAGAGAATCATGTAAGCCTAAGAGTTTGAGGTTGCTGTGAGCTATGATGCCACAGCACTCTACTGCAGGTAGATGAGATGAGACTCTGTCTTAAAAAAAAAAATAAAAGAAGTATCATAAGCTATTAAAATAGCAGCACAAAATGCTAAGAATAACTTAATGTCCACACATTTGAAAAGTTAGAAATGATATTAAATATTTTAAATATATAAATAATAAAATCAGACTTAAGAATAGGGAAGAGGCCAATAATAATCAAAAATTTGAGTCATTAATCAAAAACATACCTACACTAACCAAAATAATAATAATAGCATCAACTACTAAAGCAATGATGCCAATAATAATAACCCATTAGACATACAACATTTTGGAAAATGTACAAACTATTTAAGGAAACAAGAAGCTTATATCTGAGACAAATATAACTAAACTTTAATTAGGTGGAGGTTACATGCATTTCATGATCTTCTTTTAGTACATTAGAAATATTTTATAATTTAAAAACTAAAGGCAGAACCAGGAGAAATTTGGGAATACTTGGGAAGCAAGTTAAATTTTAAGCAAATTTTTTCTAAAAGCCTTTTCTGAGTCAAACTTGACTGGAGATGTATCTTAATACACTGCATATTAGCTGTTATGTGTTCAAAAAATATCCTAAGTCACCTCTCTGTTTTTATGTAGATTACTTAGAAACTAATACTCTCAGAAGATGATGCAGAAAGAGTAATATTGGCAGGAAAAGCTTGAGGAGCAGAATTGTACTAGAGATAAATGTAGGTAACATCAACTGTGGTATAGGAGTGTCCAATGTGATGTGTGCCGTTGGCTACCCAGTCTTGGGACTCTGATGTAGGAACCTTTTTATTAAAAATTGCCTTTAAATATATTCTGAGTTAATAAACTTTATATTTCCAATTCATTATAGTTAGAAAATCTACTGGGACAAGAGGACAGTCTTATAAAATCTTGTGTGGACCGGTTCTACTAATTAATATTCCCACCAATAATATGTGAGAATTTCCATATTATACATCATTGCTAAAACTGTATATTATCAGTTATCCTAATGCCATGGCCTTTGCCCTTTCTGGGAATCAAAATTAGTTTTATCAGTATTGAATGCCATTATGCTTTTTCTGAATCTCACTCATTTCCTAAGGCAACACATTAGCGATCCACACAAGATTTGGCTGCATCTGATAAAGTATACCTATTATTTTCATGAGTTTTTCTATTTTTAGAAATTTCTTCTGTAAACCGCACCCCAAATTTGCAAAACTGTGTGTATAAGTGAGCTCCCTTTGTAAATAACATCCGTGTATATTTTTAAGAAAAATGAAGTTGCCAAAATATCACACACACACACAGATAGCTATATAAAAATATATGTGTATGAGTGTACACATATGTGTACATATTCCTACTGTAGACTTAATAAGCTACTACAAATTTAGTGGCTTAAGCAACACAAACTTATTATCTCATAGTTCTGTAGGTTAGAAGTCAAACATGGGTTTCCCTAGGCTAGAATCAAAGAATAAGCAGGGCCACCTTACTTACTTTACTATCTTAAGGAAAATTTTGTTTCCTTGCAATTTAATTTGTTAGTAGAATTCAGTGACTTGCAGTTGTATAACTGAGGTCTGTGTTTTCTTCCATGCTATAAACTGAGGGCAGTTTCCAAATGCCAGAGGCCTTGATAGTATCTGGCTCATGGCTCCCTTCCTTCACTGTCAAAGTCAACCATCGCACATCAAGTTCTTCTGATATCACATTTAGCTGACCCACTCTTCTGCTTTCCTCTTTTACATTTAAAGATATGAAATTATATTGTGCCCAGCTGAATAATCCAGGATAACACCCATCACAAGATCTTAAACTGTAGTCATATGTGCAAAGCCCCACTGTCACATAATACAGTTACATTTAAGGTAACATAGTCGCAGGTTATGGGAAATGGTGTGTGAACATCCTTGGGGGCCCATTATTTTGCCTACCACAGTAGCAAGATGTACTTCTAATATATATATGTAAATTCTATTATGTGAATATACAGACATTCACACATGTACACACACATAGGTGTTTGGAAATGGAGAGAGAGGGGAAAACAACATCAACAACAAAAAACAAATATGTGTATGTAGAACAAATTTCTAGAAAGAAATATACCAAATACTTTAACCGTTATTTATAGAAACTGGAATTTTAGTTTTTGTATTAATAATATACACATGTAAGAAATGGTTTCTAATTGTACAATAAGCACACATTAATTTTGTACTTAAAAAGTAAAAAAAAAAAACAACAAAACAATAATTCCATCAGTTATGCTCAGACACTTCCTCTAATTCACTTGCCACATTTTCTAGTATAAACACTAACGGATTGAGTCAGCCTCTGAGTAAAATATATGTTCCTTGAATTATTCATCAAAATAAATTGGCAGGCTTCACCACAGGTGTTCTATGCTCTGAATTGAAGAAATTAACCTTTAAACTAGTAGTTGGCTGAATCTCTGCATGTCTAAATACAGTGGCAATTCTCACTACAGAATAATCATAATAGCACTACTATCACTAACAACAGCCACCAGTGGAATCATAATATAAATATAAAAATAACTTATTTTCATTTTACCTATTTTGAAAGCATTTTAAAAAATAATACTTTTCTTAAATTCTGAAAACCACCTTGAATAATAAGTGGGCAAAGAGAAAATATTATCACTTTTTGGAAGAAAAAATATTCAGAAAATCTGGGTAAGTTTGGCTCAAGGTCCAATAGCTAAAAAATACGCAGAACCAATGAGTTCAGATGATTCAGAAGATGAAAGTAAGACATAACCAATGTCCAACATATGGTAGCTCAAAATTATGTATAATAAAAATATGCGTTTAGATGTTCTCTTTTAGAAACTATGTACAATGCAAGAATGAATAAGACTTATGCTCTCATGAAGTTCACTGTCTAGAATGGGAGATAAAATGTGTATGTGGATGGCCACACTCAAGGCAGAACATCATAAAGCATTCCAATGAAGTTATGAGAGAGCACAGAAAAGTAGATTGCTTAAGTAAGAAAGTATTAGATATTAACAAGCTCTAGTTGACCTGGGTCTTAAATTATAGCTATGGAGCTGGGCATGGTGGTCACACCTGTAATCCTAGTATTCTGGGAGGATTGGATACTTGAGCTCACGAATTTGAGACTAGCCTGAGCAAAAAGTGAAACCCTATCTCTACTAAAAATAGAAAAAACTGAGGCAAGAGGATCACTTGAACCCAAGAGTTAGAGGTTGCTGGGAGCTATGACACCACAGCACTCTACCCAGGGCCACAGCTTGAGACTCTATCCCCCCCCAAAAAAAAATTATAGCTATGGAATGATTTTTCCTAGATTAAAAACTAGAGAAAGCTGTGAGAGTATTTAAAACAAGAAAGAAAGAAAGAAAAAAGAAAAAAACTTAGAGTTGAACAAGAGTGGCTGTTTTAAAGACAACAGCCAGGAGGAGGCAGAGAGAAGCAAGAGGCATCATGGAATTACAATTAACAGCAGAAGACAAATGAGAAAGCAGAAAACAGCATTGGCTGCAGGCTTTCTATTCTGGATGCATGGAATGATGAAGTTTCTAGGGAGGCATCCCCACCCTCCCTTTCCTCACAAATCTACTGCACACTTCTTTACTGCTGCTGACAGTCCTTAAAAATTGCTTTCCTCACATTCTCCAGTGAGAGAGACCAATAAACACCTCTCAGTTAACATCACACTTGACGTCTTGGTTACATTCACCTCTACAATCAGCTCTTTGCCTTGAAAACTTTTCCCCTCTGGTTTCTTAACCCCACATTTTCCTATTGGGTGTGATTTGATATCAGGCAATCCAGGTAAAGTGTCTTCCCCACCCAATGCTTGGTGCACACACCTGCTCAAAACACATGAGCCTTTGGTCCTAATACTGCACCTCCTGCTTTTCTGATGAGCACACAGTCCCCATGTGGGCCTCTTTTTCTTGGTCAGATTCTTTTCCATCTGGAAGAGAACTAAATAAAAACTAGAGACAGCTGCAAGAGTATAAAAAAGAAAACTTAGAGTTGAACAAGAGTACATAATATCATACTATGGACTCACTGCTGGCAAGTGAGTCCATAGTATGACCTCATGACCTCCAGACTATTAACTCCTTATTAATTGTTTGTGTTTATAAATACCACAGAAAACTCAAAGGCAACATGCCCAAATTGAACTCAAGTTTTTCTCTGTAACCTGTTCCTCTTCTTCCATTGTGTATCTTGGTGTAAGGTACCCTTATACGTCCCATTGCTCACACCATAAATCTTTATCTGCGTTTTCTCCTCAGGCTCCAATCAGTTACTAAATTTTCAAAGTATATATTATATTAACATTTTCTTATCTCTAATGTCACCACTGCAATGAAAGATTTTTATCATCTTTCATTTAATTCTAATTGATATTTCACCAGCCTTTGTCCTCTACACTGCAGTCAGAGCGATCTTTCTAAAATTCTAATCGATCATATAATCCCTATCCTTATAAACCCTCAATATGTTCTTTGTCTCTCCAGATAAAGCACAAACTCTATAACACAATTTACAGAACCCTTAAGGATATGGCCAGTGATTGATTACACTTTCAGTCTCACAGCTCCCATGCCCTCTTTGGTCTAGCTATTGTGAACTATTTTCTACCACTAGGCTTGCCTATGTGCCGCCATGTTATGTGTTACTTTCACAGTACTGGTCCCTCTACCTGGAACATTCTCCCTTTTGGTAATTACTACTCAAGCTTTAGCTTTCAGTTTGGATATTACTTCTTTTGAGAAGACATTCCTAATGCCCAAGCTGAGTGTTTTTAACTTTATAATTTCTTCAGAATTCTTACAATGGGGCAAATTCACCAGAAAATGGAAGAATGATCAATATTGTTATTGATTACTGTAACAATCAATATTATTACATATTTTTCCAACAAGTAATGAATGTAGTATCTGATGAAATGATTTTTAATAAAAAAATCTTTTTGCTTTGATAGTCTGAGATAGCAAGTCTCACTACTATGTTTTCAAGCACTAAACAAATATGTAATAAAATCTGTTAGCCCTAACTTAAGTTCTAAGTGGATGATCAGATATGCCCCAGTTCATAGAAGACTTAAGGAGAGTTCAACACAATTCTTGTAACACGTAAACCATTTTTCTGCAAACTGCAAATGACATCTGCCTTGGCTGGCAAGATAATGAAAGCTAAACATATATTTCTTGGGATTAATTTAGTCCTTCACCTAACCTCACTCTCCTTCTACCCTCCAATTTTGTGCTAATGTTTTCCATTGATTGAACTCAAATGGAAGCCAGAAATCAAAGGAACTCATTTCATTTGGTCCACAGAGGACCTCTTCCTACAGATAGAGTGGGGCAGGGAAACTGGAAAGTAGATCTCAGGAAGCAGACAGCACAGTGACCAACCACACAGTTAACAGGTGTTTTTCATTGAGTAGATCAACTCCAAAGGCAGAATAAACCTAAAAAGACGTGTAGAATTCATATTTATAGATCTTATATTCTACCAGAGAATATGCAGAATGACTTAGATAAATGGAGGTTGACATCTTGGTTTTAGGTGTGCAAAATTAATGTTTACAGACATCATTTTATCCAGATGTATCAATGTATTCATTACTTTTACAATACAAGTCCCAAGGGCTCCATTTCATAACTTAATTAAACAGTTCAAAATTATAGATTAGAAAATTAACCAGTACAAAAATACAAGAAAAACTCTGAAGAAAAAAAGGAGTAGAATCACGGAACTGCAGTAATTAAAATAGTATAGTTGGAGGGAAAGGTCAACCAGTTAGAACAATGAATTTGCATAGACAAGAGATTGATTCCTATGTTTCTATCCATGCAAGAAAACTGTAGCATTTTTAATCCCTGGGGAAAATATAGATAACAAGATAAATGACGTCAGGTCAATTGAATAACCAATTTTGGGGGGAAATGTAGTTATGATCTGACCTCAAGGAAAAACATTATAATTAGGTCAAATATTTAAATGCGAAACCAAAGGCCTCATGAAAATATAATTAAAATTGGATTAGTGCTTGCATAATTTGGTTGTGGAGCTATGTACAGAATACTTAACAAATCAATGAAAAGATAATACTAGAATTTTAATTAAATCAAATACTTTAATTAATTTAATTAATTGGGCAATCATTTGATTTTGTTTAAGTGAGTGAAAAAACTCATACATAATAGCTGGAAATCAAATTCAAAGGGCTAATATACATTTAAAAAGATAAACTAGGGCCAGCCTCATACATGTGTGATCTGTAAAGTCACAGGAGGACTCTAGTTAGTGAAGGCCTCAGGCTTGGTTTAATGTTCTCCTGTCACAGTCTTGAAACTTTTGATCATTTCTGAACCAAAGAGCAATGACTTTTCACATGCACTAGATCTTGCAAATTATGTAGCCAGTCCTACCTAACCACATATACTCAGTGAAACATAAACGAAAACCTGATTTTTCCAATTGTTTTCAGGTTGAAAAGTTAACAAAAATCCTGATGCTGTCATACAATATCAAGACTATTAATAAAGGAACACTCTCAGACAGTTTTAGGTCAACCATTTGCAAACACTCTAGAATCATACGCCAAAGTTTAAAACAAATGTCTTTGCTTTAGCAATTTTTGCTGTAGAGTTGGATCTATAGGCACTAATTGAACTTATATGGAAAAATAAGGATTCACAGCATTGTTTAAAACACAAGAAAATGTGAACCAATTTAAATGAATGTCCATGAAAATTCAATTGTAAATTTAAGGACACATTTACATAGTTGTATATTATATCAAGTTCAAATGTTATGTAAATTATATATAAACACATACACATATGATATATAGATGTACAGTGTAGCGATATGGAAACCCATGGTTCTTTGTTAACTGAAAAGTAGGCTATATAATAGGAAAGAGTAAAATGCTATAGGTACTCATAGAAAACTTTTCAAATACATGTGGAAATCATATGAGAAGAAAAATACAAAGTGTTTTCTGCAGGCAGAATAGGGACTGAAGACCCCATTCTTGGCAAAGGAAAACCCCTCCAGAAAAAGGGAAAAATAGAGAAACAAGCTGAGCAAAGTGGAATAAAAACAGTTTACTTTAAAACCAGCAGCTAAATCCCTTATTTGAGCAGTTTCTGCTTTTTCTAGAAGCCTTGCCTATAGGGGATACAGCTTGCAAACACCCCTGCTGGGTCAGTGAACACAATGGCCATAGAGGAGGCTATAGCAAGGCCTAACATGGAACATTAACCAGGATATGCCCTGTCCAGTCAACGGTCAAAGCAAATACCCATGTGGGGATTTGTATTATGGCCAGGGCAGAGATCAAGGGAATAGCTGAAGCCCTGAAATACGGGCAGGAGGGTTTGTACCCTTATCACAGAGGAAGATGCCTCTGAGTGGAAATAAGAGGAAAATTCCTCTTTCCCACTGATTCATACAACACCCAATGAACCACAGAAGATGTTAATCTTTCATCAAAAAGGGAATACACAGAGTGTAGCTGAATTCAGAAGATGTACTATAGTCAGTGAGTTAAATCTTTATGTTGATTAAAATAAATACATAATTTCCAATAAATTACTTCCTGATATTGTTTAAGTTATTTTACTTGAAAGATATTTCAAATGGAGAAAAACAGCAGACAGCTAAAATAAATGCAGGACCACCTGCACTTTGACTCTCAGAAGTTTGATGAGTAGAGATATTTTAGTCATGTCTGATGCAAAATATAACATTTCTATCATCATTTTTTTTTGGAAAGGAGTTACTTGGAGGTAATCCAGGGCAACGTGGTAGTCAAATTGAAGAGCATCATAATGCTAATTCTATCTGTATATCTGTACCATTAAAATTTACTTTAAAAAACTAAATTATTGTATGCTTGCTCTTCTTGCCTGATTCATTTAAAGTTTTCTTAAATCATATTTTTTGCCCAGTTTGGAAACATTTTTAACTGTACTATCAAAGTGGTAAAATAAGAAAAATTAAATAAAAATTAAAAAGCTGAATGTATACTTTCTGTTTTCATTACATTGATAGGATAAAATGAAAGAATTAAAGAACTTTTTCATTTCTAAACTTTAACTGAAAGTTTCAGTATGCAAGGTAAGTTCTGAAGATATGCAACATAGTACCCCTAGCTAACAATACTATCATATCCTTAAAATTTTCTGAGACAGTAGGTTTGTGTTAAGTCTTCTTTACACACACACTATTATAAATAATAAAATTAAGAGGGTGGGAGGAAACTTTTGGAAGTGATGGCTGTGTCTATGGCCTTGATGGTGGTAGTGGTATTACAAATGTATATCCAGCCCCAAAATCATAGAGTTGTATACCTGAAATAGGTATACCTTTTTGCTTGTCAATCGTATTTCAATAAAGTGGTTTGGAACAAAACCAAATCCCACATTAACTGAAAAATGCTTATAAATTGCCAGAAGTAATACTAGATTAATAAGTAATGATTTGTGGAAAGCATTGTTTCTTTTAATTAAGGCTAGCCCTATACATAGGTTGCTTCTTTAGTAACAAATTTTGGTAATGTTAGGCAACAGGATGCTTGTGCTAACTTCAGAGGATGGGTAGCCAGATGAAAGAAGAATAAAACTGCTGCTCATTGTTTTAAATGTGTTTTCTGTAGATCATCAGCATAAAGAGAAGCTGCTGTGATTTTCAAAACTTCAGATAATCAGGATTTGGTTCAGAATTACCAAGTCTAATTTTCTTGGGCAAGACCCAGAAATCTGTATTTTTACCAAAACATTATTAAATCCTTAAAGTAGTCTTTTACATTAACTTCTGAGAACTGCACCTTACAGGGTTGTAGACAAGAATCTATGGACAGGGAAAGGAAAATTATGGAGGACTAACCAAGGGTCATCTTCTGGTCTCAAGAGGGCAGGGGACTTCAGACATCTCATGTGCCCTTACACATGACCCTAGGGTTATCCTCTGGTCTCACAAGGGTATGGGACTTCAGACATCTCATGTGTCCTTACACATGACCCTTGGTTCTTTGCAGAAGGCACAGTGGGGGACAAAAGGAGAATTGGGTGCGCAGAATTGGGTGAGGGTTGAGAGTATAAAAACCTGCTTTATCAGCAGTTTTGAAGACAAAATTTAGGATGGAAAGTTAAGAAACTTACCTGTATTCTTACCTACCACATGAATTTTGGAAAATGATATTTTTGATCTACTTCATCATTAGCTATGAAAAAATAAAAATAATGGTCACACTCTTTCATCCTCAAATAAATTTATATGAACAATTAAGAAATGATTCAAAGAGTTTTGACATATCTCCAGAACTGAGATTTTCTTAAACTGACCTACTACTTGTCACTAAATTGTTTCCATTTGCTGAATTATATCCCTCTTTCGTTTCTGTATGTGAAGAAAATACTGAAAGATTTTCTCGTAGACCAACATCATTTTCACAAAATATCTTTCATTGTCACTACTAGGCATATAATTTATTAAGACATATTTAACACTGTTGGTAAATCACCGACATTTCATTTCCATTTCATATTCACCCGAAGTGTTTCTTTATTGATCAAATACGTCTGAGTTCTTTGCTTATGTGAGACACTGTAAGGCCCTAGTCAAGAAGAGATGACCCAGGTAGACACCACATGAAGTTTACAGACTCAGAGCAAACAAACATTGGACAAGTATCCAAACAAATACCTTTTTCAAAAGTTAGGAATGCTGCCAATAAAAAGTACAAGAGAATAAAACAGAGTAATCACCAGGGAGTTCAGTAAGGCTCCTTTTGAGGGTGTGCCATGTGAGAAGACCCTGAGCCAGAAAGCATGCCTTCACTGGCATTTACTTGTAAGAATGACATCGAAAGGGTTCCAAGCACAAGAGAGTATAACAGTACCTTCAAAATCCTGAAAGCGAGAAGTCCAGTGGGTGGAGCATAATAAGAGGGCAAGAGATGTGGGAAAAGAAGCTGGAGCTGAAAGCATAAGTCAGAGCACGGCAGCCTAAAGGGCTGTCAGCAGAGCCAGACGATGCCCTGGGCTGACCTGTGGTGAAGGGGCGGTGGCAGAAGCAGAATAAACATGGGAAGGGTGATAGAAGCTTTTTATTCTGGTTAAAAGATAATGGTGACCTGAAGTAGGATCTTCTGA
The DNA here is from genome assembly GCF_027406575.1 of Nycticebus coucang. Lineage (NCBI taxonomy): Eukaryota > Metazoa > Chordata > Mammalia > Primates > Lorisidae > Nycticebus > Nycticebus coucang. The sequence goes on along the minus strand of NC_069784.1, from coordinate 71,065,432 downwards.
GGAAATGTGGGGAAATTAGTTAGCTTTAAAATAAATTTTGGATGTGAAATTACTTGTCAGTGATAGATTTGCTATAGGGTGAGCTGGATGGAATAAGAGAAAAGAAAGTGCCTGGTGTAACTCAAAGATGAGAATATCTTGCTTCTCTGGCATTTTCTTTCTTCTGTTTTTTTTTTTTTTTTTTTTTAATAGAATCAGGTATGTTGATTCTTCCCAGCCATGAGCATGGTACATTCTTCCATTTGTTAAAGTCCTCTGCTATTTCCTTTCTTAGGGTTTCATAATTTTCTTTATAGAGGTCCTTCACCTCTTTCGCTAGGTATATTCCGAAGTATTTCATTTTCTCTGGGGCTATGGTGAAGGGAATTGTATCCTTAATTAGCCTCTCATCTTGGCTGTTGGCATAGACAAAGGCTACTGACTTGTGGACATTGATTTTATATCCTGAAACATTACTGTATTTTTTGATAACATCCAACAGTCTTGTGGTTGAGTCTTTAGGATTCTCTAAGTATAAGATCATATCATCAGCAAAGAGGGAGAGTTTGACCTCCTCTGCTGCCATTTGGATGCACTTTATTTTCTTGTCTTGGCTAATTGTATTGGCTAGAACTTCCAGCACTATGTTGAATAGTAATGGTGACAGAGGACAACCTTGTCTGGTTCCAGTTCTAAGAGGAAAAGCTTTCAGTTTTACTCCATTGAGTAAAATATTAGCTGTGGGTTTGTCATAGATAGCTTCGATCAGTTTCAGAAATGTGCCGCCTATGCCTATACTCTTCAGTGTTCTAATTAGAAAAGGATGCTGGATTTTATCAAATGCTTTTTCTGCATCTATTGAGAGGATCACATGGTCTTTGGTTTTGCTTCTGTTAATATGATGGATAACGTTTATGGCTTGCGTATATTAAACCAGCCTTGTATCCATGGGATGAAATCTACTTGATCATGATATATGACTTTTTTGATAATAAGCTGTGATCTATTAGCTAGGATTTTGTTGAGAATTTTTGCATCTATATTCATTAGTGAAATTGGTCTGAAATTCTCCTTTTTTAGTTGGGTCTTTTCCTGGCTTGGGTATCAGGGTGATGTTTGCTTCATAGAACATGTTGGGGAAGATTCCTTCCTCCTCAATTTTTTGGAATAATTTCTGCGGTATAGGAATAAGCTCTTCTTTGAAGGTTTGATAGAATTCTGGTGTGAAGCCATCCGGATCAAGGCATTTTTTTCTTGTTGGGAGATTTTTTATTGTTTCTTTGATCTCAGTGCTTGAAATTGGTCTGTTTGGGAGCTCTATTTCATCTGGGCTAAGTCTAGGGAAAGGGTGTGATTCCAAATATTGATTCATTTCCTTCACATTGTGAAATTTCTGAGCATAAAATTTCTGGTAGTATTCAGAGATAATACTATACTTGCCAGAGCAATTTACCAATTCAACACTATCCCTATTAAAATACCAACATCCTATTTTCAAGACTTGGAAAAAAATGATTCTGTATTTTGTATGGAACCAGAAAAAGCCCTGTATAGCTAAGACAGTTCTTAGTAATAAAAACAAAGCTAGGGACATCACCGTACTAGATTTTACACTGTACTACAAGGCCATAGCGGTCAAGACAGCATGGTACTGGCATAAAAATAGAGACATAGACATTTGGCATCTAATAGAAAACCAGGAAATGAAAGCAACAACTTACAACCACCTAATCTTAGATACACCAAACAAGAACATCCACTGGGGGAAAGACTCCCTATTCAATAAATGGTGCTGGAAGAATTGGATATCCACATGTAAAAGACTAAAACTGGACCCACACCTTTCTCCACTCATAAAAATTGATTAAAGATGGATAAAGGACTTAAATTTAAAGCATGAAAAGATAAAAATCCTCAAAGAAAGATATTGGCCTGGGGAAAGACTTTATGAAGAAGACTACCATGGCAATAGCAACAACAGCAATAATAAACAAATGGGATTTAATTAAACTGAAAAGCTTCTGTACAGCCAAGGAGACAACTAAAGCAAATAGACAACCTACCCAATGGGAAAAGATATTTGTATATTTTGAATCAGACAAAAGCTTAATAACTTAGATCTATACAGAACTTAAATTAATCCACAAGAAAAAAAAAACAAAAAACAATCCCATACATCAGTGGGGAAGAGAGATGAACAGAACCTTCTCTAAAGAAAACAGACGAATGGCTAGCAAACACATAAATATGCTCATCATCCCTAATTATTAGAGAAATGCAAATTAAAACCACCACGAGATATCATCTAACCCCAGCAAGAATGGCCCATATCACAAAATCTTAAAACTGTAGATACTGGTACGGATGTGGAGATAAAGGAAAACTTTTACACTGCTGGTGGGACTACAAATTAATACAACCTTTTTGGAAGGAAGTATGGAGAAATATCAAAGAACTCAACCTAGACCTCCCATTTGATCCTACAATCCCATTACTGGGCATTTATCCAGAAGGAAAAAAAAAAACAAACAAAAAAACCTTTTATTATAAAGACACTTGTACTAGACTATTTATCACAGCTCAATTTGTTTCACTAAAATGTGGAAACATCCTAAATGCCCTTCAACCCAGGAATGGATTGGCAAGCTGTGGTATATATATATACCATGGAATACTATTGAGCCATCATAAAAAAAAATAAAGATTTTTGCAGCATTTGTATTAACCTGCATGGAGGTGGAACACATTATTCTTAGCATAGCATCACAGGAATGGAGAAGTATGAATCCTATGTATTCAACTTTGACATGAGGACAATTAATGACAATTAATGACATGGTGGGGCATGGGGGAAGGGGAGACCAGACAAGAAGGAGGGAGGGGGTGAGGGAAAGGAAAAGAAAAAAAAAGAAAGGAAAAGAAAATAGTGACTAATTCTCACATAAATTGGCTTTAATTTTGACCAAAGTACATTACTTAAACATTAATTTTTAATTCAACTTGTTAATATGTTATTTAGGATATTGCATCCTTATTTATAGGTGAAATATGTTTGTAATTTCCCTTTATAGTAATATAGTTTTTCCAATTTTAATATCAAGTGTATCCAGATAAAGTAGAATCATTTTGAAGTATTTCTTTTTTTTCTATTGTCTGTAACATTTGGCATGATATGTTCTTTGAAATTATCTTTTATTTTTATTTATAAATATTAGTTGTCTATTTTTTGAGACTTAAAAAATAATAAGTTAACTAATGACTCAATATTGAACCTCATAGTCAAAGCATTCTATAATAGACTTACTCTTATTTGATAATGTTAATGTTACATTTTTTGCATTATTATTATTATTATTATTGCTCATTAAAAAAAAATAGGATCAGGTATGGTCCTGCAAATAAAGGTTTAAATAATTCAGGAAGAACCTTGACCTAGAGGTGAGTGGGATCGAAATGGTGAAATAGAACTTACAGTTGGAAGTTAGGAAAAGTCATTTCAAATGTAGAGCACGGCATTGAAAAGGGATCGCAACATGTGTTAGTTGTGAAGCAGTGGTGTCAGAAGGAACCTACCCAGAGGGACACCCTGAGAAATCCCAGCTGGGGGACAAGAGAGGCAGCCTCTGAGAATCCTCAGACTGTGCCTCAGGTGTCGAATCTCTGTCCCTTTCTTTGTTGCCGGAGGTAGGGAAGCCCAGAGGATCTGAGTACTAAGCAGGTAACCAGGAGAGGGATTTGAAGCCCCAGAAGGAAAGGCAATGGCCCAATCTTCAGAGCTCACATGTGAGAATGTAACCAAGGCAGTTTTCTTTTTTTTTAAAATTTTCTTTTTACCATCCATAGGACTCCGTTCGATATTTTGTTGTTGTTTGTTCTATTTTTGTTGTTGAGGCAGGGTCTCACTCTGTTGCCCAAGCTGGAGTGTGGTGGCTAATTTTCAAATATTTTGTGGAGATGGGGTCTCCCTATGTTGGTCTCAAACTTCTGGCCTCAAGTGATCCTCCCACCTCAGCCCCACAAAGTGCTAGGTTTACAGGTGTGAGCCACCATGCCCAGCCTAAACTAAGGCAAAATTTTTGAAACCATTTGAAGACCAGTGGGAAGGTGACCATGCTCAGGATCAGAAGGTTGGGCTGAATAGAATTCAGTAGATAAAGCTTTTTCTAGAACCTTCTGGGATGTGGGTAGGCATAAGAAAACACCTGCTGTAGGAAAACAGGAAACAGAGGTTAGGAGGATATCTGTTTTAAATCACTGGATGGTTGGACTGCAATGCACGTTATGGAGGAAACCTAACACGCATTAGAAGCGTGCCACATGTTAAAGTGACGAGAAAAGGATGACATAGCAGCACATGGCCACGTGCTTCCCAACTTTCAACTGTAATATCTGTAAAAGGATTAGACCATGAACTTTCCCTATGCCCAAAACCAAGACACCCGATGTTATCCACAGAAATTACAAGCTTCTTTGAATTGAAATGGGATGTATAAACAATAGGGTGACACTGACACTTACTTTGGCTCTTGTAATGAACGTAAGCATAAAGGTCATTGGTGTCCATTGTTCTTCCACAGACAGCTTCTTGGCCTCCATGCCCAATGTCTTTACCAACCACAACACTGAACTTTGTATCCTGTGGATACAACTTTGTCATGTGGAGCACAGAGCTGTTTCTGGCCTAAGACCACCTCATCCTCTAATTTCTCCCATTTTAGCTGTCTGTACACTTAGGAAATACAATTAGCATTGTGATTTTCCTGCCAGTGACAGACTTGGAAGGGCACCGGTGCTCTCTGTTTGAGGACATGGCAGTAGCACCAGCAGGTGTTGTGATGGGAAGAGCCACGGGTTCTGTGTTCAGGACGCTGCCATCTCCCTCCCATTGTGACTAGCAGGTGAAAATCCAGAGTATTTCCAATTATCAGGGTATAAATTATCCTTTTCAAAACACAACCAGATATCCACAAAACATACATGTCTTCTGGACATAAGAAAGTTTGACAGAAGCTCTGCACATCCATAAATTATCTGCACAACCATCTGAGAGAAGGTTGTTATAAAGTCAGATGGCTCAGAAAACCACCCAGAATGTTTATGGACAAATCTATTGTTGGAATATATTTTTCCTTATCAGGATAAGCAGATACAAAAGATATGTTAGTATATTAACAAATGCCACATAAAAGAAATAGAACAGCATGTCAGTGGCAAGGACATAAATTGGGGAAAGCTTTATTATCAGGAATTTGAAGCACATTTTTAAAGCATCTGCTTAAGTCCTTAATGCTATCATAAAAAATATAATCTCTGGTGGAAAAGGTAAAAATATGAAATGATACGTCAGTAAATTGACAAAGGGAAGGTATTTATTGAGAGGACGATAAAAATTAAAATGAAAAATAAAGTAACAAGGACTCTTTAGGGGAAAGAAATTACTTGAAGGTGTTCATAAATTGAGGTTAGAGATAAATTCAAGTAATAAACTAAAGAATGCCTGATGTTAGGCATTAAAAACACTGAAACGGAATAAGTTGAATTAAATGTTGTAAATAGGGTATGAAATAAAATACAGAAGTAATTTTTGAAACAAAATATATAGCATGCAAAAAATACGTATTAAACCAGACCTCAAATCCCAGGTTATAACTACCTCCTTTCGTCCAAATGAGAAGTGAATGAGGGATAAAGGAAGCAAAGTAAAATAAAGCTGATGTTCAGAATTACATTGGGTGGTATCATAGCACTATGTTTTGTGTGAAATTGATCACTGGAATTTATTTTTGACTTGCACGTACCTGTAAAATTTTAAAATAAGATGTACATTTTACAAAGCTCTAGCAATAATGAAAATAAAATTATATTCCATGAAGAATCAGATAAGAGAGACAGAAGAATAAAATAGCATTAAAAATAGTAAAAAAGCAAGGCTGTTGAAACTGAAAGGGCAAATGAATAAGCTTTCCATGTATAACAAGTTCGAAGGTTTGAAATTGAATGGGTTAAACCTATTTAAAGACCAAGTGCAATTACGTGGTATTTCCAAGAGACATACCTAGGAGAATATGACCTAGAAAACTTTTTTAAAAAAGCGAAAGGAAAGAAAACTAAAAAAAAAAAAAAAAAAAAAAATAGGCTGGCAGAGATTTATTGTGTAAGGCAAACAAAAGAAAGAGCCTAACATTAAAATCAGCTATATCAGATTTTGAGGCAAATAAATCATCATGCAATCAGAAAAAAAATGACTGTCATTTTATATTGAAAAATGAGACATTCACAATGAAAATAGTAGAGTCGTAAACATTTATATGACACATACTGTATCTACCAAATATTTAAAATAAAAACCATGCTATAAAACTTTGCAAAGAAAAGTTAGAAATAAAAAAAATACAGCTTTGAAGATGTATCTCTCAGATTCTGAAGAAGTATGTGAGAAAAAAGTAAATGTGTAAAGGTATGTAACATTCTCATTTATAATTTATTTAATAAAGAGACTAGATATATTCCAAATAAATAGTATATGTACTTTCTTATAAAAGCCAATGGCTCTTTCACAAAACTGGCCATCTAATAGACCACAAAGACAGCTCAATTACTAAAAGAGCTGAAATTGTACATGCCATGTTATTAGATCACAATATAAAATAGTCATTAATAACAAAAGCTGAAAATTCATTAGTTGGAAATAAATAATATGTGGCTCATTAACTTAAATTAAGGGGGATTACTGACTGTTTACAAAATAATGCAAATGATATTAAGCATTTGATAGAAGCTTTATGTCCTTAAACCTTCTGGCTCAAAACCAGGGAGGTGGGAGGTGTTAGCAATAGTTTGAAAGTAAATATACAAAGGCAGTAATGTTTAGGACTAAATACTAAATGTGGACATGCTTTTTCTCATGGAGAGTAAGCAGATATTAAGAAATAAAAGTATGGATGGATGTAGTAAGAATCTGGCACTCATTCTGCAGCCAAACCATGTGCAGGGTGTTGTGTGTGTGTGTGTTTGTGTGTGTGTGTGTGCTTTTAGTATGAAAGTTAAGAAAGAAAAAAGAAAAAATATAAGGAAAATAACTGAACAAAAATAAATTGATCGTTCAAATCATCTAGCGGTTTTAAAATGTAAGTTTTATTATTATTCAAGTAGTGTGGGGCCAACATAACAGCAGACAATTGCCATTGTGAAGGCAGTTTGCTACCTATAGTTCCCACAAGCAGAAGCTCTAGGCTCAGTTAGGAGCCGGATTGGAGGGAAGAACGTGTCCAAGAGCCTTTACTGCAGTTTTCAAGGCAAGGTAAACAGGATGGGCTAGTTTAAATAATTTCAGCTTCTGGGGCAGAGGAGCTGTCCAGTGTTGTCTGGCCTCTCCCTCTGGATTGAGGAGAGCTGGGAGGTAGTGGTCTGAGTGTGAGAGCTTGACAGGGTGGGCTTTGGATCGTCGTTTTGCATATGAAAGGCCCATTCCTGAGCTAGTCTTTTGCTATCTTTAGCTAACAGCTAACCCTGGGAGGGGTTGTCCTTCCAGGTCAGCAGAGCCCCACGATGTTAAAGCATCTGAATTGCAGAAAATGAACCAGCGCTGTTGATCCCAGCAGGTGGTGGAAAGGGAGCTCCCCAAGTGTCAGGGCTCCGTCTGTCAGACTTCCTCATTTCCCTCTCATAACCGCGGCAGGTGCTGGGAGGCGCTGCTGCGTTCCTAGTTAAAGAACGCATTACCCCAGCTGCTGTAAGTGCTGTTAGCAGACCCCTCTTAGCTAAATAGCTTCCTTTCCCACATCAATCTCCCTGCCTACATTCAGTGACTGATCTGTGTAGGATAGGGTTTCTCAACCTTGGGACCACTGACATTTTGAACAGGGTAATTTTTTGTAGTGAGGGACTGTCCTGTGCGCGGTGGTGCGTTAGCAGCGCCCCTGGCATCTAGCCACTGGCAACACACCCACCCCCAGTCACAAAAAGCGCAAATGTCTCCAAACGTTGTCAAATGTCTCCTGGGTGGGGACAGGGGATGCAAAGTTACCACAGGCTGAGAACCACTGACAATTTCAGATTCATAGATCCAGCCTGGATCTCCTCCCTAAGCATCAGATCTGTATCATTAGCTGCTGATATTCCACGACCTTCATCAGCAAACACAAGATGTACGTGCTTAAGAACATGGGCTCGAGAAGCAGCTGCCTGCCTGACTCATCAACTAGCTGTTGACACTGGGAAGCTGATCCTCTCCTTGCCTCAGTTTCCTCACCTATGAAATGGGTACAATAATAGGTAGGTTCTACTTACAGGTTTGCTGTGAGAATCAAATGAGTTAATGCATAGAAAAAGTGTAGACTAATTCTTGGCAATTTGTAAGTTCTCAGTACAAGTTATTTGAATGTCACCAGGGTGCCTTGCCAGTATCAAATGCAGTATATTCAAGTCAAAAGTAAATTCTCCATCGGCCAGCCCTGGCCTTTTTTCTGTAGTTTGTATTTCAGCAAATGACACAATCAACCACCCATTCCTGCCTGAATGAATCAATGATGCTACCATTGATTTTTCCATCTCCTTCAATAACTACCTCAAATTAATCACCGAATCATAATGAATCTGTGATCTTAGAATTAGTTGAATCTGCTCATTTTTTTCTTCTTAGTTGTTGCTATTTTAGTTTACTCTCATATCTGTTATTGTAAGAACCTAGTGAGGAAATTAATAACACAGACTCTGGAGTCACAGAGAGCTGGGTTTAAAGCCCCCTTCTGCTAGCTGAATGAGACTGGGTAAATTACATTTCCTCTCCCTAGTCATCGTTTTTGCCTTCCTCCCCAAAATGATAAAGATAACACCTACGCTGGAGGAATGCAGAGAATAGTACAAGAGAAGCATTGTTTGTGTTACCTCACTTGAAAAAACCCCCAAAATCTGTTAATAAGAGACTAAAACAAATTGTGATGTGTTTTTCGATGACGGAATATAAGCAAATGGCATAAAGCATAGCTTAATCTTAGAAAGACAGCATTGAGCAAAAATTAAAAAGGCAAGACAAAATCTATATGCAACATTTATATAAAATTGTTGACAGGAAAAAATTAACTATTACTTAGCAATGTGTGCTTATTGAAAAAACTGTAAATAAACATAAAGGTGTGATTATTATAAATTCAAACACATGTTTAGGACTAGGGACTATTAAGAGGACTTAATCTGGGAAGTGAGGATCTGAAGGGTTTTGAGGTGCTGGGAATGTGCAGTTCCTCAACATAAGGGATTGGTCATGAGTATTCAGATTAAAATAGTATTCATTGCATTGTACTCTAGATTAACATTTTATGTAATTTTATGTATGTGTCATATTTCACAAATTAAAAAGGTGAAATTAAAGGAATGAGGTAAATTAAAATGTAAGTACAGAAATTTAAAAAAGAGGAATAGCACATTAACATGTAATTATATGTATATACACATTTATATGTTTAAAGTTTTTGTGAGTAAAGGGTTACTCTCAGACTTGTATATCAGAAATGCTTCAGAAAGTCTTAGATTATCATAGGACTGTTTCCTTGAAAACAGTAGATACGGAGGGAGACAAGATGGCGGACTGAAGCCAGCTTTCAACAAAGGCTCCCGTCCAGAAGGAGAGTTAAGGGACAGGAATTTAGTAAGTATCCTGGTGGACTTGAGCCTCACCAAGAGAGAAGGCTGAAGAACGCACATCAACACCGCTGAGGCAAGTTGTGATCACAAGGACGCAAACAAAAGGTACAAAATCCACCACCAAGCGGACGGGAGTCCCCCTCCCCCATGAGACCGGCTCTGGAGCCCCACAATTTAACAAGCGGGCAGAAATTAAAGGCCCTCCCACTACACTCCACGGGAAAGACCTTCTAAAAACTGGACCTACCTCCCCTACTGGGGTGCCGTGGCGTTCTCCTGCCGGACATAGGGCTGAATAAAACTTTGGGAATCCTTTGCCGGCAACCCTGAATCCCCGGCGCTCCCCTCCCGCCCACTGAGGTCTGGAGGCCTGTCCCCCAGGACTTCGGATCCTTGGGTGATTTCTCAAGGGGAGTGGACAGTCCCCGAGTTGCGACTGGTAGCATTGACTCTGAGGCCCGCGAGTGAGGAGAGGGCACCGGGCTGAGGGGGAGTCACGCCTCGCGGCACTTCCCTGCGGTGCAGTGCACCAACTCTCCCCGGGCATACGGGGCCCAAGACTGAATAAGACTCTGGCCTCCCCGCTGAGAGCTGAGAACCCCTACTCTCACTCGGGGTCTGAGGGCCTATCCCCCAGGAGTTCGGCTCCTTGGGTGATTTCTCGAGGGGAGTGCACAGTGCCTGAGCTGCGTCAGGTCAGCGCTGACTCTGGGATACGTGAGCGAGGAGAGGGCACTCCGCTGAGGGGAAATCAAGCCTTGGCGGCACTTCCCTGCGGTGCAGTGCAGGAGCCCTCCCCGGGCACAAGACTGAATAAGACTCTGGCCTCCCCGCTGAGAGCTGAGAGCCCCTACTCTCACTCGGGGTCTGAGGGCCTATCCCTCCGGAGTTCGGCTCCTTGGGTGATTTCTCGAGGGGAGTGCACAGTGCCTGAGCTGCGTCAGGTCAGCGCTGACTCTGGGACACGTGAGAAAGGAGAGGGCACTCCGCTGAGGGGAAATCAAGCCTTGGCGGCACTTCCCTGCGGTGCAGTGCAGGAGCCCTCCCCGGACCGTAGTATTGCGTGAAACTGAATGAAACTCTAGCTTCCCCCCGCCCCACTCCCAATCCGGGTCTGGGGGCCCATCCCCCAAGAGTTCTGATTCTTGGGGGATCTCTTAAGGGGTGTGGACCCAGCACAAACTGCAGCCGCTCAGTGCTGACTCTGGGGCGCGGGACAGAGGAGAAAAGGGTCGCCTGAGTGCCCACACCAGAGCAGCAGTTCCCTGGAGGTAGATCAACAGCGTTTTTTCTTTAACGGCAGAACGCTCACTTCTGGATATTCTGAGGCCACACCCCCTGTCTCCCTGGGCAACCAGAGGAGGCCACCGGTGGCTCACAAACCCAGAAGCCTCCAGGGCGGGGCCGACCCAGAGAGGTGTTCAGACGCAATTCTCCAGCAGCAAAGACGTTTGAACTCAAAACAGCCCGTCTCCTGTAGGCGATGACAGGAACAGAGACAGAACCTCACAAAGTTGTCTGTTCTGTTCTGTTCTGTTAGCAGCATCCATCAGGGACGGGGCTAAGCCTGAGTGAACACCTCCTTCCCATCACCTGCATCAAACACTCAAAGATGTCAGGCCCCATCTCCTCCTGCTAGATAGCGGCAGTCTGCGGGGGCCTGGCAGACTTCCTCGCGATTCAGGCAGGTGCAAACCCCTGGAGTGTCTGTTCACTGCAGGCAACTGGGTTAGCCATCTGCAGAGATACCAGTGACTGGGTCCGACGGAGGGGCAAAGTGGGGAAGGAGACGTCAACCTTCCCAGACTGCTCTGTTTGCGGGGTGGCTCCTCCTGATTCCACGCTGCACTGGGGTGAGCTGTCTCAGAGGAGTCACCAGGCCCCTGTGATCCAGTTCCCAGAGACCTCTTGAACCCTTCCACCTGAGACAAGTGGCGATTGAGACAGTTGATTCGGACCTTTTGAACTGGGCTAATAGACTGAGGACTTTTCAGGTGGTGCCCTGGGTGTGCGATTGTAGGAAGGTTTGATTCTCCTTTTCCAACTGGGGCCAGAGGTGGGCAGGCGGGGTGACTTAATTGCTGATTTTTTCACACAGCTGAGACTTCAAGCCAGAGTAGAAGTTGCAATAGGATCGAACAGAAACCAGCTGAAAACAAGACAGAACCACTTTGCTCCACCACACCAGACAGGGCCCCAGTTTCTCAGGCCACAACACTGTACGGGCCCTCGATAAAACCCCAGGGGAAAAACCAAAGGGAGTAAACCATGGGGCGGAATCAGCGGAAAAACTCTGGTAACATGAATAACCAGAATAGATCAACCCCCCCAAGAAAAGATACGGCAGATGTGATTGAAGATCCCATTCATAAACAACTGGCTGAGATGTCAGAAGTCGAATTCAGAATTTGGTTTGTAGACAAGATTAATAAAATGGAATTAGGAATTTGAGGAGAAATTCAAAAGTTGTCTCAAGAATTTAACGAATTTAAAGACAAAACCACCAAAGACTTAGACACACTGAAACAAGAACTTACAGCCCTCAAAGATATGAAAAATACAGTAGAATCCCTCAGTAACAGAATGGAGCAAGCAGAAGAAAGGATTTCTGACATTGAAGATAAAGTCTTCGAACGCTCCCAATCTCTCAAAGAGGAAGAGAAATGGAGAGCAAAAACGGATCACTCACTCAGAGAGCTCTCAGATAATTCGAAAAAACATAACATAAGGGTTATAGGAATTTCGGAGGCTGATGATGTGGCAGCCAAGGGCACAGAGGCCCTTCTACATGAAATTATGAAAGAAAATTTTCCAGACATGCCTAGAGAATCTGAAATTCAGATAGCAGACAGCTTCAGAACCCCAGCACGATTCAACCCCAAAAAGCCATCTCCCAGACATATCATAATTAGCTTCACTAAAGTTAACATGAAAGAGAAGATTCTCAAAGCAGCCCGGCGAAAGAAAACTATAACGTACAAAGGTAAGAATATTAGAATAACTGCAGATCTCTCTGCTGAAACTTTTCAAGCAAGAAGAGGCTGGTCATCAACTTTTAATCTCCTAAAGCAAAAAAACTTTCAACCCAGGATCTTGTATCCAGCTAAACTGAGTTTCATCTATGATGGAGAAATTAAATACTTCAATGACATTCATATGTTGAAAAAATTTGCCATAAGTAAACCAGCTCTTCAGGATGTTCTCAGACCTATCCTCCACAATGACCAACCCAATCCTATACCACAAAAGTAAACTCACTCAGAAACTTCGGATCAAACTCCAACTTCCACACTGGCGAAAGGATTAAAAATGTCCACTGGACCTTTGAAAAACTCGATACCCAAAATTCCACCAGACTTATCCTTACTCTCCATCAATGTGAATGGCTTAAACTGTCCTCTAAAGAGGCATAGGTTAGCTGACTGGATACAAAAACTTAAGCCAGATATTTGTTGCATACAAGAGTCACATCTCAACTTAAAAGACAAATACAGACTCAGGGTGAAAGGATGGTCATCCATATTTCAGGCAAATGGTAATCAGAAAAAAGCAGGTGTTGCAATTTTATTTGCAGATACAGTAGGCTTTAAACCATCAAAAGTAAGGAAGGACAAGAATGGTCACTTCATATTTGTTAAGGGTAATACTCAATATGACGAGATCTCAATTATTAATATCTATGCACCCAACCAGAATGCACCTCAATTTATAAGAGAAACTCTAACAGACATGAGTAACTTGATTTCCTCCAGCTCCATAATCGTTGGAGATTTCAACACTCCCTTGGCAGTGTTGGATCGATCCTCCAGAAAGAAGCTGAGCAAAGAAATCTTAGATTTAAACCTAACCATCCAGTATTTAGATTTAGCAGACATCTACAGAACATTTCATCCCAACAAAACTGAATACACATACTTCTCATCAGCCCACGGAACTTACTCCAAAATTGATCACATTTTAGGTCACAAGTCTAACCTCAGTAAATTTAAAGGAATAGAAATTATTCCATGCATCTTCTCGGACCATCATGGAATAAAACTTGAATTGAGTAACAACAGGAATCTGCATACCCATACAAAAACATGGAAGTTAAATAACCTTATGCTGAATGATAGCTGGGTCAGAGATGAGATTAAGAAAGAAATCACCAATTTTTTGGAACAAAATGACAATGAAGACACAAGCTATCAGAACCTCTGGGACACTGCAAAGGCAGTTCTAAGAGGGAAATTTATAGCACTGCAAGCCTTCCTCAAGAGAACGGAAAGAGAGGAAGTTAACAACTTAATGGGACATCTCACGCAACTGGAAAAGGAAGAACATTCCAACCCCAAACCCAGTAGAAGAAAAGAAATAACCAAAATTAGAGCAGAATTAAATGAAATTGAAAACAAAAGAATAATACAACAGATCAATAAATCAAAAAGCTGGTTTTTTGAAAAGGTCAATAAAATAGATAAACCTCTGGCCAACCTAATCAGGAAAAAAAGAGTAAAATCTCTAATATCATCAATCAGAAACAACAAAGACAAAATAACCACAGACTCATCAGAAATCCAAAAAATCCTTAATGAATATTACAAGAAACTTTATTCTCAGAAATATGAAAATCTGAAGGAAATAGACCGGTACTTGGAAGCACGCCACCTTCCAAGACTTAACCAGAATCAAGTGGAAATGTTGAACAGACCCATAACAAGTTCAGAAATAGCATCAACTATACAAAACCTCCCTAAAAAGAAAAGCCCGGGACCAGATGGTTTCACGTCAGAATTCTACCAAACCTTTAAAGAGGAATTAGTACCTATATTACTCAACCTGTTCCAAAATGTAGAAAAAGAAGGAAGACTACCCAACACGTTCTATGAAGCAAATATCACCCTGATCCCCAAACCAGGAAAAGACCCAACAAGAAAAGAAAATTATAGACCAATATCACTAATGAATATAGATGCAAAAATATTCAACAAGATCCTAACAAACAGAATCCAGCAACACATCAAACAAATTATACATCATGACCAAGTTGGTTTTATCCCAGGGTCTCAAGGCTGGTTCAATATACGTAAATCTATAAATGTAATTCAGCACATAAACAAATTAAAAAACAAAGACCATATGATTCTCTCAATTGATGCAGAAAAAGCTTTTGATAATATCCAGCATCCCTTCATGATCAGAACACTCAAGAAAATTGGTCTAGAAGGGACTTTTCTTAAACTGATAGAGGCTATCTACAGCAAACCCACAGCCAATATCATATTGAATGGAGTTAAATTGGAATCATTTCCACTCAGATCAGGAACCAGACAAGGCTGCCCATTGTCTCCATTGCTTTTCAACATTGTAATGGAAGTTTTAGCCACCGCAATTAGGGAAGAAAAGGCGATCAAGGGTATCCATATAGGGTCAGAAGAGATCAAACTCTCGCTCTTCGCAGATGATATGATTGTGTATCTGGAAAACACTAGGGACTCTACTACAAAACTCCTAGAAGTGATCAAGGAATACAGCAGCGTCTCAGGTTACAAAATCAACATTCATAAATCGGTAGCCTTTATATACACCAACAACAGTCAAATTGAAAAAGCAGTTAAGGACTCTATCCCATTCACAGTAGTGCCAAAGAAGATGAAATATTTGGGAATTTACCTAACAAAAGACGTGAAAGATCTCTATAAAGAGAACTATGAAACTCTAAGAAAAGAAATAGCTGAAAATGTTAACAAATGGAAAAACATACCATGCTCATGGCTAGGAAGAATCAACATTATCAAAATGTCCATACTACCCAAAGCAATATATACTTTCAACGCACTCCCTATTAAAGCTCCACTGTCATATTTTAAAGATCTTGAAAAAACATTACTTCGTTTTATATGGAATCAGAAAAAACCTCGAATAGCCAAGACATTACTCAGAAATAAAAACAAAACAGGAGGAATCACACTACCAGACCTCAGACTTTACTACAAATCGATAGTGATCAAAACAGCATGGTATTGGCACAAAAACAGAGAAGTAGATATCTGGAATAGAATAGAGAACCAAGAGATGAATCCAGCTACTTACCGCTATTTGATTTTTGACAAGCCAATTAAAAACATTCAGTGGGGAAAAGATTCCCTATTTAACAAATGGTGCTGGGTGAACTGGCTGGCAACCTGCAGAAGACTGAAATTAGACCCACACCTTTCACCATTAACTAAGATAGACTCTCATTGGATTAAAGATTTAAACTTAAGACATGAAACTATAAAAATACTAGAGGAGAATGCAGGGAAAACCCTTGAAGAAATTGGTCTGGGTGACTATTTCATGAGGAGAACCCCCCGGGCAATTGAAGCAGCTTCAAAAATACACTACTGGGACTTGATCAAACTAAAAAGCTTCTGCACAGCTAAGAACACAGTAAGCAGAGCAAGCAGACAGCCCTCAGAATGGGAGAAAATATTTGCAGGGTATAACTCTGACAAAGGTTTAATAACCAGAATCC
Organism: Nycticebus coucang; assembly: GCF_027406575.1. Taxonomy (NCBI): domain Eukaryota; kingdom Metazoa; phylum Chordata; class Mammalia; order Primates; family Lorisidae; genus Nycticebus; species Nycticebus coucang. The sequence continues at coordinate 71,049,315 of NC_069784.1, read as the reverse complement.
ACAGAGAACTCAAACGCATCAGCAAGAAAAAAACAAGGGATCCCATCGCAGGCTGGGCAAGGGATTTGAAGAGAAACTTCTCTGAAGAAGACAGGCGCACGGCCTTCAGACATATGAAAAAATGCTCATCATCTTTAATCATCAGAGAAATGCAAATCAAAACTACTTTGAGATATCATCTAACTCCAATGAGACTAGCCTATATCACAAAATCTCAAGACCAGAGATGTTGGCGTGGATGCGGAGAAAAGGGAACACTTCTGCACTGCTGGTGGGAATGCAAATTAATACATTCCTTTTGGAGGGATATATGGAGAACACTCAGAGATCTAAAAATAGATCTGCCATTCAATCCTGTAATTCCTCTGCTGGGCATATACCCAGAAGACCAAAAATCACAACATAACAAAGATATTTGTACCAGAATGTTTATTGCAGCCCAATTCATAATTGCTAAGTCATGGAAAAAGCCGAAGTGCCCATCTATCCACGAATGGATTAATAAATTGTGGTATATGTATACCATGGAATACTATGCAGCCTTAAAGAAAGATGGAGACTTTACCTCTTTCATGTTTACATGGATGGAGCTGGAACATATTCTTCTTAGTAAAGTATCCCAAGAATGGAAGAAAAAATATCCAATGTACACAGCCCTACTATGAAACTAATTTGGGACTCTCACATGAAAGCTATAACCCAACTACAACTTAACAATAGGGGGAAGTGGGAAAGGGGGGGGTGGGTGGAGGGAGGGGAATCGGTGGGATCACACCTGTGGTGCATATTACAGGGGTATTTGCGAAACTTGGTAAATGTAGAATATAAATGTTTTGGCACAGTAACTGAGATAACGCCGGAAAGGCTATGTTAACCACTGGGATAAAAATGTGTCAAATGGTTTATGAAGTGAGTGTATGATGCCCCATAATCATATCATTGTATACACTTATGATTTAATAAAAAAATTAAAAAAAAAAAAAAAAAAAAAAAGAAAACAGTAGATACAAGATAAATGAGAAGTATTGTGACTGCCTCAATTGTGACTGCTGTGTGGAATACAACATCTGTCTCAGATTAAGGGGCTGTGAATTGGCCGGGGTGTGGGCACTATGTGATAACTATGGCATAAAAGGTTGTGGGAAATAGAGGCTGTGGCTTCCATGGGTCAAGGTCATCCATGCATCTTGGCTTTCATTTGTAGCAGTCAAATGTGTATATGTGAGTGACGGGGCAAAAGAAGCTTTCTGATTCATGCACTTTTGTAGACTCGGTAGTTACTGAGATGAGATGAGGGTGAGATGAAGACTCCTTACCTGCTGCACACCCTATCTTTCCTTCCAAATGGCTAATAATGCGGTATTATGTTAAAGCCTGCCTGTGTCTCCCACTTAGCTTGCCGAATGAAGACAACTGTCATGCTAGAGAATGGTATCAGAAGTAGTCTAGGGTGGAGAGGAGGTTCTGATGAGGATTTGGTGCCTGAGTGGCTGAGTTACATAGATTTATCTCCTGCCAAACTGGTAAAATGGGTAGTTGAGGAAAGGTAGGTGGGCATGGTGTAGCTAAAGATACAAGGAAAGGGTGAATCAGGTAGAACTGTTCTTAGCTGGCTGTGAAGACAAAGGATGAAAAGAGAAGAAATTTACTGAATTCTCTCAAAAGATTTTCCAGCTCTTAATTATCTCTAGGAGGGAAGAGGGAAATTTGCTCCACAGCTGTCAGCTGTCTTCCTTCATGAATCCCCTGAGATGTGCTCCCTGTAACCCAGCCTGGATGAATTTAAATCCAGTGAGTCTGTTGGGGAGCAGGAATAAGAAGTGCTAACTCAGACTGTCAGATTGACAAATAGAAACCACCAGGATGGACTTGAAGGCTAGGGCATTTTGGCTTACCTCACACAGGAAGTCTCAAGGCCATTTGGTGAAAGTAGAATATCCCAGGCTTGGTGAACAAAACTTTTTGGTGTAAGTAGACACTGGTGAACGACACTTTAGAATATTTGTGGGGACAAGTGGAAAATATTGAGAAGCCAGCAAGGAAGCAAAAGTGGGGGAGGTAAGGAGAGATGCTGTGATCGAGGGTCCTGAAGCCCTGGTAAAACCCCAGCCGGGAACACAGAAAGGAGAGGACAGTGGTGCTGTCCTCTTTGCTCGAATGTGTAACTGGAAAGAATGTGAAGCAAGAACAGAAGTTCTAGCCCTTATTGGTCTGTAGCTGAAATGTTGGTGATTACTGCCCTTTGTCGAGTTTTCTCTGGATCTGCTACAGGGGGAGAATTACAATCGTCCTATTCTGCAGTAAATGCTAGACGGCAGCGTCATCCAGGAGGGCAATCAGAAATCTCGGTCCTAATTAAACAGGTTATGGAAGTCGGCACGCTCATTGTCACCAATTCTCTCCATCTTAGTCCTGCCTTCCTTGTGAGAAAAACCCAGAGCTCAGTGAAACATTTTCCCTAAGTCTTTGTTGCGCCAAACATGGTAAGAACTATTGGGAAGTCTGGCAGGCAACAGAGACAGTATGTGTGATAGGCCCCGAGTCTGGGAAAAGCCTCAAGCCCTTGCAGCACACCAGAGACACTTCATTACACATACTTCTATAATTTTCCTCTAAAATTATACACATTTTCCAGGATTTAGTTACTGCCCTATAAGACAACATTTGGTCTCTTCATTTTCAAAAGCTTGTTAATTCATAGAATTTGATAAAACTGTATATTGTTACTTTCCCTCTCAGAAAGTAAATCAGAAGTGAAAGGAGGAAGAGTATAAAAACTGACCTTGCGATAGGAAGACCCAGTAGCAATGGCAGAATAATCTGCCAGATGCTCAGGACCCAGTTTAGTCACTCTTTTTTTTCTGGGAATAATCTGAGCTAGGGCCATTAGAGGTATTTCATAAAAAGTAACAAAAAAATTGCTATCTCAACAAATCTTTTCTAATAATAGAGAGGCACAAGGCCTCAAACGTTGTTTAGATTCTGGAGCTCACATGCATCATATCTGGGAATCCAGTTGACCCAAATATACAAAGTAACTAGAAAAAGTAATGGATTTGAATGGGGTCCAAAACAGAAGGTAGCCTAAGCTGTCCCACTGAGATCTTATGGTCCCGATATAACCAGTACTTTTAGAGAAGTCCACTTCTAAAACACACAGAGACTTCAGCCCCAGAGAAAAGTAGATTTTAATCACTTAAAAATGATTGCTAGACTTTTAGATTAAAAAATTCCCTGATGCTGTGTCTCAGAATAGCCCATTTGAGAGACAAGTGCTGGCACGCTTTTGGCTCTCGTAAGAAAACAGCCCTCACACACAAAAAATGTCAGATTGTGTTGTGTTACCTACAGTGACTTGAGGCTTGAGTTACCTGTGATGTCCTGAGTGATATCAAACAAATTCCAAAATGCTCAACATGGCTAATTATCAGGGAAATGCAAACAAAACTACAATGAAATATCATCTTGCTCTAGTTAGAATGACTGTCATTAAAAAGGCAATAACAGATGCTGGAGACTATGTGGAGACAAGAGAACTCAAGCAAAGTTGGCAAGAATGTAAGTTAGTGTGGCCACTAGGGAAAAATAAAATGAAGATTCTCAAAAACTAAAAATAGAACTATCATAGGATCCGGCAATCCCACTACTGGGTATTTATCCAAATGAAAGGAAACCAATATATCAAAAAGATAAATACATGATTATTGTAACATTATTCATAACAGCAAAGATATAGTATCAACCTAAGTGCACCATCAGCAGATGAAGGGATAAACATACATGGTGTGTGTATATATATATGTGTGTGTGTGTATATATATGTATATATATATACATACACAATGAAATACTATCAGGCATCAAAAGAATGAAATAATGTAATTTGCAGCAACATAGATGGAACTGGAGTTCTTGTGTTAAATGAAATAAGCCAGGGACAGAAAGACAAACATCACTCATTTGATGTGGGCTAAAAATATTAACCACATGGAGGTGGAGAGTAGAGACATGCTAGAAGCTGGGAAGGGTATGTAAGTGGGGAGGGGTGAAGAGAGGTAGGTTAGCAAACAGATAAAAGATATACGTACTATTATTCAATAGCAGAGTAGAAAATTAACAACAATGTATTGTATATTTCACAGCAGCTAGAAGAGAGAGCTTGTACTGTTCCCAACACATAGAAATAATAAATACTCAAAGTGATAGATAGAAATCTCACACACCATGATTCCATCATTTTTCATTTTATGCATGTAACAAAATACCACGGGTGCCTCATAAACATGTAAAATACAGTAGAACCTCTGTAATTTGACCACCCAAGGGACAATAACAAACTGGTCAACATATGGTGAGGTGGTCACCATAATGAACTCCCACTGAGTACATGTGGTGCATGTCCAGTCTATAAAAAAATTAGGTCAACTTAGGGAGGTGGTCAGTGTAGGTAGGTGGTCAACTGTGGGGCTTCTACTGTATTACATATCAATGAAAAGGAGAGATACCAATAAAAAGGACCTGTGCAATAAAGATGCCAGTGAATGGCATCTTTAAGAACATGCTGAAGAGATCAGCTCTAAGGGCTGCATTCTATCCGTGAGCAGGGAGCCTCCACAGTGGAACTCCTGGAGAGATACCCAATCTCATTGCCAAAGGATCTGAACCCTGTTGAGGCAAAGATTTGCCTGATTTGCTAATGAAAGTTCTTGTACTGAATAATGGGACTCCATTTGGAAGGCTACAGCTATCTTCCAGTTTATTTTTACATGCCTAGCAGAGGAAAGCATGGTAAGTGCACCTGTGGGCTGAGCTGAGAGCAATATACTTCGCAGTGCAGGGTTCCTGGCCTCAGGGCGATGTCTGAGTGTGTGAAAGCCCCTGGGCCTAGGCAGCACCTGTGGCTCAAGGAGTAGGGCGCAAGCCCCATATATCGGGGGGTGGCAGGTTCAAGCCTGGCCGGGCCAAAACTGCAAAAAAAAAAGCCCCTGGGCCATCCGAATGACTGTGCAGCATGAATGAGCAGGCAAATCGCCCCTTGATGCATATCTAAGAATATTCTGGTGTAAAAAGATGCAGTTGTGGAAGTCTTATGGAAGCTCCTAGGGAGAAGCCCACTTGCAGTTGCCTACCAGGGGGACCAGTTATGTCTCAGTGGGGAGCTGGAAAAGGCTGAGCAGATGCCCTGGTGTTGTGGAGCAGAACAGTTGGGTGCATCCAATGAGCTGGCACAGTGGTGTTCCATCCATGCCTTTCAGCTGGAAGCAATGGCATATACCCAACCAGAGGAGCTATTAGCCTGCTGACAGACTGTCCCAAAACCTGCAAAGAAAAAATAATGTCCAAAAATGGCATCGGGGCTCAGTGCCCATAGTTCAGTGGTTAGGGCACCAGCCACATGCACTGGAACTGGTGGGTTTGAACCCAGCTGGGGCCTGCTAAATAACAATGACAACAACAACAACAACAACAACAAAAAATAGTTGGGCATTGTGGTGGGGGCCTGTAGTCCCAGCTACTTGGGAGGCTGAGGCAAGAGAATTGCTTACACCCAAGAGTTTGAGGTTGCCATGAGCTGTGATGCCAAGGCACTCTACCAAGGGTGACATAGTGAGACTCTGCCCTCAAAAAAAATGGCATTGGGAAGAATTTCATGAGGTCAAAGGTCATCACATTGCTGAAAATGGATAAATGGGACGTTGTTCATGGCTTCTGGAATATTCCAATGGGTCTTTTCAGGTGCTTGGGGTGCCCTTATTATATTTCATAGGGAATACATTTAACCAGTTTACCCACCAGTATATAATGGACAGTATATAATGGACATATATCCCATTAGCCACATAGAAGTGGTTTAACTGAAAACTGGAATGGACAGTTAAAACATTCATTCTGAAAGACAGAGAATGTTAAGCATGTTAATGATGAGAAGAGCTGGCCAGAAGGGCTCAAGAGGCTCCTGCCTCATCTAAATACAAGGGCATGGAGAGAAACAGCTTTAAGGAAGATTTCTGTGCACTGTGACTAAGGCATTGGGAAATAATGCTGTGACAAAAATCTTTGTCTCTTCTACCATACAAAGCTTTTCTTTTTGGTTATTAAATGAAGTGGTTTAGATGAAGGTTGCATTTGCCCATGTTCCAGGAGAAGGGAGCCGCCTGCTCAGCATACTGCATTCCTTTGAGCCTTAATTATATGTATTCCTGAGGCCACTCCAGAGAAGGGAGGCACTTCACTAGGTCTAACCTCGCTCAGACTGACCTGAGTGTTGCCTTATTACCTGGAGGGAAAGAGGACTTGTTATCTATGTCCTCTGCAGATCTCCTATCCATTGCTAAGAATAGGAAAAGGACCTGGCGAGACTCTATTGTTACCCAAAGGGAAGAAAAAGCCATGTAGGACATTGTGCTGTGCACCAACTCTGGGCAAGGGGCTGGATCGCCATCCAGGCCAGGAAGGGCTCTGTGCTGCTCGTTATTGCTATTATGCTTTAAGGAAAACTCCTGGGTGTTTTAAAAGCCCAAGCCAGATAAAGTCCACCTGCTTATATACTATAGTAGGATGTCACCAGGACATGTGATCCTTATTGTTCCCTTACAGCATGTGTACCAGGAATTTAAAAGGAGCTAGCATTTCTTGCAGTGTAGTTATGGGTACTGAGCAGAGAAGAGACTAACCCTATGCCCCTCCTATACTATAAATAGTTGAGCTTTACATTGATATGGGGCCAATAAAATTGTATTCCTTCATAGTTGGGGTATGATTAGGCCCCCAGGCCAGAAAGAAATTCTGAATTTACTGAACATTCTATTGACTATTCTTGTCATTGAAAATGTTTGGCATAAGGATAAGGGATGGTTCTGCTGGGAAGGATTGGGAAATTACATTGTAATAAAAACAAACGTTTGGTGTGTTAAGTATTGTTTTAATATCTTACCTACTGCTATTTGGTATAATATTAACAAGTGGTTTGTGTACTAAGCATTACTTTAATCTCTCCTTTGCTGCTATTTGGTGTAATAAAGTATTTTATGGCTTCACATATGGAAATTAAAGAAATTGAAATGTAGACTGATGACCTCCCAGGATGAAAGGATATTTTTGGAGACTAGTTTAAAACCCCCAATTGATGTTAACTCCATGGAAACAGATTATCCTTAGAGAAACTATACATATACCCAAATATGGAGGGGTGAGGTTAGGGTGGAGGGAGCACAATGGGTGGGGCCACACCTACAGTGAATCTTAGAATGGGTACAGGCGAAACATACTAAATGCAGAATACAAATGTCTACATACAATAATAAAGGCCCTCTATAACATAAAAAAAAACAAATGCAATCAGTGTAATCAGTTTCTTGTACCCTCAATGAATCCCCAACAATAAAAAAATTATATATATATATATATATATCCAGTTCAGAATATGCTGCATTTCGGTGCCACATCTTTTTATTTACCTTCAATTCGAAACGGATTCTCAGTCTTTCCTTGACTTTGTGAACTTGACATTTTTGATGATATTTGTAGATGTTCCTTAATTTGAGTTTGTCTTGTGTTGTTATATTCAGGAGATGCATCTAATTTCTCTTGGGAATACCACGGGAGTGATATGCCGTTTGCCTCATTGCATTTGTCAGCCAGTCTACCTTTGGTTCGTCCTATGTCCTTTTAATATTAATGTTCATTACTTGTTTAAAACAGTGTCTGCCAGAGTTCTCCACTGGAAAGTTACTATTTTTCTTTTTCTAATTAATGCATACTTAGCAGTGATATACTTTGAGATAATGTAAATATCTAACCTCCCATTAAACTTCTGTTAATTAATTAAAAAAAAACTTTTAGAAAATATACTTGATGGTTAATTAGAGGGAGACTTCTGCAATTGATAATTATCAAAAGACTTATGTAGGATGTTGGTTAAGATTATCAAAGAGTCCCAAAACAACAAGTGCTGACATGGATGTAGAGAAAAAGGAATACTTGTCTACTGTTTTTGGGACTGCAAACTAGTCCAACCCCTATGGAAACTAGTGTGGAGATACCTTAAGGAACTAAAAGTAGACCTACCAGCAATTTCACTACTAGGTATTTATCTGAAGGAAAAAAAGACATTTTATGATAGATACTGGCACTCAAATGTTTATAGTAGCACAATCCACAATTGCAAGGATGTGGAAACAACCCAAGTGTCCATTGATACACGTGTGGATTAATAAAACATGGTATTTGTATACCATGGAGTACTACTCAACCATAAAAAAATGATGATCTATATCTTTTATAACAACCTAGATGGACCTGGAGGTGATTCATTGAAGTGAAGTATCACAAGAATGGACAAACAAACACCACATGTACTCAATACCAAATCAGAACCAGTTGATTAACAATTATGTGCACATAGAGAAGTAAAGTCAATGGGAATCAAGTTAGGTAGTGGTGGGGAGAAGGGTTGGGTTAGTTCACACCTCAAGGGTATACTGCACACATTCTGGGTGAAGGGTACACTAATAACCTTGACGTGAAATATACAAAACAAACTATGTAACCAAAATGTGTACACCCCTGTAATGTTCTGAAATTTAAGAAAAATAAATTTAAAAAGGAAAATCCACAGAAATAAGAGGTTCTAATATGTCAACAAAAAGTTTACTTACCTATTAAAAAAAGGATTTAACATGCTTTAGGAAGAAGATAACTGCCTACTCTATTAGTAACAGAAATTCTGGTGGCTTGGATATACCAGCTTGCTTTTTCTTGTATATAGAATATGAGTTATGTACCTGTCAGAAAAAATATCACAGAACATTTGAAGCATAGGTGTTTTGTTGAAATTTTAACTTGAGGTCATGGGGGTGAAATTGTGAAAAAGAATTTAGCATTAGGTTGGTCCTGGTGTCGGCTTCTCAGAAAATGACCATGGAACTCTTTTCTTGGAAGGAATAAAGGTAAGAAAAATGAAAAATGATGTTTCATTTGTTGAGTGAAGTCAGCACCAAGTTAAGAGATCCACAAGTTGTCATGCAGGGATAAGACCCATAGGCTCCAAGAGTACAAAGAGTCAGTGGGAGGCACAGCCTGGTAGCTTTTGAGTGTCAAAGTGACACATGTATCTTGGCTGTCACCCATGGAAGCCAGGCCCGTGGAGTGACACACACAGAGATATGAAATTGGAGTTTTTGAGTGAGAAGAAGATAGGTTGACAATGCTATAGCTTCTGAATTTCCTGTGTTGTATCCTTTCCTCAAGATAAATGTAGAAACAGATTAAAGCTTATTTGTGTCTTTAGACACATGGCACCTTGAACCTGGAACTATAGCTGTGGTTCTTCAGCATTTATCACCCTTAAAAAAGGAAAGAAAATAATTTTATATATTGAGAAATGTCTCATTTAGTTCTTTATAATAATAGAACCAAAATTTTCTAAATGTTATTTCCAAAATTGTATTTTTTTTAAATTGCATGTGCTAATACATGAAAAATGTCCTTTTCATTTGATCTAAGTGTTTACTGCCACAAATTATGACTCATCAAATAGTAGTAAATAAAAAAACCTCTTAATTATATGCATACACACACACACACATATGTTTGAGTGCCTCCAAATATTTTTCCCCCTTACAGCTAGAATAAACATACCTAAACCCTATTAATGCTTTTAGAAAAACATCCAGACTTCTTAATACACCTTCTACTCATGATAAGACTAGGCTTGCATCTTCTCTTGTAGTTCTCACTCAAAATGTTTGCACACCTGTCTATTAATCAGTGGATGTTATGTGTGTGTGTGTGTGTGTGCATATTAAAGTAGCTGTATTTCTAAAAAAGGGTTTCTCTTGCTCTTCATTCTTTACAATTCTTTCCATTGTTTACAATGACCCACTTTCACCTTAAACAATCTTCACCTTCAGTCACCTCAATTTTAAAAAATGAACTTTGTTCTAATTATTATTTAGGCTTTATCATGGCATGAATGAATTATTCCCCAAGACCCTCTGCTTCTCTTTCATCTCACTTCAGGAACGTTTAGCAATCTTCTAATTACAGTAGAACCTCTATAGTTGACCACCTCCCCACACTGACCACCTCCTTAAGTTGATCTAATATTCATAGACCAGACATGTACTACATTTACATATCAGTAGACATGTACTACATTTACATATGTTGACCACTTCCATAGGAAGACCAGCTTGTTACAGATCTTTGGGTGGTCAATTTACTGAGGTTCTACTGTATTTTGTTTTATTTTTTAAGTCTTTCTCCTAAGCACCTTGATACAATAAAGTACCTGGATGGTCAGTAGTAGAATTCTGGCGAGTAGGCTGGTATGTCAATGTCCATATGTTAACATCTGAAGTTAAATATCCATGTTGTATACCTTTATTAATGTCAATCAGTCTGTCAGGGTCTTATCAATATGAAAGAACTGAGAAACCCAAGACTACACTGTGGGCACGGAACTATTGTAGCTAGTGAGGCTGCCTTTTTTAAGTTATCTCCCTTTTATTGCAATCATCAGGCTAATAAAATCTAAATCTAATCTCTAAAATGAGATTTTTTTTAACTGAAAAAATCTCTATAATCACAAGAATATTTTGTCTACAATGAAGTGAGGACAGAGAGGGAAGGAGGGAGGGGCTTGGGGGGGTCACAGTGTGTGACACACCTTTTGGGGGCAGGACACAATTATAAGAGGGACTTTACCTAAAAAATGCAATCAATGTAACCTGGTTCATTGTACCCTCAACAAATCCCCAACAATAAAAAAAAAGAAAAAGAAATTAAAGTTATTTTTGTTCAATTACTCTAAGTCAAACAGAACTTTATAGGTTGGTACACATAAATAAATGATTACAAATAAACACAAAATTTAGTTATTGCTCCCAGATACAAGAGATGCAGTGTCATCACTAATACCATGGACTCCAGAATCATATCATCTGGGTTTGTATTTTAGGTTTACCTTAATACCCTTGTGACCATGTGCCCTTAAACTCATATTTTGGGAGAAGCAGAGGAAGTGGGAGGGAGGGATGGGACAAAACCTACCTAATAGGTACAATGAATGTTATTTGGATGATGGGCACACCTGTAGCCATTACTCAAGCATTACAAAAGCAATCCATATAACCAAAAACATTGGTACTCCCTTAATATTTTGAAATAACAAAAAATTGTGCTTCACTTGTGTATAAATGTGGAACAGTAACAATAGCAGCTTCATCATAGATATAAGTGTAAGTAAAATAATGCATGTTGAGAAGGGCACCTAACTCATAGACCACACCCCACAAATACTTAAACATATCATATTTTAAATCCTCTTTTCATACAGAGATAAACTATCTTTTAACTCTCAGTTTATTGAGGGCAGAAAATTATCTTGCAAATAAGGACCTCAGCAGTTAGGGGAAGCTTTGGGGTGTGGGCAACCAGGAATTGTGCTCAGATGTGAAGGCACTGGGAGAGGCACAGGCTAACACTGGCTTCCCGAGTCTGACCCCTCTAGGTCCTGGTTCCCAGTCAGTGACCTAGTGACCTTCTCTGCACAGTTAAGTTAAAGGTGTTCTGTAATGTCAACATAAACATTTAAATATGCTGTCTTTATGGGGACATGCAAGAATGTTGCTCCAAGCTAGACCATTATTCTGTGTCAGACTATATATGGCTTTACTCAAAGAGCCAAATAGTAAATGAAATGTGACTAAAGAAATAGCGAAGTATTTGTTGGACGTGTTCTTCTGGCATCATCAGGAACAATAAGGAAGTGAAGAACCGCCTGAAGAAGTAATAGCAGTCATTCCTTTAGCTAAGGGTTCCCATCATTCTCTAAGTAGCCTCCATGTTTCCGAAATGAGGTCTCTCTAATGCATCTCTTCACTGCCATCTGAATGATCATCCTTAATACAAATTTGCCTATTTTTTCCCTTCCCCAATTGTTTTCTACATTTCCTTGTTTCTTCAAAATCACTATGGCCATGATTCTCTTGGCCCTTGGAACCCTCTATGCCTCAATTAATGTCTTCAAAGCATTCGTAAGCCAAAATCAATACTGAACAGTTTAATCTGTCAAGTAGTTAGGATGCAACAACTTAACAGTGGTAGTCTTCATGGTACCTTCATCTCAACTTTGCAGATGTTGCTGTGTTTCCTCCTGAAATTAAAGTGTCCCCTGGACTTCCGTGACTTTTCTCTGGCAGCCTGGGTGCACAGTCTGGGTATGGTAGTATTACGGTATGTCTTTCCCTACAATCACATGCTTCTTTTTGCCTAAATTATAACCTGGTTCCCTCCATTTGAGTCTTGGTCCTAGTCACAGACTAAGTTTTTCCAGATGCAATTCTGAAATGTGCTAGAGAATTTTATTCAGCTGTGTTTTTATTCATTCTGATTTGTCTGCCTGCCCTACCTTTTCTTTTATCTATTCACCTTAAGAACATCTACTTTATCATCTAAATTCACCTCTAATATCATCTCTTTTATTAACACTTACTATCCTTTTTCTCTGCCAGATAGAGTTGATTCTTACTTTGTGTCTGCTAATTACACTGTGTACAGACTTCTATCACAGCAGCTGTGTTAATTTTATTTGAACTATTTCTGTTTGGCTTTTACTTTCCTCTAGGCTGCAGATGCATTTATTAAGGAAAAAACACACTCACTCACACACACACCCCTAACCTATCTTTATATTTTTAGTTTTTTACAAAGAACCTGATAATTTAATAAATATCTGATGAATGAATAAGAGAAATACTGCACTTCAGCGTCTAATGAGGATTTGCTAGAAGAGTTTAGAGAGAGGTGGTTTATAGCTATGGTTCCAAGTTTCAGAATTTCCATGAAGAACTTTTAAGGATTGTTTATAATTAACATCTTCAGATTTTAACTACAACCTCTAAACATCACAAACTTCATTCCTTCGTCAGTGTCAGTAAATACTGACCTTATTTAAACATTAATTTTCTTATCAAAAGTGGTTTCACCTTAGATTAAAATTTCCTCTCTTCTCAGGCTGCCATTGTAGAACTTGCATAGAAAACTCTACATTTTGAGAAGCTTTAATTCAATGTTTGATGATTTGCATACTTTAAAAAATGTATTGGTTGTACAGGTTTAGCAATATGTAAAATATGTATGTGAAAAAATTGATTAGCATATGCTAATTTTTTAATGTGCACAAAGGTCTTGATTTTCCAAACAGTAGATTAAATACTTTTTAAAAACATTTTGATGATACATTGTTCTATGAAAAAAAATGTGTTGGCTATGGCCCCAGTGAAGCACTTGCCTCTTAGGGATATGGCTAAGAAATGAGATCATATTCAACTTCTCTTCTAGTGTTACAGGTATTCAGCTGCAATATAAGAGTTTTCTTTTTCCTTTGAGATACTGGGCTTTCTCAAGAATTTTTTTCAGTTTAACAGGGAATTCAATTGCCATTGTACAGTTTCTTCTGGCCAGGACACTGCTGAGAGTCTTTGCTTTCTAAAGCTACTGACTCTCACAGCATCACAGAATATGAATGACCACAAACAAGTTATCATGTAGTCAATAAAATTAGTAGTATTTTTATCTTGTGTCCCTTAAAAAGATTTCTTTTTCAGTAATGCTAAAAGCACCCTTGTGAGGGGGAGATGTTTTTCATTATTATATCTATTTGAGAAATGGTAACCCTCTGGCCCAGAGGTTCAATTAAGGTCATAAAAGTTATTGGTGTACTAAAGTATGGAATTCCCAAACTGACTACTTCAAAGTTCTTCTAAATATTCAGTCATGTGGGGTAAACTATACGTTTTTGAGGGGAGAAAAGATGAGATAAAATACAGATATTTTTATCCTATCATAAAATGTTTGTATTTTTTAATTCAAGCTTTCTTCCAACTCTATGAGTATTTAGAGGAGGGAGTCTGATATGTACTAGTCGCTGGATTAGGTGCTTTATAATAATTTCTTGTTAGAGGCAGCCAAAGATGGTGGTGCAAAGTGGCTATCATTGTCTTCATTTTCAAGACAGAAGAAGTCATTCACTAAAGGTCACTGGGCTGTTAAATGTCAGATTTGGGTCTCCAGCAGGCTGAGTTCTGAAGCCCATGCTCTCCTTCAATGAAATATTTCCTTCTGCACATTGCTATATATAAGACATGAGGAGTGTAGAGAATTACCTCATATAACCAATTTTAAGAAAATGACATACTACAACATGCAACTACACTGTTATTAACTCTAGAATTATTTCTGAATCAGTTTGACTGAAGTACTTAATGTGACTCACTTTCTAGTGGACCAAAACTGGACCTTAATGTTCCCTCAGCTTGACTAAACTTTAGACAAGCCTCCGATTGCTTATAGCCCCTTGACTTTTCTTTTCTTTGACCATTGACTTTAGAAAACTAGCAATTGTAAATTTTTTTCTCTGCCCTTTTGAAATATATATAAATCTCTCACAGCCTTTTGCCAGCTTTACAGCTGGGACTGTCTTTCTGGTGTACCCAGAGCCATTTCTTTGAAACATAGTCAGCAGGGAAGAGGGCCCTCACCGCCCAGTCTCCGGAAAAGAGAAGACTAACTTTCATGGACACCACGTAGCAAACACGGATGCCCGAATTCCAGAGAAAAACATTTGAAAATTTAGGAATAACTCAGTGTACTCAACACATTCTCTTCATCAACCTCCTTGGCTAATTTCTTATAGAACCTTTCTGTGAGCTCATCCCAGAGCTTACAAATCCTCCAGCCTTTGGTTCTGGCAAGGAGCTGGGTATCCAGGTTTCCTCTGTGCTCCCTTCCTACTGCCATTGAGAGTATTGTAATAAAATCAACTTTTATCTGTTTTTCTTGTCTGGTGCAGTGTTTTTTCTTTAACACATGAACTGTATTTCCAATACAATCTATTTGAGAAATTTGCCTATTGATGAAAGCTCACATTATGTGAACTACATTTTGCATTTCTTTTGCCTATTAAACATGATTATGAACAATTATATCTATTTCTATTTTCATAAAAAATGGTATTCAATAGGTTTAAATAAAAAGCTATGTAAGAAAGATTGTGATATTTTCTTACTGGTGAGTTAAAATGCTTAATATCTGCTGAGTTGATGATTACTCAGTTTAGGATCTCTTAAAACTAAATCAGTATGTCTAAAATGTAAGCACAAAATATATACAAAGACCGTGTTTTTAAAAACTTTGTCTCTTTCTTTCTTTTCTCTACTGCCATTATAAGACCTCTGACCTCTTAGTCATGGCAGCCTAGTCCTCTTGGCTTCTTTTATATGTTGCCAATTTGAATGGATGGATACCACACTGAAAGACATATATGAATCCAGCCATTATGTGTCTATGAACATACCTTTATGTTCATGAAGCTCATTTGAAATTAGAGTTCTAATGTGCTGAATGCAACACAAAGTAAATATCAGAATATTCTAACAGACTCTACTTTTGTATTCCAGTGAAGAGACATTTTAGATCCAAAAAAAAGCTAAATAAAGGGAAGATTTTTTTGAAGTTTTATTATCACAGTTTTAAAAATAATATTTGTGAGGATGTACTTGATTTTAATTAATACTGATTTCTTGTTGAGATACAGTTATTATAGTTTTTTAATAGTACAAGTAATTTGACATAAAATATAAATTCAATTCGGAATAAACTCCAGATAAAATCTTTTAATATCAATATTGTCAAACTTCTCTTTGCATGAAACTACCCAGAGTCTGTTAATTATCCTGAAGTTAACAATATGGCGAGGTACAGATATCATGTCAAAATAAAGATTTTATTTGTTAGTTTTAAAATTTTACATGCCTTTCTACATATCACATGCTTCCTGTTCCTTCATTGCTTTTCTCAGCCAGTCCCAAAGTCCCTACTGTTTTGTGCTCTCCTAAACGTCAGGTGAAAGGTGACTCCAGAAATTGACCACGCCCCTTGGAGAGGGAGGCAGTGCTGTCATCAGCTGTGGTCTGAAGACTGTTCCTTCAGTATACGCCCTTCCTCACTGAATTTCCTACCCAACTATTGGAATGGCTTTGGACATTGAACAAATTCAAACATCTCATTTTTCTCCTCAGTACTCTCCAATAATTTCCCACCTATTAAACAAAAAAAAAAACCCAAGTTCTCACTTGACTACTTCGCCCACATTACATTAGTTTGCCAGGGCTTCTGTAACAAAGCACCAGAGACAGGGCACCTAAAGAACAGACATACATCACAGTTCTAGCAATTAGAGGGTGGAAGTGTAGGTGCAAAGTGTCAGCAGGGGCGACTTCTTCCAGAGCCTCTCCCTGGCGAGTAGGTAGCTGTCTTTCCTGGTGTTTTCATGAGGTCTTCCCTGTGCGGTCAAATTTCCTGTTCCTGTAAGAACACTAGTCATATTGTGTTTAAGACCCACTCTAATGACCTTGTTTTAACTTAATTACCTTGTTATGATCCTCTTGCCAAAAGAAGTCACATTCTGAAGTTCAAGGTTTTAGGACTTCAACATATAAACTTTGGGGAGAACACAATTCTTCCCATCATACATCTCTTTCCCCAAATTCTCTCTGCCTATCTCACTGTTCTCTGCCTGGGATTGCAGTTCCTGTTTTTGAAAAACGCCATTTCAAGGCTTTTGCTGTTTGTTGTCTTCTTGGAATGCTATTCTGCAGTCCCTTGCTAATTTAGACTTCCACATCATTTAGAGATGACGTCTCTCCAGACGTCCCACTGAAGCAAATCTCCTTAGTAGGCAACACACTGTCTTAGTACTCGGATATCCTCTAGTGGCATGCTATTATGTATGTTAATTTGTTGGGCATCTGTCCACAGTCTTCCACTGCCTTAGAATGTAAGATCCACCTTGCACTTTTGTTCAAGTTTACTTTTTTAAAAGACTTTTTAAAATTTCATATTAATAGGAAGTTGCAAATTTGTAAGTTACATTGTCTTCAATTCAAGGGTAAAGTTCAAGTTGTAGCTGAGCCCTTCACCCAGGGGCTGTGCTGAGCACCCCCACATCATGCACATTAGGTGAGATCCCGCCAATCGCCCCCCCCATCAATCACCTCATCCCTCCCCCTCCCCTCTGCTTCTTCTTCCCTTCCTCTTGATAGACTGTATTTGTGCTTTATCATTCACGTGGGCTTGTAGTTGTTTATATATTGGTTTCACATTAGTATGAGTACATTGGATTTTTTTTTCATTCTTGAGATATTTTACTAAGAAGAATGTGTTTCTACTCCATCCAGGTAAACCTAAAAGATGTAAAGTCTCCATCTTTTCTTGTGGCTGAATAAGAAAATCAGAGAAATGCAAATCAAGTTTACTGTTAATGCGCTTTGTATCAATTAGGTGTTTAATAAGCTTTTGCTAAAGCGATGTATGTCTTCTAGGTATGATCGAAACTCTGAGCTAAGCTGAAAGGCACCTAACAGTGCAGACACAGAAAGAAAGGGTGAATCCGAGAAGGGATAGATCTAGGCAATTCAAATGATGTCTTGGTGACAAACATTAATTTATCCAGACAATTATCTGCAGAACCATGAAAAAGACCTATGTTGACATAATGAGGATTTGGGAGGTCCCAGCCTTTCTTTGTAGAAACTACCATTCCAAGGACAGGTGCACATTCTTCTGACTGTAAAATCATCTCTCTGTGGGCAAAACATACATCTGTGTAATTTTTGAACTCCAGCTCAGACTATAACTGTTACATTTTCTAATTTTAACAGATTCATAGTATATCTCTGTAACAAAAAGGTAATGTTATAAAATCTTTACAGTCATGCATTAGTTTTGTCCTATTATTGATCTGATGTTCAAAACTTGTAAAGTACAGCTAGAAGCAAATTATTAATAATCAAACACTGATTTACTTTTGACAGTCAAACATTGATTTAATTATTATAAAATCCAGAATTTTATGTAGCTATTTTTATAAAAGTTAAGGTGTAGGATGACAGATTTAAAGGAGTGAAATCGTCTCACCAAAATACTTATCATAGTTCAGCACATTTTCTGCCAACTCTTTCTAAGCGGATTTGAAAACTCAGAGTTGCATATAGATTAGGATTCATATTTTTAAATCGGGAAATATATGTTCTTCATTTCAGAATGTGATTTTTCTACAGATAAAATGTTGGATTCCTGCTAATAGAAGAATATAATTGCTGACTGATAAGATTATAAATACACAATTTTTAAAAACTCAAGCTATCTTCAGTAAAACAGAGGAAGAATAACAACATAATAGAAACTTTTCTTAGTAGTCAAAATAGGAGATTCCAAGTATGCTGTGGATTTGATGGAAAGGCTGAGTGTGAAAGGAAACACCTCAGAACATGAAACCATTTGGAGAATTTTAAATATACCAAGGAAAAATTATCTGACAAGTGTGGTGGTATAGGTCAATTGCAACACTTAAAAAATGTCTCCATTTAAAGTAATTTAGAAGTATATCATATTGTGGTATGCTAGCTACTTTATCATGATTGAAGACATTATGTCCTAACTGTGCCCACAGAAATTTTCTTTGATTTCAAATAAAATACCAGCAAATTTGGGAAAAAAAAATTTTTGATTCAGAGCAGACATCTTGCCAGTGAATGATTTTAAAGTTGGTTTCTCAGCAAATAAAGTAGTGAGTAAAAAGAGTACTTTTAATGCTGCAGTATCTTTTTTCCCCCAAGGTTGAGATTTGTCTGTGTTCATGAAGTTCTGGAGTTGATTCTCAAGGTTTAGTACTCTTATTGAGCAATTAATAAAAAACTTTATTGCTATAGTTCACATGTATTATAATTCAAAGTGTATGATTCAGTGAATTTTATTATATTCAGAGACATGTGCAACCATCACCACAATTTTAGAACATTTTTGTCACCTCAAGAGAAAGTTTCTTTGATTGTATTTTGTTGAGACCTCAGAATTTCTCCTGCAATTACCCTAAAGGGTTGATGCAGTAAGAATCTTTATAGTTTGATGTGTTCACTATTCTAGTTCCGTACCTCCCCCTCAATCTAACACAAAGTTGGTTTGTAATTGAAACAAAAATAGAAAATAAAACTAGCCCTGGGTCACGACTGCAATCTGACAGTGTGGCTGACAGATAATGAATCTGGATTCATGAGTAATTTGAAAATCAGTCTGTTCACATTCACTTTCAGAGCACATGGCTTTCTGCATCTATTTAAATGTGAAATGTCTTATGTCTTTTCTCCTGGAGGGGACTGAATTGTATTGAATTTTGTACGTATTGATACTAGAGAAATATCAAGTTATTTTCATTCTAATTCATTGAAGAACTTAGTAAAATTCAAATATATTCTACCTCCCAGAAGGAGGAGTCAAAATAGTTGTTATATCAGGATCAGGAAAACAGTGTATTCCATTACCTGAGATTTGGACATATTTCCTTCTCCCTCCTGTTCTCTGTCTCTCTCTCTTTCTCTTTCTCTCTCTCTCTCTCACAGACACACGCACACACGAAATAGTGCAAGTTAACATTGCTTCCTTCTGTGTTTCTTTTAGTCATTTCCAGAAGTAAGGTTATACCCCAAGATTATTTTAGGTGGATTATCTTACTTTTGTATTAGTAGCTACAAATACTCACCTTAATTTATTTTCATTTTTCTGCTTCTTTTGAATAATGTCTTCTAAACGCACTATAGAAATTTCAGAAGGAGAACATAATTATCATCAAGATGTTTCTCATATACCTTCCACGTAACTTTAATCTTCTCTTTCCAATCCTCATCATCCCTTTTCCAACGTCAAATGAATTAAAATCAACTTCTATAGACTGAGTTACTCTTCATATTCATCACATTTTAATGCTGTCAGGGTAAAATTTTTGAGTGAACATCCCTTTTTCCAACTTACAAAGCATGAGTCTATAATATCCTGAGAAGGCCTGGAGTGAAGACTCCTGGGTAAAACAATGTCTTCGATATTCTTTCTCATAGAAGACTTTATTCAAATAACATCGATTAGCAAACTATGGAATATACTTGAGGAAGAAATTAATAATTGTTCTACTATAGCTTTTTTTTTTTTTTTTGTAGAGACAGAGTGTCAATTTATGACCCCCGGTAGAGTGCTGTGGCCTCACACAGCTCACAGCAACCTCCAACTCCTGGGCTTAAGTGATTCTCTTGCCTCAGCCTCCCGAGTAGCTAGGACTACAGGTGCCTGCCACAACACCCGGCTATTTTTTGGTTGCAGTTTGGCCGGGGCCGGGTTTGAACCCGCCACCCTTGGTATATGGAGCTGGTGCCCTACCGACTGAGCCACAGGGGCCGCCCGTTCTGCTATTGCTTTACCTCTATATTGTTTGGGAGGAATGAATATATTTGTGTCTGCAGCTTTTCATACTTTGCGTTATATTCTTAAGACAGAGTTCTGAAAATTGAAATAATGGGTCAAAATTATACACATTTTTGGACACTGTGTAAAAGTAGTGCAAAAAAGAGGTAATCTATTTACAATATGTTTGTGCTTCTTACTTTGCACATATGTCTGCATTTGTATCATTATAATTTAAATATTTTAAATATGATAGGATACAATGGGTATTTTACTTCATTTTAATTTATTTTATGAAGTATTTGATGAAGAAAGCCACATAACACATGCCATCTATTAACCCCAACATTTATATTTCCATATATTTTCTTTTTTTTTTTTTTTTTTATTGTTGGGGATTCATTGAGGGTACAATAAGCCAGGTTACACTGATTGCAATTGTTAGGTAAAGTCCCTCTTGCAATCATGTCTTGCCCCCATAAAGTGTAACACACACCAAGGCCCCACCCACCTCCCTCCTTCCCTCTTTCTGTCCCCCCATAACCATAATTGTCATTAATTGTCCTCATATCAAAATTGAGTACATAGGATTCATGCTTCTCCATTCTTGTGATGCTTTACTAAGAATAATGTCTTCCACGTCCATCCAGGTTAATACGAAGGATGTAAAGTCTCCATTTGTTTTAATGGCTGAATAGTATTCCATGGTATACATATACCACAGCTTGTTAATCCATTCCTGGGTTGGTGGGCATTTAGGCTGTTTCCACATTTTGGCGATTGTAAATTGAGCTGCCATAAACAGTCTAGTACAAGTGTCCTTATGATAAAAGGATTTCTTTCCTTCTGGGTAGATGCCCAGTAATGGGATCAAATGGGAGGTCTAGCTTAAGTGCTTTGAGGTTTCTCCATACTTCCTTCCAGAAAGGTTGTACTAGTTTGCAATCCTTATTGTTGGAGATTCATTGAGGGTACAATAAGCCAGGTTACACTGATCGCATTTGTTAGGTAAAGTCCCTCTTGGTTTTAGTTATTGTGGCCTAACAAGTATTAATTTTTTGTTGTGCTACATTAAAGAAAAACCCTATGATACTTCCCTTTTTATTCTTCCTAATAAATTTTAAAGTCATTTTCAACATCAAAAACAATTCAATTGCAAATTCTATTTGAACTTGTTACTAGTAGCATTTCTTTGATTATAAAGAGCAAAATTCAGCATGAACTATTTTAAAGAAAACAGAAGGTTTAATAGAAAAAACAAGATGTTTATAATTTCACAGTTTACTAGAGTGTCATAATTAAAAGTTTTTGAAGTGTTAAGACTTCCTGTGTCAACATCATGACATTCAGACTTTCCATGCTGGAAGTAAATCAATGCCTTTGTTTCAGGTACCCTGTATTTATAACTCATTTTAAATTTCAGTTTCCAGAAGAGATAACCTCATTATCCCAGCTCTGGAAAGATATGGCTGACAAGAAATGCAGTGTTAGTGACCTCTTTCTGACCATAATTCATCCATGCTGGATTCCCTCGCATAAATTCCTGGCCTGAGAAAAGTTGAAAGATCAGGTATCAGGCAGAAAAAGTAGAGCATGATGTGACAACTATTGGAGGCCGTGTGTGTGCGTGTGTGTGTGGTCAGAGGCAGCCTCTGAGTGTTTCACTTTCCATCTGTGCTCAGTTTGAGCTCATCACCAGAAGCTGGAGGCTGCTCCATCCTTGCTTTTAAGGTAGGAGAAGAATATATACATGGGATACACACACACACACACACACACAAACACACGTATATATATTCTTGAGATGGTCATATTAGAGTTTGTGGCTGTTTCCTAACTAGTTTAGCTATACTAGTCCTCCCTTATCCACTGGGAATATGTTTCAAGATCCTTCAGTGAACACTTGAAACTTAACATCCGATTCCATATACACTGTTAGTCTGGAAGCCAGGGTGGCTACTAAGTGACTAATGAGCCTGTATACAAGTAATTCCTGTTGCAAGCAGTATGGAGTAAGATTTTATTATGCCAGCGATTTAAAATTTATGAATTGTTTATTTCTGGAATCTCACATTTCATTTTTTGTACTACAATTAAGCATAGGTAAGTAAAACCATGGGTAAGTGGAAACTACTCTAATTTCATTAGAGAGGTGATAGTAGTGATAGTATTAGGGAATCAATTTTATAAGTGTTTATTCACTAGCATAAAAAGAAGCAGATTTTCTGTAGGCTAAACACTTCAAATACTGTATTCAGTAGGTGCCAATTTGGTTCCTTATGTTCTCATTTATTCTTTTACTGTTTAACCTTCCACAGACAATTAGTTGTTATGTTAGAACTTCAACTACAATTCTGTTTCTAAAAATCTATCTCTGTGCTTTTTAAAGAAATTCTCTAGTGTTTGTTTTGTAACGTTTTGTATGCCTTTTCATGCATAACAACTTCAGTCCTAGCGGGTATTTACATTGATTTTAACTTCAGTAAAAATAGTTATCCTTTGAATGTTTTTGTCTTAATTTTTCCTTGTAATTATGCTAATATTTGGCCCAAATCAAATAAAATGAGATGAATCTTTAAACTTAGAATGTTTGAAATGAGAAGCAAGAATTGCAATTTAAGGCACAGACACAGGTGGGTGGTCTTCAGCATGTCTGAAGAATGAAGAGAAGGTTGGAGGTTTTATAAAATGAAGTGTTACACGTGGTTTGAAATAAAGTTCACTGGCACTAGTAAAGTTTTAGGGAACTGACAAGCTCTGACCCGTGAGGGACAGATGTGGAGAAAACTAGTGGGAGAGTTGCAATAAGTTCTTTCAACAGCTATTGAATAAAACTGGTGACAAGTTACAGCAGTCAGTTTCAGCAGCAAGGCTTGTGGAAAATTTAATTCCTAGCAGATACTAGTGTGGTCAGGGCTTTCCCCCTTGCCTGGTCACTCTGATTTCCTGGAGTCTGACAAGAAGGAACTAGGGTATAATCTAGCTTCACATTTCTACCCTTGCTTTCTTTCCAGTTTGCATTTAAGTGACAAGGTTTTGTCTATTTTTTATTTTTTTAATTTTTAGATTATTTTTAAATAAGTCTTTTTAAAGAAACTATCATCGTATTATGTCCTTTTAAAATCCAAATCCTTCTTCATGTTTTTTAAACAGAGACATTTAAAAGCGTTCATGTTCACTCTTATAATGTTATCCTTTGTTTAGCTTCTGTCAATTATCACATTTTTTCCAGCTGATGTTGTCTTTGTGTTATTTTCTTTAGCTCTGCTTTTGCTCACCGACTGGGATTACTCTGCTATTATCTACTGAAACGATTTGGAAGTTTGAAATTTCTATTTGTGTTTACCCTTTCTCTCCCAGAAACATTTTTATGCTTATTTAATTACTAAATTAAAACCTGTGCCAAAATTTTGGCTACACCTAATAGAAAAAAATATTTTTACCTTTTTGCCTACTTTTATTAACTAAATATGAATTTGCACACCTTTTTAATTAAATTTCATTTTAACATTTAATGTTAAAATGTTACCTTGTTTATATATACTTTTCACAATTATTTATTTTTTTTTATTCATTAGGGACACGCAAACAATTTTTAAAGTATTTAAATTAGGACTGTATTAACAGTTACTGTGTATATCATTTGTGATTGTTGGAGAGTTTTTCTAATCAGAATTTGTGGGCTGTGTTTTCTCTTCCATATGTATGGATGGATGCACTGGGTTAGCGCAATAATACTTATATAAAAAAGTAGATCTGGTGTAGCAGCCATCCAATCCTGGCTTCTCCCTCCATTCGCTAGAGAAGGTTCCCAGTTCTGTGTCAGAAAGTGAGGCCGTTACTCTGGGTATGGGATGCCTCTCTGAGAAATATCAGGTCAAGATAACTGTATATCTTCCCTGTGATGGTGACTGTGGGGACAATCTATTCTTTACCAGACAAGCGAGTCTGAAGAAATGTAGCTACCATTGCTCTGGTAGTTTGATGAGTTATAAACTCCACAAAAACACCTGTAGAAAAAAATCTTTCTTCAAAACAAAGGCTGGGAAAGGGAATCAGAACCTAATTTATGTTATCTTATTTGATAACTTGCTCCCATACATGTAGGCTCCTGGGATGCCAAGGGTGTTTAATTATCCACAGATGGGCAATGATGGATTGATGTAAACTTTACAGCTAACCAACATCAGGTGTGGAAGAAGGCAGGCAAATCAGTACCTCTATGGACACTAGTGTCCCTTCACACATACACTATACTAGCTTTGAGGTGGGGAGGCCTAAATTTCTCATGACATTTGCTAAATTATCCCAATATATATTTCATTAAACCAGGGTCATTCCAGAACATTATTTGTTTAAATACAGATACCATTTATTTCAATAACCCTGGTAAACTGCCTAGAATACTGTCTGAAGTGTATGTTGTACCCTTTCTTTTATTTCTCTACTGCCTTTCTAGCTACACTTTTTCTATTCTTTAATTATATTTATGTCATGGTATTTTAAAGACCTACAATATATAAGAAATTTTTGTTAAAAATTTATTTCTATTACATTTTATGAATTCATAGATACTTTTTGTCGATGAACACTTTCATAGGTTATATAGTAAGATAATTAATCATTTTCCTTCCTGAGTGCATAAAGCATTGCTCTTGTGCAACTGTCTTAACTTTATTATATCACGTGCTACTATTGTTGTTTTAGACTTACCTTTCATGAAGAGAGATCTGTACAAATGCAGTGTTGAAGAACAAGAAGAATGTCAAAGAATCCTCATTTAACTTTGGCTTGTAGCTAGCAGATTTGGCTTTGTTCTTGTGAGAAGGAAGGACATGTTGGTAGGTGGATGCGTAATCCAGTGCGTGACACAAACCAATACTCAATAACTGCCTTTCCAAATTTTGAGACATTGTTTAGGGTGGACATTCCCATGTTTATACAAAAAAAGATCTACAATGAGAAAAATTCATTTTCCAAGGAGTCCTATTTTGGAAAATGGCAGAAGAGAATAGGTTCAAGGTTTCTTCAAACTACCTAGAGACAAGTTAGATTAAAGATTTAAGTTTTCTTTGGAAAGCCTCTATCTGTGCATTTAACATTAATCATGGCTCCATTTTCCAAATTGGCTTTCACTCTCTTTCCTTGAGTTAATGATTTCTATCAAGTATGTCAAAGACTCATTTATATTCTTATCCATTCTTATGGACACATCAATTATAAGTCTTCGGTTAGGCCGAGTGTTGTCATTGCTTAACTGACCTTCCCAGCTGTTGAAAACAGTTGAAAATTCTTATCAAACTTTATAAAAGACTTTATTTCAAGTTTCAGGTCTAAGATTTTCTGGTACTTGTATATTCTCATGGTGATACCAAATAATGGGATTGAGGAATCAAATGGAAGGTTGATTTTTGGTTCTTTGAGAATTCTCCATACTTCTTCCATAAATGTTGTGTTAGTTTACAGTCCCACCAACAGTGGATAAGTGTTCCCTTCTCTCTATATCCACACCATTGGTAGTTTTTTCCCATTATTAGGTATCTACCCAGAAGAACAAAAATCATTTTACCACAAAGACATTTGCCCAAGAATCTTTATTGCAGCTCAATTCATAATTGCCAAGTCGCGGAAGCAACTCAAATGCCCATCAACCAATGAATGGATCAACAAATTGTGTACCATGGAGTACTATTCAGCCAAAAAAAAAGATGGAGACGTCACATCTTTTATGTTTACGAATGTGTTCCAGGTAAACATCATTCTTCTTAGTAAAGTATCTCAAGAATTGAAAAAAAAAAAATCAGTGTATTCGATACTAATATGAAACCAATATATAAACAATTACACAATCATATGAAGAATAAAACACAAATATAGTCTAGTAAGGGGGTAGGGGAAGAAGGGGAGGGGACAGGAAGGGGGATGAAAATTGGCAGAAGGAGGAAGGGTATGTGGCGGATCTCACCCATTGTGCACATTGCAAGGGTGTACAGCACGGCAACCTGGGTGAAGCATTCTTTAACAACTGGAACTTTACCTGGGAAATGAGAACAATCTAAAAATTTGTATCCTCGTATTAATTTGAAACAAAAAAATTAAAATTAAAAATAAAGAAGGAAGTTAGGAAGTTGAAGTCCTCCATTTCATGCTTTCAGCCTTTCATTGTCCTAAGGATCTTATTTTAAAGCCTGAATGAATTTCCTGGCAAGTAATGGCTAAAACAGAGTTCATAACCTGAAAACCATAGACCAGATTCAACCTGCAGAGGTGTTTTCTTTTTTTGGCCGGGGCTGGGTTTGAACCCGCCACCTCCGGCATATGGGACCGGCGCCCTACCCGCTGAGCCACAGGTGCCGCCCTGCGGAGGTGTTTCAATGGGTCTGCATATGGTTTCTTTTTAATAGTAAAATATACATAATCACATGAGTTTACCATTTTTTTCAGAATAATGATTTTATTTTATTTTTTATTAGATCATAATTGGGTACATTACTGCATTTATGGGGTACACTGTGCTGATTTTATATGCAATTTGGAATGTTTACGTCAAACTGGTTAACATAGCCTTCACCTCACTTATTTAATTGTTGTGTTTAGACATTTATATTCTACTCTTAGTGGTATTAAGCATGTTTACACTGTTTTGCAACTATCCAACCCCTGTTGGAACTGTTCATCATCCCCAAATAAAACTATAGTCATTACATAGTAAGTGATCATTCCTTCCTTCTCCAGACTCCTAGTGACTACTATGGACTTTCTGTCTCCATGAATTTGACCACTCCAGCTACCTTGAACAAATGGAATCATACAAAATGTGTCCCTTTGTGTCTGGTTTATTTTACTTCATATATTGCTTTCAAGCTTCCTATTCTAGCTTCCTTCATGTTTAGGAATGAAGAACTTCCTTTGCTTTTAAGACTGAGTCATCCTCCACTGTATGTATACACCTCACATGTTGTTTATTATTCATCTGTCCATGGACATTGGTCTGTTGCCACCTTTCCACTTGTGAATAGTTTTTCTATGAATATTGGTGTGCAAATATCTGTTAAAGTCCCAGTCCTTGCTTTCAGTTCTTTTGAGTATGTACCTAGAAGCAAGATTTCTGGATCAATAGCAATTCTATGCTTAATTTGGGGGGAAAGCTTCAAACTGTTTTACACAGTGACTGCACCATTTTCATTCTCTGGCAATGAGTAAGTGCCCCAATTTCTCCATGTCCTATCCGACAGGTGTTAGTTTTTGTTTCATATGATTATAGCTATCCTAACGAGTGTAAAGTGATACAGATTTACAGTTTTAACTTGCATTTCCTCATAGTGTTTTGAAACACTTTGGAAGAAATTAGGCAATATTAAAAAATATAAAGGTTTTACATAGAAACTCAGAATTACAGCATCTCTTAAAAAACCAGAAGGTGTGATAATTTATAATTCCACTTTAGTCATGAGTTGGAGCTGAGACGCGGCGGGACACAGGTGCTGTGAGGCCAGGTATGTGCTGTCTACCCTGTGGCCGGTTACTGTCCATGTTCTTCTATTTTACGCTTTTTGTATAGCTCATGCAAATAGCAAGTTTTCAGCCCCTGCCATTGAGTTATCCTAGATAACCTAGGTTTTCATCTATATTTATTCCTTAAATATTCTGATATTCAGTTGCCATAGAGTGGGGATAGCAATAAATGATTTAAGGCATAAAGAAGAATTCAGCAGGCTGAGTAACATATTTTGTTAGTCACAACCATCTTCGATCTATAAGCATGAACTTCATAGGCAGGATTTAACTTGGAATGTGCCTTAAATTTAAATTACCTCCAGGACAGTTGCTATTTTGAGTCTTTTAAAAATCTAATAAAATCAAAGAGACATTTTGAAATTGCCTAAAGTACTTGCACAACCAGTTTTTGTAAAAACAAGAAAAGTGAATAGCTATTTTAATGGGAAAGACTTCCAGCCATGAAGTCGATTTTTCTTATCTTTGACTGTAACACATTAGGCTAGGGTCTATTCACAGCCCTAACAACCAACATTTTCACAGTGTCTTCCTGAATTCATTGAACCTTTTCCTTTTTAACATGGAGAGGAGAGAAATGAGATATTAACAGCAGTGTTGTCATACTTTCTGTTTCTCTCCGTACTCTGCTTTTGAGCCTCATTGAAGGAGATGTTAAAGGCAGAAATGTGTAAATTTGGACAAAAATCATGGTTTCATGATACACTGAGAGACAGGAAGTTTTTGCCTCTGCACTCAGAATGTAGCCAGGAGGTTAAAAACTTGGGCAATGTTCAGAGATAGCACCATTTGCATGGCTGTTATTGATTTTCTCAGGGGTACCACCAATGTTGAGGCCTCTCTGAACAGCTTAGTAAGAAAAAGAATTGAACAGGCAGAAATCTACTCATGTAGATTCATCATATGAAAAATTGTAACTGTATTACACTGTTGTCCACTTACTGTTCAAAAGCCACACTTGAGAGATGAGAGGGGGGTGGAGGGAAATGTAGGTTTATTAAGGAGCTGGCTGGCATCCAGAGAAGATGGCGAACTCATGTCGCAAAAATCACGTCAAGTTCCTGAGTATGATGAAAGGTTTTATAAAGGGGAAGGAGGCCTGGGAGGCTGGGTA
Organism: Nycticebus coucang; assembly: GCF_027406575.1. Lineage (NCBI taxonomy): Eukaryota > Metazoa > Chordata > Mammalia > Primates > Lorisidae > Nycticebus > Nycticebus coucang. The sequence continues at coordinate 71,020,394 of NC_069784.1, read as the reverse complement.
CATGCAGGTCAGCATGTCCCATTTCTGATGGTTATCTTGAGTGATGGGCCAATGGCTGGTGTCAGCTAGACTGCAACAGAATTGAAGGCTAATGGCTCAGCCTTTTCTTCCAGAGGGATCCTGCAATCTTTTTCTATAGTTAATTCTCAAGCAAGTACAGAAATAGGCATTGGAAAACAAAGAGTTATTAGTTACCTTGAAGATAACAATGACTGTTACGGTTAGAAACCTATCTGAGAATGGCTGAGGGGGTGAAAAGGACACTATGAGAGGTTCTAAGTTTTAAGAATTGGTTCCTAGAGGCTCTCACCATCAAGATTTTGAGAAAAAAAGAAATCTACAAGTTATTGGGAATTATTAGGTTACTCATCTGTGTCAGTTAAGATGCCCTCTCTTATTAGTAAAAGACAAAATCCCCTTTTCAAAATGATTGAAAGAGTGAAAAAGATGATCTGTTGCTACAGTCCCTAACCCCCGGCCCCAGACTGGAACCATTCCATGGCCCATTGGGAGCCAGGCCACAGAGCAGATGGTGAGCAGCTGGCCAGCTGAAGTTTCATCTGCATTTACAGCCTCTCCTCATTGCTCTTTCATTTTGTATTTTGATGAGTTGTAGAATTATTTCACTACATACTACAATGTAATAATAATAGAAATAAAGTGAGGAATAAACGTCATGTGCATGAATCATCCCCCAGCATCCTTCAGTCTGCGGGAAAGCTGTCTGACATGAAACCAGTCCTTGGGGCCTGGTCTGAGGCCAGCTGGTCTGCTGTGCAGTAGTCCAGAGCCAGTGTAACATTCAGTCCCCTTGGTTCTGCCCTTCTCCTACACTGCAGTAAGGCTGGACGTGGAGATTTTGCTGCCCATTACAGGCACCACATTCAGATGTGTGTTCAGAGGGATAACTGGAGAAACAATTGCCAGAGATACTTGCAGACTTTTCTTTGCATATCATCGCTAAAATTAGGCAAAATGACCCATCATGAGAACACAATGGTTAATGAAAGAAGATTTCGCAGATTAGCTTGGATTTATTGGAATATCTTCCTGTAGTAAAAAGCAGAGGTCATGTTCCCCTCAGTCACATGAGATCCAGAATGAATTTGTGCAAAAAAGGAATTCAATTGTACAAGGATGAAATAGAAGTTACACAGACAACAGTGTTGATCTTCGAAACAATATGGATTTTCTTTACATCTTTTCCCCTCTTCTTCTTCCATTAGTTCTATGTTTTATTATTTAAAGGGGTGTATTAACTTTTGTATTAAGCTCAATTCATTGCTGTTTACTATTAAAAACTATGGTAAGGAATATAGATACCAAAGTAAATAAAAAGGGACAGCTAAATGGGAGAGAGTTTGTGGCACTAAAAAAGAGGTCTGTAACCTTTTTCAAATGGTTTAATAATTTATATCAGACAATTATGCCATAGAATATACCACTAGGGATTAGAGTAAATAAAGCTGATAATTAAATATCTATAGTTATTTTTATTCTTTATTTTTTCAATTCAATGCTTTAATATAAATAGCACTAACAATCAATTAAAAACAGATTAGATACCACCTATTTTCCTTTCCATAATCCATAAATGTTCAATTTAATTTAAATTCATATTTATTGTCAATCTTACTGTTTTTCTGACATTTATCTTAAATAGATCTGTACATGCATAATTTGTTAATTTTTATATGTTTAATTATTCAGAGAGTAAGTCTACATTCATTAAAAAAGTTTACAAAGGAATTATAAGAAATATATCTAGTCTGAAATCATTGGTTTTCCATTTATGTAAATATAATTGAGTAGGTATATAAAATGTGATTTTTTTTTAACTTTCTACCACAACATGTTCCAGCAAGCATTCAGAATATCCACAAAGTGATACAATTTAAATGGAAGACACTTCGGATGAAATAGATTTTAAGATCAGTGTTGAGAGGACATGTGCCAGGCCAGGTCTGTGTTAATGGAGATGAGACAGGGAGTCTTCCAAAGGTAGAAAGTGCTATGAAAACATCAAAGCAAGCAAAATTGACTTTTTTGTTAGGAAGAATGCAAGAAAATTTACTTGCTACATTGCGGCAGATGATAAGAAGGAGAAACATTGTAGTGAATGTCTTAGAAATCAGTGAGTGATCAAGCACTTGTTAGGTAATAGCAATTATTTAGGGACAAAGTATAATACAATTATTCAATTAAATCCAATCTGCTATAAAAAATTTACGCAGAGTAATGAGCACTTAAGTTAACTGAGAGTGTTTGGATAAGAGCAAAGAAATGAATTTTAAAGCTAATTCAACATATTGCAGATGAAGCCTTAATTTTAAACAGGCTTGATTTTCTTTATTACAGTACTTAGAAAAAAAGTTTTCTGCAAATTATTCAAATTATACTGTTTAGCATTTTAAATTATACTTTATTGATTTCTAAGATTCTTAAAATCAGTGAAACACATTTTTGTAAGTTTATTTTTATATTAATCATATCTCTAATTAGCTTGTAGTCCTACATAATTTCTTGGTAACATGAAAGACTCTTTTAAAATTCTGACAGTACATTCAACTAAATCTTCATCACAACTGAGGAACAATGTTTTTCTGACAATGATATTTTTTGAAGTACCTGAAAATCCACTGATTATATTTTCCTCTAAAGATTTAAAATGTCGGGCGGCACCTGTGGCTCAGTGAGTAGGGCGCCGGCCCCATATGCCGAGGGTGGCGGGTTCAAATCCAGCCCCGGCCAAACTGCAACGAAAAATAGCCGGGCGTTGTGGCGGGCGCCTGTAGTCCCAGCTGCTCGGGAGGCTGAGGCAGGAGAATCGCTTAGGCCCAGGAGTTGGAGGTTGCTGTGAGCTGTGTGAGGCCACGGCAATTTACCCGAGGGCGGTACAGTGAGACTCTGTCTCTACAAAAAAAAAAAAAAAAAGATTTAAAATGTCCATTAACTGTGCGTTGATATTTTATCTCTTGTCATCGCTAATTATTCTGTCAAGATTGTAAATACACAGCTATTTCTTTCCATTTAATGAGTTGCTAAGTTTGCAATACTTGAATTTGAAATTTGAATTCCAAGTGACAAAATCCCCATTAGAAATATCTGAAGAACTTGGATTTCATTTAAAAGTCTTATAGATTTAAAATATGGCTAGGTATAAATATATGATCATTACGAAGAATTTTGGATAGAAGTGCAAGTAGCCTATAAATGCCTTCGCATTTTCCGTGCTGATGTGGCTGCTGCTATAAAACTGGAAAATATATTTCAACAATGTTTATCCAATTTACAGTTGTCTGCCTTTAACATTGGTAACACATTGAATGCACATATGTCTCCCTTGCTCATTTGATTAAAACATTACCATATCTGTGTCCAAAACTGCTCATTTCAAATGTATGTCCTAGCATTTTACTATAAAGTTGTTTCATAGAAGCATAGAAAAAAAATTAAAAGAAAACTTCTTTTATGGTTACTCATAACCAACTTTAAGTACATTTATTTTGTAATTGAAGTTATGTGACTTGCAATGGTCATGGTATTTTTACAGTAGATGGCAATGGCCATGGTATTTTGCAAGTCATCACATTAAGATGTGGAATCTATTCACCCACCCATTGAATCTTGGCTGGTCCTGGAGACCTGAATTGGCAGAAGTAACAGTTGTATGAGTTCTGGAGCTTGAGCTATAAGAGCTCTTGCAGTTTCTACATTTGTCCTTGTGGGACATCATCCTTAGAATGCCCACATAAGAAAACTAGTGTGGCTCACTTGAGGATAGGGAGACACGTAGAACGAAACAGAGGTGCTCAAGAAAACAGCCTGCACACTCTGCCAGACGTGTGAGTGAGGTCATTTTGCCCTATTCAGTCCAAGGGGAGCTGTCAGATGACGGCCACCATATGAGTGATCCCAGCTGAGATTAACAAATAGCTACTTGAGCTAAGACCAAGTTGCAGATCTGTAGCAAATAAGTGGTTGTTCCATCCACTAAACTTTGAGGTGGCTTATTCTCTGGCAATGAATTATTGAAACGGGCGTACATGTTTGCTCTCAAGTAGATTCATCAGTCTCCACTAACTCTATAAATCAGAATTTGTTCAAAGTCCCTCTGTTCCAGCCCTAACATCTATGACTATCAAAATTTTTAATAGGTCCTTTTCCCATATGTAGACAGTTTCTATATGATGTGTAAACATTTACTTAGACATTATTTGTTCTTCCTTCCTTGTGAAGAAAATCCTCAACCTTCCGTATTTTTCACTAAACATCTTAAAGGGGCCTTTAAAAAAATAACCCTAGGCCAGGTGCAGCATCTCAGGCCTGTAATATCAGCATTTGGGAAGCTGAGGTGGGTGGATAGCTTGAGCTCACAGGTTCAAGACCAGCCTAAAACAGAATAAGACCTCATCTCTAAAAATAGCTGGGCATTGTAGCAGCCACCTGTAGTCCTAGCTACTTGGGAGGCTGAGGCAAGAGAATCACTTGAGCCCAAGAGTTTGAGGTTGCTGCAAACTATGTCCATGAAGCTCTGCCAATGAGACTCTATCTCATTAAAATGAGACTCTATCTCAATAAAAAAAAAAAATAGACCTTAGACAAAGAAGGGCAAACACATAGTATTTGTATCACAAATTCCTATCTGAAAGGTAGCATAAATTTATCAGCCTGTTCTTTCTCATGCAACCATGGCATAGCTTAAGAATCTGTGTGCAGTTCCCAGGCAAACATTTCCAGTTGCTCTAAATTGGCACGTGAGATCCTAGCATTTTCTTACATCTAGCCATTCCAATAACAAGGCCTCTGCCACACTGGGGCTATTCTAAATTCATAGGTGGATCAGATTAATGTTTTCTAAATATTCCCCAGAATCATTAAATTTAGTATTTTATAATTATTTTTATTTTAATCCTTTGAGAATAGGAAAAAACATATAACCACCCAACATGCAGAAAAATTACCTGTACAAAAACCTGAGTATAATATATAACTAATAAAGATACTGTTAATAATTGGGGAACTCCATTAGTCATATTCTGCTCACATCGGAAAATTTCACAGTTATTTCAATGGCGGTTTGTTTCTTGATATTAAATAATACTTTCAAATATCTGAATTTGTGTCATAAATTTATAATACTTCCTGTAAGTTTCTTAATTATAAGAAATATAATTTACATTTCATTTTGATAAAATAATTATTTTTATATTACTTATTTTAATTATAAATGAATAGTTACTAATTTATATCTGTCTAAACGTAACTGTTCTGTTATATTGTAGTGTATCAGAGGTGCCACAGAGTAATCATCTCCTACCATTAAGTATTTAAAACATCTCATATTGAACCAATTACATTTCATCTTCAAATAAAAAATTAAATTTATATATAAATGGTTATAATAATAAACATAAATTTTTATGTATCATATATGTTATATATGATGAATATATATAATATATGTAAAGATATATTTCACACACTCACATGCTATAACTCAAGAAAAATAAAATATCCACATCTTTTTATTTATTTTATTAAATCATAGCTGTGTACATTAATGTGATCATGGGGCACCATACACTTGTTTCATAGACCATTTGACACATTTTCATCACTCTGGTTAACATAGCCTTCCTGGCATTTTCTTAGTTATTGTGCTAAGACATTTACATTCCACATTTACTAAGTTTCAAATGTACCCTTGTAAGATGCACCGCAGGTGTAATCCCACCAATCCCCCTCCCTCTACCCTCTTCCCCCCTCCCTCCCCTCCCTTTGCCCCTTCCCCCTACTTTTAGGTTGTAACTGGGTTATAGCTTTCATGTGAAAGCCATAAATTAGTTTCATAGTAGGGCTGACTACATTGGATACTTTTTCTTCAATTCTTGAGATACTTTACTAAGAAGAATAAGTTCCAGCTCCATCCATGTAAACATGAAAGAAGTAAAGTCTCCATCTTTCTTTAAGGCTGCATAATATTCCATGGTGTACATATACCACAATTTATTAATCCATTCGTGAACCGATGGGCACTTGGGCTTTTTCCATGATTTAGCTATTATGAATAGGGCTGCAATAAACATTCTGGTACAAATATCTTTGTTATGATGTGATTTTTGGTCTTCTGGGTATATGCCCAGCAGAGGAATTACAGGATTGAATGGCAGATCTATTTTTAGATCTCTAAGTGTTCTCCATACATCTTTCCAAAAGGAATGTATTAATTTGCATTCCCACCAGCAGTGTAGAAGTGTTCCCTTTTCTCCACATCCACGCCAACATCTCTGGTCTTGGGATTTTGTGATATACGCTAATCTTACTGGAGTTAGATGATATCTCAAAGTAGTTTTGATTGCATTTCTCTGATGATTAAAGATGATGAGCATTTTTTCATACGTCTGTAGGCTGTGCGCCTGTCTTCTTCAGAGATGTGTCTCTTCAAATCCCTTGCCCAGCCTGGATGAGATCACTTGTTCTTTACTTGCTTATATGTTTGAGTTCTCTGTGGATTCTGGCTATTAAACCTTTGTCAGAGACATAACCTGCAAATATCTTCTCCCATTTTGAGGGCTGTCTGCTTGCTTTACTTACTGTGTTCTTGGCTGTGCAGAAGCTTTTTAGTTTGATCAGGTCCCAGTAGTGTATTTTTGAAGTTGCTTCAATTGCCCGGGGGTCCTCCTCATAAAATACTTGCCCAGACCAATTTCTTCAAGGGTTTTCCCTGTACTCTCTTCTAGTGTTTTTATAGTTTCATGTCTTATGTTTAAATCTTTAATCCAGTGAGAGTCTATCTTAGTTAATGGTGAAAGGTGTGGGTCCAGTTTCAGTCTTCTGCAGGTTGCCAGCCAGTTCACCCAGCACCATTTGTTAAATAGGGAATCTTTTCCCCACTGAATGTTTTTAATTGGCTTGTCAAAGATTAAATAACGGTAAGTAGCTGGATTCATCTCTTGGTTCTCTATTCTGTTCCAGACATCTACTTCTCTGTTTTTGTGCCAGTACCATGCTGTTTTAATCACTATCGATTTGTAGTATAGTCTGAGGTCTGGTAGCGTAATTCCTCCTGCTTTGTTTTTATTTCTGAGTAATGTCTTGGCTATTCGAGGTTTTTTTCTGATTCCATATAAAACAAAGTATTGTTGTTTTCAAGATCTTTAAAGTATGACAGTGGAGCTTTAATAGGTATTGCGTTGAAATTATATATTGCTTTGGGTAGTATGGACATTTTAACGATGTTGATTCTTCCCAGCCATGAGCATGGTATGTTTTTCCATTTGTTGACACTTTCAGCTATTTCTTTTCTTAGAGTTTCATAGTTCTCTTTATAGAGATCTTTCACATCCTTTGTTAGATAAATTCCCAAAAAGTTCATCTTTGGCACTACTGTGAATGGGATAGAGTCCTTAACTGTTTTTTCAACTTGACTATTATTGGTATATATAAAGGCTACCGATTTATGAATGTTGATTTTGTAACCTGAGCCTCTGCTGTATGAGAGTTTTGTAGTATAATCCCTGGTGTTTTCCAGATATACAGTCATATCATCTGCGAAGAGCGAAAGTTTGATCTCTTCTGACCCTATATGAATACCCTTGATCGCCTTTTCTTCCCTAATTGCAATGGCTAAAACTTCCATTACAATGTTAAAGAGCAATGGAGACAATGGGCAGCCTTGTCTGGTTCCTGATCTGAGTGGAAATGATTCCAGTTTAACTCCATTGAATATGATATTGGCTGTGGGTTTGCTGTAGATGGCCTCTATCAATTTAAGAAATGTCCCTTCTATACCAATTTTCTTAAGTGTTCTGATCATGAAGGGATGCTGGATATTAGCAAAAGCTTTTTCTGCATCGATTGAGAGAATCATATGGTCTTTGTTTTTTAATTTGTTTATGAGCTGAATTATACATATAGATTTACGTATATTGAACCAGCCTTGAGACCCTGGGATAAAACCGACTTGGTCATGATGTATTATTTGTTTGATGTGTTGCTGGATTCTGTTAGGATCTTGTTGAATATTTTTGCATCTATATTCATTAATGATATTGGTCTATAATTTTGTTTTCTTGTTGGGTCTTTTCCTGGTTTGGGGATCAGGGTGATGTTTGCTTCATAGAACGTGTTGGGCAGTCTTCCTTCTTTTTCTACCTTTTGGAACAGGTTGAGTAATATAGGTACTAATTCCTCTTTAAAGTATAAAGTTTCTTGTAATATTCATTAAGGACTTTTTGAATTTCTGAGGAGTCCGTTGTTATCTCTGTTTTGTCATTTCTGATTGATGAGATTAGAGATTTTACTCTTTTTTTCCTGATTAGGTTGGCCAAAAGTTTATCTATTTTATTGACCTTTTCCAAAAACCAACTTTTTGATTTATTGATCTGTTGTATAATTCTTTTGTTTTCAATTTCATTGAATTCTGTGCTAATTTTGGTTATTTCTTTTCTTCTACCGGGTTAGGGGTTGGAATGTTCTTCCTTTTCCAGTTGCTTGAGATGTCCCATTAAGTTGTTAACTTCCTCTCTTTCTGTTCTCTTGAGGAAGGCTTGCAGCGCTATAAATTTCCCTCTTAGGACTGCTTTTGTGGTATCCCAGAGGATCTGATAATTCGTGTCTTCATTGTCATTTTGTTCCAAAAATTTGGCGATTTCCTTCTTAATCTCATCTCTGACTCAGCTATCATTCAGCATAACGTTATTTAACTTGCACATTTTTGTATGATTATACAGATTCCTATTGTTACTGAGCTCTACTTTTATTCCATGGTGGTCCAAGAAGATGCAAGGAATAATTTCTATTCCTTTAAATTTACTGAGGTTAGACTTGTGACCTAAGATGTGATCGATTTTGGAGTAAATTCCGTGGGCTGATGAGAAGTATGTGTATTCAGTTTTGTTGGGATGAAATGTTCTGTAGATGTCTACTAAATCCAAATGTTGGATGGTTAGGTTTAAATCTAAAATTGCTTTGCTCAGCTTCTTATTGGAGGATCTATGCAACACTGCCAAAGGAGTGTTGAAATCTCCGACTATTATGGAGCTGGAGGAAATCAAGTTGCTCATGTCTGTTATAGTTTCTCTTACAAATTGAGGTGCATTCTGGTTTGGTGCATAGATATTAATAATTGAAATCTCATCATATTGGGTATTACTCTTAACAAATATGAAGTGACGATTCCTATCCCTCCTTACTTTTGTTGGTTTAAAGCCTACTGTATCTGCAAATTAAATTGCAACACCTGCTTTTTTCTAATTACCATTTGCCTGAAATATGGATGACCATCCTTTCACCCTGAGTCTATATTTATCTTTTAAGTTAAGATGTGATTCTTGTATGTAACAAATATCTGACCTGAGTTTTGGTATCCAGTCAGCTAACCTATGGCTCTTTAGAGAACAGTTTAAGCCATTCACATTAATGGAGAATATTGGTAAGTCTGGTAAAATTTGGGTATCGAGTTTTTAAAAAGTCCAGTGGACATTTTTAATCCTTTCGCCAGTGTGGAAGTTGGAGTTTGATCCAAAGTTTCTGAGTGAGTTTACTTTTGTGGTAGAGGATTGGGCTGGTCATTACGGAGGATGGGTCTGAGAATATCCTGAAGAGCTGGTTTGGTTATGGCAAATTTCTTCAACATATGAATGTCATTAAAGTATTTAATTTCTCCATCATAAATGAAACTCAGTTTAGCTGGATACAGGATCCGGGGTTGAAAGTTATTTTGCTTTAGGAGATTAAAAGTCGATGACCACCCTCTTCTGGCTTGAAAAGTTTCAGCAGAGAGATCTGCAGTCATTCTAATATTCTTCCCTTTGTAGATAATGGCTTTCTTTCATCTGGCTGCTTTCAGAATTTTCTCCTTCATATTAACTTTAGGGAAGTTAATTATGATATGCCTGGGGGATGTCTTATTGGGGTTGAGTCATGCTGGGGTTCTGAAACTCTCTGCTATCTGAATTTCAGAATCTCTAGGCATGTCTGGAAAATTATCTTTCATAATTTCGTGGAGAAGTGCCTCTGTGCCTAGGAGGCCACTTCATCCATTTCAGGGATTCCAATAAGTCAAATATTAGCCTTCTTCGAATTATCCCAGAGCTCACTGAGAGAATGATCCATTTTTGCTTATTTCTCTTCCTCTTTGAGAGTTTGGGAGCATTCAAAGGCTTTTTCTTCAATGTCAGATATCTTTTTTTTTCTGCTTGTTCCACTCTATTATTGAGGGATTCTACTGTATTTTTCATATCTTTGAGGGCTACAAATTCTTGCCTCAGGGTGTCTAAGTCTTTGGTGGTTTTGTCTTTAAATTCATTGAATTCTTGAGACAACTTTTGAATTTCTCCTCGAAAATCTAATTCCGACTTTTGAATTGCTGCTTGAAGTTCTAATTCCAAACTTTCCCCCACTTTATTAATCTTGTTTGCAATCCAAATTCTGAATTCGATTTCTGAAATCTCAGCCAGTTGTTTATGAATGGGATCTTCAATTACATCTGCCATATCTTTCCTTGGGGGGGGGGGTTGATCTATTCTGGTTATTCATGTTACCAGAGTTTTTCCACGGATTCTGCCCCATGATTGTTGTACTCCCTTTGATTTTCCCCCTGGAGCTTTGTCAAGGACCCGTACAGTACTGCGGTCTGATAAACTCGGGCCCTGTTTGATGTTGTGGGGCTAAGTGGTTCTGTTTTGTTTTCAGCTGGTTTTTGTTTGACCCTAGTGAAACAGTTACTCTGGGTTGGAGTCTCAGCTGTGGAGAAATATCAGCAATTACATCACCCTGCCCACCACAGGCAACAATTGGAAAAGGAGAATCAAACTTTTTTACAACCACACACCCAGGGCACCACCTGAATAGTCCTCAGGCAATTGGCTCAGTTCAAAAGGTCCAAATCAATTGTCTCAATCAGCACCTGTCTTGGGTGGGAGAGTTTAAGAGGTCTCTGGGAACTGGATCACAGGGGTCTGGTGACTACTCTGATATGGCTTGCTCCAGTGCTGCGTGGAGTCAGGAGGAGCCACCCAGCCAATAGATCCATCTGGGAAGGTTGATGCCTCCTTCCCCACCTTGCATCACTGTCACACCCAGTCACTGATAGCCCTGTAGTTGGCTGACTCAGTTGTCTGTAGTGAACATATACTCCAGGGGTTTGCACCTGCCTGAATCACAAGGAAATCTGCCAGGCCACTGTGCTCTGCCTGTATCTAGCAGGAGGAGGTGAGGCCTGACAACCTTGGGCGCTTGATGAAGGTTGGGGGTTGTTCACTCAGGGCCAGCCCTGCCCCTGATTGATGTTACTGACAGAACAGAATAGAACAACTTTGCGGGACCTGCTAAATTCTCCTGCATAAAAGAAGCTGTTTTGAGTTCCAGAGCCTGTCTTTGCTCCCGCAAGTTCGTATTCAGTTAACTGTCAGTTCTATCCTGCTGCCTTCCTTTGTCTATAGGCTGACAATCCCCTGAGGGCCAGGTGCATCTTAAGCTCAGTAAAGCGGTCATCTGGGTCAGCCCCGCCCAGGGAACTTCCCTGGTCAGCGAGTCAGTACTGCCTCAGGCAACTCCTTTACTCACTGGTGGTTGTTGGCCTCCTCTGGTTGCCCGGGGGAGACAGGGGTGTGGCTTCAGAATATCCAGGAGTGAGCCGTATTGCTGCTAAAAGATGGCTACTTTTCTGTGCCTCAGGGAACTGCTGTTCTGGTGTGGTTCCCTCTCAGCCGACCGTCCTCTCCTCACTCCCGTGCCCCATAGTCAGCACTGACCAGCTTCAACCTAGGCACTGTCCACACCCCTTGAGAAATCACCCAAGAGTCTGGACTCCTGGGGGACAGGCCCCAGAACTCAGAGTGAGAGTTGAGGGGATTGCTGGGAGCTCAGGGCTATAGGTAGAGAATATACATTGTTCCACACAGTCTTATGCCTGGCCGTATTGCCGCTAAAAGATGGCTGCTGCTCTGTGCCTCAGGGAACCACTGCTCTGGTGTGGTTCCCTCTCAGCCGACCATCTTCTCCTCACTCAAGTGCTCACTCCATCCTCTCCTCCATCCCATGCTCACGACCATCCTCTCTTCACTCCAGAGTCAGCACTGACCAGCTGCAGCTAAGGCACTGTCCACACCCCTTGAGAAATCACCCAAGAGTCTGGACTCCTGGAGGAAAGGCCTCCAGACCTCAGAGTGAGAGTGGAGGGGAGTGCTGGGAGCTCAGAGTTGCAGGTAGAGAATATGTACAGTTTTATACAGTTTTATGCTTGGCAGGAGAACACCATGGCCCCCTAGTAGGGGAGGTGGGTCCAGTTTTTAGAGGGTCTCTCCCATGGAGTGCAGTGGGAGGACCTTTGAACTCTGCCCTTTTGTTTGTGGGGCACTCCGAGCCATTCTCATGGGGCAGGGGACTCCCGTCCACTTGGTGATGGATTTTGTACCTTTTGTTTGTATCCTTGTGGTCGCAGTTCACCTCAGCGGGGTTGATGTGCATTCTTCAACCCTCTGTCTTGGTGCAGCTCAAATCCACCAGGTTATTTGCTAAATTTTTATCCTTTAACTCTCCTTCTGGATGGAGTTGATGTGCATTCTTCAACCCTCTCTCTTGGTGCAGCTCAAATCCACCAGGTTTTTTGCTAAATTTTTGTCCTTTAACTCTCCTTCTGGATGGGAGCCAAGAAGTCAGCCATCTTTTCTCTGCCCCCCAAATATCCACATCTTAACTAATTATTTTAGTGAAATTCTTTTATTTACTAGTATTATGATGGCACTCTATTCTGCTAAATTTCATTGCAAAGCATTATTGATTAAACTTAGAAACCTAAAATGTGAATCTCTGACATAAAAGAATTAATTTATATGAAAATTAGTACTACTAATTAAAAAAAAAGACATTTGTAACAAGCTTGTTTATAGCTTGGGAACTTTCTGTACTTCAAAGCAAATACAAAACAATAATTTATAAATTAAGGTGCAAATTTTTTTTTGTGCTGAGAACAAGTTGTTGATCCTGGATAAATACTTCATGAAGAAAATCTTAACACACATAAAGGAGATACCAGGACAGACAATTGTGTGTGTTTTGTAGATTCATTATATAAAATCAAAGGTATTTCATTTTGGCAGATGGGAGAAAATGCACCTCTACAAAAGTTGTGACGTAGAGTTAGGGCAAAGAAAATACACAAGTATTACAGTACTTTCCAATGAGCAGGCTTCTACTTTTAAAATTCTTCCTCTTTTGCTGGCTTAACATTATTGCTATCTTACTTAATTTATTAAAATTAATCAGTTTATTAACTTACGTTAAATGAACTTTACACATATTACTTGGTACTTTCCATAGGCCTCTGTCACACTGGGGCTATTCTAAATAATAGCTCAATTTATATTTCTAAAATAATTAATTTGCAAAATTTAATAAAATATGAATGAGTGGCATTTTTGTATTTTTTATTAATAAATTGTTGTGCATATTTTTAGGGTACATGTGATATTTGATGCATCTATACAATGTATAATCAGACATTAAGGACTGCAAGAACTCTTTTAATGAGAAAGTTATATTAATTTGATGATTAGGTTAGATTGGTAGAGACATATTTTTGCCGAAAAAACAAAACAGATCTAGGATGTTGGAAAGGATAGCATTTCCTTGTTTCTTAAGGCTGAAAAGTATTCCACTATCTCTCTCTCTCACTATATATATATGAAATTATAAATACACACACACACACATATATATATATATTTTGTATACACACATACACAGATGTGTATGGTAGAACCTCTGTAAATTGACTACCCAAAGGGCTGTAACAAACTGGTCAATGTACAGAGATGTCAACATAAGGAACTCGGCCTACTGTACTGATACACATATGTGGTACATGTCCAGTCTCTGAAAATTTGATCAACTTAAGGGAGATGGTTGACCAGTTTGTTGCGGTCGTCCCTTGGGTGGCACCTGACAGGGGTTCTACTGGATGCCACATTTTCTTTATTCATTATTCTTCTGATGGGCCCTTAGTTTGATTCTATATCTTGACCGCTGTGAATAATGCTGCATTGAGCATGGGAATGCAGATATCTCTTCCACATATTGATTTTGATTTCTTTTTATTTTATTTCAGGTTAATGTGAGGGTACAAACAACTAAGTTACAATATTTACAAATTCGTTAGGTAGAGTCCCTCTTGTAGTAGTTGTGTCCAGCCAAAAGGTGTGCTGTATACTCTCACATTGTGCCCATTAAGTTGGAGCACTCTAATCCTCTCTCCACCTCCCCACTCCTCCCTTCCTCATTCACCCAACCCCCAACTTGAATTCAATTTTCCTCTTATGTGGGCATGTATTAGATTGTTAACTAGATTATTTGCTTTTCCATTCTTGTGAGGCTTTACTATGGAGAATGTGTATCAACTCCATTCAGGTTAATACAAAAGATGTAAAGTCTCCATCTTTTTTATGGCTGAACAGTATTCCACGGTATACATATATCACAGTTGACAGGTATGTAGGTTGTTTCCAAATCTTGGTGATTATAAATTAAGCTAGGATAAACAATCTAGTGTAAATGTCTTTATGATAGAATGATCGTTTTTTACTTCTAGATAGATGCCTAGTAATGGGATTGTAGGATCAAATGGGAGGTCTAATTTGAGGTCTTTGAGGATTCTCCATACTTCTTTCCCAAAAGGCTGTATTAGTTTGCAGTCCTACCAACAATGTAAAAGTGATCCTATTTCTCCATATCCGTGCCAGCATCTATAACTTTGGGACATTGTGATGTGGGCTATACTCAGGGTTAGGCAATATCTCCGGGTGGTTTTGATTTACATTGCTCTAATGTTTAGGGATGATGATCATTTTCCCATATTTTTGTTAGACATCTGTCTGTCTTCCTCAGAGAATGTTCTGTTTATGTCTCTTGCCCAATGATATATAAGATTGTTTGCTCTTTTTTTTTTTATTAATTTGAGTTCTTTATTGATCCTAGTTATCAACCCTTTGTCAGATCATAACATGCCAATATATTTTCCTATTCTGAAGGTTGCCTATTTCCTTTAATTGTTGTGTACTTAGCTGTGCAGAAAGTTTTCAGTTTAATTAAGTCTCATTCGTTAATTTTTCTTCTTGTTGCAATTGCCACTGAAGTATTCATAAAAATCTTTCCCCAGACTTACATCCTAAAGATCCACACTTTCTTCTACAATTTTTATCATTTCATATCTTAGATTTAAATCTTTTATCCATTATGAGTCAATTTTTGTAAGTGGTGAAATGTGCAGGCTCAAATTCAGTCTTTTACAGTGGTTATCCAGTTCTCCCAGCACCATTTATTGAATAGGAACTCTTTTCCCCATTGTATGCTTTTGTTTGGTTTATCAAAGATTGGATGGCCATAAGAGACTGGTTTCAGCTCTTGATTTTCTGTTCAGTTCCATATGTCTATATCTCTGTTTTTGTGACAATACCCTGCTGTTTTGATCACTGTGGACTTGTAATATAACCTAAAGTTTGGTACAATGATTCCTGTGTCTTTTTCATTATTAAGAATTTCCTTGGCTATACAGGGTTTCTTCTGGTTTCATACAAAATGAAGAACTATTTATTGAGTTCTTCAAAGTATGATGTTGATATTTTAATGGGGGTTCCATTGAATCTGTAAATTGCTTTGGGTTGTATAGACTTTTTTTTTTTTTTGTAGAGACAGAGTTTCACTTTATTGCCCTCGGTAGAGTGCCGTGGCATCACACGGCTCACAGCAACCTCTAACTCCTGGGCTTAGGCAATTCCTCTGCCTCAGCCTCCCGAGTAGCTGGGACTACAGGCACCCGCCACAACGCCCGGCTATTTTTTTGTTGCAGTTTGGCCGGGGCTGGGTTTGAACCCGCCACCCTCAGCATATGGGGCAGGCGCCCTACTCACTGAGCCACAGGCGCCGCCCCAGGGTTGTATAGACATTTTTAAGGATGTTGATCCTTCCCAGCCAAAAGCATGGTATGTTCTGCTATTTGTTAATGTCTTCTGCTATTTCTTTTCTTAGGGTTTCATAATTCTCTTTGTAGAGGTCCTTAACCACTTTTGTTTGTCATTTTATTGATATTTCATTTTCTTTGAACCCACTATGAAGGGAATTGTATTTTTGGTTAGCTTCTTGACATGGATGTTATTGGCATATACAAAGGCTACTGATTTGTGAACACTGATTTTATACCCTGAGACATTGCTGTATTTTTTGATCACTTCCAGGAGTCTTTTGGTTGAGTCTTTGGGGTTCCCTAAATATGAGGTGATATCATAAACAAATACCAATACTTTGACCTCCTCCACCCCCATTTGGATGCTCTTTATATTCTTCTCTTGCCTGATTATATTGGATAGAACTTTCAGAGCTATGTTGAATAGTAGTGGTAATAGAGGACATCCTTCTCTGCTGCAATTTCTAAGTGGAAAAGCCTTCAGTTTTACTCCATTAAGTACTATATTAGTTGTAGGTTTGTTGTAGATGGCTTCAATCTACAGTTTAAGAAATGTGTCACCTATCCCTATATTCTTAAATGTGTTTTTTTAGAAAAGGATGCTGAAGTTTGTCAAGTGCTTTTTCTGTATCTATTGAGAGGATAGTATGGTCTTTGTTTTTGCTTCTATTGATATGGTGAATTACATTTATGGATTTGTATATATTAAACCAGCCTTGCATCCCTTGGATAAAGCCTAGTTGATCATGATGTGTAATTTTTTTAATGTGTAGCTGTGATCTATTGGCTAAGATTTTATTGAGTATTTTTGTATTGATAGTAATTAGTGAAACTGGTCTGTAGTTCTCCTTTTTAGTTGGGTCCTTTCCTGATTTGGGTATCAGGGGATAGCCAGTAGTAAACAAATAACTGTATTGGAACACCTTCTCTACCCACCTGATATGGCCCCTGTCATGTTTTTCTTTACCAGAGATTAAAGAAACATTGAAAGAAAGACAATTTGATAATATTCAGGACGTGAGGGTAAAACAATGACAGCTCTGAGAGCCATTCCAGAAAAAGAATTCCAAAATGGCTTTTACGGGTGGACTAGTCACTGCTGTTGGTCATAGGTTCCCAAAAGGAGTACTTCAAAGGTGAACTTAGGGATATTCAGCAATGAGGTATGTACCACTTTTTCTAAGATGAGCTTGTGAACTTGTCAGACTTTGCATGCCTCTTAGCCTAGAGAAGTATTAAGCAGAGCATCAAGGCTTTGTGATGATACCACCAGACTGCAGTGGTGATGGGTGGAGCCAGATGTTACCCTCTACACATATGGAAATAGGCACTTGCCTCTCAAATTGGGGAGTGTTAAACAAAACACTGAGGCTGGATGGAGAAGCTATTTAGGCATCTCAACGTGGCAGACTGTTGACCCTGTGTCCTGCAGAGTGATGATACTGTCTAGTCTCTCTGGTCAGGTGCTTTTATTGGCCATATACAGAGCCACCACCTAGATTCACAAGCTGGTTGCTATAAGCCCCACCGTGTATTTTGTTTCTAACTGACCCCAGGTGGTATAGCTCTGCCAATACCACATTTTCCTTGTAGGGTAAGGCAGGAGCTGGCCACCTGCAAAATGTCCCAAAATGCGGTGGAAGAAGATCTGTGTCCAGTTCTCTTCTCCTTCTGTTGAAGCTGTGAGCTCAGGGAAATCCAAGGAAGACATGGTCAAAATAAAACTATTCCTCTCACTCTTTCAATGCAACTTTCCTCAATTCTGTGGTCTGGTGGATGTCTCAGTCTCACTACCAAGTTCTGGGATAATAGTAGATGATACTATTTTCTATGGATTGGTGTTGATTAGATTTCTGTGATGGGGACTGGAGATGGAGAATACCTATTCTGCCATCTTGTTAACATTGACTTTCAACTTTAACATATCAAGAACGGTTATTTTAATTTTCCTGTTTGATATTTTCAAAAGACTGTCATATCAGAATCTGAATCTATTTTTTTGTCTCTTCACAGTTTCCTCCAGCCCTTTTGCTTTTTGGTATGTCTTGTTCCATTCTAAGCTTTAGTCTTTCCCAATGGTCCTGTGTTCTTTTTGCATTTTCCCCTTCCCTGGAGTGAAACTTGTGGCACTCATTACTCTCTGCTTGTGGGCTTTGTAGTAGGGAAGGTGGGACTCTTTTGTGATTGTCTATTCTTAGTCTTAGGCAGGTAATATGCTCCTGTCTCGATGGTGAGCTGTCCCTATTATCTTTTTCCTTCTGAGTATAGAGCATAGTTAAAAATTTAGTTGTAGGACCTTTACCTCTCTCTCCTCTGAATGTATTTTTTTCTCTTTTCCTACTCTACCCACAGTGGTTCTTTCTCTGTGCCCTGGGGTTTGCTGCCTATCTTCCAGATGATTAAGTATCTTCATCCATATGGTAGAAAGATACAGTCAAGTCTTCTACCCTTTCTGTAGCACAAAGAGAAGCTTCTCTAGTTTCCCTGCACTGACCCCAGTCTTTTTTGTGTACATAACTGTGAGGTCTATAGAACAGAACAGTAAGTAGATACAAACTCTCTTTGTGTCTGAAGGTTTTGTGAGCTTTATACTCTCATATTAGCCTATATGTGGCTGAATAAGCTAGTTTGGCAAGCTTTTCTTACACCTGTTCTCTCCATTAGAGAGCGACATCCTAGATGCAAACTCTCTTTTTTTTCCTGAAGGTTTGGGGAGTTTTATACTCTCATATTAGTCTACATGTGGCTGAATAAGTTAGTTTGGCAGCTTTTCTTACCTCTGTTCTCTGCATTAGACAAGCCAGCATCCTAGCATCTGTCACTCATGGAGTTGTTGGCTTAGCTTTTTTATCCTAGATTTAACCTGGATTTGTCTTCAGACAAGTTAACTCTGTGCATCTCTTACATAGCACTTCATTTCATAATCATCATCTTTAGACTTAATTAATATAACTAAAAAGCAACTATAAAGTTGCTAACTGATACAACTTTCTGTATGTGTCTCCCTTCATAAATATGAAAAATAGAAATTGAATTTTGAAATTTTTGTTAAATAGCAAAGCAAGGTTGCAGCATAGCCTATGATTCAATCATTGACTAATTGGACAAATATTTGTATTCCAGGCAGCATGTTTGTAGGCATTAAGTAGTGGGTGGAAGGGAGGTGGTATTCTGGAAGAGAATAAAACTAGTTTATTCTAGAATGGAAGGATAGGTATCATGTTGTTAGTGGTGACATTTGGATGTCTTAAAATATGGACACATTTTGATATTTGCAGAAAAAGATAGTCCTTTACAAAGAACCATGGACTTAAGGAAGGCAGAAGACATCAAAGAAGTCAGGAGTAGACAGGGAGTGTTTTGGTAACTCTGAATTAATCACCATGAATCACACTAGCTAGAATAGATTACTTATTTTAGAGAACATAAGAGATTCAGCTGGAGAAATAAAAGGAGAAAAAACAGTCGAGGACACAAAATGTTTTGAAGACCTTTAGACCTGTTAGACCTTTTTCTATTGAATATGTAAGGTCATGTAAAGCTTGTGGTCAGAGCAATGTCTACTGCATATAAGGCCCATAAAGAGAGGACACCTAAAGTGGAAAATATAAATAGATCCTTAAATGATAGTTTCTTTCTGTGGCTTAGTGCTGAGTGGGGTGCTAGGAAACATGCAAACATTTTAAAAAATAGGTTACCAAGGAACAGCTAGAAGAATCTTCCATCTTGCATTGTTTTTTGGAGGGAGGCATATAAATGCCCACAATAATGTTCATAATCAAATATTTTACACATGCTAAAATGTGTAATGGTTACTTTATGCTGATTATGAAATAAATGTGTTGCTGGAATTTCTACCTATGCTTAGTCCTTGGTCTTGGGGCTCAAAGAATGAAACCTCAGACCATGTGAATGAGCACAGGAAAAAGTTTATTTTACAAAGAAGGGTAACAAAGCCTCAGAGGTGAGGAGATTCCCAGATGGGAAGCCCCACATGGGACTTTTGTCTAGGGGTTCAAATACTGTTTGCAAGGCGGGGCAGTCCTGGAAAGGTATTTCACACTTGGCCAGGAGCTGACACACAAAAAACATCCCCTTCATGTTGATTAGGGAATGAATGTATCAGGGAATGAGTGACGTCCTCATAGTTCCTGCTATAGGCAAAGCAGACAGGTGTGAGCTTTCCACTCCAGGAGGGGCCCCTGATGAAATGCTGCTTGCATCCAGAGTGAGTGTGCAGTTTGGAACAATAAATCTGTTTGCCCAGACCTAGAAAATGGGAGTCCCTGTTCAACCCTGAATAGGGGAATCCTGTTTCAATTCTCTAACTATTATTAGGGAAAAAGGGACATGAACTCACTCCAAACTACTTCCTGGTGGGGACATAGGAGACTAGTTAGGGATTCATTGGAGAAGGATGATCCAGGGGTCTATGGTAGATGGAACTCTGGACTGGTTGTGGTCCTTAGTGGTTAATCTTAGGATGTCCAGAAGAACAACAGCTGCAGCAGCACCTAAAATGTGGGGTGCATTGGATGCAACAATATACAAACAACTGTAAAGTAAGAGTAATTCCTATACCTCTAACTAAGGTTCTTAACCAACTTGAATTAGGTAACCAAGAGAACAATGAGTTAAAACAGTACATTTCTTGAAATTCTGCATATCTATGATTATGTCTAAAAAGCAGATAATAATCAGCTGCTTGGTTTTCTAAGACAGTTTCCTGGACATGTCAAAGCTTTTACTATGGCACGAGCTGATTGACCCGTCTCATCATTTAATTCAATTACCACAGTTGGCATCACAAATAGGTAGGTAGGCGTTGCTTGGACAGCCTCTGGGAAATTATGATCTTGAGCCTTCAGGTCCTTCCAGCTTGGGAATTATTCAAGTCTTGTGTCCTAGGCAAGAAAGATGCTAATTTCTCTAGAGAAATTAGGGTCTTCTAGTTGCATTAGCCAGAGCATGAAAAAAAGCCTGTTGCCCACACAGCAAAAAACATCCTTTAGAATTTTTAGTATGTGTATAGACATGAGGTGTGTTAGTTGTCTTATGACATTGGAGCAGCTATTAGTTAAATTGACCCAAGAGGTGGAGTAATCTGAGAACCTCATACAATCTCCTTCACTTGTAACTGTTTTCAGGCAGGCTGAAAACAGACATTTGATTTGTATGGATTCCTGCTGCAAGACAGAAATAAGATACATTTATATGGAAGGAAGTCCAAACATTTTTGTCTCCTTGAAAGAGAATTGTATCTTATCTCTTTATACAAATTCCTCCAGTCAGAGTTATGACGAGGAGAGGGGTGTGTCCTGTAGCCCTTTCTTCACCACCAACCAGTCTTGACGGGACATCAGGATGGGCAGTAGGGAGGTTTAGGTTGTGTGAAGGTGTGACTGAGGTGCCATGAGTCCGGGTCTGCCAGTTCTAACTGTGGTGAGAGGTAAAAAGCAAGATGTTTAAATCAAATGCAAGCAGGCTGAGCATATGCTCATTCCTTTCACCAGTCTATAGCTTTAAGGTTAACATCTGTCTTTCATTGGGGAAGGCACAGGATCCTGTCCCATAGTCACACAAACTGCTGTTCCTGCTTTATCCAGCATGTCTCTGCTTGAGAGTGGAGTTAAGGCTTTTAGGTATGACTAGAAAGACAAGGAGGGAACAGCCAATCTCCCCAACTGTGAGAGCTGATAAAAGATTTGGTAACTAGCCTTCCAGGCCTTCCAGATGCCCCCTTCGTAGTTTCAGACTTGAGAGTGAAGAATCCATAGCTTGAGAGAAGCACCCTTTGTTAACATCTTCAGCTATTTCCTTTCTCAGTTTCATAATTCTCTTTATAGAGATCTTTCACATCCTTTGTTAGGTAAATTCTCAAATATTTTATCTTTTTTTTGTTTGTTCGTTTGTTTGTTTGTTTGTGTGTTTTTGCAGTTTTTGGCTGGGGCTGAATTTGAACCCGCCACCTCCAGTATATGGGGCGGGTGCCCTACTCCTTTGAGCCACAAGCACCACCCAATATTTCATTTTCTTTGGCATAACTATAAAGGGAATAGAATCCTTGACTGTTTCTTTAGCTTGACTATTATTGATATATATAAAAGCCACTGATTTGTAAGTATTGGTTTTGTATCCTGAGACGCTACTGTAATCCTTGATCACTTCTAAGAGTTTTATGGTTGAGTCCCTGGGGTTTTCCAGATGAAAAATCATATCATCTGCTAAGAGTTAAAGTTTGATCTCTTCTGACCCTATTTGTATACACTTGATCACCTTCTCTTGCCTGATTGTGATGGCTAAGACTTCCATTATAATGTTAAAAAGCAGCAGAGACAATGGGCAACCTTGCCTGGTTCCTGATCTGAGTGGAAATGTTTTCAATTTTATTCCATTCAATATGATATTGGCTGTGGGTTTGCTGTAGATCAGTTTAAGAAAAGTCTCTTCTATACCCATTTTCTTAAGTTTCCTAATCATGAAAGGATGCTGGATATTGTCAAAGGCTTTTTCTGCATCTATTGAGAGAATCATATGGTCTTTGTTTTTTAGTTTGTTTACGTGATGTATTATATTTGTAGATTTATGTATATTGAACCAACCTTGAGACCCTGGAGAGAAGCACCTGCGGAGGAAACTCATCTGCTGGCCATCCTCAGTAAGCACACCTGGGGGCTCTTCAGGATGCTATCGAGCTCAGGAGCCAGAGGAGCCCCCAGACCCTGAGGCCCTCATGCTGCAGGCTGATCTCCATATTCACCCCACTAGTCACCCCACTAGTCACCACCACTAGTCACTCCCTCTAGTTACCCCACTAGTCACTCCACTAGTCACCTCCATTAGTCACCCCACTAGTCACCCACTACTCACCCCAACTAGTCACCCCACCAGTCATCTCCACTAGTTCACCCCACTAGTTATCCCAATAGTCACCCCCACTAGTCACCCCCTCTAGTACACCCCACTAGTCAACCCACTAGTCACCCCCACTAGTTCACCCCACTAGTCACCCCACTAGTCACTCCCACTAGTTACCCCACGAGTTCGCTAGTCACCCCACTAGTTACCACCACTAGTCAGCCCCACCTATGGACCAGGCTTGCCTGCCAGGCTCACTTTTCCATTAAAGTTACTGTCTTTTCCTTCCTAGTTTAATAATAAAAGGCCAATGTGGCTTCTGTTTAGCAGTTTTTCTGAATTAGGGTCATGGCCTAGAGCTAATTTTGTAAGTTCTTCCTAATGTCTGGAACTGTTTGAATAATGAATTTACACTTTAAAGTAATTCAGCCCTCTAAAGAGTCAGGGGTAAGTTGGATAAATCTTTTAAGAAAAGCTAAGAGATTTTTGACCCTCTCCTGAGTGACAGAAGGCATCTGAGAACAATTTTCAGAGTCCCTTTGAGAATAATTCTCAGAATCTCACTTAGGCACATCAAAGGTGCATGTCTCTCTGTAGGGTACCTGGTCTTTTTAAAAGGACACATTGTTATGAACCACAAGTTACCCCACTTTCTAGACTTTCTTAAGGCTTCCTTCCTTTTGAAGGAGCTAAGGAAATTTCATTCCCAAATATTTGATATAAGAATATTTTGAGTTAAAGTCCATTCCAGATCAGAAAGTATTTGGAAGGGATTTTCCCTCTATATACACAACACCAGACTGACCAGACCTAAAGATTAAGGAGACACAACTGACTTACTTTTTACCCTCTGAATGCTGGCAGGCCTGGCCCGAATTACACAATACTTCTCTTTCAGGTTAATTTCCAAGTCTATCTGCTTTTCCATCCATTCAGCCTCTCTAGCAAACTACACTTAACATTTCCTCTCCTCCCATCTACAAGGTGGGTACAAAAGTATTATTGAGGCCCTGAGCAATCATTTTCCTGATTCATCTCAGGTGCATGGTGTTTGGAAACAAATGTTTCTCTTATTAATCTGCCCCATTTGTCTTATTAATAATTGGGAGCTTATTCTTCAGCAAACTTTTGGGAAAAATGCAAGTTTCTTTTCATCTTTACACATTCCATCTAAGGTCAATATTTAATCAACAACCTTATGCCTCTCCTGGAGAGGTTAAAAATGCTGTCTTAACTCTTGGAAGACACTTACATAATTTTCAGAATTATCGGAAAAGTTTCTGAAACTATTCAATTTGTTTCACTTTAGCTAAAGAGAAGGGGGTATGTACTCAATCAGCTTTTACTTACCCCCTGCAGGGTCAGGGGAAAGTTTCTGGCTTTGACTTTTTCTTAGATTTGTTCTCCTGCTCCCCTACAGGTGCTGATAAAGGCAGTAGAGGTGTCCTTAGAGCAGTGGTTCTCAACCTTCCTAATGCTACGACCCTTTAATACAGTTCCCCATGTCGTAGTGACCCCCAACCAGGAAATTATTTTCGTTACTACTTCATAACTGTAATTTTGCTACTGTTATGAATTGTAATGTAAATACCTGATATTAGGCTACCTGGGGTTGCGACACACAGGTTGAGAACTGCTGCCTTAGAGAGTCAAAACAAGGTAGCAGTGCCTCCCTTGGGAATTTCTGCCTAGCCCAGGAGGCCATCTCCCCTAGAAGGGCTATTTTTTCTTCATCAAAATAAGCCACCTTATAAGAGAGCATAAGACTGTCTGTCCTCTGTTGCTCTCCATGGGGGTTGCATTAGCACTGAGCTTTAGTGTACAAAAGAATTAAGCACTTCTTTCTTAGAGGCTCCAATACTAATAAAATGTATCCTAGTTTCCCAGTGGGGTGCTGAAGGAGGAATTCCATCTATAAGAGAAGTTACAGAGAGTATTTAAGGAGCTGGCTGACTGGCAGCCAAAGACCCACATCTGGTCATCCTCCCTCTTCCCCTTGCTCCACCCACAGGGTGTAACTACAGATCTGGAAAGAAGCACAAGTGTGTGGGAGGTCTGATCCAGACCAAGACCTAGAGCTCTGGCTGGAAAACCCTGACTCAGCCTGGGATCTAGAGGTACCCCTGTGGGCTCCAAGGCCCCACTCACTGCAGCCATGGGGTGCCCTGCCCCCATGGGCTGCAGGAATCTATTCATTCCAACCATAAAGGCATCCCCCTTATGTGTGGGAAGACTCCACTGAGGTGCATAACCCTCCCCACAGTAAGCTGCTTCCCGGATTTAGTCATGTTCACTGGTGTAGCAATTTTCACCCACTAGAACGTTCCTTTGAACCAGCCACACATGGAAAGAACAGGTTTGTCAGACTTAATGGCTCTACAGGCATTACCTATTGTTAGCCTCATTGTATCTGAGTCTCTGGTCAAGTGTCAGAGGGTGAGATTTTCATCTGTTCTCACTGCACTGCTGTAAGCCTTGTCCCCAAACTCCCAGTAACTTCTGGGCTTGGGCTTCTTAGCCACTGCAATTGTCAAGAAGCCCTTCCAGCGAGGAGTTCCCTGTAATGTCCCTTCCAGTGTCCCAATATGAGCAAACATTTTTTATTGCTCATGCCAAGTTTCCTCTCTGTTTCTTTTTTGTTTTGTTTTTTACCACCCAAGATTGATAAGCAGCATGTGTTTTACACTCCCTCCTTCCTGAAAATTCCAAGTGTTGAGAGAAATGGCTTTGAGAGGAATTTTAGTTGCTAGTTGGTCATTTGGAGACATTTTAACACTATAGCCGTGGTTTGAACATTTAGAGACATTTTAATAGCGTGGTTGTTGGTAGGACTCAACGCAAATGAATAACCCTGAATTGGTCCATTTGCGCTGGAGGCCAACACCAAGAAGCCCTTCGCAAGGAGAGAGGCTTTTATTGAAATCTGGCATTTTATTGAAATCTCTGGCTTTTATTGAAATCTCAGGCATGGGAAAACAGTACAGCAGAAAGGTTGAAAGAGAAAGCAAAGGTTAAAAAGTCATTTTTCTTTGATTGCATGATTGAACTCCTAACACCTCCTGTTTCCTGCTCTTCTGTCTTGCCTTTTTCTTATCACTGCTCAATATGGCTTAGGGCCGAGGTAGTGTGCTGTGTCTCATGATTATTGCTTTTCGTACTCAGGGCCAGCAGTGATGCTTGGCTTTTGCCCAGATCCCTGTGTCCCTAGTGCCTAGCACTGTTAACCCTGTGTTCTACCCTACACATGGTGGTGGTTTGAACAGGCATTTAACACATAGAGGCAGGTTAAACATTTCCTTCAGTAAAAACTTTGCACCAAATTAGTTGCAACCAGCTGAAGACTTAGAAAAACCTGGAATGCCTTTGAACCTTTCCATTTACACCAATAGAACAGAAAAATCCAATAGGGTTTCTTTGCCTTTTCTCATTTGTTAAAAGTTCTTTCTTTCTTTTTTTTTTTTTTTTTTTACCATTTTTAAAGCCGGAACTGAACTGTAACTTAGGGCTTTATGTGCTTGGACACACAATGTGATAAAATGTGGGTGGAGTTTCTCACAGTGTTACCCAGCAAGCTGGCTCCAGCTCCTATGTACCTCAATTTCTTTCTCTAGAAGTCTAAGACTTCTGAGAGGGCTCAAAATGCAGAGTGATCAGCTCTTACATGCGTTCCCTGGATGACTATCTTTTTAATTAATTTGTGGTGGGTTTCCTGTGAGGCTACTCTCGCCTCAGATAGTCACCCCAGGCTACCCCACACAGGCTCCTGGTCGCCCAGGGAAGTGGTGCATGGAGCCGAGTTTTGGGTATATCATTTCTCTAACTGTAATATAGTTCAGCCTCTTTTGCAAATGCGCAGGAAGCCAACTGAATTTAATTTCGGAGGAAAAGGCAATGGAGAGGACTCATATCCGGGTGCTGTGGTGGTCACCTTTAGTTCCAGCTACTGGGAGGCTGAGGCAAGAAATCATTTGAGCCCAAGACTCTTAGGTTGCTGTGAGCTGTGATGCCATAACACTCTATGGGGGCCATAAAGTGAGACTCTGTCTCAATAAAAACAAAAATAAAATAGAATAAAAATAAATAAAAATCCTTAAATCCACAAAGCACTCCCTTACTGACATTACTGATGTGCAGTAGCGACCAAAGCACACAAACCACAAGGAGAGTGGGGAGGTTTGCAGAGACAGAAGCAGAGGCAGCTTAGGACCCTGGAGATGTGGGCACACAGTAATAGTGCTGGGAGTGTGCGCATAGAGGAATTTTTCCAGAAGGCTCCCCAATATCGTGGGGGTCACAGATGTTGCTGGGGATCCCAGGTCCTCCAGATACTGCTTCTGTTTGTTCTTCAGCTCTCCACCAGAGAAAGATGGCAGAGACAGAGTGGGTTCAGAAGCCTTCTAACCTCCCCTAGTGCTCCTGAGCTCTGCTTGCTTTGTTCAGAATTGCAACCCAGCCTGCTTGGAGGGAGATTTGGACGCTCATTCCCTGGTAGCCTGTCACCTGTAACTTTAGGTTCACAGTTGCAGGGCAGCACCTGTGGCTCAAAGGAGTGGGGCGCGGGCCCCATGTACCGGAGACGGCGGGTTCAAACCCTGCCCTGGCCAAAAACTGCAAAAAATAAATAAATAAATAAATAAAATGTTCACAGTTGCACTAGGTGCTCTTAGGGCAGCAAGGTGCCTGTGTTCAATCTTGAGTATAGAAAAAAACAGGACAGAGTCAAGCATTGGTCTCATGGCTTACTGCAGAAGATCTTGAATCCTGGACAAGTTCCCCAAATATGTTGCTAGAATTTCTGTCTGATAGTCTGAAGACTGTATGTCTTGGTGAAGTCCTTCTTGTGACAGATTTCCTTGATGCTTGCTTAGCCTCTTGTACATGGACGCCTAAATCTCTTGTAAGACCGTGAAGGTTCTCCTGAATTATTGCCTCAAATAGGTTTTCCACACATTTTACTTTTTTTCTTCTCCCTCAGCCATACCTCTGACTCTATGTTTGGACACCTATATAATATCACATTTCTCATAGGCTTTGTTAAATTTTTAGCATTTTTTTAAATTTATTTTTTCCTGACTGTGTTAATTTAAAAGACCTGTACTTAAGCTCTATTTTTTTCTTTTCTTGACTTATCTAATTGTCTGACCTTTCAACTTGATTTTGTGATTCCTTCATGAGTCTGTTGTTTGTGCATGTGTGTTTTTAAGTATCTATCTCTTCAGTAAATTTTTCATTTATGTTTTGAATTGTTTTTCTGGTTGTGTGTGTGTGTGTGTGTGTGTATTTGTTTCTCCTAGATCTCATTCAGTTTCTTATAATTCCTATTTTGAATTCTTTGTCATTTCAGAATTTTCATTGTGGTTGGGATCTGTTGCTAGAGAACTGGAATCAACCCTCTGAGGGTGTCACAACAGTCTGTTTTTTTATACTCTCAGAATTCTCATACTGGTTCCTTTTCATGTAGAGAAACTGTTACTTCTTATTTTTGAAATTGCTTTGGTTTGAATGGGATGTTTTTATTTTATAATTTGTTAGCTCTTGAGGCAGTGCCTGTAAAGTATGTTGTGTTTGTTCTTTCAGCTTCTATTTCAAGTACTTTCAGGGGACCAAAGCTCTGCTCCTGTTCCTTGCTTAGCGACAGCCTTTGGGTGCTGACTTTCTCAAGAGCTGATAGTGTGATAGGACGATTGACTGGGCTGTAGTTCTATTCCTAGGCCAATAGGTGCTGCTCATGTGTGAGAGGAAGCTGCCCAGGTGCTGATGAGCCTGTAAGATGGGCTCAGTTTCTCAGATGGTGGGGTGGTCTGGAGAATACCTGATGCCCAGTGTTCCCTGCTCAGCCCTAGGGGTGAGGAAAAGCTGGAATGGTAAGTTCACTCTCATACACCCCAAAGACAAGCAGAAATACAGGCCTGACACTGTCCAGCTGTGGGGAGGGGACTTGTGTTGAAATGTACCCTAAGGCCAGGGGAGAAGACTGGTGAGGAAAAGTGAGGGGACTGCACCATCCCCCAAACCTGAGGAGGCAGACAAGCCATCTGCCTCTCTATCCAGCCACTGTCCCTGCCTGGGGCTAGTGACTTTCAGTTGGGTTAAACACTATCACTGTAATGTAACCAGAGCCATGGATACACCTGTCTTGGAAAAATTCAAGTAGGGCATTAACCATATCCTAACAATAGGAACCATTTCGGGGAATGTGAGCCAGATGGGATAGAAATGTGGTATCAAAGGCTCTGAGTTTCTTTCTTTTTTCCTTTCTTTCATATTGCTTCTTCACACAGCCAGGGAATTTCAGGGTGTAAACTTTGTTTCCATGTTAAAGAGAAAAAAATTCATTGATTAAACTAGTCAGTATGCCTCCAAGTATTACTTTCTTAATTTGCTTTGCATATGGATTTTTGGCTCACATCTCACAGAATTTTAATGTTTTCTGACAATACCCTTTGTCATGTTCCTTTTAGAATTTTTAAGCAAAACTTTCTGTCCTTCTCTCTAATCATTTTTCTCTCTCAGTCTGAGTTATAAGCTCCATCCTCTCCTACCTAAAACTTTTCAGGACTTTCATGATTGTAAATCAAAGGACGTTAGCTGCTCAGAAACAAAACATTAAATGAGGTTTGTTTGAATCTTAAGGGAATTGTGATTTTTTTTTATTAACAATTAAAGTAAATTATTTTTCAAATTTATTCCACGAAATTTTCCTAATTGAGATATGCAAAGTGACTTTTAAAACATCTCATTACTGGTAAAATACTTTGACTTTACACTTATGTGAGACTTAAGCTTTCATTCTGAACTTTAAAGATTCATTAAAAATATTCCAGAATTTACATATGTTTTAAAATAACTTAAGAAAAAAACTAGGGAATCCTTTATGCTAAAGAGAGTATCAATGCACATTCTAATATATTAACATTAACATACTTTAATATCCTTGAAACCATTGTTTATTATCATACCTAAGAAATTGCAAAAATCTTAAAAGTCATTTTTTGTTGAGAAAATATTTTCTGCTATTTGTGATAGTTGTGTAATTCAACAGAGTTTGCAATGGTTTTAATTAGGATAATTTTACATTTGAGAATTATATCTGAGTGAGAATGCAAAATGATCTTTATTCAAACAATAAAGCCTTTCAGAAATAATGCAAATTAATTATAAGCACCGATTAGGATGATTTCAGCTGTGGGTAAATGAAAGCACTGGAACAAATTGTTTTAAGTAGTATTTTCCTGATAAAGAATAAATTCAAATACAAATCGAACTCAGGAGTAGGGGGAGGGATATGAAACTATCTTGGAGATCTCAATAACTCAGTAAATATTAACTTCACTTTGGCTAGTTTCCTCAAGGTTTTAAGAGTTGTTTTATTCATGAGGAAGGTAGAGAAACCTCTCCCAAACAACTGTAAAACAGTTTTTCTCTTCTTTATGATCGAATCACTGTAGGTCACATGCCAAACCTAGGCAGAAAATGATCATCAGAAACAAAGGTGGATTTAGTCTAAAGATAATGGAAGCTAAAGCTACCTTTTATATGAGATTTTCTAAGGTCAGAAGAAAGTTCCTTAACAATGTGTGCACATTTATTTTCTTTCTTTTTGGTAAAATTTGCTAAATAAATTATTTTAACCTCCATTGGTTAAAATCTCTGTGTCTTTGAACTTTAAATTATCCTTGCTTACACTATCCTTCATTTAAGGTCACCAAGTAGCTTTGAATAGTTGAGGAAGGAAATCTTACTAAAGAATTTAAATTGGAGGTTCACTTAGTCTTGTGCTATTAGGGCACATTTATGTGGTTTGCAGTCACTTTCATCTTTAGTTTGTATATAGCTAATTTTTTGTTAGCATTCCGACTTACTGCACGCTGTGCTTAGGTTAAATAATGATATAAAATATTATATCTAGTATTGGAAGGGTGAGAAGAGGGGTGAAAAAATATTTGAAATGTAAAAAAAGTAATCAGTCTATGGGCCATTAGTCCAATATCAGATGAGTAAAAATGTTAGCTGAGGATTCAGTTCTCATCCATAAGTTGTTAAAATGGAGGTTATTTTTAGTTGGAATATATTTTATATAGTAGACAATATGAAATTGTATTATTCTTCTGGATTTTGTTATGTTTATGGTCTTTTTATCCAGCTTTAAACTTTTCTCATTTGTTGTTACTAATTTTCTTGTTTTCAACAACTGTTTAATCATACTGATTTATACTTAATATTATTTTTCTTAAAGACAGCTCAGAAAGTCTTGATCCATCTGACCAGGAAAATGCCATGCATATCTTTCCTACATGGACCAATCAGGATTCTTTTTGGAGACAAAAACAGGTAGATTACTGGACATGATTTACATTCTTCTAGTTTAGGAAGAAGTGGAGGTTGGGTAGCTTAGCAAGAGGTTCCAAGTCAGGAAAAATGAAGCTACATAGATTAAAAGAAAAGCTAATTTGAAGTTTTAAAAAATCCTGAAGTATATGAAGAGAAGAATCATCCTGTGTATGCAACCTCAGAGCACGCCCTCTGGCCTTCTGGCCACATTTAAGTGTACTTTTTTCATGCAGATAAAACATTGTTCAATGAACTATGTGTGATGTGTAAGTGTGAATTTGTAAAATAAAGAAATAAAGGGAAGGATTCAGTCAATAATCTAAATGTTTTTCTCTAAAAGGATGTACATCAAGATAATTGATAGAGATCTCTGTTCACTCAGACCTCATGCCTCTCCACTGGTTGAACTCCCTTCAAGCCAAAGATACCAGGGAAGTGATAAACGCAGAGCAAAGTCCTGGGCAAGAAAGAAGAATGGACAACAGATATGGAAAAACAAAATGAAACTAG
The DNA here is from genome assembly GCF_027406575.1 of Nycticebus coucang. Taxonomy (NCBI): domain Eukaryota; kingdom Metazoa; phylum Chordata; class Mammalia; order Primates; family Lorisidae; genus Nycticebus; species Nycticebus coucang. The sequence goes on along the minus strand of NC_069784.1, from coordinate 70,988,731 downwards.
ATACTAATAAATAAATGGTAAAAAGAAAGAAAGAAAGAAAGAAAACCCTGCAAATTTAACTATGTGTGCAAAATAGAGAATTTGAGGTTAAAAAAATAAATCTGGGCGGTGCCTGTGGCTCAGGGAGTAGGGTGCCGGCCCCGTATACTGAGGGTGGTGGATTCAAACCCGGCCACGGCCAAACTGCAACAAAAAATAGCCGGACACCTATAGTCACAGCTACTCAGGAGGCTGAGACAAGAGAATTGCTTAAGCTCAAGAGCTGGAGGTTGCTGTGAGCTGTGACGTCATAGCACTCTACCGAGGGTGACAAAGTGAGACTCTGTCTCTAAAAAAATAAAATAAAATAACATAACATAAAATAAAATGGAATAAAATAAAATAAAATAAAATAAAAAATAAATCTGTTGTATCTGAGTGGCATGCTTAATGGGTACTGGTATATATTCAGTTATCCATAGAATGGTTATTTTTCTGAGTTGGGCCACTTGCTCCTAAAAAATAGGTATGTCATTCCAGATTTATCTCTCATTCATTGTTTCTAATGTGACTTTTTTTTTTCACTGATACTTCCAATATTATACATAATTATGTTTGAAGAGTCTATGCAATTCATCTTGCAACTGCAGTCATAATAAAATAAAAATATAAGAAAATTCTTTTTGAAGAGAAAAATGATAATTCTGTTACTTCTTATAGCTTTCCTATGCTTAGCTCCTTAAAGAGATAATAAAAAGAACATATTACAATTTGAATTTATAGAGTTATTATAAGAAATTTATAATTAAACTATTCCATTCACTTGAGCTATAAAATATAATACATTTTGAGAAATCTTCAATGTGTTTGTTTGATTCTTTCCAAATGAAAAGCTCAATTTAGATCGTAATGTGAGATTTCACATTCCCCCAACAAAAGAAATCCCCATTGGCATTTATTTCACCTTATCCAATAATAATTAAAAGAGTTGAAGATTAAAGCATAAGTGAAATTTTATATATAACTATATATATGCTAAAAAATGTGTACAGATTTTAAGAGATGTTATCTGTGTATTACTTTTTGAAGTTGAATTGAAGTTACCATTACTGGTCAAGTGCAGCCAGATACATTACACATATCCATTTTACCTATAATTTGTACACATTTGGGGATTGATTGATTTTACTTCCAACAAGATCTCTCCTTTTTTTTTTGGCACCGTCTGCACGTGTGTGTGTGTGTAAAGTGTGTGTTTATCTATTCATCCATTTGTGCCACGCATCTTAGAGAATGAGATGGACTATGGACTACCGCTTTCTGTATTCCTTCATGAGACTCATTGGAAGGAAGCTTTTTCAAAAGAAACAAAAAAGACATTCTTACTTTGTTTATTAATTATTACCAGATTGCTTTTTTGCAGTTCTTTTCCCAACCGTTGTTTCAAGGGGATTAAAATGTTTTAAGGATATTTCACCTTTAGGCGTAAAAATCTGTAGCAAACAAATTCAGTCAGTGTGAGAAATTTTCCTTCCTAGATTGTCACAAAAATGTATGTAAAAGCTAAATTTTTAAGTAAGGAATCAAAAAGGCTATAAGGAATGATATTTGGACTACCCCTATGGCCCTACATAATAAGTGCCCTCACTTTGCGCCATAGTGAGCCTGGGATCACAGGACACTTTGTTTTGAAGATTTTCAGCAGATTTGCCACTATGGAAGTGGATGTTCACTTCTCTGCTCCATTCTTATTCTCTCCCTTCTTCCCCCAACTCGACTTTTTATTAACACATATTTACTAAGCACTGACCGGGGAATGGTGCTGGTGGTATGAAATGGATGATCTCCTACTTCCAAACATTTCTATGTAGTGAGGCTGTGAACAGGTAAAGAGGGGACAATGGAACACGATGAATGCAGTGGTACCAGACGCTCGGGGCGTGAGGAGCACCAATGGTGGCTTCCAACCGGGATCTGACTTCCTCGAAGAAGGATATCCCAGCTGACATCAGATTCACAGCACCAATAAGTAAGAATGATCCAGACAGAGCCTAAGGGATGAGGAAAGGAGTTCCAGGCAGGGATCCATATTGGCAAGAGCAGAGAAGTAGGGTAGGAGAGAAGGCATGGGCTAGTTTAATGATTTCTTTAATTTCCTCATTTTATTTTACAGTATCAAAGATGGCGTATTTGATTATTCTGTTTCTGGGAACAGGCTGTTCTACCTCCTCTGAAATCTGTTTCAAGGTCTTTAAACAATTTTTCTTTTCAGTCTAAAGTGTGGCTTTACAAACCTTCAGTCTATAATGAACCAATATTACATCTTGGAGTGACAGCTCGTGCTTTGCCATCTTATTACACTTAGCATTGTTCAAGAAGTCAGGGTAAAAGTATCAGTTATTAAGTTGGTTCTCATCTGAATGTTGACACTACCATTGCTTTTTGTCTTTGCTTTGGGAAGTATTGGGATGAAGTTGTCAAGTTTCAGCATCTTTTAGGTTTGATGCTGTTAGCATGAGGTATTCCTCCCAAGTCCATGTGAGCAATGACCCACATGGAGTGTAACAGGCAGCTGGATTTAAGAGAACAGTGTTCCCCAAGGACAAGGAGACAACCTTATAGAGACAAAAGATTAAAAAGCACAGCATGTGCCTACACATACAGAGACATATTTTTATGATAACAACTGGGATGTTGTCTGTGAGTAATTCCACTGCACAAGCTAACAATGTTTGCTTAAAATTGAGGTCTCCATTTTGATTATGTACTTTTACAATTCTTTAAAATTATACGGTCAATTACTAAGAGCTTTCTATATGTCGGGCTTTAAGTAAATTATCTAGTTGAATTGTCAAAAACCCTATAACAAGTATAATTGTCATTTTACCTATGAGGAAACTGTGACCCAAGAGGGTGAGTACCTTGCCTCAAATCACGATGTAAATGGAAGCAGTCTCTCTCCAGGATCTGTGCTTATAACCGTGTACTATGTTGCCGCTCAGAGAGGAAGCAGAGCAAAGTGAGTAATTCTGATGACAATCAAAATTGCAATCGTGATACAGATGAAAAATCTTTTGATTATGATGATTGAGAGTTGCTTATATGAAATTAAGCCTGATGAATAAGTAAAACACTAATTGCCTTCTCTATGTGTATCAGTATCATTTAATTGGAAACTGTTTTTATATCTTTAAAACTTTGTATATTTTGTTACACTAAGCATTTAGTCTTCTTTGAAAATGTAAGTCTTTTATTTTTCTCTGTTAACAGAGCTTTGGACATAGGTGACTCCACCTTTAAAGTACTCAGTAAGTTTGAGTGGCAGCTAAGTACAACTATCTGGTAAATGATCTTCTGGAATCCATTTATAGAATCAATTTAGAGCTGTGCACACTATAATTGAGAGGTGTTTTCATTCCTGGAAAATGATAATTTTATTTTGTATGTTTATGCATGAAATATTTTATGATTGCACGGTTCTGTTAGTAAATGTGCTGCTTCCATCTTTCCGACATTAATCACAAACAAAGATGCCTATTATCCTGGTTTTCTTATTGCTCAATACTTATTATGATTATTGCTATTGATTCTATTAATGCAGCAGCATTCTACTTTTATGTAATTTTTGAAACCCATTCAGAAAAATTAAGTCTAGAATACATGTGAGTAAAATTTACAAGTACTTTTAAGTATTCCATTTGCTAGAGCTCTATTCATTTACTGAGACTTATTTGTGAATATTGCATTAGATGGTATGTACATAATTAGGGAAAGAAAAATTTGTTCAGGCAAAATGAGAACCTTGACCTTACTATTCTCACATCTCATTTTCCATGCCTTTAGATTGCCCCTTCTGAAGCCCGTCTTCATCTCACGCTGATTTGGGGGTTTCAACACTTCATCTAAGGTTTACGCTCTTGCTTTGCTTAAGAGAATTTCTTTCCTTATGCTTCATATTAATGTTTATATCTTCTCTCCTTTATTCTCCACTCATTAGCTTTAAATTTTTTTTCAAGTAATACAAAATGCTAATGATTTAATGAAATGTATTCCTCTACCAAGTAGCTCTGTAATTCAACACAGGGATCTTAGAAAATGAAATATTTTATTGTATCAGAAAAAAATATTTAAATGTGTTACATTGTCTAATATAAGAAGTATGACAAAAAGTTTGACTCCAGGTGTTTCATAGTACTTATTCTATATAGATATTCATTTATGATTATCTGATTACCCCTGATAGAGAACATCATGTCATCACAAGCTTTGCAGGCTGTGTGAAGCAGGAATGTCACAAGGCTGAGGGCGTGATGCTTGGCTGTAGCACGAAATTTAAGGAGACACCAAATATTCAGCAATCAAAATGAAATACATTTCAAAATCATTTTTAAAATGAATATTAATCTGACTGCATCCATGATAAACAACATATCAAACTTTTAAATAAATATAGCATCACTAATTCTGTCTCATTCCATTGGCACTAGCTGCACATCTCTGCCCAGGCTGCCCAGCACTCACTGGATAGACTTACTGTTCCTGACATGCAAATATTTAGTGCTCATTATCTGCTACAAATGTAAAACCTACCATTCAAAGTGATTTAACTTTTTCCCACAACCTATTTTTGAATTCAAAACAAGATGAATAATTCTAGAGAGCTAATGTATGATAGCTATAATTAATAATATTAAATTACACACTGGAAATTTACTAAGATAATGGATTTTTGGTGCTTTCACGAAAAAAGTAAATAGTAAGTAGGTGTGTGAGGACATGGATATGTTAGTTTGCAGTAATCATTTCACTGTATAACTGTATGTATTTCAAAACATCATGTTGTACACCTTAAAAATACACAATTTTTATTACAGATTAATTAATTAGAAGCAAACAAACAGGGCGGTGCCTATGGCTCAGTGAGTAGGGCGCTGGCCTCATATACCGAGGGAGGCAGGTTTGAACCCGGCCCTGGCCAAATTGCAACAAAAAATAGCTAGGTTTTGTGGCGGGCAGTTCCAGCTACTCAGGAGACTGAGGTAAGAGAATCACCTAAGCCCAAGAGTTGGAGGTTGCTGTAAGCTGTGATGCCATGGCACTCTACCCAAGGGCCACATAGTGAGACTCTGTCTGAAAAAAAAAAAAAGAAGCAAACGAATAAAATGAAAACACTATAGTGCTTCTCAGCTAAAAATGGCAGATTAAGGACAAGTACTCACTTCCTAGGGTTGTGATATCACAATGAAGTGGAGTAGATCAATTAGAAGACTCAGAAGGTCATTGGAAGATGGTTTTTTGCATGTAGAAGACTGACAAAAATGTGTGACAGGTGTTCAAATATGTTGGGAGGGAGGAGATATGAGGGGCTAGAGAGGATCCAGAAACCAGAAATTGGATTCCTAGTAAGCTGGAGAGAGAAGAGAAGCCACAAGGAGAAATGCTGCATCTGAAACGACTTTTGCTGTCTTCCATCCCGGCTATGCTGACGCTGTTCCCGCATGTGTGGGAAGTACAGGGCACCTAGGCATCTCTTTCAAGGCCCCCAAACCAACGGTACTTCTCCAAATAAATTGATGTCAGTTTCCACAATGGGATGTGCTTCTAAATTCTCAGATTGGCGGGGACCCAAAGCCTAATGATGATTCATTTGCTTATCAATGGGAAGCTGTTCTTCAACCATTTCTGCTTATTGAGATAGACCTTCTAGTAGTAAAGAACCCCAATCCAGGACCAGAGTGGCTGGGGCTCAACAGGCTTATAAGAGTAGTAACACATTGTAAATTAAAAAAAATCTCAATAATAAGTGCTCAATAAAATTGCTGTTATTGTTATGAATTCTCATTCAGGAATTAACTACTATTAAAAGGGACATAACCTTAGTTGCATAACTAGACAGGAAGCACACCACTTTGTGCTTCCTTGTTCTGTAAAGGGTTAGATAGTAAATACTTTTTGGCTTTGTGGGTGATAAGTTCTCTGTTGCAATTATTCAACTCTTTCTATGGCATAAGAGAAGCCATGGGCAATTCAGAAATAGACATACCTTTGTACAAATTAGTCTTCATGATGGAAACAGCCAGAAAGCCACCAGGTTTAGTCCTCAGACTATAATGTGATGACTCATTTTGTATAAAAATGAATAGAATTCTTAAGAATAAAAGTACAACAAAGGATCACTGGATACACAAGGTATGCAGGGTGTGGTGAAGAAGCCACCAAAGATACTCCTTTTCCTGGGAAGGATTTGTGACCCTTCCTTGGAGAAGCAAAGAGATCTGTGGGCACCCAGTAGATATCAGTTGTCAGCCTCCTCAGCAGCTGTCTCAGCTGCAGAGAGTGTCTTGCCTACTTTATTATCAAATGATTTCTCTATGCATGATTTTTCCTCCATTGTTTTCTTAATATGTTGAGCTACATTGACTTTTGAAATAGTAAATAACCTCAGACATTTAACTTGAGTCCTATTTGGTTGTCATGTATGATTTTTTGTATATGCTGCTGATTTAATTATTTTAATTTAAAAAATTTAATTTCTTTTTTATTTCAGAATAATTTATGGGTACAAATGATTAGGTTATATTGTTTACATTTTTGGGGTGAAGTCCAAGTCATAACTGAGCTCTCACCCAGAAGGTGTGCCATATAACCTTACATTGTACCCTTAAGCAAGAGCTTGCCAAACCACTCCCTCCTCTCTCCCACTTGAATTTAATTTTCTTTTCTTGGGTGTAGATATGTAGTTGTTCATCTACTAGTTTTATATTTGTACCGAGTACTTTGGATGCTTGTTTTTCCATTCTTGTGATACTTTACTTAGGAGAATGTTCTCCAAATCCACCCAGGTAAGTAAAAAGGATGCAAAATATCCATCTTTTTAATGGCTGAATAATACTCCATGGCGTACCACAGTTTATTTTTCCACTTGGTTGGAAAAATAAACTTGGGTTGTTTCCACATCTTGGCATTTGTGAATGTTTACCACGACTCAATTCACATTTTTTTCAATAGATTTAGAGATACATGCAAGGTGCTTTTTTTTGCATAGATATATTATATAATGGTGAAATTCATCCAAGCTTTTAGTGTAGCCCCAGTTTAGTTTGCTAACTTTTTTTATTTAGAATTTTCATATCTATATCCAGGAGAAGAGTACATTATTTCCATTTCATCTCATTTTTTGTTAAGATTTTGTATTGTGTGCAATTTTATTGTTGATTTCTACTCTGCTGTTATTTATTTTTTCTTTGTTTTATTATTTGGCCATTTTTTCTCTCCTTTGATGTCTAGTGATTTTTGTTTGAGTGTCATTGGTTGTGGACATTTTTAGAAAAATATTTGAAACACTGGATAATATCTTCTTGCAGAAGAGAAATATATTTTATTTTAAGGAGGCAGTTCGAGTACTGTCAGATAACTTTAATCCAACCATAGACTGAGCTTCTTTAAATTTGTGGCTTGGTTTCTCTGAGACCTGGTTTAATTGTGTTTTATTCTTACTTTTAATGTGTGGGCTTTTTAAAAGTCTGGTCTATTCACCAGAACCCCACCTTATAGTTAGGCTTTAATTTCTGATTTCTATTCCTGTTGCTCCCATAACATGACTAAAAGGTCAATACTACTATTGTTCAATTTCATACGCTCTCGGCTACAACTTTAGACTATTCTCCCGAGTGAAGTATTGCAAGAATGGAAAAACAAACATCCCACTTATGCAGTATTAAATTGGAATTAGTAAATTAATACCTACATGTCCATATGAGAGTAAAACTCCATGAAATTCAAGTAGGGGGAAGGAGGGAGAAGAGAAAGGGTAAATTCCACCCACAGGTAATTTCACAGGCTTATGGCACACTTTCTGGATGAAGGACACACCTGTCACTCTGACGTGCATTTTATATAAGCAAACTATGTAACCAAATAGCATGTATCCCCTTAATAATCTGAAACAATAAAAAAGGAAACATCCTGAAACTGTTGTGTGACAGTAAAAAAAATTCTTTCCAAACAGAAATATTTTTAAAAAGTTGATTCAGAAAATTATACTTAGGGTTAGGAAGGTTGGGGTGAAAGATTAATTTTTCATTAAGACCTTTCCTGTTCTTGTTTATGTTTTACTAAGTACACTAGACTGAAATTTCTTTGATAAATTTAAACGTATTTATTATATAATAAAATGTGTAGATATAGTTATGTGGACACATAAATTACACTGACAGCTATTTTCCCAGATATGAGAAGCATTACAGGGCATCTGATTTTATTTTCCCATTATTACTGCCAGTCATAACTTAGACATCAAAACTGAGAAAGGCTTATAAATATAAAATATAGTTACAAATGATGTGTGTCTTTATGGTACCCTAAATCATTTCAATGGCTGAAGTGCTTCCAATCCGCTAGATAGCCGCATATCTGGCGTAAGCACGATGTTCCTAATGTTCTTAGGTGGATTCTGATGGTCTCTGTTCCCTGAGGAAGTCCAATTTGTCTCCTAAATGAAGAAGGTGAGCTCCTGTTGAACAGGTGCGGCCTTGATGTGAGCAGAGCAAAACCCACAGAGCTAGGAAATTACAGCTTTCCTACACACACGTTTCCTTGGGGGCTGAAGTAGATCTTGACATCAGCTGAGATTTAGTTTAAATGAAATGAGAAGTTAATTTTGTTTTTCTTTTGTCCACTCTGCATCATTTCTCATTGTTTCCTTCACAAACTACCTGGCCTCTACCCCTTATTATTATCTTTATCAGTACAAGGTCGCAGAAGCTATTTCTTCTAGGGCAGTTCCCAGAAAAAAAATTCATTTGCCTGGGTTTCTCATTTTCCAGTTGATTTCTCTTGCAAGTTTCAGTGCGAAATTGAGACCACAGTAGAGTTTTAGAGATAAATTCTTACTAGGGAAACAAAGAATTTGATTTCAATATGAGTCATGATGTGTCAAAATTGTATGAAAAGGGAAAAGCACATTTTCAGGGTCTCTTTCACAGAAAAACTTAACATGTACAACCAATTTTGCTTATGAATGTGACTTAGAAGAAATGGTAGAACCCAAATTCCCCAAATAATTGTAGATAATATTTTATGTTGACTTAAAACTTTACCTTTGTGAGGAAGAAAGCCTGTATATGTACATATACGTTGTTAAAAGTTTGAAAATTACCTGTTTCCCTAAAAGGAAATAAAAACATAACTTAATTTTCAAATCTGTGTCACAAGAAAATAATTTGTTAAACAGAAATCTGTCACATTCACTAGAAAAATTAGGTTTTATATTTGGTTATAAAAATAAATAGGAGGCAACTGTAAGGCAAGATTAAATTTTATCTTTCCTTGGTGTATAATAGCATAGCGAAAATGTATAGGCTAGGGTGATGTTGGAGGCATTATCTATCAATTTTTGAGTTTAAAATACAATTGTATTCCTAAATCAGAGAATATTAAAGATATAGAGGCTTCTTATTCATAATTTAATCACTGTCTTGCAATTTAGGTGTAATAAAATTGCCATAAACACACAATTGCAGCGTGTGATAAAGTTCTGCACTGTGGCAGCAGAGGGGAGGAGAGGCTTACCCAGGCTGCAGTGATGTAGTAAGAAATATTCTGTTAACCTGTTGCAAGTATTTCTTTTTTTTTTAAGAGAATTTTTATTATTATTATTTTTTTATTGTTGAAGATTCATTGAGGGTACAATAAGCCAGGTTACACAGATTGCATTTGTTAGGTAAAGTCCCTCTTGCAATCACGTCTTGCCCCCAGAAGGTGTGGCACACACCAAGGCCCCACCCCCTCCCTCCTTCCCTCTCTCTGCTTTCCCTCCCCCCTATGACCTTAATTGTCATTAATTGTCCTCATATCAAAATTGAGTACATAGGATTCATGCTTCTCCATTCTTGTGATGCTTTACTAAGAATAATGTCTTCCACTTCCATCCAGGTTAATACGAAGGATGTAAAGTCTACATTTTTTTAATAGCTGAATAGTATTCCATGGTGTACATATACCACAGCTTGTTAATCCATTCCTGGGTTGGTGGGCATTTAGGCTGTTTCCACATTTTGGCGATTATAAATTGAGCTGCAATAAACAGTCTAGTACAAGTGTCCTTATGATAAAAGGATTTTTTTCCTTCTGGGTAGATGCCCAGTAATGGGATTGCAGGATCAAATGGGAGGTCTAGCTTGAGTGCTTTGAGGTTTCTCTATACTTCCTTCCAGAAAGGTTGTACTAGCTTGCAGTCCCACCAGCAGTGTAAAAGTGTTCCCTTCTCTCCACATCCACACCAGTATCTGCAGTTTTGAGATTTTGTGATGTGGGCCATTCTCACTGGGGTTAGGTGGTATCTCAGGGTGGTTTTGATTTGCATTTCTCTAATTGTATGTAAAGCTAGCACAATGTACCTTATAAATGCATTAATGTACCCAGCTATAATTTAATAAAAAATAAATAAATAAATAAATAAAATAAATATTCTCAAATGTGCTGTCTCTCACAGTCATCCAAGTAAAGAATGAAGGAACTACACTCCAGGGACAGGAAAGAATACACGAATAGTTACTGAGATGATAGAGTTTGTACCACTTACACATTTAATAACAGACATCCAACAGCCAGCCTGTTTTAGCCAGGAATTCATGTTTTATGTCACTTGATGGGAGGTTGAAAACTACATGGTTTCCGGTTGTGAACTTGTCTCTGGTCATACTCCTTGATTGTTTTCTCAGCTGTCGTGTTGACTTCCTGAGTTCATGAACAAGATAACTACCAACAGTAGCTGAACACCATGTTTCTATGTTTAAATCCAATGTTTTAAAAAGGCTACTTCTCACACAGTGTTAGAACGTGGACCCTTCAGATGGTTGGTTTGGTTGGGCCATTTTAGACCATGTGCCCAAGTCTGCCCACATCACATTTGCCAGGAAAACGTTCTGGGTTGATTGACTTTGGCTTGGGATCTGTTGCCATTGCCAAGGGCTTTGGGATTATTGCGACTAATCAAGTAATATGTGTCTCCTTGAATCTTGCCGTGGGGTTAGCTTCCCAAGACTCTTAGAAATTGAATGGAAAAGGGTGGATACCTTGGTACTGCTTGTGCTTTTGGAAGCTTCTCTGCCTGTACACTGAGCTTCTGAGTCTGTTTTGTTTTGCTCTGTTTTATTTTGTTATTATATCACTGTTTGTGATACCTTATATATTATTTTCTATTCATTTTTTATCTTTCTGCAATTCAATGTAAACAATAAAGTAAATATTCTTTTTATTTTTTTCAATTCATAAATCCTTACTTGACAAGCAATAGATATAAATTGAATAAAGAAAAGATTAAATGCCAATGAAAAGATAAAGTCTAGGGTTGCTTTCAGAACATGTGTCTGTGTGGATTTTGCAACCTGCAGAGACTTTGGAAATTAAAAAGAAGGATATTTTGCAGGCAAGGAAGATGTATTCAACGTTGGGCATGTTAAGAGTTACCAAACATCTCAGTTTCCTGGAACAGAGGGATTTCCTGGAATGTAGGAATTGAAGTGATAAAGCTGGGGTAGTCCTTCGAAAGGCACCCTGGTTTGTCACCTTAATATTAAGGTGTCTCAGAGTAATATGTCCAGAATTGATAGGTTACTGGTTGTAGAATTTAGAAGAAAGATCTTAACTAAAAATATATATTTGTTAATTGATTATCATTAGGATAGATGAGTTTTCTCAAGACTATATAGATACGAAAGAGACAATTATGTTTCCAGGACATTTTCTGAGTGTAGGCTTAAGGGCTTGCTGTGTATTTTGTTTCTCGGAGGAGATGTGAGTTCTAGAAGAATAGTCAAAGGTTCCATAGGTCTGGCTCTTCTCTCGGTGTAAGAGTAAAACTTAATTAAGGGTGTTGGAATATTCTGCCTTTTCAAGATCAGTTAATTGATAAAGAATCCTGGCACATGCCTCAGTATGTAAAGGAATAAAATATCACGAAGGACCTAAAGAATCAAGGAATAAGCAGATTTCTTTTTTTGAAAGGTAAGAAAAAATTTCAAGAAAACTTCCTTTGTGTTTATTTCACAACTCACAGCAAACCCTGTGAAAAAGCACTGTTTTTGCTGCATTGCTGGTAGCAGAGCTGATTGTAGCTGATTCCTGGTCATGCAAGATTTTAGGTTTGCAAATGATAAAATCACTTAATATCAGAAAATAAGATATTGGGGTTTGTGAAATGCTAGCGGGTTTGTGTATATCGAGGACATCTCATGGAATGTACTATGGACCATTAGGAAGTGTTAGTGTAAATGGTTACATTTCTGAAACTTGACCCTTGTCCACCTTTAAACATTTCTGAGAGTTACCCAATAAACCTTGTATATGTTTTCTTTTTTTAAAATTTCAGATTAATATAAGGGTACAAATGATTAGGATACATTGTCTGTGTTTGTTAGGTAAAGCCCAAGTTGTAGTTGAGCCCTTTACCTTGGGGGTGTGCTGTACCCCCTTACAGTGTGTCCATTAGGTGAGAGCTCACCAGTCTTCATCCCCCTCCTCCTCCTCTCCTCACCCTCTGCTCCCTCTCCCACCACTTGGATTTAAATGTGTTTCTCTCTCTCTCTCTCTTTCGCCTGAGATTGTTTTCTATAATCCTGTTAGACATTGCACCTTCTTTAAATATATCAGATTTGGGCCTTTTTCAGGTATATATATTTTCTTCCAGTTTTAGTACTAAAGATTTTTTTTTTAATTTCTACCAAGGAGAGTGGCAAGAACAACTCGAAAACCTCAGTAGAATTCCTTTTGAACCATGGAGGGAGTAGGGGAGGGGGAAGTGAAGCATAAGTTCTCTTTAAAGAAACACTGTCATTCTGACCTGAGCAGTCCAACCTGGCAGCTGCTAGCTACAGGTGGTTACAGAACCAGCTAATGCAAACTAAAATGGGATCTAAGTGCCAAATACACACCTGATTATTATACTTAGTATGAAACAATGAACATAAAATACTTAATCGTAGTTTTATTTCTTAGGTTAATCATTTACGTATCAGACCTGTGTTGAGAGGTTGAGAGCACAGCTTGGGCTCCAGCCTTTGTCATTCCTGGAGTTAAAGTCCTGCTCTTTGCTACTACACTATGGGAGATAATTTGCAAGATACCATCTTAGATCCCTGAAGACAATCAAAATAGAGTAGTTTTGTGTAGCTAAAATATAGGACTTGCTGCAAAATTTAATGATAAGTAAAGAAAGGACAGATCACTGGGAATAACAGAATTAAATGGAGAAAATGAGTGCAGAGGTGGAAGAGGAGATAAAGGATTTTTTTAAAATGCTTCTTTCACTTAACTATGTAGGTGGGGGGACAAGAGCATAAACACAAATCTGAGGGTGAAGATGCAGGAGTCCAGTAAACCCCCCAGATAGCACAGGCCAGTCTTTCAAATTCCCTCCTTAGAGAATGTCCTTTAACTGACAACAGTGTGTTCACAATTTCTTTTAACTAGATCACTTTCACTGTTGAATAGAACCTGCTTTTGATTCTTTGAAATCTGTGCCCTGAGGCTTTAAAGCAGGTTTTCAGAATGAATAGGGATTATCGCACCCCTGCACTCCTGTTACTATTTGTTAACGTCCAGTGTGTTTCACTTAAAGTTTGGTTAAGGCAAATTACCCATACTATTCTTATTCCAGGAAAAAATTTGGTTAATTTGGCCATTAGTGAGATAGGGACTTCCAAAGTTATGCAGAGCCAGCTATAAAGATATTCAGTGACTGTCCAGAGCACAAGAAGATGAAACTACAGGGTCGGATCTGTTTCCATGTTTGAGTGTGGGCTTTAGGACACCGCCGCACACACTCATGTCCTTGTAGGGTAGACTGTGAACTTGAATTAAGGGCAGAGGGAAGCAAGTTTGTTCTCCTATGTGTTTTAAATTTACTGAAAGGTTGATCACGGCAGAGCAATAAGCAAATGCCGTTTTGCAAAGCCCCCTTGGTGACTGGGTTCTGTAACACGGTATTCACACAGTGCCTTGAAAGTAACCTGCTTTATTGGCATTTTGACATATGGTGATGTTGCAGGAAGACATGGCCCAATGGAGAGAAAGAGCACCCAAACACCACGTTTATAAGAGGAAGGGCTTTTTTTCACCAGCTGGAAGCTTACAGCATAGAAGAATTCCAAATGGCCACGGATGCTATTCCGGCCCCCACAGAACTACAGGATTTCACAGAACTTGGAAATTTCCAAGTTTCAGGAAGTTAAGTTTACAAATTCCCAAGAGCTGAGTCACCATGGAGCGGACCCTGCAGGTGTATCCTTGTGGTCTCCTTGAGAAGACGTGTTCTTCTAGACCTCACCCTTCTCGGGTATCCTCTCTCAGTGAAACTGACCTCAAGGTCAGTTTATCACATAATATCACATAATATCTGTTGGGGTGCAGATGATAGGATTTGAGGTTCCAAAACTCAGCTGCTGCAGGGCAGAGGTTTCCAGGAGACTGAAATTTTTGGAAGACCTGGAGAATCTCTCACATGCATTCTTTCATTTTCTTCCTCCAACATTTGGTATGTTTTTCTGAGAAAACCAAGGAAAAAAAGAGGCAGTGGAATTGGCAGGCTCAGCATGTGAGGAGGTTTTGGTGTGTGAGTTTTCTTATGTGGACAAAATACTGTGATAATGGCAACTTGTTAAGACTGATTGTAGGCCAGGTGGTTTAAAAAATTGATTCATAATCATTCGTGCATATTTATGTGACACATGTGATATGATACATGCATGCAATGGGTAATGATCAAATCACGGTATTTAGAACACGCATTACCTGGGTTTTTGTTTTTATAGTTGTGAGGTACAAGCTGTCCATCTGATATGCAATCTTGGTGGCTGGAAAGAAGGAGTAGCCCACTGACGACAGACGTACCCCAGAGCCCCTTCCCCTAAGGGGCCCAAAGGCAACTCCAGGATGACAGGGAGTAATGACCCAGCCCAGTGGGGGAAGAAAACGTCAAACTGGGACTATCAGAAAGTCTTCCTCCCCAGTTCTGGTATTTCCTTTCTTGTTTAAGTAGCCTCACTTACATGACACAGGTCTTTCTTCACACATTGGTTCAGTCCACTTCTGGGGTGAGGGTGGGTGGAGGGATGTATCAGAATGGTGTCTTGGGGAAGAGTCAGCCTCTCACTTCTGTGGAATCCACCTGCCCACACAAGCTCGCCTCCATTCCCTTCCAGGACAAGCTCTCCCCATATGTCAGGGAGGCTCGTCCCAGTCCAGCACTGTTGTAATTTGGGATATATGTCTGATTAATTCAAGGATTTGTTTAGCATACTTATTTGTCTTATTTCCCAGTTTATTGAAACATTCAGTGAGACTGCAGGATGTTATTTATTTCGTCGTCTTAAGATCACAGAGACAGTGTATTGAGAAGGTCTGAAAAAAGTACTAAAATATATGATTTTTAAAATTTGTTTTCTCATAAATCTTTTTTTCTTCTTACATAGATCATTTTTACACCCTTAGGGTTTTAAAAATATACTAATATACAATCGTTTGGCCACTTGACTATATACTTTTATTTATATTCAAGTGAAACTTCTTCAGTCACCTTGAAACAATCATACCAATTTTCAAGCCCACACTCCAAAAAAACAGAAGTCTTAAGCTTATCGGTATACAGAACAAGAATGGTACCTAAGGACTATGATTATACAAAAATTACAGAGCTATACTTTCTGCCTTAGTGAAAACACTAAGAAGCAATTATTTTAAAACTGTAGATTAAGTTTGTAAAATATGATGAAGACTTCATTAATAAACTACCCAGCGCATTTAATCTCACATGTCACAGAACTCCAAATGAGAAAATGCACACTACATTTAACCTCATGAGCTAGAAAACTCCAAATGAGTTTCTGTGCTTTGGCAATGACATGAAGAAAAATGCTCTGCTGTGCATTTGCTAACTGTGGGAGGTCACTTCTTGTTTTATAATAAAGGTTGTTGAAGTAGTCTTTCCTCCTCTGCATTTGAATTTTCTTAAAATACGTCAATTCAAGAAGTTAGAAATAGCAAACCATGGGTAAACCTAAAAGAAACGGCATCAGAAATTACAGAAAAGTATTAACAGGAAAAAAAAAAAATCATCAGATAAATGAGATTATTGAATCCAAAAGTTGGTTCTTTAAAAGGCTAATGAAACAAATTGAATTCAATATTAATGAAGAGAAAAGTCACAAACAACTAACAAAGAGCATAAAAGGGAAGTAAAATAATATGTAAAGTAAAACTGAAAACTAAAAGTAAATATAATAAACAAATTTGTGTCATTAAGTTTGAAAACTTAGATGAAAAGATTAATTTCTTTGGAAGTATAATCTAAAAATTTTGAAAAAATTTAAAAATAGATAAAGATACGCATACACTGGACTTGTTAAGCATTTTCCTACCCAAAATTCAGAACACAATTGTTTTTATAGACAAATGTATATCAAGAATGATAAGAGCCCTAACTTTTGTAAACTCTCTAGAGAATAAAATAGATTTATAAACTCATTTACTGAATGTAATATAATTTTGAAACTAGAAAGAGTAAACAGTAAAAGGAAAATTACAGGCTAATCTCACTCTGGATATAATCCTATGATCATATTAACAAAGGGAATTCAGAAACATCTCAGCTATACTAAGAGACTAGGTTTAATTATAAGTCATAAAAAAATCCATAAATACACCTTAACATTAAAGAAAAATATCAGATAACTAATTTTACTGCAGTAATTCAATAGGGCAGAAAGACCCTTTTATGATGTTCAAACTTCATTTGTGATTTAGAAAATGAAAACCAAAGCATTTTGTAAACAGAAAGGGGCTTAGTACCTTGTATTTGCTAAATCAAATCATTCTCTCTCTCTCTTTCTCTTTCTACCTCTACAACATATCCAGCATCATACTTAATGACGAAATGTTGGAAGCAATTCATAACGTTTGTAACGTGTCAGAAATTCTTGCTTATACTGCTTTTGTTACCATTATACTGAAGGTAGTCAGTGAAATAAATAAAGAGAAATAAATAAAATACATCACTTAAAATAGAAAAACAACTTAGGTAAACATTTGAAGAGGATATATTGCCACACTTTACTATCTAATAAAGAAATTCAAAAAGTTTGATGGATGAAAAATTCACATTTAAAAAAATCAGTTATATTCATTAAAAACAAATTGCTTGAATATGAGATTTTTTAAAAGACAGAATTCATAATACCCTGTTGTCTTATTTTCAGGGGATGTCTTATCTTTACTGTAAGTAGGTCTTATTTTTGGAGGATGTTTTATTTTCGGGGAAACAGGGTAGTTAAATATATTATGTAGAAATTATTATAAAACTGCGTAAAACTTTGAGGTGACGAAATTCAAAATCTGATTTAATTTTCTTATAATTAACCAACGTCCCTGGGCTTTTCATTAGAGTCTTACATTTCTTGACTGCCTTATAAAGAAACCTTTCTTATACCCTAAAGAGACTTTTGTAGGTCCTAAAGAAGTCCGCACTATGTAAATGGTCCGCACTATGTAAATGAAAAGAGATATAATATCTCCAAAGCTAAGATGCTTCAATAATAGAAAATGGCTTTTCTCTCTCAAAGTATTTCAAAGTTCAACATAATTACAACAAAATACAACAAGACTTTTTTTTAAGACTCTGAAACTACAGGTTCTAAAATGCATAAGGAAGAGAAATGGCCAAGAAATATCAAAGTGATATTAAAAAAGGACAACAATTAATAATTTACACTGCCAGGTGTCAAGACTTAATACAAAACTATAGTCATTTTGTCAGTAATATAGTCATTTTGTCAGTAATATAGTTACATACTAATTAACAATAAAACAATTGAATCCAATAGATAAACCAAGAATAGGCTCATATGTAGATAGCAGTGTGGTAAATAAACAGGTAGCAATATTTGGCAATAAGTGATTTTTTATAAAACAAAACAGATTATTGTTCATTTGAAAAAATATATATGTAATTCACAAATTGCAGGGAATAATTCTAAATAATAAGACATTTAAAAGCCTTTCAGGAAAAAATAAGAAAACATCATTATGACATTGGATTACAGAAGGATTTTTTTGTTTGTTTTTTTTAGACAGAGTCTCAAGCTGTCACCCTGGGTACAGTGCCATTGCATCATAGCTCACAGTAACCTCTAACTCTTGGGCTCAAGCGATCCTCTTGCCTCAGTTTTTCTGTTTTTAGTAGAGATGGGGGTCTCACTTTTGCTTAGGCTGGTCTCGAACATCTAAGCTCAAGCTATCCACCTGCCTTAGCCTCCCAGAGTGCTAGGATTATAGCCGTGATGAATTTCTTATTTAAGATGCCTAAAATACTAACTATGCAAAATATATTGATAGTGCTGATTACATTAAAATTCAACAATCCCATAGGCCAGAAATACCATAAGAAAAAAAACTTTAGATATGCATTGAAAAACCTGTGAATCAAAATTCCTAATATGTAAAGAACACTGAATCAGCAGACAAATGATTCAATTGAATGTAGTTTAAAGTTGTAACAACACAATTCAGAGAAAAGAAACCTGTACGTCTAATAAATACATAGATTTTCAAATACATAGATTATTAATACTTTAAAATACATCAAAGTAACATTTATATGCCTGGTACTATTACAACACAGACAAAAGACAATTAACAAATAAGCAAAGGACTTGAACAGACATATCTCCAAAGAAGATACACAGAAGATGGGTGAAATATGCTTGATGTCACTACTTAGTAGGGAAATGCAAATCAAGAGTATAAGGAGGTACCATTTTGCAACCATTAGGTTGGCTATTAAAAAACAAAATCAAAATAGCCAATATTGGCAAAGATATGAAGAAATTTGAACCCCTGTATGTTGCTGGTAGGAATGAAAAACACAGCAATTACTATGGAAAACAGTATCATGGTTCCTAAAAAACCAAATACAGAATTGCTATATGATTCCGCAATTCCATTTCTGTGTATATATCTAAAAGAAATAAAACCACAAATTCAGAATGATTATTTGTATGTTCATAGCAACATTGCCCAAACTGGAAACAGTACAAATGTTCCCTGGCTAATTCATGAATGGATATACCAAATGTGGTATACACATTCAATAGAACACATTCAGGCTTATAAAGGAATGAAATTCTGATACATGCTAAAATGTGGATGAACTTTGAAAACAAGTGAAGTATGGCCAGACACAGAAAGATAAATATTGTGTTAATACACATATATGAGGTACCTTGAGTTGTGGAATCCGCAGAGCAAGGAATTTTTGATGCTTGCACAATATTGTGAATTCACTTAATGCTGTTGAATTGTACACATAAAAATGGTTAAAATAATAAACATCATATTCTAAATATTTTACCACCTATACATATAAAATGACATTTATGCAGTACACCTCATGGACATCAAAATAACAGAAAACAAAGTCTTTTTTTTTTTTACCAATTATTAGGAAGAATATAAAAGTTAACCCATTTTTAATGAATTTATAAATTGAGATACCATTTTGAGGAGGGATTTCTGAAGACCTTAGTAAGTTAAACATTAACATAACCCATGGCTAGAAATTCCTTTTCTTTTCTGTCATTTAAGAGTTAGTCTGTGCTATGGTTTTAACGTTTGTCCCCGCTAAAACTTATGTTGGAATTTAATGTTCAATGTAGTAGTTTTGAGAGGTGGGGCCTTTCAGATGTGTTTGAGTCAAGGATCAACCATGAATTCACAGATCAATTGGTTCATTAATTATCATCTGAGGGAAGCCAGCGGCTTTATAAGACTAGACAGAGAGATGTGAGTTGGTGTTCTAGCACACTCAGCCCATCCCCATGTGATGCTCTGCGTCATCTTGGGTCTCTGAAGAGTCTCCATCAACAAGAAAGCTCGCACCAGATACTGCCCCTTGACCTTGAACTTCTCAGCCCCCAAAACTATAAGAAATACATTTTTAAGGTAAATTACTCAATTTCAGGTATTCTGTTACAAGCAACAGGAAATAGAAACAAGGCAGTCAATGTGGCAGCAGCAGGAGGTCCCAAACACACACCACCAGATGTGGCTGCCCGATCTTGTACTTTTCAGCCTCTGGAACCAGGAGCCAAACAAACTCTTTTTCCTTATCAATTACTCAATTTCACGCAGGTACTCTGTTCTGGCAATAGAAAAAAAAGACTTAGGTACTCACATGTGCAATAAAAGCAAAATTCACACTGAATTAGTACACATTGACTTCAGAATAATGGTTACTTCTGGACAAGGAGCATATAGGATGGAAGTGAAACTTTCAGTGACTGTGTAAGTTTTCAAACATTTTAAGAGATCTGATTTGCTTTAAAAAGATTTTGAAAGAGATTTTAAAAGAGATCTGTACTTTTTTATGGCACCATGAGCAATTTTTATTTCCCTGTTTCTTTTTCTTTTCTTTCTTCTTTTTTTTTTTTTTTTTTTTTGCAGTTTTTCCCCAAGGCTGGATTTGAACCTGCCACCTTCAGCACATGGGGCCAGCGCCCTACTCCTTTGAGCCACAGGCACCACCCTATCTTGTTTAGAAAATCTTTCTGGAAAGCATTGCTTCATCACAGATGAAAAAAACACATACTGCGTTATCCTTTATCTTATTGTTGGCAAGTCACAATGTGGAGTACATTATTCTCCACAGCCTCTTCAAAACTTTTTCTAGCCAGAGTTAACAAGGCATTTGTAATTGTGAAACATAAAATGACTAAGTGGTGTAGGTTAATTCATTGATGTTAATGTCCTTGGGATAATAGTCAAACCAATATGGGCAGCAATCTTTGTTTTTGTAATGCCTCTTTCCCTCTCTATAATCTAGGTTCCATAATGCAATAGTTTAAATATTTTACACATAGTTTGAGTCCCAAATGATAACCCTGAGTGCAGAAGCACATGCCCATTTTGGACTACTTCAGTCTGTGATGCCTGAATGTGCTTCACAATGGGAGAAGTGCACGTTTCCTGTGAGTCATGATCTCAGGTAAATGCTTACATCAGCTGCTTGAAGCTTCTTTCGATTTTACAGTTAGGGAACAGTGAGTCGAATAATGCCTATGTAACATTCTGGAATGAGCATAGGCAGACTTTTTGAAAGGCTCATCAACAGTAGAAAAAGAATTAAACTCATATTTGTCTGACTTTAAATTCCTAGGCTGGTTCTACTATGTCTTACTAAAACTAAAACACACTGATTTTAGGCTATGGTGTCTTAAAATGGGTATGAGACACTTCTGGAAGGATCATTATAGAGAATGATTAGTTAGTGACAAAGTACATTCTAACTTATGCTGGGGGTGGGGGGTGGCCATAGTTTGCAGCTGCTTTTTCTTCTGCTCATTGCTTTTTGTAAATTTATTTTACTTTAAAATTGTGTATTATGTTACTTTTGATTGACAAGTTATATGCATATATGGGGTGCAATGAGATGTTTTGATAAATGTATGCAATGCAAAATGATTAACTCAAGCTAATTAACATATCCATCACCTCACTTTACTATGAGTTTAGTGATTACACATTTGAAATTTATCTAGTTGAAATACAGAATACATTTTATATTACAAATAACATACTGTATATTTTGAAATACACAATACATTACTTTTAACTATAGTCACCGTGACTTACAAAAGATCTCAAAACTTATTTCTGCTGTGTCTTTTGACCTGTATACTTTTAATTAACAACTCCCCTTCTTTTCCCTTCCCCACTGCCTCAGCCTCTAGTTACCACCATTCTATTCTCTACTTCTATTAATCAACTTTTTTGGTTCCCATATATAAGTGAGATCATGCAATATTTATCTTTCTGTATATGGCTTATTTAATTTAGCATAATGTTGTCCATATTTATCCATTGCTGACAATATAATCATATATTTAGAACACCATAAAGATACCACCAAAAACTGTTAGAACTCATAAAGAAATTCAATAAAGTTATAGGATATAATATCAGCATATAAAACTCAGTAGCATTTTTATATACTAATATCAAAATATCCTATAGGAAATTAGGAAAACAATCCCACTTATAATAGCTAAAACAAAAGTTAAATACTTAGAAGTAAATTAAACCAAGGCGGTAAAAGACTTGTATGCTAAAAATTAAAAAAGGAAACACTGATGAAAGAAATTGATGAAAACACAAATAAATGGAATGACACCCGGTGCTCATGGATTGGAAGAATTAATATTGAAATTGTGCATATTACACCAAAGTGATCCATCAATATGCAATCTCTTTCAAAAATTGCGATGTCATTTTTCACAGAAATAGGAAAAACAATCCTAAAATTTGGGTGTAACCACAAGAAAACCTAAATAACCACAACAATCTTGAGCAAAATTAGCAAAGCTGAAGGTATCACATTTCCAGATTTCAAAACATATTTTAAGGTGATTGTCATCAAAACAGCATGGCACTGGCATAAAAATAGACACATTTACCAAAAGTAACAGGTTAGAAAGCCCTGAAATAAACCCATACATTTATGGCCAATTGAATTTTTTTTTTCTTATTTTGAGACAGTCTCACTATGTTGCCCTCAGTAGAGTGCTGTGGCTTCATAGCTCACAGAAACCTTAAACTCTTGTGCTTAAGCAATTCTCTTGCCTCAGCCTCTGGAATAGCTTGGACTACAGGCACCCACAATGCCGTGCTACTTTTTTTTTTGGTTGCAGTTGTCATTGTTGTTTAGCAGGCCTGGGCTGGGCTCGAACCCGCCAGCCTCGGTGTATGTGGCCAGTGCCCTATTCACTGAGCTGCGAGTGCCAAACCGTGGCCACTTGATTTGAAACAAAGGTTCCAAGAACACAAAATGGGAAAAGTAAAAGAGACCATTAATAAAGTGAAGACACAATTTATAGAATAGGAGAAAATATCAGCAAAGTATATATCTGATAAGGGGTTAATATCTAAAACATACAAGAGATTCAAACAACTCAATGGCAAGAAAACAATCTGATTAAAAATAGGCAAAATGTCTGAAAAGTCATTTCTAAAAGAGAACTTAGAAATGGCTAGCAGGTACATGATATGCTCAGCATATGCTCAGCATCACTAATAATTAGGGAAATGCAAATTAAAAACCAAGAAGATACCACATCACACAGGATAGAACGACTTTCATCAAAAAGATGAAAGATAGGTGTTGGCAAAGATGGGGAGACAATAGAACTCTTGTCCATTGTCAAGAAAAAGATAAGGACAGCCGTTACGGAAAACAGTAGGACATACCTCCAAAAACTAAAAATAGAATGGCCAGATGAGCTACCAATCTTGTTGCTGGGTATATGTCCAAAGAACCTGAAATCAGTATGTCAAGGGGGTATCTGCATTGCCACATTTATCACAGTACTATCCACAGTGGCCAATATATGCCACCTACCTCAGTGTCCATCAATGAATGGATGAAGAAAATGTGGTTGTCTATGCACAAGTAATACGATTCAGCCTTTTAAAAGAAGAAAATCCTGTTCACTGCTTTTGATTCGTCAAATTCTGCTGGGGAGATGACTTTGGCTGTAAAAGTTGAGATGGTCTGCTTGGGCAGGTCCACTCTGACACAGGCAGCTGGACGTGATGCTGCACATTGGTGTCTCTACAGACCAATCAGCAGTGTTTTTCTCCACAGCATTGTGGTCCTAGTGCAGTCCCAGATCTGCTGGCTTGCTCTGTTACCAGCTCTGGCTGTCATTTTTGTTCTCTTACTAATGTGTGTTCTATGGCATAGGCTATTCCTGATGATAAATTGTGAGGGAACACATATGTTTGTAACTGACTTTTTAAAAATAAGAGTCAATTATCTTCAGCTAAACTTTAAACATCACAAACATTGGCAAAATTAGGAAGGTCACTGTAGGTTTCAATATTATGTTTCAAAAGTCGAAGTCCACATTTAAAATAAAATTGATTTCTACCGATGGCTTCAGAATCATGCTAGATTTTATTGATTTAACATCTATTTTGGATTGTAGACTAGGCATCATAAATTTAGAGTCCCATATTCATAAGACCTTATGTATTTGTTAAATTTTATATATAAATTTTCTTTCCAAATTTTATGTTATATATTAGACATTAAATATCAAGTAGCTCTCAATCATGTAATTATCAAAACCAAGAATACACTATTGTGCATTTTCTGTGACTTTCTCTGCAATTCTAACACATCTTCAGTTATGTAGGTGGAATGTACTTTGAAGATGTGCTATAATAATTTGGTGTTTTCCCCAGTTATCAATTCTTACTTCTTTAAAGGAAGAAAGAGTTACATTAAAAAGAAACTCCACATGAGTTGTTTTTTTTTTTCTTTCCTTTTCTTAAAAAAGAAGAATCACTGTTGCCATAAGAAGAAGTAAAATCAAAGTGAGATGGAATAAATAGAGCGTATCCACATACATTGTAATTTTTCTAAGGTTGCCTGGGATAAATCAGACATGCAATCATATTAAATGGAAATAACTTCCTCTATGAGTAACACTCTCATTTAATCTCGATTAATCTTCATACCAAAACAGTGAGTTCAGAAATATTTCCATCACTATTTTCCAAAAATCTACAAAAGTTACATGCCTGGGAACAGGCAGACAGGCAGTTAATATTCAGTCAGAATGTAGACTTCATCATCCTGAACTACAGAGCCTGCACTTGCAATGAAGCTATAATTATTATATATAATTTTATTTTACATAATTATAATTAGTTATATGTATTATAATCATCTTTATCTTTAATAATTAAGGTAATTGTCTTAATTATCTTTATAATTGTTCTACTGTTTATACTTATGATAGTTTCTGAAAGCCATTTTTAAATGCTAAATTATGCTTTAATCCTTATCATGAGCACTGTCTTTCTGTTTGTAAGACATGAGACAGTAGCCACCATTCCAATCAGATAGAAACTACAAAGCCTTGATATCTTCCTAAGAACCTGCTTAGATGGTAAGGGCATTGGAGTACATGATCATTTGTGGTTTTGCTTCAAACATAAAGAAATACTATGATGTAAGTAATATCTAGTACCACGCAGATAAAATTATTATTAAATAAGCATCCTTGTGGTTTGTGGTGAAAGGAACATGGTGAAGTATGTTACCATCTACATTCCTCTTAGAAGTATGCATGTTTCATACTTGACTTTATGTAACACATATGACCTTTTATTTTATTAGTGTCATCAAAACCATTTCAAAATCTGATTGTCACAATTGTCTAGGTTTTCAAAATAACTCCTTTTTAATATGGAAGAAAGATATACATAATTTGATATTTCTCCTGATGTGCCAGCTGTGAGTTTATCTTCATCTTAGATGAGGAAACTTGACAGACCTGAGTCAAACAGTGTGTATGTAACTCATCCAGGCATTTAAAGGGCTAGGCTTTCTTATCCTGTAGCCACTAATTTTTTCTTTAAGACAGTAACTATGGAAAGTCATTTGCATTCCCAAACAAGGTAAAACAGAGCTCATAGACATGTTTGAATGAAAGAAAAAACTGAACAAGAAGATAATTTTCACCTGCAAGTTTCAGTACTATTCCTTAAGTGGTGGTGGTTGAGAGGCATAGTCATACTTAGAGTGAGGGCCAAGCAGTGTTCAGATTCTGAGGGATCCAGGGGTTGAAAGGGCCCCAAGGAATGTGCATGAGCTAGAAAGAGGCACAGAGTGAGGAGCTAAACAGTAGTGAATAGAAGACTACATGGCTTTTAGTGCATCTGGCCCACAGTGCAGGGGTGGAATACTCTGATATATTTTTTTTAATAGGGCCAAAGTACACGGGAAGTACACCTGCTGATAGGTGTAACAGAAATTAATGCTCTCTGAGTCACCAAATAAAAATAAGTGAACAAGTAATGAAATATTAAAATGGAATTCTAGACTTTTAAAATCAGACACATTTTTAAAAATGACTTCAAAAAAATATTGGACTTGTCCATCCCTGTACCTATTGGTCCAGTTAACAAAAATTCTTTGTTCTTTAGTCAGACACCAGGGAATAAAGCAAATACAGTTCCTTGTTTTCTTTAATCTTATGGACTATAGTGGAATAAATTAAACAAATAATTTCATGGTCTAGTTATATGTGAGATATGTGCTGTGAATGTCAAGGGCGGGATGCTGTAAAAAAGAATTAATAGTGTAATTTAATGTATATTGAGGTTTGGGAGATCAGTCAAGTGTCACTTATCCTGAAAGTAAAGGAGTGCTTCTTAACCTGCAAACAAAGATCACTTCACCGCTGATGGGGCCCGGGGAGTGTGGTTCTGTAAAAAGGCCCTCATGTATCCGAAGAGAGATCGTTGCAGTAATACTGAGCAACAAGTAGGTGGAGTGACCTGAAATAATTTTGAAATGATAAGTGGTGCTCAGATCATCCAGGGTGTTTTGGGGACTTTTAGAATTACTGAATTTTGTGAGTTAAAAAAAAATCTTAAAATGAACAGAGATATTAATACTAATCTATGTATATAGAAAAATAGCATAGTATTTCAGAAAAATAAGTTTTTTCCTGAAAAACTCAGAAACATTCAACTCAGAAATATTCTGGCTGAATTAATAAAATCAAGACAGAAAAAAAATTCTGTGCCCTTCTAAGTAGAAAAAAAGGATTCCTTCCACTTAAAAGTGGGAATGATCAACCTGTCTTAGACTCCCACCCAGGAACATTCAATGCTCAATAGGAGTCAAAGTAGTTAACATGCACATAGTTCCATATTACAGGCGATATGAACAAGGAGTAATTCAAGGATAAAACCACAATTGCTTGAGAAAATGTACTCAATTAAATACCACAGTGAAAGACATTTGGGTTGCTTCCAATCTGTTTCTATTACCACTAATGTTAGAAACATAATTTTGCAAGCCCACAAATAAATCTGTACGATTAATCCTCCAGGGTAGAATTTTTCTAGTGTGTTTTAATTTTTAAACTTAATGTCTTCATTTTAAGCTTCATATAAGTTTTAGCATTATAATGATCTTCATTAGCTCAATAATTTTTTCAACCTAGGCTTCAAATTTGTCTCATTCACACACACACGCATGCACTCACATACACACACACACACTCACACACACATATGCACACAGAGTTACACAGTCTGACTGATCTGAAAATCCAAAATCTGAAGTGCTCCACATTTGAAACTTTTTGAGCGTCAACATGATGTTAAAATTGGAGAATTCCACCCCTGCTCTCATGTGATGGGACTCAGTCAAACTGCACACAGTTTACAAAGGGTCCTCAAGGGAAGAAAGACCTCCCTGTCAGCTGAAATATAGCTTTTCTACACATGCTCAGATGTCCCAATGCAAGCATGATCACAATGGGTAACAAAATAGTACATTACTCACTGTACTCACTGTGGGTTTTTTTTGGCTTATTCTTTGTGGTGTAAAGACATCTTTGAAAAGGTTAAACATGCTTACAAATACCTTTTTTTTTTTTTTTTGAGACAGAGTCTTAACTATGTCGCCCTCAGTAGAGTGCTCTGGCATCACAGCTCACAGCAAATTCTAGCTCTTGGGTGCTAGGACTCTCTTTCCCCTCAGCCTCCCAAGTAGCTGGGACTACAGGCACCCACCACAATGCTTGGCTATTTTTTGTTGCAGTTGTTTAGTTGTATGGGGCAGGGTTCGAACCCATCACTCACGGTGTATGTGGCTGGTGCTGTAACCACTGTACTATAGGTGCCCAGCCAGCTTACAAATACCTTAAGGGAAATAGTGATAAACAATTGGAAGCATTTATGTTTATCTTCATAGCACAGAAAGGCCAGCCAGTGGTTAAGTGTGAAGCATCTTGAAGAAAAGTGTGATGTCAGAATGATCACCACACATGACCTGAAGAAACAGAAGGATAAATAGTTGAAGTTCTATGCTGAAAGTGATGAACATGAGTTAATGAAAAATAGGAAAATGTTGCATACGTTGACCAATAGTGAAAAAGGTGAAATGATTCTGAGTCAAGATGATCATGATAACCATAATAACGAAGATGTTAACACTCTCACATTTGCATTTTTGTTTTCTCTCGTGAGCATAGTCTAATGCTCAAGAGAAAATTTCTGGATTCAGAATGCTTAGGTTCAAATCCAGTTCTGCCCCTGAGCAAGATATGCATGTGTTTGTTATTCTTAATTTTTTAATTTTTGAGACAGGCTCTCTGTCACCCTGGATAGTGTGCCATGACGTCACAGCTCAAAACAACCTCAAACTCTTGGGCTCAAGCTATCCTCTTGCCTCACTCTCTCGAGCAGTTGGTACTACAGGCACCTGCCACAATACCTGACTAGTTTTTCTTGTTTTAGTAGAGACAGGGTCTCACTCTTGCTCAGGTTGGTCTCTAACTCCTGACCTCAGGGGATCCACCTGCCTCAGTCTACCAGAGTGCTAGGATTACAGGCCTGAGCGCTGCACCCAACCAATGCTTTGTTTTGAAATGTGGTTAAATCACAAGTAATTTATAGGTCCAAATGAGGCTTGATAAATGAGTTCTCACCCAGTGACAAACATAGTAAATACCAGTGAGAGTGAGACATTGTTATTAGGGGGTAATTCCTGCACGTATCTATAATTCATATAATTTGTAGTCTCCTGAATTCTTCAGTTTCAAATGCTTTCTCCCCTTACATTAAAAAAGAAAAAATTCTGAAATGTATGCATATTTGGCTTTTAGATTAGGGAACACATATGTCTTAATGAAAAAAGAAAGTTTTAAGATAACTCCACTTTACTCATATTATTCGCTGATGTAAGCTTTTTGCTTTTGCTAATATCTGATCATTTTTAATCTACAAAAAATATCAACTGAGTGTGGTTCATTCTGATATATGAACAAGAAGGGCCTTTTTCTAATAACTTGGCTGTTTCTTAACATGGGGGTTACTTAATATTCTAAAAATCAGTCATCCAAGATTCAGCTTTAATGTTCTCTTTTCTGAAGAATTTATTACCTAATGCAAAAAGATTTCTCCTGTGTGAAAGAAGGCTTTCCTAACCTTTCAATATGGTTAACTATCATCTTCATGCTTTTGTTTTATAAATATTTCCCTCTTCAGTTTTGCAGACACATTTTCTTATTTGACCCCCTTTTAATTACTAGCAGTTAGTTTCAGATTGCTCATTTAGTAGGTACTCAGAATACATTTATGTAATAAATAAATGATGCGCGTGTGAGGCAGGCATGAAAAGAACAAGCTTTCTGCATAGGCTTTCTTACTCCCTCGAATAACTTCTACCTCGTATTAATTAACAAATTGAATAATTAGAGCATCTGGTATTGGTGTAAACTAATAGATAGTTTGAACAGCTCCAAAAATAAATACATATTTTTTTGGTAATTGTTATGAATGAGTCTTGTTGTACCTTTCCAAAACACAGTTTTTAATTTGTTCCTGAAATTATTAGCTAGATGTCAAATTTAATAATATTAGAAATAGGAATCAAATAGGTAACGAACAAACAATGATAATCTGTCTATTTGTTATATTTGCTCTTAGTAAGCCAAAGAAGTGAAACGGGCAATTTCTGAGATACATAAACTAGAGAGCTTTATTAGTGATTCCATATAACAACAAAAATAGCCAACGCTTCTTAAATGTCTACCATATGATAGACACATGTCCAATGACCCAGTAGAAGTGCTAGTGAAAAATGAAACATAAATAAGACAGGTGGTGGACATATCAAAAGCATTTGACACATCAACGTGTTCCCTCCTCACTCATCACACTGCAAACTTCATTTCTGGCTTTAAGCGATCCTCTTGCCTTGATCTCCCAAAGCAGTAGGATTATAGGCATGAGCCCCGACCCTTCATTTGTCTCTTATACAATCTCACAAAACACCTAACACTATTGCCTGCTCTTCTGAATAGGTTAACTGGGCCATTTCTCTCAAGGCCAGACAGCTAATCAGTAGAAGAACCGGGATTTAAACGTGGATGTGTACTCAGTGCTGCATGGGTAACCATGATGCAGAGCTGCACTTCCGCGACCTGTCCTTGACCTTGCAGCCCCATGTTTTGTCCTTCGCCATCCTGCTTTTTCTGGAGGCTGATCAAGTTGGTGTCCAGCATCAGGTAGGGTTTGGCCAATGTGGAACACCAGCAGGAGATGAGAGGAGAGGGGAGTGAGTGTGGCCAAGACTTAAACTCGAATGTGAACATTAACAAAATGACTATATTGAAACTTATAGTGACCTTCCCAATCTTGACAATGTGGGGAATGTTTAAAGTTTCACTGCAGAGAATTGAATTTAGGAAGGCCATGTGGTGTCTCCTTCCACTTCAATCATATGGTGCAGGGGACGTGAACCCCAGTCGTTCATTCGCAGAAACCAAGACCTTGTCTGCGGCTTCTTCACCTGGTTTTCAGATCACAGCCTTCCAGAGTCTGATAGAATTGCTGAGATTATCAAAGAGGACCTGTGGCCAAATCCACTGCAGTACTACCTGTTGCATGAAGGAATCCGTAGGGCCAGACGTCGCCCAATAAGAGAGCCAGTGGAGATCCTAGGGTTCCAGTCTGGTTAACCTCTGCCCTTGGGAGTATTTCTGCACGAGGTTCCGAACCGCCTCCTGCTGGGCCTGTGCTTGGGCAACAGCAACTGGGATGCCACCCACTTTTTTTTTTTTTCCCTGACATTTATGCACCATCTCTCCTGGATGTTTACATCCCTCAACCTCAGTTTGGTTGAGTCCTGGGCAGTCCTGGGCATTCTTCTCCACTTCCACATAGCCTTCTTGCTTACCGTTCAGTATTACTGTCACATGCTTTGTGGCCATGGTCCACACCACTTCTGAGCCAAGCAAATGATGCTGTAGATTGTAGTGCTTTATCTGCACTGCTTGAATCCTTTTTGTTTCCAGAGCCTCTGGTTTGGCTGCTATCACCTGGATGCCTGGCTTTATCTAGGAACTCATTCTACTGACTCTGCCAGCTTCTTTCAGTACAGGCATGTGGTCTGTGGACAGTTACTAAGCATTGATTACATTAAGGGAGAGCCGTGGTGGGACACTTATTCTGAGTGATATGTGCTACTCCATTACTCTTCCTGCACCTCTTGTCAGGTTTTGCTATCTGCCTGGACTCTGCCCACCCCCGAACCCCCTTGGCTGCTACCAAGGTCCCTTTCTCCCTCTTTTCCTCCTACCTCTTTAAAAAAGAAAGTGATGGTTCACAAACCTCTGCAATAGCAAGCCTTTTTAGTTTATTTTGACTGTCATTTCCAGAAACAGGTTATCCTGTAAGGGACTCTTTAAGAGCTCTTTTTGTCCCCCTCTTCTCTCTTTCCGACTCTTAGGCCTCTTTAGCAACTCCTAGAGGTTGTTAAGGGGAAAGAGAAGATGGAATCAAAGGTGAGATACAGTTTATAATGGATGGAGGAGGTTACGGTGGGTGCCATGAGGAGGGGGGAAACTAAACAAGAGGCCAAGGGCAGAAATAAGCCAGGTAAAAATTAGGTCCTTCTAGAAGGAAGACTTGGCTAAGAGCTTTTAAGAAAGGACTACTTGGGTGGCGCCTGTGGCTCAGTGAGTAGGGTGCCGGCCCCATATACCGAGGGTGGTAGGTTCAAAACCAGCCCCCGCCAAACTGCAACCTAAAAATAGCCGGGCATTGTGGCGGGCGCCTGTAGTCCCAGCTGCTCGGGAGGCTGAGGCAGGAGAATCGCGAAAGCCCAAGAGTTAGAGGTTGCTGTGAGCCGTGTGACGCCACGGCACTCTACCCGAGGGCGGTAAAGTGAGACTCTGTCTCTACAAAAAAAAAAAAAGAAAGGACTACTTATCAGTGGGGATGGGAGAAGTACCTCTTAGGATTACTGTGGGAGAATTGAAGGGAGTTGCAGTATTAGAAATGGTTGCCTGAGCAAGGGGTCTTTAAAGAAACACAAAACAATGCAACTTTGTTTTCTCATTTTTATGTGACCTAGTTTATGTAGAAGATTAATATATGCCCTTTTACTAGTATTTAGTAAAATCTTGTTATTTTCTGTTTCTTATTATTGGGGAAATTGAGCAGTGTAAGCTTCCCTTTGCTTTCAGTTGGTAGCATTGAAAAGGACAATCCTACTTTACAGTACAATATAGAGGCATGAATATTCGTAACAGTTTTCAACTTGTTCTTATTTTTGTTAACCTATATTCTTAGAAACATAGTTTGAATAGCTTGGTCTTTGTCAGGCTTGTCAAATTGTTATCTTTGTGGAAAAATAATCTACAAAAAAGTACGTGGCTTGATTGGATTGTCTTATTTGGTAACTTGCCCTGGTAACAATTTAGTAACTGATGTGTATTTTTTCCTAAATTGCAAAAATAATGTGAAGTTGCTCTGACAAATTGGAAGTGTATCATTGGCATATTTGTCTTCCTTTATGCATGATGGTAAAATAAAAGCATGCCTTTCTGCTAAAAAAAAAAAAAAAGAAGAAAAAGAAAAACATTTTGAAAAATCAATTACAAAATTGCTTACCCTGGCTCCCTCCCTGCCACGTGACTAAGAGCTGGCTACGTCTCTTTACAAAGTCTAGACTCCTTTAGGTGACCTCTGTACATCATCTCCTGCCCCACGTTCCAGTAACTTTTTCACCTCATTGTCCCTTTAGGTTTAGAGTTGGGAAATTTCCCAGTGTTACTGTCCCCATGAAGTCTGCACTGTCCCTTTTTGGTTTATTGTATACACTCAGGGAAAAGTCTATTCATTAAATTCTTAACCAGAATCATGACTGATAAATTGTCTAATAAAGCACTCAATTATATCTTTAAAGACATTATGCCCTCATGTTATATGAGAAGGCTGTTTTTTTGCCCAAAATATAGCAAGCATATTCATGCTGAGCATATAGAAGAGTTAAGCACTTAATTAACTAAGTGCTTATTGACTGTAGAACTTCGAGGCTTTTAATTTAATTAAGATGTTAAAATAATATGTGATTGCATTTAGAGTTTATCATATTATTTTTGTGGTGCCAAATGAAAAATGATAGATCTTTCAAAAGAAACACTGGAAGGTCTGTTTTTCAAAAGAGCTATAGTTAATAATTATGATGTCATTTCATAAAGCCTAATCCCTAGAAGGCTCTAAAATCAAAACAGCGAGACTACATCAAAGAGGTGTACATTTTGACCAATAACAGTAAAATAAATTTTTATCGGTAATTAATTTTAGTGATAGCTATATTCACCTCAGATTCTAAAAGAGCCTATTAAAAACTATGCCAAGGGATCATCCTTGTGGAAAATAACAAAGGCTGGTTTCAAGACAGTTCTCATGGTGGCCTCGGACTGATCCAAACATTCCCTACTTTCTCGCCTGAGTTTCTCAAGAAAAGCTGTAGGAGGCGCTGGCAGTGCCCTATACAAAGACAGAAGGGGGCGGCCAAAACAGCCAGGGCTCTGTTTTTGTCCCTGCTAGGACGGGGTATCTTAGAACACTTTGAGCCAAGGATTCATGTAGCTCTGGGTTGTGAAACCCAAAGTGGGTGTTTTCTGGGGTTCCTTAGCTGCGGTTCAGGTGGAGGGCGTGTAGATATTTCTTCTGTCCTGGGAAGCTTCCTGGAACCTTGGAGGTCTCACCATGAATTTCAGGATCCTGTTGTCCCTTGCTGCCTATCTGTGAGCAAGAAAACTGCTTTGCTCAATTTGCGGAATATCTGTCTCACTGCACTGGTGGATATAGCAGAAATTACAGCCCAAGATGCAGTGGGCTGAAGTGGTTAGCAGCATACAGGGAACTTACTTTGCACTCATTTAACAAGTGACTGAAGGAATTAGATACTATTAGAGGTTATCTGTTCCCAAACTGTTATTCCCCAAGGTCCTGAGAAATAGAAAAAGGGTGCAGTTTTCTGCACTCTAAAATTAATAATCTTTCCTGTGCACCCTGCCATGTTACTGACAGTGTGCTGATGAGCACGCACACTTCCGCAGAGTTGTTTTTAATGGTACTTTCCTTTCTTTTTTTTTCCTTTCTTTTTTTTTACATATAATTATGCTTCAGCACTACTAAGCCAAAACGAGTCATGGTTTCTTAGAAAGAAAACCCTTTACATTTAGAAAGGACTACACAAGTGTGTAGCATCCTGAACAATGAAAGACACAAATGCCACTTCTGGACCAGGATCATCTGGTACCTCACATTCTCTCTTTCTTTGCTTGTCATCTGTCAGTCAAATATACAGACTGCACCAAAGACCTGTGACTTAGGAATGGAGTAACAACTAGATAAAGGGGTCTGGTCTCTGGTGGACATGTGATGAAGAGTTATTTATCCAAACCAGCTTTAACTATAATATGAGCACAACATTAACACACTGGGATTTGAGGTACTGGATTCTATGTAGCTTCTCTGTTTGATATGAATTGAAAGTAATTTTCTTAACTTGACAGAGGTGATCTACAGAATGGTAATAATAATTGTGAAATACTAAAAGCACCTTTATTAAAATACAAAACTAAAAATTACCTTTACTTCTCTTTTTCCTCAAAATGGTCTTCAAAAATGCATTCAATTGGCTGAGTGCAGTGGCTCATGCCTGTAATCTTAGCATTCTGGAAGGCCAAGGCTAGAAGAATGCTTGAGTTCACAAGTGTGAGACCAGCCTGAGCAAGAGTGAGACCCCATCGCTACTAAAAATAGAAAAATGAGCTGGCATTGTGGCAGGTCCTGTAGTCTCTGTTACTCAGGATGCTGAGGCAGGAGGATTCCTTCAAGTCAGGAATCTCAGGTTGCCATGAGGTAAGCTAATGCCACAGCATTTTAGCCTCTGAAACAGTGGAGCTCTGTCTGCTGAAAAAAAAAAATGTATTCAATCAAGAAAAATTAACAATAATTTCTAGACATAAAATTAGTACATAGTTGTCAGTTGTTATTTGCAAAATGACAGTGACATACAGACAGTTTAAATCTAACAAAAAGAACAACAGAAAGAATTGAAAAAAAAGTATGGATGGCTTTAGTTTGAGAAACTGTAGTGAAAGAATTGAAAAATACAGAGCTGTGTAAGGATCATGGATAAAATGTCTCAGAACCCTAAAATGTCTTTTGATCCCAAAATGATCCTTAGATTTACTGCATATTCAACAAATATTAACAGGTTTTTAGAAGATCATGTCAAGCTGATTTTCAAATTTATACTGAATTTCATGTGCCAAAACTTGTCAAATTCCTGAAAAAGATTACCTACTTGGGGGAAAGAAGCAAGGCCTATTGGTTATCGAACCTTATTATAAACAAATGATAAATAGGAAGGTACTGCAAGGCTATTGGCACAGGAACACAGAATTAGGCCAATAAAACAGAAATAATAATACCCAACATGCACATCTGTGAAGAAAATTCCCTATTCCATAAATTGGCTGACATTTGGGCACTCATGTGGAAAAATAAAATGTAATTTCTACTCATGCCATAAAAATAGTTGTAGAAGTCACATATAAGAAAAACACAGGAAGAATATCTTTGGATTCCTACAGTATATATTCATAATATTCAAATTCAGAAAATATAAAGAAAAATATTGAGAACACTGATAATATTATGTACTAAAACTTATACTCATCGAAAGACATGGAATGTGAAATGATGGAGATACTCTGGGAGATGACATTTGTAATGCAAGCAACTCTGAATGGTAATAGCTTTGACATATACGCAAAACTCCTAATTTTATAAGCTTAATAATTTAATGGCAAAATGAGCAAAAGTTATGAAAATATATTGCAGAAAAAGAAAAATATAGATGCAGAATAAAAATATAAACAGAACACAACCATGTGCAAATGAAAATTCCAGTGAAATAATTCACACCCAATAGACTAGCAAATTGTAAAAAGTCTGCCAATACTAAATGTTGGCAATGATGAGGAATGACAAGAAAAATGGTATACTGTGTTTGGGGAGTATAAATTGATCAAGCCACTATGAAAATCGACCTGGAATTATAAAGTCAGTTTTAACATACAGACTGCATGACCCAGGAATGAAAGTGTGTTGTGTAAATCCTAGAGGATAGTTTGTACATGAATATCTGGGACATCTAAATAATATTCATAATTAATAATTAGTAGTAATAAAAAACTTGAGACAATCCAAAAGTGTACCTACCAACAGTAGAATGAATCGTAAGATACCAGTGGGATACCCTAGAGCAGTAAAACTGAATGAATTACAAATAAGTATATCCATGCGGCTCCACCTCAAAAGTTTATGTTGAGAGAATATGCAAACAATAGAGGAACATCCGTACATATGGTATGAGTCCATTGATAAATGAGTCTAGAAGAAAATGTTTTTAGAAGGAATATACATGTTTGGTAAACCATGAAGAAATAGCAAGCAGATGATTATGTCCAAATTAGAGAAAGTGGCTTCCTACAGAGTTAGGTATGACAGTGACTCCAGGCACTTCAAGGGACCTGGTATTATTATATTTCTTACATTCTGTGTATCTAGGTATTCCTTCCATGGGTAGATAAACATAGATATGGAAGAAATAAACAATTTTGTACGTGAAATCTTTTATAATTAGAAAAAGAAAAAAGAATGAAAAAAAATCATACACTATTATTTTCCAAGAGAGAGGGAGAGATTGCTACAAAGCAGTGAGGAAGTTTTTATGAGGGTCAGATAACTGAGTTTGTTTATAGACTAGAAGGGCAACAGGAAAGTATGAATGAGATAGTAAACAAAGATGAAAAATGAAATTACAGATGAAGCAGGGCCTCTTAAAAAATGGAGTGGAAGTAAACCTCAATGCAGGTAGAGGAATATCTTCTGTATCTTTTTCTTTGAGACCAGAGGAAAACAGTTGACTATGGTTATGGTAATTTAGTCACCTTTAGACAGGCTCCTGAGGGAACTCACCCTTTATAGTTTTAGTTTTTGTTTGTGAAAAAAAGGAGGGAAGTTCTTTGGCTGAAAGAGTACAGAGATGTCCTTGGAGAAGAGAAAGGGGGAAAAAAGTTCACCCGGTTGTCACAGAGCTGCTCATGAACATCTGCTTGGCATCTCCTTCTGAGCACCATGAAGGCCCGAATTGTGGTCATCTTGTGGTTTGGTGGAACAAAACAGCTAGTTTTGGTCAATGAATTTTGGACAAGAAGGGTGTGTTTGACCCCCATCTTTATGTTGCTCTTCCTCAGTAACTGTGGATAAATGTGTCAAGATGGAGACCACACCAGCCTTGATCCCCGAGTGACCTATAAGGAGCACAGCCCCTGGGCAGCCTGTTTCAGACAAGTAGAGTGAGTAAAAACTATACAGTTTCAATATTATAGGCATTTCAGTATTATTTGTTATCTAGTATAATCTATCACATCAGCTTGGAATAGTTTTTTTTTGTGTATGTCTAGGGTTTGATTATTATTATTATTTTTATTATAGAGAGTGAGAGAGAGCCCTCGGAGGAAGTAGTATACTTGCTCACTGGCATTTGTAATCCAGTTTGGGTTCCTGCAAAATAAATTATTTATGGTTTATTTTTTGTTTTTGCTTTTGTCTTTAATTTTAATTTTAGTTTTCAATGTTTGCCTCCACTCAGTGAAATAATTATAGAAAAATGTGAGCTTTATCTAATCACCTTGGCGGTAAGAGGAAGGTACTTAAAAGGTACTTAAATTTACCTTTTGAGTATGGGTGGTGCCTGTGGCTTGAGGAGTAGGGCGCCGGTCCCATATGCCGGAGGTGGTGGGTTCAAACCCAGCCCTGGCCAAAAAAGATTTACCTTTTGAGTATTTATAAAACATAGAAGAACATGGCGTGGGAGCCAGGATTTTGTATTTTATTCTTTTGCAGTATTGTGCAAAACATACTTTGCGTTTTCAGGATGGGAAATATTTAGTTTAATCTCAGTGGATTTTGTTGTTTGTTTGTTTTTGTTTTTACTTCAAGCATCCAGTGTGGTTTAAGGTCTCTAGCTAGTTATTGCAATATTTTAGGAAGTCATTTTTCTTGAGTTGGCATTCTGAGAAGTGAACCTTGGGGTGAGGATTTATATGAAAGTGATTTATTTACCACAAACCACTGGTTGAAGAGTATGATAGTGAGACAACCAACTGAAGGCTTTTCCTAAAGAAATCTACGTAGTTGAACAAAAACAAAAATATCTTTTATTAATTAATTGAAGAAGAAACTCAAAATTGATAGGTAATTCATTTTATATGTTAAAGTAGAAACCTTGTGAATACTTAAACTAATAGAGTTCAAAATATGTAAATAATTTCTTTGCCAAAGAAAAATATTCCAGTTTTGAGAAATCATTGTCTTATCAAAATTCTCTGGAAAAGCAAACTAATATTTATTTAAAAATAATCTTTACCTTAATAGTATGAATTCTTTTTTTATGCCAAATTTTTTAACCAAATCGTTTTATTCTTTAATTACAACAATAAATGTCATTAGCAAAGCTCCCAATTTGTTCTGGTATATATTTGCTAAAGTTTACATTTCACAAATTTATAATTCATGCTTTAGTAAAGTGATGCAAGGTTCTTAGATATTCAAAATTAAATATGCTACTCTTTTTGTTTAATTATATAATTATATAAACGTCAAATAATAATAAAATGGGATGTTATTCCCTAGAATATGCATGAGGAATTTTATTTTATTTTATTATACCATTAACTAACACTTTTACATAGGTGAAGCCAAGGAAGCCCATCTCAGAGTAATTTTTTGATATATAAAACAGAGTACATAACATTACGATGAAAAGTAATAATAATACAATACACTGCAGGGTGTCCCAAATGTCACCATACATAGGGAAAATGGGAAATTGTAGCTAAATGTACCTTTATATACAAAATATTCACTAAAGAGCTTTGCAAAGATGTGACTGACATATAAAGAATATTTTATAAATATTTTGTAAAATTTTGTAATGAATATTTTGTAAACAAAAGTACATTTAGCTCAATTTTCCATTTTCCCTCTGTATGGAGACGTGAGGGATACTCTCTACCTCCACATAGCCCTTGGAGGGATGATGTAATGGTTCCAGATGAAAAACCTAGAAAATATTTATCTAATACTAAAATGATTATTTTTACATATATGGAAACAATCAAAACTTAATGTGTTAGTGTTTAATGTATATAAATAGCATTTTCCTTAATAATCTATGCGCTATAACTTTTCATAAAACATTGATAGAAATGCAGAGATGGGTTTTGTCAATATGAAATGTACATACCTTCAGAATTTTGGAATATATCACATTTTATTTTTAAAATTGGGATAATGAACATATTCTTCAATGCATTTATTTAAATAATGCACATGTGTTGTAATATTTTTATCTCGTTTAATGATTGCTTAGTATTTTATCTATGGATAATAAAATATAGTTGATATGCTACTGAATCTTAAGAATTTCAAAATTTTCTCCTAATAAACAATGTTGTAATGAAGATCTTTAGAGATACTATGTGACTGCATTCATTCTTCTTTTAGGTTATCTCTGCACTAAAGCACTTTTAAAAAGAGATACTGTAAGCAAATCTGTGTGTAAATCAGTTTTGAAGATTTCTCAACTCTTTCATTATCTATTTGTACTTTTAGTGCCAGCATCACAGTTAAGTTGTTGCTTCTAAGTGATAAATTTTAACATTTTTGTAAAACAAGATTCTCATTTCATTTCAGTTTAAAATGTGCTTCACTTTCTTGTCAATTTATGATTTAATAAAATATCTACAAATAATTTAAGTAACTTTTATGGTGGTTTTTATTGTGATGGCTACCACATAAACTTATGAGGTATTTTTATTTCACTCATCCATCAACTTAATTTACATTATTTAAATATAATGTTTAATGTCAAAGTTTATTGTTAGGTAATTTCATCAAAAATTGACATACTTATTGCTATCATTAAAAGGGCTTATGTTAATTTTTATCTGATTTTTGCTGAAATAATGAAAAACTGTATATTAAATTTTTAATAGTTTATTGGTTGATTTTTATGTCTTTTTTAGGAAATGTCATATCATCTGTTAATACTAATGGTATTTCATTCCAACAACATTAAATAAAAACGCAGGAGTTTCTGTTGTCTTGTTCTCGACTTAACTGGAAATATATTTAATGGTTCAGTGTGTGCATAGGGTTGCTTTGATTTACTATAGACTTTGAAAAGGTTTTCATCATATTAATAGATTTCTTAATTTTAAACAGCCTTGCATTTCTGGTAAAATGCTACCTGTTCTCAGTATATTTAATTTATTGCTGAATACTACCTACCAATGTTTTACTGAATAACTCATCCTTATTTGTATTGAGACTGTTCAGTACATTTTTTATTCATGCTCTTTATTGCCTTTGGTTTTAAATATGTTCCAGCTTCATAAAAACAGTTCAACATGCACTTTGATATTACCTATTCATTAAGGAATGTCACACATATTAAAATGCATGAGAAATAAAATGTATTCTGGGTCTGGCCTGAAGTGCAGATCCCTAGGAAATGAGGTAGGTCAGTGTGGAAAAAAGGAGAGGTAGTTGGGGCCATGAACTGATACACATTAGCTTTGGGAGTAAGGTAAACCCAAACTGGCAACTTAGTTGATTCCCATCCACAGAGTTGTAGGTGCAGCCAGCTGAGAGGGGAGCAATGTGGAGCCTGAAAAGGGTAGAAAGCTGCTATTAAAATACATGATGTCAGAAATATATTTGAAGAGAACCAGTCATTCAGACAATTTTCAAAATGAATAAATTATATAAGCAGTTTGAACAGCACTTGGTACTTTTAAAAAACCAGGTTGTCTCAGTTATAATGGACATCCTAAAAGCTGTCCAAGTTTAATGCTTACAGTTTGATGAGTTAGGAGATACACTTGTGAAACCATCACCACAATCTTCACTATAAACATTTCTCTTCCCTCCAAAAGTTTTCTTCTGCCATGTTTGTTAACTATGATGATGATGGCAAGGGTGATGATAATAATAAGAATGAACACTTACCATGAAATAAACTCTCTTGGAGAATGTTTAGGTACAGAATGCAGTATTGTTAATTACAGGCATTAGGCTGCACAGTGGACATCCAGGAATTATTTTGTATAACTGAAACTTTTCACCATTGACTAATACCTTCCCATTTCCCTCGCCCTTAACCCCTGGAAACCATCATTCCAATCTTTGCTTCTATGAGTTGGACTATTTTTGACTCCTCGTAAAAATGGGATCATGTAGTTTTTGTCCTTCTGCGTCTGGCTCATGTCACCTAATGTGCTTTGACTTCATCTATGTTGTGGCAAATGGGAGTATCTCCTTCTTTCTTCCTTTCCCAAGTTAATATTCCATCGTATTTATATACCACATGCTCTGTATCCATTATCCATGGACCTTTTGGCTGCTTTCATGTCTGGGTTATTGTGAATAATGCTGCAATTAATCAAGAATGCAGATATCTCTTTGAGATCTTGATTTCAATTCCTTTGGGTATATACTAAGAAGTGGGGTCACTGGGTCATATGGTAGTTTTATTAATTTATTTTTTTTCAGAATTTACGATAGATTACATGTGTTGGCAAGAATGGGGAAATCTTGTACACTGTTGGTAGGAATGTAAATTGGTGTAGCCAATATAGAGAACAATGTTTGACCTTTAGTAATCTTGCTCTCTTTCTCCCTCTCTCCATATATATATAGAGGCCAGACAATTAGGTTTGCCTTAATTCTCAATTAGTCTGAGAATTAAGTTTTCATCCTAATAAATAAAAAAGTGCTACCTACCTCATTGTTGACTATCACTAGGGTCACCTGCAAAGTATTTTCCTTGGGAAGATATGTACTGATGCCAGGGCTTAGTGCACCCTTCAGAGCAATTTTGGAGCTGTTTTTCTGGAATGGCCATAAGAGCTGTCATTGTATGACGTCTGAGAATTAAGTTTGCAAACTCATCCTAGAAAAAGTGCTACCTACCTCATTTCTGATTATCACTATGGTCACCTAATGGCCACGGGGAATACTTTGAAAGCAACTGTAGTGATATTCAGCAATGAGGGAGGTGGCACTTTTCTTTTTGATGAGTGTGTAAACTTAGTTGTCTGACCTCATCTATAGTTTTTATATATGTTTTTACATACAATTTATATTTATATATAATATACAGGGTGTGCATAAAGTTTGTGTGCAATTTAAAGTAGTTATAACTTTGTAAGTATGGGTGATAGAAAGAATCTGTAAAAAGTATCAAAAAGAAGAAACACTTTTTTTATTGTTCTTGTTAATTTTCAACGTGTCCACCATCATTACTAATACAAAGGGTAATATGATTCTGTGGTTCTCAGAAAACATTTTCAAGCTGATTTTCAGTAATACCAGCAACCACATCAGTTATCCTAGCTTGCAAGCCTTCTAAAGATCAAGGTTTTGGTGGTGCCCATAGCTCAGTAGATAGGGTGCCGGCAACATACACCGAGGCTGGTGGGTTTGAACCCAGCTTGGGCCTCCTAAAACAACAATGGCAACTACAGCAACAACAAAAAAATAGCCGGGTGTTGTGGGTGGGCGCCTGAAGTTCCAGCTACTTGGGAGGCTGAGGCAAGAGAATTGCTTAAGCCCAAGAGTTTGAGGTTGCTGTGAGCTGTGACGCCATAGCACTCTACCCAGGGTCACAGCTTGAGACTCTGTATCTAAAATAAAATAAAATAAAATAAAATTTCGAAGCTTGGTTGAATAAACTGTAGCAGACCATATAGCTTTAAAGGAAGAAAAAGTGAGGGCGGCACCTGTGGCTCAAAGGAGTAGGGCACCGGTCCCATATACCGGAGGTGGTGGGTTCAAACCCAGCCCTGGCCAAAAACTGCAAAAAAAAAAAAAAAAAAAAAGAAAAGAAAGAAAGGAGAGGTGAGAGCTAAGCTCGGAACCCTCTGTAATTATAAGAAACACCTGTAACATCTCAGTAATATACACCTTGGTGATAAGGGCATGGGGAAGGGATTTGGCTCTTCCTAACATGAGAGCTGGGAGACGAGAGCATCAGAGATTGGCAGTCACTACACCTGTGGTGTAAGTCGCCACGGGATCACATCTATCAGAAGCTGCAGGAGAAGACAGTCGTAGAGCACTCATTCTCTCACGGCCCGCTCACTCTGACTTCTTCCCGTCTCCTGCCCGCAGGGTGTCTGCCCCCAGTCTTTCCAATAAGACTGCTAAGGTTTCCTTTCTTACCAAGACTGTTTCTCTCCCTCGAAGATTGTTTTTCTCTCTCTCCTTCTGCTAAGGCGAATAGCCCTCAGGCACCTAAGGGTAATTGTTCCTGAGCAAGACAGCACAACAGTCTGCCTCCGAACACTAGATAAGCTGGTGGGAGACCTGGCCAGTCCCGGCCCACCAGTGGCACCCCAGGTGGGACAGTGAACAGCCATTGAGAATAAACATTAGTTTTCACATGTCCCTAAAAAAAAAAAAAAATCCAATGGAATCAAATCTGGCAAACGTGGAGGCCAGGAAAATGGTCCACGTCTTCTAATCCATCTGTTAGGGAATTTCTCATGTAGAAATTGTCTCACCTGCGGAACAAATTGACAAGGAGCACCATCCTGTTGAAACACTGTGTTCTCTGAATCCTAATTGTTCAAGCTGAGGAATAAAGTAATTCCACAGCATTTCCAAATAGCTATCACCATTAACAACATGCCCTGCAAAAAAGAAGGGCCGTAGGACTAGATTTTTTCCCAAAGCCCATCACACACTAGCTTTGGGAGAATCTCTTTTATGTTCAGCAGACTCGTGTGGATTTTCAGTTTCCCAAATACAGCAATTATGCCTGTTCATCTTGCCAGGCATGTGGAATGTCGCTTCACCAGAGAACATTAAATTACTCAAAAATGCATCATCATTGCTAAGTTTTTCATAGAACTGATGATGGAATGAGTCATGCATGATAATCCTCTTCTAACAACATTTGATGCACTTGAAGTTTGGACGCTTTTGTGTGAAGTCTTGACTGCAGAATCATAGCAGGGTAGACTTTGAAAGCCTCAGCCATCATGATGCTTGTCTTAATGACTTTCTTGGACTTGTCTCAAAGATTCCTTCTGTGGATGCTACAGTTTCTTCACTCACACGTGACCTACCAGACATGGCTTACCATCGACAGAACCTGTTTTTTTGAATTATTTTCATCCACTTGGATATAGAATTCCTGCATGGTGCTTCTTTCTTGCAATGAGGTCTAAACCTTCTTTGGACAGGAGCAATAGAGTTTAGTTCTCTTTTAATGAAGCCATGGGTCAACAGTGATTCTAAAAACTAAGTAATTTTTAGGTTAAATTTCTAAAAATAAAATTTCTAAGGACAAAAAAATTAAAAAAATAGATACATCAAGCTTCCTAACTTTAAAAAAAAAATTCTTTCTATCACATATACTTACAAAGTTACAACTATTTAAAATGGCACATGAACTTTATGGACACTCTGTATAATACCAAATATTATTATTTATTATTCATGGAATGGATTTTCCCTAAAAAAAATACTTTCTGAACGTTGGCTCCTCCACTTATATGTTAAGGTCCAGTAAAGGGCTGTTCAACTTTTGAAGACATTTGATTCAATGAGATGTTAAGACATGTCCATGCTATTTATTATGATGAGCAAT
The DNA here is from genome assembly GCF_027406575.1 of Nycticebus coucang. Lineage (NCBI taxonomy): Eukaryota > Metazoa > Chordata > Mammalia > Primates > Lorisidae > Nycticebus > Nycticebus coucang. Next base: position 70,944,087 of record NC_069784.1, on the reverse strand, counting down.
ATTTTATTTCCAAAAGTTTTGCTACCATAAAAAGCAGATTACATATTACATCAAAACCAAATACTGGTTTAGAAAGTTTTAAACACCAAAGACTTCTAATGATTTTTTTCTCCCAATTATTTGATAATAACGAAGCATTATTGATTTAGTACTTTCTACAATTTTTTTTTTTTTTTTTTTTATAGAGACAGAGTCTCACTGTACCGCCCTCGGGTAGAGTGTCGTGGAGTCACACGGCTCACAGCAACCTCTAACTCTTGGGCTTTAGCGATTCTCTTGCCTCAGCCTCCCGAGCAGCTGGGACTACAGGTGCCCGCCACAACGCCCGGCTATTTTTGTGTTGCAGTTTGGCCGGGGCTGGGTCTGAACCCGATACTTGAATTTGCTCATCAAGGTGACAAGTACTTTTAAATTAGGTGAAAAATGTTTATGGAATTATATTTTTAAGAATTGTTCATTTGAGGGAAAAGAGGAAAGCCAAACATTTTTATAATTACAAATGTAGCTTTATTGTGACTTTTAAAAGTCCAATTATGAAGACAAAATGCTGCTTTAAACATTTTAGCATCAGTCAGTTATACTTAGCTGTGTAAGGCTCTCTCCATCCTCTGCTCCACGCAAAATGTAGTGACTACCACACAGAACAGTCTGTGTAATCAACTGCGCGGACTGTGGCGTTTAGGATGTAATTTTCTTTTTCTTGGAGAGTGCTGCCTCACTGTGGGCAGATAAGGAATCACTGGAGCATGACAAGTGATTGGTTTTTGCAGTCTTCATCAAATCTTCCTACAAATTTTCCTCCCGTATCATAACTGTTTAACTCACTCATAGCTATAAGATATATTATAAAGTCAGTAACTTCTTGGGGGTATTTTACTATAACTAATAAATAACCCTCTTCTGAGTTATAATATCTTTTAAGTTTTGCTTCATAAGGTGTTTCTGACATATCGAAACAAGTAATAAAAGACAAAGTAACTTCTGTAATCATAATCTCTTCTCAAGCAATTTAACACATTTAATCTGTACCACCGCAAATTCAGAACATTGCTTACTGCTATCACAAACTCATATCTTCATATTCATTTTGATTTTTACATTATCTTCATTGATCTTGAGGCAGCCAGGATTGAACCTAAATAGTGAAGATGAAGAATTAAATTACATTATTGGGTATGATTTATCAGAGTGAGTTCTACAAAAATGTGACACTAGTAATAGAAAGGATAATAATTCAGTAAGTGACAATGATGCTATTATCTAATTCATTTTTATTTTAATATATCTATATTTTCATTCCTACTATCAACATAATTTCACCCCAATTATAAAAACATGTCTGAGTAGATTTCCAAGCTACTTTCTCTTTGAAAGTCAAAGCCATGTTATATAATCGTGGCTTTTATTTTATTTATGTTATTTCTTTTAAAGACAGGGTCTTGCTATTGCCCAGGCTGTAGTGCAGTATTCCAGCTATTCACAGATGTGATCACAGCTCACAGAAGTCTTGAACTCCTGGGCTCAAGAGATCGATTCTCCCTTCTCAGCCTCCCGTGTAGCTGGGACTTCAAGCTTTTGTATCATTATACAATTTATTCCTTATCCAACATATCTTTGCAACCTTTATTAATTGCTATAGGATTTCTTTTCCTCCTCATTCTGTACTCTCCTACCTGGTGTCTAAATTGGTAGGTCACAATGAACCTACATAGTGTTAAGAGGTGAAAGCTGCGTGGACAGGGTGTCATTAATTTGGTGTGCATGCTCTCTTGTGCATTGGACTCTTTACAGCTGATCAGAGGATAAAAGACTGGGTAATTTTTTCAGATTCCTTTTAAAGTTATCCAAAATAGAAATCTGTTTTCTTGGTTCTGTTTAATTGGATTCGAATCAATTCAGTTCACGTCCATTTAGGTCAGGTTCAAATCAAAAAGGATTTGTCACAGCTTGCCATAGCCATGGTCCTCTTATGAGCGTGTTGCAGCCCGAGACCTGCTCTGTGAGGTGGAGGGAGGAGAAAAGACCTGCAATGACTGATTTGTGACTTCAATGTCCTCCCTTCTCTTCCATTAATTTTCATTATCATTAATAATGAAGTGAATTCCAGGAAATTATAAAGTCAGAGGAAATCCCATTTGTCACGTTTTCCTCCCTCCTCTCCAGATCCCCACATAGACAAATGTGCCCTCATTCTGAAGCTGGCCCTCCCAGGACCAGTTTATTTTGGGCAATCCTCTGTGTTCCAATAAATTTCTTTCTCTATTTTCTCTGTAGTATTCCAGCTACGTTTTTTCATTTTTTCTATGCCTGATCTCAACTATCTTTGCTGTTCGACCTGGTGCTAATAAAACTCCAAATAAATCCTAATGAAGACCTAATGTCTTGACATTTAAATAGCTTTTTCGTTTTATGCATTTTGGATGTTTAATTCAGTCAATCTGGCTTAAAATCCCAGGTTTTCTACTGTAAAGAGATGTTCCTTTCCCAGGCAAATGAGGACAATCTCAGCAACCAAACAGTTTTGTTGCAGTGACGAATTATCAAATGAAATAATTTGAAAAATCTTCAGTGCCTGACACTTAGCAATAACTCAATAAATGTGAGGTTGTTCATGCTCATAATTAGTATTTTTATTTCAGGTTAGGCCTCATGAGAGATATGAAAGGTGGAGTTGTAGAGACTTCGACATGCCCCCACTATAACATAATGTAGGCACTTTTGACATATTCCCCATTTTGTTACCCTTCTCTTTTTCCACACAAAGATATATTTCCACACTGCATATTAGCATGCTTCAATACTAGTTTCTTTCTTTCTTCCTTTTTTGAGACAGAGTTTCACTATGTCACCCTCAGTAGAGTGCCTTGGCCTCACAGCTCTCAGCAACATCAAACTCTTGGGCTTAAGCGATTCTCTTGCCCCAGCCTTCCAAGTAGCTGGGACTACAGGTGCCCACAACAACGCCTGGCTATTAATGCTAGTTTCATAAAAGACTAACCTGATGCAAGCAGAAAAATGTAAAAATACTCATGGGAAAACATTGTGTTCCCTAGGCTCATTTTGAAGCTTCAGTCTCTGTTAGCATATTAAGGACCCTGAGAAAATCACTAGTGAAGAAATTATTTACACTAATATTATTATATAACATTTCTTAATAGTGTATTACATTAAATGTGGTTTAGGAGGGCTGGTATATAAATTATATAAAGACCCTTATTAAATCACCTGTCTCTTCTTAAGAACATTAACTTAATAAAAATTTAAAGTTTTACAATGATATGATTGCAGTCTTTTATTTATTTATTTATTTTTTAAATTTTATTTCTTTTTTTTTATTGTTGGGGAATCATTGAGGGTACAATAAGCCAGATTACACTGATTGTAATTGTTAGGTAAAGTCCCTCTTGCAATCATGTCTTGCCCCCATAAAGTGTGACACACACCAAGGCCCCACCCCCCTCCCTCCGTCCCTCTTTCTGCTTCCCCCCTCCATAACCTTAATTGTCATTAATTGTCCTCATATCAAAATTAAGTACATAACAGAAGATGGTATTTCTTTTGTAAATTTACGAAACTTTTTTTTTTTGTGTTTTTTTGCCGGGGCTGGGTTTGAACCTGCCACCTCCGGCATATGGGACCGGCACCCTACTCCTTGAGCCACAGCGCCACCCAATTTACGAAACTTTTATTTTGAAATATTCACTTATTACCAGGAGAAATATTATCTGTTGTGATAATAGAGATGAAAATAATTGAGTAGCATTTAAAATTCACAGAACCTTCTCCCAGGAAGGCAGATGAATGGCCATAAGCACATGAAAAAATGCTCATTGTCCCTAATCATTAGAGAAATGCAAATCAAAACCATTTTGAGATATCACTTACCCCCAGTGAGAATAGCCTACATCTCAAAGTTCCAAAGCTATAGATGCTGATGTGGATGTGGGGAGAAGGAAATATTTATATACTATTGGTGAGACTGAAAACTAATTCAGCCTTTTGGGAAAATAGTATGGAGAATCCTCAATGAGCTAAAAGCAGACCTCTCATTTGATCCTGCAATCCCATTACTAAGTAATCCTAGAGGAAAAAAATCATTTATCACAAGGACATTTGTATTCAAATGTGTATAGCAGCACAATTCACAATCACAAAGATGTGGAAATAATATTGATCCATGAATAAATTAATAAACTGTAGCATATGAATGCTATGGAATTCAGTCATAAAAAAAAAATATTGAGACTTTACATCTTTTTTATTTAGCTGGTTGGAGTTGAAACACATTCTCCTTAGTAAAGTATCTCAAGGATGGAAAAGCAAGCTTCCCATGTACTCAATACTAATTTGAAACTAGTAGATGAACAACTACAGGCCCACAGGAGAGAAAAAAATAATTGAATTCAAGAAGGGAGAGAGTCACTGGGGGTGGAGGAGTAGAGTGAGCTCCCACCTATCAAGTATAATGTTGGGGTACAGAGCACATCTCCTGGGGGAAGGACTTAAATACAACTCAGACTTTACCTTATAAACACAAACAGTGTAGCCCAATCATATGTACCCTTACATTGATGCAAAATAATAATGATAATAATAAATTGTATACAGAAATACTTTATTTTTGTTTTTAATTTTTTTTTTTATTGTTGGGGATTCATTGAGGGTACAATAAGCCAGGTTACACTGATTGCAATTGTTAGGTAAAGTCCCTCTTGCAATCATGTCTTGCCCCCATAAAGTGTGACACACACCAAGGCCCCACCCCCCTCCCTCTGTCCCTCTTTCTCCTTTTCCTCCCCCCCATAACCTTAATTATCATTAATTGTCCTCATATCAAAATTGAGTACATAGGATTCATGCTTCTCCATTCTTGTGATGCTTTACTAAGAATAATGTCTTCCACTTCCATCCAGGTTAATACGAAGGATGTAAAGTCTCCATTTTTTTTAATGGCTGAATAGTATTCCATGGTATACATATACCACAGCTTGTTAATCCATTCCTGGGTTGGTGGGCATTTAGGCTGTTTCCACATTTTGGCGATTGTAAACTGAGCTGCAATAAACAGTCTAGTACAAGTGTCCTTATGATAAAAGGATTTTTTTCCTTCTGGGTAGATGCCCAGTAATGGGATTGCAGGATCGAATGGGAGGTCTAGGTTGAGTGCTTTGAGGTTTCTCCACACTTCCTTCCAGAAAGGTTGTACTAGTTTGCAGTCCCACCAGCAGTGTAAAAGTGTTCCCTTCTCTCCACATCCACGCCAGCATCTGCAGTTTTGAGATTTTGTGATGTGGGCCATTCTCACTGGGGTTAGATGAAATCTCAGGGTTGTTTTGATTTGCATTTCTCTAATATAAAGAGATGATGAACATTTTTTCATGTGTTTGTTAGCCATTCATCTATCATGTTTAGAGAAGGTCTCTTACCCATTGATATATGGGATTGTTGGCTTTTTTCATGTGGATTAATTTGAGTTCTCTATAGATCCTAGTTATCAAGCTTTTGTCTGATTGAAAATATGCAAATATCCTTTCCCATTGTGTAGGTTGTCTCTTTGCTTTGGTTATTGTCTCCTTAGATGTACAGAAGCTTTTCAGTTTAATCAAGTCCCATTTGTTTATTTTTGTTGTTGTTGCAATTGCCATGGCAGTCTTCTTCATGAAGTCTTTCCCCAGGCCAATATCTTCCAGTGTTTTTCCTATGCTTTCTTGGAGGATTTTTATTGTTTCATGCCTTAAATTTAAGTTCTTTACCCATCTTGAATCAATTTTTGTGAGTGGGGAAAGGTGTGGGTCCAGTTTCAGTCTTTTACATGTAGACATCCAGTTCTCCCAACACCATTTATTGAATAGGGAGTCTTTCCCCCAAGGTATGTTCTTGTTTGGTTTATTGAAAATTAGGTGGTTGTAAGATGTTAGTTTCGTTTCCTGGTTTTCAATTCGATTCCAAGTGTCTATGTCTCTGTTTTTGTGCCAGTACCATGCTGTCTTGAGCACTATGGCTTTGTAGTACAGACTAAAATCTGGTATGCTAATGCCCCCAGCTTTATTTTTATTACTAAGAACTGCCTTAGCTATACGGGGTTTTTTCTGGTTCCATACAAAACGCAGAATCATTTTCTCCAAATCTTGAAAGTATGATGTTGGTATTTTGATAGGAATGGCATTGAATAGGTAGATTGCTTTGGGAAGTATAGACATTTTAACAATATTGATTCTTCCAAGCCATGAGCATGGTATGTTCTTCCATTTGTTAATATCCTCTGCTATTTCCTTTCTCAGGATTTCAGAGTTTTCTTTATAAAGGTCCTTCACCTCCTTTGTTAGGTATATTCCTAGATATTTCATTTTCTTTGAAACTATGGTGAAGGGAGTTGTGTCCTTAATTAGCTTCTCATCTTGACTGTTATTGGTGTATACAAAGGCTACTGATTTGTGGACATTGATTTTATATCCTGAAACATTACTGTATTTTTTGATGACTTCTAGGAGTCTTGTGGTTGAGTCTTTGGGGTTCTCTAAGTATAAGATCATGTCGTAAGCAAAGAGGGAGAGTTTGACCTCCTCTGCTCCCATTTGGATTCCCTTTATTTCCTCGTCTTGCCTAATTGTATTGGCTAGAACTTCCAGCACTATGTTGAAAAGTGAAGGTGACAGAGGACAACCTTGTCTGGTTCCAGTTCTAAGAGAAAAAGCTTTCAGTTTTACTCCATTCAATAAAATATTAGCTGTGGGTTTGTCATAGATAGCTTCAATCAATTTTAGAAATGTGCTACCTATGCCTATACTCTTCAGTGTTCTAATTAGAAAAGGATGCTGGATTTTATCAAATGCTTTTTCTGCATCTATTGAGAGGATATGTGATCTTTATTTTTGCCTCTGTTAATATGGTGGATAATGTTTATGGACTTGCGTATGTTAAACCAGCCTTGCATCCCTGGGATGAAGCCTACTGGATAATGATGAATGACTTTTTTGATGATAAGCTGTAATCTATTGGCTAGGATTTTGTTGAGAATTTTTGCATCTATATTCATGAGTGAGATTGGTCTGAAATTCACCTTTTTGTTTGGATCTTTTCCTGGTTTTGGTATCAGGGTGATGTTTGCTTCATAGAATGTGTTGGGGAAGATTCCTTCTTCCTCAATTTTTTGGAATAATTTCTGCAGCACAGGAATAAGCTCTTCCTTGAAGGTTTGATAGAATTCTGGATTGAAGCCATCTGGACCAGGGCATTTTTTGGTTGGAAGATTTTTTATTGTTTCTTTGATCTCGGTGCTTGAAATTGGTCTGTTCAGGAGCTCTATTTCTTCCTGGGTAAGTCTAGGGAGAGGGTGAGATTCCAGATATTGATCCATTTTCTTCACATTGTTAAATTTCTGGGCATAGAGTTTCTGGTAGTATTCAGAGGTGATCTCTTGTATCTCTGTGGGATCAGTTGTTATTTCCCCTTTATCATTTCTGATTGAGGTTACTAGAGATTTTACTTTTCTATTTCTCATTAGTTTTGCCAATGTTTTATCTATTTTATTTATTTTTTCAAAAAACCAACTCCTTGTTTCATTAATTTTCTGAATGATTCTTTTGTTTTCAATTTCATTGATCTCTGATTTGATTTTGGATATTTCTTTTCTTCTACTGAGTTTAGGCTTAGATTGTTCTTCTTTTTCCAATTCCATAAGATGGCTTGTGAGATTGTTGATGCGCTCTCTTTCTGTTTTTTGAATGTAGGCATCTAAAGCGATGCATTTTCCTCTCAAAACTGCTTTTGCGGTATCCCACAGGTTTTGGTAGCTTGTGTCTTCATTGTTGCTATGCTCAAGGAAGTTAATGATTTCCTGTTTTATTTCTTCCTTCACCCATCTGTTATTCAACAGAAGATTGTCTAATTTCCATGCCGTTGTCTGGGGTCGAGCATTTTTGTTAGAGTTGAGTTCTACCATTAGTGCCTTATGGTCTGAGAAGATACAAGGTAAAATTTCAATTCTTTTGATTCTGTTGAAAGAATTTTGCTTCATAGAATGTGTTGGTGAAGATTCCTTCTTCCTCAATTTTTTGGAATAATTTCTGCAGTACAGGAATAAGTTCTTCCTTGAAGGTTTGATAGAATTCTGGAGTGAAGCCATCTGAACCAGGATTTGTTTTATGTCCCAGGATATGATCAATTTTGGAGAATGTTCCATGGGGTGATGAGAAGAATGTATATTCTTTATCTTTGAGATGCAGTGTTCTATATGCGTCTATCAAGTACAGTTGTTCTAGGGTCTCCATTTAAATGTCTTATATCTTTGTTTAATTTCTGTTTAGAGGATCTGTCCAGCTCTGTAAGAGGAGTGTTAAAGTCCCCTGTTATTATGGTATTGTCAGATATCATATTGCTCAGACTGAGTAAGGTCTTGTTTGAAGAATCTGGGAGCATTTAAATTGGGTGCATAAATATTTAGAATTGAAACATCTTCTTGTTGTATTTTTCCGTTGACCAATATAAAGTGACCATCTTTGTGTTTTTTGACTTTGGTTGCTTTAAATCCACATGAATCTGAAAATAAGTTTGCAACTCCTCTTTTCTTCTGAATTACATTTGCCTGAAAAATTGTCTTCCAACCCTTGACTCAGAGCTTTAATTTGTCTTTTGAAGCCAGGTGTGTTTCTTGCAGACAGCAAATGGATGGCTTGTGTTTTTTAATCCAGTCAGCCAATCTATGTCTCTTCAGTGGGGAATTCAAGCCATTGACGTTTATTGAGATAATTGATAAGTGTGGTAGTATTCTATTCATCTTATTTTGTGAGAGTACATTGCTTAGTTTTATCCTTTGCATCAGTGTGGAGGTTAGGTTCTGTCCTTTGATTTCTGAGTTCTTACTTTGCTGCTGATCCATTGTGGTGGTCAGTGTGCAGAACAGGTTGAAGTATTTCCTGTAAAGCTGGTCTTGTTGTGGCGAATTTCCTCAATGTTTGTATATCTGTAAATGATTTGATTTCTCCATCAATTTTGAAGCTTAGCTTGGCAGGGTACAGAATTCTGGGCTGGAAATTGTTCTGTTTAAGTAGATTAAAGGTAGATGACCATTGTCTTCTTGCTTGGAAAGTTTCATTACAGAAGTCTGCGGTCACTTTGATGGATTTGCTCCTGTAGGTCAACTGGCGCTTACTCCTGGCAGCTTGCAGAATCTTTTCTTTTGTCTTGACTTTGGACAGGTTCATCACAATGTGTCTTGGAGAAGCTCGGTTAGAGTTGAGGCGACCTGGGGTCCAATATCCCTCTGAAAGCAGTGTGTCAGAATCTTCGGTGATATTTCGGAAATTTTCTTTTATAATATTCTCTAGTATGGCTTCCTTTCCTCTGGGGCATTCTTCTTCCCCTTCTGGGATTCCTATAACTCATATGTTGGAACGCTTCATAAAGTCCCATAATTCTGACAGTGAATGTTCTTCTTTCTCTCTCTTCTTTTCTGCCTCTTTTACTATCTGAGTTATCTCAAGAACTTTGTCTTCTACCTCTGAAATTATTTCTTCTGCATGGTCTAACCTGTTGCTGATACTTTCCATTGCATCTTTAAGTTCCCTAATTGACTGTTTCAGTTCCTTCAGCTCTACTATATCTTTTTTATATTCTTCATATCATTCATCTCTTATTTGATTCTGTTTTTGGATTTCCTTTTGGTTATTTTCTAGTTTATTAGCAGTTTCCTTCATTGTTTCCATCATTTCTTTCATTGTTTTCATCATGTGTATTCTAAATTCCCTTTCTGTCATTGCTATCATTTCTTTATAGGTGGAATCCTCTGCAATAACTACCTCATAGTCCCTTGGCAGGGTTGTTCTGGACTGGTTCTTCATGTTGCCTGGAGTTTTCTGCTGATTCTTCCTCATGAGTGATTTCTTTTATCTGTTTCCTTGCCCTAATTTTCCTTTCACTTCCTCTTGCTCTTGAAGTTCTCGTGCCTGGTGCAGGGCAGGCTGGTTCACTACTCCCAGCACTCCGTCCACCTTGCGTACCCCTTGCACCTCCAAGGGGGACAGCACCCAGGGACACCCCGGCTCAGAAGGTCAGAAATACTGTAAATATGTCTATATAATGTAAAAATATCATGTGGCAGAGATTAGGAATAAGGACTGTTTCTAAGTAGCAAGTAAAAATTCAATTTGACTTAGTTTGACCCACTGTTGAAATGGCTCTTAAATTTAAAAGGCAAGAAAGATGTGAAGATGAAGATTTGGGAAAAGCAGAGAGAATGCTGAGCTGAGGAACACCTGGTGTTAGGAACTTTCATAACTTTTCTGTCCCTTTTCCCTGTTTATTTTTAGACATTGACTTTCCTCTATTTCAGTGTGAAGTGTATTGCTCTGTGGTCCAGAAAACACTTCACAGAGAGCTCTTGAATTCAGCAGTTTATAATGTAAGCCAAATTTAGGCCTAGAAATTTGAGGGGGAGGTCCTTAAAGTTCACGTTGGGTTAGAGTCCCAGAATTCAGAGAATATGTCTGCAGTGTACTAACATGATTGTGCCCACAGAGCTCACCATGGATAGCGTCCACAATTTAAAATACGTGATGGGGAGAGAATCCATAGATGGTCACTGTACAGGATTAGATATTATTCACTGAGGTTAAAAAAAAAATTAACTATTTCAGCTATCCTTCCCTTGGGTATTTAGGTCACTTCACATGACTGTGCTAATTTTGTTGATTAATGAAAGTCCAAGGTTCTTTTTTTTTTTTTTTTGTAGAGTAGAGACAGAGTCTCACTTTATGGCCCTCGGTAGAGTGCTGTGGCCTCACACAGCTCACAGCAACCTCCAACTCCTGGGCTTAAGCGATTCTCTTGCCTCAGCCTCCCAAGTAGCTGGGACTACAGGCGCCCACCATAACGCCTGGCTATTTTTTGGTTGCAGTTTGGCCGGGGCGGGTTTGAACCCACCACCCTCGGTATATGGGGCCCGCGCCTTACCGACTGAGCCACAGGCTCCGCCCAAGTCCAAGGTTCTTCGTAGTTTCTCTGAGTTCAGAAACTTGAGCAATGGCCTCTGAAACTCCTTGCCTCTGCCTTGGTTCTTTCTTATCCATTTCTCATCCTGTCAGTCATCACAGGAAGCTCAGGATTTTCACATTTTTGGCAGTGGAGGTAGGATCCATGGGCACAAAGCTGGGTGTGAGGGGTATGCGGGTAGGAGACTGAATCTTTGCAGAAGTTTGTACACGGAGTGCAGTTGGCAGGGAAGGCAAGGTGCTGGGGCAGACACCCCACCCCACCCCGGCGTCAGTGCCCCAGCTCTGTCCTCCTGCCCTCCCCTGGCTGGTTAGGAGGATGGAACGTGTCTCTCTGTCACACGCAGATCATCCCACCTCCCACCCTCTCCAACCCCCTGGGCTCTCATTTTCTACCCCAAGCACTTACTAATTTATTTACCTAACAATGTCAATTTCTCTTTGCAGAAAGGAATTTTGATGACTAAGATGTTCTCATTTTACATTTATAGAACCATCCACTTCAATAGATTCTAATGTGCTGCTTTAGTAATCTGGGTTCCAAACCGAGGTTTCCAGTCTGTTTGACATGTTAGTACATGTATTTTAGTCAAGTATCTCCTGCAGGTCTTCATGAGAGGTGTTATGAAGGTGATGGGGGAGTGCAATTGAACTTAAGCAGAGTACACTGTGCTTTGTGTGTTGAGAGAGCCTGTCACTTCAGGAAGGACCAGAGAGTCCCTTGAATTTCTGCTGTCAGTGAAACCTGTTAGAAAAGAGAGGAAAACTAGACGAGATACAGAGGAATCTGTTTGCATTTGAGAAGCTGGTGCTGCTGTGGGGACCACTCAGCCTTCAGAAGTGGGATCCTGATGAGGGAGGCATGGGGTGTGGTGTTAAGTAGGTCATCTATTTCTAGTGAGAGGTCGTTCCAAAATAAGCTGCAGCTCCCGGAGGGGGCCCTGATTTGCCTCTTCTTGGTTAGGCTTGACTGTAACAAAATGCTGGTGATGACTCCAAAGCTCCAAGAGCAGCTGGTTACACTTCTGTAGCACAATTTATGAAGTACAATGGGAATTAATGGGAAAGAGGGAGGTACTGCCCAGAAGTCAAAGACATCTTCATGGAAGAATGTTTCACTTTGGTTTTGAAAAATGGGTATGAATCAAACAGATGGAGACAAAGATTTTTTTTTTAAAGAAATATCTAGAAATAAAATATAGAGGAATGAACATTCGAGTGGTGTGGAGAATAGGGAAGTGTAGAACTTAGCTAAGCATTGGTTGCAAATTAGGAAGTTAAGAGAGATATTTAGGCCAGGCCACAGGTGGCTCCTACCTATATTCCTAGGATGGTGGGAGGTCAGGGTGGGAGGATCCTTGAGCTCAGGAGTTCCAGACCAGCCTCAGCAAGAGTGAGACTGGTCTCTACTAAAATAGAAAAACTATCACACACTAGACACAGTGGCATGTACCTGTATCACTAGACACGGTGGCATGTACCTGTACTCCCAGCTACTCATTAGGCTGAAGCAGGAGGAGCCCTTGAGGTCAGGAGTTAGAGGTGGCAGTGGCTGTGATGATGTTATAGGTTAGCGGGGGTGAGACTCTGTCTCAAAAAACCACAATCATCTTACAAGGGTACCTGTGAAACTTAGTAAATGTAGAATATAATTGTCTTAACATGATAACTAAGAAAATGCCAGGAAGGCTATGTTAACCAGTGTGATGAAAATGTGTCAAACTGTTTATAAAACCAGTGTATGGTGCCCCATGATCACGTTAATGTACATAGCTATGATTTAATATTAATTAAAAAAAAAAAGAGAGTGAGAGAGAGATTTGTCCAAGTTATTTTATAGAGATTTTAAATATCATGTAATAAAGTCCTAATAAACATTTTTGAGCAGGGAATGCCATGATTGCCCTGTCAGAATACCTGGAATTTAACTTGCTCCTAATATGGTTCATTAAATGTAGGAAATAATCATTATGAAATATTTTAAGAACACACAGTGTGGCTTGGAAATTAGCTAACTAAATGTTTTTTTTTTTTTTTAAATCCTCTTATTTGGTTGAACAAAAGACTGATTCTTTTTTGAAACTAAACTGTAATACCAAAAAGGCTATATATGTGGAAACTTAATATTTTTTCATAATTCAATTCATCCTCTTTTTTTTTTTTTTTTTTGGAGAGACAGAGTCTCACTGTACCGCTCTCAGGTAGAGTGCTGTGGCATCACACGGCTCACAGCAACCTCTAACTCTTGGGCTTACGCGATTCTCTTGCCTCAGCCTCCTGAGCAGCTGGGACTACAGGCGCCCGCCACAATGCCTGGCTATTTTTTTGGTGCAGTTTGGCCGGGGCTGGGTTTGAACCCGCCACCCTCGGCATATGGGGCTGGTGCCCTACTCACTGAGCCACAGGCGCCGCCCATCCTCTTTTAATTAATCTTTTAAGTTGCTTATTGGTCAAATGTCTCATGCCGGGATAATTCACCAACTTTGTTTTTGGAGCTGGTGCTCCATAATTCAAGTTGCCAGCAACCTTACGTTTTCTCTGTTAAGTACAAAGTTACATGTGTACATTTATATAATCTTAATTTGGTTGTTTTGGGTATAATTTTTATTATAGCATAATATACATACAGTAAGATACCTTTTTTTTTTGCAGTTTTTGGCCAGGGCTGGGTTTGAACCTGCCACCTTCGGTATATGGGGCCGGCGCTACTCCTTTGAGCCACAGGTGCTGCCCAGATACCCTTTTTATTTAGCATAAATTAACGATAGTCCCTATGTTTACAGAGAGCTGAAGTATACTTTTTTGACCTTCAGAAGGTGACATGAAGAGAGTAAGGTGATACCTCCAGACATAGCTGTATAATCACTGCCCAGCTCAGGATGTAGACATTGCAAGGGAAGCCCAGATGCCTTCTCGTTCCTTCTCCCAGTCACCAACCTTGCCCCACAAAAGTAACTATTACTCCTAGTTCTATACAATGAATTCTTTGAGCTTCACATATACATGGAATCATATCTGATGTGTTTTACTTGGTTTCTTTCATCCAATGGAAACATGTAAATTTCACCTACGTTGTTGTATGTAGCCGTAGTTAATTTCATTCCTTTTCTGTCTTTTTTTCTGTATGTTATGTCATTGTAAGGATATAGCAATGTTTACTTTTCTATTTAACCATAATACTATTAGTTGTATTTAATATTTTTCCAAATATTAATATTAATAAAGCTGTTAAGAACTGTCTCATGTCTGTGTCTTCATACATAGCTGTGCTCATTTATGTTTGTGCATGTGTACATTTATGATGTAGCTGAGAATGGAATTATTGGGACATACGCGTATGTTTAGTCTTAGTTTAACTTGATTATTTTTATCTACACTGTTGAGGGGTTATTCAAGGATGTATTTGCTACCATTCTGGTAGAACAAAAGTGACTGTTTTTCTTGCTCTGTCAACATCACTGATAATGATGTATTCAACATCTGTTTTTAAGACATTGCAGAAAATTCATACATGCGTATGGAACTAAACCCAGCAAAATAAAATGATTTCATTAAAGTCCTGTGTAAAAGAAGAGATTTAGAAATAGAACTCAGAATATGCAAATCCTCAAGTCATCATAAAATTTCACTTTATGAAATGGAATTAAAAGGCAAAATATTCTGGTGAGATGGGCATAGCTTAGGTATCAGGGTAAATAGCTGGATTCCTGGATTTTTCCACTTAATGTCAGAAACTTTGAAGAGTCTGAGACTTTAGTTACAAGCTAAGAATTTAGCCTGCTCAAGTTTCCCAGGTGTTGGTAGGGGTTGAAGGACAGTTTACGATGTATACAATACAACTAGCCAGGGCATCCACATCTTTGGGCTATTTCCCCTAGCCTGGATATTCAAAAGGTGACATGAAAAGAGTTAGGTGACACCGCACACACAGTAGATTGCCTCTCCATAAGAAAAGTCCTGAACTTAAGGAATACATGTCTTTTATAACGGTCAGTAGGCATGCCTGCTCTTTGCTGCAGATGGAAACAATATCTCTATCTTTCATGAATGCAAAGAGCTGAAATATTTTGCTTTAGAGGGAGATACATCTCTGTTTTCAAAAAATATGACCTGTATAAATATCCTAGAAATTATAATTAGGAAGGAAAGGCAGCCAGTACTTTGTTCACAAGATAGCAAAATATATCAGACACAGAGAGAATCCATCCCCCACCAAATATCTACCCATTACTTTTACACTGTCTGGGCTTGTGGCAAATTGCCCCATGCATACACTACTCTGTTGGCAACTCTGACTTATACAGCAGGCTAGGATGGAGACAAAGGCTGTTCAATTTATCTCCTATAGAATTTACTTAAGGCTACAATTAAATGGATTCCAGGCAACAAGATGAGATCAATCTATAGTATTGACCTCAACTGTGCCCCAGGGATAATGGATCCAACAAGGTCTGAACTTATATATCAACCAAGCATTAGAAAAAAGAAAAAAGCATCCCGCATAGAAATGGTTAGGGAAGAATCTCAAATGTTCAAAAGTGACTATATAACACGCTAGCTCTTTTGTCCTGATAATTACACTACAAGTACCTAAGAAAAGATGATCTATTTCTGGAGACAGTCATATTCAGTGATCAACTATCTTACCAAGGAGTGTGGCCCAAGAAGTGATATGGATGGAAGAGTCAGAACAGTTTGTCCCTACTTTGAGGAGGCTATTCCAATGCTAGACAATACCCGATCCCTATGATGTTAGGGCTCAAGGTAGGTCCACTGAATACCTTGAATATCATTTAATCATTGAGTAGATTTTGCAATAAGAAACCAATCTTTATGAGTCTGCAAATGGTTATAAAAGATGAATACATGCATATATTAAAGGACACCATGGTGTGATCAGAATTAGTTTTTCCCATTGGAAGAGGAGAACTGTTACTTGAATGGACATCACCTATTTACCCTGAGAGGGGATCAAATCTCCAATGTAGGGATTCATCCTGGAGTGGATGAGGGCAGCACACTGTACAACGTAGTTTCTCTCACCCCCAGACAAAGGGATCACCTTTTGGCAAAAGTGATGTCTGGCATAGAGTGATAGACTCTGATCAGAAACAAAGGGTCCTTGTCTTTGTGCTGGGGCTATGATGGTGGGTATGTTGTCATTTACAGCACTGCTGGCCCCTAGCAGCAGTGGTGGCAATCTGGGTGGTGCAGACTCATTCAGAAACTTTATTCCTGTTGGCTCCATCAGACAACAAGCCCTTCCAGCAGGCATCTGCACAAGCACTCTACTTGGTTTGATCAAAACCAGCAAGTTGTTGCCACATTTTCCAGCCCCAAAGGAGCTGGCTTTAACTGTCCAATAGTTTTTCAAATAGGACAAAAAAAAAAAAAAAAAAGTTCAGCCATTGGCAATAGCCCAAGAACCAGGAAAAACAAAACAAAACAAAACAAAAATGTATAGCAAGGTTCATTAATGGGAATATTGGTCAGAGCTATAAGGACAGTTTTGGGTTTTGTACACTGAACATAGTCGCCACATCCACTTTCAAGAAGTGCCTAGCCCCTTTGACCCACCATGAAAATTTTAGAATAGTTGATTCACCAGTGAACCAGGATCAGACATTTAGGAGAATCTGTATGAATCAAGGCCTCTACCAAGGCAGTGGCTATGCTTCAGATGGTGCAGTGAAGAATAAATTTGCCCCCAGGGAAAATTTATATATAAAGCTGAAGCCGGCTGGGAGTAGGTCAGGTGTTTCCTCGAAAATCCTATTTTCCTTTAACAAAGAGTGTTGGGCCTTTCTCATGTATTTTATGATTAAATCTGCATTGACCCACTCCAAAATGGAGGCCCTGGGCTAGAGACTCACAAGACCACGTGGGTTAGAATCTAGTAGCAAGTGGGTAGTTGTTTCCCAAAGTATTTTACCTGGTAGCTGTGTCTGGCTGGCAAGTCTAAGACTCAAAGGGATGCCTCTAGATGGAGGTTTCCTCTCTTTGCTTCTGCCTCCAATCAGTACAATCTTCTATCACAGGGACTTGTAGCTCAGAGGGGTCTTTAGGTTTGTGGGGCCTTGAAGGTACAAAGGATAACACAGCTTGCTAAACAGCTTTCAACTCAGAACTATTCAAAGATGCTAGTTTTCAACATGGCTGACTTATAGGCCCAATTAGAGTTCTCAAGCGAAGCAGGTCTTGTTCAGTACCCAAGGGTTCAACAGGTACTGGACCTCCTTTATCTTCATTGGGTACTGAACAAACAGATTTTCATTGATTGTAGAAATGTAAGGTACCAAGGAGAATTCTTTCTTTACATTTAGCCATTGCAAAATTTAAGAAAGTTTCCAAACAATTCTGGCTTTTGACCTCCTTCTTTAGAACATAGAGATATAGTAAAGTTTGGAGGAGCAGTGTTTAAAATGCCTATAATTGGTGAATAATAGGTGCTCAAAAGTTGAGCAGAAAAATTATTCAGCAAAGAGAAAGTTTATAAAAGTAGTAAAATATCGTCATGGATTAGAATTCAATATTGTTATCAAAACAACTAATTCCATTCCTAGCAATATAAGTTTATTATTTCACCCATGATTTAGAGATATGTTAAAATGTCTTTCTCTTAAGTCCTGAACTTCAAAATTTTTTCTTAAATAACAATATAGATTTCCCTACTTGTATATATGTTTTAGTTAAAATGTACAAGCTTACATACACACTCATACTCATGTAAAATTAGGCAGCACTCAAGATGATTAAAACATAAAAATCAATCCTTACTTTCTAGATTTAGTTGGTTTGGTTGGGAACTACCATAAATGTATATGCAAGTGTGTATATCTTTATTTGTTTATTTATTTTTTGCAGTTTTTTTTTTCTTTTTTTTGGCCAGGTCCAGGTTTGAACCCACCAACTCTGGTATATGGGGCCAGTGCCCTACTCCTTGAGCCACAGGCGCCACCTGTGTATATCTTTCTCTTTATGAAAATCAACATGTTGTTCAGGAACAATGCCTTTTTTAACTACTAAACTGTTAAAGCTATTCTCAGTTCCTCATAATCATTTATTCAATTCATTCATTCACTCACTCATTCATTGAGTATAACAAGGTATCCTTCACTCTACCAGAAACTTGAGAGAATGATTAAGTGATGTGAGCAATAATTTTTCACTGACCATAATCTAGTATATAATTATGACAAATAGTCCATTGTGAAGCCAGGAAAAGGTTAAGTGCAAAATAAAGTTAAAGAGAAATGATGGATTAAGTGATCTAGATAGGACAGAAGATGCTACAAACAGAAGGTTGAATTTAAGGAAAAATGGGATTTGCAAAAGACAGAGGTTTAAATATTTCAAGTAGAGATAAACATAACATAGCTCAGGAGGCATGCAAAAATAGAAAATGAAGATTTGTGAGGATGACATCTCGGCCTTAGGACAACTGTTGTCACTGTACTGGCCTAGCTTTTACATCCTTCGGATTATTGGCAAAACCATAGTTGACCCAGATATGAATTTAGAGAAGGCCATGAGACAGATATTTAATAGATTGTTAATAAATACTTACTTATAAGATTGATTGTCAGGTTGAGTAATTATTAGCTATTTAATATTTGTACTCCCTTTCCATTAAGTGGTGTTGCCCTAGGAAGTGGCTGGTCAGCCTGTAACTATGTTTTTTCAGTTCCCAACCAAACTTTTTACATCTAAGAGGGGACAGGTTATTATTTCCTACCAGTGGAAAGTGAGGAGCGTGATGTGTGTGTATTACTTTCAGACTGTTCAGAGGTGGCTAAGAAGTAAGTATGGTTGCCTGTGCCTCAAGTAATCGATTTCTCCATCTGCTACTTTAACAGAAGATTTCAGGGTCCTACAAAAAGGCAGAGGAATAAGATACTACCCCTGAGTTTCTGAATGATCACAGGTCTATGGGAGCAAGAAATAAATACTGTCGTACTCAGCCACTGACGTTTCAGAGTTTATCTCTATGTACAGCGGGTAGTTAATGTATCAATACGTTTATCTCAATTTACCAAGCAACAAGATGTTAATCATCATAATAGCCAAGCACCACTTCTAAGTTTTCCTTTGAGAGAAGCCAAAATTTGACTTAATTTGATTCATAAGGCAAAATTAAAAAAATTCATTCTCTGAAAGTCAGTGTTCTATAGCAAAAAAACACTTTTTTTAAGAGAAATAAAATATATGTGTAGAAGCAAATAAGAGCCTGTACACTAAGAAAGCCAGATCCCAGCCTTAGTATCTGAAGAAGGACGTGCTGATGATTGTAAGCACGGACAATGAAGGGAACTTCGCCAACAGTGTTTATTTCAAACTGCGCCAAGGAGCCTTGGGATGCATTTCCTTTTTACAGCCTCATTCTAGGTAGAGTCCCGTGTCTTTCAGCAGACAATTCAGCTGCTTCAGTGGATTTTATTGCTTCTCTCTAAGTTTGTCAAGTTGTCCTTTGCCTGCAGCACCAGGTAGGCTGGGTGGGGAGGTAACTTCCTTGCTTGGCATCACCCTGCTGCCCTGTGCCACCCCACGCACTCGGTGTGGAGACTGCTCCCAAGGACTGTTGCAACATCTCCAGATTGAAATGTGACTCAGCTTTGATTCTCCTTGGCTGAGGTAGCATACCCCGGGTTCATCATTCCAGTGCATCTTTATGTTCTAAACACTTGGGGGATTATTTATATTACAGGTTGAGTACAGATCCAAAATGTTTAGGACAGGAATTAAATATGAAATTCTTTATTTTTTAAAAATTGTGGAACATTTGAGATGTCATAGGTATAGGGCACAAGTCTAAACACAAAATTTATTTACATGTCATAGATACTTTATCTGCATAGCTCGCAGGTAATTTTATAAAATATTTTTAATAATTTTATGCATGAAAAACGGTTTTGATTGCATTTCGACTGTGACTTATCAGGTGTGGAATTTCCCACTTGTGGTATCGTGTTGTGTTCAAAAAGTATCAGATTCTCCGGTATTTCAGAATTTGAATTTTTGGATTATGGATGCCCATCTTGTACTGGTAAGCAGAGCTGATTTTCAAATGTTGTGCTCTGCTCTCACTCTCTCTGTCATTTCTTTTTCTTTCTCTCTTTCTGGCACTTACCAGTGATGGCTGAAACTTTTTAGTATCTGAAAAAGCATATGTTTTTAGCTAATGTGGCATATGAAATGTAGACATAAATTTACAAATCTACAATATTGTCTTTATTTTTTATTATAGAGACAGAGTCTCACTTTATTGCACTCGGTAGAGTGCTGTGGTATCACACAGCTCACAGCAACAGCTCACAGCAACCTCCAACTCCTATGCTTAGGAGATTCACTTGCCTCAGCCTCCCGATTAGCTGGGACCACAGGCACCCACCACAATGCCTGGCTATTTTTTGTTGCAGTTTGACCGGGGCCGGGTTGGAACCCACCACTGAGGCCAATCCACTGAGCCACAGGTGCCACCCGGACAATATTGTCTTTAATTTAGAATTGTAATATGTTCTAGACTAAATACATATTTTAATTAGATCCTAAATGTTAACTGCCTTCTAGACTACTATGTAGGTGTAAAGTACTGGTTTTAAAAAAAGAAACATGCTTCAGTTTGTAGGTCTCTTGTAAATAATAGGCATTTGTAGATTAATGAGAACAATGTAGAATTTTCTTTTTTTTTTTTTTTTTTGGAAATCAGTTATCTAAGATTTTATTTCAAGGAGCTAGATAAAAAGTAAATCATATTCAAATCAAGTACATAGAAGAAAATAAAAGATCATGAATCAATGAAGAAGATAATTATAGCTATATAAAAATTCAAAGTGGGGTTTTTAAAAAGATTAATAAAATGTTAAATTCTTAGAAAGTCTAAACAAGAAAACAAAAAGAGAATATACAAATTGCCAATACCAGGACTGAAGAAAAGAACATCACTTTAGATCCTGGAGATACTAAAATTATAACAAGCAGATATTATAAACTATTTAAGGACAATAATTATATATTTTGATAATATGATATAGACATATTTTTCCAAACTCTTACCAAAACTTAAAAAAAGACAGAAAATCTGAATAATCCTTTGTTGATCTAATTGAATTCATAATTTAAACTTTCTTACAGGCACTTGTAGGTCCAGCTACTCAGGAAGCTGAGACGAGAGACAAGCTCAAACCCAACAGTTGAGCTATGATTCCATGACTCTCAACCCAGGGCAACAGAGTGAGACTCTATCTCAAAAACAAACAAACAAATGAAAAAAAACTTCCCTATGAAGATAATACCTGCCCAGATGGCTTCACTGGTGATTTTTACAGAAAATAGTTATAGAAAAAATAATATTGCGATCGCTCGCAATGGCTCCCTGTGGCCCACAGCCAAACACTGTTGGCTCTGTCTGGCTCGGTGGCTCAGACTGGGGCCCTAGACAGCGGCCAGAGTTCTCCACATTCCCGCTCAGGCTCTCCCCAAGGCAGTTCAACTGAGTGCCAAGTCCAAAGACATGGAAACAGTTCACAGAGGTGATGATAGGCAGATTCCACCAGCCAGAGATGCCTGGAGTCCTATCTCCCGGGACTCGTGGTGCCCAGATGCAAGGAAGCTGTTACTCGGCTGCCATCTTGCTCTCCTCCACAAGTTCTCTTTTAAAGAGCATCTAAATTAATAAATATTGAGTGCAGAAACCTGGATAGGGGGTTCTTGTGATTTCTCTCACCATGGCCCATGGTCCTTTCCCATTCTCCAAATGGGATATCATGTCTGGTTTGGAAACTGCAAGCCCCAGGGAGGCCAGATTCCTGTAATTTTCCAGCATCACATCCTTGTGCAGGTCCCTCTGTGTAGAGTCCATCAACATCCACTCCTCCAATGTGAAGTCTACAGTCACATCTTTAAATGTCACTGATTGCTTTGTTTCTTCTATGGGAAGGTGAAGATCTTCATCTGGCTGGGTAACTTCATGACTTCAGGAAATATTTCAGCAACTCTTCATAACATTGTTTTCTTCTGAACCTCAAGGAGACTGTAAGCTCCCTCCAGTCATGGCTGTATCTTAAACACGTTCTTTCTCTCAAAGTCATCTATGAAGTTTGATCACTTCAGAGAGGTCCAACTGAAAAAACCACAGCAGCCATAATCTCTGCCTCTGTGTCCCCCTCTCTGGAAAGAGTGGAATCTTGTAGAGACAGATCTGGTGGCCGAACTGAGGACAACAGAGAGCACTAGCAGAGGAGAGCGGGAACTCTTCCAACAATGGCGCGGGCTCGGCTGGGCCGGCCTCCCTAGAATTTTCTACTGTAAATTCATTCTAGGTAACTTTATGTTAAACTGTTGAAAGATACCGTATCCTTGCCATAAGATCTTAAATGGTAAATGTATGTGCGGTACGTTATAAGTATTTTATTTTGAAAATGTGTATATAGTGCCCCTTTTTATGAAAGATTTGAAGAAAAATAAAAAGACCTGTTGCTACATTAACTTAATGGAAGCTCAAAGGGAAATTAAGAGCAAGTGAGTTTTCTAACTATAGCTAAGCCTAAAGGTAAAAGAATGAAGGTACAATTTGTTTCTGGTCCCAGGAAGCCAAGTTCAAGTTGGCGACGGTATCCCAGAAGCTCCAATGCCACCATCCGGGGCTCCTGGGCCGCTCCAGCTTCTCTGGGAGGAGGCTTCGGGCAAATCACATTTATTTTCCCAGCTTCAGTTTCCTCTTATGTAAAGGATGGGTTTAAAGCTAGGTCATTTCTAATGTATCTTCCAAATGGAAAACTGGCCACTCCATTTGCTGACAGGAACTTGTAAATTTCTGAAAAATAAATCATGAGGATCCGAGTTCAGGATTTGCTAGTTGTTTCCCTGGTCATTATGGTTACGTTCCTGTCTCCTCCAGTCCTTTCACACATGTAACAGTGAAATTGCACTAATAAACCACAGAATATTGAAACATGTGGAAACAAGTATTTTGTTTTAAATGACGTTTCTGTGAATATGGCTTATTTGAAAGAACGGAGGAAAAACAAATCTGTTTAAATTGGCAATAGCAGCAAATAAGGAATAACTCTATATCTGGTTAAGTAAAAAGATCAAACATTGTTGTAATGTAGGAGAAAATCTCAGGTAATTGGTTCTGATCAATCAGAAATAGAAGAAACTTTAAACAGAGAATGATATCTTTCTTCTCTTTTTAATCTCTTTGTGAAAAAGACTACTTGAACAAAAGAAAAGTTTCAAAACTGTAGTATGCAGTTCTTAAACCAAAGTATGGAGGAAATGTTTTTCAGCATCTTAAAACCTGCTTTTATATATATTACAAGTGATACCAAATACAAATGATACTAAACACAGAAATTGATATTTCCCAAATTGGTACTGAAGTAGAGACAAAGTAATGCTATCCGTATCTCCGCATATTTCCTTGAAATTGTGTTTTGCCTCCAGGTTTTCTTTTAAAGCTATTTTGTGTGATAAAGTTTGGGTTTTGACCTTCATGGATGTTTAGTCTGGTGACTACATTTCTGTCTGTAGAATCTTCTTATTTATATGTACTTCTCATGTTTTGAAAAGATGGTACCATTACCTGAGAAGCCCAGAGAAATTCAACTTTGTAAAGTGGGTATGATGATCACAATTCTATTAAATTGACAGATAATCTTTGCATTAGTACTTACAACTTCTTCTGTTCTCTGAAAAGGTCTCTAAATAGTTATTGATGCCATTAAAATATATGATTTTATTTCGGTGTGTAGTTGCTTTGTACTGAATTTCTAAGGAGTTATATCAGTTAGAAATGTTTTTGGTCCTGGGTAACAGAAAGTCTAATTAATTGACTGCCACACTAGAAAAAAATCTTCTTCATTGGGGCCACAATGTTTTATTAAGTCAAGATAGGTGAAGAGGATAGACTTTCACTGGATTAAAGATTTAAACTTAAGACATAAAACTATAAAAATACTAGAAGAGAGTGCAGGGAAAATCCTTGAAGAAATCGGTCTGGGCAAGTATTTTATGAGGAGAACCCCCTGGGCAATTGAAGCAGCTTCAAAAATACACTACTGGGACCTGATCAAACTAAAAAGCTTCTGCACAGCCAAGAACACAGTAAGTAAAGCAAGCAAACAGCCCTCAGAATGGGGCTGCAGGT
Source organism: Nycticebus coucang (assembly GCF_027406575.1). Classification (NCBI taxonomy): domain Eukaryota; kingdom Metazoa; phylum Chordata; class Mammalia; order Primates; family Lorisidae; genus Nycticebus; species Nycticebus coucang. Next base: position 70,919,952 of record NC_069784.1, on the reverse strand, counting down.
TATGTCTCTGACAAAGGTTTAATAACTAGAATCCACAAAGAACTCAAACGTATAAGCAAGAAAAGAATAAGTGATCCCATCTCAGGCTGGGCAAAGGACTTGAAGAGAAACTTCTCTGAAGAAGATAGGCACACGGCCTACAGACATGTGAAAAAATGCTCATCATCCTTAATCATCGGAGAAATGCAAATCAAAACTACTTTGAGATATCATCTAACTCCAGTGAGACTAGCCTATATCACAAAATCCCAAGCAGAGATGTTGGCGTGGATGTGGAGAAAAGGTAACACTTCTACACTGCTGGTGGGAATGCAAATTAATACATTCCTTTTGGAAAGATGTTTGGAGAATACTTAGAGATCTAAAAATAGATCTGCTAATAGTTTTCAAATATGTCATATAACTGAGCATCTTGTCTTAGCAGGAAAACATGCTTACAAGCAGAACTTGCTTTTATCTTCCTTGATTTTTCTCAACAATTTCCAAGGAAAACTCTGCCTTCAAATATGGGATAGTTCATCCAACTGAGGTCTGAGAAAGAAGAAAATTAAAATTGAACAACTTGTTTTTGCAAAATTATTATGTGGACGATCAAGATAATCCTATAACATCTGAAGGGAATAGTTTGAAAACCTTTTAATTATTGTTTCTATATACATTTTGCCTCTGCTATAACATTCTGTCTGTCCATGAAGAAAACTGCTTTCAGCAAAAGCCACACTACTCTACTGATAAAGCTGTTACAGGCCTTTGCTAAACTATCAAAATAATGTTATTAATTTTGTATCAACTATGTTCTCAACACCTTCCTTACCTAGCCTTTGCTGTCATAATTTAAGCATTGGAATATAGTTTCAAGTCTCAAAGGATCTAGCCCATAGGCACTTAAGTATTGTCTTTTCAAATATTCGTTCATCCAGGGATTCTCCAGGATCTAACAAGAGGATTACAGTTAAAAAAAATAAAAATAAAAAAATAAAAATAAATAGATCTGCTATTCAATCCTATAATTCTTCTACTAGATATATACCCAGAAGACCAAAAATCACATCATAACAAAGATATTTGTACCAGAATGTTTATTGCAGCCCAATTCATAATTGCTAAGTCATGGAAAAAGCCCAATTGCCCATTGATCCATGAATGGATTAATGAATTGTGGTATATGTACACCATGGAATATTATGCAGCCTTAAAGAAAGATGGAAACTCTACCTCTTTCATGTTTACATGGATGGAGCTGGAACATATTCTTCTTAGTAAAATATCTCAAGAATGGAAGAAAAAGTATCCAATGTACTCAGCCCTACTATAATGAAACTAATTTGTGGGTTTCATATGAAAGCTATAACCCAGTTATAACCTAAGAATATGGGGAAGGGGGGAGAGGGAGGGGAGGGAGGGAGAGGATGGGCAGAGGGAGGGTGATTGGTGGGATTACACTTGTGGTGCATCTTACAAGGGTACATGTGAAACTTAATAAATGTAGAATATGAATGTCTTAACACAACTAAGAAAATGCCAGGAAGGCTATGTTAAGCAGTGTGATGAAAATGTGTCAAATGGTCTACAAAACCAGTGTATGGTGCCCCATGATCGTATTAATGTACACAGCTATGATTTAATAAAAAAAAAAAGATAGGTGAAGAGACATGTGAGTTATATATGCTTCATAAGGCCCAGGGCTCAAAACCAGTGTAAATTAAATATAGCTCACATGGCAGTTACTGTGTTCATGGTAACCAAAAAATCTCAGGAATGTATGTATTTCTTTCAGCGAATCTGTAAGTTCAGTGCTTATGTTACGGCTTTGTAATGTCTTCATTACATAATTTCTATCTTTGCGCTACCCTGTGCTAAGTGGATGGTTCTCATGCTCAGGGTAAGAAAGAGCAAGATGCTGTATCTCCAAGTATAAAGAAACTTGAAAAAGACAGAGGGCCAAATAAGTAGATTCTGTCAACTGATAGCCAAGAATGTCAATTGAAAATTGTAGTAATATCTCACTGTGTAAAACTGGATCCCAGGCATACCCTAGTTACAAGAAGATAAGTGTTTTAATATTCCATACTCTGTAGAAGAAAGAGGCAAGGGAGAAAGAGGTTAGGAATTCCTACGTGAGTAACAAATTTCCAGGATTTCTTAGAGATATTTAAATGTCCACTTGCCTAAGGATTAGCCAATTGTATTAAAACACTGGGTACCAGAAGACTGCCCACTCCTGCCACTCCTGGTTTCTTCAGTGAAATAGAATCATTAGGGTGTGGGGGTGGGGGTGTGTGTACAGAGGGTGCAAAAAAAAATATGTATATATATACATTTTAAGAAAGAAAAAAAACCCTTAAAATTGTAATACTCAATATATCCAAATAATATTTGTTATATATTGCATCTTGTATCTCTTGTACTTACAAAAATAAAATGTGAAATGACTATTACAATTTTAAAATACTTTTTTCCTTTCTTAAAATATGTATACCTTTTTGGTGCACTGTGTGTGAGAATAGAGAGATCTATCTGTTGATCTATCTATACACATACACATATATTTATGAATATAAAGAGATTATAAGAAATTCTCTCGTGATTATGGAGACTGAGAAATTCCATAATCTGAAGTTAACAAGCTAGAGAATCAGGAGAGCTGAGGCAAAAGGCATTAGAAACAGCAGAGCCGAAGGCAAGCTCCAGCTCAAGTCCAGGTTGAGGGCAGAGACTGATGAACTGGTTAAAGACAGACAAGAGAACAAATTCTCCATTACTGCAGCTTTTTGTTCTACCTAGGCCCATACATATTGGGAGGAAAATCAGCTTTACTCAGTCTACTAACTCAAATGTTAATGTAATCCGGAAACACTCTCAAAGACATACCCAGAATAATATTTCACGTGGTTTACTCCATGTGACTGAGAAGAATTCGCTCAAGCACTCAACTTCCAGAAAGTGGGAAGGTTAATCTGTTAGCTGCAAGTTTATAGCCTCAAATGGGAGTTCTGGCTTCATTAAATGTAGTGCTAATGGAAAAGATGGTACCATTAGGTAAGAAGCCCAGAGTTAATGACTCTAGAGCAAGGACAGCAACATTCCACCTCAGATTGAGAGACATAATTGAGCACTCCTGGGTCGAGTCCTATTCTAGAGGAAACACAATGTAATAATTGGAAATACATAATTAGAGCTTGCCATTAAGTATGGCATAAACAGAGTCTGCTATTATAGGACCTGAGGCTGTCCCCGTCTACTAATAATTGACTAGCACTGCAATGTGGTATGAAAATAGCTTGATTCTGTCTAATAGGGGAAAGGAGACCCATTCATGAGCCTTTTGGAGATCCTTTCTTCTTTAAATCTCAGGATGAGAACCAAACTCTCCATAACTCCAGAATTCACTGTTTTTTTCTTAAGAGGCTAGTTAGATTTTTGTGGCAATATAATTCCCTGGGGTCTTAACAAACTTTTCAAAATTTCCCACGGTGAGTCTGCTTCTTGGGTTTCTTTGAGATCTTGCTAAATAGTTATACAATTATTTTCTTCCTTAAATTATCAATGCATTTTCTAATAATTAGTTGAAGTCATGTATTTGTATAAATATGTTGAATGCTTCTCTAATAGCTCACATGTGAACTCTTACTCAGGATACTCAATTTTATAAATATTTGTGAGGTGTTATAAAAATTACAATGTACAGATAATCAGAATTTTAAAAATAAGATTGTTGGTAGTGACATAATCAATATAAACTTTGATATAAATTTTGAACTGTGATAGGTAACAAAAGAATTGTCTATAAGACGAGATAAATAATATCTCCAAATGGATATTTAAGTTTGTGGTAGACCTGGAATCAAACTTTCATCTTTCAATATATTCAGTACCTTTTAGGAACACATTAGTAATAGCTATTTGGTGAGTATCTTCTGTGTAAGTATTAGAAGCATCTGATTTTGACCCCTACACATATCCAACATGACTGGTCAATTTTAACCCCCATTGTTAGGTAAAGGACAATGGATAAGTTCTTGTATCCCACTAAATAACATTAAATGTATGTAATTACACAAATCAGAATAAATAGGACCTAAAAGATAAGCATAATTGATCATACTAATTCAAGTAATTAAGGGAAAACAGAACAGGAAATTAATTTTTTCTTACATAATACAGATAATTGAGAAAATTTTAACCATTTATTTTTGAGAGTTTTAGTTTATAAATCTCCTGGCTAATGCACTCCAAGCCATAGAGACTTGGTGGTCAGTGCAAATTGTCATAACAAGAAAAGAAAATTATGTTTACTGCTATTAATAATTAATAGCCCATAACAACCAAGGGCCTAGTTAGTACATGTATATGAAATGCTTTGGGTCATTTAATGTCATTGCAATAGAAAATCTCAAAGTTGAACATGCTCTTCCTGTCAATATTAATTTTACTTCATTACTCTATCTCAAAATCACAGTGATTTCCAATCTAAATGGAACAATTTAAATTCTTAATATGAGGCTGGGCATAGTGGCTCACATCTGTAATCATAGCACTTTGAGAGAATGAGGAGGGAGGATCATTTGAGGCCAGGAGTTGAGACCAGCCTTGGCAACGTAGTAAGATTCTGTCTTTAGAAAAAAAGAAGAAAGAGCTGGGTGTAGCAGCTCGGAAGGCCAAGGCAAGAAGATCACTTGAGCTCAAAGTTTGAAGTTTGAAGTTTCAGTGAGCTACAATAATGCCATTATATTCTATCCTGGGCAAAGAGCAAGACTTGGTCTCAAAAAAAAAAAAAGTTCTTAATATGATTTATGACATATACACTATATGTAATGAATTCTAATTATACTATAAAAGGAAAAAATGGCATGGTGGCCTAAGGAAACAAAAATTTTTTGTTTCTCGTTGTTTTACTTTAAAACGTGTTTCTATAGGAACACTTTTTGTGGTTGTGTCTGATGCTGGGAAATTCGGATATTCTGAATAAAATAATAAAACCATGATGTAGAACTACTATTTTAGAAGGGTCCAGAAAGATATTAAGTTTTTTCACTATCTCCCATGTATCACTATACATTGCCTAAACTTTACTGGACCAACAATGACTTTTAGTACTTGTGTAAACACTTTTAGACTCCCAACAGGACTGTCCCTCCTCACTGTGGATGGACAATACTGTCTCACATAGCCAGAGAATAATTTAAAGTTAGGCTAGTTTAATTTCCTTACCTGTTTACACAAGGATTGGCATAGTGAGCCTCAGCTATTCTAAATCTTGGAATTTTGTTCGAGACCATGGAAAAATGAACAAGCCAGCCTGGATTTGCACATGTATGTTTTATTACCAATCTGATCATGACCATTCAGCAGGAGAAATAACAAGTCTACGGTGCCCAAACATTCTTTTGAATTTTAAAGCTAGAGTCAATTCTTTCAACCTCTATTACAATTCCTTACCATCTTTGGCCTTTTGTTTTGGCACAGCCTCCCTTTAAATGCCTTCCCAGTCTTACCTCAAGGTGAATCTAGTGGGAACACAGAAAGTTTTAGCTTTTTGATCTAGTCCTTAGGTCATTTCCATATTTTACTAAAGCTATTAATATTATTATAATTGTTTCATTAATATGATATAGGAAGAGAACAATTTATTAAGTAGCTGGAAGTAGTCATGTGAACAGTTTCAATTCTTCTTGAAAATTAACAATACTTCAATTAACTCTCATTCATTCAAATAAATGCAAATAAATGAAAAACATTTCATAAAATCTGACTTATGTTCCCTCCTGGTTTCGCACTCCCAATTTTTTTTTCCCCCTATCAACTGACATTGATGCCTTTCCTTCCCCCATATAAAAATCCCCAACTGTCTACTGAATTCTCCACCTGGTTACTAACTCTTTGGTAATTAGGTTGAGTAAGCACTTCCTGTACCCAACAGCAACTCGCTAGTGCTGTGTGAATCCCATCGCTGAGGTTTACTAAATGTTATACTCATTTATTCTCATTAGTGCTTGAATCCTCTGAGAACTATAAATTACTATTATGTCATGCAGTCTGACTGAAAGACACGCTAAGACTTCTACTGCTTCTGTACACAGAAAAGAATCAGAACTCCCAGAACATAAAGGGAAATATATTTTGTCATTATTGCAGTGAATTTTGTCCCTTGAGTAAATACGATTTGCAACCACTGCTCTTCTTGCTTTTAAACTATGGAATGCTGTTATTTTAGCTTCATCTTTATCAATTTAGTTAGTTTTGGGTTGTTTAGTGTACCAACTTGTAGTGAATTTATGAACTGTGGTTTATAATTTTCAATAGAAAATGCAGACATTGACATTCAAACAGAATCACATATGCTGCTGTTACTAAAGCAAATACATACATATTCTCCCGACATATTCACAGCTTCATTGGTAACTTTTGCCTTTGCACTTGTGCTGTTTAATAACTTGGAATATATTATTAAAGAAATGTGATGAATTTACTAGATTATTTTTATATCTCAACATACAGTCTTATAATAAAATCTAATATATAGAAAGTCATATTTACAAAGTTACATTTACATTGAAACATTAAACTACTCATATCTGTAGCTATCCATACTTTACCTCAGTATGCTTTGTATTTTTTAACCTTCAATTCTTTTTTTATCATAACACTGTTTTTTCATGGGAAGAAAGCAGGAGTGTGTGTGAGGGGGGTGCGGGGGGGTGGCTTTGAGTCTTTTGATCCATTCCATCTAAATGTGAGAAAACTATTGAGCATAACTGATAAAGTAAATACCACTAAGATTTAAATATTTCAGAGACAGTTTGAAATCTGTTTCATTTACTTAATATGAACTTTATACATCTGTAAACTGGAGATACAATATTTGTGTCATAGAATCATGTTCATAATATAAGTAAAATTTTAACCGCTGATCCTCTTTGTTCTTGATTCTGTGCTAAAATGTTACTGCCTAAAATTCTATCTTTGACCCTAGTTCACGACTTAATTTAATTTAATTAATTAATTTATTTATTTTGTGACAGAGTCTTACTGGTCTCAAACCTGTGAGCTCAGACAATCCACTGGCCTCAGCCTCCCACATGCTGGGGTTACAGGCTTGAGCCATGGTGCCTGGCCCTGAGCTATTTTTTTAGAGACAAGGTCTCACTTTGGCTCTGGCTTAGGCTGGTCTCAAATTCATAAGCTCAGGCAATCTACCCGCCTCGGCCTCCCAATCTTTGCATTTTATAAAATAACATTAGCAACTACTAATAAAGCAGTCAATATTTCCTGTTACTCTTTGGAAATCCCCTAATTCTTTTCACATTTGAAATCTGAGTATTGGCAGTCAGGGTGCGTTGTGTGGAGAACACTATTAGTTTATGTCAACTCCGTGAAGTTTACTTACCATACCTTATAAAGCAGTCCCAACCTCAGAATTTCCAGACTAACTGAACTAGAATGCCTATATTTATCTCCTAAAGCCCAGTAGACCATAATTTTTATTAAACTCATCAATCTCAGGCTCTCTTATAATGACATTGGACGGTGAATGCTGTGATATGACCTGAATACTTAAGAATGTCCAAGTCATTCCAAAGGGAATTGCTGAAATGGAAAAGAATTAGAGTCTCATTAATCAAACACTAAATTCTTAGTACGAGAACTTTGAGTATTGATTGTAATTTGGTATTGGGTTATGAATTAGTAATTGCTTAACACTTACAAAGTCATTGTGTTTGTATGTAATTAGTTAAGATACTGTATTTGGATTAAATAAGAATAACTATATTTTGTGTGTATAAGCCATGTTGTAATAAAGTCTTAATTTCTTGGTTATCTGAACCACTATATTTAAGAAAACATACATGTCATGATGTATGTATTCATTATTATTATTCTAGAATTATTATTATTACGGGCCTTCATTAGACAGGTTTTATACCTTCTTTGTAACTAAGGCAGTCACTTATAAGCTCTGTAGTAGTCATATTAACATTTTAAATCATTTTACTCATTTGTATATTTGCTAAGTTTCAAAAGAATGTCCTGGTTTTCCAGAAAAGTGGCAGCTTGTTGCAATCCAACCAGGTCTACTCAATCCTTATACACCAGTTTTTGGCTGCTCTAAAGGAGAAAAGAACTTGAGGTTTAAAAACATTTACCAAATAACTAAATATTCCTCAAACATATCATCTTGTTTTTGAAAAATAACTTTATAACACAATAAATTCTTATTGCTGAAAGCTCTACATTCAGAGGTGATGCTATTTGTTGACAATTCTTTCACAGTGTAACTAAGGAAAACCAAAACATGATGCAATTCCTGGTTTTAGATATAAAGTTAGAAAAGAAGAAATCAAGAAATGGCATGAGTCTTTCTGTCTGTTCTTTGAATAAGATTTCTTTAAATGATGTGGGATGGAGAATCTACAGAAATGCCAGTTTTCATTCTTAGATTACTATCTTATTATCCTCAGACCCTTCACATTTTTATTAACTTTATGAGAGCAAGTAAAGCGTGGAGATATTTAGATTTCTTACCAGGGTAAAAAGTTATCTTTCTCATTGACCCCTTTGTGAGCAATCCTTATTCATTTATTATGAACTGGCAAGCGTAATTCTCCTGAAGGTGATTCTGGAGGGAGGCCCCTCCTTCAACACTACATTAAAGAACATAGAAAGAGTATTTTTCTGTGCAACACGGTGGGAGAGAATTAGTGACAGCAGAGAAACACGAGTGATTCAAAGAAGACGTGAAGGGTAGTTTGAAGCACACACTGAGCTAATACCAGCAGCTGAGGAGCAGGTGCCGCTGCCGCCATTTGCCACGGTATCTGCGTTCTATCCGTGTGAAACTTACTTTCTGTTCATATTTTCATCTATTCAAGATGAACTTGACTATATACACCTCTGTTCCCACTCATAATACACACTTAAAATATTTATTAATGCATTTAAAAAATGGATTTTTAGCATTACTAGGTTAAAAATACCTAATGTTTAAATCATGGACCTTTTGTAATCTGATGAAAGTTAGTTTCTCCTTCCCTGGAGAAATGTGAATATATATCCACATACTTACATATAATTTTCAAGAGTTTACTAAATCCATTGCAGCCCAGGGTCCCACATTACAGACTGGTGTCTGAGATTACAAAGGTGAACTTGGATTTAAGCATTCAAGACTCACAGTGAACTACTAGCTTTTACTTGTATGCAGTGAAAACAATATATTTCAATAAGCCAGCATTTTCAAAGTGTGTTCTTCAGATGAATAGTTTTGTGTGTATGAAATGTTACCCCAACAGTGTTTTCTTGGCTTCATAGTTAAATAAGCTTTAAAGAAATGCTGAGTTAAACAAAAGTTAATAATTATAAACAACTTTCTCTTGATCAGGAATTCCTCAGAGTCTTTATTCTTTTAATGTATATTTTGATTCTTCAGGGAGGAAAATGAACCCAGAGGGTTTGCAACATATATTTTTGCATGGAATATCTCATAGGCATTTCTCTGAATCTTAAGGATTTGTGAAATGTCACAATGTGCTTTTCAAATCGCATTAGCAAAATTTTTCATTACAGATTCAATCATGTTAGACGGCCCTTGTTGGAACACACGACATCACATTTTGGTTCAGGCATACTGATGTGTTTTAGAAACCTTCAAATGACTTCAGGGGGTATTTATATGTTAAGTGGCACTTGGGTGTAGACTGATCGGTCAGGCACATTTTGTAGTGGTAATAATTGCAATCACGTTCCATTTTAGACAACACAGGAACCGAGTTAAGTGAATGTGAGGACATTCGGAATACATTTGAAGGATTAGACCATTGAATAAGAGTGAAACTATAAATTTATTTCTTGAGAAACAGGTTCAATGTTGTGGCTGGTGTCAGAAGGGAAGGATGGCCCTATGATCAAGCCCCCAAACCCCATTCCAACCACACTGTGTTTCTGTAACTGGTCTTAAGATCCAACCATCTGTGTCTCAAATTAGAGCCAATGTCTTAAATTTACAATTCTACTTATTTGGTTTCCTTGGAATTTTATTATCTGCATGTAAAAAGAGAATTTTATTAGTAAAATAATAGTAATTATTTCTATTAGTAAATCATACTAGTAATGATTAGAATTAGTAATTCTTTCTATTAGTAAATCATACTAATAGAAGAGAATTTTTGGTTTCCTTGGAGTTTTATTATCTGCATTTGTGAGATAGACTACTGTTAGTCTTATTCAGGATCCCCAACATTAAATATATATAATTTAGGTCAATGAGTTTGTTACACTATGGGGATCCATTGGTAAATGGTCTAAGGCAGCCTCACCTAAGTTTATAAGCTTTTTACATGGAATTACTTCATTACTTTTGAAATGGTGAATTAATTCATGGCTTTTAAATTTATTACTTCAGTGACCTGATAAATTTAATGATATTTTCAAAGAACTTGTCTTCATTTAATATCTAAATAGGAGAAGGTAGGACAGAATAAGCGAATGTGTCCAGAAACCTTTGAATACAAGTTTCTACCTCTCTCTCTTAGTCCCTGCATCCGCCTCTGTCCTCATTGCTGGCTCTGTGACACAGACCTCCATATCCATACCCACAGCCACAGTATATCAGGATCTACAGCCTCTATCCCAGCCGGAATTTTGGAAAAAGTAATTACATCCCTTTTATAGATTTTTACCTGTTTACAAATTTCTCTTTAATATAGATATAAAATACATTTGCAAGCAGGAGTTATTCCCAACTTCTAACTTAAATATGTGATTTTAATATCTCGGTTCCCTTATTTCCCAGGAGGTTGCATTCCATTACAGAGTAAGCACACACATATTCTATCAGGACCCATAATTAGAAATGAAATTGCTTTAGAACAGTTTTGTCTGTGGCTGAACCATCTTACCTTTAGTTATGTGCTTGAATGGCTGCCGCCTAATTATCAGCTCTCAACTGAAAATGAGTACCCTGAGCTCCAGCTACTCTGGAGCCTGCACCTCATTTGTTTTTTTTTTCTCATCAGTGAGGCAAGTGTAGCATAAACCTGTGAGACACGAAACTGAGACCGGAGATTCACCACGTTCTGTGGCTACAGCAGGCAGAGTGTTGTGAAAGCAAACACTTTGCTGTCTGTGAAGTTAATGGAATGGAGTTTATAAAAATTAACTATCTCATCAAGAGAAAGAGTTAGTAAATCATACTAATATGAGATTATAAATTAATGAAGAATTAGAATGTAATGAAAAACCCAGTCTAAGTCGATGAAAACAACAATTTTACTTCTCTTTGAGTGATAAAATGTTCTTGGAGTCATTATTAAGAGCTGTTGTCATTGTTACAAAAGTGTATCCAACAGACATTTTAACACTGTAAATTAATAAGATACTAGAAAATAAAGTCTGATATATTTTACGTATGTTTCAATAACATGTGCTTTGAAAGGTTATTTTATGAAAGTCTTTCAGAATTTATGAATTTGGTGGGGAAAAAACAAATGTCCAGATGTTCCCAATTTCCATACCCTTCTTTTAGTTAGCTAACCTACAAAAGATAGATAAGGGTACCATTTTCTTGGTTTATGCCTTATGCTTTGTCAAAGGTTGATGTTCTAAATTCCAGGCATGTGAACCTGACTGAGATCTATATCCTGAGAACCAGAGAATAGGATATAGAGCCTGGAAATCCTGTTGTATTGATTCCTAAGAATGTTCTCCCCGAGGGAATCACCACAGTGTATTTTCAATAAGGGACCATGGAATCTCTGTCTAACTCTGACTTTGTGCATTGCGTTTTTGTAATTGTTGTAAATGCCATTTATATATACCATATTACTGCTCAATGACCATGTTACTCTAGTTTGACTTAATTTGCCAAACAAAAACAAGCATTTAGATAACAGTATAGAGTTTCAATAGTACAAGTTTAATGCTTTCACAGATCAGAAATCAAACATTAATTTTAGCTGCCTTGTTTAATATTTGCCTCTTTTATTCTCCATAATATTACTGCAGATCCTGTCTAAATAAATTTTCTTGTAGCAAGTTATTGATTAGATTTTTAACCTTTGGGAACTGGGTTCTTGTTTTCACATAATGCGTTTCAGCTGAGCTATATATTAATGTCGTCACTGATCATCTGCAAAATCCTCCAGGCATAATTTACGTTTTTGAGAGATGTGTTGTTGAGTAATCTATTGGAAGGAAAATCCATAGTGCAATTACCAAACAATGTGGGTAACCAATTTTTCTTACTTTACATTTTTCTCCATTGATTTCAATTAAACATATTTTTGTCTTGTTGCTTAAACTTTAAGATGGTGCTGTATCTGTATCAACTCAAAGCAGAACTCAAACTTCAACTCAAAGTATGGTAAAGAATTACCACCAAGAAAACGTTAAGAAAAAAGATACTTACAAATATATTTTATTCCAGTGATGGATTTGAGTTTTGGAGGAGTCATGTCTTTGTAAGCTAGGCTGCTTACTAATGTATTTATTCAGTTGTATAAATGAAATACAATTCCTAATTAAAGAGAATAAGGTTGATTTAATGAAAATGTAGCTTCAAAGGAAACAGGCGCACGTGCAGCCATTTCTCTAACTAAAACGCATAGTACTATTGTGTTTCTAGCAAGTAGAAATACTTTCCTCAATCACCAGAGCTAACCATTACTTTCTGAAGTTTTTCTCTTAGATGACAAGATGATTTAAGATCAGTCAAAAATTATATTAAAATAAATCTGTTTACTAAGGCTCACATGTAAATAACCAGAAAGTCTCATCATATGGGTGGGGGGGACTATGGTCCTGCTGCTACAATTTACATTAAATAATTTAAATTGGAACAGCAAAGTGCTAGGTGATAGGAAGGCTTACACTGAACTGACTATAACATTCTCACTGAAAATTATTTATATAGATCTTTATGCTACATTATTTTGACTATCTAAAAATTGCAACTGAAAAAAAAGCAGAAATGAATCGTAGGCTATACTAGGGAAATGAGACATCGGAATGACAACCATTTCAGAAAACCCTGGGGGACAGAGAGAGGTAGTGAGTGATGAGGGCGCCACTTCCTCTCAAGGTGTGCAAATTATTGCACATTGCAAATAGACTGAACTAAAATAATTTTAACAGGAAATAGAAACTGGATGATAGGAACAACAGGTGGGTTGGAAATGATGATCTCTGAATTAAAAAGGCACTGTCTAGAAAAGCTATTAAGGGAAAACCTAGAACAGCCAATCTTTTGATAGGCCACATAGCTATTATCGTGGGAAGATAGAAAACCTCAGACATAAAAATTCACTAAGAGTTAACGTGTGTGACAGATAAAATGAAAAGGATGTAGTGTAAAGCCATCTGTTTTCCAAACACTGCAATGGATGTTATAGCAGATCCATGGAAGGACTCAAGTAGAAGAGACCTAGGTCAGAGGACATTCTCCTCAATCAGGGCAAAGGGGGTGGATCCTAGACCCCAGGGCTAACTGCCTCAAGAAAGAGATGTCAGTTGCTACCGACAGGTGCTGACACAGTTGATTTTAATGTGGAAATACATTCCGGTTAAAGCACAAGTCACCTGATTGCTTTTATGCATCATGTAATGAGGTTTCTGGATGTGATCTGGTCAGGAATTGAGGCACTTAGATTTGAAATTATGCCAACAAGAACTTTGTAACAATCATTCATTACTGTAACTTACCTACTTCATAATTTTGTTGTTTTACATTTTTTTCAAACTGAGGATTTTAAAACAAAAAAACAAAAAAGGAATTAGGAATGATTTAGTGGCTGGAAAAGCACATCTATTTCCTCTGCACAGATATTACATGGAGTAGAAGAGACATCCCAAGGTGGGGCAAAAGAAAATAGATATAAAAGGGAAAGAAAGGCCGGTTCAGGGCTCCCGAGGTAGTAACATGAAGATGAGGCTCTGTGGGACACTGCCTTAGAAATCTATGGCACCCTACCTTAGTGAGACTGCACTTGAGTGGAGAACACGCCACCACCAGGGCCATTCTTCATGTTTCCTGCCTGGCCTCCGGACACCCTGTGTATTTGGGAGAAGTTCCAGCACAGATGGGAAGTGAAAGCCTGACCAACATTCACTCTCTCCACTCCTGGGAGCCAGAACATGAACTTCAGCTAAAATGCTTGGATGCTCCTGTCCATGGCTTTGGATCTGAAGCAGGTAATGCAAGGAAGCAAGAAAGAGCTTAGACTTCATTCTGGAGAGAGTAGCAGAAGCAGCCTGCAGTGTGGTGACCCTTGTGATGGTGGTTCTTCCATGTTCAGGGCCAGACACAGAGAGTGTCAGGAGGGCACCATCCCTCGTAGGCCCACCACCATCCCTTGGTATGATTTTGGCTACACTTTTGTTTCTTAGTCTATTTCAGGTCTCACCTCTTTTCCAAATCTGTTTTTTAAGCCTTCATATTGATTCTGTGAAATACTGCTATCTTTTAAATAATTTCTATTTTCCTTTACATTAACCAGAATGTGGCTTCTTATATTTGCAACTAGTAATTATGACTTGCAGTCAGAATGGGGACCAAAGACCCTATTTCTTGGCAAGGGAAAACATCCCCAGAAAAAGAAGGAAAGAAAAAATAAGCTAAGTGAGGTGGAACAAAGTCAGCTAGTTTACCTTTAAACCAGCCGCTGCTAAATTTGTTATCTGGGCAAGTTTCCTGCTTTTCCTGGAAGCCTGACCTGTTGGGGATACAGCTTACTAACACTCTTGCTGGGCCTATAAGCAATCTGAAGGAATAATGGCCACAGAGGACGCTGTGTGCAAGGCCTAGGAAGAAACATTAACTAGGCCAGTTCCTGCCTATTTAACAGTCAAAGCAAATACCCATTGTGGAGGTTTGTATTTGTCTGGGGCAGAGATCAAGAGAACAGCTTGAAATATGGGTAGGAGGCTTATATCCCTTATCGCTGAGAAAGACTGTCTGTGGTGGTGATGAGAGGAAAATTCCTCTTTCCCACCAATTCTTCAGAGGAGATTAACAGCAGTGATATTTTACTCCACAGTGAACTACCAGGTGTTAACACCCCCCCGCCCCCCAGGAATCTGTGTGTGTGACCACAGACAGGAGGCTGCCCCCACACAAGGCTCAGGTTCTGGATTTCTCAAGGCTGCTCAGACCCTGGCAGTTAATGATTATAGAACAACAGGAACTGATATGCTTGCTCAGAGAAACTGCTGACTTAGTTCCCTTCCTCAGCTTACCCTCTGGGCTAGTGAGAAAATAGCCTTCAATAAAAGCTGAGTGGAACAAACACTTGGGGCCACTGCCAGAACCTCACACGCAGGCGGTGGTCCCCTGTGCTCCCAGCTTTGAAAATTCTCTTCTACGTGTCTTGTTTCTTTCTTTCGTCATTTCTAACCTTACATTTTTCCAGTTGGTCGCTGCCAGATCCACAGACCCTGCCCCGGGGCAGAACCCTGGCCTGACTGAAGAAGAAACTTACTACACTTACTGTAGAAGAAATGTTATTGGCGTAGGAGGGGGAAACTCCACCGTGGGAATAAAGATATAGAAGTGATGAGTTATGTACATGGAAACAAAGACAGCATCGTGGGGGTATGTCTCTGAGTAGGCTGCAGGGCTCAGGTCCTATCTCTACCATTTAGTTGCTGTGTGCAAATTGCCTAACTTCTTAAGCTCTTTGAATTTCTTCATTTATCATATAGTGATGATAATACCTACTGTATATAATATTTAGGAAAATTAAATGACTTGTGCTTATGGCATTTCGAAAGGGGCCTGGAACATGGGTAATGATATTTGTAATTATCATTATTTATTAGAAATTCATTTCATATGTTTTTATTGAATTATAAATATGGATGTACAATATATGCTGGGCACTGATTTTTCACTGCAGATGTAGGAGTGAGCATGAGACCTGAAGACCCTCATGGAACCTATGTGCTAATAAAGGTAGAGGGTTTTCATATTTAGAAATGGAGATGATGTAAATCATTCTAGGATGAGTAAGGAAGCAGGAAGGCCTGCAAGAACATCTCACATTCGGGATGTAATCACGTGTGGTTTCTCCTACACGGAGGCACGCTGGAGAATTAGAAAAGCCCACAGAGGCAAGGGAGCCTGGCAGAATGTCGCTGGTAAACTACGTGTGAATGTTTCCAAACTTTACTTTCCTGTTGGTCATTGAGGCCTTTGGCATTACACAATTTTTTGCTCTTTTTTTTTTTTTTGAGATAGTCTCACTATGTCACCCTCAGTAGAGTGCTGTGGCATCACAGCTCACAGCAACCTTAAACTCTTGGGCTTAAGCGATTCTCTTGCCTCAGCCTCCCAAGTAGCTGGGACCACAGGCACCTGCCACAACGCCCGGCTACTTTTTTTATTGTTGTCATTGCAGTTGTTTTTGCAGTTGTCATTGTCATTTAGCAGGCCGGGGCCAGGTTCTAACCCACCAGCCTCCATGTATGTGGCCGTGGGGCACGGCCCTCTTTCACAAATCTTAAAGTGGGTTCTCCTCAGACTGGTTAAAAGTGAAGCTATTGATGATAAAAAGTCAAGGGAGTGGTGTGAAGAGAAATACAAGGTCAGACAATTAAGTTTGTGAACTCGTCTAGAAAAAGCACTATATACCTTTTTGCTGAATAGCACTGTGGTCACCTGTGAAGTACTCTCCTCGGTCATCTAGTGACCACAGTGATACTGCAAACTTAGTGGTTTGACCGGTACATCTTAAGGTCAGAGGATGAAGCCGTAGGAATGGCGCAGGTGGCTGCACAATACTGAAAACGTCATGTGACAGCCTTACAGTGTCATCTCAGAGAGGAAACAGCACATGGGTTTCATCTGCATTAATGTACTTTAAGTTGTTCACATTTAGGAAGAAGTTTACGGGGATGTTTTTCTGGGAAGGCTTAGGCTGTGTGACCTACTCATAGAAGCTTTTTTAGATATGAAGGGCCCATGTCTCTGGGGAAAACCTGAGCATACCATGACTGTGGTTTTCTTTATCAATACTCATTATAATTTTTTTCTGTCAAATCAGTCATATTCTGTGCTGATCCTTGAAGCTGTATTTTTGTCAGGTACATGTAAATTGTTTTAAAATTTCTTTTGTCTGTAAGCGTTATTTCTTTTTTCTTGCCACCCACCATCCCTTGCTCCTCCTCGGTCCCCACCTCGTGTTCCTGACCCCTTCCCACTTCTGAGTGGACTAATTCTGTACCAACCAAGACACCACTCCAAATTAAACACAAGGGAGTTACGAATCCTGGCCAAGGTTGTGAAATGAAGGGAATGAGTGAAGGGAGCGAATGAAGGGAGGCCAAAGAATTTAAACTTCCTTCTGTGTACAAGACACCACTTAGTGAGGTGATGAAACCAAGAGATTTGGGGTTAGATATGTTCAAAATGGTTCCCACATTTTCTATTTGCAGGATTGGGCAAGCTACCTAGAGTCTCTGTGAAAGAGGATAATGATAACTAACTCAGTTAGGGTTAGGATCAAATGTGCTGACGTGTGTGGAGGATATCGTCTTATGCAGCACACCCAAGAATATTGTTTACTGAGGTTGAAACGTGGGCCTATGCGCTGGAGCAGAGATCACCAACTGCAGCCGCTTGCCACTGGTGTTTTGTAAGTGAAGTTTTACTGGGACATAGCTACACCTGTTCCTCTAAGTACCACCAGTGCAACAGAGACATTATGGCCCACAAAGCCTGTAATATTTATCTGACATTTTAGAGAAAATATTTTCTGACCTCTAGATTGGAAGAATAGATATATTAGATTAGGAAGATAAAAAGAAAAGAAAGCTGAAGAGGCCTGAGTCTATACATAATAAATTTATCATATATGGACTTTTCCCCTTTCATTTTGGGGATATTATTGGTATGACTGTCCAAGCTCAAAAGAGAGGGTGACCATATCATTAAAGCTGCCTTCTGAAAGGAGGGTAGAGAGGAACATGTGCCCTGCTCAGTCCTGCTCCCTTTACATCAAGGAATGTAGTAAGTAGGGCAGTAGGGTCAGTCCACCCCAGCTGCCTTTGGTATTCAGCCTTATTGAGGAGACTGGATATTTTCTAGCCATTGGAAAAACTTCACAAAGGTAAAATCCAAGAAATGTCAGCAATAGAGGCTTTAGCTAAATCAGTATATATTTATTAGTTAATAATATACAATAGATTCCAAAACAGTAAGAATACATTCATTATCCTAACAAAAATATATACAAGAAGGGATAAGTGATATAGTTTAATGCTAGGCTATACCCTGTAAGCTTCATCAAGAAGTTGAAAAGATAAATAGGTTAGTTTGGGTGATAATGCTTCAGTTTACCTCTCTATTTAAAGATCCAGCCTAATCACATTATCTTCAACTAGGCAAAGAAAACGTAAATTGTAAAAGGAAGCGTGTGAGTTTTTAGCAATTGAGCTAACTGTTCCCCACATGGGCAGCCTCTCAATGACTACATCTAATACCGTCTCTAAAGCTTTCCCATTAAATTCAATGAACAAACAGTTCAAGAAAGAGACATCTTTCCTAACACCGTGGCGAGTTCCCCAGAGGATGGCTCTGAGGATGGCATGCTGGCATTTATACCACATAGGTATTAAGTTCGTGGATAAACTTTACATCTCAGTGGCATATGGGAACAGAGAGTAATGTTGCCTCTGAGTACCATGATTCTAAAACATTACCCAAACACATTTAATAAAAGTTGTTTTAGTGTTCTGAGAGCCTGATTTTTATAAAAAGTCAATTTAAAGGAACAAAATTATCGTCTGATTTGGTAATTTCTTGCTCAGTCTGATTCATTCCCATTTCATGCTGAGTCTTCATTTGAGTCTTTTCATTCCAAAGACTTTTATTTAAAAGCCAACTACTGGAGAGTAAATGAGACAAGTTAGAAAGACATTTTCTGTTTTATTAGTACAGAAAAAGCTGATGTGACTTAAGCAAGGAAGTTTTCCTTTTATTTTCCTAAAATCTGTAGCTCATAAAATATTTAAAATTTTCTCTAAATATTCAAGCATTCGGCTTCTTCGTAAGCATCTTAAATGTGTTCAACACTAATGTTTATCTTGATTATTACCAGTGTGCGTAAGACCGCAATGTAAGTGAAAAAAAAAGCGTTTCTAGGAGATTTATAGGAATAATTTAATGATGGTTTCCTTGCAGTTCATTCTCGATTCTTCTGAGGGCCATAGTAGATGAATTTCAAAATGAAATTCTAGTTGAAGTTATAAAACATGAAAATCGAAAACTTAATAAATCTTGCTTACAGAGTTCAGGAAGAACATTCATCATGCTGTTCAGACTCTCTGATCACCACCTTCAGAAGGCCTTAGCAATAATGTGAGCTAACCATCTTCATTTAACTAAACAAAGATTACCTATTAACGTGGCAGGATCAAATAAATAAAAGTCACATTCTCCCAACGACTTTGTCTCAGAAAAGAGTTGTATAGATACTAAAACCAAATTGATTCTGATACATTATGGGTGAAAATTGCTTTCATATGAACACCAAGTAGCAAAACTGGTCTTATTATTTCACATTTTAGCAGGTGGGAAAATCAGAATTTATTAAAAACATTCAACAAAATATTTTAAAACAAGTGATTACTTTTGAAAATTTCTAAATCATCCAGTTTTCACTTCAGAGAATGCTGTTAAGCAGCCCCCCCCCACTGTTCCTTATTTATTAGAAATCGCCACAAGTATTTAATAAAAAACGCCCAGTGAAATATATGGTAAGCTGAACACATCATTTTCTTTTCTTTTTTTTTTTTCAGAGCAACAAAGAGAGATTTTTTATTTAGGAAGAACAAAGAGAAAGTTTAGAGCGCTTCCAAGGGGAGTTGGAAGTGGGTCCCTTTCTTCAAGCAGAAAAGGTGAGAGAGATGAACACATCATTTTCTGTAGTAGCAACATACTAGAAATATTTTTCAGTTCTGATCTAAGTAGTTGAGTTTATTCTATTTTTATTTGCCTATGCATAACAGCAGCTGCAGCTCAGATTTCTCTAAGGAGAGCATGATGTAGGAAATCTAATTTAAAAGTGTAAGCTGTGAGTTGTTGAGGTTTAATTCAGGAATTTATAGACTCACCACTGGCAATAAGCTCTGTGGAGAACATCTAACACAGTGCGTTATGGCCACATCACTCAATGTGTGTAGTTAAGGGCTTGTCAGCATTTCTATTTTAAACTCTTATTTTCTGGTGTTTATGATTTGACCGTTAAGAATTGCTGGAGCTTGAAAAAACAATTTGTGAAGATTTAGTTTGGCAACAAATTGTATCATTTTCGGTTTTGAGCAGCGGAATGAATAGTAAAGTTGCATGGAAGAATGAAATCAAGTCAACGAAATTGGATTTAAGAATTCACCTTGTAAAAGGAAGGGACGGAGAAATACCCAGCACAGGCTCTCCTATGGGTTGGGCACCAGATGTTCTGAATATGTGGTCCTAAAAGGGAGAACACAACAAGTTGAGTTGGGATTATGAGGAAAAGCCAGTTGAAAATGAAAAAAAAAAAAAAATCATTTTTAAAGGTTTGATCCTTTTTTGTAGAATGACCTTTTTCCTTTAGGTAGATGCCCAGTAGTGGGATTGCTGAATCAAATGGTAAGTCTACTTTAAGTTCTCTGTGGTTTCTCCATTCCACTTTCCACGAGGTTGCACTAATTTTCAACCCCACCAATAAGGGTTCCTTTCTCTCCACGTCCCCTCCGTTCTCCCTGGAGGTAGGTGACATCTTATGGTGGTTTTCATCTGCATTTCCCTAATCATTAGAGATGTTGAGCATTTTTTCAAGTGTTTGTTTTTCTTTGAAAAGTTTCTATTCATGTCTTTTGCCACTTTTAATGGGGTTTGATTTTTATTCTGGCTGATTTGCTTGAGTTTTTTATAGATTCTGGTGATCAGCCCTTTCTCAGACACACAGCATATCACTGATCCCACATCTTTATTTTTATTGTTTCTGTGATTGCTTTTGAGGTCTTCTCCACAAAATCTTTCCCAAGGGCAATTATCTCTAAGAGTTTTTCCAACATTTTCTTCTAGAATTCTTACATCTTCATGCCTCAGGTTTAAATCTTTGATCCATCGTGGATTAATTCCTGCGAGGGCAGATCGTATTTCAGTCTTTAACCTGTAGCTATTCAGTTTTCCCAGCACTATTTATTAAATGGGAATTTTTTTTCCCTAGTATATGTCAAAAATCGAAAGCAAATGTGAGGATTGTTATCGTATCTGGGTTGTCTGTTCTGATCCATGGGTCTATGTCTCTGTTTTTGTACCAGTACCAAAACTTTGGTTGCTATAGCTGAGTAGTACAGCTTGAAGTCTAGTGAGGTGATGCCTCCTGCTTGTTCTTATTATATAAGGTTGTGTTGGTTACTTGGGATCTTTTCTGCAATAAAAAAACCTGACAACAAAAAAATTACCAGAACATATTTACTCTCAAATTTTACCAAACCCACAAGGAACAGTTTGTATGTGTAATGCGGAAATTATTCCATAACATTGAAAAGGAAGGCATCCTCCCTAACTTATTCTACAAATCCAGCATCACCTACATAACAAAGCCAGGAAAGGACACAAATAAAACAGAAACTACAGACCAATGTCCTGTTTGCAAAAATCCTCAATAAAATCCTAGCAAACTGAATTCAGCTCCACATCAAAAAAACTATCATCACGACCAAGTGGGCTTCATCCCAGAGATGGAAGTATGGTTCAACATATGCAAATCTATAAATGCAATTCACCACATAAATAAATGCAAAAACAAGGACCATATGATCTTTTCAATACATGCAGAGAAAGCATTTGACAAAATGTAGCATCTTTTTATGATAAGAATGCTTAACAAAATCGGCATAGATGTAACTTACTTAAAATTATAAAGGTTATATACAAAAGATCCACAGCCAACATCACAGTGAATAGGAAGAAATTGAAAGCATTCCCACTTGGACTGGACCCAGACAAGGAGCATTATTCCCACTTAGACTGGACCCAGACAACGAGCATTCCCACTTGGACCAGACTCAGACAAGGGACCTTCTCACTTAGACTGGACCCAGACAAGGAACATTCCCACTTAGACTGGACCCAGCCAAGGAGTATTTCCACTTAGACCAGACCCTGACAAGGAACATTCCCACTTAGACCAGACCCAGAGAAGGGGGCATTCCCACTTAGACCAGACCCTGACAAGGAGCATTCCATTTGGACTGGTCCCAGACAAGGAGCCTTCCCACTTAGACTGGACCCAGACAGGGAGCATTGCCAGTTGGATCTGACCCAGACAAGGTGACCCACTATCTGCTCACGTGTTCAACATACTGCTGATAGTCCCAATCTGAGTAATCAGGCAAGTGAAGGAAATCAAGGGTTTCCAAATGGGCAAAGAAGAGGTCAGATTATACCTCTTTACTGACAACATGATCAGAAAGTCATCATTAAGTTGTGTGAAAGTACCAATAATATCTCCAAAATGAAAAGGAAATAAAATCTATATACGTATTGGCTCAGGCTTCTTCAGCTTTCTTTTTTTATTTTCTTCCTAATCCAGCTTATCTGCTCCTCCATGTAGACATGATGAGCCCATGTTCATTCCGTAGCCCCAGGAAGCTAGGAGGTAGAAAGTTAAATCTATGGTCTTGACTCTCTTTACATTTGCCAGTTCCCCACCAAACCAACTGACCCCTGTTCCCATCTCCCCTGTGCTGCATATTGCACAAGGAATTTAGCAGCTCTACTGCCTGAGCAGGTATCTCGATAGGGGGTGAAATTCTAGTCTTCACTTCATGACGAAAACCCCAATATCTATGAGAGTTTTCCTTCAAGTCCTTTTCTTCATTCCTCATATGAGAAGAGAAATATTATCTCGTTCACTCTGTGCAAAAGGGAGAAAATGTCCTTTGTCCACAAACTATACAGTCCTCATAAGTTTGAAGTATTCTTTACTAAGATGATGGGTGGGTGATCCGGTGGAGGCCAATTCTGGCATCTCTCAAGAGACTCAATGAAGGTTGCTTGTTTCAATGGCTGGTGGCTTCTGTAAAATATGTGTTTTGCTATTTTCAACATTCTTATATCTGGCTTGGTATCTATCTCCAGTGCTCACAGCTGGACCTGTTTTTTCAGGCCACCTGCAGATTCAGGCTTCTCCAAGTTTAGTGGATAATCTGGAAGGAGAAATGAAACAGTATAGTTAACCACCATGGAGTGGGGGCATATCAACAGTTAAACGTCTCTCTCTCTGAAGGTGCATTTAAAGCCTTATGATAAATCCAAGTGACATTGGTGATGAGATGTAGACCTTTCTCAGCATGATAACTGGGTTCTGAAGCAGTTGAGAACTGAGTTTGTTGCAGATACATGGCCTTGGTACACATGGTGCTACAAGGATTTTCAAGCTGCAGGTGAGGGGTATGTGGGAATCGACCACAGCATGGGTCCAAAGGAGTGGGAATTGGTTGACACAGGAAATGTTATATTTGTGGTGAAGACAACTATATACACATATGCCAAAAGTTACATAGTGTGACATTTAAATGAGTGTAGTATGTTATATGTCAACTATACCTTAGTAAAGCTGTGAGCACTTTTATAACCTTTATTACTAAAATTTACCTTCATAATTAATGTTTTAAATTTTTGTTCTATATACAATATCCAAAGAACAGTATTACAAAAGAGTTGATGAGAGATACATAAGGATGCCAAAAAAATGTATACACGTTTTAAGAGAAAAACTATATCAAAATTGTAATACTCCATATATAGCAATAAAAAAGATTAATATAATCATGTTTCAAACATGATGAATATTATAATTTTAATATTTTTTTTACATTCTTAATATGTGTGCCTGTATATTTGGCACCCTGTTTATGTACAATCGAAAGATGTTAAGAGATAATTTGACAATGTCTTCATTTGCCAAAACATATTACTTGGAGAGGGATTTAAGAGACTTCCCAATGAAAATGGTAAGATGGAAAAATACAGACTTTGCTGTGGGAGACCTGGCCTGACATTCTGGCTGGGCTGGGATGTTTTCTTAAAATTAACAATTTCAAAAAAAAAAAAAAAAAAACAATTTCACAGAAAAGGCCACTGTATTACTGTGATGGATTAAAATGAATGCAAGGTCAATGTGTAATTAAACATGAGCACAAACAAAAGCATGACATCGTCTGAGCCATAAATATGGCTAAAGGTCTCCCTGTCCTGGGTCCTTCTGCTTTTTTACCAGTCGCAGCTTACACCTCACTCTATTCTCACCTCCTAGAAAACATCATAGCCCCAGTTGTCTGATACCACCAACCCAGGGTGGAGCCCTATTGCTACGAGGATCCTTTCCTCATTTACCAAACAGAAGCCTTACTTCTATGGCAAGTTCTTCAGAGCTTTCTCTCACTAAGACAGCCCTAGCTGCTCAATTTGTAATGGGTCAATAAATATAAATTTATTAAGTTACAGATAATATGTCAGTAATATTTGTTTAAAGGGCATTGGTACTTCCGTGTAAATTTTGCTTAGTTTTAAAGTACACATTGAGGGAAAAGCATATTCATAGTTACCATTATTGTTTATTTTATGGTTGGTTTTCTGACCAACATATTACATGCAAGGTATTATATGGCCCTGAATTTTTCACAAAATTAGAAAACTTCACATTACACAAATAGGTAATCATTTTTGTTGTCACCAGAAATCAGGATTTTTCTTTAAAGAATATTTTGTAAGAGACACATTTTTTTAATGCTGCCCTAGAATTTGTCTTAATTGCAGAACCATAGAAGAAAATTATATTTGAAACTCACTTTCCTCTTTAGATTTAACTCTAAATGTAATTTTCAAGAGGCAAAGAAAAACCAGACTTTTTTTTTACTTACATATAAAAATTGCAATTGAATTTTTTGATCTAAAGAGAATCTTCTTTATACAAAGATAAGCGAATATTTCTACCATAAGGATCTGAAGAAAAGCATTCTGTCGTCCTAACAAAATTGAATCGGAAAAGAATTTTTAGATCTTTGTGGCCTGGAATGTAAATATATATCAACCATTTTCTTTGATAGCCTTTAAAAATAAATATCCGGGTGGAATTAGTATCGATTTCTTGTTAAAGGTAAATTTTAAGCTGAAGAAATACCCTTTTGTCTTTCATCAATCACCTTACCAGCAGCTATCAGCTCTGCATCAATCATTATAAATTTTACAGAACCAAGGGGTGGAAAGCCTCTGACTGAAAGTAGCAAGGAGGGTGGGTGTGATGCTATAAGTCACGTCTCCAGCAGAGTGACTCATGATGCTCAACACAAAAAAAGGCAAGCAATCTTTATTTCATTATTATTATTATTTTTTTTTTTAGTGTTTTTATGTGTAGTGAAAGCTGGTGCTGAGAACTTGTAATATGAGGTCATGAAACTACATTGGAATTCAGGCAGAGAAAAGAGAATTCATTAGATGTTTTTAAATAAATTCTTTTATAGATATATATGTATGATTTTGGTTCCTAAATATTAGAAAGTACAAGTGTTCTTTCTAAACAGGTAAGGTTATCCCTTACCCAACTCCTACCTACCTCCGACGTTTAGTTTCCAATGTCCTTTTCACCACTTTACGGTCATATTTAGTTCTCCCGTATGAGTGCGATGTGTAGTGATTCTTGAGATACTTAACTTAGGATGATGGTCTCCAGTTGCATCCAAGTTATGGCAAATGACACTGTCTCTATTTTTATGGCTGCGTAGTGATCTGCACTTAGGTTGATTCCACATTTTTTCAATAGTTAATTGTGTTGAAATAAACATTCCAGGGCATGTACCTTTTTGATAAAATAGCTTCTTTCCCCTTGAATAGGTACCTGTGGTAGGATTGCTGGATGGAATGTTAGGTCTACTTTTATTTTTTTTCCTGAGAAATCTCCATATAGTTTTCTATAAACATTATACTAATTTACATTCCCACCAACACTGTATAAGTGTTACTTTTCACCACATTTACATCAACATCTATTCTTTTTTGATTTTTTAATAATGCTATTCTGATGGGGTAAGTTGGTATCTCATTGTGGTTTTAGTTTACATGTTTTTTTGATGATTAGTGATGTTGAGCACTTTTCTATATGTGTGTTGGCAAGTTGAAAAAACTTTATAAAAAGATGAAGATTATCAATGTGTCTGCCTGTGTTCACAGATCATGCAATTTATCTGACTAGAGCATATTGAAGCACGTTGTTTCTTGCAGATAGAGTATTTGCTGAGTTATTAATTGAAGAGAGAATGATATCAGGCTTTAAGGACAACAAGAAATGTTAAAGGGTCATTTCTTACATAGCAGAAATGTCTTGATTTTTAAAATACTCCCCGGATTCACAATTCTAAACCATATCAATTAATATTTCCTTCTGTGAAATAATTTCAACTGCGTAACTCACAATACATCAGAACAGAAGCTGCCAAACAAACTTATGCATTGACTGGTAAAAACATCTAAAAGAAGCTTTGTGAAGGGAGATCAAGGAAAATCTACAATCTTTCCTTTGAGTTTAAGGCTTTTGGAAGGAAAAAGACAAGGCAGTTTGCTTTAATCTGTGCCTAAGGAACATGAGGAGGAAAAACAACTGGTATTTGTTTGAAAAAGGCATAAATCCCAGTCCAGAAAGACCTCTCATTTAGGCGGGCTCCTCCATCCTGCCCTTCTTCTTACCTGGGAAAAGATTTAGTGTACATGAACTCTTACAGAAAAGGAACTATTTCACTCATATTTCCTTGTTTTGTTTCATCACTTATCTTTTGACTCCAGAAATTTTAGTCTTTATGTTCATACTTTCTGAATATCACGGTAATATCAATGACTAACACCATTATCAATGCCACATTCTATCTGTTCCAAGAGCGTTTTCACTGTTTCTTCCTTAAATGAGACCTTCGACACCTATGCTTATCTTTTCCACACATCTACCAACAATCAAAAACTTTTTAGTAAAATTAAAGAGTATAAACAAGTATAATATGACAATTTATGGGCCCCTGCTGCCCCAGACCCTTGTCCTAATGTTTTCTACTTTTAGCAATTTCTTATAATTCCCAGAAGCTTCTAGAAAAAATTTGTATTTTTTTTTTGTATATTGTATATTTGTCAATATAATTTTAGGGCCCCGTGTACCAGAAAATAAATGTTGCAATCACTGATTCAAATTTTAGTGAAAATGTTCTTGCAGGGGTGTAGATAAATAATGTTAAGAGAACAGAAAAAAGATGACAATGCCCCAAGACCACCACAACAACTGGAAACCAGTTCTCTGTTGGGGATGAAGCCAGAGGAAATTGAGGTACTGAAGCCCAGTGGGAGGTGGATCCTCTCAAGAAGGACCTGAAGTTAGAGCACACAGCTATTTCATAGATGTTGTTCCAAAGCAGGGGGAAAAATGGTGTGTCCAACCTGTCTCCACCAGCAAGAGCCAGTCTGTGTCCAGGCAGTGCCCTCCCTCGACTGCACAGGTGTCAGCTCCTTGGGCCACAGGGAGGGCAGAGAAAGGCCAAGAATGGATCTGATGTACTGGACAACCAAAAACACCCAGTATGAATATTTATTTCTAATAGATATGTCTATGTACTAAATAGATGGAGTCCTGCTAATAACTAAAAAATTATTTTAATTGCATTTTGTTGAATTTTTAATTATCACATTGTTGAATTTTTAATTATTAGAGGATTTTTCACTGAATTTAGTGTTTCTCCTTTTTCCTCCAGAAAACTCCTTCCTTCATTCTTCTGTGCTATTCTTCTAATCTTCATCGCATATTTTGTATTTTTCACATGTTAATTTTGCTTAATCTATGGGATATCTTCTTGAATAACATCACACAGTTACTAATTATATGTACATGTGCCTAGATATATTTGTAATGTCGTCTTTTTGTGTGCGTATTTGTTATTCTGGTCTATACATATATGTCATATAATTCCTTTTCTTTTTCTGAGACAGAGCCTTACTGGGTTGCCCTTGGTAGAGTGTCAGGGAGTCATAGCTCACAGCAACCTCAAACTCTTGGGCTTAAGCCATCCTCTTGCCTCAGCCTCTGGTGTAGCTGGGACTACAGGTAACTGCCACAACATCTGGTTAGTTCCTCTATTTTTAGTAGAGACAGGGTCTCACTCTTGCTCAGACTGGTCTCAAACTCCTGAGCCAAGCAATGCACTCCCTTCGCCTCTCAGAGTGCTGGGATTACAGGCATGAGCCACCGCACCTGCCTGTCATGTATATTCTTGTGTGTGTGTGTTCATTCATAATTCTTATCTTTCCTAATATTTTTCTTTTAAGGTTATTTTTCCCTGTTTAGTTCAATCTATCAAACATGTTACACAGCTTTGTTAAAAATAATATAAAACAACAACAACAACAACACAACATAGATCCTTGTTTGTTCATATTTTAGCGTGAGGCTCCAGGAAGACCTACTGGGAGCTCTAAATATCTTTATGATTGGCAGGTGGGCCCCACTTTGAAGCTGTCCCATGGACATTTTTTATTTACATTTTGAAGAGTCTATCCTAGTTGTCTTATAAAATGTTACATAATCTGTAATTGCTTATATTTTTACTTATACAGCAGCAGTTACTTTCTACTGCCGTTATATCAGAAGGCACATATTTGAATGTTTCATTAGTGGTGATGTTAAGTTTGACTGCCAAATCTTTCTATTGTAAATTTTTAAAAACTAATTAAACAGTGTATTTTAGTGATACTCTGAGAATCTCTAAATATCAGATTTTTAATAATCTCACCCAATACAATAAATAACAAACTTGGCTCATCAGTTACTGCTTTGGTGGTCAGAAAGCGGTTATTCCAGTGTATGGTGCCCCATGATTGCATTAATGTACACAGCTATGATTTAATAATAAAAAAAATAGAAAGCAGTTATTTCTGCTGCTATTCCTACTAAGTCATTATTTAGTATTCATCTGTCAAGAGAAGCCTGCCCTAGTCTACTTCACTTGTAGCAGCCCCCCATTTATAGACTGTTTATTATTATTATTCAATATGTCATAATCTTTTATTGACGTCACCATTTTTGATGCTCAACTTGCTGAAAGTTGATCAGTGGGAGCTTCTCCAGGCTAATTTTTATCAACTTTCTATACATACTCATAAAACTTTTGTCAATTCTTTATTTTGTAGCCAAAATTGTTTCAAGTCCTTTTTCACAGGTACAGAACTCAAAACAGATATTTTATTTTTTTATTAAATCATAGCTGTGTTCATTAATGCAGTCATGGGGTACAATGTGCTGGTTTTATATACCATTTGAAATATTTTCATCTAACTGGTTAACACAGCCTTCACTGCATTTTCTTAGTTATTGTGTTAAGACATTTATACTCTACACTTAGTAAATTTAACATATATCCTTGTAAAATGCACTGCAGTTGTGTTCCCACCAATTACCCTCCTCCACCCATCCTCCCCCCTCCCGTCCCCTTCCTTTTCTCCCTGCCCTTCTTCTTGGGCTATAGTTGGGTTATAGCCTTCATGTGAAAGCTATAAATTGGTTTCATAGTACGGCTGAGTATATTGGATACTTTTTCTTCCATTCTTGAGATACTTTGCTAAGGAGAATATGTTCCAGCTCCATCCATGTAACCATGAAAGAGGTAAAGGCTCCATCTTTTTTAAGGCTGCATAATATCCCACAAACATTTTAGAATAGACATGGGTTACTGATGTCTTCTCTGATACAAAGATATCATTGTTACTATGCTTTTTCAGTGATCAGAGACAGAAAATTTTAAATAGATCATAAATTCATATTGAGATCTTGAATTCAAATCAAACACTATAGGTCCTTTCTAATCTTTTCTGACTTATTTGAAAATTATCTGTCACCACATCTGATGGCATAAGGAACTCCAGAGAGTTACAGCTGCTGTTTCACTATCTCTAAATGCTGTGCAAATTTCTTTTATGATTAGCATTTAACATGAGCTACTCTGAGAAGGGATTTCTGAAAAATGTATGTATCAGTTTAACAAAGCAAATACAATATAAATTAATGAAATATGCTGGTATTTCCTTTCACTTCTGTGGTTTCTGCTCTATTGATAACACTGACCACGAGATTGCAATCCTGCCCTCTTGGTTCTGAAATCGTGCAGTGTACTTTGTTCATTTAGTCTTTTCTAAATCACATTGTTTTATTCATCTCTCTATGCAACAGAACTGCAAACCCAACAGAATGGCATTTTGTTTGCAAATTGTTTTAATTGGTGTGCTCTGAATCCCCTCGGTCATACAATGTTACTCTAAAGTAACTGCACATTTTGCTGTTTTTCTGTGCTGCTTCTTCTGTGTTGTCTATTTCTCTTTCTTTTATTGATTCTCACTCTGTTTCTTTTGGTTTCTTGAAAATGTTGTTTCACTTTTGGTTTGATTTTTATTTGTATATTGCTGTCATACAATCTGAGAACATTTGATTTTTCTTCCTTGTAAATGTCTTGGAGGCCCAGAGCATATTTTGAAGTTGAATTGGTTTTCTGTGTCTCTCAGTGTTACTTTTCCTAGATACATGGGGAACTGTCCCAATATACGGAGCTAGACCATCTTTCATTTCTGGAAAATATACTAGGATTGCATTGATTCCATTGATGTGTATATATTTTTCAGAGACTTTCAATTAATTGTATGTTGGGTTCTCTTTGCTTATAAGCTAACACTTTTTCTGACCTTGTTAACTTCATTTTTTATTTTCCTTATATTTTCTCAATTTTTATCTCTCTCAAATTTTCATTGTATTTTTATAAATACTCCTTTAGATACATTGTTATTTTGCCTTTATTGTGTATATATTTTTTCTTTTTTAAAATATCTTTATTGAGTTTGTTCACTTTTCATGTTATATGTTACAAGGCTTTGCCCATTGTTCTGGATTTTTGATTTTTGTGTTCTGATTTTTAAAATACTATCAAATATTACTTTAGGGAATTTTTATATTGTATTTGGCAGAATGTTCTCTTTGTTTATGGTTTATTTGTATGAGAGAATTATTATCAGCTGACATTATTTTTCTTCTTTTTCCATGTGGATATTAGCTATCATTATTTATTCATTTTAACTTATATTGGATTCTGTTAGACCAGAATTATTTTAGCCAGGGATCTCCAGAAAAACAGACAGATGTATGTGTGTGTGTGTGTATCTGTGTGTGTATATATATATATATATATACACACACATACACACATATATGGTATCTATAAAGTTCATGTACAATTTACAATGTAAAACTGTTTTAAATTGCACACAGACTTTATGGACACCCTGTGTATACACACATAAATATAAAATACATGCACACACACAAGCACAAATGTGTACAAACACACACACACACACAACACAAGAGATTTATTGTGATGACATGGCTCACATGATTATGGAAGCTGAGAAATTCTGTGATGTATAATCTATAAGGTAGAGAACCAGGAAAGACAGTGATCTACTTGTGGTCTGAGTCTGAATGTATGAGAACAGGGGGCCAAAGTCATAAGTTCCATTCCAAGAGCACATGACCTGGGGGCCAAGTAGGCAGGCAGGAAGCAAAATCGGTGAATTTCCCCTTCCTCTGCCTTTTGCTCTATTCCTGCCCTCTGTGGATTTGATAATGGCCACACACTTCAGGGAGCTCGATCTACTGAGTCTGCGAATTCAAATACTGATCTCACCTGCAAGCACTCTCACAGACACACCCAGAAAGAATGTTTAATTGGGGTACCCATTGGCCCAGCCAAGTTAATACATACAATTAACATGCTTATTCCCTGTATATAGGAGAGAAATAGTGTTTTGAGCAATTTCCTGAAGTTGGTGGCTAGAAGTGCTCTCTTTGATTCCAGGGAAATTTTTTTACTGGAGGGAAATTCAAGTTGGTACGCCTTTTATTTTGGACTTCCTTTCAACTTTTTAAAATCAGATTTTTAATTTTCATGTGTTTCCATCTTTTCCTTTATTGTCAAGTCTCCAGGGATACCCCCTCTTTCACACAATCTGCCTTTTTCTGTGTTGTTTTCCTGAGACTACCTCCCCATTCTGCATGCTGTGATTCCTGTCTTTTTAATTCTAGTGCACCAGTCAGTAGGTCTCGGATCTTTTGTTCTTATTTCTCCCTTCACAGCGAGACTTCCTTTTTTTCATTTGTGTGTTTGTTCTGTGCTTTATCAGCCACTAGGCACCTTCCACCATCTACATTTTCTAGTGTGGTATTCATTATTGCTTCAAGTCTCTCTCTGATCTTTAGCAGGTGTCCCACTCATGTATAACTTGCTCCCATTCTCTGACTCCTGGTTGTGTATAGGTGTGTGTTGGGAATGCATTTACTTGAATGATACATATTCTTTTGGTGCACATCTAGGTACACTTAGTGTTAAGTGGTCATCATCAGCATATAAAAATCATGAGGCTTATAAGTGTATCCTTACCTCTTTTAAACTGTGACTTAGGTTGTTTCCACATTTTGGCAATTGTAAATTGAGCTGCCATAAATGTGGAAACCACCTAAACATGCAACAACCCAGGAATGGATTAATAGGCTATGGTATATGTAACGATGGAATACTATTCAGCCATTAAAAAGATGGAGACTTAACATCTTGTGTATTAACCTGAATAGAATTGGAACACATTCTTCTTAGTAAAATATCACAAGAATAGAGAAGCAAGAATCCAACATACTCAATTCTAACAGATAGATCACCAGTGGACAATCTAATACCCACATAAGAGAAAAACTCAAATCAATTCAAGATGGGGTTTGGGGGAATGAGGGAGTGGGGCGAGGGGAGCAGGGAGAAAGGTGAGGAGTTACAGGGTATGGCACGCCGCATGGGGGTGGGACACAACCATGAGAGGAATTTACCTAACAAATGCAGACAGTGTAACCTAATTCTTTGTACCATCAATGAACCTGAATCAATTTAAAAAAAGAAAACTATGCAATAGAATAAAAAACTATAACTTTTTAAGTTATCTGTATCTTTACTGAGTTACTAAAGATAAATGGAAAATATAAATGAAAATGCTAATGATTCCATATTTATTCTCCTTATAACAGATGTTTCCCACAAACAATGCCTGTCATAAAGTAAAGGGTCAATAAATATTTATTGAATGTTGAACAAATATTAAAGGAGGAAAGATTCATCTGATTTATAGTCTCCTGAACATTTTTATATTAAGTGACATTTATCAGCTAAATATGTAAAAGAAATGGCGTGCTTAAAGCCATCATAAATACCAAATTGGAACTATAAATTTCCCAGGATTCTCTCTGCCTTTCCCTGCAAACTAAAGAGGATGCTGTAAAGAAACACACACCATAAATATCATGTAGTTCTTAGAAAATACTTTCAGGATAAATAACAGATTTTTTTCTCATTAAAATTATTTATTTTACAATTTTTACTATAAAAGCTAACATTAATATACTATTTCAGAAATTTACTGCTTTTTATAATGCTCTATAAGAAATTTGTTCATTTTTAAATCACTTTAAGTAAGTCTTTCAGGCATTTATATGAAAGCATTGCTAAACTTGGAGGATAAGTCAATTCCAGTGAATTGATTTTCATTTTATTTTTATCCAGATTCTTTTTGGGAAAGAGACTTCTAATCATCACCATAAAAATAACTCTAATAAAGATAAAAGAGAGATATATTCTGTATTGATGAAATGATCATGAAATTCATACAAAATAATAGTCTGAGCAATTATAGTTTATCAATGTAATTATCAGTTTTCTAGTCTGCCAATAGTAATAGAAACTAATAATAGTTGATATTCTAAAAAATGTCTGACAATTACAGATCATCAGTGATCTTGTCTAATTCACCTTGAAATAGCTATCATTTATGAAGTTGGGGTTCATCAAGCTTTAACTCAGAAGACTGTCAGACACAAATAGGCTTGCTGTGTGCAGTTGTAAGCTTTTCAGAGAATTATTTTCTGATAATAAAGGCTGTTCTTTAGAGTCATGTGGCATCAACTAATTATAGCAAACATATTCAATTATTTTTAGCTATTACAGCTTAACCATAGATTTTTTTAAAGCCTATGTTGTCTCTGCTTGACCAATTTCTGAAGTTTTTAGTTTGATAATAAAGATAAAAAGGGCAAAAATAGCAGCAAATATAATTCTCTGTAACTGGCAACAATAGCATGTTGTCAACAAATAAAGTACTCCAAGATATAAAGCATCTGAATGAACTAAAGCACTATGAACGAAAGTATTTTGATGTGCCCTTTATTTTAATAAATGTCTCTTCAATGTAGGCACCCAGCTCTACATGGATACTAATTGTCTAAAGTAGTGCTATCTGATAAGAAAAAAGTAGGTGATATTATTACAATTTACATAGTTTTTTTTATTTAACACCCTATATCTAAAATATTATTTCAAAAGTTAACCAAGAATGTAAATCATAGTAGGGAAAAAAGTATGAAAAATAGGATATGGTATCTGATATGTGGACAAGAAAAATAGAAGGACCATGTCCCCTTGAGCTGGGCTTGGTCCCCTTGTGCTGGGACAAGGTCCCTTTGAGCTAGGACATCTAACTTCTTCTGCTCTTGGATGTCTGAGCTCCTGATTCTAGAGTCTACGGATTTTAGGACTTAAGCCCTGGCTCTCTTGGTTCTCCAGCTTACAAGAGGGCATATTGTTTAACTTAGGCTCCATAATCACAAGTTAATTTTTATAATAAATCCACTTGTATGTGTATGTACACACATATATACACACCTAAGTATTATACATATGTATATTTTTTTCTATTGGTTCTGTTTCTCTGGAGAATCTTGACTAACATAGCACATATCCCAGAGCTACTGAATTAAATACACGTGTTAATAGGACCTGAAAATTGTAATTTTAAGAAGCTCTCCAAAAATAGTTTTGTATTTTTCAACACAAGTTTTGGGAACCATTGATATTGTGTTAAGGTGATTGTAAATTCTGACCATTTACTTGGTAGTAAACATTCTAGAATTATAGAGCATTCTGATTACAAAGGCATAAAGACTTGGGCATGGTGGCTGACACCTGCAATCCTAGCAGTCAGCGAGGCAGAGGCAGGTGGATTGCTTGAACTGAGGAGCTTCAGACCACACTGAGCAAGACCACTTCAGACCACACCATCTCTACTAAAAAATAGAAAAACTAGCCAAGGGTGTTGTGGTGGAGGCCTATATATAGTTCCAGCCACTTGAGAGTCTGAGGCAAGAGGATCACTTAAGCCCAAGAGTTAAGGTATCTGTGAGCTGTGATGCCACTGCACACTACCCAGGGTGACAGAGAAAGACTGTGTCTCAAAAAAGGAAATAAAAGAAAAAAAAAAGAAAGAAAACAAACAAAAAAGGTCTCTCTTACTTTCTCTGCATCATGAGAAGGACCCCCTGCCAAGTGTCTTGGGAAGTGCTCTAAACTTTCTCTTTATTCTTCCTAAATAAAATGTCTCTTTGTTACACATACACCCCCACATACCCACAACCCAAAGGCATAAAAACTGATTTGAAATCAGACTTCAAATTGTTACCAGGTAATGTGGTCACAGACCGGGTGGCTTAAACAACAGAAAATTATTTTCTTACAGTTCTGGAGGCTGGAATTCCAGGATCAGTTTCTGTCAGGGCTGCTACCTGGCAGTGTCCCTCCAGCCTGTCTGTGGCTTTTCGCTGTGTCCTCACATGGCTTCTTTGCCACGAGAGCACAGAAAGAGCCAGAAAACTCCCTGGTGTCTATTCTTCTTACCTTAATCCAATACAGTCCCACTCTTACTCATTTAACCTTAATTACTTCACTAAGGCTCTATCTCCAAATACAATTCCCATGTCCAGGGGTTCCACATATGAATTTGGTGGAGGGGGTGGTTCACAGTCAATGGTTAGTATTATCATGTACTTTCTTTTGGCGAAAAGTGATGATAACACCACTGGTTGAGTTTTAATACTCCCATCTATGAAATGTCATCATCCCAGATGGAAGGACCTATACATTAAACAGCAAAAACTAACTGACATTTTCCCTTGTGGTACTTTATTGTATATCTT
The DNA here is from genome assembly GCF_027406575.1 of Nycticebus coucang. Lineage (NCBI taxonomy): Eukaryota > Metazoa > Chordata > Mammalia > Primates > Lorisidae > Nycticebus > Nycticebus coucang. Next base: position 70,883,830 of record NC_069784.1, on the reverse strand, counting down.
TGTATTTCTCTTTTCATGTTTGAAATTTATGTTCTGATGAACTGCAAATTACAACATTTACAAAAAAATAGTTTTAGCTAAGACTTGAAAGAAACACCATTATTCCTAAAGTTCTTAGCAAGTGTATACAAATTAGAATTATTAGTTCAGTACTGCTGTACTTTTTGCAAAGACATGGAAAGCAAAGCTGGCGCAATGTACTTCTGTTTCTACTATGTGGGCCACTGTGGCAGTTGTGAGACAATTGTGTTACAGTTCATTATTTCACTTCCAAGAAACATGGTTGACAGCATCCTTTCTGATTCATCCATGCAAGTTTCAACATGGTCGGCTTATCAGTGTTGTTGGGAGGGCTTCATATGTTTTCATCCAAATTCTGTGGATTTTACATTTCTTGATTTTTGTGTATCTCAAAACTTTCATAATGACCTACACATTGCATGATAACTGTATTATTCACGATTGAAGCAAGCATTCATCTGAAGACACATATTGCCGAAGCATAGAATGTCATGTGAATCTCTTAGGTCATAGATTTAATATAATACTGGACACCATCTTTAAGCTTTAGTTTTGTTGCATAAAATTCATACTGTTATAATTTATAGTAGCATGATTATGAAAGTCATAAATTTCATAAACTATTAATAGGACTCACATCTATTTCAATATCTTTCACTCTGAGCTGAGAACTAACATTATAGATTTATTTTTGGTTCTGAAAAATATGCAAAATTATGGTTGTCACATGAATTGAATGAGAGAGAAAAGTACACTTTGAGAAAGGCAAGTGCTGGTCTCCTCCTCCTTTCCCTTTCTTCCTCGTTTGCTTGTTCTGCGAACACCTTGTTAGTGTTGAGATTCACACATATGGCTCACACTTTTAAATAGGTGGAATATTTTTATACGCAGAAAACAAAATCTATTTCAAAGAGGATATCACTTAGCACTGGGGTAATAAAACACCTCAAAACTTAGCAATTTAAATCAAAACAACAGCTGCGTGTTTAACTCATCGTACAGTTTTGAGGTTAGGAATCTGAAATGGGCCTTACAAGGCTAAAATGAAGATGTCAACACAACTTTTTGTCTCCTGGAAGCTCCGGGGCTACCTATTCCCTTTCTTCCCTGTTCCAGCTTCAGGAGGCCACATGCCTTTCCGGCTCATGGCCCCTTCTGCATTTTCAAAGTCAGGTGTCAGTCATCATTGAATCTTTTACTCTTTTAATCACTGCTTCTGTCAGGATATCTCCTCTGACCCTCTGTCTCTCTTATAAGGCCCCCGGTGATTACACTGAGCCCACTCAGATAATCTGGGATACTCTGCTGATTTTAGGATTCTTAACCACATCTGCAATATCTCTTTATCATTTAAGGTAATACGTTGGAGCATGGATACCTTTGGGGAACCATTACTCTCCCTCTCACAGTGGGCACTGCTAAACTCCCTCTTGATTCTACAATGGATTAAAGGTGAACTAATTCAATACCTGGCACTTACTCATCAGTAGTCACTTGGACCTTGAAGCTTTACTTGAAGGCTCTTCTGAAACTGTCAGGTATCAGTATTAATCCAGGCTCAAGCTCACCAGTTGTGTGCCTTTGCGCAAGTTAGTTAATTTAAATTTTTAAGTGCTCAATACCCTTATGATACCAATTATCAAAACACTTGTGTAATGATCCTTTTTTTCCTGGGCAGCAGAACACGTTCAAGAACTGGGAAAAAAACCAGAAGATATATGTTAAAACCCTTTCCAATCCAAATTTTCAGCCACCTGCATATTCCTGAGTGCTCATTTATTTTGGGCTAGAAAAAGATTGGTGGATTACTAGGAATTATCCTATAGTTTTAAATGAGAAAAGCATAAATGTGAACTTACCTGATGATTTTATTATCTATTTTAGGTTACATCAAATAATTACAGTTTATTCTTTTATTTTTGTTTATAACGTTTTGAGTGTGATACTTCTTGAAGCCATCTCCAGGATGAAGTCTCCGCTTCCTCGTACAGTAGAAAATGGGTTCTCTCCTTCCACCATTCTCGTTTCTTCTGCTGTAAACCACGGAATCCTTTGTTTTTCATTTTGCATCCTAACATGCATTTTCCCACTTAGCCTTTCATCAGTGTCAGAAGATTATGGTCTTCCTTTCCTTTCTTTTCTTTTCTTTTTCTTTTTTTTTTTTTTAGAGACAAAGTCTCAGTTTATCGCTCTTGGTAGAGTGTCGTGGTGTCACACAGCTCACAGCAACCTCCAACTCCTGGGCTTAGGTGATTCTCTTGCCTCAGCCTCCCGTGTAGCTAGAACTGCAGGTGCCCGCCACAACGCTCGGCTATTTTTTGTTGCAGTTTAGCCAGGCCGAGTTGGAACCTGCCACCCTCGGTATAGGGGCCCGACCCTACTCACTGAGCCACAGGTGCCACCTGGGCTTCCTTTCTTTTTTTGAATTTCTGTTCCTCTCGTTGCTCACAGACTGAGTGAGGAGATCCTTCCTGTAAGACGGGTGTGTCTGCACTTTCTCTCCATGCTCCTTCTCATCTAATGAGTAAAGGATGTGTCAGTTCACAACTGCAACTTCCATCAGCCAGAAGAATAATTTTTTCCACCATTTGTAGAATCTCCTGATAAATTCGTAACATTCACAGTCCCGATCAGCTCTGTACACTCTTCCCATAAACTTTGTGTATTCTAAAATTACTGTCAGCTTTTCAAATTGAACAGGCTGCTTTTTCCGGTAACCTGTGATCAACTGTGTTTGAGGGCCAAGAACGTGCTCAAAATTGTCACCAACCTCTTCTCCTGGAAGGAGAGGCACACAAAAAGTGTCAGATGTCTTCCAACATCAGAACAGAATAGGAAAATAATTGTCTGAGGAGGTCCCATATAAGATCAGAAATTAATGTACATTGATGCATACAAATTTGTTCACAGATTATATCGACTGTGAATTCATCTGAATAAAGCATTTTCATACTGAAATAGAAATTTCATGCAATTTATAATAATCATGTATAAGCAACCTGCACCTTGTCAATTATCATTGTCTTTTTTTTAACAGATTTTTATTTAAAAAATTTTTTAAATGTAAGAATTTTACAGGAATACACAGATTTGGGTTAATAATTTGAATTGAAAACAGGTTAGTTCAAAATTATAAAGGCCCCCTTCACCTAGAATGTGTGCATTGTACTCATTAGTTATGAATTAACCCAATGCCTCCTGCCCCCTCCCACCTACTTGATTTCTGTTGCTTCCACGTATGTGCACATAAGTGTTGATTGACTAGATTCAACTTAGTATTGAGTAGATGTGGTGTTTGTTTTTCCATTGTAACCATATTGTACTTACAAGAATGATTTCCAGTTCTATCCAGGTTGTGACGAAAGATACTAGGTCACCATTATTTTTTATGGCTGAGGTTCTCCATGGTAAATACACCACAATTTAATAATCAACTCATGTATTGATGGCACTTTGGTTGTTTACACCTCTTTGTGGTTGTGAATTGTTTTGCTATAAATATTTGATTACAGGTTTTTTTTTGATAAAATGTTTTTTTTTCCTTTGGGTAAATGCCCACTAGTGGGATTGCTGGATCAAATTGTAGGTCTATTTTTAGTCCTTTGAGTTACCTCTAAACTACATTCCCTAGAGTTGTAATCATTTGCAGTCCCACCAGCAGTGTATAAGGGTTCCTTTCTGTATCCATGCCAGCACCTATTGTTTTGGGATTTTTGATAAGAGCCATTTTCACTGGAGTTAGGTGACATCTTATTGTGGTTTTTGGTTTGCATTTAAAGATTTTTGTGATGACCAAAGGATCTCTGTGCTGCATACAGAGATTTTTGACTTAAGCCAAGTTGGTAAACTTTCAGGCTGAATTATTTTTGCCTTATTAAGGGATCAGGGTAAAGCACACAGATTACATCCACCAGTAACTTATTTATGAAATAATTATTAGAAAACAGTAATTTTTTTCCTTTTTGTTATTTATTTATTTTTATTATTAAATCATAACTGTGTACATTAATGCTATCATGGGGCACCATACACTGGTTTTATACACCATTTGACAAATTTTAATCACACTGGTTAACATAGCCTTCCTGGCAATTTCTTAGTTATTGTGTTAAGACATTTATATTCTACATTTAATAAGTTTCACATGAAACTTTGTAAGATGCACCGTAGGTGTGGTCCCACCGGTTATGCTCCCTCCACCCATCCTTCCCCCTCCTCTCCCCTCCCTTTGCCCTTGCCCCATATTCTTAGGTTATAATTGGGTTATAGCTTTCATTTGAAGGCTATAAGTTAGTTTCATATTAGGGCTGAGTATATTGGATACTTTTTCTTCCATTCTTGAGATACTCTACTAAGAAGAATATTTTCCAGCTCCATCCATGTAAACATGAAAGAGGTAAAGTCTCCATCTTTCTTTAAGGCTGCATAATATTCCATGGTATACATGTACCACAATTTATTAATCCATTTGTGGATCGATGGGCACTTGGGCTTCTTCCATGACTTAGCAATTGTGAATTGGATTGCAATAAACATTCTGGTACAAATATCTTTGTTATAATGTGATTTTTGGTCTTCTGGGTATAAACCTAGTAGAGGAAATGTAGCATTGAATGGGAGATCTATTTTTAGATCTCTAAGTGTTCTCAAAACATCTTTCCAAAAGGAACATATTAGTTTGCATTCCCACCAGCAGTGTAGAAATGTTCCCTTTTCTCCATATCCACGTCAACATCTCTGGTCTCGAGATTTTGTGATATGGGCTAATCTTACTGGGGTTTGATGATATCTCAAAGTAGTTTTGATTTGCATTTTTCTGATGATTACAGATGATGAGCATTTTTTCATATGTCTGTAGGCCATGCGCCTGTCTTCTTCAGAAAAGTTTCTCTTCAAGTCCCTTGCCCAGCCTGAGATGGGATCACTTGTTCTTTTCTTGCTAATACATTTGAGTTCTCTGTGGATTCTGGTTATTAAAACTTTGTCGGAGACATAATATGCAAATTTCTTCTCTCATTCTGCGGGCTTTCTGCTTGCTTTACTTACTGTTCTTGGCTGTGCAGAAGCTTTTTAGTTTGATCATGTCCCAGTAGTGTATTTTTGAAGCTGCTTCAATTGCCTGGGAAGGGTCCTCCTCATAAAATATTTGCCCAGACCGATTCCTTCAAAAGTTTTCCCTGCACTTTCTTCTAGTATTTTTATAGTTTCATGTCTTAAGTTTGAATCTTTAATCCAGTGAGAGTCTATCTTAGTTAATGGTGAAAGGTATGGATCCAGTTTCAATCTTCTACAGGCCACCAACCAGTTCACCCAGCACCATTTTTTAAATAGGGAATCTTTTTCCCACTGAATGTTTTTAATTGGCTTGTCAAAGATCAAATAATGGTAAGTAGCTGGGTTCATCTCTTGGTTCTCTATTCTGTTCCATACATCTACCTCTCTGTTTTTGTGACAGTATCATGCTGTTTTGATCACTATCACTTATAATATAGTCTGAGGTCTAGCAACATGATTCTTCCTGCTTTGTTTTTATTTCTGAGTAATGTCTTGGCTATTAGAGGTTTTTTTTCTGATTCCATATAAAAGGAAGTATTATTATTTTTTCAGATCTTTAAAGTATGACAGTGGAGCTTTAATAGGGATTGCATTAGAATTGTATCTTGCTTTGGGTAGTATGGACATTTTAACAATGTTGATTCTTCCCAGCCATGAGCATGGCAAGTTTTTCCATTTCTTAACATTTTCAGCTATTTCTTTCTTAGAGTTTCATAGTTCTTTTATAGAGATCTTGCACGTCCTTTGTTAGATAAACTCCCAAATATTTCATCTTCTTTGGCACTACTGTGAACAGAATAGAGTCCTTGACTGTTTTTTTAGCTTGACTATTGTTGGTATATGTAAAGGCTACCAATTTATGAATGTTGATTTTATAAGCTGAGGCACTGCTCTATTCCTTGATCACTACTAAGAGTTTTGTAGTAGAATCCCTGGTGTTTTCCAGATATACAATCATATCATCTGTGAAGAGCGAAAGTTTGATCTCTTCTGACCCTATGTCAATACCCTTGATCGCCTTTTCTTCCCTTATTGTGATGGCTAAAACTTCCATTACAATGTTGAAGAGCAGTGGAGACAATGGGCAACCTTGCCTGATTCCTGATCTGAGTGGAAATGATTTCAATTTAACTATATTCAGTACAATATTGGCTATGGGCTTGCCATAGATGGCCTCTATCAGTTTAAGAAATGTCCCTCCGGGCAGCGCCTGTGGCTCAAGGAGTAGGGCGCCGGTCCCATATGCCAGAGGTGGTGGGTTCAAACCCAGCCCGGGCCAAAAACCACAAAAAAAAAAAGAAATGTCCCTCCTATACCAATTTTCTTAAGTGTTCTGATCATGAAGGGATGCTGGATATTATCAAAAGCTTTTTCTGCATCAATTGAGAGAATCATATGGTCTTTGTTTTTTAATTTGTTTATGTGCTAAATTATATTTATAGATTTACGTATATTGAACCAACCAGCCTTGAGACCCTGGGATAAAACCAACTTGGTTATGATGTATAATTATATATGTATATATGTATATATATATGTATAATGTATATATAATATATAATGTATATATGTATAATGTATAATATATAATAATATGATGTATAATTTGTTTGATGTGTTGCTGGATTCTGTTTGTTAGGATCTTGTTGAATATTTTTGCATCTATATTCATTAGTGATATTGGTCTATAATGTTCTTTTCCTGTTGGGTCTTTTCCTGGTTTGGGGATCAGGGTGATGTTTGCTTCATAGAACATGTTGGGTAGTATTCCTACTTTTTCTATATTTTGGAACAGGTTGAGTAATATAGGTACTCGTTCCTCTTTAAAGGTTTTGTAGAATTCTGATCTGAAGCCATCTGGTCCTGGGAGTTTCTTTTTAGGGAGATTTTGTATGGTGGATGCTATTTCAGAACTCGATATAGGCCTGTTCAACATTTCCACTTGATTCTGGCTAAGTCTTGGAAGGTGACATGCTTCCACGTATTGGTCAATTTCCTTTAGATTTTCATATTTCTGAGAATAAAGTTTCTTGTAATATTCATTAAGGATTTTTTGAATTTCTGAGGAGTCTGTTGTTATTTCGTCATTGTCATTTCTGTTTGATGAAATTAGAGATTTCATCTTTACTCTTTTTTTTTCCTGGTTAGGTTAGCCAGGAAATTAGAGATTTCATCTTTACTCTTTTTTTTTCCTGGTTAGGTTAGCCAAAGGTTTATCTATTTTATTGACCTTTTCAAAAAACCAACTTTTTGTTTTATTGATCTGTTGTATAATCCTTTGGTTTCAATTTCATCTAAATCTGCTCTAATTTTGGTTATTTCTTTTGTTCTGCTTGGTTTGGGGTTGGAGTGTTCTTCCTTTTCCAGTTGCTTGAGATGTCCCATTAAGTTGTTAACTTCTTCTCTTTTCGTTCTCTTGAGCAAGGCTTGCACTGCTATAAATTTCCCTCTTAGGACTGCCTTTGCAGTATCCCAGAGGTTCTGATAACTCTTGTCTTCCAAAATTTGTTGTTTTATTCCAAAAATTTGGTAATTTCCTTCTTAATCTTGTCTATGACCCAGGTATCATTCAGCATAAGGTGATTTAACTTCCATGTTTTTGTATAAGTATGCAGATTCCTGTTGTTACTGAGCTCAACTTTTATTCCATGGTGGTCCGAGAAGATGCAAGGAATAATTTCTATTTCTTTACATTTACTGAGATTAGACTTGTAAGCTAAGATGTGATCGATTTTGGAGTATGTTCTGTGGGCTGATGAGAAGTATGTGTATTCAGTTTTGTTGGGATGAAATGTTCTGTAAATGTCTGTTAAATCCAAACGTTGGATGGTTAGGTTTAAATCTAAAATTTCTTTGCTCAGCTTCTTATTGAAGGATCTATGCAACACTGCCAAAGGAGTGTTAAAATCTCCAACTATTTTGGAGCTTGAGGAAATCAAGTTGCTCATGTCTGTTAGAGTTTCTCTTATAAATTGAGGTGCATTTTTGTTGGATGCATAAATATTATTAATTGAAATTTCATCATATTGAGTATTACCCTTAACAAATATGAAGTGACTATTCTTATCCTTGCTTATTTTTGTTGGTTTAAAGCTTATTGTATCTGCAAATTGAATTGGAACACCTGCTTTTTTCTGATTTCCATTTGCCTGAAATATAGATGACCGTCCCTTTACAGTGACTCTATATTTATCTTTTAAGGTAAGATGAGATTCTTGTATACAGTGGATATCTGGCCTGAGTTTTTGTATCCAGTTAACCAATCTGTGCCTTTTAAGAGGACAGTTTAAGCCATTCACATTAATGGAGAATATTGATAAGGCTGGTAAAATTTGGAGTATTGAGTTTTTTTAAAGTCCAGTGGACATTTTTAATCCTTTCACCACTGTGGAAGTTGGAGTTTGATCAAAAGTTTCTGAGTGTGTTTACTTTTGTGGTAGAGGTTTCGGCTGGTCATTATGGAGGCTAGGTCTGAGAATATCCTGAAGAGCTTGTTTAGTTATGGCAAATTTCTTCAACATGTGAATGTCATTAAAGTATTTAATTTCTCCATCATAGATAAAACTCATTTTATCTGGATATGGGATCCTGGGTTGAAAATTATTTTGTTTTAGGAGATTAAAAGTCAATGACCACACTCTTCTGGCTTGAAAGGTTTCAGCAAAGAGATTTGCAGTCATTCTAATATTCTTTCTTATGTAGGTTATGGTTTTCTTAAGTCTGTCTGCTTTCAGAATTTTCTCCTTCATATTAACTTTAGGGACGTCAATTATGATGTGCCTGGGGGATGTCTTATTTGGGTTGAGTTGTGCTGAGATTCTCAAACTGTCTGCTATTTGAATTTCAGAATCTCTTGGCATGTTTGTAAAATTCTCTTTCATAATTTTCACTGAAGAGCCTCTGTGCCTTGCAAAGCCACTTTGTCGCCTTCAGAGTTTCTATGAGGTGAATGCTAGTTTTCTTCAAATTATCCCAGAGCTCTCTGAGAGAATGGTTTTGCTCTCCATTTCTCTTCCTCTTTGAGAGTTTGGGAGCATTCAAGAGCTTTGTCTTCAATGTCAGAAATCCTTTCTTCTGCTTCCTCCACTCTGTTACTGAGGGATTCTACTGTATTTTTCAGATCTTTAAGGGCTGCAAATTGTTGTCTGAATGTGTCAAAATCTTTGGTGATTTTGTCTTTAAATTTGTTGAATTCTTGACACAACTTTTGAATTGCTCCTGGAATTTCTAATTCTAACTTTTCTTCTATTGTACTAATCTTGTTTGCAATCCAAATTCTGAACTCGATTTCTGAGATCTTGGCCATCTTTTTATGAATGGGATCTTCAGTTGCATCTGCCATATCTTTCCTTGGTGGCGGCGGGGGGTTGATCTACTCTGGGTATTCATGTTACTGGAGTTTTTCCACTGATTCTGCCCCATGATAATTTTACACCATTTGACTAGATGAGCAGATAAAGAGAAGTTGGATTGGGGGCTCCAGGAGTAGTGATTAACCAGCCCTTTGCCCAAAAGTTGGGACTGGTGTCTGTACCTTTTCCCCTGGAGCTTTGCCAAGGACCCGTACAGTGCTATGGCCTGAGAAACTGGGGACCTGCTTGGTGTGGTGGGGCTAAGTGGCTCTGTCTCGTTTTCAGCTGGTCTCTGTCCTACCCTAGTGAATCAGTTACTCTGGGTTGAAATCTCAGCTATGGAGAAATACCAGCCATTAAGTCATCCTGCCCCCAAAGGCAAAAATTGGAAAAGGAAAATCAAAACCTTCCCACAACCACACACCCAGGGTACCACTTGTATAGTCCTTGGGTGATTGGCTCAGTTCAAGAGGTCCAAATCAATTGTCTCAGTCAACACCTGTCTCAGGTCGGAGATTCAAAAGATCTCTGGCAACTAGATTGCAGGGGTCTGCCAGCAACTCAATTATGACTTGCTTTGGTGCTTCTTGAGGTCAGGAGGACCCACCCAGCAAATAAATTAGTCTAGGAAGGTTGATGCAGCCTTCCCCACCTTGCACCCAGTCACTGATAACCCTGTAGGGCTGTGACCCGGTTGCCTCCAATGAGCAGATACTCCAGGGGTTTGTGCCTGCCTGAATCACAGGGAGATCTATGTCTCTTCAGCCAGGCTGCTGTTCTCTGCCACTATCCGGCAGGGGGAGGTGAGGCCTGACAACCTTGGGTGCTTCGTGGAGGCTGGGGCTGTTCATTCAGTTCCAGCCCCACCCCTGATTGATGTTACTGACAGAACAGAACAACTTTATAGAATTTGTTTCTGTCCCGGCTATATACCCCTGCAGAAAAGATGCTGTTTGAGTTCAGAGAACCTGTGACTCAGGCCCTGTCTGTGCCATTGCCCAGTCTCGGCTGCAGTTTGTATTGGAGCTGCACAGTTAGCTGTCAGTTCCAGCCTCTGCCTGCCCTCCTTTGTCTCAGCTAATGATCCCCTGAGGGCTGGGTGCATCTTAGGCTCAGTAAAGCAGTCATCTGGGTCAGTCCCACCCTTGGAATCTGCCGGCTCTGCCCCTGCATGTGTTCTAGTCCCTGTGCTCTGCCCAGGTCAGTAGTGCCTCAGGTAAACCCTTTACTCACAGGACTTGCGTTTCCATCCCAGATCTGTTCCACCAGTGGCTGCTACCAGAGAATATGCCCAGCCTCCTCTGGTTGCCCAGAGAGATAGGGGTGTGACTCTGGAATATCCAGGGGCAAGCCCTATTGTTGTCACTACAGCTGCTGCTCTGTGCCTTGGGGCACTACAGCTCCTGTATGATTCCATCTCAGCTGACCATCCTCTCCTTACTCCTGTGCTGCAGAATCAGCACTGACCAGCAGCAGTCCATGCCCTGTCCACTCCTCTCAAGAAAATACCCAAGAATCTGGACTCCTGGGTGACAGGCTTCCAGACTCAGAGTGAGAGTGGAGGGGAATGCTGGAAGTTCAGAATTGCAGGTAGAGAATATACAGTTTTATACAGTTTTATGCCTGGCAGGAGATTGCCATGGCACCCTCATAGGGGAAGTAGGTCCAGTTTTTAGAGGGTCTCTCCTGTGAGATATAATGGGAGGACTTTTGAACTCTGCTTGCTTGTTTGTATGGAGTACTTCAAGCCGTTCTCATGGGGTAGGGGACTCCCATCCACTTGGCGATGGATTTTGTACCTTTTGTTTCTACCCTTGGGGTTGCAGCTTGCCTTGGTAGGATTTATGTGGGTTCTTCAACCTTCTCTCTTGGTTCAGCTCTAATCTGCCAGGTTACTTTCTAAACTTCTGTCCTTTAACTCCCCTTCTGGACAGGAACCTCTGTGGAACACTGGCTTCAGTCGGCCACTTTGCCTTCAGAAAAACCTAGAAAACAGTAATTTTTTGATATTAAAAATAATTGTATGTATGCGTAGAATTACATATACTGTGTACATCTAACACGGATTCTATAAAAATGTGTCAGAATTAAAGAGAAAGTATTACCCTTAAGTAGCTAAATTAAAGAATATGTATGTACACACATATATATAAAATATGATTTTAGCTTAATTGACCTCGTAAAGAAAAGCAGTTATATTCAAACTTCATTTCTACTTTCAAAGTAATCATTTTAAACACTAAATGTTGCTATTACTACACATGTGAATGAGAGTTCTTGTTTCATTACAATGTAAAGTTTGCCCTCTAGTGGTTCCAGGCTAGTTATGAATTTACTCTAATAGAAGATTTATTACCTAATACTGGAATTATTTTCTTCAGGAGTAGGATGCTAGAAATGTAAGTACTATAAATAAAACATACCAAGTTATCTAAAATATATATTAGAAAAATATCTCTACTATAGAGGCCATTTACAATTTTTAAAAACAATTATGTTTTAAATAAATATGGAATATTTACTAAAAGTTAAATTAAAACAGAAAGTTTGGGACTTCATATTCTTTTTTGCTTGTCAACAAGCCTACTGATATTGTGTTTATTGACAGTGAAGTCATCCATTGTGTCATATGTGACTTGTTCTTGGGTTAGTGGGACGAAGGAAAATATTAACAAGATTTAGTCCATGGTACTAACTTATTTTGGACAAAATTACCAGATTTATTTTTTAAATTGCCTACGTAAGAGTTGTTGAAATGTAATGTACACATAAATATCTGCCTAAAAGATATCTGTTTAGAAAAAAATGAAAGGACAAAAGAAAATGTCCAATTTAACATATTGGGTTCTTAACATGGTGCCATTTAATCTAGAAGAGAGTTTAATTTAAACTCAATAATTCTTAAGCAATTTCAAAAGGCATATGGGGAAAGGAGCCATCATCCTGCTTGTTAATTCCACTATAGAAATAAAAAAATAAAATAAAATGGTAGTTTGAGGGTTCAAGTTACATTACGCATATTGATTTGTTATCCAAATTTGTTTTCTGTTGCCTAATCTGAGCTCAGTTTATTGAAAGATAGTTAACATAAGAGTTTTGAAAATTTTCATTTCCTTTACCTTATGGAAATGTACCTGCCATGACATTTTAGGAAGGGACTGACATTTTTCTGATCTTGTGCACAGAGTCTCATGATCAAGTTTATAAAAATAAATAAATAAATAAAATCTTATAGATTAGTTTCTATTTTTTAGAGTTTTTTGTCTATTGTTTAAGTATCTAGGAATGAAGTGGCTGGATCATATGTTAGATATAGATGTGATTTTTAAGAAACTGCCAGACATACCACGGATACTGGAATTTTCCCACTGCAATCATGGCCTTGGGAATGGAAGAATGAATTAAGGGAGGGCAAATAAGTGAAAGCAAGAGAATTTATTGAAAAGAAAAGAAAGCCTCAGGTACAGCAAAGGGGTTCCAAGTGGGTTGCCAGGGACTCCTCTGTCCAGGGCTCATGTTTTCCTGTTGGTTCCCTTTTCCTCTTATGTATGCACAGTACGGTTAATCCTTCTTTAATGTTTCATATCGGCAAATTGTGTTTTCTGTCTTTTTTCTTTATTACATCTTAGTGTTCATCGATTTTGTGGATGCTTTCAAAGAATCAATTTTTGGTTTTAATTTTTTTACTGCTTGTTAGTTTACAATTCCCTTGATTTATTCGTTTATTCTTATTATTTCCTTCCTTCTACTTGCGTTGACTATTATTGTCCTTTCTGTCTCTTTTTTCCATACAGCTCTAATTTTTACTCCTGTATTTTGAAGCTTTGCTGTTAGGAGTGAAGAGAATCAAAATATGTTACCCCACAATGTTTTTCTTTGACATATTTTGAGATGACTTTCAGAGAGCCAGCAAAGAGAAGTAGCTCTGCAAAGCTGTCTTGTGGGGGGACTTTTCAGCTGTAAAGAATCTGGCTGGTTGCAGCCAGGCCTTAACTTGTCCAGATTTAGGAGAGAATGTCTGAGAGTCTGACATCTTAAAAATCCTGAAAGAAACATTTGCTATCTATTCTCCATGTGAGGTTTCGTCTACATAACAAGACCATCTTCCTCAATAATTTTCCTCTCCCTCCCATAATTGTCTCCAACCTGATTTACCAGCATAACCTGTTTTTGGTCTGAACTTCCTCCCATTCTTTCTGCAACTTCAAGATGGTATACATGTGTATAAGCTTTGGCATACCACTGGGCAAAAAAATCAATCTGTGATTCCCCTTATGTACACGTTAATAAATGGTAGACTCCCTTTCTCCAATTAATCTGCCTTCTGTGAGCTGATTTTTCAGTGAACATTTCAAGGGCTAAGGGGAAGTTTTCCCTTGGCACCTAGAGAAGCAAAGAAGAAACTTTGGATTTCATTTATTTTCTCAATTGTTTTTCTAGTCTCTCATCTATTTCCACTCTAGTTTTTACAATGTTTTCTTTTGCTTTCTTTATGTGTTTTTGCTGTTGTTTTCCTAGTCCTAAGGTGGAAGCTTAAGTATTGATTTATCACCCTTCTTTTTGAATAGAGACTATTACAACTATAAAAATCATTATGTTTTCTGTATTCCATAACTTGGCATGTTGTTGTTTTAATCCATGCTGAAGTATTTTCTGTTGTTCCTCATAATTTATCTTTGACCTGGTTACCTTTTAGAGTGTGTTGTCTAGTTTCCACATAATTGGTTGATTTCCTAAATTTACTTTCATTATTAATTTCTAATTTAATTTCAGTGTGGTTAGATAATATACTTTGTATAACTTCAGTTTTTAAATGCCCTGAGCCTTGTTTTTAAATCCTACCATATGATCATCCTGTAGAACGTTCCATGTGCACTTGGGATAAATGTGCATTATCTTGTAGGTGGGAGGAATGTTCTATATAGATGTTTATTCAGTCCAGTTATTTCAAAGTTTATTCAAGTCTTCTACTTCCTTGTTGATATTCTTTTTAGTTATTTTATCCTTGTGTGGAAGTGGGATATTGGTGTCTCCAACTCTAATTGTTAAATTGTCAATTTCTTCCTTTATTTTGATATTGTTTTTTACTTCACCTATTTTGGAGCTGTTTTTATTTGCATATGGATTTATAATTTTTATGCTATTATGATTACTTGACTCATTTTTATTAAATGTACTTTGATCTTATAGAAAATTTGGATTTGACTGTATCAGTATAGCCATTCTAGCTCTCTGAATTATTCTATTGCATAGTATATTTTTTAATCTCTTTAATTTTAATCTATTTGTGTCTTTGAATCTAGAAATGTGCCTTTTGTAGACAGCACATAGATGGGTGCTACTTTTTTTTCCTTTTTAATTTAATTTAATTTTATTTTCTATTTTCTTTTTTTTTTTTTTTATTGTTGGGGATTCATTGAGGGTACAATAAGCCAGGTTACACTGATTGCAATTGTTAGGTAAAGTCCCTCTTGCAATCATGTCTTGCCCCCATAAAGTGTGACACACATCAAGGCCCCACCCCCTCCCTCTGTCCCTCTTTCTGCTCCCCCCCATAACCTTAATTTCATTAATTGTCCTCATATCGAAATTGAGTACATAGGATTCATGCTTCTCCATTCTTGTGATGCTTTACTAAGAATAATGTCTTCCACTTCCATCCAGGTTAATACGAAGGATGTAAAGTCTCCATTTTTTTTAATGGCTGAATAGTATTCCATGGTATACATATACCACAGCTTGTTAATCCATTCCTGGTTTGGTGGGCATTTAGGCTGTTTCCACATTTTGGCGATTGTAAATTGATCTGCAATAAACAGTCTAGTACAAGTGTCCTTATGATAAAAGGATTTTTTTCCTTCTGGGTAGATGCTCAGTAATGGGATTGCAGGATCAAATGGGAGGTCTAGCCTGAGTGCTTTGAGGTTTCTCCATACTTCCTTCCAGAAAGGTTGTACGAGTAGTCAGTCCCACCAGCAGTGTAAAAGTGTTCCCTTCTCTCCACATCCACACCAGCATCTGCAGTTTTGAGATTTTGTGATGTGGGCCATTCTCACTGGGGTTAGATGATATCTCAGGGTTGTTTTGATTTGCATTTCTCTAATATATAGAGATGATGAACATTTTTTCATGTGTCTGTTAGCCATTCGTCTGTCGTCTCTAGAGAAAGTTCTATTCATGTCTCTTGCCCATTGATATATGGGATTGTTGACTTTTTCATGTGGATTAATTTGAGTTCTCTATAGATCCTAGTTATCAAGATTTTGTCTGATTGAAAATATGCAAATATCCTTTCCCATTGTGTAGGTTGTCTCTTTGCTTTGGTTATTGTCTTCTTAGCTGTACAGAAGCTTTTCAGTTTAATGAAGTCCCATTTGTTTATTTTTGTTGTTGTTGCAATTGCCATGGCAGTCTTCTTCATGAAGTCTTTCCCCAGGCCAATATCTTCCAGTGTTTTTCCTATGCTTTCTTGGAGGATTTGTATTGTTTTATGCCTTAAATTTAAGTCCTTTATCCATCTTGAGTCAATTTTTGTGAGTGGGGAAAGGTGTGGGTCCAGTTTCAGTCTTTTCCATGTGGACATCCAGTTCTCCCAACACTATTTATTGACAAGGTATGTTCTTGTTTGGTTTATTGAAGATTAGGTGGTTGTAAGATGTTAGTTTCATTTCTTGGTTTTCAATTTGGTTCCAAGTGTCTATGTCTCTGTTTTTGTGCCAGTACCATGCTGTGTTGACCACTATGGCTTTGTAGTGCAGACTAAAATCTGGTATGCTGATGCCCCCAGCTTTATTTTTGTTACAGAGAACTGCCTTAGCTATACGGGGTTTTTTCCGGTTCCATACAAAACGCAGAATCATTTTTTCCAAATCTTGAAAGTATGATGTTGGTATTTTGATAGGAATGGCATTGAATAGGTAGATTGCTTTGGGAAGTATAGACATTTTAACAATGTTGATTCTTTCCGTCCATGAGCATGGTATGTTCTTCCATTTGTTACTATCCTCTGCTATTTCCTTTCTGAGGATTTCATAGTTTTCTTTATAGAGGTCCTTCTCCTCCTTCGTTAGGTATATTATTAGGTATTTCATTTCTTTGAAACTATGGTGAAGGGAGTTGTGTCCTTAATTAGCTTCTCATCTTGACTGTTATTGGTGTACACAAAGGCTACTGACTTGTGGACATTGATTTTATATCCTGACACATTACTGCATTTTTTGATGACTTCTAGGAGTCTTGTGTTGAGTCTTTGGGGTTCTCTAAGTATAAGATCATGTCATCAGCAAAGAGGGAGAGTTTGACCTCCTCTGCTCCCATTTGGATTCCCTTTATTTCCTTGTCTTGCCTAATTGTATTGGCTAGAACTTCCAGCACTATGTTGAATAGTAAAGGTGACAGAGGACAACCTTGTCTGGTTCCAGTTCTAAGGGGAAAAGCTTTCAGTTTTACTCCCTTCAGTAAAATATTGGCTGTGGGTTTGTCATAGATAGCTTCAATCAGTTTTAGAAATGTGCCACCTATGCCTATACTCTTCAGTGTTCTAATTAGAAAAGGTTGCTGGATTTTATCAAATGCTTTTTCTGCATCTATTGAGAGGATCATGTGATCTTTATTTTTGCCTCTGTTAATATGGTGGATAACGTTTATGGACTTGCGTATGTTAAACCAGCCTTGCATCCCTGGGATGAAGCCTACTTGATCATGATGAATGACTTTTTTGATGATAAGCTGTAATCTATTGGCTAGGATTTTGGTGAGAATTTTTGCATCTATATTCATGAGTGAGATTCGTCTGAAATTCTCCTTTTTGTTTGGGTCTTTTCCTGGTTTTGGTATCAGGGTGATGTTTGCTTCATAGAATGTGTTGGGGAAGATTCCTACTTCCTCAATTTTTTGGAATAATTTCTGCAGTACAGGAATAAGCTCTTCCTTGAAGGTTTGATAGAATTCTGGAGTGAAGCCATCTGGACCAGGGCATTTTTTGGTTGGAAGATTTTTTATTGTTTCTTTGATCTCAGTACTTGAAATTGGTCTGTTCAGGAGCTCTATTTCTTCCTGGCTGAGTCTAGGGAGAGGGTGTGATTCCAAATATTGATCCATTTCCTTCACATTGTCAAACTTCTGGGCATAGAGTTTCTGGTAGTATTCAGAGATGATCTCTTGTGTCTCTGTGGGATCAGTTGTTATTTCCCCTTTTTTCATTTCTGATTGAGGTTACTAGAGATTTTACTTTTCTATTCCTCGTTAGTCTGGCCAATGGTTTATCTATTTTATTTATTTTTTCAAAAAACCAACTCCTTGTTTCATTAATTTTCTGAATGATTCTTTTGTTTTCAATTTCATTGATCTCTGATTTGATTTTGGATATTTCTTTTCTTCTACTGAGTTTAGGCTTAGATTGTTCTTCTTTTTCCAATTCCATAAGATCTCTTGTGAGATTGTTGATGTGCTCTCTTTCTGTTTTTTGAATGTAGGCATCCAAAGCGATGAATTTTCCTGTCAAAACTGCTTTTGCAGTGTCCCACAGGTTTTGGTAGCTTGTGTCTTCATTGTTGTTTTGCTCAAGGAAGTTAATGATTTCCTGTTTTATTTCTTCTTGCACCCATCTGTTATTCAACAGAAGATTGTTTAATTTCCATGCCTTTGGGTGGGGTCGAGCATTTTTGTTAGAGTTGAGTTCCACCTTGAGTGCCTTATGGTCTGAGAAGATACAAGGTAATATTTCAATTCTTTTGATTCTGTTGATATTTGTTTTGTGTCCCAGGATATGATCAATTTTGGAGAATGTTCCATGGGGTGATGAGAAGAATGTATGTTCTTTATCTTTGGGATGGAGTGTTCTATATGCATCTATCAAGGACAGTTGTTCTAGGGTCTCATTTAAATCTCTTATATCTTTGTTTAATTTCTGTTTAGAGGATCTGTCCAGCTCTGTAAGAGGAGTGTTAAAGTCCCCTGTTATGATGGTATTATCAGATATCATATTGCTTAGCCTGAGTAAGGTCTGTTTCAAGAATCTGGGAGCATTTAAATTGGGTGCATAAATATTTAGAATTGAAACATCTTCTTGCTGTATTTTTCCCTTGACCAATATAAAGTGACCATCTTTGCCTTTTTTGACTTTAGTTGCTTTAAATCCACATGTATCTGAAAATAAGATTCCAACTCCTCTTTTCTTCTGAATTTCATTTGCCTGACAAATTTTCTTCCAACCTTTGACTCGGAGCTTTAATTTGTCTTTTGAAGCCGGGTGTGTTTCTTGCAGACAGCAAATGGATGGCTTGTGTTTTTTAATCCAGTCAACCAATCTATGTCTCTTCAGTGGGGAATTCAAGCCATTAACATTTATTGAGATAATTGATAAGTGTGGTAGTATTCTATTCGTCTTATTTTGTGAGAGTCCATTGCTTAGTTTTATCTTTTGCATCAGTGTGGAGGTAAGGTTCTGTCCTTTCATTTCTGAGTTCTTACTTTGCTGCTCATCCACTGTGGTAGTCAGTGTGCAGAACAGGTTGAAGTATTTCCTGTAAAGCTGGTCTTATTGTGCCGAATTTCCTCAATGTTTGTATATCCGTAAATGATTTGATTTCTCTGTCAATTTTGAAGCTTAGCTTAGCAGGGTACAGAATTCTGGGCTGGAAATTGTTCTGTTTAAGTAGATTAAAGGTAGATGACCATTGTCTTCTTGGTTGGAAAGTTTCATTAGAGAAGTCTGTGGTCACTCTGATGGATTTGCCCCTGTAGGTGAACTGGCGCTTACTCCTGGCAGCTTGCAGAATCTTTTCTTTTGTCTTGACTTTGGACAGTTTCATCACAATGTGTCTTGGAGAAGCTCGGTTAGAGTTGAGATGACCTGGGGTCCGATATCCCTCTGAAAGCAGTGTGTCAGAATCTTTGGTGATGTTTGGGAAATTTTCTTTTATAATATTCTCTAGTATGGCTTCCATTCCTCTGGGGCATTCTTCTTCCCCTTCTGGAATTCCTATAACCCATATGTTGAAACGCTTCATAAAGTCCCATAATTCTGACAGTGAACGTTCTGCTTTCTCTCTCTTCTTTTCTGCCTCTTTTACTATCTGAGTTATCTCAAGAACTTTGTCTTCTACCTCTGAAATTCTTTCTTCTGCATGGTCTAACCTGTTGCTGATACTTTCCTTTGCATCTTTAAGTTCCCTAACTGACTGTTTCATTTCCTTCAGCTCTGCTATATCCTTTTTATATTCTTCATATTATTCATCTCTTATTTGATTCTGTTTTTGGATTTCCTTTTGGTTATTTTCCACTTTATTAGCAGTTTCCTTCATTGTTTCCATCATTTCTTTCATTGTTTTCAACATGTGTATTCTAAATTCCCCTTCTGTCATTCCTAACATTTCTGTATAGGTGGAATCCTCTGCAGTAGCTACCTCATGGTCCCTTGGCGGGGTTGTTCTGGACTGGTTCTTCATGTTGCCTGGAGTTTTCTGCTGGTTCTTCCTCATGAGTGATTTCTTTTATCTGTTTCCTTGCCCTAATTTTCCTTTCACGTCCTCTTGCTCTTTAAGTTCTCATGCCTGTGGACTAAGGGTTACAGGACCAGAAGTGTGAGAAGGTTGAAGAGCAAAAAGGGATGAAAAAATGGAGGACCGAGTGACAAGAAAAATAAAGAAAAAAAAGGAGAGGGGGTGGGTAAAAGGAATATTGACAAAAAGAAGAGAGGCACAAAAAGAGGGAGACAGAGCAATATAGGTGTACAGTAGGGTACTTTGACAGAACCTTAAGAAATCCCCACCTTCTGGGGGTTCCCAGTTGGGTGGTTCCCTTGAGGTCAGCAGCTCTTTGCTAACCTGATCAGACACAGTATCCCACCTCCACCAAGTAGAGAGGAAAGTCAAAAATGCTATAAATCAAACCAAAACAAGCAAACAGAAAACTTTACGGGATAAAATTGAGTGGAAAACCAAATAATAGCGGTAGAAACACTAGCAAAAATGAAGTTCTAGTTATTGAAAAAGGCAGCAATGGGAAATTATAATTAAACTAGAAAAATTGAGAAAGAAAAAGGTCTGTATGGAAAAGTTTGAAGTTAAAAAACAAAACAGTATCAACAACATCAAAATAAACCAAAAAAAAAAAACAACCAAACAAACAAACAAAAAAAAAACACAACCAAAAACAAAGCAGTATGTATATGTTATTGAATATTGTCTGGGCAACACGTTGTCTTCTGGGGTATGAGATATTGATCACAGTTCTGATACGACTGGAGGCCGCTGATTTCTCAAACCCCAGCAGGTAGACACCCTAAATCTCTCTTCAGCCCTCTTAAAAGGCACTTTGAACTTATAAACTTGCTGAGCAGAAGCTTTCCCAGGAAAGTGCTTGTCACTGTAATCACTGCTGAAGTGGCTATCCACTTACCCAGTGTGCCAAAACCGGTCTCACTCTGCCCCTGAGGGTTAGGGCTGCAAGGCGGCTCAGACCCCGCCCTTAGGCTACTTGGTGGCTGGGTTACCAGCTCCCACCCAATTCTAGCTCTGGGACCCTGAGGGCAGAGCTTGCTGGGGCAGATCGCTCACAATGGCTCCCTGTGACCCACAGCCAAACACTATTAGCTCTGTCTGGCTCAGCGGCCCAGACTGGGGCCCCAGACAACGGACAAAATTCTCCGCACTCCCACTCAGGCTCTCCCCAAGGCAGTTCAACTGAATGCCGAGTCCAAAGACACCAAAACAGTTCACAGGTAAGGTCTTTCTGGTTTGCAGTCTCGCTGCTACTGAACTTACAGTTGCGGGCGCATTTAGACAAATTGAACACACGTGACCACTTGCTGTTTTTCCACTGTTTTAGTCCTCCTCTTGGGGTCCAGAAGTCTCTCGCTGATTCCCTGTTTCCTCGCAGGGGTGATGATAGGCAGATCCCACCAGCCAGAGATGCCTGGAGTCCTATCTCCCCAGACACACGGTGCCCAGATGCAAGGAAGCTGTTACTCGGCTGCCATCTTGCTCCACCTCCTTTTTTTTTCCTTTTTTTAAAAAAAAATTCTGTTAAGCTCTACAATTGAATTCGAGCGTTTTATGTAGCAGAGTATGGTGATTCTAGAAACCAGAATCTTCCTCTTCTTCAGTTAGTTGTTATTTTTGTTGCTTCTTTTAGATTATTTAATGATTTTATTTGATGAATTGTATATAGTCTGTATACTTGGTCGTGTGCAGCCACTGAAGCCTATACTTGAATTACCGAGTGGTCAGCTAATGGTTGCACAGAGATTTCCTTAATGCCTTGAATGTATGAGTGTTGCATTCTTTGCTGAGGAGTTGCAGTGTTAGGGAGTCTTGACTGGATGCTGTGATGGGCAGTTTATTATTCTGCTTTGCCCTCATTTGCACATAGCCTCAAGGTCATCAGATGTGAGAGGCTATTAGGTCCTTCTCAGTTCTTTCCTGAGCATGGGCACAGCCTGAGTTTGTATGTGGCCTTCCAGATTTCTGTAATATGTCTTAGCTTTTCACAGTTCTTTATGAACATCTTAGTCTCCAGTTTTTCTTTCTGTTTTTATTTTTTGGTCACGTTCTTATTAGTTCCAATAAATAATGCCACCTCAGACAGCTGTGTTGTTAAATAATTGCTGCTGATTATTTTTTGACAATGCCCTGAGGATAGAGCTCTTCACACATACTGAGAGCTCCTCTAATCTTGAGTAGGTGATTGCTCTTGCAGTAGCTGCCAGACAGGTGAAATAGTGACACCCTTCTGGGGAGGGGCTTTCATGGACGATCCTACCTCCTTTTGTCCTGGCCAGTGGCTGCCAAACTGCTGGTTTTAACATCAATTGTATTTGAAAGACTTAATTTTTAAGGTTTTCTTGGGGTTACAATGGGGGGTCAAATTAGGGAAATTTGAAATGAATGGCACAAATTGCACTGTTGCTACAGATTCAGACATTTTTCTTGAATAAATACTCCTCACATTGTCACAATCCTCAATTAACATCTAGGGTCAGAGATAGTTGATTTTGGTGGTTTCTGCATGTGCTCTTGCTGCTTTTAGTAGATTTGTAGAGGTCTTTTTCTGCCATTCTGGAAGTTAAAATTGCTCAAGTTTTAAAAGTAACATTTGTTTGGCATGGCCCTAAACCCAGGGATTAATGTAGGAATTTAAATTTTTAGTATTCTCTTTTTCAATTTTAGGTACATAATGTTTCTTTTTTTTCTATTCATATGTTAAATTTCTCAGCTAAGTTTTATTGTATTTTATTTACTTATATTCATCCAACTGGTTTAGCTGGTCTGAAGAGTATACTGCATCCTCTTATTAACTCTAATGGCCTTCAGTTTATTCTCTTAGGTAACTAACATGAGTCTTAATTTTCATATGTAATCTTAAACTTAATGCTTGCTCTGTATACATATTTTATCATTAACTAAAACCAGGGATGAACTAGATTTCTTTAAGGATTATTATGACTTTTAATTCTGAAACACTTGCCAATGATTTCGAGGGCCTACCTTTCTATATCTGTGTCAAAAACATATCCACATTTTGTGGTGAGGACAGAGAACATACTGGTTAATAAAACAGATAGTGCTAGTTATGGTTGGTAGATCATGTCAAGAAAACAAGGCTATGTAGGAGAAATTCTTTATATTTATGTATTCTCTTTCAGTAGAGCTTACAGTGGCAGTGAGAAAAGTGAAGCATTTGCTCCCACATAAAATGTTAGGGGTTACCAAATAACTCAGTAATGAAGATAAATGATATCCTTGTTGGGAGTCAGGGGTCCCAGTTCCCCAAATCCAGTTGACCTGATCCAATTGTTCAGCTGAGCTAGAAAGTTCAACCTAGGTGGTAATTGAAAGCAAAAGTGTATGGAAACTACAAATAAAACTGCAGTGGCACAAGCAGTGGGAATAAAGAGCAAGGTAACCTTCAAGTTCCAGAGAAACAAAGAGAAATTTATTTAGGAAGAATGAAGAGAAAGTTTAGAGCACTTCCAAGGAGAGTTGGAAGTGGGTCCCTCTCATGAAGGAGCCAGGGTGAGACAGATGAAAAGGCAAACACCCACAAGAGTATAAATACTCTCTCCTTTGAAATTGGTTGCAAGTCTTTCATTGGCCTCTCTGAGCCTCCAGGCAATGTTGCCCTTTTCTATTGGTCATTGGTTTCCTAGGTGACCTGATACGCGCTCTCTTCTGGGCCTCCAGACTTCCAGGGGAGGTTTTCCTCCAACCACACTTGAAGTCCCTTTCTTAGTGTCCCTTCTTAATCTTAATGAAATAATTTTTAAAATGCAATAAATGGATGATGAACGATACACTCACATTGTAAATACAGATTTAGCACCAAATCATACTGGAGCCTGAGGTGAAACAAAAATTAATAACTATCCCCAATCAGCTCACACTTTAATACGACCCCTGAAATTACAGTTGTTATAATAATTCAGTGTTTTTAAAAAAGATGAGTAGGTTACATATTTGAATTCGAAGAAATTCATTATCATGAATAAGTGTGGCCCATTTGATCTAAAAATAATCTTACATGTAGTATTTTCATAGGCTATCATTTCATTGTTGGAGAAATATCCAGCGTCACTTGACATCGGGCAGAAATGCTTCAAAACTTTTAGGAAAGGAATCCCTTTAAAAAAGGGAACTCCAAGCTTGCTATCCCAAGCTGTGCGTGTAGTTTCACTTCTTCATATGTGGTCTCTGTAGAAGACTGAGTGGAGTACGTTAGATAGGTACTTGTAATTAAAGAAAAATGTAGAAAATGTTTTGAATAATAATTTTGTACGTTTGATTTGTTATTTGAACAAAAATGTAACTGGGCCCTATGTGGTTCAGGAGAAACTGCTGTTTGAAGATACAGATTTGGGCATATAGATTGTTAGGTGAGATCACCCGGAGAGGAAATCGAGAAGCATCGGAGCTGGAATCTAAGGGATGAGCTTGAGGGGATGCAGTACTGAGTTGTCGGTGACCTCCAAGACGTGCCAAAGAGACGGAGAAGTGGTGTCCTGAGAGGCAGGAGAACACCTAACGAATCCAGTGCTTTGAAGAATTGTCAGAAGCAGTTATGGGTACTGCTAAAAAGAATTTGTAGAGAGTAGTCAGACGAAAACCTAAAATAGTGTGTTTATAAGAAAAAAGAGAGAGAGAGAGAGAAATTGGAGATTGTAAGCACACAGAAATCTCTCAATAAATTTGGTCCAAACAGAAGGAAAGAAGTGATGCTATTCTGGAGGGAAAAGTAAGGTCAGCAGATGATATTTTTTTAATAATGAAAGAAGTAGTAGCATAGTTTTGTGTTTATAAAATAATCAAGAATAAAGGGAAAGACTGACAATGAGAAATATGAGGAGAGAATTAGTAGAATAGTGTTCCTGCGAGGGTGGAGACCCCTGGGAACGTGGAGCAAGGGAAGACGTGGCGGTGGCCAGGAGGGTGTCCAGGAGGGCAGAGCACAGGCCCAGGAGGGGAATTGGAAGAGGCAGTGATGGGGGTGCAGATTTCCTCTGATTTAGTTTTCTTGATGAAGAAGAAAGAAAGAAGTAAGGGTTGGGAGATTAGAAACTCAGAGAAATTCTCTATCTTTTGATGTAATTCCTCTCTTGTTATTTTTCCTCAGATTTTTCCTACTCTTAACATTTTTCTCTTAAATTTGTATTTATTTTGAGGTTTAGAGTTTTAGAACCGACTGAACACTCTTTCCTCTTTTTCTGCATCTCCCATGTCTCCACTCCCTCTCCTTGGTTTTATTTTTTTCCCCCATTATTCTTTCTCCTTCTCCCTCCCTTTGTTCAGACTACTCTGAGTTTTACCCTTGTGACCTTTCTGACATCAATGTGTTTCATTTGGTTTTCAAATATTTTGGAGGCTAATTAATCATTAGTGTAATGTTTGTGAACATGGAAATGATTGGAAATGAATCATTTTAATTTACATTGGCACAATATAATGCAGGTAAAAGTAACTAGAAAAAATCTTCAGAGACTGTATAATATTTAGTAAAATAAAGACCATAAAATATGATCAAGACTATAAAATATGAGCAAGTACTTATTTTTGTATGGAATTAATATATCTGGTACTTGAAAACACATTCTTCAGGTTCCATTTGACAGAATGAGAACTTTTTACTAGTGTCTAATGTTTGTTTGATTAAAATGTGTTTTAAAATTATTAGCAGAGAAATGTAATACACATTAATTAAAAATAACTAAAGGGAGGGAGATGGGAATCTCCTGATTCTATTTTTATAGATTTTTGTTAAGGAATTATTAAGCCATATTTTTTTTGCCATAGAATTATAGGAAAATAAAATAATTTAATTAAGTTTTTTTTTAATTGTGAATTTGTTGTAAACTGCCCCATTAGGATACCATGTGGAGAGAACTTTTTTCCTTTGGCAATTCTTGTGATGTTTTAATCTATATTAATACTAATAATATTATAGAGGTGATAGATCTTCTCATGTTTATGCTATTTCAAAATGTAATTTTAATACCAAATACTGTCATTTACCTTGTTGAATATTTAAAAAGCCATTAAAATTTCAAAGTGCTTCATTTTAAGCAGTCAGGCATTTATTAAAAGTGCACTTTTAGAATAAAATGTAATTAGTACTCAAATTTATGATTTAACATAGTTATTAAGCAGGAAGAAAATAGACATTACATACACATATATGCAAATGACACAAATTAAGAATACTGGTTCATGAGTGACACGATGTTATCTGGCCCTTAGTTTGGTCAGGGAAGAGCAATGACTCACGTCAGCTGAGTTTTGTAGTCAGTGTGAGCGCGTGCCTATGTGTGTTTTAGTTAACCTACATTTATTACCAAGTGTTTGGCATTTGCACTATCTGAATCAATGTCTATACTTCACAGTGGTTCAGCATTTCAATATTATAATTGAAAACTATATGAGGACATTTATAATTTGTCATTTTTTTGTTGATGAGTTGTGCTAAAACACATGATTTGTCTAGAAAGATTTTGCAGGTTCCCGCTCTTGCATGAATAACATGGCAAGTCTAGCATTGAGTTCCACTGTGGTTTAGAGATCTGTTTAGTCCTGGGCTCCTGACTAACTGGAAGATTCTGCCAACCATTCTGACCAAAGGGTTGGCTGATTCCACCATCAGAATAATGTTACCTATACCTCAGCAGGCTGCTGGCCTGCAGCGTGCTCCCTGGAATGCTTCACCGAGCCTTTATGAACAGATCTCTTGGACGTTTTGTTTCTAGTGAATGTTTGTATCTTTGTGAGGATTTGGGATAAGACTTGAAGTTATTATACCATATCAGCTGGCCCTGAGATTATGGGAGGAAGAATGCACAGTTCTCAGCTATCTCAGACTTCAGGGCTACCAAACAGTTGCTGACCAGGCAAACTGGTATAAATCCGTTCACCACAACTCCATAAGAAGAGAATTCAAAGGTGCTGTATAAATCGCTAATGTTTTGGAAGCACAGACTCTTTCAGACTATCTTCTGTAACCAATGAAATGACAATTTCCTTGTGTGATAATCTCACGTACACAGACCTTAGTTTTGTTTAGATGCCAGAAGAGATAAATGGAGAAGAATGGAAATCATTTAAAACTTACTGAGGAATTGCCAGTCACAACTTGTTTTCACGGGGCAGGAATTCAACTGAGGTTAGATAAAGCTAAACATTTTTTTCTTTTTTTTTTTTTTTTGGTTTTTGGCCGGGGCTAGGTTTGAACCTGCCACCTCTGGCATATGGGACCGGCGCCCTACTCCTTGAGCCACAGGCGCCGCCCAACATTTTTTTCTTTTAAATGACAGTCTCAGACAATGTTCTAAGTAGAGGGACAGAGTGCTTTATGTGAACTCCCCAAGATCACACAGGTGGAGAGGCCATGATCCTAAAAGAGATTCGTCAGAGGAGCCACTGAGCCTGGGCTACTCTTTCATTGCCAATCTCCAATAGTCCTTTGTGGGACCCAGCAATCACGCTCCACTTCACAATCAACGCTTCCTATGACGAGTTCATACTGTGCCTTCTTTTCAACCTTCACATCTACTACGTCTACTCCGACGCTTACTCACTGATAAAACGGGTGCAATTGGAGAACTTCCACATGCTTCCGGGACACACCTGCAATCCCCTGTTTCATCTCCTGTCTGTACGAACTCTCAGTGTTCCTATACAGAATCCTGGCTTCTGTTTGTGCCCTGGAATCCATCTTGTTTTATCTACTTACTCCCAGTATTTCAGGATTTTCTCCTCTTTTTTAAGAAATTGTATTTTCCTTTTATCATATGGCTTGTTTACGTTCACTTTTGTTTCCTAGATGAGAAAAACACATTTCTCATTTCTGGTGTTAAATGCAATACTCAAATTACAGTCTTTAATTTATTCCATCCATTTGGAACATTTAATACAATTGTTTACATCTCCTTTCTTGGTGCACAACTTTCCACCTGGCTTGTAGGAAACAAAATTACTTTGTTTTCTTTATCTGTGGCCATCAAAACATTTAAATATATATCTTAACAAGTCAAAAACAGAACTCTTCTCACTTTAAATCGCTTGTCATGATCTTTCCCGTCTGAACTGTGGCTACATCATTCTTCCACTTACTCAAGTAAATCTTAATGTTATACTCGACTTTTCTCTTTCCTTTCTACTCTATGTTTAATCTATCCTCAAATGCCATTGACTCACCCTTCAAACTATACCTAGACTGTAACTACACCATCAACACCATTTACCTGGAATGAGACTTCGTTACCGTTTGCCTCCTCACTGCACACACTTTCCAATTTTCACACTTCCTCGTTGCTTTGTACAGTTTACCTACCATAGCAGCCATCAACAACACTTCATAGACTTTCTAATTCTTACATTATTAGCAAATTCTTACTTTTGCAATAGCCTCTGAGGTCCTTTTTTTAAAATTAATATTAAATCATAGCTGAGTACATTAATATGATCATGGGGCACCATACATTGGTTTTATAAACAGTTTGACACATTTTCATCACACTGGTTAATGGGGAGAGGGA
Organism: Nycticebus coucang; assembly: GCF_027406575.1. Taxonomy (NCBI): domain Eukaryota; kingdom Metazoa; phylum Chordata; class Mammalia; order Primates; family Lorisidae; genus Nycticebus; species Nycticebus coucang. The sequence goes on along the minus strand of NC_069784.1, from coordinate 70,855,381 downwards.
TGGGAGGGAGGAGGGAGGATAAGGCTTAGTGATTTGACAACCCATCTCCCTTCTGCCCACATCTATTCTTCTAGCAGCAAACTCTGCGTGTGCTGTGGGCATAGAGATTCCTCATTTGCTGTTCCCTGTACCTAGCCAACTCTTCCTTCCGTTTATACCCATGGTTTACTTCCCTGCTATCTATACATTTTTGCTAACATATTATCATCTCCAGAAGATCCTCTGGTTACCCTGGCAGACCTTCAAGAAAGTCCTCAGCTTTCATATCTGTATCACCACCTTGCCCTTATACTTAACGTCTCTGACACACTGAATATTTTGCTTATTTATTTTACCACACTATTCAAACTCAACAACATAAGATCTGTGAAGAGAAGGTTCTTCTTTCCTCCCTTCATCTCTGTTTCACCACTTATTGTTTTTACTTAGAAAATTATGCATGTGGCTCCCACTGCAGTTCCTTTGCACAGCACTGATCTGGACAATATCTGGAGGACAAAGACTACCTGATGAGTCAGTGGCGTGATCCACCGAGCTCTGGTCTGTCAACCCAGATAGTGGGTGAGCTTTCATCTCAAGGCCAAGACAATTAGCCCCTCTGTGATTTAAGACAACGCCTCTGTTTACTCTCATCCTTTAATACCCTGGAAAGCAACTCTTTGCTATTTGTCTTTTCTCTAGCTATTCAAATAATTTCCTTAGACTATTTCTTAAATAGTTATTGTATCATTAAAACAGATCTCTATTAATTTTGTGTGTCTTGGTATTTTATCGAGAAAAATCTGATATACATTCTCTGACAAAAAATTGGTTAAGTCGATATTAATATTAAAAATTGTTGACATTTCTACACAGAGAAGTTAGAGCCTTAATGTCTAGACTCTAAATAAGTTTATTGTGGCCTAGATGTGTTTTTTAATGCAATATATATGAGATCGTTTATTTTGGAATATACATAGATCTAAGTATCCTTTATCCAAAATGCTTGAGACCAAATAGAGGTGTTTCAGATTTCAAATTGTGGTATATTTACATATACATGATGAGATATTTAAGCTTAAATACAAAATTTACTTAGGTTTCATATATATTTATGCACATAGCCTGAAGATACTTTTATTCAATATTTTTATGTAATAGTAATTTTATACATAAAACAAAGTCTGCATGCATTGGTTTATCAGAAAACAAAGGTGTCACTATCTCATGTTGGCACTCCAAAGTTGCATTTGGGACATCTTGGATTTAGGGACTAAGAGGGTTGAATCTGTATTAACATCGCATTTGACAAAGTACATTCAGGATTTCTACGGCTATGCATAGTTCGATTGCCAGGATCATAAATGATCTGGCACAAGAAACACTATTTAATTATAAAAAGTAACTAAGGAAATTTTTAGAAGAGAATGCTGTTTTCCTTCTGATGTAAATATGCCTGTGTAGCAATCATATGTCACTTATTATTTAAAAAGAATTGCTTAGTTTTCTTTGTATAATCTGAGAGTTGTTAGATTTGTCTTCTGTGACACATTTAAACCTTTACATGTCAAAAATATCCAAGTGATGTCGGACCGCATGGGCAGAGGTGTCATGCTGAGATTGTGACAACAGAGGCCGGTAGAGCACCAGGCTTGTGATTTCACAGGAAGACATCATCTTGATAGTGGGAGGAAAAACCCAGCATGTTTATTCTGGGAAATAGATCTAAAACATGCATGCTTATTCAACTCGAGTTATATATATCAAAATACTTTATTTTCATATAGAAGAGAAAATGAAAGAGGGTTTTAGAAACGGAAGAATTTGGCACAGAAACTGAAAATCATAAATGAGCTCTGAGCATATGATTAAAATTTAAATTTTCTGTTGTTACTGAGAGTTTTTACTGTTGTATAATAGAGAATGTGGGGAAATATGTATTTTTAATGCATATTCCAATTTTTTCTATAATCTTTGAACATTAACAATAAAGAATCTAGTCACCTCCCATGAATTCCTTTTACAGGAATATAAGGAACTATGTGCAGTTTATTTACTCTACATTTTTATGATCCTGAGTGTAATCAACTAAAAGGAGAAGCATACTCTGGGTTCACAAATAGTTCTTTTTCCTAGTCCACAGATTTGCCTACCAAAGTACAATTTTGATTTAATTTCATTGGCATTTTAGAAAGATGAAGAGCAGATTAAAAAAAAAATAACTTGTTATAGACTTTTTTTCCAATATAATTCATAACAGCATAATATAGGCTTATTTACTTTTGCCAAAATAAATATTGGCAAAAATATTGAAGCCTGGCTAATTAAATTAGCTCTTAAAAATACAAGTATATTTTCATCTCAAACATTTTAGATAGGTCAATAGAATAACCTTCAAAGCATAAGAGCAGAAAACTAATTTTTTTTTTTTTTTAGGTAAAAGTACAAGAGAAAAATCTGTTTAGCACATGGCAGATCTAACTCCATGGGTAACAAGAAATTTTTTTTTTTTAATGGAGTTTTTATATTTCTTCCTAATTTCAATAGCGATACAGACCCAATTTGGAACCATACATGCCACAGAATTCAAGTTCTCTGTTTGCCAGATCTAGTATAACATATTTGTTTTAATTACTTAAATCTTATTTTACTCACATTATATCATGATGAAGTAGACATGGGAGAATGACCCTTAGTCACAGGCTCATAGTATGACACTTTTTGGCTTTTGAAATAACGTTATGTTGCTATTATGTGCATATATATATACATATATATATATACAGATGGTGCCAACAAATCTATAATATTTTAAGAAAGAAAAAAGCTGTTAAAATTGTCATAATCTACACTGACAATAATGTTTGTTATCTTGCACCTCTTGTCATTGCAGACGTCAAACGTGACTTGAGTGTTACAATTTTAATACAGTTTTATCCTTTCTTACACTGTGTATTCATTTTTTGGCACTCTCTGTCAATATGTATATATAAAACATTAAGACCTTCTTTCATTAAAACTTTTTGCTCTTTATTCAAGTGGATAGGAAATACCACTTAGAGTAAAAGTCGACATTTACATTGGAGAGAAAAGAAAGCAAACTTTACTAGCTTTGTGGCCTTTTGGGTAAGATCAAATATAGTAAGCAAAATTCAGTTCATTCCAGCATGAATACATTTTTAACCAATTGACTGAATAATAAAATATTTGTAATATTTTGGGAAATATCTATTTGCTTCCAGTGTAATCATAGAGGGAAATGTGGCTACCTTGATTACATATGAAAATACTGTCATGATAGGGATTCTTCAGGGTGTACACGACTGAAAATATTTAATGTCATCTACCTTCTGTCCATTCCTGTTGATCCTACTCTTCATGATATTAGAAAATGAGTTGGGTAGAAATGGACATTTAAATAACCATTCATGCTGTTGAGCCATGCTGTTAGTGATTTCAGCTATTCTGTGCTCCTTGTGTTCCTCTATAGCAACACTGTTAAGGGGACCTCGGTTGTGCAATCCTTGCACACATGACAATAATGATGTATTAGAATCAGAACCAGGAAGGCTTGTGTGTCATGAGGCTCAGTGACAAACATAGAGTAATTGTTTACAAATTCAGCTTGACTTAATTTAAGTCACAAGTGGAAAATAGACACATATTTTATGACAGAAACTATGATTTAAATAGGCCTTCACTAAGGTTAAAATAAAATAAATTCAAGGTTTTTTGATCAAAGTTTGAGGGTCAGTTCAGAAGGTCATTCATTTACTTGTGAATTAAACTTGTCTTAGAGCAGTGGATTAGCATCTAGGAATTTCATATATGAAATTTATTTTTTATTTGAGTTTTTGTTCTTGAGGTTTTCTTGCTCTTTATGTATATATGTATGTATGAACATTGTCCAGAACGTATTCAGCCATGTATGTCTCTATTTTTCATAGAATATAGGAATACTTTCCAGACAGCTCTTGTATGTAGGTGTGTTCGTACACACACTATATATATGCACACACACCTACATATATATACCATATATATGCGTACACACTATATTTACACACCATATATATTGTATATACATATATGTTTAAATATAATCAATACCATATTCATAGTATTGAAAATAAAAGTATTTTTTCAATTATTAAAAAGCTAGAATAAAGTTAAACTGCATTATCTTTAAATAGGTCAGTTTTCCTACATTTTTCATTCTCTCTGGAGTTCGAAAACAAGGACTTTTGAATTGGGAGCATATTCACCTAGGAAAGCAAGTAGGGTAAATAGTTCAACAAACGTAACACAACATCATGATGTACTTGGAACGAAGATCAACAAAGACCGTTTTAAATGTTTCCCTGTACTCACTAATAGGGCTGTTATCATTGAGCAGTTTCTCTTGGTAACCTCAAAGTGCTAATAATGTAATAATATAGAGCAGAATCCTAACAGAAGGGTAATTTCAGCGAGAAAACCAGAAGAGAAACTTACTTTGCTTATGAGCGTGGTGGGGTCATTTGTGTAAAAGTTCTGAAGAGGTCAAGCAGTTGTTTGCATTAGTGTTACCAGAATTCCAGAAGCTTTCAGAAGGAAAACATGTCAGTTTGTTTAAAAGAATTTCCCCTATGTATCCACTTGGCTAAGCCCCTCATCACCCTCAAAGCTTTGCTCAAATCTTACCCTCACAGTGAGGTCTACTTGAACCTTATCGAGTTCTGTTCCCCCGACACCCTCCTATTGCCAAGGTTCCTGACATTTTGATTTCTACCTCCTTGTTCTTTTTCTTCTTTTTCCCCTGTACCTCTGTAAGACTTGAATTTCCAGAAAAGAATGACTCCTGTTATATTGGAAGCTTTCAGCAGGATAACTATGAGGGGAACATATGAACAGGATGACTAGTTTCCAGGGTAGGATGTACGTATCTCTAATTAGTTTTTCAGCTTCTTCCATCTAACAAGCTTTTCCAGCATCACTGCTGATTTCCTTTCCCTTTTCCTGATTGCAATGCGAGCAGCCAGTTGCATTTTTAGAAGTCACATGGATACTTTTTAGTTATAAAATTTATAGTTATTGAGGTAATTTTTAAATGTAGAAAAATTTTCTAATATATAGAAAAAAATCCCGTTATCTTATGACCCCAAGCCATTTATTGTTAATATCCTTGTATTCTTTGTTCTATTTGTTCTTCTGTTTTAATTATCATTTCGTATCTATTTTTTTACATAACATTATAGCATAGTACTTTCCAAATTAGCAATAAAGTTTATTTTAATGGCAGTATCTTATCACATAAAATATTTAGACCATCATTTATTTCACTGTGATATTGTTTTGTAGTTTGCTTGGAAAGGCTCTAGGTTTGTAGTAATAATTCTAGTCTCAGGATTATCACTATGATTTCTGAATTTTTGTAATCGGAGGACCTCAAAGATCAGGCATATAAAAACTAAGAAAAAAGAAAATGTAAACTCCCGACCTATAAAAGAATTCTATGCTTTAATTTCTTATTAGGGTGTAAAGAAGTTTCATTGATTTGTAGATTTGATTTTGAAAATTTTCTGAATTGTTGGCAGAAATTCAGTGAGAGCATATTTTTCCCTGTCATCAATGCATGTATCAATCCTTTTTAGATAACTTTAAACATATTTTCATATTATTGTTAGTCATAATGGCATCTCTTATTCTGTAGTGAAAATCAGCATTATTTCAATCCATGCTTGTTGAAATATATCCCACAATCATTGCCATGCTCAGTGATCTTCCAAAAACTTTTCCATGTATATTTCATTAACTTGCTATATAAATAAGTATAGCTCACATTTTATTATTTAAATATCATGTTTCTTATTGTCACTTAGTTATAAGGATAAGTAAATATAATCTCCATGGTGGATAGCATAAAACTATTAATGCAGTAGAAATAAATACTTTAATGGAATCCGCATTCCTAAAACCAGCAAATCTTCCTCAACCCCCTTTTGATTTGGAAGGCAATCAGTTTTTAGTCTAGTATATACATTTACAAAGAAAAGTACATTCCCTGAGAGAACCGCTAATAGATAAGTTCAGGTAAAACTACCCATCAAATTCTTTCACAGACGTGGCTAACATGGCCCAGTTAGAAGGACACATTCCATTTGGGCACGGGTTATTTATACAATAGTGTCATATTAACAGTGCAATTACCTTGGCCTGGATGATTCACAGGACAAATTAAAGCAATGAATAAAGTGTTATTGTAGTCATTACCCTTCATCGTAAGTGAGCATTTTCACAGCATTATAAAAGTATTATGCAACATAAAGTTAATAGAGAATCAGTGTTAACCATGTTGCTGTTTTGTTGTTATTTATGTATATAGATTTCCTTTGGTGTTTTGAGTAATGAAATGAGTGTAATGTATTATTGAAATCTTTATTACAGAGTAATGATTTCTCATACTGTATTTAGGAGTCATGCCTAATCCTCCAGGTCACTAATTTAGAATGATTGCATTTGCTGGCATGTTCCAATGTCAATCTGCCCAGTCCTTTTAGAATACATGCGTTACATGCTTCAGGCAAGAGTCTTGATCAAATTCCTGCTATTTTTAAAATAAATCTGAATTAACAAAAATATACGCCCACGTTATATATAGATGCATATGGCAAACATCCTGCTGACTTCCTGTTTAATGTCTGTTGTCTGACCACAACGGCTATGACATCCCTGGGCCATATCCTGGCTGACCTAGATTCAGGATCGTTGGTGGCAATAAAGACATTAGGCTGAAAAGAACAATAGGAAATAAAATGTGCTAGTTTGAAGACAGAAAGCATCACAGACATTTCTGTACTCTTGTTAACATAATAATTGTCAGTAATAACTATAGAGAAACCATGCTAAGATATATTAACATTTTAATAAACATCAATGTTGTCAGGAAAAAAATTTATGCATTTTTTTTAATGATTTAGGTAAGTAGTTGCAGAAGATGCTAATATGTAAAGAGAGTATCTCACTACATAGAGCATCTCTCTTCCTTTTCTTCTGCTACTACTTTTCATTAGCTAAAATTGTTATAATTCTCCTTTCCAGCCTCCTAAAATTAATAACATGGCATCTGATAGCAATGTATCTGGGTGGTCACCTATTACCATGTCCGTCAATAAGGACAGAAACATGCCTTGTCTTTTCAGGACTGAATCAAAATAAGAATGACCAAGTTGCACGTTTGCTTATTGTAGAAAACTGTTTGCATGACAGCAAAAACACATAAGGCAAAGAATGGGACAACAGAGCATAAAATGTATTTATTAATACATTTGGCAAAGATGTAGTACTTATTTCAAATACTGAAGTTGAATATATTTGTATATACAATTATAATTTAATTGTATTTAGTGTATGTCTGTATGATAAAAGAAATTTATGAGATGTGAATTATATAATTTGTTGTTTTGTTTTGTTTTAATCTCACAGAAACAGTCTGTCCATGAGAGAGGACAAGTGGCTGTGAGCTATCAAATAGTTATACAAATACAATTAAGAGAAAAGTAGTGTTCATTCTGTCTTGTCTCCCTCAAACGAGTAAGTTTCTTTGAATAGAAAAAAAATGATTATCACATTTTAGGAAAACTTTTTTTGCTTTGAAGTAATCTTTTTGATGAAAATAATGTTCATGTAGACAAGTGTATGTATCGTATGTGTACATAAACACACATACACTTAAGTAAAGACACATGTACAGGTATTCCTCATTTTCTGCATCTTCACAGATGCTGTATTCTTTACAAACTGAAGGTTTATCACACCCTGCATCAAGCAAGTTCTTGCCGCACCATTTTCCAAAGCATCCACTTACTTTGTGCCTGTGTATCACTTCTTGGTAATTCTTGGAAGATTTGAAACTTGTTCATTATGTTTGTTATGATGAGCTGTGACCAGTGACGTTTGATGTTACAATCGTAATTTGTTTGGGGTGCCATGAATCACATTCATGTAAAATAAACAATTTAAACAATAATAAATATTGTGTGTGTTCTGGCTGCTCAGCTCTTTCTTGGTCTTTCTCCCTCTTCAGATCACCCTATTCCCTGAGACATGACAATATTAAATTAGGCCAATTAATAACCCTACAGTCCTTGAAGTGTTCAAGTGAGAGATAGAGTTGCTTACTAAGTGAGGAAGGCAAATAAAAAGCTGATGGGCTGAAAGTCAGGAATTTTGCATCAAACAGTTAACCAAGGTGTGAATAAAAAAGGAACATTTTTTTTTAAGTGAAAGTACTACTCTGAGGAACACACAGATGATGAGAAAGTGAAACAGTCTTACGGCTGACGTGGAGAAAGTTGTATGGTCTGGATAGATGATCAAAACAACAAGATCTAATCTAGAGCAAAGTTGTAACTCTCTTCAATTCTGTGAAGGCTGAGAGATGTGATTGAACTGCAAAAGGTGAGTGTGAAGCCAGCAGAGGTGTTTAGGTTTACTTAATAAAAAATAAAATTAAAAATAAAAAAAAGAAAGAAAGAAAGAAGCCGCATCCATGACCTAAAATTGCAAGGAGAAGCAGCATTTGCTGATATAGATGCCCCTGCAAGTCATTATGAAGACCTTACTAAGATGAAGGTGGCTACACAAAACAACATGCTTTCAATGTAGATGAAACAGCATTCTGTTGGGAGAAAATGCCATCTGAGACTTTCACAGCTTCAGCAGAGAAGTCAATGTCTGGCTTCAAAGCTTCAAAAGACAGGATGACAGTCTTGTTAGGAGCTAATGCAGGTGGTGACTTCAAATTGAAGCTCATGTACCATTACAAAAATCCTTAGCAGAATCCTTAAAAATTATTCTAAATTTACTCTGTGTGTGCTATGTAAATGGGAAAATAAAACTGGGTTAAAAGCATGGTTTGAATATCTAAAACCACTGTTGAGACCTACTGCTCAAAAAAAAAGATTACTTTCAGATTATTACTGCCTGACAAGGCACCTGGTCACTCAAGAGTCCTGATGGGGATGCAAAAGGAGATTAATATTATTTTCATGCCCACTAACACTATTGCCTTGTAGCCGATGGATCAAAGAGTAAATTCCAACTTATTTAAGAAATTCATTTTATAAGACTATAGTTGCTATAGATAATAATCCCTTTGATGGATCTGTGCAAAGTATATTAAAACCTTCTGGAAAGGGTTCACCATTTCAGATGCCATCAAGACATTAATGATTTATGGGAGGAATGAAAAATAGCAACATTAGCAGGAATTTGGAAAAAGTTGATTACAACTCTCATGGGTGACTTTGAGGTAATCAAGACTTTGAGAAAGTAACTGTAGATGTAAAAATAGAAATCTAGCATTAGATGTGGAGTTTAACATGTGATCAAATTTTTTCAATCTTATGATAAAATTTGAAAGGATGAGGAGTTGCTTTCCAATCCTTTGTCAGACCCCTTCAATGTAATGACTTCCCTGTTCTACTCCAATGGCAGAATTTGTCCCACATGATTTTTTTGACGCATTTGTTTGCCCACTCCATGGTCAGAGGCCATCTGTTGCAATTCCCCCTGTGGTCCAACTCCAGCCAACAGATAGTGCAGGCTGTACTCTGTGTTTCTGGGCATGCCATGTGTTCCCATGTGGACAGGTGAATGTGTGTGCTCTGTATTCATGCAGTTGTGCTTATAGGAAAAGGACCTGTGCCTAATAAATAAGAGCTGGGGAATATGTGGGTGGCAGAAAAGTAGGATTTTAAAGGATGAATAAAGAAAGTGATTCTTGAGATGGAATGTACTCCTGGAGATTATGTGAACGTTGTTGAAATGACAAGAAATAATTTAGAATACGATACTAACTCAGTTGATAATGGCAGCGTTTGAGAGTTTTGACCCCAATTTTGAAAGGAGTACTACTGTGGACAAAATGCTATCAAATAGAATCACATGCTACAGAAAAATCTTGTATGGAATGAACATCAGTTGACATAGCACATTTCATTGTTCAAATAGTTTAAGAAATTGCTGCAGCCATCCTAACCCTCAGCAGTCACCACCCTAGTGATTTCAGCAGCCGTCCGCATTGTGGCAGGACTGTGTACAGCACACAGTTTATGACCCCCTGAAGGTTCAGATGATCAGTAGAATTTTTAGCAATAAAATATTTTTAATTAGGGTATTTACATTTTTTAGACATAATGCTATTGTACACTTTACAATAGACCACAGTATAGTGTCCACATAATATTTATATGCATTGGAAAACCAAAAGGATTGTGTGAAGCTTGCTTTATTTGTAACATTTGATTTAGGATGGTTGTCTAGAACCGAACCCAAGATGCCTCTGAGGTATGTGTGTATTCACAAATATATACATAGAATGACATGAATACTTTAGTGCACATACACACAAATAAATATATGTGAGGTCAGACATTAAGTTTGCAAACTCATCTTAGAAAAAGTGCTCTATACCTCATTGCCAAGTATCACCACCGTCACTTTCAAAGTACACCCCTTGTTGCATGAGCCAGTGTGAAGCGTGAACAGCCAGAGTGGGAATGGTGGGGAAGGGGAAAATAAGACACACCAGAGACACAGATCACACAAGAGATAAAAGTGATGGGGCGGGAGGTCTGGCAGAGCTGATGGCTGCAGTGAACAGGACCGTGTGAACAGCTTGATTTATATAGTGCCTAAACTAGGTTGCTTATACAGACGATGTTGCCAATCAGCAGGGAAAGCGAGTGGGAATATTTTCATCTCACAAGGTTGAGGGGCAGGAATCTTTACGTGGGGGTAAAGATTAGGTTGGGGAGAGAAGGCTGGGTGCTTTTAGGCAACAGATAGGAAAGTGTACAGAAGCTGCATGACTTCTGGCAGAGGGAGCAAGGAGACAGGACTACTGTTATTTTGTAAGGGAGGAGAAGCAGTCCAGGTTGCTCTTTGCTGCGGGGTTCTTGCCGCCTCACGGTCTGCAGTGCACACCCTTGGGAGGTGATGCTCTGAGGCCAGTGCCCAGTCCTCCCTTCTGAGCAATTTTGGAGCACTATTTCTGGAGTGGCCATCAGGTGTGTGGTCAGACAAGATCTGACAGTTAAGTTCGTGATCTTACCCTAGAAAAAGTGTTCTGAAGGGTGGCCTAGGCACTGGCATTGGTGTATAGCTGCCTAAGGTGAGCACTGAGAAGGTGACCATAGTGATACTCAGCAATGAGGCCTACAGCATTTTTCTAGGGTGAGTTGTGAACTTAGTCATCAGACCTCAAATATACCTAAGCACAAATATCTGAGTGTGTATATATTACATATATTCTTCAGAAGTGGATGTGAGCTTTCTATAGAAAAGTAAGGAGGCATGTCACAAACACTGGATTTTGTCACCAAAGCTTCCAGATTTGTTCATGGAAGCAGCTGTTTTGGGTCTTCTTGGTGGTGACATAAAGGGCAAATGATCCAGGACACCTACAGAGTCACTCTTGACTCTAACTTTTGTTTTTAACCTTTTCTTTTTCCATTGGCCAATCTTTCTTAATGGAACTTTCCATTCGTGTTTGCTTTGAAACAATTATAGCTTCAATAAGGGAAGATGTTGTTTATTGCAATGCCTTCTCAAATTGGACCATATTAACATTTGCCTTCAGTTAACAGGCTTTTACTCTGAGCATTGACATGTGAATAATGAGGAGACACAGAATTCTCCCCATCTTGAGTTCAGATTACAGACAGCATGCTGAGCTTTGCTTACGAATGAATATTATATATATGTACAGAAAGTACCAAAGAAGGCATCCACATTTTAAGAACAGAAAAAACTTTATTAAAATTGTCATAATGAACATATACCAATATTGTTAGCTATATTTTGTATTTTGTATCTCTTGTAATTGCAGAAGTCGAGCATGACTTGAGTATTATAATTTTAATACAGTGTTTTTCCTTTCTTAAAATACGTATACATGTTTTGGTAGCATGTTGTGTGTGTACACATGTGCATGTGTGTTTATGTGCATGCGTTTGTGTAATTTCCCTTTTGTGTTGAAGATTTTGATGTTTTGGCTTTCTTTTTTTGTTGTCGTTATTGTTTTTGAGACGGGTTAGAGTGCAATGGCCTCATCACAGCTAAGTGTAAGTTCACATGGCTGGGCTCAAGCAATCTTTTTGCTTCAGCTGAGTAGTGAAAGTAGAGGAACATTCCATCATGCCCAGGTAACATTTTATTTTTTATTTTTGTAGAGATGGGGTATCGCCAGTGCCCAAGCTGGTGTTTTTTTACCTTTTGTTTTGTATATTTGTTATTATTATTATTTTTCATTTCAGGTATGATCTTAGGCTGGTCTTGAACTCCTAGCCTTAAGCAATCCCACCATCTTGGCTTAACAAAGTGCTGAAAACACAAGTGTGAGTTACTATACTGGCCTTGACTTTCTAGACTTTGAAGATATTTGTAAAATCTTGATAAACTGAAAAAAAAGCATTACTACAGGAAAATTCTATATTCTTTTTACATCGAGAAACTAGAAGATTTGTGTTATTTAACATATCTTTAAGATAAAATATATATATTTCTTTTTACCATTTTAATTGGATTATTTGTTTTGAATATTAATCCCTTATCGGATGTATAGTTTGAAATATTTTCTCCCATTCTGTGAGTTTAATACATAAATATCCCAACACCCATAAAGAAAGTAATATAAAGAACTCCCCATGTATCCATTACTCAGCTTCAACAATTATCAACATTTTGTCACTCTTGTTTCAACTGGTCCTTGATCTACCTCTTTATGATTTAATAAAAAAAAAAAATAGAGAGAGAGATACATTTTGATACAATAGAGGAAAATGATATGAACTATTAGGTAATTAATGTTAATTTCATTAAGTTTGATAATGGCAGAATGACTTTTATTTAGTATAGTAGTGACAAGATGTTTTTTAAAAGGTGAGATGTGACATAAAATATATTTTTAATGAGATAGCAAAATTTCTTACTTTTTTAAACATGGAAAATGGATAAGAATTATAAAACTACTTCTAATTAGTATAACAAATTCTTCTGCTTGCTGGTTTGGGGATGTTAATGGTTACTTTCTTTGCTTTCCGGGTATTTAAAAATCCCACTGAAATGAACAAGAAAATATAAAATAATTTAACAAGATAATTGATGTCCACAGTTAGTAAAGGTATAGGTGCATGCCTCCTTGAAAACAGTGTTAGGAAAATGTAAACTGCTATACCAATTTTAAAATAGTAATTTGATAATATGTGCAAGAATTAAATAAAGTAATAAAATAAAAGTATAAGTATGCATGCCAAAGGATATTTACAGATAATTGCTATAATAGTGAAAAACTATTATAAGCAGGAAAAAAACTTTTCATATTATCAAATAATTTATACCTTAATTGCATTAAATACATTAAATTGCTTTAAAAGTATAGCAAATGACCACAATAGTAAACTATTCAGCCATTTAAAATATTTAAGTATATGTATTAAGTTAAATAAGCATTGTTTTGTGAATGTAGGCCTATGTGTTTATAAGTCCAAAAATATACACCAAAATTAATTTGTTTGGGGAGTTAAAGAGACAAATGATAAAAGTAGGATTTATGAGAGGTTTTAAACTTTGTGCACCATTTTCAATGAATAAACACATTACTTTTGTTAGAAGCTAAAAGAAATGAGTTTTCATTAAAATACAGATAAATAATTTAATATTGTTAGATCTGATGCTTTTTATATTTAACTTATTCATGCTTTTATTACAGATATTTCTTACCTCATTGAAGCCAGATCAGAAAAGAGATCACAGGATCAAGAAGTAAGACACTGATAAGAATGAATTAGGGGAAGCGGGGTTAGAGGGAATCATCTTACATTGGAAATTTGTAGAGGTTAGTTGGAGTTATAAAGGGAAAACATGGGATTTATTGTTTTTCATGAGTATTTTCTGAGAATTTCTTATCTATTCTTTGCTTCTTATGTGAATTCCTTACGCTTATCTCACGTACTTTGTGCGCAGTGTTATAGGGTTAGGGTTGTTCTAGGTCAGTAAGGGGATCGGAGAGGCAAAAGAGCTGGTGTCTGTAGTTAGTTTCCTTGAAGGGCAGCTGCTCTGATTTTCGTATAGTAGTAAATAATAAAAATAATAGTAAATAAAACACTAATAGTAAGTAATGGTAAATAAATAATAATATAATAAAAATAAAAATTAAAATAAAATAATAGTAAATAATAAAACTCTGGATTTTAGGTCTTTAGGCCTAATCTCATATTAATTTCTTTGAAGATAAAAGAGCCCTTCAAATTCTCTAGAGCTTCTAACAAGGTGTTTTTGTTAGCCATATACCATATGGCTTAAGCCAGGGATAAACTTCCTAAATTTCTGGTAGGACAATTAAGAGTCTGGTTCACCTTATCCAATATTTTATCATCTGGGTGTAGGGAAGAATCGAGACTCCGGACAGATAGTCTGAAATTGAATCTTTATTTTATTACTTTCTAGTTCTGACTACTTGAGAAAACCTTCACACTTCCGAGCCTCAAGTTCCTGGTCTAGAACCTGGAAACAAAAATAGTATCCACCTCATTGGAGTTTTGTGATAATTAAACTGAGGTAATACATGTAGAGAAATTCAAATCAGGGCTGATAGATAGTACATGTTTAATACAATAGTCAGGGGTCTAGCTTTTCTGTGGTTACAAAAAACAATAAAAGTATTTATTTCAAACTATACTTTCTATTTTTAAAATTTTGTAGGGCAATACACAAAGTGATCATTTAATTTTTTAAATACAAATACAACTATGAACAAGACATGTTTGAAGTGTATGAGTCCACTACATGGATTTTCTTTGGCTTCTGCCACCCTTAAGGCAGCAAGACAAGCCCTTCTTCCTCCTCCTACTCCTCAACCTGCCCAACGTGAGCAGAATAAAGACCTTTAGGATGATCCACTGCCACTTAATAAATAGTAAATATTTTTTCTCTTTCTTACGATTTTCTTCTTTTTTTTTTTAATTAAATCATAGCTGTGTACATTAATGTGATCATGGGGCACCATACACTGGTTTCATAGACCATTTGATACATTTTCATTACACTGGTTAACATAGCCTTCCTGGCATTTTCTTAGTTATTGTGCTAAGACATTTACATTCCACATTTACTAAGTTTCACATATACCCTTGTAAGATGCACTGCAGGTGTAATCCCACCAATCCCCCTTCCTATGCCCACCTCCCCCCTCCTTCTACTCCCTTTCCCTCTTCCCCCTGTTCTTAGGTTACAACTGGGTTATAGCTTTCATGTGAAAGCCATAGATTAGTTTCATAGCAGGGCTGAGTACATTGGATACTTTTTCTTCCATTCTTGAGATACTTTACTAAGAAGAATATGTTCCAGCTCCATCCATGTAAACATGAAAGAGGTAAAGTCTCCATCTTTCTTTAAGGCTGCATAATATTCCAATGGTGTACATATACCACAATATATTAATCCATTCATGGATCAATGGGCACTTGGGCTTTTTCCATGACTTAGCAATTATGAATAGGGCTGCAATAAACATTCTGGTACAAATATCTTTGTTATGATGTGATTTTTGGTCTTCTGGGTATATGCCTAATAGAGGAATTATAGGATTGAATGGCAGATCTATTTTTAGATCTCTAAGTGTTCTCCAAACATCTTTCCAAAGGGAATGTATTAATTTGCATTCCCACCAGCAGTGTAAAAGTGTTCCCTTTTCTCCGCATCCACGCCAACATCTCTGGTCTTGGGATTTTGTGATATAGGCTAATCTTATTGGAGTTAGATGATAGCTCAAACTAGTTTTGATTTGCATTTCTCTGATGATTAAAGATGATGAGCATTTTTTCATATGTCTGTAGGCCGTGCGCCTGTCTTCTTCAGAGAAGGTTCTCTTCAAGTTCCTTGCCCAGCCTGCGATTGGATCACTTGTTCTTTTCTTGCTTATATGTTTGAGTTCTCTATGGATTCTGGTTATTAAACCTTTGTCGGAGACATAACCTGCAAATATCTTCTCCCATTCTGAGGGCTGTCTGCTTGCTTTATTTGCTGTATTCTTGGCTGTGCAGAAGCTTTTTAGTTTGATCAGGTCCCAGTAGTGTATTTTTGAAGCTGCTTCAATTGCCTGGGGGGTCCTCCTCATAAAATACTCGCCCAGATGGATTTCTTCAAGGGTTTTTCCTGCACTCTCTTCTAGTATTTTTATAGTTTTATGTCTTAAGTTTAAATCTTTTATCCAGTGAGTGTCTATCATAGTTAATGGTGAAAGGTGTGGGTCCAGTTTCAGTCTTCTGCAGGTTGCCAGCCAGTTCACTCAGCACCATTTGTTAAATAGGGAATCTTTTCCCCACTGAATGTTTTTAATTGGCTTGTCAAAGATGAAATAACGGTAGTCTACTTCTCTGTTTTTATGCCAGTACCATGCTGTTTTGATCACTATCGAATTGTAGTATGGTCTGAGGTCTGATAGCGGGATTCCTCCTGCTTTGTTTTTATTTCTGAGTAATGTCTTGGCTATTCGAGGTTTTTTCCAATTCCATATAAAACGAAGTATTGTTTTTTCGAGATCTTTAAAGTATGACAGTGGAACTTTAATAGGGATTGCGTTAAAATTATATATTGCTTTGGGTAGTATGGACATTTTAACAATGTTGATTCTTCCCAGCCATGAGCCTGGTGTGTTTTTCCATTTGTTAACATTTTCAGCTATTTCTTTTATTAGAATTTCATAGTTCTCTTTATAGAGATCTTTCACATCCTTTGTTAGATAAATTCCCAAACATTTCATCTTCTTTGGCACTACTGTAAATGGGGTAGAGTCCTTAACTGTTTTTTCAGCTTGACTATTGTTGGTATATATAAAGGCTACCGATTTATGAATGTTGATTTTGTAATCTGAGACGCTGTTGTATTCCTCGATCACTTCTAAGAGTTTTGTAGTAGAATCCCTGGTGTTTTCCAGATATACAATCATATCATCTGCGAAGAGCAAAAGTTTGATCTCTTCTGACCCTATATAGATATCCTTGATCGCCTTTTCTTCCCTAATTGTGGTGGCTAAAACTTCCATTACAATGTTAAAGAGCAGTGTAGACAATGGGCACCCTTGTCTGGTTACTGATCTGAGTGGAAATGATTTCAATTTAACTCCATTCAATACGTTATTGACTGTGGGTTTGCTGTAGATGGCCTCTATCAGTTTAAGAAATATCCCTTCTATACCAATTTTCTTAAGTGTTCTGATCATGAAGGGATGCGGGATATTATCAAAAGCTTTTTCTGCATCAATTGAGAGCATCATATGGTCTTTGGTTTTTAATTTGTTTATGTGCTGAATTATACTTATAGATTTATGGATATTGAACCAGCTTTGAGACCCTGGGATAAAACCAACTTGATCATGATGTATAATTTGTTTGATGTGTTCTGGATTTTGTTTGTTAGGATCTTGTTGAATGTTTTTGCATCTATATTCATTAGTGATATCAGTCTATAATTTTCTTTTCTTGTTGGGTCTTTTCCTGGTTTGGGGATCAGGGTGATGTTTGCTTCATAGAACATGTTGGGTAATATTCCTACTTTTTCTGTATTTTGGAAAAGACTGAGTAATATAGGTACTAGTTCCTCTTTAAAGGTTTGGTAGAATTCTGATGTGAAGTCATCTGTTCCCGGGCATTTCTTTTAAGGGAGATTTCGTATGGTTTATGCTATTTCAGAACTTGGTATTGGCCTGTTCAACATTTCCACTTGATTCTGGCTAAGTCTTGGAAGGTGATGTGCTTCCAAGTATTGGTCAATTTCCTTCAGATTTTCATATTTCTTAGAATAAAGTTTCTTCTACTATTCATTAAGGATTTTTTGAATTTCTGAGGAGTCTGTTGTTATTTCATCTTTGTCGTTTCTGATTGATGATATTAGAGATTTTACTCTTTTTTTCCTGATTAGGTTGGCCAAAGGTTTATCTATTTTATTGACCTTTCCAAAAAACCAACTTTTTGATTTATTGATCTGTTGTATAATTCTTTTGTTTCAATTTCATTTAATTCTGCTCTGATTTGGTTATTTCTTTTCTTCTACTGGGTTTGAGCTTGGAATGTTCTTCCTTATCCAGTTGCTTGAGATGTCCCATTAAGTTGTTAACTTCCTCTCTTTCCATTCTCTTGAGGAATACTTGCATTGCTATAAATTTCCCTCTTAGGACTGCCTTTGTGGTATCCCAGAGGTTCTGATAATTCATGTCTTCATTGTTATTTTGTTCCAAAAATTTGGCAATTTCCTTCTTAATCTCATCTCTGACCCAGCTATCATTCAGCATAAGGTTATTTAACTTTCATGTTTTTGTATGAGTATGCAGATTCCTGTTGTTACTGAGTTCAATTTTTATTCCATGGTGGTCAAAGAAGATGCAAGGAAAAATTTCTGTTCCTTTAAATTTACTGAGGTTAGACTTGTGACCTAAGATGTGATCGATTTTGCAGTATGTTCCATGGGCTGATGAGAAGTATGTGTATTCAGTTTTCTTGGGATGAAATGTTCTTTAGATGTCTTCTAAATTCAAATGTTGGATGGTTAGGTTTAAATCTAAAATTTCTTTGCTCAGCTTATTATTGGAGTATGGATCCAACACTGCCAAAGGAGTGTTGAAATCTCTGACTATTAAGGTGCTGGAGGAAATCAAGTTGCTCATGTCTGTTAGAGTTTCTCTTATAAATTGAGGTGCATTCTGGTTTGGTGCATAGATATTAATAATTGAAATCTCATAACATTGAGGATTACCCTTAACAAATATGAAGTGACCATTCTTATCCTTCCTTATTTTTGTTGGTTTAAAGCCTAGTGTATCTGCAAATAAAATCACAACACCTGCTTTTTTCTGATTACCATTTGCCTGAAATATGGATGACCGTCCTTTCACCCTAAGTCTATATTTGTCTTTTAAGGTAAGATGTGACTCTTGTATGCAACAAATATCTGGCCTGAGTTTTTGTATCCAGTCTGCTAACTTATGCCTCTTTAGAGGACAGTTTAAGCCATTCACATTAATGGAGAATATTGATAAGTCTGATAAAATTTGGGGTATCGAGTTTTTCGTAAGTCCAGTGGACATTTTTAATCCTTTCGCCAGTGTGGAAGTTGGAGTTTGATCAAAAGTTTCTGAATGAGTTTACTTTTGTGGGAGAGGATGGGGTTGGTCATTATGGAGGATAGGTCTGAGAAAATCCTGAAGAGCTGGTTTGGTTATGGCAAATTTCTTCAACATATGAATTTCATTAAAGTATTTAATTTCTCCATCATAAATGAAACTCAGTTTAGCTGGATACAGGATTCGAGGTTGAAAGTTATTTTGCTTTAGGAAATTAAAAGTCAATGACCACCCACTTCTGGCTTGAAAAGTTTCAGCAGAGAGATCTGCAGTCATTCTAATATTCTTCCCTTTGTAAGTAATGTCTTTTCCGTCTGGCTGCTTTGAGAATTTTCTCCTACATATTAACTTTAGTGAAGTTAATTATGATATGCCTGGGGGATGTCTTATTGGGATTGAGTTGTGTTGGGGTTCTGAAACTGTCTGCTATCTGAATTTAGAATCTCTGGGCATGTCTAGAAAATTCTCTTTCATAATTTCATGGAGAAGGGCCTCTGTGCCTAGCAAGGCCACTTCATTGGTTTTCAGGGATTCCAATGAGGCGGATATTAGCCTTTTTTGAATTTTCCCAGTGTTCTCTGAGAGAATGATTCATTTTTGCTCTCCAGTTCTCTTCCTCTTTGAGAGTTTGGGAGCGTTCAAAGGCTTTGTCTTCAATGTCAAAAATCCTTTCTTCTGCTTGCTACACTCTGTTCCTGAGGGATTCTACTGTATTTTTCATATCTTTGAGGGCTGAAAATTCTTGCTTCAGTGTGTCTAAATCTTTGGTAGTTTTGTCTTTAAATTTGTTAAATTTTTGAGACAACTTTTGAATTTCTCCTCGAATTCCTAATTCTGACTTTTGAATTGCTGCTTGAATTTCTAATTCCAAATTTTCCTCCCCTTTATTAATCTTGTTTGCAATCCAAATTCTGAATTCAATTTCTGACATCTCAGCCAGTTGTTTATGAATGGAATCTTCAGTTACATCTGCCATGTCTTTCCTTGGTGGGGGGTTGCTCTATTCTGGTTATTCATGTTACCAGATTTTTTCCGCTGATTCTGCCCCATGATTGTTTTACACCCTTTGATTTTTCCCCTGAAGCTTTTTTGAAGATCCGTACAATGCTATGACCTGAGAAAGTGGGCCCTGTTTGGTGTGATGAGGCTAAGTGTCTTGTTTTCAGCTGGTTTCTGTTCCACCCTAGTGAAACAGTTACTCTGGGTTGAAGTCTTAGCTGTGGAGAAATACCAGCAATTAAGTCACCACGCCCACCACAGGCAACAATTGGAAAATCAAACCTTCCTACAACCACACACCCAGGGCACCACCTGAATAGTCCTCAGGCGATTGGCTCAATTCAAAAGGTCCAAATCAATTGTCTCAGTCAACACCTGTCTCAGGTGGGAGAGTTTTAAATATGTCTGGGAACTGGATCACAGGGGTCTGGTGACTACTCTGAGATGGCTTGCTCCAGAGCTGCGTGGAGTCAGTATGAGCCACCCAGCAAATAGATCAGTCTGGGATGGTTGATGCCTCCTTCCACACCTTGCACCTCTGTCACACCCAGTCACTGATAGCCCTGCAGTTGGCTGACCCAGTTGTCTGTAGTGAACAGATACTCCAGGGGTTTGCACCTGCTTGAATCACAAGGAAATCTATTTCTGTTCAGCCAGGCTGCTGCACTCTGTCTCTTCCTAGCAGGAGGAGGTGAGGCCTGACAATCTCGGGCACTTGATGAAGGCTGGGGGGTATTCAGTCAGTTCTAGCCCCGCCCCTGGTTGATGTTACTCACAGAACAGAACAACTTTGCAAGATTTTGTTTCTGTTCCTGCTAAATTCCCCTGCATAAGAAAAGCTGTTCTGAGTTTCCAGAGCCTGTGCTTTAAGCCCTGTCTTTGCTCAGGCAGGTTTGTATTCGGTTACCTGTCAGTTCTATCCTGCTGCCTTCCTTTGTCTATAGGCTGACGATCCCCTGAGGGCCAGATGCATCTTAGGCTCAGTAAAGTGGTCCTCTGGGTCAGCCCTGCCCTGGGAACTTCTGGGGTCTGCAAGTGTGTTTCTAGTCCCTGCATTCCACCCAGGTCAGTACCGCGTAACGTAAATCTTTTACTTGCGGGCCTGCATTTCTGTCCCAAATCTGTTTGTGGTGATTGCCAGCCTCCTCTGGTTGCCCAGGGAGACAGGGGTTGTTACTTCAGAATATCTGGGGGTGAGCTGTATTGTTGCTAAAAGATGGCTGCTGCTCTGTGCCTCAGGGAACTGCTGATCTGGTGTTGTTCCCTCTCAGCCGACCATCCTCTCCTCGCTCCCGTGCCCCAGAGTCAGCACTGACCAGCTGCAGTTTAGGCACTGTCCATACCCCTCAAGAAATCACCCAAGAATCTGGACTCCGGAGGGACAGGCCTCTAGACCTCAGAGTGAGAGTGGAGGGGAGTGCTGCGAGCTTAGATTTGCAGGTAGAGAATATATACAGTTTTATGCCTGGCAGGAGAATGCCATGGCACCCTAGCAGGGGAGATAGGTCCAGTTTTTAGAGGGTCTCTCCTGTGGAGTGTAGGGGGAGGAACTTTGAACTCTGCCCATTTGTTTGTGGGGCACTCTGAGACATTCTCATGGGGGAGGGGACTCCTGTCTGCTTGGTGATGGATTTTGTACCTTTTGTTTATATCCTTGTGGTCACAGCTCACCTCAGCAGGGTTGATGTGTGTTCTTCAACCTTCTTTCTTGGTGCAGCTCAAATCCACCAGGTTACTTGCTAAATTTCTGTCCTTTAACTCTCCTTCGGGATGGGAGCCTCTGGGGAAAGCTGGCTTCAGTCAGCCATATTGTCTCCACCCCCTCTTATGATTTTTTTAATAACATTTTATTTTCTCTGTTAGTTTATTGTAAGAAAACAGTATGCAGTATATGTAACATATAAAATATGTATTGATTGACCATTAATTTTATTCTTAAAGCTTTTGGTCAATAGTAGGCTATTAGAAGTTAAGTTTTTTTTTTTTTTTTTTTAGAAGTTAAGTTTTTGAAGGGTCAAAAGTCACATATGATTTTGATTTTTGACTGGGCAGGGTGTTGGCACTCTAATCCCCATGTCGTTCAAGGGTCAATTGTAATAGAATTTCAGTGAGATTTCTCTTTTGCCAGAAACTTCTGGGGGCTAATCTCTCAAATTAAAAGTATCAAAGAGCAAGAAGATATTAATTATGAGGAATAATAATAGATTTTTCTTAATTGTATCCATTTATTTTTAGTTGTATAATACTTTTATCCAGGTTAGTATTTATGCCGTTAAGAAAATACAGATTATTTCATGTGTACTCAATCTATTACCTCCAGGTAGTGTTTTAATTAAGTTTTACAAAGCATGTATAGCATGTATAGAAGCATGTACAGTTTTCCAAAGCACGTGCAATACCAGTATTAGGGGGATGCATCACTGAAACCATTCCCTGAGTGTGTTAATATGTTAGCAAACTGAGCTGTTGCCATAAAGATGTATCAGAAAAACACATCCAAATGAATCACTCTCAAACCATTACTCTAAAATGAAAATCAGACATAAATGTTAGTCATTCTCCCTCATTCCTAATTGTCCCTGATACTGTCCTCACATCAGCACATCTCTGTGCTGTCATTTGCGACACTGGACAATGTTGGTTCTCACCTTTCCATTCCCACTTTCCCCTCACTTCTCTTCTTCCTCCTCTTTAAAATGACATTTTCCCCACTCCTGACTCTTTGTGATTTTTTTTCCTTTTATCTACATTCATCCCTTTATTTGGGTTTCTTTTTTCTTTTTGACTCTATGCTTATGTTACTCCAATCAGTATCTCATCTACTTTTGAATCTCAATTCCTATACCATATATTTTACTTGGACTAGTGCTGTGTCCTTCTCATGTTCCTTGTGTGTCTACCCAAGTCTTTCATGCACTCCCACAAAGTCGTGCCTATCTTTCCTGTGAATCTGTATTTTGGGTAGTGATTCTTTCTACTTCATTTTGGCACATGCCCTAGAAATTTCAGCTGTGGAGTGTGCAGATTTCAGCTGTGGGCAATGCCCTTTCCATGGTGTCTGCATAGACTTTTGATCCTGCTCTTTCATTTGACCCTGTGTTGGCTCCTTATTCCCCCAGCTAAGTATTAGAACTTGTAGTGAGTCACAGCCTTTTTAAAATGTGTTAAATAATGCAAATAATGCACTAGATACAGAATATATTCAATAAATGTTAGGTATTCAATTTTGTAGCTCTTCTCTTAATTCATTACCTCTCACTTCATCTCCCACTATGCCTCTCCCAAGAGGGAGAGGCATTTTTATCCTTTGCATGTTCCCTCTGTTTGGTAATCTTTTCTATTCAGGTCAATGTTAAATTTTGCCAGTCTATTTTGCCTCTATGAGATCCATATTGTTTTGTCTAGCAACTGGCAGGTATAGTGATTGTCCAGATTTCTAAATCTTGAAAACTGGTAGAACATTTTAACTTCAGTAAAATTCAAATAATATTGAGGCTCCAAGTTTTCTCACTGTCAATGCCAAAAACATATTTATTGGAAGGATGTGGAGGCGCTCACAGGATCCAAGTTAAGAGTGCCCAGCCAGCTTGAGACTGAACAAAACTTGGTGCCTTTGCAATATTGCTGGCAGTAACTGTGCCTCAGACCTGCCTTGCACACTCAGGAGCTGAAGAAGCACAACCAGTGTGACTCCACTGGATATTTGAAGGCCAAGACAAGAGTGTTTGGACATCAGTTACTTGCCTGTCCTTTGTTTTTATGGATTGGCAATAGTAAAGATCCTGATGAAGAAATAATCCAGTGTGTCCTCTCGTTTCCATGGAGTGGGGGTGGGGGCACCTTAGCCAACAATCAAGGAACCATAGACATGCTTCTTAAAAGAGTATTCTTATTCAGAATAGGGAGAAAAGAGGTTGTGATTGACAAATGAAAACTGTCCTTCACCCTCTGAACCCAGACCTTGTCTCACCTTTGGATTTGCTCACGCTGCTTCAGTCCTTTCCACACAACTGATCGTTATTTGTACGCTAATGTTGAACACTTCATGACAATGTCCACCACTAACTTCAGCCTGTGTATCATTTTCTTCTTTGATGTTCTACATTTGTTTGCTTATCAATGTTTTTGACATTTAAAAGTGTATTGCTATATTGTGTGGTGCCTGTGGCTCAAGGAGTAGGGTGCTGGCCCCATATACTGGGGTGGTGGGTTCAAGCCCGGCCCCAGGGAAATACTGCAAAAAAAAAAAAAAAAAAAAAGGTATATTGCTATATAAAGTTGAATTGTTTTATGTATGTATATAAAATATTTCTTCTGTATCCTAAGTTCTAATTGAGTACTGCCAACTTACTAACCACATTTTAAGTGTTAGATGCACCCGGTATAATGCTGTACACATTGTAAGACAATGAATTAACGACTATTTGAATTAGTTGTGCTTGCTCTCTTAGTTGGTGTGCTTGAGAGGAATTGTTCCAAGTTGGTTACAGATTTTTTGACTCTGTGCTGTTAGCAGTGAATGTTGGTCAAGAAAAGTAAGTTCCTTGGATTTATATTGTGTTCTATTGGAAGCTGTATCATGGGCGTATGGTTTATTAAATGGTAACATGAACCACTTAAAATAATGAAAAAAAAATTAGCTCCCAGTAGGTTTCTAATGTTAATATAAAAAGTAAACTAATCATTAGAAATTTTCGTTATATTTTAGTTAGCCTTTAAAAATATAACAGATCATTATGTTTGAATTATCACTGCCATTTTGCCATCTTCTATTGCATAAGATTCAGAGAAATAACCTTTGGAAGAATAGACTTTTCTCAATGTTGCTATTGCTTTCCATAGACCCAAAAAGTATTAGACACTCCAGGAATAGAAAGGGAAAAATACAGCTGTGGTGAGTTTGAAATCTGTTAAAGAGGACAGAGATATTACTACTTCTCCCCAAGTAATAGGACCCCAGTGGCTTCTTCCTTTGCCAAGTGGGCCAGTTCTACACAGCGATGAGCAGTGCTAAAATAACAAATTTAATTAGTTGGGGAGTATGAATGAAATACAGAGAATTCTGTTATAGGACTTTCCACTGCTTTAATAGAAGATATTTAAGGTTAGCTACCTTGATATTATATTCTTGGAAAAATTCAGACAACTATATCGATTTATGTTAAGTTTAAATGGTAGTAGTTTATACTACCTAGATGCATATTAGTTTGTACATTTTCCAAATTGGAAATTAATTGTTGAGATAAAATTTCACTCTAGTAGTTTTTCCCGGTATTCATGAGCCTGTATAATTCCCTCCTATGGAAACGTAGGTGGCCCACGACCTTCTTTGGGAGGATGCAGAAGAGTTGAATGTATGCCCATCTAAAATATTGACCTTGGGAAGGCCTGGAAGATTATGTTTTTCTGTTCTGGGGAACACCAGCCAACATGTAAGGAATCTGACTATCCTGAGTGTCATTCCCATGCTATGAGGACTCTAGCTTACCTGACTGGAGAGATCACATAAAGGATAACAAAGGACCCCGGACAGCAGCCTCAGCTGAGTTCCCAGTGGGCAGCCTGCACCAGCTTCCCAGCAACATGAGAGAGGTCATCCTACATTTGGATCACTGATTTCAGTAAAGATACCCTCCTGATGCCATGAGAAACAGAGATGAATGTTGCTGCTTAAATTGTAGAACTTTGAGGAAATAAATTGAAGAGTGCCTCAGACTCTCAAGTAGCTGAGACTACAGGTGCCTACCACAGCATCTGGCTAATTCTTCCTTTTTCTTTCTTTCTTTTTTTTTTTTTTTAGTAGAGACAGAGTCTTCCTCTTGCTTAGCTTGGTCTTGAACTCCTGAGGGGAGGCAATCCACCTGCCTTGACCTCCCATAGTGTTAGGATTATAGGAGTGAGCCACTGGACCTGGTAAGATTGTAGTTTTAGACACTAAATTTTGAGGTGACTTGTCATGCAGCATTAGTTAATTTAAATATTTTTTTCTGTAATGAGGCATTTCAATTTATGATGCTATGACTGCTAGAGTTAATGTGATTTCTTGCGAAATGTATTTTAAAAGTACATTTGTGATAGTCTCAAGTAGTGAGGGGAATTGTGTTGGTTATTACAACTTGCTGCAAGATCTACAGTCGATTACAATTTTGAATGTATGGAGTAATTTATAGTTGCATGAATAGAACAGTGAGGTAAAAGCTTGCTTCTTTAATTATTAGTTTGGTATACAGAATAATTAACTAAATGGTAGCAATAAAATTACATAGCCATGTAATAATTCATTTTGTGTTCATCCACCATGTCCAATTCTTCTATGTTAAACCTTTAACCTGCATATTATTGCTCACATTATTAATTTGTATGAACAGATGCTCATTTTATTTTATTTTTTAATTACCTGAGGGATCTAAGATGATTACTTATGCAACTATATTAATAAGATATGGCTTCAGAACTTTGTTGGTAAAAAAGAATAAAATATGCCCTCAAAATATTTTAAAATAATAAAGATTTATATTTCAAAATAAATATATCAAAATAGATTATTAAATTATACCAGTATTTAAAAGTTAATTGTAAAATACATACATATAAAATAATAGAGAAATAAAAAAGAATAGTAGAAGTAAATAACTGTTTATAATGCTTATATAACCACTTGAAGAACATATTTGTGTGGGGTGGTGTAGGAGAAATCATAACCAGCCAACTGTTCCCTAATGACCAATCTGTCCTTTTTTGAATGTGGATTTACTCATGGGTAAATGATCTGATTATATCAATTATCTGCTTCTTTTAGAATTCAATGGAATGAGTTTGTCAAGATGGAAGAAAATAACAGACAGAGAACATGATTTTTCTGATCTGTAGTGTAATGTTTTTATTTGTGTCTATTCACGTCACAGTTAAATGAAATGTAAGTAGCTAGGGGAAAAAAAAGTTTATGGAAATACATTATGGTGTCCTGACCTTTATTTAAACTATGTATGGTTTGAAAAAAATTAATAAAGAGAACCCTATTCCAGAATGGGTATAGGGTTCTCTTCAAATGGGCCAGTAAGTTACTATTTATGAGGCTACATCTTCTTTTTCTGAAAATAGTTCAATTCTCTGTGTAAAATAATTTAGTAACCCAAAAGGTTCATTCTAACATTTGAATGAGTTCATGCTGTGCATACAGATGTATTATATAAATTATTTCTTGTTCTCCTTTGATTTATTTTATTTTTAATTAAAGAATATTTTCTGAACATTAGTGGGGCGCAACTAACAAGCTGGGACTGTCGCAGCACGGCAATGGCTGTGTAAGTCAGATCTGTCTGCCTCACTATACTAATGTCATTTTATTTTCCCCAAACTTATAAAGTATTGTCTTTATTTTATATTTAGCCTCTTCTGTTCATAATTTGTTAATCTATAGTCCTTAGTACTCTACCAGAAGAAACTGGAACTAATAATAATTTTGATTCATATACAAATAAATTTCTAGTGATCATAATTAAAAAACTACCTTGATTCTTACTTGACATAGCTCTACAGAGGTTTTGTTGATTGTAGCAAAAATAACTTCTTTTTTAATTTCCTTAATTTCTGGTGGTTTCTATTTAGAGACTGATGCTGTTAAAAACTGCCACTAAGGCTCTATTATGGTTCTGCTGGGGGTTTAACTTATTAGATTTGGACCTAACCTTATCAAACGAGCTTCTAACTAATGATTATACTCTAAAGACCACTTTTACACTAATTGGCTTTCCCTGTTTAATTGTTTTACAAAATTGATAATTTAGTAGAAATATAATAAGCCTTTAATATTTTAGATAATTTGGCCCCTTTGTGGTCTTTAGAGGGTTCTCACTTAATAGAAAATTGGAATGTGCATTGTAAAATTTGGGTCTTGCTTTCAGCATGTGATTCACAAAGGCCATATGACAGTAAGTATAAAGTGGCTTTAATTATACTGTGGTTCTGCCATAGATATTGAAATTAAAATAAATATACATGAATATTATGCATTTTATTCTAAATTTTGAATTGTATAAAGACACTAACTATACATCTGATAAAAGATTTTTATGTAGAATCTGCAAAGAACTCAAACAAATCAGCAAGAAAACAAATCCCACTAAAAAGTGTACAAAAGACACAGATAAAAGTTTTCAAAAGAAGATTGACAAATGGCCAACAAACATTGAAAAAACACTCAAGATTACTAACCATAAGAGAAATTGAAATTAAAACCACAATGAGATATTAGCCTTGCCCTTCTACAAATGACTATTATAAAAAAGCCAGAAAACAACAGACACTGGCAAGGCTGCAGAGAGAAAGGAATGCTTATCCACTATTGGTTGGACTGCAAATTAGTATAGTCTCTATGGAAAACATTATGGAGACTCCTCAAAGAACTAAAAGTAGACTTACCATCTCATCCAGCAATCCCATTACTGGGCATCTATCCAGAGGAAAAGAAGTCATATCAGAAAGTCACCTGCACTCAAATGTTTATGATACCACATTTCACAAATACAAAGATGTGGAATTAACCTTAGTGCCCAACAAGTTAACAAAATGTTACACATACACAACACACACTGTGGAGTACTAGTCAGCCATAAAAAGGATGAAATAATGTCATTCGCATCAACCTGAATGAAACTGGAGATCATTATGCTAAGTGAATTATCTTAGGAATGAGAAAACAAACACCACATATACTTGGTAATAATTTGGAAGTAATCAAGGTGCACAGGGAGAAGTAAAGTCATTAGAAATCAAGAAGGGGAATGGGAGGTGGGAAGGGTTGAAACCTCTCTACCAGATACAATGAACATTATCTGGGGGATGGGCATACTGATAGGCTTGACTTAAGCATCAGAAAAGCCATCAATGTAACAATATGTTATGTTATTTCAATACATTGAAACAACAACAAAAAAAGAGAAAGTAAGTTGCGGGGCTTCAAGCAATAATACAATTTTCAGAAGGACTTTTAAACTCTGTTTTACTTTAATAAATAAAATTTTAGTGTCATTATTTAACCAATTTTACTTAGGATGACTATGTCAGAACCCATTTCCTGATTTATAGAACAGTGCATTTTACTGGACCATATAAATATAAATGTGAAGATCTTTGAGTTACTTTTAAGGTATTTATTGATGCCGCTCACTTCTGTGGCCTGCTGAAGAGTGGCTCTGAATGCTCCTTCTATCACTTGCTAATAAAGTTGTATAACATGCCAGAAAAATATTCATAGTGTTGCTTTCTAATAGTTCTCAGGTCTTTACCACCAATGGAATATGAGCTCCATGGGGAGAACCCTGTACTAGTTTAGTAAGAAATTCCACAGGACTTCCTGGCAACCTTCTGTCCCAATGAAGAAAACTTTTTTCCCTGGAGAAGGCTGGAAATGGGAAACCAAAAATAGGTGAACTTGAAAATATAAAATATCTCATGACTATGTTTTATTATGTTTAGAAATAAAAACAAAGAATGACCTATCTACATATTGTGGAGTGAACAGCCATAGATTTGTTATGCTACGTCCATGATATGAAGGATGTTCAATTAAATGAGTAGTGGAATGAAAGGATCTAGGCTGCCCGTCCTTTCCTATTTTCTTCTGGGGAAATATAGAACAATAGCTTTTTGGCTCGGTGTCCACAGTATAGTGGTTATGGCACCAGGCACATACACCGAGGGTGGCAGGTTTGAACCCAGCCCAGGCCAGCTAAACAACTGCAACAACAAAAAAATTAGCCAGGCATTGTGGCAGGTGCCTGTAGTCCCAGCTACTTGGGAAGCTGAGGTAAGAGGATTGCTTAAGCCCAAGTGTTTGAAGTTGCTGCAAGCTGTGACATCCTGGCAGTCTACTAAGGGCAACATAGTGAGACTCTGTCCCAAAAAAAAAAAAGGAACAATAGCTTTTCTTTCTTTTTAAGGTGGCTGCTGAATTACTACTTCTTTTAGTTTCATATATGAATGTAAAAGCTAAATTTTGGACTTAATGACAAAATTGCATGCCACTTACAATCACATTTTCATTTTGCTTTAAGCACCTAAGAATAGTAAAATATTATTCAACACTGGTAAAAGCAGAACTATAATTCATAAGAAAAAATCAGAAGTTAAATGTAGTTGTCCTATATTAAGGTCAATTTTTGCTCTTTATAGAGTTGCCCCAAACTGAGATATCCACTTCCTTCCTTCCGTTATTCTGTGTAGCAAACTTAATCTCCAAAAACATTAAAATAGCCCCACATTTCTAAACACCAAAACCTAGAATTGTGACTAATTTATCTGTAGATATGATTTAGACGCAGTTTAGAATATTTTACAGCATGTTTCACAGGGCACGTCCCCTGGCACACCCTCTACTCTCCGAACCCAGCAAATGCCATCAATAACACAGGAAGGGAAGTTAATTACAGGCTCCTATTCAGCTTCCTTCTGCCACTGGTGGCCCATTATAATGAATCATTCTTCAAATTGAGAAGAGATTGACAGAAATTTTATAAACTTTTCACTCCCCATGTCTTCCCTGTGTAATAAGTGCCTGCTGTACACTGGGAAAGTGATTAAATATCAATTTCATAGAAACCTGGGAATAGTGTTTAAAAGACTAATGAGACACTATTTTTACTGCTTAGGTACTGTGACTCCCCCATGAGTCAGAACAAAGCCTGTCATTCTAATTAGTCATCATTTGGCCAGAGTTTTTCTTTCTTTCTTTTTTTTTTTCCTCCCTTATAGGTCCCTAATTGGGTTATTTAAGAACTTTAAACTTAGAACCTCAGTGGGAGGAATGTTCTTATGAGATCAATATGATTGCCATTTCGTAATTCTTTTAATTTTTATACCAAAGCTAACACCAATTTTATTTGAAAGATATCGTTTGTAATAAATCCATTTCCAACTGAACTTATTGCTAACGTACAACTTGCTTTATTTTTAAATACCTGAAAAGGATCTCCTGTACCAAAATTATGACTATAGCCTTTATAATCAATATGCATTTACAATTACTATTCCAATTATCCTATTCGAGTAAAAGGAGCACAATGCATCTCCTATAATACTATCTGAAGTAGAACCAGTTCTAGAAAAGTAAAAGCAGATGCATTCTTTTCTCAACATTAAAATGAAGGGACTACTTATACTAGACGAAGTGTTCTAATTTCAGGACAAAGTGGAAAAAAAAAACAAGACTATTTTTTTCCCCTTTGGCTAAGATAGATCACGATCATTCTAATAAGAGTCAGAGAGCCAGGAGTGACCTTTTCATGGACAACTGGATTTCTGTCTGCCCAGAAAGATATAAAGAGCTTTACTCATAAATGCTTTTAAAACAATTTTCAAACTTCTGGGCTCTACTAAATAGATCATAGCATTATTTAACTTCAGAGGTAGGAGGAACATGAAATGTGATACACTTCATCCTCCCACCCAATGCTTTATGATCTCTCTGCCACGGCCTCGCCACGTGGAACTACACTTCCCCTCTCCTGCAGCGCTTTGGTGGGTTTTGAGACCTAAGTTGAAATTGATATTTGTCTTTACCAAAGTTCTTGTCAGATGTGGCCCTTCCGTCCAACCTGCACAATTTATTGCTTTTTTGGCGAATAGTTACATGTGAATATAAGCCTTCCTCTCCGGCCTTGTGCTACTCTGAGCACATGTGGGGATACGGATGGCATTTCAGCCAAGTCCTTGAAAAAAGTTTTAAGAGGATAGTGTGAAGACACCTGCCACGTGTGAGGCTAGTTGTTCAATTAATTAGTTTACAAAGGTTATTTTCCTCTTACCTCACATTTTCCATTTTTCAAAGGTCTGTTATGAGAAGCTTTGAGAAATGCTCTGCCAAAAAAATCTAGAAATGCCTGTGATGACCTCTCACATCCTAATAACCCCAATTAAAGGCAAAGGAAGTGATTTTTGTGAAAACTTTTTCTTTTTTTTAATTGGGACATTTCTCTGTTTTCATCTTTGTGGCTTTTTCTCTCTTCTTCATATCTACTCAACGCAGGCCTGGTCAGCAGAATAATCCGTGCTTGCCTCTGCGCTCTGTTACACAAATCAATCAGACAGGAGAGACATGAGTTCATTCACGGAAACAAGTGCTCTTGTAATGACATTTGCACTAACAGTTATCTGAATCTTACTTCTTTTGGAAGTTAAATCTAAGTTCTAAAAATACACACCCGGAGAATAAGTGAATCAAGCTTTCCTTTTTATACATTACAAAATTGAATGCTCTGGGCGGCGTCTGTGGCTCAAAGGAGTAGGGCGCAGGCCCCACATACCGGTGGTGGTAGGTTCAAACCCAGCACCGGCCAAAAACTGCAAAAAAAAAAAAAAAAAAAAAATGAATGCTCTTGGAAGGGAGCATAACAAAGAAAAGACACTTTAAGCAAAGACAAAAGGTTACTTTGATCTAAAAAAAACAATGCATACCTATAAACACATTGCTATCTTTTATAAATTTGCAAGCTATGGGAGGGTTTACATTTTTTTCAAACAAAGCTATTAATAATTGATTATTAGGATAAGTGGAATGATAGGAAAAGGCTATCTCAGCTATGAAAAACAGCAGAATTGGAACACACATACACACACCCACATACACACGTGCACACACACACACATTTTCTAGATATGTAAAAAGACAGCACCACATATTCGGGGCATTGTCTGCAGTGCTTTGAGGTATAAAACCCAGCCCTTATCCTCTTACAAAATACCCTTGTGAAGATATTAGTCTCGGGAATTCATTTTGAGCTTTTCCCTCTTGATTACTGCTAATTACTGACATATTCTTCTGAGAATTGGGCTATTTGGGGAAATGTATATAAAATGCACACTTTACCAACTCATGTGATTTCGTCCAGCTGCTATATTTCTTAAATTTGCCTAATGAGTATCAGCAGTTTAGATAAGATGTCCCACGACATGATTTTTTCTATCTATGAGATGCCTTTTTGTCTGTTTTCATATTGTCCATGGGTGACTGTAATAATCTACTAAACTATCCTGAAAGTTGACAAGTAGGACGGAATTCACCACAAAAATCACTTTCTTCCTTTAGCAATCTGATATTATGACTATCTGAAAACTATGACAAAATTTCCAATATCTAATCAGATCAGTACTATTGAAAGACTGTTCTGCTTTCTAAGTCTGAGAAGCTGAATTCAGCATATTTTTGGCAGACTTATTTCCCAGTTTTGTACAATACAGAAATTCGTTTTGGTCCCTAAGTATTTGATTGCTGTTATTTTCTTTCTCAATCTTGGAAACTGAATTCCAGCCCTTAATTTTAGCTCTCAAAGTGTCATGCCCTTGGTCTGAATTAAACTTAAAATGAATATATGAAACACATTTTCAAAGACAGTGTGCAAAATCAAACAAGAATGACCTCAGTGTGATGATGATTTTATCTCTCTCTCCTGAACTTATAACTTTAACCATTTTTTCCTTATAAAATGAAAGGTTATAAACTTCTCACCAGTTCAGATTTTTAGCATTTCAGCACATACTCAATTAATTGAATCAAATTTGCTTAAACTTTCTGAATCTGTTATCCTTAGTAAACTAGAGAGTTTAAAAAAGGGAGCTATGTTTCAGCAGCTGAAAACTTATTTGTTTCCAAATAATGTGCATTGTCTTGAGGGCCTTTCATGTTTAGTATAGTAATTTTTTGAATATTCATGATAGACTTGTACTTTTTTCTTTTTTTTTTCGGGAGAGTGTCTCTCTCTGTTGCCCTGGATAGAGTGTTGTGGCATCATAGCTCACCACAAACTCAGAGTCTCCGGCTCAGGCGATCCTTCTGCATAGCTGGAACTACAGGCAGCTGCCACCATGCCTGGATGGATTTTCCATTTCTAGTGGAGACAGGGCTCTCCGTGTTGCTCAGTGCAGTCGGGAACTTCTGAGCTCAGGGGATCCATCTGCCTCCGCTTCCCAGAGTGCCAGGATTATAGGTGTGAGCCACTGCACCTGGCGACTCTATGCATTTTTTAGGGCAATATGTAGAGATACAGGGTCATTGCTTAAGAAAAAGCCAAAAATAATTTGGTGAATGACCAGGTGGAAACTAATGGAGAAAAGAATGTTTAAAGATTAATTTCACAAAGCAATCAATTCCATATGTCCTGTAAGGTCATGCTAATTATATTCATTACTTTACATGTTTTAGTGGTATAAAGAAACAATTCAGGCAAAATCCTCAAGGAAATGAAAACAAAGTAATGGGTATGCTTTTGCATATGTAAAAACTTATTTTTTATTTAAATATCCTTCTAGTTAGCTATTTATTTATTTTATGACAAAGGCAGGAATTTTCTTGTAATAACATGTGAATTATAACTTAATGAAATTCCTAACAACTGATAAACAAGAGAAGCAGGGAGCTGAGGTGATACATACTTGGGATGGGGGTTGAGAGCTGAGGAGTTGCCTGCCCAGCTCCAATCCGACATCTCCCTTTGCCTCTCACTACTGGAAAACACAATCAAGATGGTCTAATCGCCTTAGCATTCTTGGGCTTACTAGCAAGTGTACGATGTATCATGAACAGATGTTTAGCTTAGTGGGAAGTCTCACTAAAGACCTGAAATCCCGATCCTTTCCAGAAAATGTATAGCATCTGGTGTGTTTGAAATAGAACTGCTCTCACTTATTCACCCTGTGTGTTTAGATGCTATGACTCACTTTCCAGGGATAACTTAACTCAATTTTTCTCATGAGAAATAACGTAGAAGAATTGTCAGGAAAAAAAATTACTTAAAATGAAGAAAACAGAATCATGTGTTAGGACCATGGCTGGCAGCAGTATTATCCCTATTTTGATTTCAGGTTCATAAACTGGCACTATCAGCATACTGTATTTATTTCGGGGATGCTTCATGTATAGTCTGTGGAACAAATTGAATTTTAAAGAATTGGTCTTTTTGCTGATGTTCTTATCTTCCAAGAGCCACATTCCTCTTTATAGTGCAATTAACACTGTTTTACTCTGCCTTTTTAAAATGTCAGGTGCATATATAGAGAATGATGTGTTTTACAAACCTGTGCTTTTTTCTAAACCAGACTCAAATATTTGGATGTTTTCAGGACTCTGCTGCAACAGCCTGCTTCTACCTGTACCTCTCTACTGTCCTGAGCCTCGTCTGCATACAGGTAGCAAATGGCTTTATTTGCAGATATAAGTCAATATTAAATAATGATTACATGTCATCCTTACATTTTCTACTATTAAATTGAGAAGCAGCATCACTAGGTTTTGAAAAAGCAGAATATAATATTAGAAAGTGTCCTTAATGCTTTTTTGGAACCTCTTTGATTAGTTTAGACACATATATTATTTTTTTAGATATTTAAGAAAATATAAATCTGTGTGAGGGAGAAAGAAAGGGTCTTACTGAAAAACATAGAAGCAAATTAAACAAACCAACAAACAAAAAACAAAAAGGATTGAAGATGCTGAGATTTTTATCCACTGAAATTAAAAAAAATATATATCTAACTGTGGAAAAACATCCACAAAACGCAAGAAATGTGATGGAAACCCAAGGAAAATAGAAGTAAATGAATAGAATAAAGGGGAGAGAAAAGTAAGGAAATCAACAACCTGTGATGTAAACTTCATTAGAAATACAGGATGTGGAGAGTAGACGCACCTCTCTGAGAAGCAGAGGCAGGAAAAGTGGATTGAGAGTCCTCAGCTGGGAAGAGAGGGAAAGAAAACAACATTGGCAGGGATCATATTTCATCAAATGAAATATTCTGGCTGGCTGTGGGGTATTTAAATGTTCTTTTTTTTTTTTTCTGTAATATACTCAATCACTAAGCGTCAATTGTTTACCCAATCCCTGTATGTTACACTTTACATCTTCAACAGAAATGATAGAGACAGCTATGGCAAGTGAAACATCTTTTTGAATATATTTTCCATTTAGCATTAAGTATAACTGCAAGTGAAAGAAACCAGTTTATTCAAGATCAAAATTTATTTTCCCTGTCGCTCAGTGGGTAGGGCACTGGCCACATACACCAAGGCTGGTGAGTTCAAACCCCGCCCTGGCCAGCTAAACAACAATGACAACTGCAGCAAAAAGAGCTGGGTGTTGTGGCAGATACCTGTAGTCCCAGCTACGTGGGAGGCTGAGGCAAGAGAATCACTTGAGCCCAAGAGGTAGAGGTTGCTGTGAGCTGTGACGCCACGGCACTCTGTCTCAAAAAAAAAAATAATAATAATAATAATTATTTCTCTCACATAGAGGTTCGCCCAGTTCCAGGACTGATGTGATGACTGCATTACTGTCAGAACCCAAGCACCTTCCACCTTTTCAGTAACATACTCAAAACCTTGGACTCTAAGTACCTTTTCAGTTCTAGTCAACGTGTCTGATTGCAACTCGCAGGGAGGAGGAAAGGAGAGGAATTGGTGATGTTCACCAGGTTGAGAAATGCTTCCTAGAAGTTGCACATGCCATTTGCTTTCACGACTCCTTGCCCAAATTTAGATACTTACAGACCCTCTAGCTGCAGTGAGGGTTGGATATCACAGATTTGTTCCACACTCCTGGCTAACAACCAGAAGGTACGACTGTAGGAGAGACCAGAACTTGGGAGACAAATAGCAACATCTGTTACGTGTGTGTTTCAAATGTGTGCCTTTATGGGTAAAGAGAAATTTGAAAAATAATGTATAACTTTTAAAGTACAATTTTGCGACAATCATATATGAATAGAAATCAGTGAAAATAAGATTATGATGCCTGGAGTCCCAGCTACTCGGGAGGCGGAGGCAAGAGGATGGATTGAGCCCAAGAGTGTGAGGTTGCTCTGAGCAGTAAGGCCATAGCTCTCTACCCAGGGTGATAAAGTGAGACCATGCCTCAAAAAATAAATAAATAAATATAAAGAGATGAAAGGTTATCAGTATTGATTTTTCCATAATCTCAAAACTTATGATGTAAAAATGACATTTAAAAGATTCAAAATGATTGAAAGTTGACAGTGAATGTCATACAATGTGTACAACTCATTTAGAAGACTTTTATAAAACTGGTCTTAGGAGATTAGAAATTGTCCCATCTCTACCCCAATCTTAATTAGAATTTTCAAAGCGAATGCAATTGAAGAAGCCATGATTTTTTCCAAAGCACAACTGTGTCACTTTAAATACAGGTATCACATTAGAAAGCTACATTTGATAGTGCATCAAAAAGAATAAATAAATCATGAAACTGCAATATGATTTTGTGCCCTTCCCAGAAAACTCATTTCTGTTGCAGTCTAGACCCTGAATAGTTTTACAAAGCCCGTCATGTTGGTCTATTTCTGATACTTGCCATATTCTAACTTAGCATTTATTGCAAATTATCTTCCTAATTTTTAGAGGAATAAATTCATTTGGACTACTCTTACTTGCAGTATTCCATCACGAAAAAACTTGAGTTTTGCAAATGTAAATATCTTAAAGGCACTGATTGTCTTTTATCTGCCTTTGTCCTCAATGGAGAAGACAAAGGGCACACCCCAGAACCACATAGAGTATATTTAGACTCAATATTTTGTCTACTTGTTCCAATTCAGGTGCTGATATATTCTGCACCGGACTATGGGTGTGGGAACAGCTGGGGCAGTGGGGAGTATGGCAGATTTTAATTTTTCTTGTTTAATAATATTCATCTACTTTAAAATATCATTTGCCTTGTTCTGCTCAGTTTTCACCTGATTTATCTAGCTAAGAATGCTTTTCTATAAATTTAATGTGTTTATTCACTCATTTAAATACCATCTGCACTATAAAAAGCTACCTACCTGCATTTGTGTATTTTTCTATCACTCTGCCAAACTAGGCAGAAGTTGGAAGAGCTGACCCTAATCCCTGCCCAAATCTGTCCTCATTGCTGTGCCACCCCACTCTTACTCAAGCATGGTTATCTTTATTCTGGACAATCAGTGAATGTCTTACTAGGTCCTTACCCTCCATAATTCACAGGGCTGAACTGAAAATTGAGATGAGCATCAAGGAATACAGCACAATCAATCCAAAATCAACAGGGGACAGAGGTCAAGAGTCAGGACAGATGGAAAATGGAAACTAAAGTATCAGAGACGGAATCAAGGGTTTGATTAATTTAAGAAAAAGATACATCAAGCAAAGGGTTACCATTTCTCTCTTTCACCCTTTATCTGTTTCTCCATCCCTCCCTCTCTCCCTCGCTACCACCATTTCGCTCCCCAGTTTCATGCTTCTCCCTCTCTGTCCTAAGGCAATCATCATATTGGACAAGGTGGATGATTCTTTCCATGGAGCTTGGATGTTGGAGGATCCCCAGCAAGTCAGACTGTATTATAAAAAAATCTAAAGGCACCATTTTCCCAGAGATAGTCTGCCTCCATGTTCCTACTTTGTTCTATCTTGTGAACCTGAACTGAGATTTTGACCTTGACTTCGATGTTTACACACACTTCCCTTTTTCCTAAAATTAGCAAAGTTGTTAGAGACTCTCTATTAATCACAGAGACATGTTTGTACCCTGTTTTGTAACCCATCAAGATAAAGTTCAAACATCCTTGATGCTGTTCACTACTTGATAGCTATAGGCACCCAGCTCCTTGTTAACATCAGTCCCTAATAACTCAACGTAGATACCTGGTTGCTTCCCCACTTGACTGTTTGACACCACTGATCCTGCCACTGTGATTAACCCTGCCACTGGGCTTGGCTCCTCAAAAAGGGTCTCACCCCATCACATCAACATTGTGCTACTGATGCAGAAATAACAGATAATGTTTTAAATTCTGCTGACAAAGTAAAGGACATTGATAATGAAAGTAAAAAAGTTAACTTTCTGAAGGGAAAGAAAATTACTTGGAAGAAGGCTGATTCAGCCTTCGATTCACTAATTAATTTCTGAAAAAGACAGAAGTGTCACACAGCCCAGGAGGTCATGGAGCTCAACATTCTTCATTCTAGTTCTGTAAAGAAGAGGTACATGGAACAAAAATATTGATATCAGAGACTTTCTCAGTAAAGTAAGCTCCATCATCTCCTAGAGATGTTATTTAGTTAGCTATAAGCTCAACAGGACAAAAACAAACACCACAGAACAAAAATTGATATTTATGGTGATGCCCTTTGGCCAGAGCTTGATGTGTTTACTAAAGCAGAGAAATTGATACAATATTTTTGAATTATATTTTTCTCTCAAGAAATGTTTCAACATTAACATTGCATAAAGATTAAATACCTTCAGTTTTTTCTTACTATCCATTTAGCCAGCACTCCCAAGACTGATAAAAATTATTACCAATGTTTAACACACAGAACATTTTAATGTATACTTTTCAAAAAAGTTAGTTGATGCCGATAATTAATTTTCACCTTCTAAAATACCATGAAATAAAATAAAGCATTTAAAATGTGAATTGACATGAATGAATTCACATTTGCTTAAATTATATACTATGTTGGTTATTACCCTGATGGTTAGAATCTCAATATGCATGCATTTTTATTAGCATCAGACATGAGTGGAATCAAATGTGCATTTATAAATTATTCTGAAATTTATTTAATGACTTGCATATTAAAATTTCCTCTGTTATATTTTATTCTTAAACAATATGTTTACCAAATATTTTTTAAAATCCTGATATTTTAAATTTTCAGTTACATGATTTAAGCATTCATATTAAATAAGAAAATTTGGATTAAAACAAAAACAAAGAAAAAGCAATACAGAACAGCATTCCATAATCCTGTCACCACCACTCAGAAGAAACAAGTGAGAGT
Organism: Nycticebus coucang; assembly: GCF_027406575.1. Taxonomy (NCBI): domain Eukaryota; kingdom Metazoa; phylum Chordata; class Mammalia; order Primates; family Lorisidae; genus Nycticebus; species Nycticebus coucang. Next base: position 70,815,434 of record NC_069784.1, on the reverse strand, counting down.
AAGGGCCAGAAATCCATGAAGTCTGATGAAGACCAAAGGAAAGACTGAAGGACCCAGAAACCTCACAGAAGAGATTTCAAATCTTTTTTATAAGTAAAACTGGTGGTGAAATTTCTTTTTTTTTTTTTTAATTGTTAGACCATAGCTGTGTACATTAGTGCAATCAAGGGGTACAATGTGCTGGTTTCATATACAATCTGAAATATTCTCATCAAACTGTTAAACGTAGCCTTCACGGCATTTTCTCAGTTATTGTATGTAGACATTTGTATTCTGCATTTTTGGGGGAGTGTCTAGAGGGAAAAAATGCTCTCAGATATCAGTTAGTGGTTACCTGAAAGTCTGGACTTTGCACAATTTGAGATAGAGATTGCTTTCTTTGGGTTTCCAATGTTATTTTCCACCTGGGTGCCAAATGTCAGGGTCCTGTCCCAGGGGCAGCGTTCGCTAAGACCTGTGGAACTGGCAGCGACCAACTAAAGAAATATAAAGTTGAAACGATGGCTAAGGAAGAGATATGAGACCCAGAATAGAATTAAAGGTGGGAACTCAAGCGTCCATTGCCCATTTGTGGGATTCTGGCAGTGGCCCAGAGTGTTTGCTCCACTCTGCTTTTATTGAAGCCCATTTGCCCGGAAGGTAAGATGAGGAAGGGAACAATGACACCAGCAGTTTCTCTGATTGATCATATCATTTCTTATTGTTATTATTAACCTTAAGGGTAGCCTTGAGAAATCTGACATCTGAGCCTTGTATTGGGAGAGCCTCCTGCTTGGGGTCACACACAGAGATTTCTAGGGAGGTATTAAACTCTGCTAGTTCTCTGTGGAGTAAAACGCCACCAGAGTTAATCTCCTCTAAGGAATCAGTGGGAGGGAGGAATTTTCCTCTCATCACCACCACAAAGGGTCTTCCTCTGTGATAAGGGATATAAGCCCTTCTGCCCACATCTCAGGGCTCCAGCTACTCCCTTGATCTCTGCCCCAGACAAGTGCAAATCTCCACAATGGGTATCTGCTTTGCCTGTTTACGAGGCAGGAGATGACCTAGTTAATGTATCTTTCTAGGTCTTGTCATGGCCTCTTCTATGACCATTTTTCCTCAGAGTGCTCACAGATGTAGCAGGGATGTTTGTAATCTGTATCCCCAACAGGCTAGAATTTCAGAAAAGGCAGGAAGCTTGCTAGCAACGGCTAGCTTAAATACAAACTAGCTGATTTTTCTTTGTTCTGACTCAGTCAGCTTACTTCTTAATTTTTCTCCTTTTCTGGGGGTGCTTTCCTTTGCCAAGAATGGGGTATTTGATCCCCATTCTCCCTGAAGATTGCAAATCCAGGGAAATGAACAAGCAGGAATAGCTATCCAAATATAATTAACAGATTGCTTTGGGGGTCAGAAGAAAGCCAGGCAAATCTGGGAGAAGACAACTTCACATAGTACCTGCATAGACAATTACAGCATTTGGAAGGTATCGAGCACTGATTATATGCCAGACCCTCTGCTACTGTCTGTCCTCATGTATTGTGTTACCTGACTAGTTGCTGACTGCTTTTATCCACACCTTAGAAATTAGCAAACTGAAAGTTTGAGATACCAAGTAACAACATCACAGAGTGCACTGATAATTCTAGCAGAAAAAAGCAAATTTCTATTCCTTTTGTTTAATTTCAAAACTTTTGTTGTTAATATGCTAAGACTTTTCTGCTTTATGATATTATAGCTCAACTGATAGTTTTCACTATTATTCAGTGAAGAAGGATTAACGGAGCTTGTATGGTTTGTTGAATATAACCTTGCCTAAGTTGACTGCATTATAAAGTATAAATGATCCTTATTGTACAATGTCAGCTCAATCATTTTGAATGTTTTTACAAATAATTAAGTTGTGGTACCCTTTTATGTACTGCTATATATGGAGTGATATGCTGCCTATGTCTACTTTACATAGAAATCAAGATTCTGATCCCAGGATGAGTGGACTTGAACGGAACACGTATAACAAAATTCCACCTAAATCAGACCTGTCTTTTTTTAACTTGAATTAAATTAATTAAACTTAATTCACTCATGTGGTGATTTTATCCAGAATATTCTTTTCTGAAAGTAATCAATTAAATTATTATAGAACCAATATTGAGTTTCATGGTAAAGAGAACAAAGAATGAAAATGAAGCACATGAACAACTCCAGAGAAGTCTGGAATTTCAATTTGCTAAACAGATTGCAAATATAAAAAAAAAAACTGTGTCATAATTAAATAACAAAAGTATAAAATTGATAAACAAAAATTGAGGATGTCTCCACACATGGACAATGTGAGGAAATAAGAGTGAATTAGTTTACCAGTTTCCAAAGACCTTTTCTAATGATTCAAGTACAAGATGATTGTTCAAAAGAAAAAAAACAAAATGTAATATAGGATAGTAGGATGATTTTTTTTTCTTGCATTTGAAAATGAGGAAAATCTCTATTAGAATTAATCAAATCATATTTAAAAAACTGTGTTTTACTGGAGGAAAATTTATATGAGAAACTTGTTTTTTGTTGAATACTTGAAAGCTTAAGAATTCCCTTTATAGATACAATTTTTTACATATAAGATACATTTATGCATGAAATTTAAATTTACTATTCGCTATTTCATACTTATAAATGAATTTATAATAATTGCATTTACTTTTACAATGTCCTTATGTAATATGTAGGAGATGAACTAATAATCAGTGTTCTGTTCACTGCTGCAATCATCACCACCAACACATTAGTGTTGTGATCTGGACCTTGCTACCCTTTACACTAATTACCACTCCGAGCCATAAGTTCTGTGAAGGCAACACTTACGCCATGAAAGCCTAATATGAACAGAAGATGGGAGAAATAAAGAAAATAAATTCATTTCAATACATCAGTTTGACCATTTTGCATGGTTGCATTTTGTAACCTCTAGAAAGATTTGCTTGATTTTTATAGAAATGTTAGGCAGTTAGATATCAGCAGTGTGGATAATGATGGTATGGTTAGGCTATCACGGATTGGTTTTGGTCAGGCTGACCTGGGGTATAAAGGGAATGAGGCTGATTAACATCCCATGTGTGGGCTGTTTTAAGACGTTGCAGGTGGTTTGTTTTGAGAACAGAGTTAATTAAAACCTTGGGAGACTTCCAAAAAACAGCTGACACTCCTGAAAATTGTGTATAAAACCCAGAGGCTGTGGTTTTCAGGGTGCCTGCAGTCACTAGCATGGGGCCTGACTTGCAAGTCGTTGATAAACTCTCATTTTCTTGATGAAACTTTACTTGCTCTTTTCAATTTTTTTCAGTGACTGCCTCAAGCCACTGTGCTGCTGTCACAGAAATATAATCCCAGACAGAATTATGCACTAAAGAGCTCAGATACTCTTGATAGACCCATACCTGGTTCAACAAGTTACCTTTTCTAGCTTTGTGACCTTGGGAGAATTACTTAACCTCTTTATACCTTTGTTTCCTTATCCGTAAAATGGTGATAACAATATCTACCTCACAAGGTTGTTATAAAGATTAAATTAATTAATTTACATAAAGTAGTTAAACAGTGCTTAGCACAGTAAATTAGTCACCTAGACTATTATTGTCACAAGTAATATTTGCAATTCTAAATCAGTATTATCACAAAATGTCTCAAATCCATTGTTAAATGGTCATATATGGTGTAAAAATAATAGATTTGTATGACTTCTTTGTATATTGCAATGGAAGTTTCAGAGAAGTTGGATTATACAAAAAAAAAAAATCTGTAGTCATAGGTCTTTGAACACTGAGCATTAATATAATGTTTTCCCAAATGGGTTGAAAATAAGAAATTTAAGAATAGAATCCCAGAAATTTAGTGGTACTTTTACTTTCAAGAATCAATGAATATTCAAATGGAAAAGGCATAGAGTGAATAGATAAATATAGCAGTAAATTTTAATGTAATGCATAGAAATTTATAGAAAAACTTTTCAAGAAAAACACGCTTATATATATATAATGTCATCTGTAAAGAAGAATCAGTTGTTCAGAGCCATTGTGTAATCACCTGACTCTCTTCCTATTTTTATTGCTCTGAAGTTTCTGATTTTGAATTGAGTTTTTGAATAGGTGGCTTTGCAAGTATGGTCCTTGTCAGTGATCTATTAAATTAAGGCTCATGAGGACACAATAAAAAGGCAAAAATAATTATTTGCAGGTTAGTGTCTCCCTACTATATAATTATTCACAACTGATCATGCATACTTCCTCTTCATAAAGGACCATTGCACATTTATTATAAAAATGTTCCAATGGCGCTTTCTATTTAGGAAAAAAACACCAAGTAAAGCTTTTATAGTAGAAAGCAGTTCTTGGCAATAACCTAAAACTATTTTTCCCACATGGAGAATCAAAATGCCCTTGAATGAGATTTAAATACCCAGACTTCAGTGATGATGAGCCTATTTTTGTTTTGTTTTGTTTTTTGATAATTCACAGCACTCCTAAAGGGATCAGAAATCAGGAATGAAATCATTAACTTAATTACTATTGATGGATAAAGTACGTTTCACATTCATGCTTTATTTTAAACTAGCATATCAGACATTGTAATAAGATATTTTCCTTGTGATACTGGTTACAGATATTGTATGTATTTTATAGCCAAATGTATTTTTCCAAGAGTTTCATTATTTTTATAATATTGTAATTTTGCTCAATACTATGATTTATTTCCTTGCCATCATTTGCAGGTTCTTCTGACCACTCCCAGACCTTAGCTCTCTATTGAAAAGTTTAAACAAAAGAATTAACCGAAAAATTGGCTAAATGACAAAATAATGTGCTAAAACACAGTTTGAAAGTTTGAATTTAACTCTTTATCAACATTTAATGAGTGTTTGAATTAAGGAGAAAATTCTCAGAGAGGCTTCACTTATCTCACATTTATTCATCTTTGCAGGGGAAGACTAAAACTTCTTTCAAATTGCATTTGTACACATTTTCCTTATTCTACAAAAGTATAATGACTAAGGTCTAGCTGTGACTGAGGGTGGCCAGGAACCTTGTGACATACCCTGCACACAGACAAGACAAGATCTGGGTCCCCCAGGGTGGCAGAGTGACGTCACTGCAGGATGGCAGCTAGCCGTCCTGCTCTGGGAAGGCACTGATCAAACCCATGCATAGAGGACAATGATGAGAGGCAACTCTTCCTTCTAAGAAGAGAAGCAGGAGCTTCTGGCAGTTAGAAACAGAAGTGGGGTCAGAAAAAAAAAAAGGAGGAATCAAATTTGATTCCAAGAGTCTGATTCCTACTCAGAGCAAGGAGGCACCACAAGCAGTCAGGCTGAGCGTGCTGTGGAATCCAGTGCCATGTGCCACGTTAGACCCCTCATGGCTCAGTATCGACCATGTCCATATCCGCTTACCCTGAAATCCAACCATACTCTGTTGTCTGACTCCAATATATCTTTCACATCATTCAACCAGGTCCTTTCCTGAGGAAACCCAAGAAAACTTTCCATGTGAGTTTCACTCAAGGCTGCCCACCTATTTTCAGTATATTTCTGTGACTTACATGATTCATTGGAAAAGAAGTCATAAACAAGTAAAATTAACAAGTAAAAAAAATCACAATAACCCCAGCAAGAAAGTCAACTTTATTTGAATGAGAAAAAATAGAATATCTTTAGCACTTTGCTCTCCCTGCCTCGTGGCCTTTGCCTGCATGTCTTGTCTCTGGCCAGCATGCCCCTTCCCAGCCCTCCAGTCCACTTCTGGAGAAATTTCCTCTGTCCTGAACATCTACAGGCTAAGGGACATTTATGTACACAAATGACTATGCTCCATTCTTTCTTTTTATTGAAAGTTAAGTATTGATACATTATTTATGTATGTTTATTTTATGCTCCACAGAATATCATAAATGTAGCATGTACGGAAAAAAGCCTTTGCATACAGCTTCAAGTTCAAATCTGGGTTCTGTCATTTACTAGCTACATGACCTTAAGTAAATTTTAAATTTTTTGGTAAAATCTATTTATGATACACGTACAGTTGTGAATTATAACACTTATCTTGCAGTCAGTGAATAATTATACAAGATAGTGTATGACATATATACATACATACGTGTGTATGTGTATATATATATAAAACCACTTAGAGCAGTCTCTCCATTTCTTCTGTTGTAGCTCCTTCTTCCCTTGTTTTTCTCCCTATCAAATGACTGTTTGCTCAGTTAAGTTTGGACTGACACGGCACAATGTAATAACTGCTCTGTTGAGCTAAAAGCAATTGCTTAAAATAGTGTTAATTCATCTGTAGAGGGCATCCCATTTCAATTATATTTACTTTAGTGAAATTATTGACCATGGCTTCCAAAAAGAAAAATAAAGTTGACTTTCTTGCTGGGGTTATTGTGATTTTTTTACTTGTTAATTTTACTTGTTTATGACTTCTTTTCCAATGAATCATGTAAGTCACAGAAATATACTGAAAAGAGGTGGGCAGCTTTGAGTGAAATTCACATGGAAAGTTTTCTTGGGTTTCCTCAGGAAAGGACCTGGTTGAAAGAAAAGTTTTAGGCACTCATTCTAAGGTACACATGTGCTGGTATATCCTACCCTTTTATGCTAAACAGTATAATCAAATGCTTATGGATTGTCTTGAATTTGCTTTCTGAGTCTATGCAGCCTAAATTATAACCATATTTATGATTGCATTCTCTAGGCATTTGATTTCACTTTAAGTAAGATTCAGTTACCAAAATTGAACTTTATTGCTGTGTAGGTGTTATGGATGTCTAGGGGATGCATCTTAGACCGCTGTTTTGAAGTAGTCCTACACAACCCACTGGTGAACCCAAAGAGTCAAAGAGTTTTTACTTAATGTCCTCTTTTTTCATTCCTGTTAGTCACAAGAATATGTCTAAATTAAAGAGACACTGGAGTTCTCAAAAGCAATTGAAAAACTTAATGGAGAATGCTTACATTAAGGGCAAACTTGGTGCAAAGCTTTTTGAACAAAAAGCTCCAATAAATATTGCTGTCTTCTACCCAACAAATAGCACAAAGATGCATATTTATTTATTCTAAATAAAATAAATGTAGTACTCTAGCAATAGTCATTAGTATCTGCCATTAATTTTAAATCTATACTTTAATTTTGCATAATCACAGTGCCTCTTACCAGCTCGTGTTAGGCATCATGAATTCCAACATTAGAGTAATGAAAGAAAAAGTGGAAAATGTGAAAGTGAAAATCTAGGGTATGTTTATGTTCCTGCTTTTTATTTGCTGCTGCACCCAAAGTTAGACCAAGTGATCTTATAATGAACTGTGCCTTCCTTATAAGAAAAAGGGAAGCCTCATTCAGCTTATATATATTAGTGTTTAATCTATCGCAGGCATCATGGGCATTACATGGATAGCTGTACACATGACTTTTTTCTTTTTTTTTTTTATTTTGCTTTTTAAATTTTCTTTTATTTCAAATTAATATGAGGGTACACTTTTTTAGGTTACATTTTTCTCCCTTCCAGGGTAAAGTTCCAGTTGTAAAAGAGCCCCTCATCCAGGGGGCATGTTATACACCCTCACAATGTGCACATTAGGTGAGATCCCACCTCGTGCCCTCCTCCTTCTGCCAATTGTCTTTCCCCTTCCCCTCAACCCCCCTCCCAGCTCTCTCTACTCCTACACTAGACTATATTTGTGTTTTATTGTCCCTTTACCTCCTCACCTTTGAAAATGGTTCATTTTGTCTAGTGGATCCTTATCTCCTTCCCTTCCTCTGACCCAGGTAAATACTGTCTATATCCAGGAACCTGCAACTCTTTCCTGGACTTCAAGGGGCAGGGAGACAACACTTCAGCCTTTTTCTGCTGGGGATTTCCCACTTTCTAGCACCTACCGGGCAGTTCTCCAGATGCCCTGAAGTAAGATCTGCCTCTCAGTAATAAACATTAGGTTCCTGAGAAAACTGAAGTATATAGCAATATTAAATCAGAAAAACTATACACAAGTTCTAACTTGGGAGTCAGGAAACATAGCAAGGTCTAAAGGGAAGAACAAAAGTATTTCCCTTTGGCTCCCTCCCTTCTAAAGAAGAGATTGTCACTATTTCTGTCTTCCTTGGATCTCTTGCTTCAGAATCATAATCCTTGGAGAGAGATTCTTATAGCTAAACTTAGGTCTTCTCCCTGCTCTTTGGCTTTATCTGGTTTTAAATAAAAGTCAGGTAAAAGAATACTTCAGGTATCTCTGCTCAGACAGCACTTAAACTTACTGTCCTACAAAGATTGTGTATGACAGGGACCTTGATCACATAGTGTGGAATAAAGAGAAAGCCCAAATAAGAAAGCACTTGTGAGTGTCCTGTTCAAGAGCTCTCTGCTAATAACCCATTAAGTACAGCAAGTCACTAAGCCATGTCTAGGTGAAAGGGATTGAGAAGTAGAGTCTGACTCTTCTTCTTCTTTTTTTTTTTTTTTTGTTTTGGTTTGAGACAGAGTCTCACTATGTTGCCCTTGGTAGAGGGCTGTAGCGTCACAGCTCACAGCAACTTCAAACTCCTGGGCTTAAGTGATTCTCTTGTTTCAGCCTCCAAAGTAGCTGGGACTATGGGTACCCACCACAATACCCATCTATTTTTATTATTGTTGTTGTTGTTGATTTAATTGTCTTTGTTGTTTGGCAGTCCTGGGCTCAGTTCGAACTGCCAGCTCCGGTGTATGTCACTGGTGCCCTAGCCACTGAGCTACAGGCACCAAGCCTAGAGTCTGACTCTTGATGAAAAAACTGCAAAACTCAAATCAAGGTGGATGGGTCAGATAAGGCTGAATACAGGAATAAGAAGAACGTGTTACCTTCCTTTGCAAACTGTTTTTTGGTCCACATTCATCTTTTCCCTAGGTGTCCTACAGTTATTTTTAGATCATATGAGAACTGGAGACTAGTAGATCTCCCTGAGAACTGGAGATTTAATTATACATATAGGACAAAACTCATACTCTTAAGAACCACACACTCTGAGGGAATAAAGACAGGCAAAGTGGTGCAACCAGGGTATTATATGTTAAGAATGTGCACAGTGTCATAGGCCAGTAATGAAGGAGTAGTGAACCCAGCCTTGTGGTCAAAAAGCAGGAAAAAGTAATCCACTGTGGCCAAGATAACCTAAAGATATAGGTTAGAGGAAGACCAGGATGCTCACTATTATCCTACTGACCTTGCTAGTCAGTTTTAAGGCAGAAAACAGAAAGAATGGTACAAAGCCTGGAAGTAGAAAGGTAGACTCATTATGGTTGGCAGATGATGAAAGTGTGCATGTAGAAAACCCAATAAACTGTTAAAATCTAAATTGGATCCATTTTCTGGGCACAATTTCATTACAGACAGTTCAGTTAAGTTTTTTAATAGCAACAATTACAGTGTAATATTTTAAAAAATCATTTACATTCATACAAATAATTTGCAGTTTTCAGGGTTGCAGTCTTATCTACTTATCCTAAGATTATTCCTAGGTTTTTATTTTTTCCCCTTTTATCTTTATTTTTATTTTATTTCAGAATAATAGGAGTATACAAATGATTAGTTTACATTATTTACATTTCTAAGGTAAAGTTCAAGTTGTCCTTCACCAAGGGGGTATGCTTTATACCCTTACATTGTGCACATTAGGTGAGAGCTCACCAATCACACTCCCTCCTCTGCTCTCGCCTTTCCACCCTTCCCTCTCCTGCCCACTCCCCTCTCTCACCATTCCAGTCTCTTTATCACAGCCCTAGTTTAGATATTCATAAATTCTTCTATGAACTACTATAGTCGTCTTCTAGTTGGCTTGCCCATTCTGATTTCATCAACATCAAATACAATCATACATAACTATCCTCTGTCAGAACAGGATGAACATTTTCTATTATCTACTTGATGAACACTGAACTTTTCAACATATCATGAATTTATTTCACCCATGTTTCATATACATACCACTTAGAGCTGGCCTTTTGTTTCATCTCATCTCTTCTCTCTCTTGGAGTTTGTTTCTTTGTTTTTAGACAAAGTCTCACTCTGTTGCCCTGGGTAGGGTGCTGTAGCATCATACCTCACAGCAAATTTAAACTCTTAGTCTTGAGCAATAGCTGAGACTACAGGAGGGCACGTCCTCTCTTCCTTAAAAGCCCCTGGAAGCATGAAAAATTTTTACTGATCTTTGGGTCTCAGTTGTAATTCTCCTTTCCAAATTTTACTCCATCTCATTAGCCTAATTTGGTTAACTCTGATATTATTTCTTCTGTTCTTCAAATATGCTTTGCATTTTACTATAGACTGATTGTATTTCAATTGTTTTACCCATGTCTACTTCTTTACTGAATTACAAGACACTTGAGTGAAAACATTAATATTAAGCCTTTACAGTACCCATTATTAGGGAAGTTTGGTAAACGTGAAACCAAATTATTAATGACATATTCTTATTTGGAATACACTGATTTGTTCCTTAAAGCAAGGAAATAAAAGCATATAATCTGATTTTTTTTAAAGTTTATTCCAATTAGTTGATATATGAAAGATTTTATCCGAAAACCAGAAACTTGTATTTACTCTTAGCTGCATAACTAAATTATTTATTTTAAATCAATACTATTTTCCTCTTAAAGATTGCATTGTGATTTGTACAATATAAAATAGTATCAATAGCCATAATGGGATTTGAATTTAAATTATGAATGTTCCTTTAGACATTAGACTTGTTACATATGATGCCTTCTATAAAGTTTTTGAATCACCATGTAGCCTCTGTCACAAAGAAAGAAGTTAAGACATCAATCAAAATATAACATTATGATTTCATTTAAATGAGACATTATATATACAGTATTTCATACCATGTCTAGACTAAATTGCATTCTAAAGAAACCATTTTTCTTCTATTTATGATCTTATTTTTCATTCATGAATGACAACCAAACTAAAGGCCCATTATGTTAATATAGATTCGATAAAACAAATGTAAATATTGTCCAAACAATACAACACTTTCAAAGTGCATTGCTCTTCTTTATTAAGTTACAATATAAAAGGAAATAAGGTGAAATACATTTGTGTTTTAATGTTTATGCCTTAGGCTTTTCTTGCAATATACCTTCATTTAATGGAATACTTTTTCTTTATTCAGAAATGCTAAACACTATTTGTTTGGGAGTTGAATTTAGTTATAGAATTTTATTTTGAAAGATGGGATAAAATAATATTTTCTTCACGTGTAACCATGTGCTTGATGTGTGGAATGTAAAAAAAAGTTGTACTTGCAAGCTATGTCAGCCCATTTCTGTGGAAATCTACTGAATTGGGTGTTAAGTTTTAAGTTACTAGCACATGTAAGCCTTTATTGCTTAAAATCTGGTTTTGGAATATTCAATATTGTAAATCTTCCATTTCTTTAAAGATTTTTTATTTGTATCTTAAAAATTTGGAAGATGGGTTTATATATTAACCATCAGAAATAGTAGGGATTGGATTTGAGATGACAGTAAATGATAATAAACTGAGGGATATCACACATCTAGCCAAACCCTTCCTCCCATTAACAAGGGAGTAATCACAAAAGAAAATCATACTCTCTCTTTCTTATATTTGACTTGCTTCTGCTTAGAAATCGGTACTAAAATAAATGGAAGGAGACTGGAAGTTCAGCCCGTAACAAAGATAAAAGTACAAAATGCTAACTCAGAACAGAATTTCATTCTAATGGGGACTTTCTTCATTAATTGAAAACAGTGACAGAGACAGATATTGGATTTCATAATTAAGTACTAATAAGTCATTTTTTAAATTATGAAGCAAAGCTTCTCTTCCAAATAATGGGCTAAATGAGAAAGTTCCAGGTTGCTGTTTAAAAATATTCCCTTTAATATAGCTTTGGTGCAAGAAAGCTTAATCCCAACTAATGAAAATCTAAACTGGAAATAAATTTCAGAAAATATTAATTGTATCAATTTTATATTTGTTTTCAATTATCAGGGGCATTCTAATGTACTATAAAGAAATTTTATCAGAAAAAGTTAATTTATACATTTGTCAGAAATTTAGGTGGGTTTGCAGGATTATCAGTTTTAATGTTCCTCATTATCTCCTCAAATTTCTATTATCAGTGTATATTATGCCTTCTGACTGTACCAGTAGTCCATTAATGGACATAAAGCAGTTCCTTAAGTTAAATTTAAAATGAACAACTTCAAAACTATTAAATGATTATAACTATGACAGTAATTAGTGAACATAAACTAAGTTCATGACCATTGATTATGTCAGAAGTATGCCCATCAGCTCTTCACAAACCCTAGGATTGTCACTCAGTATGAATTATGAATTTCCAAATTATTCCATTTTAATGACAAAAAGTAATAGTTTTTATTAAGTAATTATGTATTAATAATAAATTATGTTGTATAAACATTAGTAGGAAGCTGGTGAAATGATTCCTTCTTAGCGTAAGGTTAGCTAAGATACAAACATGATGGATGTCTGACAGCAAAGTGAGTGAGAAGAAACATTTATATGTACAATTTACAAAGGAAATGACAAAAATGTGTGTTCCTTTATTTGTAGCCCTTTCTATAAGATCTAAGTTACAAAAATAGATCAGAATGATGAGAGGAGAAAGAATTTTGGGAAGACCAATCACACTTCTGAATTAGGTTTCATGAAGTTGTGAGACAAGTTAAAAATCTGATTTACACAAAAATGTGAAGACTAACAGATGGGTTAACCTACTCCTCTGAAAGTAACGAGGGCAGCTCTTTGAGGACCGGTCTGGAGACGCCTATTGTATTGGCCTGTATTGGTAACCCCAGCCTCAGCCTCTCTCAAGGCAATGATGTGTAGACCTTTCCTACATACAAGATTCAGGGTGTGCATGTGAGAGGGAAGACATGTTTCTAGTCTTGCTTAATAAGGTCACCTGGAGGGTCGAAGATCTCCAGAAACAAGAAGTGAATGCCAGGTTCCTAGATGCTGAAGGAGGAGTGCAAAGTGACTGCCCAAAAGGAGTTCTGTCACCCAAGTCACAGGGACTGTCAGAGGGAGGGCCCCAGCACAGGAATCTCTAAAAACGCGCAAGAGAAAGGGTCAGCCGGCACACACAGGAGTGTAAAGTCAGCCTGCACTAAACCCAAGTGAGCGAGATCTTTCCCACTGTTTACCTCGTCTCATCTTCCAGGGGGCCTCAAACTTTTTAAATAGGGGGCCAGTTAACTGTCCCTCAGGCCGGGCTATAGTTTAAAAAAAAAAAACTATGAACAAATTCCTATGCACACAGCACATAATCTTATTTTGAAGTAAAAAAACAAAACAGGAACAAATACAATCACATCACCGCATGTGGCCAGTGGGCCACAGTTTGAGGACCCCTGCCACTGTTCCTACCAGGCCTCTACCCCACGCACAGCCTTAATCAAATTATTAATTAATCTGTTTGTTTATTTATTTATTTATTCGTGGTAACCTTTCATCTGAAAAGTAGGTTAAATATAGGGAAAGGAAATTTAAAAAATTGAATCAAATTTGCTCCATTGAGTATATCTTGTGCCAGATGTCAGATATCCCAATATTTCAGTCAAGATAGTGTTGATTAAAGTGACTGAAATTGAAAACAGTACAGAGATTTCTCAAAGAAGGAAAAGTAGACCTACCATTAGATTTAGGAGCGCCACTACTGGCTATCTACTCAAAGGGAAAAGAAGCCCTTATGTCCAAAGATTCTTGCACACCTATGCTCATCACAGCACAATGCTCAATAATAAAGACATGAAATCAGCTGAGTACCCATCAACCAAGGACTAGATAAAGAAAACAGAATACTATGCAGCCAGAAAAAGAATTACATAATGTCCCCCTATGCCAAGTGAAGTGATTTAGGGATGGAAAATCAAATACTGCATGTTCTCATTTGCAAAAATGGGAGCTAGGGTGTAATAATAGATACTAGAGACACAAAAGGGAGGGCGGGGAGAGAGGAGGTGATGGATGAAAAGTTACCTGTTGGATATAATGTACACTATTTAGACGAGGGGCACACGAAAAGCCCAGACTTCACCATGCTACAGCACATTCATGTAACAGAACTCCATCAGAACACCTCAACTTGGTGCAAATTTAAAGAAAAGAGAGAAAAAATATAGTGACTGAAGCATGATGCAATAACCATGAATGGGGGAGAAAACATAGCTTGCTGGTGTTTTAATCTAATGACCAGAAAGAGTAAATCTCAGTTGAATAAATTCTAAAGCAAGAGAGGAAGACAAAGAATTAATTTACGTATTGTTTATATCCTCAATTAGGCCTTGTTCAAAATACTATTATTTGATTTTTTTAATATGAATTCATACACAAAAATAAAACAGAAATCTCCGGATGTTAGAAAGGAAGAGGGAAATCATACCTGTAGAGACAGCCACCGTACGGTCCTCTAGTCACTCGGCCTCAGGTAAAGACACAGACAGGGTGGATTTTGTGGTGTTCTTATGAACTGCAGGTGAGGCAACAGCCCTCATGTGCATGCCCGGTGCCTCTGCTTGGAGCAGGGCCCTGAAAATGGGCTCACTAAAGCTAGAGTCAAAAAATGAAAAGTTCCTTGCTGATTTGTTTTAATTTGTAGAATCTGGTTATCAGTCCTTTGTCCGATGTATAACATGCAAATATGTTCTCCCATTCTGTGGGTTGTCTGTTTTTGAGTGCATCCTTGGCTATGCAGAAGCTTTTTAATTGGATTGGGTGCCATTTATTTTTGTTGTTGCTGTGATTGCTTTTTTTGCTTTTGAGGTCTTTCAAGAATGCTTTGTCTAGGTTGATGTAGATAAGAGTTTTTCCAACACTTAAGTGCACGTATAGAAATAAACTTCAATGAAAATGCAGCTAGGGAGAGGACAGGTACATTCACACCCGTTGGGTATAGTGTGCACTATCTGGGTGGGGGCATATTTATAACCTTGACTCAATTTGTGCAAAAAACAAAGTATGTAAACAAACCAGGCATACTTCCCAATATGAGTATTCTGAAATTTAAAAAGAAAATGAGAATTTCACTTGCTCACTGCCCTGTAGATAGAGATGAAATGTGGACCACACATCTTCAGGAGTGATAGTAATAAAATGAACCCCCAAGTCAGAGCCCTTAGCCCGCATCTTGTAAAAGCATAGTTTGTTACATAAAACTCTTATAAAATTAAATCGATTAATACTTATAAGGAGTTTGAAACATGTTTGGTATATAAAAATGCATTAATGTATTAGCTGTTTTTATTTTTATGCAATAAAGTAGTGGGTTAATTTCAAATAAATCAAATATTTCTTCTGATTGTAATTACCAAATTATAATTTTTCACATGCAAAAATTGGTTCATCTGCAAATATTTATAAATTTTGACCCCTCATTTAATTGTCAGTGAAATGTGAAAATATATAGAATATTTATCATGCATCATAAAAAATAGGTAGTGCCTCAAAGAAAGAAATCTAATTTTTACCTTCCTAATAATGCCTCAGATGCCAATCCAGAAAGATTTTAACTTAATTTTCATTTGAGTTACATTGTTGTGGGTGGTTTTATCTCTGTTCTTTTATGTGTATTTCTATATCTCCATGTGATATATAATGGGTATTTCTATATCTCCATACTCTCAACTTTAACAGATATCATTATCAACTAATAATAGATATCATTATTTTTTTCTTATCTAATTTATTAATGTTTTATTCAAATATCTTTTTGTTATTCTTTAGGTGCAAGTCATTGGCTGAGAAAATATATTTTCATTAGTTTTCCCTAAAACTTTCTTTTTCTTGAGGGACACACAGTGATATATTTTTAAACTATTATCTGTTCTGTCATTATAACAAAATCTTCCTGCCGTACAGAATTAAAATATCATCAAGGTCTTAAATATTGAAGAAATACCAATAAGATAATTTTTCTTTGGATACTGAAAGGTGAATATTTTAGACTTCATTACCTATATTAGTTTAAGTACTCGCCCATACAATTAGGACAAAGACTCTTAACTTCCTGAATTGGAAATAAGGAACACCATTTACACTTGATTTTAAAATGTATGCCCAAAATAATTAGTTTCTGTAACAAAGAATGACTCTGAATTTATTGTAAGCCATGAGTACAGCATAGAAAAGTACTGGAAAAGCAACAGGAATTCTAATGTTTCAAGGATATTAAACTTTCCATTCCACCCTCAGGATGTAGTTCAGACCATCCATGATCTGGAGATTAAATCTGGTCTTAAGACATTCCACAGTGTGGAAGCCAAACGGAAAATTTAACCACTAACATCATCATCTTTCAGATGTGGGAGCAACTACGTACATCAAAGTTTGAATGAGACGGAAGAGCGATTTCCTTCTGCGAAGTATTTGATGTCTGGTCACCTCTGTTCTTCACTGTTTCTATTTTATTCTTCACTGATGATCACACCTGACTTCTTTCAACTAAGCTCTTTAATTTGGAAAATTACCTTCATTGTGTTTCTGACATTTATCTACTTTGTTAGTTTATGCGTGTACATATTTGTTTTCTAAAATATACTTGAGAAAAAAATACAAAATACTTGAGTTTCCTTTGCAAAAACTTCTTAATATTTGTATTTGCCACAGGAAACTCCTAGAGCATCTTATAATATGGCAGATATTTACATATGCTATAAATAACAATAAATTGACATGGCATTGAATCCGGGGAAGAAAATTTTAAAGACATGTTAAGTGTTCTTCTATTGGTTGTCAGGTGCATTGAGGAGATGGGTCCCCTAATTGGGGGCCTTGCAAGAGATCCAAGGTTATTGTCTTCCTCTGTGGTGTCCAGAGCACTGCCCAGGAAGAACTGCAACTCTAGATTTATTCTCTAGTTGATTTGGATCTGAAATCAACAGCAGAAATTCTTTAAGATCTGAGAAATCACAATTTTCTTCTAAAGTATTGATTTTTATCTTATGCCATTTATATAGAAAGTTTTTTTGGTTGTTTGGTTTCTTCAGGGAGTTAGGTTTCTTTTTCTATTTTTTGCTTACATGTTTTCCTCAACAAGTTCAGAATCAAGGCAACTTTACATTTATTCAGTACATTTAATAAAACAAAAATACTTGACCTCTCATCCTTATCCACCAACATGCACAAATATTTAGTAAACTGCATAATTTATTGATGTTATTGAGAAACCACTCCAGCAGCATTTGAAAAGCTGAGCTAAGATATTTCTCGTTTTTAAAGTGTGTGTGGGTAGGGCAAGCATGTAGAAGGCAGTAATGCTGGGCAGAGTATGAGAAATGCTGGGGTACGGGTCCAGAAATGTTCGCAGAATGTTGAGAGACACAGGCACATCATTTGATGAGGTTGCCAGGGAAAATGCCATGTATGTTGTGACATGTGTTAAGGCTTTTGAATGACAGTAAGGATTTGTTAGATGGTGATATGGAAGTTGAGCTGTACAAATGGATTTCAGCCCAAAGTAAGAACTAGAGTGTATGTTTGGGAGATGAAAATATGACAATGTGTAAAAGAAAGAGAAAAAACTGCAAGTTGACGGACGAATAGAATTTATACATTGGGAAAAATATTAGAATTCTTCTTAATATAGTAGTGGGAGCTCTATATGGGAGCTCATTTACATTTCTTTTTAGCCCAGAACTGATATAATCTGTACCTCTAAAATATCTCAGCAGCATATAAGGCCATGCTTGTCTTTATATGAAATGTACTTTACGCCCCAATCTCCCGCATACCCATGCATACATGTCACATAACACTTGCATAAAATTGCTTATCCACACTTGTAAGGGACATGTTATTACCTATGTTGGTATTCTATTCTGTTCTTTTTGTTTTGTTTTGTTTCATTCCTTTTTAATTTTGAAATTATATTCATGATTATGAATTTGGTCATGACCAGCAGCTTGAAAACTGGGGAATATAAATATTAAAATGAGTTCGCTTTTAGAGAGCAAAAATAGATAAAAAATATTTTCCTTAGTGCCAAAAAAATAAAGTGCTCTAATTATGAGGGTAAAAATCAAAGAATATATCCATGTGAAAGAAATTAGGAGGCAGTCTTTATGGGGATTGAATCTGAAAATCTGGAGGATAGGAAGTTAAAGACAGAAAATAACCCCAAAATTTCAAGAAATTTTCAAAGTAATCCCCAAATTTCAAAGCAAATTTGAGGGAAAATAGCTAATTGTGGGAGAAGATAAATATGGGAGCTATATGATCATATAAGTGGTTAGATGTTGAATTTCCTTTTGGATTCTTGATGTAAAACAGTTCTGAGTCTCTCAGATAAAATTCAAAAGATAAAAATGTAGGTGGAGGAGCAAAATGTTAGACAAAGACAATCACCCAGATTCTACTCTAAATATTCTGGAGCTTGTCACATTAAGTTTGGTTCTTGTTTACATCACAATCAAAAATAGTGTCTTAGTGAGGGCACTCTGCTCTGGAAGACAGTGACTCGGGGCTAAGGCTTCTTTCATCGTGGGGTCTCGTGGTAAGCACAGGGTAATGTTGCCCTAGAGGTGGTCTCCATTTTAGCCAAAGGAAAGAAAATATCCATATATGAACCAGGCTTGAAAAAGTATTAATCACTTCTGTCCACATTCTTTTAACCACATTAGTCACTTAGTTATGAGAGAATCTGAAACTATGTGCACAATGAAAGAGTCACCTGAATGTGGTGAGAATGAGCCTTCCTTGCTAGATTAGATTGGTGGGGCTGCCCTAGCCACACCTGCCTGGGAGGGGCCCTCATAACATCCCTTCGTTGTTCCACAGAGCTGGAACTTAGTCATCCAAGCTCAAGGTCTGAGCAGTGTGCTTCCTTCTGAGGACTGTGAGGGAGAACCTTTCCTGTGCCTCCTACTCAGCTTCAAGACGTTTGCTGGAAATCTTACAGTTTCCTTGACTTGTCAAACTATCATTCTAATCTCTGCCTTATCTTTTCATGGTGCTGTCTTTATGCTGTGCACGTTTCTCCTTTTTATAAGGACACTAACCTTATTGTGTCAGGACCAAATCCTCCTCTGGAATGACCTTGTCTGAACTAATTCTGCCCACAGCAACTCTATGCACAAGTCAGGGCACATTCTGAGGTACTTGGGGCCAGGACTTTACCGTTTTTGAGGGTAAAAAATTTCAGAAGGACTCCAGTTTGGGGGTTAAATAATTCAACTCTGAACACCTGAAAAGTGAAAGCTGAAGTGCTAAACGCACAGGACTTGCTAGTACCTTCACAAAAGAACTGATTTTCCCAAAGAAGTATTTGAGATAGAGAAAACAAGAGGAGGACGCTATGGGTAGAGCTTTGGGGCTGCATGTAGGGGAGGGTGAGAAGAAAGGTGAGTGGTTTCCTCAGGAGCGTCAGGGTGAGGTTGGGTAAGGGTAAAGCCAGAGAAGGAGGCAGGGAGTCAGGGAAGGAAGGAAGGCGAGCGCCGTGTGGAGGGAGACGCTGCCCAAGGAGGGAGTCCCTGTGCCAAGTGCTGCAGCTGCCACGCCAGTCCCAGCCAGGTTTGTGTGCAGTGTTTTCTTTGTGTCACAAGAACATCTTCAGACAGAGAACAATGGCTTGCCCGACATCATTGAATATGCCGCTTGCAAAATTGAGATTGGCAATGAAAGCTCACAAATCTGCAATAAGCCACGGTTCTGGCTCCCTCATCTATATATACCACCTGTCTGTTTTTGCTGGAAGAAACAGTGAGAGAACACACATTTGTCTCTATAGGATTTTAACTTACGAAATGTTTTGGATTGCTTATTCAATCTTTCTGTTATTTTTTTAGGGCCCAAAAGTTTGTTCTGGCTCACAGCAAATCAGCTCTTCACATTCACGTAGTGTGGTCCCGTGTCATGCCAGCGTCTGGGAAAGAGCAGGATGCGGGGGAAGCCTGCCACACTGGACACCATGTCTTCTACGCTCCAATTCTGACCTCAAGGGTGTGACATGAAGCAGTCACAAAAGCACTGTGAAGTTTGATCTTTTTATGAGTAAAATCTCGGATTATCCCTGGTATTATCTGCACTCCTTATGTTTTATACCTGGATTAAACAAATATGAACTGAAAACCCATATGGGACATGTGTAGGAGACACCATTCCAGGCATTCTCACATGCATTCATTATTTAAAAATATTTTAAATGTCATTGATTTAATAGTGAGAGATTATTCCCTACCATGTATATTCATGGAGCACAACTTAAAATTGATAGACTGGTATAAAGTTTAATCAAAATATTTGTGTGTGTGTCATCCCGCCATGCGGAATGGCAGCAGAGTGCATCCCAAACGCAGAGAGAAACAAACCTTTCTCAGCCAGTGTTCAGGAGGAGGCAAGATCTCCACAGCTTTTTGCCATCCTTGGCCTGGGAACGCTGCAAACACTGCCTGCCAGGTTCAAGTTGCTTTATACAGCAAGTCCTGCAAGGATTTTTGCCCTTAGAACTTTAAGCAAATGCCTAAAGCACCCATGAATAATTGGGCTTATACTCTTACATGAGAATTCCACATAACTCGTGATATATTATGATGATGTGGGCATGTTTGTTTATGTCCTGTGTACACGTGTGCCTATTATCCCACATATCTCTATATAGACTGTGAAATAGGTTTTCATATAAAAATTTATTTAAAAATGATAACCAAAAATTCATTAAACAATTCAACTCTGAACACCTCAAAAGTGAAAGCTGAAGTGCTAAACACATAGGACTTGCTAGTACCTTCACAAAAGAACTGATTTTCCCAAAGAAGTATTTGAGATAGAGAAAACAAGAGGAGGTAGAGCTTTGGGGCTGCATGTACGGGAGGGTGAGAAGGCAAAGAAAGGTGAGCGGTTTCCTCAGGAGCGTCATTCTCCCCCATCTGGAGAGCCTGATTTACTTTAAGAAAAATATAACATTCACAAGAACAATGTGGATTGAATCTCTAGTGGTTAGTCACTTCAAATAATTTCTAATATATAATGTCATGTACTTACAAGAAGCATAATATGGTAGCAGCCAGCGCTCAAAAAACAGAAATGTTTGTAGGTGTCAAAGCTATATGCCCACGTGCCTTGTTCCTGGCAATGCCGCGAGGCAGACGGGGGCCCTCCCTGGTGCCTGCTGGGTGTCACATACCACGAGTTCTAGCCACAACAAGCATTTTCATGTCTTGAGGGTGGCACTACAGCATAGATTCCTAAATCAAAGGAACCACGCAGACTTTCACATTGGGCGACTTGGTATAGCTGGTGTGGACGGAGGAGCCGTGCCTGGAAGGGCAGGTCCCTGCCTTGACATTAAGTCACATCGCTGGACCTCTGTGCAGCTCCTGCACCCAGAGGCTTGAGAGTAACATGCACAATGGATTTAGGTCTTGTATTTATGTTGAGGGGTAAAAATTATAACTTTTTTTTTTTTTTGCCAATTTAATAATTTTTGAATTGGGAGAAATTGCTTTGTCAGGGACTGAGTTCTTTTCTGGCCTAAATTCCTCCTCTTACAGCCCATGTAAATTCTCTTCTATTTTATCCAATGGTGTTATTGTTTAATTATGATTCAACAAGGATAGTTTCCTTCTTGTCTGTGCTTCCCGGGTACGTTTAGAAAGTGTATACTACAATTTAAACCCACAAATTCTCATCACTTCATTTTAAGTGCCAAGCTGTTGTTAATTGATTTCCAACCAGCTTGATTCCTCCAATATTCTCTGTAAAAAGAGGATGTCTGGATTGGCTCGATAGTGAGGGGGGCCCTGCTGCTCTTTGTGTAACTTGAGTAGAGGGTTAAAAATTCAGTCACATTCCGGTGTGATGTGTGAAGAAACACTGATTTTTTAATTCACTATAACTGTTGGAATTTTCCTCCTACTTCCCCGTCTGCTTATTTATTTATTTTTGCAGTTTTTGACCAGGGTTCGGTGTGAACCTGCCATCTCTGGCATATGGGGCTGGGGCCCTACTCCTTTGAGCCACAGGTGCCGCCCCTGCTCCCTAATTTAAATAGGAGGAAAACTAACCTTAAACTTTCCAGGATTTGGTGTTATTGGCCCTTTCAGTTTAAGTGACTGTGGAGTTATCTGGACATGGTCCTTTGATTCCTTTCCCATCTCCCAAACATGTCATCTATGTAAAAGAACTGTCAAACAGCAATGCACTAGACACTTATTACAAATGGATCCTGACTATTACAAGTCAAAACCATGGAAAAGAAGAGAGAGACCAAACTAGCTGCAGCTGAAACAACAGGTGGAAGAATTTTAAATTCTGGGGTGAGCTAGTGAAAAACTCCTGGAGGATGTTAGGGAGGTCAGTCAATGTGACTGGGCCATCTGTGTTGACAAAGTGACCCTTCTGGAGGTTAGGCTCCTTCTCTCCCATGGTGACTGGGAGGCATGGGTCCTATCTTTTCTAATGTTATTAATAAGTATATTTCAAAGGGATGGCTCCCAGGCTGTCAGAAGGACATTTCTATTTGTAGAACATTTATTAACACATCTCAAAAGGGCAGAGAAAAAAATTACAGTTACAAAGCTAATGCTTAAGAAAAGGGAGGTCAGGGGCCTGTAGTCTGGAAGAAACCTGTCTGATGTTTGGTCAAGCTGAACGAATGTTAAACCCACTCTTGGTCACCTGGTTTGCGTGTTTGGTGATACGCGTCCTCACAGTGGTGAAGGGAGGGGAACCTTAGGGTCATGTGCACTTTACACTTTTTCTGTCTACTGAGTGGTTTATTCCATCTGAACTTCTTGCTGCAGTGGTGTGAACTTCTGAATTTCCTTATATGTTTTACTGGGTCAGACCTGTGGCCTCAGGGCCACATGTGGATTATGTGGGCAATTTTGCTTATCTGTGGTGGTGGATATCACAAAATTTCACATGGGCTTTTTTTTGTTTGTTTTGTTTTTTGCTCATCTTCTTTTTTTAGTGTTCATATATTTAATATGTGACCCAAGACTCTTCCCCTTCCAATGTGGGGCAGAGAAGCCAAAAGATTGGATGTCCACGTGTGGGGAATGAGGAGGAACTCTTTAAGGGCTTTTGAAATAGCCATCTGGCTCCAGACCCACATAGCTCTTCCTTTGCGTGAAGCCTCCTGTGAGTATTAGAGTTTTCCAGGCTGTGGATGAGGACAGACGCCTTAGATCTTTTCCTTATCACCAGCGGTTCTTGGCTATCTCAACAGCAGACTGGGATGTTTCCACCCACGCTCCCTGGTGGGGGTGTCTCATGCTCCTCCCCTGTCTTTGGTTTCTAAACTCCACAATTATCAAAGAGGATAATTTCAAATTCCTTTTTCTCTCAAAACTCCTCCTTCAAATGTTAGCATTTTTTTATCTTGGTGGAAATATTGCTGAGGAACTTGGAAACATCTACAAGAGAAGTGAAAGAAATAGATAGGCACTTTGAGAATAAGGTAACTGTTCATTCTCTTTCATTCCTGAGTAATCTTCATAGTTGGGCACAGGGGACGGTCAACAGAACCTCCTTCCACACACACTAATGATTCTTCTTCTAGAGGAATACAGGTGTGCATTGTGTGATGACTGGGATGTATTCTGACAAACGCTTCTGTAGGCAATTTTGACCTTGTATAAACGTCACAGAGTGTTTTACACAAATCTAGACGACAGAGACTACTACACATCTAGGCTTTGTGGGATGGTCTGTTGCTCCTGGGCTATAAACCTGTACAGCATGTTACTCTACCGGATACAGTAGACAACTGTAACACAATGGGATTATTTGTGTATCTGAACATAGGAAAAATAAAGTAAAAATGTAGTATAATACAAAAAAAAAAAAAAAGCAAAACAACTACACCTGCTACGGCACTTATCACGAAAGGGGAGTGTAGCACTAGAAATTGCTCTGGGCAAGTCAATGAGTGTTGAATGAATGAGAATGATGGGCAACCCACAAAAGGGGCTCACCCTTGATCCCACACAGAAAACCAATCACTGAGATAAAGAGGGTTGTGATGGAAGAAAGGATTTATTGCAGAGGGTGTGTCCACTGGAAGGTGGGAGGGATGGATTGCCTCAAATAGCACGCCTCCCCATCCAACAGGGTCAGGGGTTTTTCTGGAGGTGAAATGAATAATGCATGTGGGGAGTTACATGTTTGGGTGGGGTGGAGAGCAGGGCACACAAGCGTGGCGAGAAATCACACAAATACGTACACCCCAGGATTAAAAAATGGCAGCTAAGCCTCATCCAGGCAGGGATTTTAGTAGTTTATGAGCTAGGGGTTAATACTCGTCATTCATTCAGTCCTGCGCACAAGTGGGATGTGGGGAATAGACTGCTCAGTGGGGCCTTGGGCACGATCTGTGTCGGGGGGTTGCTTATCTTGTCTTTGCTGGACAAACAGGTGATGCAAGTCTTTGTAGTTATCATGTGGCTGCATGGAGATTCCTCCATTTCTGGGAAAGAAACTCAAAAGGAATGCATCAGACAAGAGAAAGTTATAAAGATCTGATCAGCAAATCTTACTGAGGCTGCTAAGCTATCTCCCCCCCTTCCCTCTTTGAAACTGAGTTGCTAAGGTACAGGTGTTGAGACAAAACTCACTGTCTGTGGTATCACCAATTCAAGGTCACTTGGAACAGCCAGCCACAGCCACAATGTGAACACTGAAAACTCATTTGAAACATTGAACTAAAAACACTATTGAAAAAAACATTTTCTTTTTTAAAGAGCCAGTTATGTGAATGCCTGTGGCATTATACTGCTGTAGACTCCATAAACACTAACACTTACGCCACCCTAATTTATTTAAAAAATATTTTTTCTTCAATAATAAATTAGTTTACTGTAACTTTCTTCTTACTTTATAAACTTTTTTTTTTTTGGTAGAGACAGAGTCTCACTTTATTGCCCTCAGTAGAGTGCCGTGGCCTCACACAGCTCACAGCAACCTCCAACTCCTGGGCTTAGGCGATTCTCTTGTCTCAGCCTCCCGAGTAGCTGGGACTTCAGGTACCTGCCACAATGCCCGACTATTTTTTTTGTTGTTGGAGTTTGGCTGTGGCTGGGTTTGAACCCGCCACCCTCAGTATATGGGGCCGGCACCCTACTCACTGAGTCACAGGCACCACCCTACTTTATAAACTTTTTCATTTTGTAACGTTTTTAGCTTTTTTTGCTAGGTAGCATAAAACAGAAGCACATTTTACAGCTATACAAAAATGTTTTTTTCTTTATATCCTTATTCTATAAGCATTTTGCATTTTTTTTTATCTTTTACTTTTTAAATATTTTTGTTAAAACACACATCAGCTTAGGCCTATGCAGGGTTAAGACAATCAGTATCACTGTGTTCTATCTCCACACCTTGTTCCAGGGAAAGATCTTCAGGGGAATTACCACGTGTGGAGCTGTCATTTCCTATGACAATGACGTCTTCTTCAGGAATACTTCCAGCAGGACCTGCCTGCAGCTTTCTTAAAGGTAACTTCTTTTTAATAGGTAAAATAAATATCCTCTGACATCATGCTAAGTAGAGTATGCTAACGACATAAATCATTAACGTAGTTGCTTATTATCATTATCAAGTGTCATGCTATAGTTTTATGTGAGAGGCAACACGTAAGCTTTGACATTAGCATCACGACAAACATTTGAATAATGGCTTTACCATAGTTACACATGATCAATGGCTACCATGATATTTTCCTAAACTTCATTAGATTACCCATAGTAAAATGTATACAGCTGATATCACTTAGTGAGAACATGTGACTTTTAAATTCTGCATGTATGTGAACACAAAAAACTAAATGACATAGTCTATTTTCAAGGACACTTCCTTTTGAATAGAATTGCTAATTTGTGAAGATGCTGTTCATTTGCCTTTAGATGTTATGTAGAATTGATCATAATTAACAGTAATGGTCAATAACTATACTGTTGTTAAAATTGTAATAAAATGATGCAAAGATATTTACAGTGACAAATGGTGCAAGAAAAACGAAGTAATAACCTTGTCTTTTTCTTTTATTTAGGAAAAAAGAGTTAATCCAACATTAAACATTTTTATGACACCATTCTTTTTCTTTTTTTCTCATCTTTGCATATCCATTCTTTACAACAGAGTAGTCCCATTGTATTTGAATACATTCAAATTCTGAAAACACCAGAATTTTGCAGATGCCAATTGTTCATCTAGTTTTTCCTTTTAAAGAATTACATATGTAGAAGCTGAAAACAGTTGCATATAAAAAATAAAGAAAAAAAATAATTGGAAATGCAAAACACTTAACAAATTTCAGCATAAACTTCTGTGTAACACTTGGAAATAACTGGAAAGAATGTCACTAAAAATTCAAGATCCTTTTTTGGAGCATTACACGGTGTCTCTTTAATGAGAATTCATCATGGTCAATTTTTAGCTATTTGAAACAGAATATTATAACATATTTTATTAATAGTAGTTCCATTTTTCTATTAGAAATAATAACCATAAACAATTTAAGACACTTTTTTTGAGAATTATGTACTGTCTTCATTTAAAGAATTTATTCTGGTCAACATCTTCATTATTTAAAAACAAAATGATTTTAAACACTGTTTTAATGTTCTATATTTTCATCTCATTTCAATCATGCCAATCATTCAAAACAATTTTACCACTTCCTTATACAACTTTTTAAAAAAAGAAAACTGTTTTGGGTACCTACCATATACCAGACATTTTCTAGGTGTTGGCATATGAAAGAGGTGAAGTCCTTGTTTGCTTGGGATAAAAATATAAGTAAACTATGAAATCTGTACACAATAGCCTATGCAGGAGGAGGAGGACTAAGCTATTTTAGAATGGGTGTCAGAAAGTCCCTGGAAGGACAGGCCATTTAAGCTAAGAGCAAGAACAGTATGACGAGTGACCTCCATGGGAAGACGCATGAAATGTGTGTCCACGTAGATGAATTAGTGCAAAAATCTTGGCAGCAAAAGGACTTACGTGGAGTGTTGGAGGAGAGAGTGGAGGTTGGTTTGGCTGAGTCAGGGAAGTGCAGACCAGAGATGTAGCCAGTTCAGCCTGATGGGTACACTATTACTGTTCATATGGGGTGCTGTGGAGAGTTGGAGAGATGCCACAGGGCCGTGAGATCTGGTAAGTGAGAGCATTTCAGCCTCAGAGGCATAGAGTTAGAAAATATTGCTAGCTCTTAACAAGATGAGAGGACTTCACAGGGGCAGGTGTATGAGAGACAAAGCCATGGCCAGGGTGCTGAACATACTTTTCCTCCCGCGCCTTTTGATGGTCGGCTCCTCATCTCTTTCCTGTCCAGGCAGATTGCCCTGTTGGGAGAACTTGAACCTGGAGGCTAAGCGTGAAGAGTTGCTGTGGAGAAACGGCTGTTTCCCAGGTTACGTGTGTTAATAAAAATCATTTTATAGTGAAGCTGACAAATGTTCCTTCAATAAATCCCTACTCAGATTAATTTAGACATATGGATATTTTTTTTCTTCTGAATAGCCCAAGTTCCAGAAAGGCTGCAGGTCACAGGGAATTAAGGTCATAGGGAAGGAATCTTGGAGCAGTACCCCTCTCAGTCCACTTGTATCTGAAGGAATGCAGCAACCACTAAGCAGTAATCAGGCATCTTCTAAGACCTTTTCTGAGGCGCAAACTAGAATGAGTTCTCACTTTGTAAAAATTTGTCTTCTTTTTGGCGAGAAATGATCCAGGCCAAGAGAAATATAATTAATACCCTGAGTCAATTCAACATCATTATAATTATCACCTACTTCATACTTAGCAATAACAGCAAAAATACATTTATCGAACACTTGAGATATTAAAAAAATGCTTCTCAGAGCTTCTAAGCACAGAGTATATCATGTAATTGTCACAACAATTCTATGAGAACATTGATGTCATTTTTTCCATTTAAAGAGGGAGACAGAAAGATCAAGGAAATTGCAGAACTGACAAAAATTAATCCATCAGGAATTGAGAGAGGAGAAGGCCTGTTCAACCTGGGGAGAGGAGGAAGGAGCTTTGCTCTGGGGCTCTAAATGCTGGTGAGTGGGGGATGGAAAAGGAGAGGAGTAAATTCTAGGTTGAGGGAGCAGCAGCCTAGGGAAAGTTTTGGAGAGCAGAGATCAGATTTCAGGCATGTCAGAAAGGAAGGAGAGTGAAGAGCAGTACATCAGGAGACACTGAGTATTCATCTTTGCAATTTATTTCTGTATAAGGCCGTGTTAGAGAGAGTTAAGATTTTATTACCGTGGTTTAAAGGTGGATGGCAAGGACAGGAATTAGTTTGGAGCTACTGGGTCTGGAAATGAGGTAGCAGATGTGATGGGAGCTTTGCAGGGAATAATCAATAGGCTTTCAAAACTAATTAGATGTGAGAGCTGTGCGGGGTTTGGTTGTGGAAGATTGAATTGCTTAAGGAGTGGCCACAGGATGGAGCTCTCCATTAAGCAGCGTGGAATGACAGCCCCGGCTTTCAGTAAGAGGGATTAGAGATAAAACATAGGAAGGAATTTCACAGAGCCCTATGAAAATCAGGTCCTTTAACTGCAATACGGAAAAAAATCATGAAAATAAGATTTTAAAAAATACAAATTTTTACATATCTACCTCCAAATACATCTCTTAAATAAAAAACTAGTACATGAGTGAAAATGTATTTGTACTTGGACTAGAAGACATTAAACTATATATAAATTCAAACTATATATGTAAAGGAAATATATATAATTTTCATATTCTTTGATGTAAAAATTTTAATCTAGGAGTTTTATAAATTAAAATATGAGATAAAGGTCACAACTCTCTCTGTGTACAAAGGAATATGTTAAATATATGTTCTGTACAATATTACTTTAATGTAAAGAAAGGAACGAAAGTACTGCTAAATGTTCAATAGCAGAAAATGGGTTGGTTTAACTAACCGAATGATTATAGAATAATTAAAATCATGTTTTCAAGAATATGTAATGACCCACTCCATTTCTGTGAGATATCATTGAATGGTAAAACAGGAACATATTAAACATTATGTAAAGTATGACCTATATGTGAAATGTGTATATTATATAACACGTCTATGTATATATCAACATGATTTAAAAGCTATAAACCACATTATTTAAATGAATTGTGTGAATTTCTGGGTGATAGGTTAGTTTTTAGTTTTATTTTAAAATTAATTAATTTTTTTTACTGATTTATTTATTTATTTATAGACAGAGTCTCACTTTGACACCCTTAGTAGAGTGCTGTGGCATCATAGCTCACAGCAACCTCAAACTTTTTATTTTTATTTTTTTATTTTTTTATATTTGTGCCATAATGATTCTCTCCTAAAGTATGTTTTAAAAATAAATTTTTTGTCTTGTTTCTGACATTTTTAATATTCTTATATTCAGAATATTATTTCAAGAAAAATATTTAAATTATGAAAAAAATAATAAAAATACATTTTTGTTACGTATGAATTATAAGTTATAGTATTTCTATATGTCAGTTTAAAAATTTGGTCACAAATAATATTTAAGCACAGATCCATTAATGAAGCCGAAGCCTCCCGTGGGGATTCACACACTCCTCATGGCCTCTACTCTATTTTACCTGCAGGGACAACTACTCTTTGACTGCTTTGAACTTCTGGAACAACGTCAGAAATACAGCCATGCAGCTGTGCAGCTACAAGCCAGCCTTGACTTGAAATATTCACCAACTAGGCTTCTGTGCTTGAATTTATCCAAGGAGGTTTTTTTTTATTTTTCCCCTTCACCATTTGTGGTAGTAAAACAAGAATGTTCTAAGCATCTGCTACATGTTTGGTTAAGCTATGAAGTTAGTGCACAACATAGAAATTGTTCATGACCTGATATGATTTATATCTTTATTTATTTGTTTATTTTTAGTGAGTAGAGGTTGTGGGTCTACAAGGTTGGGCAGCCTACAGTTATGCCTTTCAATTTTGGGTTTGAGAAGATGCTAAAAGAGCCTACTATTAAATGTTAAGCATACTTTATATTTAAGGGCTGCCGCCCTCATAATCCTATATCTTGGCTCA
This sequence comes from Nycticebus coucang, assembly GCF_027406575.1. Taxonomy (NCBI): domain Eukaryota; kingdom Metazoa; phylum Chordata; class Mammalia; order Primates; family Lorisidae; genus Nycticebus; species Nycticebus coucang. Next base: position 70,785,363 of record NC_069784.1, on the reverse strand, counting down.
TTTTCTGATGGCGCCCTTTTGTATATTAACTGCACTAGTCACTTTACATTGATCATGTCATTTAATATTTTTCACATTTATTCCAGAAAAACATAGCCCATTTGGCAAAGGAATTACAGCTCAGAACTGAAATAATTTGCTCAAAAATCACCGTTGGATGAAAAGAGAGGGCCTCTGTATTCATTCCTGTCCACCCCTTTTCTGCTCCAGTGCTCTCTGCCAAGCTTCCATGTAAACCCTCAGGACGCTCTTTCCTATGTAATCTTCACTAATTCCACTTTCTCCTTTTAGTTATAAGCATCCCTTGAGATCTTTAATTCTGCCACTTTTTGTACTCCTTGTTGGACTCAACCATTGCTTTGGTTCAGTTTTACTTTGGTAATCGCTGTTATGATGCCAACTCCCACATGTTATACTATTACTCTGGCTTCTATACTTCCCCTCTAATCAATCACATCTCTTTTCAAGCCTTTGCAACTTTCAGTCCATCATGGCAGACAGTTCCAGGGTGGCCCTGATGATTGCCGCCTCTTGGTGTTCACACCATTGTGCAATCTTCTCCTTTTGACAGTGGATATAATCTTGTGCATTCCAGGAAGTGAGATGTTATTTCTGGGTGCCATGGCTTCCCAAACTCACATCACTTTTATTTCTCATCCCATAAATTTTTTATGCCAGAGGTGCAACAGAGGTTTAAGAGTTTGGGCAAACCTCTTTATTGGCTTGCTGCTATAAGGCAGAACCTCACCATGAACTGGCTTATAGCCTTTGCTATAACCTGAGTGCCACTCCAGTGTGGTGGGGGAGGATGACCATTCCTCAGCTGCAACTTTCTTGTATCCTTTGAGCTTATTGCAGGAAAACAAAGCAAACAAAAGAAACTGAGAAATGCAGACAGAGTCAAAGATAAAGAGGGCAGAAGAAGAGACTGGATCTGAAATAACTTGTAGGACTGTTTAGAGTGACTGAGATTTAAACAACGGGTGATGGCTGCAAACATAAGAGTAATGGAGTAAAACTAGTGAAGAAATCTACTAGGGCACCCACATGTAGAATAAAGAAGAGGAAAGGGCTGGGCATGTGGAACCAAAAAATCCAAAGGAGTTTAGGAGATTTGGGGGAGAAAAGTGTTGATACAGGAAGGGGACTGAACTATGTTTGATCTATTTGAATAAGGAAACAGGAAACAGGAACACCACCAGAAAAAGCAAATCAAGAGGTGGTTTGGACAATATATAGATAACTTTGTTTTCATAAATGTTAATTGTAATGAAATAATAAGCGAATTATCTGATGTTCTACATTGAGCTACACAGAAAGTTCTTAGTTCACCAGAAGTCCAAAAGCTCAATATACTGTGTGTTACTCAATTTGTATTTTGTGGTGTGAGCTACAGTGCAATTGTTCAGCTATGGACCATTTTAAAATAAAAGAACAATGAAGAAGAAGAAAGAGAAGAAGAATGAAGAAAAGGAGGAGGAGGAGGAGTTGTTTAATAGTTTCTTAGAACAATTTCAGCAGGGCATACAAGGCAATATTTTATATGTAAAAATGATAGGATCTACTAACAGGTAAATAAATAACTTCTCTTTCCATGAGAAAAGTCAAGAAGGCAAAATTGACAAATGGAGAAAGACAAAAATCCTGAACAGGCAAGAGAGAATTTAGATTATTGCGGTGAGGATTGCTTGAGCCCAGGAGCTTGAGGCTGTAGTGAGTTATGATTATACTATTGTACTTCAGCTTGGGGAAAAGAACAAGACTCTGACTCTAAAAAACAAAGACAAAATCTATGGCTTACTATTTTTTTTTTTTTTTCATTTATCTGTCTTGTATCCTATCTGTAGAGAGCAGCTGATTGGCGCCTTTTTTTTTTTTTTTTTTTTTACTTATTTCAACAAAATTATTACAAATGGTACTGAACTCTCCTCATCCCTTAATTAAAAGGGCATTTTCCCAGAAGATTCAGAAGGGAGAGAGTCTCTGGCATAGGAGAAAGGCAGAGATGGGAGCATTCCTGGGCACCCCCACAGGGCATGAGGCAGATAGAAAATGTAAGACACCTAGGGTAATTTCAAAAAGCACAAAACACTGCTGTGAGGATTTCTGACAGTATAGCAAGCCCTTAAAATTATGGAAGCAGCCTTATATGACCCTTACTGAGGGACTGAGCAAGTCCCTGCCCTTGCAGGACAGCAGAGATGACGATAGAAGCCTTCTAAGACATTGATGAACTCATATCATGTTATCAGTAAGGTTTAAGACAATGATGAACTCAGATCACGGTATCAATAAGGTCTAAGGCAATGATGAACTCAGATGATGGTATGAGTAAGGTCTAAGACAATGATGAACTCAGATCATGGTATCAATACAGTCTAAGGCAATGATGAACTCAGATGATGGTATCAGTAAGGCCTAAGACAATAATGAACTCAGATCATGATATCAGTAAGGTCTAAGACAATGATGAACTCAGATCATGGTATCAATACAGTCTAAGGCAATGATGAACTCAGATGATGGTATCAGTAAGGCCTAAGACAATAATGAACTCAGATCATGATATCAGTAAGGTCTAAGACAATGATGAACTCAGATCATGGTATCAATACAGTCTAAGGCAATGATGAACTCAGATCATGGCATCAGTAAGGTCTAAGACAATGATGAACTCAGATCATGGTATCAGTAAGGTCTAAGACAATGATGAACTCAGATCAAGGTATCAGTAAGGTCTAAGACAATGATGAACTCAGATGATGGTATCAGTAACGTCTAAGGCAATGATGAACTCAGATCATGGTATCAGTAAGGCCTAAGACAATAATGAACTCAGATCATGGCATCAGTAAGGTCTAAGACAATGATGAACTCAGATCATGGCATCAGTAAGGTCTAAGACAATGATGAACTCAGATCATGGTATCAGTAAGGTCTAAGGCAATGATGAACTCAGATCATGTTATCAGTAACGTCTAAGGCAATGATGAACTCAGATGATGGTATCAGTAAGGCCTAAGACAATAATGAACTCAGATCATGGCATCAGTAAGGTCTAAGACAATGATGAACTCAGATCATGGTATCAGTAAGGTCTAAGGCAATGATGAACTCAGATCATGTTATCAGTAACGTCTAAGGCAATGATGAACTCAGATGATGGTATCAGTAAGGCCTAAGACAATAATGAACTCAGATCATGGCATCAGTAAGGTCTAAGACAATGATGAACTCAGATGATGGTATCAATACAGTCTAAGGCAATGATGAACTCAGATCATGGCATCAGTAAGGTCTAAGACAATGATGAACTCAGATCATGGCATCAGTAAGGTCTAAGACAATGATGAACTCAGATCATGGTATCAGTAAGGTCTAAGACAATGATAAACTCAGATCATGGCATCAGTAAGGTCTAAGACAATGATGAACTCAGATCATGGTATCAGTAAGGTCTAAGACAATGATGAACTCAGATCAAGGTATCAGTAAGGTCTAAGGCAATGATGAACTCAGATGATGGTATCAGTAACATCTAAGGCAATGATGAACTCAGATGATGGTATCAGTAAGGCCTAAGACAATAATGAACTCAGATCATGGCATCAGTAAGGTCTAAGACAATGATGAACTCAGATCATGGTATCAGTAAGGTCTGAGGCAATGATGAACTCAGATCATGTTATCAGTAACGTCTAAGGCAATGATGAACTCAGATGATGGTATCAGTAAGGCCTAAGACAATAATGAACTCAGATCATGGCATCAGTAAGGTCTAAGACAATGATGAACTCAGATGATGGTATCAATACAGTCTAAGGCAATGATGAACTCAGATCATGGCATCAGTAAGGTCTAAGACAATGATGAACTCAGATCATGGCATCAGTAAGGTCTAAGACAATGATGAACTCAGGTCATGGTATCAGTAAGGTCTAAGACAATGATAAACTCAGATCATGGCATCAGTAAGGTCTAAGACAATGATGAACTCAGATCATGGTATCAGTAAGGTCTAAGACAATGATGAACTCAGATCAAGGTATCAGTAAGGTCTAAGGCAATGATGAACTCAGATGATGGTATCAGTAACATCTAAGGCAATGATGAACTCAGATGATGGTATCAGTAAGGCCTAAGACAATAATGAACTCAGATCATGGCATCAGTAAGGTCTAAGACAATGATGAACTCAGATCATGGTATCAGTAAGGTCTGAGGCAATGATGAACTCAGATCATGTTATCAGTAACGTCTAAGGCAATGATGAACTCAGATGATGGTATCAGTAAGGCCTAAGACAATAATGAACTCAGATCATGGCATCAGTAAGGTCTAAGACAATGATGAACTCAGATCATGGCATCAGTAAGGTCTAAGACAATGATGAACTCAGATCATGGTATCAGTAAGGTCTAAGACAATGATAAACTCAGATCATGGCATCAGTAAGGTCTAAGACAATGATGAACTCAGATCATGGTATCAGTAAGGTCTAAGACAATGATGAACTCAGATCAAGGTATCAGTAAGGTCTAAGGCAATGATGAACTCAGATGATGGTATCAGTAACGTCTAAGGCAATGATGAACTCAGATGATGGTATCAGTAAGGCCTAAGACAATAATGAACTCAGATCATGGCATCAGTAAGGTCTAAGACAATGATGAACTCAGATCATGGTATCAGTAAGGTCTAAGGCAATGATGAACTCAGATCATGTTATCAGTAACGTCTAAGGCAATGATGAACTCAGATGATGGTATCAGTAAGGCCTAAGACAATAATGAACTCAGATCATGGCATCAGTAAGGTCTAAGACAATGATGAACTCAGATCATGGCATCAGTAAGGTCTAAGACAATGATGAACTCAGATCATGGCATCAGTAAGGTCTAAGACAATGATGAACTCAGATCATGGTATCAGTAAGGTCTAAGACAATGATGAACTCAGATCAAGGTATCAGTAAGGTCTAAGGCAATGATGAACTCAGATCATGTTATCAGTAACATCTAAGGCAATGATGAACTCAGATGATGGTATCAGTAAGGCCTAAGACAATGATGAACTAAGATCGTGTTATCAGTAAGGTCTAAGACGATGATGAACTCAGATCAAGGTATCAGTAAGGCCTAAGGCAATGATGAACTCAGATCATGGTATCAGTAAGGTCTAAGGCAATGATGAACTCAGATCATGGCATCAGTAAGGTCTAAGACAATGATGAACTCAGTAATGGCATCAGTAAGGTCTAAGGCAATGATGAACTCAGATCATGGCATCAGTAAGGTCTAAGACAATGATGAACTCAGATCATGGTATCAGTAAGGTCTAAGACAATGATGAACTCAGATCATGGTATCAGTAAGGTCTAAGACAATCATGAACTCAGATCATGGCATCAGTAAGGTCTAAGACAATGATGAACTCAGATCAGGGTATCAGTGAGGGCTAAGACAATGATGAACTCAGATCATGGTATCAGTAAGGATTAACCAACTTCAGAAGGTGGACAAGAGCAGGAAGGCAGAATAAAGAGAATAAAACAGCTTGTGACTTCTTAGGCTCACAATTTATTATCAACCCTCCATAGAGTAGGAACAATTGTAAAACTCCAATACACGATGAATTGTTTTCTTGGAGATATCTGTGATTAATTGTGTGTCTGTAATTTAGTAGTTTGTTAAATGTTGTCATTTTTTTTAACTTAATAATAATTTCTTTATGAGTTTCTCTCAGGTAATGAGTCCAGCATCCCGATTAGTTTAGTAACCACTGTATTTCCAGCACCTAGCACAACCTTGGACAATAAGTAGACAAACATTTTTGAATTAGTGAATGACTAGATGAAGGAATGGCTGAATTTACTCCCTAATTTACCATGAAACTGAAATTGTATAATAGAACTTACTGAGTCCAAGAGAACTCTAATGAATAACTTGTCACCAAAATAGTGTTACAGTAGGAGATAAATTGCTCCTGGCTGTGTCTGCCTCACCTTCTCTCAAGGTGGCAGAAAACGAGCCTCTGCCAATTACAGATGCAGGGAGTAGAGATCTCTTTTTGGACATTTACTGATGAAAAGAGAATCAGGACAGTGATTTCATAGGATGGTGGTTCTCAGATAAGTTCTGAAAATTAAAAATTCAGCCTTGACCTGACTGTCGGACAGAATTTAAAATACTGCAACTCATCTCAAATGTTTGTAATCTTCTTTCAATATATACAAAATAACAAATGACTTTAAATAAATAATTGTGTTAATAAATGTGTGTTATAGGTTAAAAACAAATATTAGACTCACACTGCCCTACTATTGGTCGTGGATATGTTTTCTGTGATGAATAGAAAAATAAATTTGTTTTTTGTTTTTTGTTTGCAGTTTTTGGCCAGGGTTGGGTTTGAACCCGCCACCTCTGGCATATGGGGCCGGCGCCTTACTCCTTTGAGCTACAGGCACCGCCCCTGAAAAAAAATTATTCTTAATACACAGTTTAAAAGACACTAGAGGGAGACGTAGCAAATAATGAGCGAATGTGGTTCAGTCATCACTATGCATTAGGGTTAATATTAAACTGATATTGGGTGACTTTCAATTACTGTGTCCATTCTAAGGCATTTTTCTAATAGTCTTTATTTTCTTATTTTTTAAACTATATGTCCAAAATAAATCCCACAATATTAATAGAAACTTTAATTTTTATTGAATATTCCATAAGGGCTTTTAATGCACTCAGTTTTTGGCTCTACATTTTGGTTCTTTATACTTAAGCCAGCTGTATAATGTTCCATTTTTGTACATTCAACTACTTTTAGCACAGTAGACTGCCAAACTTCACTGACTTTTTTTTTTTTTTCATACTGCCTGCTCTATATTTATTATTCTCCTCAGAGTTTTCAAATTTAACAAATTCACAGATGCTTTCTCTGTCTAGGCTCATTTATGTAGATTTTTATAATAGTAAATATGTCTACTGACCCACTCAGCACTTCTCTTCTTGCAGCTCTGGTAAATTCTTGGTGTCTTAATCATCTCTTCCCCGTCTCAGAAATTTGCCTTAGTGTAATCATTTCATTATGTGATGTTTGAAAACGGTTCTTAGCCATGATAGCATGGAGGTTAGTAGGACTTACATTTTTGTTTGCATAGAAGTTTATGACCTCAGCACACCCATTTGTTTTCTATTAAAAAGGCATTATTAACCCTCTCTATTTGAGGAGAGATCAATATAATTTCAACTTTTATGATCAGCAGTTCTTGGCAGGACACCTCATTGATTTTAGAGACACATTTGGACATATTCTTGACTGTGCTGCCAACTAATATCTTTGCAGTGAAATCGTTTTCCTGGACCAGAGCCAACCACATTTCCATAAAATTGAGTTATTATTCAACAAGAAGTAATAAACTAAATTTACATTTTCCACTGGTAAATTTCATATTTTCTTCCTCTGCCAACCCTAAGCATTTAAATTTTAAGGTAAAATACATATATATCATTAAAGAAAGTTTTGTGAGCTGTTTATTTTAAAAAGAAAGAAATTAGAGTGTTCTTTGACCATATTAATAGCTTGAATTTAACATGATTATGTAATACCTTTGTTTCAGTCTCATCACTTACAAAATTATACCTTTCCACGTCTTTCTATTGACATGACGCTTAAGGACATTATTAGGGAATGCCTGAGGAATTGAAGCATCACCATTTTGAATGGCACCGGATTTGAAAGGTTTTATTCTGGGGATCAGTGAGTCACATAGTAAATTCCATTTCAGTTATTCATGGTGATGACATTTCCTTATATTGAAAATTCCATGTGTGCATGAATGATGTTTCTGAATCTGTGGCAAAATTAAACACTTTATTAAATCTGTTGTCAATCTGTGATTCAGCACAGTTCGTTCTACTCTTTCGTTACTGGTGATGATAAGCGTAGGGCTGATAATTAGCCACAACATTTCCGGAGCAAACTTTTTGTCTGGTTAAACATGATAAGTGTTGAGCACACAAATTCTAGTAAGGGTCAGTTTTCCTGCCTTTGATGAAAATTTGCTTTATGTAGTGTCTCAAGAACTTAAATTGCCATGTTCTACCCATTATAGCTGGCGTTGTATTCACTAATGATTCTCTGTATTAGCCACATTCCAAAAGATCCTGCCTTTCTTGGTAATCCGATTGAGAAGTTTTTCTGGGATTTCATGAATCTTAATAGAAGTTTGACTCATGCTATTTGTCTTTGTTGTTTAGCATTCAGAAATTATACCTACATACCAAGCAGGACTGAAATCTTGGCTTTCTAGTAGAAAATCAGTAATAAATCTGTAATTATAGTTCTAAGAAAAGTTCCTAGTATGACAAAACCCCTGTTTTGTCCATGATTCCAAAATTGCAAATTGTAATATAAATTTTTATCTTTCTAATGAAAAAGGATATTTTAATTCATTTCCAAAGAAAAGAAAAATGTTGCCCGGGTACCTATTATATCTTATTTGTTTTTTAAGCCATTGGTATTTTCAATGTATTTTTCAATAATTGATATACTTTTAAAATATTTTGCTATTGTAGAGTGAAATACTATTTTCTGTACCATAGATTATAGACCTACTTTAGCCTTAGGATATTGTTATGCTACTTTTATCCTTAACATTAATTTCTAGAAGTGGCTTCCTCTCTCTCAAATGGTCATTGCATTCTCACGTAATTAAATTATTTTGCAGCTTTTAAATCACATCGTATTTTAAATAAGTGGGATCCACTGAAATAGTGAACAAATTATATAAAGTTATCCTCTTTAGGAATCTCACTTTCCATAAACATTGTTTCAACAGATAAAAGACTAACATACAATCTAGAATATATGAACTCTAAATATAGAAGATAGATATCATTAGCATTCAAATAGAAGATTAATAGAAGGGAAACCAAAGTATACCCTTGGCCAAATGAAATAGTGAAATTCTTTTATTTTAAACTTATAGATGAATGAGTCATATAGAGCACAGCACATGTGGAAATTAAAACATTATCAAAAATGGGCGGCACCTGTGGCTCAGTCGGTAGGGCGCCAGCCCCATATACCGAGGGTGGCGGGTTCAAACCCAGCCCCGGCTGAACTGCAAACCAAAAAATAGCTGGGTGTTGTGGCGGGCGCCTGTAGTCCCAGCTGAGGCTGGGAGGCTGAGGCAAGAGAATCGCTTAAGCCCAGGAGCTGGAGGTTGCTGTGAGCTGTGTGATGCCATGGCACTCTACCGAGGGTGATAAAGTGAGACTCTGTCTCTACCAAAAAAAAAAAAAAAAATTATCAAAAATAATTTAAGCATAATGTATTATCATACTTGACATCATAGAAAATAGATTATACTAAAAAATTCAAGACAGATAATACTGAAAACAGTCAACATACTCATGATAATGAGTAATACGGGTCATTTTATTTTGTAGAATTTATTGTATGTGAGGCTACGGAGAAAAGTATAGACGGTAGTTTGAGAATAACCAAGTAAGAACTTGAGTTGCTCATCCGTGAACTGACAAGAGCCTTACCAGAACAGTTCATAAAAGAATAATAAAAGATTGAACTAAAAAAAAAAAAACACTAAATAACTGAAGTGGAATTTAGATTTGATATATAAAGGAGGTTATATGACAAAATTCACTTCATTTCACAGTAGTCAGGAATTTTTATTGTGATGGTACAAAATACATACATCTCTGGGAGAAATTATTTGGTAACACATACTGTTGTCTATGTGTACTTTTTACACATTTGCAAGTATCATACTTTCAATTTATATGATAAATTGCATCAACATTCCAGAGCAGTATGCTATTTGCTTATAGCACTCAAAGAACTTAGCCTAGTATCTACTATACAAAACTATATATTAAGGCTATGTATGTAGAATTATATTTATAATATCATATATAATATTTATAAGTATTATATATTAATGTTATTCCTTTGTTCATTTTCAAAGACATAAAAATTTACGTAACTAGTAAATGATAATTGTAGATGTGAAATCAATTGCTCTTGTTAATAAAAATTTTAAGATTGATTCCTTCAGTTAAAATTCAGAGGGTTTGTAAGAGACAAAGGATTGATTGAATGTAACAAATATACAAACTATAGTATAATCTATATGAGATTTGTCTAGATTTTTCTCAGTTGGGAACCTTACTCCCAAAAAGTTTTAAGGGAAATGTTATTTCATGAAGAAAAAATTTCCACAATTCCAGGGTGCGAGTTGGACCTAGCTCTAGTTCCATCTCTCACAAAGACCCTATGCCTTCTGGCAGAGTTTTCTATATATTGAGATGATCCGTTCCCATTTCAAAAACAGCAAGTAGATTGGCTGCTTTCCTTCTATCTTCACAGAGGATGAGTCTTTTTTTTTGTTGTTGGGGATTCATTGAGGATACAAGAAACCAGGTTACACTGATTGCATTTGTTAGGTAAAGTCCCTCTTACAATTGTGTCTTGCCCCCAAAAGGTGTGGCACACCCAAAGGTCCCACCCCCTCCGTCCTCCCCTCTCTCTGCTCTTCCTTTCCCCACTCCCCCTCCTTCTTTCTTTCTCTGCTCTTGCTTTCCCCCACCCCCACCGTGTCCTTAATTGTCCTCATATCAAAATTGAGTGCATAGGATTCACACTTCTCCATTCTTGTGATGCTTCACTAAGAATAATGTGTTCCACTTCCATTCAGGTTAATACGAAGGATGTAAAGTCTCCATTTTTTTAATGGCTGAATAGTATTCCATGGTGTACATATACCACAGTTTCCACATTTTGGTGATTGTAAATTGAGCTGCAATAAACAGTCTAGTGCAAGGGTACTTATGATAAAATGATTTTTTTCCATCTGGGTAGATGCCCAGTAATGGGATTGCAGGATCAAATGGGAGGTCTAGGTTGAGTTCTTTGAGGTTTCTCCATACTTCTACCAGCAGTGTAAAAGTGTTCGTTACCCTCTCTCCACATCCAAGCCAGCAAATCAAAACCACCGTGAGATATAATCTAACCCCAGTGAGAATGGCTCACATCACAAAATCTCAAAACTGCAGATGCTGGCAAGGATGAGTCTTTCAGAATGTCCCTCACAACGGGACTTTCTGGGGTGGAACTGAGCTTCACAAGTTACAGTCTGCTAACCCCAGCAGAGGCCTTCTGTGCTCTCTCCCAAGAAACAGGTTCTTCTCACGTGATACGGCTCTCTTTCTCAGCCTCACGAAATGTCCTGGAGAGTGGAGCAGCTTTGAGAATACAACTGTTGGATTTCTATGTTCAGATTAGCATCATCATTAGTCATTAATCCAGTTTACTCTCGGGACTGTCCTCAGCGGTTGGTGGAGATCATGATGCGTGGACCAGAAAGCACACGGCTGTTTCCGTGTGAGGAGCACACCAGCCCTAGAATGAGAGCCTGAGCAGGAACACTTAGAGCCAGGACACTTTTATAAAGCATGAAATACCAGAAATGCTTTAGTTTTTATATTTTGTTTTCTTGCAAAATGGAGTTCATTTTCATCAAACTCATCATATAAAAATCAAATTGATGGCTTAACTGATATTTATTACCATAAAATAGTAAAATTCTTTACTGTTAATGTTTCTATGTACAATTAAAATCTAAACCCTGTGCATTTCAAATTTAATTGAATTTTTAAAAAACTCAGATTTATCTCAACTGCTTATCAATAGAATTTGTTGCTCAAAATGAACTTTAAATCATGACATCTGTGGGACAGTTCTCCATGCCACCATATTTCAGTCTTGTCCGCTCACTTGGTTTTCCAGGTACGTGTCTGCACATACATATGCGTGTGTGTCTGTGATCACGCTAAACGGTCCCCAGAGATAGGTCTGAAGTGAAATCACTTTCAAATAAATGAAAGTTACCCATGACCAGCAAGCAAAGTGTCTGTATTAGAATCACCATCCAGCTATATCTAGAGGAACTATCCAGAACTGGGGCAAATGAGCCAGTTAAGAAGTGAGTTCCTAATCCAATAGCACACGCAGGGATGGGGGGGAGGTGGAAGTGTAGGGGCTAAATTTAGTCCACTTAATCCTAACCTGAAGGTGAAAAGGGATTAGGAGGGTCATTAGATTTAGCAAAGAAAGCTATCAGACACTCAAGTTTGAATTTCAGATAAACAATGATTAATTTTCAGCATATATTTGTCCCATGCTAAGTTGGGTTCATCCTATATTTATACTAAAATAATTATCCATTACCTATCTGAAAATCAAAATTAGCTGAGCATCCTGTATTTTATTTGGCAGCCCTTAAGGCAGGTGGCGGGACTAAAGGAAAAAACAAAAAACAAAACAAACCAGAAAACCACTACTGGCTGCTCTCCCGGAACTGGCCTTCCCTCACTGGGTTGTGTTGTTCTCAATTGTTTATTGTTGAACATAAACAACTTTTCAGAACACAGCATTAGATAAGGTCACTCTGTGACCACAATGGAGTGAACAAAAATAAGACCACCTGCCATCGTTTGTAATCACAGATTAAACTGAAAAGAGGAGAGCCAGATTTAGTAACTACAAATTTCTCATTCCTGCATAACTTGGAAAGTACCCTTGCACAAAACCTAGTAAAAATGTGCATTTCTCTCTGTAATCCTTGTAATCTCTCTGCTTGTTCAATAGTCGTGGCCTGAAGAACATTGTGTTATATATGTAGTTTTGTTTTTTCAGTTTTTGGCCGGGGGCTGGGTTTGAACTCTCCACTTCCAGTATATGAGGCTGGTGCCCTACTCCTTTGAGCCACAGGCGCCGCCCCTGTATAGTAGTTTTTAAATACAACTTTCTTTTCACTTTTCAAAGCCATGTGGGCATGAAAGATTTCCCACATTGTTAAAGAATTCTTTGGTTCAGTTTAACTCTTGATTTATTTGAAGTTCATTTCTTAGAACACATGTCTTCCATAGAATTACAAGAATTAGTTAGACTCTTATTTTCTTTGATATTTTTTAGTTCTCTTGGCAATATGTTTACTTGTTCCTCCAAACCCATTGTCTCCTGTTTCATAACGAGAATGTTTTGGAAGGGATGATAAAAGGTGAGTGCTCTGAATGTGCTGTTTGTGAGTTTGCTGTAACTGGGACTCACCTTGCAGACGAAGGCAACATTCTAGGAAAAGACAGAGTAGCCAGGTGGGTAACCATGTGGTCTGAAAGATCTTGGGGCACAGACCGCCTGCTGATACTCACTTGGCCAGACTACTGGAGGGAAAGGAAGAAACTTCTATTTTACTTATACTATTGTACTACGCGGGCCCTTGATAATAGCAATTCAACCTACACACTAACATTTATCACTTTATGTTGAGGTTTTGCTGGTGACACTTAGTATTCTTCAGCTCCTAATATTATTTTCTAAAGTTCTCATTGTGATCTTCCTGGGTAAGAAATGTTAAGAAAGTAATACTACGTAATTGTTAAGGAAGTAATCTGAAGCCAAATGTCCTGGGAATTCAGACGTTATATTTTATACGATATTTGAGCTTTAACAGTTATTTCACTTCTCAGTGTTTACATTTTATCATTTGAAAAATGGTGATAGAATACTGCAAGAATTACATGAGGTAATATATAGAACAAACACTACATTTTCTGAAACATAAGCCCTCAAAAAGTACAATAATGATAATTATCATTTATTTTATCAAGAAGCAGTATTTATTATTAATAATAATAAAAATAATACATTCGTTGAGTGTTGATGATATGCCAGATAGTTTCTTAAGCACTTCGCAAGAATCATCTCACTTCCTATTTTTATATATTCGGTAGATATTTATTGAGTGCCTGGTTTGTGCAGGCCCTGCTCTTGGTGCTAAGTAAGGGCGTGATGAAAACAGACAAAAACACCGCTACAGGGATATTTATACTCTAGAGGACTAAGTAGAAGATTAACAAATACTGAATTTTTAAAAAATATATTTAATTATTTATTTTTGAGACAGAGTCTTACTTTGTTGCCCTGCGTAGAGTGCCCCGGTGTCATCATAGCTCACAGCAATCTCAAACTCCTGGGCTAAAGAGATCCTCTTGCCACATGGTCCTGAGGAGCTGGACCTGCAAGCGCCTGCCCCATGTCTGGCTAGTCTCTCTATTTTTACAGACCGGGTCTCACTTTGCTCAGGCTGGTCTCGAACTCCTGAGCTCAGGCAATCCATCCCCCTCAGCCTCCCAGAGTGCTGGGATTACAGGTGTGAGCCACATCTCGGCCAATAAATGAATGTTTAATGTATTAACGACATGGAGAACTCTAAGGAAGGAAAAAAAGGTTGTTGGAATTCCTGTGTAACGGAATGTAGAGGGTTTTAAAAGGAGACCTTCCTGGGAGTGGTGTGTGTGGAGAGCCCCAGAACAGCGAGGAGCCAGCACCTCACAGCAGAGCGGGCCCCTGGGGAAGGGGCGGCACATTGGAATCCCAGAGGGGGAGCCCGCCGGGCATGTGTGGGGGGCCGGGTGAGGCCGCGGGGCTGCGGGCTGGGTTGCAGAGGGGAGACCTTCCCTCGGAGCAAAGCGAGCGGTCCCCGTGCTCAGCCGCACTCGGGAGCCCGCGGGACGCCGCTTCCCCCCCGGCCTTCGGACCCTGCAGAGCCAACTGGGCTACTCTGCAACCAAGAGTGACCTTTCAACACCTGAGAAGTGAAATTTTCCCTTAAACAAAAGTATGGGCAACAAAACACATTTTGAGGAACATAATGAATAACGAACTCTCAGTTTTAACTACAACGGCCAAGTCATGAGAGTTTAATTTTTTTAAATCTGAACTCCGTTGAGTTTTTACGACACGCAGCGTGCTGTGTCTGCTAAGTGCACCGACTCATATCGCTGTCCCAACGACTTTACGGGATAGGTAAGATTTATACTTTTCTGTTTTATAGATGAAAGGGGAAGCCTTTGACCACCGGCCACCTGACCTGGCGCTGCCCTGCCCCTGCGCCGCGTCCCAGCTCGGAACCACTAGGGGAGGGCCCGCGAGTTTTGGTGGATGATGAAGTCTCTGCGGCTATTAATTAAAAACTCCCCAAACTTGTTTTCTCCAAACCCAATGCTTCTTTCCTCCTTGTGTTTCCTACTTGTCTTTAATTTCCTTGCCCTGTGGTTTTGCTTTCGGTTCTATCAGCTATTTTGACGTTTGTTTAATATTGAATTAGCATTTGAGCAATCTTTCTGCTGGTATCAAATTGGCTCATTTTCCTTTCAACAGTTCAGTACACTGACCACGCACAGCAGCCGCTATGATTTGCTAAATTGAGTCACTCGTGCTGTTATTTATGTTTATTGTGAACTGCTATTTGCGTGGCAGACTGCAATCTTGATTTACAATGATAGCATTAATCGACTGCATTTGACTATGAACCTTAACTCTACATAATTTGCCCATAAATTTTCAGAATTTTGTTAGGTTATTTTGCGTGGGAGGCTTATGATAATTTGTGCAAGGCTGGCATATCAATGTTTTCACTAATTGTCTATACATGGTGTAGAGCTTAACCCTACAGAAAGGTGTACACTTTCTGCCAAAACAAAACTCCCCCTTATCCCCTCTTAACAATGTTTACTTCTCCCGCTGCTTTCTAAATCACAAGGCTGAGACCACTGTTTTCCACTTATGCCCAGATAAACTCACTGTTTACTATTGTAAAATCCCTGGGAAGTATAACTTAAACTTGTAAGAACAGGGGACATCAGTGGGAGGGTACCATGGCTTTCTATAAGTCTTTTTCTGCACCTGAAGGCTTTGGTTACTGGCATTATGTGCCTCTATCCCCAGACCAGGGCTCTGGACCCTGCCTCTGCCTCAGACTCACCGGGGAGTATTTAAATATGGCACATGTGGCCAGTGCCTTTTCATTTCATTTTCCAGAGAAGTGAAGATGAATCTAATGCATGGCTCAGTTGAAAAGTATCTGTCTTCATAGTCAGAAGGAAAATCGAGAGGATTTGAAATGTACTTTGAAGACCCTGGTCCATTCTGGGACACTAGTGAGCAGACCATATTTAGAGAGGTCTGCAGCCTGCTTGGAATCACTGTGAGTCACTTATCTATTCTCACTCTGGCCTGTGCATACCTCAAGATGCACATTTTGTGTTTAACTTCACATGAAAGAGTGAAATATATGGGGTGAAAAGGCATCTGAAAATTCTGACGAAAAATCACGAGCCCTGCAGTCTTACAAAATACATAAGTCTGCCAACTGAATTGACTGTGTATCACCCCACTTTCCTCCACCCACTGTCTCTTTGGGTCCCTCCCAAATCTGCTTTGCACAGGGCAGTCTCTCCAATTTGTACTAACTTTGAGATGACAATAAACATGGGTGTTTTTCTCTTCTCCGAATAAACTCCATGCTATTTAAAATGTTGAATATTCCCTCAAAAGATTTCACACATAGACATTGTGGTCACTCGTGTGCCTATTATTTCATCTGGTAGAAGACAAAGTAATCATTTTGTAGAGTAAAAATGAGTGAAATAAAAGAGTAATGCTACACTGATTTCAATTTGGTGAAATGTGCCCTGTGCAGTTGTGTTCAGTTGGTAATGACCTGTGCCTTGCTGCGACTGCCCTGAGCTTTGACACCCAAATAAATGGATACATAAACTACATTTATGAATTGGAAAAATCACCAAGGTAAAGTTGTCAATTCTCCCCAAATTGAAGTAGACTTAAGGCAATTTTTACTAAGACCAAACCATGGATTTTTGAAGATATAGACAAGCTTATTATATCATTTTTGTGGAAAGTAGAGGCCTAGAATAGCTAAAGCATTTTGAAAAGAATATATAAGTAAATTGAGAAAAATCAGTCTACCTGACTTTAAGATGTACTACATCATACGCCTAATTAAAATTCGGTATTGTTATACAAATAAACACATAGTTCTAATTTTCTCTCTGCAACAAAGGTAAGGTTATTGTGTTTCTTTGAATAGTTTTGGTTTGGAATTTGTGACTGGAATTGTTTTGTAGTGTTGTATGAATAAAAAGGTTTACTTACTAGGGTCAATTATGTAATTTTTGTAAGCTTCCTTTTTACTTTCAGCACCTGAAATAATCAGGTAATTATTTCAATATCTCAAATTTTGATACTTGTTTATAAGCATTGCTACATATATTTTCCTTGCCGATGTAAGTATAAGTATAAAAATTGATTTTTATAAAATTTTATTTTAAGATCAAATTTGAAGGTTTTTGGCCTTAGGCCATATTTAATTTGGGGTTGTAATGTACAAGGTAAAAAAAAAAAAAAAGAATCCATTACATGAAGCTACAAATTTTATTTTATGAATTACATTCTTGGTGCAATTTGTAAATATCTATCCTAATTAATGAACTCTTAGATTTAAAAGGTTCTAAAGATGAATTGCCCAGCACGAGAGAGATGAGATCATTTGTTCAAGGTCAAAATAATCTGAGTTCAATCAACTATGGTCAGCTCACCATTCTGTGTATTTTCCTCCTTGTTTAACTGTTAGAAGTTTGGATTTTGAAATTTTCTTCTCTGTAGCTTCAGACTCCACAGCTGCAGTCTCCAACCTCCAGGACCTGAACTGGCACCCTGCCCTGTTAGGAACTGGGCCACACTGCAGGATGTGAGTGGCAGGGAAGCTTCACCTGTGTCTACAGCCACTCCTCATCCTTCCATCGCCACCTGAGCGCCACCTCCTCTGAGATCAGCAGCGGCATTAGATTCTCATAGGTGTGGGAACCATTCCAGGACCCTACTGCAAACTGCACATGTGAGCGATCTAGGTTTCTAGCTCCTTATGAGACTCTAATACCTGAGGGCCTGAGGTGGAGCTGAGGCCATGATGCTGGCACTGGAAGTGTCTAGTTGCAGGAAAACAAACGCAGAGCTCCCACTGATTCTGTATTATGGTGAGTTGTATACTTAATTCATTATATATGCAAATTTAGTAATAATAGAAATAAAGTACACAGTAAATGTAATGCATCTGAATATACTGAAATCCCTGAATATTCCCCCTGCTCCCCATCCGTGGGAAAATTGCCATCTTGTTGCCAAAATGGTTGGGGACTACTGTTCTATAGCACATACTAGTGAAATTATTTACCCTAAAACTAGTTTGACAAGAAAGAGTGGCTCGCTTACTTCCCCGTTGTACATTTATTTTAACAAAAAGCATACTATCTTCACAGACTGTCTGTGAAGCTAGTGAATGATGTCCCATGATTATATCAATGTACACAGCCATGATTTAATAAAAAAAAAAAAGAAAAAAACAAAAACAAAAACAAACAAAAAAAACAAAAAGCATACTATGACCGGGAGCCGATAGACGTGATTTAACCTACAAATGTCCATTTACTTTACTTTGATAACTCATTTGTGGTAAATTCTATATAGGAAAATATATTAATATTTTCCTAAAGTATCAAGACATGAAATATATAAGGCCTAGGAGAAAACAGAGGAAGAACTGAGATTGCTTTGTTTGAAGTTGTCTTGTCTCCTCTGCGATTTCTTATTTTCCCTGCCAACTGAATCATTCTGGCCTTCCAATATGCCCTAGGATCCCTGCTGATTAAAAAAATACGAGGTAAAAAAATTAAAAATCCCAAAGCCTACATCTTCAAATATATAAAGTCCTCTCTGCTTTTCTTCACACTATTTTCTCAAAAAACTGTTTAAATTACTATTTTCACTTATTTTGCTCCCCTTCACTCTAAAACGTACAGCAATCTGGCTTCTACTCACGTTGCTATAGGAAAACTCCTTCCTCATCAGTCCTCAGCAACTAAAGGATTCACACGATCTTGCATGGACGTCAAATTTATGTATAGGCCTCCGTATTGTCATATTCACTAAATACCTCTCAATAATCTCCATCTCAAAAGAACTTATTTCTTCGCCCTGTGAGATACTGCTTTTCACCTTTGCTTTGTTTTTTCAGAATTTAGTAAATGTCACCTCCATAATGCAGATACTCAAAATAAATACTTTGAAGTCTTTTTCTCTTTACTTCCTGTATCATTTTCTATATCTAACTTATTACATACTTGGGACAATATTTCTTGGCTTTTTTTTTTTTTTTTTTACATTTCTACTGACATTGCTCTAACTCAAACTGTTATTGTTTTGGACTTCTTTTTGGTATCCCTCCTTTATTCTTTCCTTCAAGGAAGTCACTATTCACAAATTGTGAATATTTTCCAATTGGACATTTAATCATATGATCACCCTGCTAAAAATAAACTTCAGTGCTATTCAACCAACTTCTTTCAAGACAGTAAATATGACCTCGTGGAATCCTGGCTTTAATACCTGCCTGACTTCATTTCAGACAGCCTCTAATTCACTGCTCCAATAACATAATCCCTCTGCCAGTTCTTGCATTTTTAGCTGACTTCCTATTCTAGACATTCACACATGAGTTTTCCCAGAATGTCTTTTACGTGCTGCCTTACTTCTAATAAATATCAGATCTCAGCTTACATTTTGCTTCTAACCTATGTTGAATTTTCTTATTTGAACTTATAAAACTCTACTTATTTCCAATAGCTGATATTTCAAATATTTTATTTGTGCTCTTATTTGTGCATTTATATATTTATTCATTCTTTTATTTTAGTTTTGTCTCTGTCACTAAAGTATAGGTTTCACAGGAGTATAGCTTTCGTGTATTTTTGTTAACATTGTATACCTAGCATTTGTCCTACAGCCTGGTAAATATTAGGTACCATAGTGTCCCTTATCTGCATGGGGTATGTTCCAAGACCCCCAAGGGATACTTAAAATAGAAAATAACACGACACCTTATATATACTATATTCTTTTCTTTTGACAAAGTTTAATTTCTGAATTAGGCCCTGTAAGAAATCAGCAATAATAACTATTAGTAAAACAGAGCAATTATAATAATATCCTGGAATAGAAGCTATATGAATGTTCTTTCTCTCTGTTTCTCTTTCTCTCAGTCAATATGTTGTACTATACTCATCTATTTTTGGACCAGGGTAACTACTATAATGGGTAGTTAAAGGGTGACTAATATATTTAATAATTGTTGAACAAATAAATAGATTAAATGGATGAACAACTGAAATAAATTTTGCTTTCTTCTCTCAACATCTCAAAAATAGCAAATGATGATACGTCTATGAAATGTGTTGCATGATATAAAGCCAAATAATATACAACATTTAAGAATTCCAAATTTGTTGTAGTAAATTAACGTAACCTCATTATAAATCGCTTGGAGCGATCTATTTACAAAATAATGCTACCAATGTGAAAACGAAAGCATTGGGGAATGATTCCAATTTTAGAAGAGAACATTTTGAATGAGCACAGTTAACATTTGCAAAGACATTTATTTTCAATTTTTAGCAAGATGACTAAATGGCAATATGTGCGCTTTGTATATGAAGGTGTAGTGGGTTGATTCAACTTACATGCTGAAGGGAGTGTATTATATACTAAAATAATGTGAATCAATTGCTCTCATTTCTCAGTCTAAGCCCAGAATATGTGGTAATAGAGTCAGGATCTGCTTAATGACACTGTAACTTCTGTTTAACATGAGTTATAAATCTTCATCCTGGCTTCTGTGTAAGGTGATGTACCCTACTTGGTAAGTGAGGATTCTCTAAGGACAGAATGATTAAAAGGATTTTTCAAGGTGGCAAGTTCAAAGTTGGCTTTCACGAGCGTTTGATTCCAATTCACATACTTTGGTCCACTAAGCCATTTTTCCTTTTCTTACAAGGATCACTGAAGCCACAAACTTCAGTCCTAACCTGAAGTTAAACATCACAAGGAATTTTCTGGGCTTTATACTTTAACCTTTCCATGTTTTCAAGCTTAAATTACTAACCTTGGTTTTCTCTGTCAGAAAAGGCCAAGTGAGTACTTGAGAAATTATATATATATATATACCTCGTGTGTGTAGGGAACAAGAAGGTTGGTTGTAAGGAGCTATTTTGGAGTTTTTTGTTTTTAGCTTTCCTTTATTTTGTCTTCCTAAATTTCCTAAATTTGTTTGGCAAAATTTGAAAGTGTAGCTCTCTTGAACATGTGAAATTAGCAAGTCAGATTAAAGGTTAAGTGTCTATATGAGCCTGCTGACTTGTCTATCTCAGAAGAACACAGGGTGCATTCTGGGTAAGGTAAAACTGTTCTATCTTTCATGATCCATCCTTCTCAGGTTTCTGCAGTTTATTCTCTGTCAAGCTAAAAGCGATTTAGAAGAAAAAGGTTACCTACTAAAGAGCTATGTCTGTTAGTTATAGAAGTGGTTGGAGTCTTTTTCTAATTTTATTGTAATTTAGGGACTGGACTTTTAGGCAAGAAAAATTGTATCCTCCATTGTTGAGGATTTGGTTGTAAATTGGCAAAATGATGCCAATTCTAATTCCTACCTTCAGTAGGAATTAGAAATGTCTCTATCAAGAGTCCTCTGTCTGGCGTTTTGTGATTTATACATAAGTCAAAGTACTGTCCATTCATAAATATCTTTCCCTCCCATTGTCTGAGCCAGGTTATTGTTACAGTTGGTGAAGTAATATAAATTCTCAGATATGTGGGTTATTTCTAAAGCCCCATTTTTCTTTATTGAGTCTAAAATATTGTCTTCAATTATAAAAATTGATGTTCACATCACATAGGACCAATGCAAATATCTCCACATACGTACTTGCTTTTTGGCAGTAGAAATTAATAAAGTATTTTACTTGCCATTGAGGAATTTTTACATGTCTTTTTTTCTTTTTTGTTTCAAAATTTAACTAAAGAATTCTGAAGGAAACTACGTCCATCATATTTTTAAATTTTACTCATTTTTAAATTTGGTCTCTGGAAGCTTTTCTTAAGAGAAAATGTCATTAAAGTACAAAAGCCTCCATTAGCGTCTTACTAAATAGTCTTGATTGTTTTTATGATGGCAGAAGAGAAAATTAAAGGGGAGAGAAATCTGAAATGTATTCATGAACGTGGAAGAGCTGCCAAATTACATATAAAAAGTTATAAAATAATTTTATTTGAGTTGGATTGAGACATGGGTAGAATGGTCACGACACTGCCAAGTATCACGGGGTCAATGAAGTGTTACGGTGTCCCGAGATTTGCACAATAAGCTTCTTTTCTCTTGTGTGTGTGTGTGTGTGTGTGTGTATGTGTGTTTTCAGAGACAGGATTTTACTCTATTGTCCAGATTGGAGTACAGTAGGGTGATCACAGTTTACTGCAGCCTTGAACTCCCATGCTCAAGGATCTTTGATCCTCCAGCCTCAGCCTACCATGTAGCTGGGACTACAGTTGTGGTTGGCATGCTTGGCTAATCTATCTTTTTCTTTCCTTCCTTCCTTCCTTCCTTCCTTCCTTCCTTCCTTCCTTCCTTCCTTCCTTCCTTCCTTCCTTCCTTCCTTCCTCCCTCCCTCCCTCCCTCCCTCCCTCCCTCCCTCCCTCCCTCCCTCCCTCCCTTCCTTCCTTCCTTCCTTCCTCCCTCTCTCCCTTCTTTCTCTTTCTTTTTTTTCTTTCTTTACCTCTTTCTCCCCCTCACCCGCCCCCTACCCCACTCTTCCCTGCCTCCCTCTTTCACTCTTTCTCTCTTCTTTGGAGAAATGCGGTCTTTCTTGTTGCCCAAGCTGGTCTCAAACTTAGCCTCCCAAAGTGCTGAGATTACAAACAGGAGTCACTGTGCCTGGCTCATTCCACACTACTACTCCCTGTATACCACCATAATGATACCCACTAATGCTATTAATTATTTAATAATACAATCATTATTATCACCACAAACTGTTGATGATTCTAAATATTTTTCATACAATATTTCATGCTCATTTGTTTCTCGCTCTTATCACGTAGGTAGAAATTTTCATTCACTGTTTGCATTTTTTCAGACATACTAGCTTAGGGAAGTTAAGCAATTTGTCCGCCAAATTTAGAGTTTAAACTTAACCTAAGTTTATCTGACACTGAAGTCTCAGTTTTAATCACTGAATCATATGATCTACCAAGTTTCAAGTCATAAATATAAAAGGGGTAGGGAGAGCCTGATAGTGGAAACAATAAACATGAAAATACATTTCTTAAACCTCGCTTGCTCATATAAAGACTAATTAGCAAGGCACAATCTTATGCCCCACCTCAAAGCTTTCTGAATCAAAATGCACATTTTACTAGAATCCTTGGTAGATCAGTAGTAAGACAGGAATTATTTTATAGAATGTTAAACTGTTCTTGAACCCTTGAACTGAAGTGATCCTCCAAACTTAGCCTTCTGAATACCTGGGACTACAGGCATGTGCCATACCACCTTAACTCTTTTCTTTAGAGATTAACTTCTACTCAACATTAATTTGTAATTCTACTCAGAATTCTTTTCTTGAATTTCAAAAAATCAAATAGACTAGAGAGTCAAATATTGACTATTCATAACATCTTTCATTGGAAATGGTAAAAATGAAATAGAGAGGGAGGAGATTTTACTCAAACCCTAAAGTGCTTAGTTCTTATAACTTCAAATTCACTGAAAATTTCAGATTGAATAGTGATAGTATTTGGTGAATGTGATGCTATTGGTAGGCTGTCTTTCACATGTTTATATATTCTCAAAGAAGAAACTCATTGCCTGCATAATCATTGGAAGTGTCTTCAAACAGCTTATGAAATAATTAAAGAACTAAGCATAGTGATTTGGAATAGTTTATCATATTTCTAAGTGATGAAGAGTTTAGCAGTGGCATTAGACAACAGTGGTAGAGTTTAAAAGCCAGGGGACTTTAGGTTTCATGGAGGCAACTGAACTTAATGTTTTCACTTCAGAAGGCATAAATGTTAATTTACTAATTCATACCCCAAAGTGGTATTCTAATTCAGTAATTGCTTTGTCCTATATTAGATGAAATATTTATATCAAAAAAGCTTCCTTCACCTAGGAGTCTAGTATTTGGTTATCTGGTGGAATGATGAGTGAAATGAAATTCCTTCATTTTTTTTTCTAAAAAAGTGTTAAGATAATGAAAAATACCTTCTGTAGTAATCAATTGGTGGGTAGCATTTCTTTTTTGTTTAATTTTTTTTTTAGTTAGCCTCATTATGAATTCATGTTTTAAATATATTAGACATATTTCAAACCATTTCAGTAAATACTGATACTCAAACTTTCTAAATGTTGGCCAAAGGAAATCTTATTTCCAGATATTCCTGAGTAATTTCAATGTAAAACTTAAAATGTCTTTGGAAGATTCTTTGCTCTCTGCCATAAAAATATAGTCCATTTCATGGTGAATTTCTCCTTCCTTGGTCTTTTCTATAGAAGCTGTGGTTTCTGCTAGTGAGAATTGTTGTGTGTGTGTGTTTGTGTATCTATATTTATTAATATAGATATTTGTAGATATATAGTACACACACACAACATATATAAAGATGAATCCATCTTTTGATTCAAATCTGGATTCATTGAAAATAGGTGGTCATTGTTTCTAAGTTTATTTCCCAGAAACAGAAAACATGGGGGTTTTTGGAGGATATTTTCTTAAGGATATTTTTGTTAAAATACCTCATGAATTCACACTGCTACTTCTAATTTAAATTTAGGGCCTTCAAGGTATTTACTTAAACTCTTTCTCATTATATGTTTCTCTTATATCCATGTTAAGAATTTCGGCTCTCAATAACACTGAGACTGTTAGAATTAAAATAAATAGTAATTATTCATTTGCTTTATCTAACAGTATACATACAAGTATATCAGTAAAAATATCTCAACACTAAAACACAAAAAACGACTGCTTAAATGTTTACATTTTCTGTTATAATTTAAAAATCGCTTTACTGGGGCATAACAGCATACAAAGAACTGAGCACATTCACGGTGCATGTATTGAGGCAGTTGGACGTGGGCAAACACCCATGATTTCATCACTACACTCGAGGCAATAGTTTCATCTTTAATACATATTCCCCGGGAAGGACTAGTCAAATGACGATACCTTAAAATCACTTTTAATATTTCTTGCCTTTAAACCACCAACTGAAAACACAGTTTCATTTATTTCTTGTTTGCTTTCTATAAATTTCTTTTAACAAATGCTGTATTTGCAAATGTACATGAAAAATGCTTATCCGTTTCCATAGTCACCTGTGCAAAAGAAGCATTTTTAAAGAAGTCCAGTATCTGGGCTCGCCCTCCACCCTATTTCCTTCCTCCTTCCTTTTGGAAGGACTGTTCCCCTCTTCTTAGTGTTTAAATTATTCTTCCCTTGAATATTTACTTTTCTGTTCTTAATATAGACAGATATTTCTTTGTCAATAATTTGGTATCGATGTAGGTCCGTATTTCCATTCTTGTGGTTACCTTCATACTGAATACTTTTACTGTACCATCTTGAATCCTCCTTTTCTGTTAAAGTATATCAGTTCCCTGTTAGTAGTGATAATGAAATTAGCTACTAAATTCTTCCTTCTGTTCTCTTTCTTCCTCAGCATCTGATCTGAAGCAATTCAGTTTGACTCACAGTTAGTAACTATATGGTCGTTAGTAAGCACAATCCATCCCCTCTTTTATTTAGAGTCCAATGATGTTATTCACATTTGATTTAGCCTCAATTTTGAATCAACTCCATTCTGTAAATATTATCCAATTTTCTTTCCTTCATTTCCTAGAAATCATAAGTTTAGAATATTTAAAAATATTATTTCCTGAATACACCGTATGTTCAACTTTGAATCATATTTATTGAATTCATTATCTAATTTTAGTTTCATACTTTAATGAAACGATTAAATGAATTTGTTATAATTTAATATTTCTTCCCATGTTATTTTTTAACTTCCAGAAAATTTGATATTAGTTGTAGAATCTAAGGGTTGATTATTTCTGTCAAGAGATCAAGGTAGAAAAGCCCCAAATCAGTTCAAAATACTGAGGGCGACATAGTGAGACTCTGTCTCAAAAAAAAGAAAGAAAGAAAGAAAGAAAGGAAAAAAGAAAAAAAAAAGAAAAGAATCAGAAGAGATGAGCATTGAGCACAAGATGAGCATTGTCTAGCTTTATGGGCTAATGAGTATGCTAAAATCGTGAAGGTTTCATGAATCAATAGTCATTTATTACCGTAAAAAAAAGTTTTCTCAATTTCGAGACAATTATTTTAAACTTCTCTACAGATAAATAAACACCTGGATTAATTCTCTTGTTATTATTAATAATTTGAGAATTACAATTCTTTTTTTTTTTTTTTTTTTTTTTTTGCCAGGGCTGGGTTTGAACCCACCACGTCTGGTATATGGGGCCAGCACCCTACTCCTTGAGCCACAGGAGAATTACAATTCTGATATCAAAAACTTAAGTTATCAATATGTAGGATCTTTTAGCCCACATTTTAAAATATCTATATATAACTGTACACATATTTTAACCTCTACTTTGACATGTGACAGTATTTATTAAGCCACTTTTTCTATTAACTAGGGATTGATTTAAACTAACCTCCCCAGTCAAAATAAGTGTGATAGTGAGTGACTAAAATTACTGTTGAGTTTGAAACAAAATGTGTGTAACCTCTTAATGAATGTTACTTCCTGTGAATTAACATTCAAATGTCAATTTGTGCAGCAAATTTGTACATTTTAAGTCAATGTTGTAAGTGTGCCCTTCACCCAGAGAATGTATATTGCACCTGTTAAGCCTGAGTTCACTCTCTCTTTCCCAACCCCTTTCCCCCTACTAGATTTCTGTTGAGTTTTACTACCTCTGTTAAAAGTAACCAGCAGATATATAATTCATCTAATCTTGTTAAAATATATAATGGAAGGATCTAAATCAGCATTTCTCAACCTGTATCATGACCCCTTGGTAATAATGAAAATATATCGTGGCATTAGGAAGGCTGAGAACCACTGATGTAAATAAAAGTGGGTTAGCCGTTTGCTTTGTGGAACTTTAAGGAAACGTATGTTCATTTGCTCCCCCTTTCTCTAAGTGTATCAGATTGTCCCCACTGTGAGTAGGAATACAATTTGGAATCTGAAATTTGTGGACCTTTTTGTACCACATACTTCATTTGTAAGTTATTAAAAATATATTTATAGCTACATATTTATTTGGCACCTCTTATGTACCAGTCATTGCCATAGACACTTGTATTAAATCAGTAAGTCATATACAAAGCAAGCCTTCTGATCACTTCCAGTCCAGAAGAGACTTGCAAGCAGGCGTTTGTAATGTAAAGAAGAATGTGGCAAGCGAACCTTCCATATAGAAGATCAGATTATAAAGCAATCAAAGGCCTGGGAAGTGAAATTCCAGGCACCTGGCTGGGCTTAAGTATTCCTTAAATATAATTTGATTTTATGTCATAAAATGCACTCTTAAAATGCACAATATAGGGTTGGACAGTCCTACTTGGCAATTGCGTACCTGTGGGAGTAATAGCATGTTGGCAAGAAGATAAATAAGATATCTCATTCTACCTTTAACACTATTGGATTTCTGGCCAACAATTTAAATGGATCATGAAGGAATTGATCTAGAAATCTTAATGAAGACCTTACTCTGGCAATCAGAAACTCATACCATAGCTTTTAGAAAGTTTTGAATTTGTGGTTGGGAGAAGATGCTTGTGCCCATAATCCCAGCTCCTTAAGAGGCGGAAGCAGTACTGCTCGAGGCCCAGAGTTAGAGGGTGCAGGGAGATCTCTGTCTCTATAAAAATAATTTTTTTTTTTTTATTGTTGGGGATTCATTGAGGGTACAATAAGCCAGTTACACTGATTGCAATTGTTAGGTAAAGTCCCTCTTGCAATCATGTCTTGCCCCCATAAAGTGTGACACACACTAAGGCCCCACCCTCCTCCCTCCATCCCTCTTTCTGCTTCCCCCCCATAACCTTAATTGTCATTAATTGTCCTCATATCAAGATTGAGTACATAGGATTCATGCTTCTCCATTTTTGTGATGCTTTACTAAGAATAATGTCTTCCACGTCCATCCAGGTTAATACGAAAGATGTAAAGTCTCCATTTTTTTTTAATTTTTTAAAATGTATCTGGCTCACGGGCTCATGTCTGTAATCCTAGCACTTTGGGAGGCCAAGGCAGAAGGGTCTCTGGAGCCCAAGACTTTGAAGTTGCAATGAGCTGTAATTTGGCCCCTGCACTCCATCTTGGGTGACAGAGTGAGAGTCCTAGCTCTAAGAAAAAATAAAATAAAAATAAAAAACAAAATTCGTGCCAATACATTTTAACATGCCTTATACTTGTGATGTATTGTAAATTGTAATAGATTTGTTTGAAATACATCATGATTTAGACAGAAGAAAATATTTTTAAAATAATTTGTAATATATGTGAACTTTTAAAGAAACCTTTTAATATGTTAATGTAGTGTCTTGGTGCACACCACAATTTTACTGAGTCATAAACACAAGTATGAACTTAGATTTCCACTCCATAAAGAACTCACTGACTACCATTTCATAACTTTGGTTAAATGTCTCAATATCATACCTATATTTGTTGAAGATCACTTCTGTGGTCCATTAGATTTATTTAATAGATGCTAAAGAAATGTCACTGATTTCTACTGGGAAAACTCCATTGATTTTAATTAGGTGAATTACTTCATTTCTATATATTGATATGATAGCAAACCATTTGTATGTGCACTTCTGTGAGCTTAATAGCCTTTTAAAGCATCTATGTAGCATAGAGGTTAGGAATTAGGCCAGATTTTATGTGCGTGAACAGACTGATGAAATTGTAAAATAACTAAGTTAGAGAAGACCTGAGTATTAGAGACTTATTTACCATTTCATAGACATTACACAATTAAACATATAGTATTTTTCTGCATTTGGTTGTATTAGAGCAAAATAGTAAAAGGAAAAGTAATTTGGGGGATAAATATAGTAGTATCAGTTTTAGGATCAGTTTAGTGGTTTAGTAATATTACAGCTGAATCCAGCACAGAGCAGGTATGTAATTATATCTCATCTGCCTCACAATGTGCTGCTCATCAGCACAGATATCTGAATGTTCCGAGATTTTAGAGATGCTGTAGCTTTACTTTAGGATGCAAGGTGGTGCTGTTTCATTTTACAAACAAAAACCATTGCTGCAAAAAGCTAGCACAGCTAGAATGCGGACATGGTATCTTATAAAGAGAGCAAGACGCACAAGCAGCCAATTCCATACCTCTACTGCCAGTTATGATTTTGTTTAATGGAAAAATAGATAAATTATATCTATATACACTGCATAGTGTAAGTACAGAGGCAATAACAATATTCAACCAAGGATAAAATGCTCATTTTTTAGTAGTTTACAGGGTTCTGTGGCTTGCAATGTTGGTGGAGATTGCAAAGGCCTGGCCTTAAAGGAATAAAAATATGTGCCTTATGAAAAATAAGTGAAAGTTAAAGATTTTTTCTAGTCACTTTTGGCTTTTTGTATTGACAAACTACAGTACTGATTTTGTAAATGAGAATCCAAGCTCCTTTTTTAATTCTTAGCTTACTGACCAGTGATATGAATGAAAACCAAAGGATCCACTCTCTTCTCTCTGTGAAGGTGCCAATCACCTCTGCCAAGTAACTGTGAATTTAACTGCTACAAAGAGTGAGGCTTTCTTTCATATTAACTTTTCTCTGTATGTACCATTACTTGGCATAAAGCAGATAAATTGGAATTCAGGGTTCTGTTTCAATGTCAAATTTCCTGTGTGACATCAGTCAATTTAATAATATTTCTGGGCCTGTTTTTTAATAGAGTTTAAAGAGATACTTAATGCTAACATTTTTATAGTAATTCTTGAGGAATTTGTTAGGTTTGTAAAAGAAATTGAGAAGAATTTTGTTTTTTTAAATCACAGACATGTTTGATTAGTAATGATTGGTAATGTAGAGAAATTTGTTCTGCGCATGTTGATATCCTTGGCAGATATTTTGCAAAAATAATTGACACCTATAATACTTTTGTCAGGTCCTTCTTTGTACCTCAATCTATTTATCTTATATTTGCTGGCTATTGAAAAGAAAAATGAACACTGACGTTCTGCTAAGGACTTGTGAAATATAATATCCTTTACTGATTTCTTTCAACCTATCTTTTTACCCTGACACATCAGTTATTCCAATGCTACTCTGAAAATCAGCATTAATGCCAATTTACTTTTCTTTTTATACTTTCACCATTTCTTTACTAAATGCTGACTTGTATTTTCCAATATTAGGGAAGAAACGACTGCTCTATTCTCTTATTTTGGCACAAAGGAGACTTATTTAAATAATGTTTTATACTTGGCTTTACTGACAGAATAAATAGTAGACTCATTTAGTGATGATATTATATTATATGCTGTTATTTATTCTATGGCATACAGAAACCTCATTAATGTAACCTTGAAATGAAATTTATGCCAGCAAGATTAAGTGAATGAGGATAAAGAAAGCAAGGTAGTTCACTCAGCAAGAAAATCCTATCATAAAAATGTTTAATAGATAGTAACTAGCCTGGGTCTGCTGAAGGGATCACATGACCACTAGTGTTTTTCCCCCTTGCCCTAAAACTTAATGTCTAGACACTATGGCACAAATTTCAGAGATTTTTCTTTTTTGGAAAGTATCTGGTATCTTAGAAGGCACTGTTACATTGACATATAAATTATGTCTTTGAGTCTCATGGGAGCCTGGATTTGAAATATAGCTATGCAGCAGATTGCTGTGTGGTCTAGGAAAAATTAAGTTCTGTGTGGTTCAGTTCCTTACATACATTTACAGAATGGGGATAATAACTTTTTATAGTTGGATATGTGAGATGATTCATATATAGTGCCTAGCAAACAATAAGAATTAACTAATTATTAGAGTTTCTGTGTTCCAGTAAACACACATTAAAAAAAATCTTTAAATACTCTCAAAACGCACAATTATTCAATTTTACTCATTTGTTTCCTGTCAGATATATATGAGAGAGGGAAATGGCTAAAAACAAATTCATTGCTTCCAAAGAGAATAGTACAGAAAAAGCAGGACAGGGGAGAGGCAGGGAGTAACTTAACAATGGAGGAGCTTGGTGTCAAGGCCAACATCGGCAATATCAGTCATTCTGGTGTGTGGATCCTGGGTGTGACATCAACTTACCTCTGGGGTCTTTCTCCCCAAACACATAAGCCTAGTCTAATCATGAGATAAATATCAATTAAGGGACAGTGTACAAAATACTCGACCCGTACTCCTCACTACTCTCAAGGTCATCAAAAACAAGGAAAGCCTCAGAAAATGTTACATCCAGGAGGAGACTTAAGGAGGTGTGATGACTAAGGTAATATATCATCCCAGATGGGATCTGAAAACCCAAAGAAGACATTAGATTAAAAACTAAAAAGATTTGAATAACGTGTGGATTTCAGTTATTAATGTGTCAGAAATGGTTTATTTATTATGATAAATGTATTTTTATAATATATTTATAATGTGTTAAAATGGAGGTAACTGAGTAGAGGATATTATAGGCATGTTGTTTTCTTTTCATATCTTTGGTGAAATTAAAACAGTTTTAAAACAAAAAAGTTTTATTAAATAAAATTTAAAAAATAAATTGTCACGGTTTTTAATGTGTCCATCAAAATAAATTTTTCCCATTGGATAAATACTTATAAAATGATTTATACATAGCAATTTTCTGCTTGTAAAAGAAATATAAATTTATTTTACAAACCTGAGAAAGCATTAACAAATAGAAGGAAATTTAAACTCATTGAAATTCCATTCCAAGTAGTAACAATTATTAGCACTTTCTCTTTTTCTTTTTTCTTTTATTTTTTATATAAATACATTTTATATAAATACATTTTTAAATAAAAATTGTACCATATGCCTAGGTTTCATCTTGTCTACTCTTTATACGATGAATAAATGTCTACCCATGACACTAAACTTTCCTTTATTGCAAGAATGTAAAATAATTTATTTTTAAACTAAATGCCAACTTCAATCTAACCTTCCTACCTATTAGAAGTGCGTGGTTGAGAAGGAACCAGGAGTCATGTGTGAGTCATTAGGAGGGATTGACATACTTGGGCAGTGATATATGTCATAAACCAGTGATTGTCAACCAATGTACTATGGAACACTGGTGTGCTGTGAGAGGATCTTTCTGGGTGCACCATGAAAATTGTTAAAGGTCTTTAATTTATTCTTTTTTTACTCTTTTTTTTATCAACATAATTTAAGTGTGCTGGGGAAGTTTAACCATAGGTTCAAGGGATATAAAAAAAAGGGATATAAAAAGGCAGAAAACACTGCCTTAGACTCATGTGGAAGTTCTCACAGTACACGTGCCATATATGTCTTGCCCCACATCTACATTGTTTTTCTCTATTTTTGTCATTCAAATTGCTTATGTGATTGCAAGACCAAGAAGTCCCTTTATCTGCCTCTGCAAACTGGAAATCCAGGAACACCAATGCTATTGTTCCAGTCCAAATCGAAGGCTGGCAACCAGGAGCACTGCTGTCCAAGGGCCAGAGGTGTCTCAGCTCAAGCAGAGGGAGCAAATACGCCCTTCTGATTTTTTGTTCCATTCAGTCCCTGAAAGGATTGGATGATTCCCACAAACTCCTTGAGGTACTTTTCTTTACTTTACCTACTAATTCATATGATATGCTAATCTCTTTACTCATAGGCACATCCAGAAATATTTTACCAATTATTTGGGCATCCCTTTGCTCAATCTAGGTGACACATTAAGATTAACCATTACATGTCCCCTTTAGTAGCACTGGCCAATGTTAGTGCCTATGTGATACTGCGTAACATTCCTTTTGGCTGTTAATTTCCTTCCAACTTCCTTAAGCCTACTTACCACAAAGAGATGGAGGGAAGCTTCAAAAATTAGTGAGCTTCAAGATGTGTACATGACTCTTTCTTATTATGAATCTGAGTCATCCTCTAATCAGTTCTCTAACTTAAAAGAAAGCACTTGGTCACCATCCTATAATCAGCCAGAAATAGCCATCATAAATGCTGGGTGATAGTGTCTGATATACATACCCACCGTAGGCAGAAACATGGGTAGTTTAAAGATAAGATGTTATTTTATTAAAATGGAATAATAAAACATTCATGAACATTCCATTCAATTTTATTTGAATCAGAAGAAAAACAGGAAAAACCAAAGGATTTGATGAACTTCAGATAAATGTTTCTTCATTATAGTGTGTGTTATTGGATAAGGATTGGGGTTTATGAAACACATTATGAGGGTGAGTCATTATGTGTGTGATTTTTTAAATCTCTGTGTTTCAATTTTTTATGGTATCAATTTACTCTGGCTATAAATGATGAGGTAATTAGCTGCAGGATAGGGCTTATTAATAGGCCTATTAACATGACTGCCTGAGACATCTAGGTAACTGATCCTTGTTCTCGTTCCAGACCCAGGTTAAGGAATGTACTTACATCAGGCTGTGTAAGCCTGGAGAGAGTTATAAATGGTATCTGTGCTAATTCTGGGTGTATGGGACCTCAATTTGTTACTATATTTTACGTTATGTAAACTCTGAGATTGATGGGGAGCTCTTGGCCCAGGGGAGATGGTCCTGGGCACATATTAAGCTAGCTTGAATTAACACTATTCCAACTTTAAATTTGTGAGTGTGTGTTTCAAGGCAAGGCTGGGAGGAGACCAGAAAATATTTGAAGTGACCCCCACACAATTAGACAGTTATCTCTGCCAACTCCTTTTGAAGACTTTAGGGTCCAGATTTTTATCTTTTCAATGGCTCAAATATGTTGATTTCTCCTTTGTGTACTAGATATTAATGACTTTCTCTGCAATCCTACGTAATTAAACTTTCTGTGATGGATCTAAGTGGTATGTGTGCTTGTTTTTCTATTGGTTTTCTCCTACTTTTGACACAGGATAACAGAGTGAAAATATGGTATAATTGTATCACTTTATTCTTTCCCACAATAGTTATATGAATTATGATATTATTATTATTTAAGGCAATTATTTCTGTTTTGTAAGCATTACTTCTATACAAAGTAGTTGCTTGTGTCATGTATACACAGGTACGTATATACACACATATGCATGTATGTATGGTACTTACTTTTAATTCTTTTTACAAGGTCTTTCAATGAAGTTTGCAAACTCATCCTAGAAAAAGTGCTATATAACTCATTGTTGATTATCACTATGATCACAGTAAAAGTACTCCCCTTAACCATTTGTGACTATAGTAATTAATATTCACCAATGAAGTATATAGCACTTTTTCTCGGATGAGTTTAAGAATTTAGCTGACCTCCTGTCAACATCTTCTTTGTTAATTTTATATATTGTAAATTTGTTGATGTTTGTCTAACATTCATAATTCTTTTTCCAAGAAGGATCATAGCAGCTGTATTACCTGAATTGATATTTGAGACATAGATTCTAGAGTTTCCAAGAGTCTTTGGTCCATGTTTATTTCTTTTTTCTTTTCTTCTTCTTTGTTTTTTTTTTTTTTTAATTTTGGGGGGTTATTTTATTTAACACTGGCATATAACAATGAAAATATACGCAAAATGTTGTTCACCTCCACACTGTTGATATGGTCTCAGTCAAGAAGTCTATAGGTTTGACATTCTTCTTTTGGGATGGAAAGTAATGTTATCTGGCTTAACTGAGCCTGAGTCTAATTTTAATTTACTTTTTTTAATTTTTAATTTTTTTTATTTTTACATATACATGTGTTTATGTATACATAAAATACATATATTTTCATATACATACATTTCCATTTTTTTGCCTTCACAAAATTAAAAAGGCTTAAAATTTGATAACAATAACAATGTTTAAGATAAGGACTAGAAACAAAAACCTCGTAAAGAACGAATGAACATAAATACATTCAGAAAAGGAGTCAGACAATTGCTATATCAAAATATTAAGCAATAATAATAATAATGCAAAGAAAGTAACATTCATATTGTCAAATAAGAGTATGTCTATTATGTTTCTTTCTTTCACAACTTTGTACACATGGATTTATTAGCTTCTGGTATTGCACACTATGAAGTAAAGTCTCAAATAAGCCTTATTTTTTCCTTGTTGTGTCTTTATTAATCTTCCAGAGTGACTTAAGTTTCTTTCTTTATCCTGGATATTTAATAATGCAGTTAGAATATGACCCAGTGTTAGCTGTACCACCTCAAACTGGAAAATGATGTGCCACCCAATCTATAGAAGCTTGTTCCTTCATTTCAGACATTTCTCATACCCCTCATATTGAATAATTTCTAATTCTATTTGTTAAGTTCTCTATTTCAGGAATGTAAATTTTTCTAATGTATTATTTGTATTGCACAACTATTTTTATTTATTTTAGTTTTTAGAGTCAGGGTCTTATCTGTCACTCAAGCTGGCTTGTAGTTACACAATCATAGGTCATTGCACAGGCTCAAGTGAGGCTCCTGCCTCAACCTCCTGAGTAGCTAGTCACTACCATTCCTGGCTAATTTTTTAAATAGACGGTGTTCTCACTAAATTGCCCAGGCTGATCTTGAACCTCTGGCCTCAAGCAATCCTCTTGCCTTAGCCTCTGAAAGTGATGGTGTGACCCACCATGCTCAGCCTGAATTGCACCACCTTTATCTTCTCCCTAACTGCTTTCATTTATTGGTGTTCTTTGTGATTATTTGATTATCTCAGGACATATTTCTGTATCAGAATTTCCATTTCATTTTTTCATATATCCTATTCCTCTGTTTCTAAATCTATTAGTTATCCTTTTATTTCAGCCCTTAGTTCCATAGCACTTATAAAAAATATTTCATTCTTCTTTTTTAATTTCTAATTTTTGATGTCTTGTTTTTCTGGTTTTTCTTCTTATTTTGCTGTTATGTTACATCCATCTCACCTGGAAATGCTCCATTTCAGTTAATACTGGTTTTACTAGATGCAATAATAAATTTCCAAAGCATAATTGCTCAAAAGAAATGCAGGTTTATTTTCCTCTTATGTGACAACTCAGGATGTCCCAGGTTGATGGGTGATTCTCCACATAGACATTCTTAGGACTTGGGCTAATTATGACTCTGGATCTTCAACACATAGCTTCCAAGTTCATTTTACTCATTTACATTCTTTTCAGGCAGAAAGAAAAGTAAATACGTTCAGGGCCAGAGATTTGATTTCTCTGTAAGCAGGAGATGTATACCTTCCATATATTATTTACCTCCATAGGCAGCGGCTTGGTTATATATATGCCCACACTTGATTATATGGGCAATGTGATCTTTAACTGGACTTTCATCTATGGAGGGAAATTGGAGTTGGTAAGACAGTAATAGTTCTAACCACACCTTCTATTCCTTGGCTTATATATTTTTCCAGACTGAATAATTATTATTTATTTTTTATTTTGTAGCATACTTGCATATTTCATTTGTCATTTCATTTCCTTTGGATGACATTTAAAGAATTTTGCCTAAACGTCCTCTTTGTGTTAATATATTTTGTTTAGTATCTCCTTGACTTTTTTTTTGAGATCTGTTTAATTTCCCCTCCTAACTAACTTTTGTGAAACAAGCATTGTACAATCTAGCCACACTTTTTAACCATTGTCTTTTAAACAAGGGAATGTAGGAAGAAAGTTAAAAGCAGTGTCATGAGACTTTAGATCCTATTGTTTTATTTGCTTTGTCATCACTTTTTAAGGTTTATGGCATTAGATTATTCTCCCTTCCTTTTTTTTTTTAGTAACTGCAAATATATTCTTAATTTTCAAACTACATTTATATTTCACTGAGTACTGAGAAAGGGTAATACTTGGTAGCCTTTAATAAACAATGATTACTTTTACCAGAATATTAGTGAAATTAATTAAGAAGGTATTTTCATTATGTTTGTTTATAGTCTATGAGAGTAGATATAGGCAACTTGTTAAGCATTATAAACAATATTTCCATATAGTGTCTAATGGAAAACTATAAAATCATTCCTTCATATCTCAATCAGTGAAGGATATATGCATTGTCATAAACTCGAAGGGGCAGGTCTTCATTTGGTATTTTCTTTAAGGGAATTAAATGCCCATTCCTAAAATATACCTGAGAATCCACTTCAAAGAAAGAGAAAGTAGAGTATAATTCCCTACGTATCATTGAAGTTTTAGGTAAACTAGGTAAACTTCATTTTTCATGTTGGAAAAACAGCTGGAAATAATTTCTAGTTTTTGTGGCAATTATTAATTTGTTCTCAAAATGTGGATGAGGGACCTTTAAGTAGATTCCATGTGTTTTATGATTTCGTGTCTAAATTTGCAAAGGCAAGGAAACTCCTTCATTATTTTGGTAAATGAATAGACCTTTCTTAATTCTAAATGCAATGGTTCATGAAATATAGAAAATACATATTGCTTGCTTTAAAATTTTGGTGCTATGAGCATTTAAGTATATGATCAAATATCAAAAATGCTAACATTATGCTAGTATCAAACACTCACTAGAATCAAAATAAAAGAAGTCAACTTTACAAAATAATATTCCTTGAATGACAATGGGAAACTTTTAGTTGATTTAGAATGTAAAGTCTCTGGGGAGAGGACCTGTGGTGAAACTGCGGCTTCAGTTACACACACAGCAGCAATTCTGTGTGTCTGGAACACAAGCCCTGAGATTGGATTTATGACTGCCATGTGCAATGTATTCCATATATACTTTTTCCCCCTTTTGCTCTAGTTTCATTTTTATAGACTGTCATATACTATATATGAACTCATTTTTACGCTAAACACTTTGGCAAACTCACCTCAGTGTTTAAGGAATTGCCTGCCTATTTAAGAACTTGGCTTAAAACCACAAAGGGGCAAATGGTAGAAAGATGTTAAAAATCTGCTTTTAGATTAACA
Source organism: Nycticebus coucang (assembly GCF_027406575.1). Lineage (NCBI taxonomy): Eukaryota > Metazoa > Chordata > Mammalia > Primates > Lorisidae > Nycticebus > Nycticebus coucang. The sequence continues at coordinate 70,747,463 of NC_069784.1, read as the reverse complement.
GCCAATGAGCAGAAAATAGACATTGACACACAAGTTAGACTGAGTATCTAAAATAAGTTACGCTTAATTATAAACTATGCAAATTTTTAATCTGCATTAAACCATAGGTTTAGTTGGGCTTTCAAGTCTGTGAGGCAAGTGCGTTACTGTGCATGTCCAGTGCTAGGGAAGACCATCATTTCAGGTGTTTAGAAATCTGTGTAGAGACATCACATATGACTTTTAAGGCATTCTTGATCATTTTGTTCTATTTTTTAATTTGATTTTTCAAATGAAATTATTTTGGTCCCAATAATTTTGCTAAGTTGAGTTCGATTTTTTTCCTGCATTCCTTAGATTACAGTAATGCACAGGGGTGCCTGCATGATAGCCACATTTCTGTCACTGAAAAGCTAGTTATCATGATGGCATAATGTGGTCGTTAAGAATATAACTGAACATGTTATAAAACTCTACTGATGTTCCACCTGCACCCCACAGATATGCCTCTCTCACAGTATCTTCACCTCAGCTGAGGGCAATAGTTTATTCTCTCCAATCTTGCATCTAATTAGTCCAAACGTCTGGTTAGATCTATTTTCAACATTCTCTGTATCCTAGAATCTGAACATCATCCTCACTCCACCAACATCATTCTGGCCTAGGCTACCAGGACCTCTGACATAATCTCTCATCAGGTCTTCTGGGTTCTTCTGAGAGAAGCCTGCAGCCCAGCATCCTGTTATGTCCCCAAACTTCGATGATGTGGTGTAACCATTAAGCCCTCTAACAAAGTAAGAGTGTGAGCTAGTTTTAGTTATGTATTATTACATAAGGCTTAGCCCCAAGAAGGAAAAATTTAGACAATTATCTAATCGATACACGATGCCATACAGAACATATTCTATATTTAAAGGCTCTAGATGAAGAAATAGACTAGTCTAAATTCAAATTCAATTCCCCCATCACTTACTATTAATTATGATTTTAGAAATGTGATTACTATCTCCAGACCTCAATAGTGTGATCTATAACATGTGATCAAAACAATACCACACTATTTGATATCATTATTATAATGTTCGAGACTGATATACCAAACTCCAATCAGGAAAACATAAACCACATCATATACTTATAATGTTTATAAAAGAGCAGAAAGCTCCTACTTTTTAGTTTGGAGAGATATAGGGTGGTGCTACTAGCGACTAAGGGTCATCCTTGAAAATCTGGACACATAACGAATATGTCAAGAGCAAGCTGAAACCACAGAACAGCCACAATTAAAAACTGCCCAGCAAAGATGAAGGTCAGAATACCTTGGCTTCTCTCCATTGCCTTCCAAAAGACACTCCCAGCAGTGTCTCCATAGTCAATGCAGCCATAAACCAGCTGACTGTGGATCTTGAGAAATATATTTCAAAGAAGTAAGTTCTTTGGAATTGGTACATGTCAAATTAACACTGTGTTGCCTAGGTAAATATTTCTTGCAGATTATGCTTTTTGTTGCCTCACAACACACACACACACGCATATTACATTATAAATATATATATGTATTATATATATGTAATAAACCTTCTTAATGAGAATAAAGATTACATATAACTGTCAATTGGAAAAGTACACCAGTTATAAAATTTTCAGAAAAAAATTGTACAGTGTTAATTGTGGTTCTTTATTGATATAGAAAGATGAAGAAGCCATTGAGCTATCTGAGTCATGTAAGAGGAAAAAAGTAACTTAGCCTCAGTTGAGACCCATAAATAAAAAGAAACAAAGCTGGTGATTGAGGCAGATACAATCATCATTAACTATTTTCAGTCATGATCAATGGGAAAAAAGTCCTACAGATCTTAAATTCCCATCTATTGTGTCGAATGATACACATTTACACATGTTCATGAAAATGACCTTAGAATATTAGAGGCATATCCAGGAAATACATCCTTGCTAAAAACCTTCTTGCAACATGGTTTCATTTCCACTAAAGATGTTAAAAATTCACGTTCTGCAAGAATTTGAAATACCTGAAGTTTCTATTTTGGAAGTGAGCTCAGCCTTGTAGTGTGGCAAGGAATGAGCTTTACAGTTACCTCAGATCAGAAAGATCAAGGAAGCTGCATTATTTTTTACTGTATTAACATAAAGCCTAAGAGTCACCCACATACACCCAAACAATCTGAAGAAAAAGCATAGAGACTCAGTATCAATATTATTAAGGACCAATTGTTTGTATGTGTACAAAAATTTTTTTGATTTGATCCATTTTCTACTTGTAATTGAACAAGATCAAGTAGATCGCAAACATTTTTGATTGCTTTGGATAATTCTGTAGACATGCTCTGCTGCTGTAATGAGTAGCATTAGTTCAACGCTTACAGAAAGAAAACCAGGAAGCTAATAATCTAGGTTAGAAATTAGGCTAAGAATAAAAAGGAAACTAAATGTAAGACATTAATCAATACCGAATCAAAGCTCTGGCAGTAAGAGGGGGCCTTTATTATTCAAGATGAAGCTTTTGAGAAATGAGATTATACAAACTTTAAGAATCCTGTCTAAATTTTGTGTTGCTACCTCCAGGATAATTTTCTTTGAGGTTAACAGTAGGTGTCTTGTCTGCTGTGTTTGTATTCTCGAGTATTCACAATATATGACTGTCTTTCTGTATTGTATATACACAGCTGCGTGGCTCTGCAGTAGGAAGAGTCCTGAAATAGTTGATTTGAAAAAGTCCAAGCAACTTGCATATAAACTTTATAATCTTGTTAAAGGAGAGCAATAATAAATGGAAATAATTAGCATTGTGCAACTTATTTTAAGTGAGTATGACCACATGTTTCCTTCAGGATTACGTAGAAATATTGACAAGTAACAACTCTTGGTTTTAACCTAAGCTGTAAGCCACTGTTACCGCTGACCTTTCCCTAATTTTTCCTTCTGGAAAAAAAAAAAGCAGCATTTGAATTTCTCAGTACATTTTAGTGTTGCCTAAAAGAGGAAACATTTTTCTATAAGAACTTTCTGAAGAGCTTTGTGATTGGTTTACAGTCTTTAGGTAAATTTTATCACTTTTTTCTTCTTTAAAAAAAATTCCTTTCTATTCCTTTAGAATGCACAGTGTGGAGTAAAATCACTCATTACGAAGCACCGCTGATTAGATTCGTCCATAGCTGTATTACTTTAACTTATTGTGTCCTTTAGATTTAAACGATCTCTAATGCATTTAAAGGTAATATTTGATGAAAACTTGTTAATATTTAAATAATTTGCCTAATGCAACAGCTTCTACTGAAAATAGGAATAGATCATGTAATCTTATGGAACTGAATGAAGGGAAAACCACAAATGATCTTTCGTTTGGTCAGTTACACTTCACTATTTTCAAGACTTCAGACTTTTCAGAAGTTCACAAATATTAACTAATGTGAATTTGAATGAGTTGATAACTTCTACGTTTTCATTTTGAATGTGCTTATATTGTACTTATGTTATTTTCTAGAGACTTTAAAATTTGTTATGAGCCTATATTTTCTCTTTTTTTAAAGAAAGAATCTCACTTTGTTGCCCTTGGTTGAGTGCTGTGGCATCACAGCTCACGGCAATCTCCAACTCTTGGGCTTAGGTAGGCCTCAGCCTCCCAAATAGTTGGGACTACAGGTGCCACCACAATGCTGGGCTATTTTTTTGTTGGAGTTTGGCTGGGGCTGGGTTCAAAACCACCACCCTCGGTATATGGGGCCAGCACCCTACTCACTAAGCCACAGACACCGCCCTGCCTATATTTTCAATAGTATAAAGCTATTTATAATCGAACCAATAAAATATAAAAGATTGATGAATTTTCAATTTTGATTTACCTAGATTTTACATGTTATATTAAGTTGGTGACTTTATTAGTAGCTCATTAGCATAGTCTATGGTTTTTAGAAAAAATGAAAATATAAGGGAGATTTAAAGATTATTTGTGTTGTAGAACACTGTGATTTAGAGCATTTAAGGAGTAGTAAGAGAGAGAATTTCAACTAGAGTGCTAGCAATGCAGCTTCGTGGTTCAAGGGAATGGCCTCGGCATCACAAAGACAGGATCTGGTTGGACCCTTGTTTGTTTATATTTATGTTTTTTCAAATTGTGCTTCACAGTTTACTATTAAGAACTAGTGTGATGAAAATGTGTCAAACGGTCTATGAACCAAGTGTATGGTGCCCCATGATCATATTAATGTACACAGCTATGACTTAATAAAAAAAAGAAAAGAAAAGACCAAGAATGAAAACAAAAACTCAAGAGCTATCACAGATTTGGAGACTCAGGAGATAACGGTGACTAAATGCAATGTGGAATCATGGCACAGAAGAAAAGGACATTACTACATGTGTACAACTGTGTTAACGGCAGCACTATTCACAGTGGCCAGGAAGTGGAAACACCCCAATGTCCATCACTGGATAAATGGATAAACTAAAAGTGGCCTATTCCATACAAAAAAAAAAAAAAGAATAAGTTGACTCATTTTTAGTGTCAAGTGGCAGAATTTCTTAGTCTCATCCCTTACTTAGCAGGATGTGGGGGAAGAAATAGATGATAATATATGCCTTAAAAGTCCTTTTCTTTTCTTTTTTTCTTTTAGTATAGCAAATGGTCACTTAATATTCCTATAGGTACCTGGGAACTACAACTTTAAGCAAAAGTACATACAAGGAAACCAATTTTACTATAGGCTACATTGAGATAAATACAAGTTAAGTACCTAAGGCCTATTTCTGTTCACAAAAATATCACCAAACTTCTAAATAAAGACCAAAACACTTACTCTGTTAAACACTGAGATTTATGTGAACTTCACATACATTTAAGGAAGATTAATGGAAACAAGGTAATTACTTACCTGCGTGTCCTGCCTGTTCCTGTTCAGGACTGCAGGTGGACGGCAGTGCCAGGTGGGAGCCAGCCTTGGACAGGACATGGTTCCATCACAGGCACACTCACCCCTCACTGCTCCGACGGGGCCACTGAGACGCGCCAGTGGACGAACTGCACATCTTTGCGATGTGGGAGAAAACTGGAGGCCCTGGAGGAAACCCACACAGACATGGGAGGAAAGTGCGGACTCGGCACAGGCAGCAGCTCTCACTGGAATTGATTTCTTTTTTTTTTTTTTTTTCCACATCAGCATTAAAAGGAAATGACATTGAATGAAATGCTGTTATTTTGTTATCTGTGGACCTGCTGTCCCCAAATGTTCCTGAATAAAAAGGATAATCTTAGGGGTGTCCTATGTCTGTTTGAAACTAGTTAGGACCTGAAAAGTGAGTGCAGATACATCTCTGCCTCACAGTCTGCACATTTTCTAATGGTGCCATTCTTGTGACAGTCACATACAATGCGTGGGGGTGCGGGGGGTGGTGGTGGAGTAAGGGATGGTTTGTTTTTCCATATCCCTGGCCTCCCCTACACTGGTTTGCGACTTTAAAAATGCATTTGTTATACATTTATATTTGACATTTCTCAAGAACTTTCACTCAAAAATCCATATCAATATCTTAAATATACATGAAGAGTTTGACCAAAAAAAAACTTATTTTCAATGGTAATTTTCATTTTTTTTTCTTTTTGGTACATTATTCCATTTGTTACTCAAACTTATAGAAGTTCTCATGAATATAGATTAGAAAAGATGTACTTTACAGAGGAAGAAATTGAAAACTCAGAGAAAAATGGTTTTCCAAAATAAATGGAGTGCTCCTTGAAATCTGTGTTGTTTTGATTTTGGACTGAAGACACTCCACCAGACGCCATACTAGGCCAGAAATCCCGGAGAAACTGACTCCGCCTGCCAGGAACGGAGATTCCCTCTCCACAGAATACTGCTGTCACCTGTGGAAACATTAACTTTTCTCAAGAATTCCACAATTGGAAGTAATCTCTCCTTTTCCCCTCGGGCTATCTCTTCATGGAGATTTTTGTCTGCTTTCCTGGTGTTTAATTATTGCTCTTCGTGTTTTCCCTAGATTGCAAAGTCAGGAACCAGCGTTTATTTATCTTTTTGTCTTCCACAAAAGCTTTCCAAGAAAGTATTTTTCATATGATAGGGCTACATATGCATTTAATTATTTAATAAAATACATCATTAGATAATGTGTAAGAAAAGAAATTAATGTGAGACGATGGGGAAAATGAACACAGCAAAAACATTAAGGAACTATCAAAAACTGAAGTAACACACACTTCAGTAATCTCTCTAATAAGCTAGACAAAGTATCCAAACTGTAGGAAGTGTGTGGGAATGTAAGTAAAATCATTATAGTAAGAACCAATGAAAGAGTCCTCATTTAAAATGCCAGAGGGAAAATTTACATTAAACTCCTGTAGTGGGTGATGTGTGGTGGGGAATTATAGGGAAGTTGAACAGCTTCATTTGGACTGTGTAAACTACTGAGAAGACAAATATTCCTGCTATGTGTTGATTCCTTGAAAAATTTTGAGTGAGTAGAAAAATGATTCTACATAACTTGCTGAGAATTCTTAGGGCAAAACCGCATTCTAGAACTCCTGTGAAATCCTCCTAACTTAGATACTTTTGATGATGGAAGTTTAGAGTATAATGTGGCATATTGTTATACTTAACGCCTTGTGAATCAGTTTTAAATCAGTCCAGTACCTTGAGAGTAGAAATACTAACTTTCTTGACTCATAAAATAAAAACAGGCAATTCTTCTATCCTTCAGGATATTCCTGTCTAGAGCAAGAAGACAAAGGGGCTGATACTACAGCGGTTGTCACAGTCATACATATTCCTAAGTGTTCTTAATCGTAACCGTATGGTTTATACAAATTACATATGTGAAAATGTTTCTAAACGGTTCCCTCTTCCCCCGATGACTGCCTGATGGTTGAGATACAGCATTACATACTAATCTTGTCTTATTTAAGTCAAGTGAATCAGAAAAATTATCCATGTTTTAAGCAAAGTCAAACATACTCCTAAATGTCTAAAATAATTTCTAGTTTAGCACCATAGATAGTACACAGTATTGATTCAGATTTTGTTACAGAACATGGATTTCGAATAGATTCCCCTGCTGCCAGGGCTCTGAGTGGTTATTATATCTGTTTGGGAAATTTTCAATGAAATCTGGAAATTTAAAAATGTTTTGTGTGGTTATAAAACATACTATCTTCATATGGAAACTTTACGATACACTGTAGTTCAAGTATATTGTACTTTACTATTCATTTGCTGTTGCAAACATCAAAAGTTTAAGAATATTCATCTATTTATTTCAGCCAGATAAATTAGAATACTTTTCGTTCCCTTTTTGCTAATATGCACGTCTCTCTTTTTCTCTCTGAGGTTAGGGGTTTTTTAATCCACTTCATTATTCATATGACATTATTACAATAGTTCTTAAATATTCCAAAAAAGGATATTGATAACATTGAAAAACATTTGGTCACAGGCAGATGTATTTTAGCTAACTCGATACATATGTTGAGAATCCTCAGAGAGGGTCAACATGTGATTCATACCATAAGGCTTTCCCAAATAGATGGTAGAAATTGACATAAAGGTTACCATTTATGTTTTCAAAAGTATTTACCATTTTAAACATTATAGTTGACATGCTATTAATAAAGCATGGGAGAACAAAAGATTTGAAAATGTGTTAGTATTTTGTAACTGTTGAGCACTGACTCACAGCCATGGTATTCACGGTTTGGCATTCATCCATGTCAGTCATTTCAAAAGATGTTTATATTTGCATCGTTTGAGTTCAATGATTTGAATTAATTTTCAATCACTAGCATTGAACAAAAATAGTATAAATTGACTTAAATATAAACTAGTCACACGCAGTGATTTGCATCCACCTATAATTATGCTTTAAATGTTTGATACGGCAGCTCCCTTTGTTATATGATTGACTTTAACCTGCAAAGTGATTAGCATGAAAAACAAAATTTTAAATAAGACATGGAAAAATCAGACACTTGAGACTTTTCAACACTTTCAGAGGAGTATCCCCCAAATAGTGCAGAGGTCTGTTTTTTAAAACATCAGACTACTACACAAACACTAGTCTTTGCTGGAATACCACAAAATGACAGAAAACTCATTACCTAATGAGGCATTTCAGCCCATTCTTGCATAGTTCTTATATTAGAAAGACTTTTTTTTTTTTTGCTTAACTGAAATCACAAAGATATTTTTATGCAGAGGCTATTAAGTTATAAAAATTATGATCACATTACTTCTTGGTATTATTACTCCTCATGCTAGACATAAGGTCAAACAATTACTATAAGTCAGAGCAAAGGAAACCAATGCTATGATTTCTTTACTAATGGACCTGGCGCACTAGGGTGCATAACACATCTCTGGGGGAAAAATGGTCTGCAGCATGTGATAGACTTGGTAGAACCAGCAAGTTACTACTAATAGATCTTCTTGGACAAAATAACAGTATGTAAAGTGCTAAGGCAGAGGGCTGCTCACTTCCTGGAGCTCCTTGCTGGGGAACTCGTCCTCCCGGGAACTGGTGGCGTATGGATCAGGGAATGAAGAGATGGGGAGGTGGCTGTGTGAGTTCACAGCTAGCATTGGTTCTTGCCCACATGTGTTCATTCTGTTTGGCTGTGGCAGATGTTCGTTCTGATTGGCTGTTTTCATAAGGGATTTTTTTGCACCTTATTTGTTCACAAATATTTGGACTATCTTCATAAATATCTTTAGTGTCATAACCTAAGTACACAGAAGAGAATTAAGGAAGTAGATCAAACACGTATTTGGAAGAAGAGAAAGGCTGTAAAGGATTCTCTTTTTCTCTTGCTACATTCATAGACAAATTAACCTTCTCTTTAATTGTCTGTTTTAATAAGAACATATTCTGCTTAGAAAATGTTTTATTGATAGGAGCAGTTATTAAATCAAGACAAAAATGTAAATTATATAATATGAGAAGAATACCATGAATTGTCTTCCTTTTTTTTTTCTTTTTGATGATATGTGGGATTTCTAGGAAGAAAATGTGAAGTTAATTTAATAAGTTTTACTCAGTATTCTATGATCCTTATAATTATTTTAAGCATTTACTTGGTAATAGTATGAGCTTTAACATATTTTATGATAAAATGCTTATTTTACTTTAAAATACGTACAATACTATCATAATTATTATTCTTCAGAGTAAAATGAAGTGACCCTGTAAAAGGTTTATTTTGTGAATGTGCATTTGTAATTATTTCGTTTAGAAAGTTCATTCTAATAAGCAAAGCAGAGAGTTAATGGCTCCCATTTGTAAATAGGTGACATAACTTATTGTAATGCTCAATTATCTCTGGTCCATGAATTGTTCAATTGTGCAAACTCTCTTCTGCCCAAATAAATACTCATTAAGGTGAGCAACTATGCCAAAAATAAAAATTATCTGTATTTTTACTTTTATGTAAATAAAAGTAAAATAAACTCTAGAGAAATAGATGAACAGCCACAATAAAAACTCTGAAATCTAGATATGATTTGAAAAATTAGATGCCAATTAAAGAGCAATAAAGTGGTTTGTTTTTAAAGATGTATAAAATTATCTTGGTGGATACATTCTCTGATTGGAGAATAACAAATGAAACTTCACATTAACCTCCAAATCTTTATTTAAAAAAAAACACGCACCTTGTCTTTCAAGGGTGAAAGATATAAGAATACCACTTAAGTCATAAGTTAGAGTAACAGATAGCACACACGCCTGCCCTGAAAGTTCTTCAAACTCAGTGAAAAAAGGAGAGTTCATGCATCTCATTCAAACTTCAAAGCTACTTTCTCCTTTTTATGTTTAAACCAAAGCTTTCAGGAATGGAGGCCAGGTTTCCCTTACAATTTAAAATTCAAAGAGCACCACTTTGAAATTTAATAGAGCAGTGTTTGCTAAAGTAAACATTTTAGTCACAGTGAGGCAGATGCCCTGTGCATCACAGCCTTTCTGTAGGTATTAAAGGGATGCTTGGAACTACAGGAATGTCTCTTCCCAACAGTCATTCAGAAAGGATATAGATTTCATAGAAAGCAGGGTCCCACTTCTCTAAACAAAATATACCTTTAATGTTAAAGCAATTTCGAGACTTAGAAAATTCTGATGGCATTTTAAAAGTAGTGCTTTGAAAAAAAAAAAAATCAAAGAGGAACACTGAAAATGGGGATCTCACATTCTTGTGAAAGGTTTCTGCTATTACCACCCCCATCCACAAATACACTGGCCTGCAGTAAAGGGGCTCTGAGAAATAGAGAGAGAAGTAGGCTGGGCAAGAATTTATGGTGATCCGCACGTGGTATGAGGAGCCTTTTGTATTATTAAAAAGTGGGTTAGGAACACTGCTCAGTGAAGGCGCTGTTTCTGTTACGATGCATACCAAATCCGATTATGGAGAAAGAACAGTGAAAATTCTTTTCTTATTGACGGCTAAACCAGCTTACTAAACCATGTCATTTTTTTTCCAGTAAGCCTAGATCTGCATGTGTATTAAAAGAACTTTTCTTCATGCTTTCACTACGACATTTTATCAAACATCTTTTTTATTCCTGCTGGGTATTTACTTCTTGTAATTATGTTCTATTTTTCATTCAGATTATATTTAGGTGGATAAATAATTTGCAAATTAACAGTGGAACTTGGAAACCAAGTGATCTAGGAAAAATACATTAGAAAATGTTATTATTTTTATTTAAATATGTTTACATTTCTGGGTCTTTGTATTGGAGTATATATTACATATATTTATGAATTAATAAAATAAGTTAGGAATTATATATATATGCATGTATATATGTATAAAATTTTGATTAGGAAACATTGATTTGGGAATTTGATGTATAAGTTTTCAAATTTTTATTAGCTAATTTACAAAAATATTTTTAGTAGACAGCTTTTTCCATGCAGAATGTAGAATTAATTTTTCTTGTTTTTTATTCTATAGCAAACCAAAATACATTCTTATTTTTGTAAACATACTATATTTAGAAATAAATAATTGGTCTAGTATAAAATCTACATTTTTATCAACAGTCTCCAACAATAGGCATAAGAAGACCCACTACCTAGATGCAAATTCAAGTTTAATGAGAGATTTTTTTTTAGATTTCATAATTATTCATATTAGCTGAATATTCTTAACTTCTCAATACAAATGTACATTGACCTCTAGAACTGTTAAATCCTTTCAATCCATGGTATGTTTTAAAAAATTGTATTTAATGATTCATAGGAACCTGTGCTCAAATGAAATTAAATCTTAAAAAGAAAAAAAAAAAAAGAAAGGAGCCATATTTCTGAACTTGCAAAATGCAAATTCAAATGCATTCTTCTGTTTGTTTTGCTATCAGCTGAATATGTTTTCTCCCCTGGCACAATAATTGTAGCATTGAAGTTTTCTGGCAACGAATGGCTGCTGGGGGTCACCAAATGTCTCTGATTTGCTACAGCGTTTAATCTTCCACAAAAGCTGTTTACTGCTTCATATACGCTGAACGCCAGGAACATTATCCTTTAAATCATGCCTAGCTGCTAATTAATGAATGTATAAATGTCTAACAGCCAAGTCTTTAAACACAGCCATGAACGAGTACAGCAGACATTCTGCACATAACGAAAATAGAGTTCTGATGAACCATAAACTCTGATTTTTCTACATAGCTATTGTCACGCTGCGCATCTAACCAGATTGAAGAGCGTTTGAGAAATTTACTTTAAAGCCATCTGAAACTAAAAATACCCGAGCAGCACTGGAAGGGTTCGGCAGAGCATTCCTGGGTTACAGGGCTACGTTTCTGCCTCTCCTGTGTTTCTCTTGGAAGTCTGCACGTTGCAAGCAAAACAAAAACTCGAGATTCTGAATTTAATGCCCAGATTTGATATTATGTTATTGTGAGACTTTTGTCATCATAATTTATTGAACTTCCTTTTCTAAAAAAAAAAAAAAAAAGGAAATTACTTTCAAAATATTTCATTGAATTTTTCCATGGTCAGACATAATGTGACGTTAACACAATCAATGATCTAACAGAATCACCTAGAAAATATTACTGTGTTTTATGTTTATTGGGCATCACTACTTATTTGTACTGTACTAAATACTTTCACATGATTATTTCATGCATTCCTATAAGCATACCTCATTCTCTAAGGGAGTTATTAGTATCTTTATTTTTCATATTAGAGGTCAATGGATTAGGTATTTGGAAACTTACTTAGGATTTCACAGCAAGCTGAGAGATCAGAACGGGAATCAAAGGGAGCCGCTGACACCACATCTTTATGCCATTAACGACTATATCTCTCTTATCAGTCTTGATTGCATCTGATAGTTGATACATTGGTAAGTTTTCAGATTACAATGACAAAATTACTATGGAAAAAAAAGAAAAAAATTCAAGCAAAGGAAGAAGCACAAGACCACAAGCCAGACGATATAGAATGTCAGAAGAAACTGGCGGAAAGGAAGACTCTAAACTCTTCAAAACAGTGCCAGAAATCGTGATTACCTTCTTATTCTGGGAACTATCTTCAAATTCAGACAACCATAGAACGATAAGCATAACGGACAAAATATAGAGTACCACTCTCTGCTTATTGAAATGTGAACAGAGAACAGATTTGATGATCATTAAACCTTGCCTAAAATTCCGAATACCTTTAACATTTTTATTATTTTTTTCTAAGAACATTATTTTACCTCTCTCAGCCTTCATTTGTTTGTCCTGAAAACCAACGTTATAAAGTGTTTATAGAAATGACATAAGCACTTATTTACTGAATGAATGAAATAAATCAATAATTGAAATGAAAAGTTCTGATTTCGAGTTAGGACTAGCTTTGCCACGGATCAGTGATGTGACTCTAAGAAGCTACTTAAGTGCTATTTCTTTTGTCCACTACACAAAAGCCTTGATAATGTTCATTTTTTCATCACCATAAGTATTGCAAAATACTCCTTAAAAGCTAAAGATATTTACCAATCCTTGTTCCCTGTGTCTTCTCCCCCATGCCATCCTGAGTACCCTCCTACTTTTCTTAGTTACCAGGCACCACAAAACTGACCTCTCACGAAATAATCTATTTTTCTAAAATTAGGTATCTTCCAACCTGATAATAACAATTGTCCCTCCCTTAATATAATGAATGTAAAAATGAGGTACTTCTGGTAATTTATTTTACTCGGGAAAATCAAAACCAGTTTTGAAAAAATCAAATGTACGAAAGCTATGTTAACTAGTGTGATGAAAATGTGTCAAATGATCTATGAACCAAGTGTATGGTGCCCCATGATCATACTAATGTACACAGCTATTTAATAAAAATAAAAAAAAAAGAAAAAAGAAAAAAACTCAAGAGCAAGATTTTTTTTTTTAATTTTTGTAGCCACTTTCCTTCTCTGGGAGGGAGGTCACCACAGTTCACACAGGCCCACCCCCATGCAAAGACTAAGCTCGCAGCATCACTAGGTCAGGGGGAGAGAAAAGGCCCAGAAGGCCCAGAAGGCCACCTCCCCACGGATCCCCGCCAGCTCTCCATCTCTGCTGTGTCTGACCAAGAGGGCGACTCTGACAAGTGACTCTGGGAAGAATCCAGACCCAAAGAAGCGATGACAATGGTATTTCAGCTATCACAGTGTCTGCACTGGCGTGTGTGTGCACATATGTGTACATGTTGCGAATTTGTATTATGCCAAAGTAGGCTTCGCAACATCAGCACCAGCCCGTGTGGCTATAAAACCGTGTTTTTTAAGATATATACAGGCAATTCATTATGTAGTTTTTAATTTGAATTAACAATGTTTAAATTTGAGTAAGAACTTTAAAGGTGTTTTTTTTTAATTCCTAAATCTCTACCTCTGTGAAATCAACTGTTTAAGCTCCCACATAGCAGTGAAAAGCCGCAATATTTTCTCTACCTGGTTTATTTCACTTGATGCAATTACTCCCAGTTTTCGCCATGTTCCTGCAAATGACATGTTCATATTCTTTTTTATGGATAAGTAGTATCTCACAGTGTTTATATGTACAGCAGAATCTTTATCCATTCAACCCCTGATTACAAAAAAGGTCACACACTGTACGACTGCATTTCTGTCACATGCTGGAAAAGGCAAAACTATAAGCATGAAGATCAAGTCAACTGCAAAGATGCTCAGAGGAGAAAGGAATTTTCTATATCTTCCTTGTATCATGATACATGATACAAACATTTGCCAAAATGTATAAAATTGTTCACCTAAAGAAAGATGAGTTTTACTGTGTATGAATTACATTGCAATAAGCTTGACTTTAAAAATACCAAACAAAAACTCGGTCAACCCATTTACCTTCCTAATACAAGAATCTTAGGATAAAGGCACCTTACTAATCAACAAGGATGGGAAATGTTTTACTTTATTTGAATGAACAAATCCAAGAAAAATGTATTAATCCTCAGTTAACTTTTGTCTCTCTACAATTAGAGTTTTTTCCAGTTCTTATTTCTGAAGCAACTCTAAGATGAACCTTCCCCTGTTCTATAATACTATTTCACACATTTGAAAACAGATGCCACTCTCCATTTAATCTTATTTCCAAGCAGTCCCTTCAACAACTGGTTAGGTAACCATTTCCAACCAAAATCACATTTTCCTAATACTTGAAGTACAGTCCTAGTTTGTAAATATCCCTGCATGGTGGGACAAACTCAACATAGCATTTGGTATTTGGACTCAACAGTGCATCTTACCGAGGGACCCTTATATCCTGTGTTGGGCACACCAGACCTTTATGAGTGCAGATTAAAACTGTTTTCACTTCATTAACGGTCAAATAACACTTAAGTTATATTGTCTTTGTTATTAGGTAAAACCTCAATGAACAGTTATTTGATATGTCTCGCACATCTAGATTTTGTGCAACTGATTTTTTAAGTATAAATGTAGTACTATGTGGTATCCATACAAATTTTATTCTAGCACTTCAACGAGCTGAGATACATTTGAATCTTGGTCTGTCATCTGTTGAATAAGTTAAGTGTCATCTGCAAATCTGATGAAATAACAAAAAAATTCAGTTGTTGTTTATGCCTTTTATTTTTGCATAGTGCTTTCCTTTCGAAATTCAATCCTCAGGGGACATAGAATACATTAAGTTAAATACATCAATAGATATTAAATAATTACATTAAACTAAAAGTAGTCATATATGCAAAGCAGTGGCTAAAAGTCTAGCAATTATTAAAATAAAAACATGAACAAATTTCTATAGAATGACCAAGTAGGGAATAACTAATTAAATTGAACTAAATGAGAAGTGGGTGTTCACAGAAAAGGTTCTGGAAGAATGAGCAGGCACACGTGTGGAACAAAAAGGGAAGGAAGTAATTTCCAGCTAGAGAAAGCCAATTAGAGGGAAAATGTCATGGCAAATTACTTTGGGTAGAAATTTTAGGTTACTATCCACAAACCTTCGCTTTGTCACCTAGCCATCTATTTTGAAACTACAGATACCTGGGTTCTATTCAGATGTCTAAACTAGTAGCTCTGGATGAGACCAAAGAAACTCAACTTGTATCCAATACCCTGGGTGACTATTATTCATGTAAATATTTGCAGATCACTGTTTTATGGTAAAGAAACTGTTCAGTATCACTGTCCCACGAGGACGTAGACATGCAGCTGGTAAGTTCATAGTCTGACGGTGGAGGGTCTCCTGCCATCCTGAAGAATTTGGACTTTGGGGAAGGGCAATTGCTGAAAATTGCTATAAGGCAGTAATTTATAGTGGCTAAATTCATATTTAAGAAAATAAATATGATGGTACATTGAGAAATGTAATGACTTTAAATAAACAACAAAAAAATATGATGTCTTTTCAAAATGCTAAAAGCATTTCCAAGTTACAAAAGCTTAATCTACATCAGGGACCAAGAGACTGATGAGGAAGAGTGATGAAAAAGTTGATTAGGATCAATGAGCATTACCAATTTAAGTATTAGATAACCTGACGATCAATGGGTGTGGATTTGAGGGCAGGGTGATAAAGATGATCTCACAATGACTTCAAAGTTTCTATATATGATGCTGATAACTATCAAAATGTTTGGTATTAAAAATTAGAAGCAGGTCTGTCAGATAACGAAACATAAAAACACAAGAAGTGCCCCTATTCAAGAAGCAAGAAGGAGAAAAGCCAAAAAGGAAAGAGTGAGGTTACAGAAGGAGGAAGAAAACCAAAATAATGCAGCATCAAGATAATGCAGGAGAACTTCAAGGAGAGACCATTGAACCAGGACAGATGCCTTGTGCAGGTCGACGGGAATGATTATTAAGGGAAGACCATGTCTCTTGGCAATTAGGACATTGTTGACCCCCGTGGGGCAGTTTTCTAAATTATTTTCGATGGGACTCTAGCGCTGTAAGACACTTTAATAAAAATAAATTTTGTGGCTAAAAAAACAAACAAACAGAAAATTAGTTCCATTTTTGTATTATTCAATGCTAAAAATCTTAGGTTTATTTATGAAAAGATATTTAGCAATCAATTTGGAAGATGACTTTGAACTTTAGGAGATGTTTCAGAACTGGAGAACTAGATTAGGGGCCCATGATCAGATGTTAGTTAAATAAATGACAACAGAACAGGGGTAAGGAAACTGTGGTCCTCTAGGTACTTAAGTGTGGCCTTTTGATTGAATACAAATTTTACAGAATAAATCCTTTTTATTTTTATTAATACTTTTGCTTGTTTTTATATTTTTGTTTTATTTTTAATATGAAAATATTAAAAATACCAAAGAATAAAGTATGTTAGAATAAAATAATCATTCCATATTGACTGTCGAGATTAGAACATTAGTAAGTTATGAAGGATAAATTAATAGCTTCTACACTCTTTTAATTCTAACTTCCCCTGCTTGACTGGTGACATTGCCACATAAGGCTGGTTGGTTACAGTTTTAGGGAGTCAAGTCCGCCCGTCTGCTGTTAGCTTGTGACAATGGTGCACTGTATTTCTGTTTGAAGTGGAATTTGTGCATAGTTGAACAGCTGGAAAGGACTTTTTAATTCTGTCTGCTTAACAACCTATGATGTCAAAGAAGACCAAGAGAATGCTAATCGAAGAAAGTGGATTTTTTAATGAAGATTGGAAATTATAATATTACCTTGTTTCTGCTAAAAATAAGATGATTATCTTGCTTTGTGACACTGCAGTATCTACATTAAAGAAATTCAGTGCTCGTCAGCATTATAACACTCATATAGACCACAAATATTTTTATGATATTTTTCCTTATTAATAACTTTTATTAGTCAAATATAGGAACAATAATATTTTCCATATATCTACTTAAAAGAAACCATTACAATCAATTTATTTATTTTTATTTTATTTATTTATTTTTTTATTTCAGATTAATATACGGGTACATAAGATTAGGTTACATTGTTTGTGTTGTAGTAACATTGTTACATTGTAGTAACATCTGAGTTGGAGCTGATTTCTTCACCTGGAGTGTGTCATAGCCCTATATTATGCCCATTAGTTGGGAGCTTACAGAGCTCCCACCCCCCCTTCAATTCAATTGCATTTTTCTCTCTAGTGGGCCTATAGTTGTTCACCTACTAGTTTACAATTAGTATTAGTACATGGAATGCTTGCTTTTCCATTCTTGAGTTGAAAAATATTCTCCACCTAGGTAAATACAAAAGATGTAAAATAATCCATATTTTTTTAATGCCTGAATAGTATTCCATGGTATACATGCATCACAGTTTATTAATCCATTTATGGGTTGATGGGCATTTTTGTTGCCACATTTTTGTGATTGTGAATTGAGCTACTATAAACATTCAAGTACAAATGTCCTTATAATAAAACATTTTTTTTTTTTTTCATCTGAGTAGTCAGTAATGGGATGGTGGGATCAAATGAAAGGTCTACTTTTAGCTTTTTAAGGATTCTCCAGATTTCTTTCCAAAAAGGCTGTATTATTTTGCAATCCCACTGACAGTGTATGATAAGTGTTCCCTTCTCTTTGCACCCTCATCAGCATCTGCATCTTTGTGATGTGGGCTACTGTCGCTGGCTTTAGGTAATATCTTAAGGTGGCTCTGATTTGCATTTTTGTCATGATGAGGGACAATGAGCATTTTTCATGTATTCAAATGCTTTCCAACAAAATATAGACACAAAAATCTCATTAAAAATTTAGTTAACTTTAAAATTAACAGTTTTTATTTTTGAAATTATTAAGTAAATAGTAGTCAGATTTTTATAAACAATGTACATTTTAAAATATATGTAATTGAAGTTTCTTGAATGTGGTGTTATTTGATTACAGCTAAATTAATGCACCCTTCTGGCATGAAAAATTTCCCCACCTCTGAATTAGAACCATAAAGTTTATCCAGAAATCATAAAACAGGTGAAAAGGAAGAAGAAAATGGTTGGTACGTAGCTGAAGCCAATGTTGAGAAACAAGGCCAAGAAGAAAGTACGTAGGCAGGAGCCTGAGAGGAAGCAACTCAAAGACACAGAAAAAAACACAAATAGCCAGAGCAATGAAAGCCAAAGACAGGAAGTGTTATAGAAAAGATTATGCCCAAGTGGGTCTCTTAACCGATAATAGGATAAAAACTGAAAAGAAGCAAACAGATTTAGTAAGAAGATCATTGATTCTGGAATAAGCCAAGAACAATATTTTAAAACATATTTTTAATTAATTAATTAATTAATTAATTAATTTCGAGAACGAGTCTCACTCTGTCACGCTAGGTAGAGTGCTGTGGTATTGTAGCTCACAGCAACCTCAAATTTGGGGGCTCAAGCAATCCTCTTGCCTCAGCCTCTCAAGTAGCTGGGACTACAGGTAAGTGCCACCACTCCTGGCCTAAAGAATTTGGCCTAAAGAATTTGGCTGGGAGTGGTGGCACATGTTTTCAAAGAATTTTTGTTTTTAAAGAATTTTTACATAAATAGTATTATAAGTTAATAAAAATGACATTTATGTTAAAAAGTAATTTATTTAAAAAATAGTTCTATTTAAAATAGAACTATTTAAAAAATAGTTCTCCAATATTTAGTTAATAATTTAATCTAAAATAGTAATTTTTAAAGCTGACATCTTAAGGATTTAAAATTTTATTTCTGGAATGAATCAATAGCATCATCACTTCATAAATGTATCATCAATAGTAGCAGAATTTATGTTGTGAGCTTTAGGTGAGGTCTTACGGTCTTTGTTCAAACAGGTGGGGTATGGAAAACGATTGCTTTTCCCAACCTTTAAGTAACATTTTCATTGCTTTCCAGTTCCCTAAAATATAAAACAGAATTGAAAATATGTTATTTGCAATTATGTACTGTGACAAAATTAGGACTATTTACCAATTCTTTCCTTCTTTTTATGCAAGCACTTTCCCACTCCCTTTGAAGTTTCAGATGGTTGTGTAATTGACTACAGCCAAAGTTCATGGAATGCTATGTTTCATTTGCAAGAAGAAATCTTTAAAAGCTCACATACTACTCACCATACCCTTTCCCTATTATAACATCCAGTAATGCTTCCGATATTGGACACATCATCAAAGTATCCCAACAGTTGCAGGGGTTGGGAAGAGTCCCAAGGCAAGCCACGATGGACATGTGTCCACATAAACTTTTATTATTTTATGCTACATTGCTTTTGGAGTTATTCTTTATCTTAGCATAAACTAGCTGATTTCAGTACAGAAATCTTTGCATGATGAATACTTTGGTGAAAAAGTTCCTTTTACCTAATATATGAGGGGCTCCTACTCTGAGGGATTCTTCATGGTTCGCCAGAGATCAGACATGGTATGAAGATAGAGCTTTGTGAAAAGATACGAGTCATCCCAGAAATTCTCTGGCTGTGCACGAAATAGGTAAGAGGAGCACACTACTTATTGGTGGAGAGCGCACTATTTGTCAGTTGCAAACTGAGGTGGGTTTCCCTAGAAAGGACGTTATTCGGACTTGTATGCATGTTAGACTAACCCTCAGAGAGTCAATCCATGTACTAAAGTTTGCTTTCCTCTCTTCCCAGAATTTCCGTGGCATCAGTGTGAAGACCAGGCCAGAGACACATTCAGCCGCGTTTTCCGCGGTGGAAACCCTGCGCTGTGCCTGCCGCGCTCTGGGATGCCTTCCTTACCCGGGCGCACGCGGCTTCCTGATTGGACACCTCGGGCCAAGACTGAGGTGTCTGTACATTTCAGAGCCACGTGTAAGTCGCCCCAGAGGTGTGGGGCTTTGAGTTGTTTTTCCATCGCGATAATATGTATGTACTAACTGTTGTTCCGCTGCCTCATTTCCCTTAACTGGGTATAACACTGTTGGAGTCCTGACTTTCTGAGTTGAGGAGTTAGCGCACCGAAGCGGCCTGGCCCGTCAGCTCTGGGTATGAAATATTGCTGCCGCCCTGTTTTTGTTCATTACTTCCGTTTCTGCTGTAATTTGGTCCATTGAGTTTCTTGCCCTCCGTTTGCTGTATGTTTGCTTACTTCTAAAACTCCACAGTTGAAAAAAAAATTCTGTTAATTTCTGGTTTCCAGGTGTTTCCTGGCCTCAGACCATGTTCTTCTTGCCTTATTCCTGATGTCTTTAGAACCGACTTTAAGCTCACCTCCGGGCTAGGTTCTGAGACCTGAGTTGAGTAACACAGAAAGCGTAGTGAGAGATAGACAGGGCAAAGAGGGTTGCATGGGGTGGGGTCAGATTGGCACGTGGTGTTATAATAATTATGTCCACTGTTCTGAGTGACCAAGGTCCAGGATGGCATCTGAGCTGAAGGGGAGTCTTGGTAGATGTGGTAAGTACGTGGCTTGGTTAATCAATGTTTTGCATTAAAAATATACAGAGTTTGCCCCCCAAACATATACACATTTTAAGAAAGGAAAAAAAATGTATTAAAATTGTAATAATAAATACCAATAACAAAAGATGAATATAAGTCACTGTGAGCACCTCTTGCAATTGCAGAAGTTAAATATGACTTGAGCATTACAATTTAATGCAGCTTTTTTTTTTTTCTTGTCTTAAAACGTGTTTACATGTTTTGGCACTCTCTATGTATTACATGAAATCATAAGCCTGGCAAATGTCAAGGTACAACGATTTCATAATTGCTGTTAACCACATGCAGAAGAAAACAAAATTTGGGATTATGAGTACGAAAAATTAGTTTGGACAAATTGATTTATTATCTAAATATCTATCATCTCTTTCTCTCTCATTTTCCATCCTTCCAGAAACATACTAGCTGCCACTCACATAAAAGAACATAAATTATTGAATTTGCATTTGTGAGATTTTTCTTAAGTCTCTACAAAAAATAATTCTGAGTGACAAACAAGACTCCCATTGTATTACAGGGTTGTAAATTGTGAATGGGTTTTAGACTTGATGTAAAAGAGAAAGGACATTTTTTAATGGATTAATTTTATAAAAACATACAAAGTAAGTATGTACCAAATCACTACTTTCAATAATAGCATTCTTTAATATTAGATAAAATCTCGAACTCTGACTTCAACAGTAGAGTAAATATAATGGGGGAAAATTAGGTGAGGTCATATTCATGGATACACATGAATATGTGTATCTGTATCAGAGACAAATGAGTCCATTTCATCACGCACAAATGAACTGCATGCCAATATACTTGTTAGAGAAATAAATCCTCAGACACAGATGACTTTAATTTGCTAAATTTACTGTATTTGCTTATATTTTAGAGTACAAAGACTTGATGAAATCCTGCCAAAGTTTTCCATTTTCACTGCTCTTTCTCACAGTAAAAAATAATCACTAATGTTTCAGATTTTGTAAATTTTAAATGCTCACTCAAATAAAATGCCAATAAACTTGCTCAGTTTAATCTTCTGTTACTTGAAAAATAGCAAGATGTATTTTCTATTTCTCTGTGATTAATATAATATCAGAAACATCATCAATCTTTTCTTCTTTCTAGTATCTGATATCAGAAAAAGATAAAGCTACAGAGCAACATTGCAGCCTTTAAAATCATTTTGCCTGTTTGTTCTGGTTTTCGTTTATTTTATGCAATTAAATCATAGATGATTTATTATTAAAGAAAAGTAGACATGTCAGTTATTTTCTATCTGGGTTCACCTCTGTTTTGTATTTTTGTGTAATGAGAGTGATCATTTCTTTCTCCTTGTTCTTCCTTATTTTAAAAACTCTTACTGTGATTAAGAATTCCATTGAATCTACCTTTTGAATATTTGATAGGTTTGGGATTCTTAACAGCAGAACACATAAATTTAAAGCCTGATTTTTCTTAAAGGTATGCTCTGCTAAGAGAAAAAAAAAAAAAACATTCAGGCGTTGGGTACATGCTATTAATCTTTCCCATAACCGAAACTGCCTTTGAACAAAATCTCACTTTCTCAAAATACTTCTTCGTTTCTCAGAGATAAGTCATTCCACAACCTCTGTATATTTTAAAGAAGGAGAGTTACTGTGTAATGATTTGTTAATATTATTTGCCTTTGTGGGTAAGCTTTTGGGTTTATCCTGACACTTCACACTTATCCTCCTTTTCTTCCCATTTGCTTGCAATGTCTTCAAGGGCAAAGCTTATTTTTTCATCATCACTTTGTTTACTATAGGCATTTAAAAATAAATTTATACCATTAACACAGATGAGGAAGAACAGACGTGAGAGGCTTTCGGGGCATGAGCACATACAGGTGTGTGTGTGTGTTTGTGTGCGTATACTCTGTGTGTGGTGGTTTTTTGTTGAGCAGAGAAGAATGTTAGAAAATGGATTTTGAGGAGAGGATGAGAATATGTGTGGAAATTCACATTTGACTTTGAAATGTTCCTTCCTAAAATAGAAAGTAAGGCCATCTACTGAGATTTCTGAGAGTGTGAATGGGAAATAGACAGAAGTGAATTAAGCATTTGGACAGAGAGAGGTCTAGTAGTAGGTCAGTTGAATTAGGCTATCAGGGAATCAGAAAAAAACCAATTAGACCCAAGTCTGTACCAGTTCAGGGAGTTCAGTGCTTTGCCTGAGCACATGAAGAAAATCTACCAATTTGTAAATAATTTTTTTTTTTTTTTTAGTCTAAATCAGATGCTCTGAACTTTTGGAAGTCTTAACAAAGATTAGTTTGGTAGATACAAAGCCGTGGAGGAGATGATAAGAATTTATGCAACACATAAAATATTAGTGATAATACTCCTCACTTGTGGGGTGTCTTCTCCACGCCAGGCACAATGGTCCCTTTACAGGTGTGTCTCTAATATTCTTAACCTTGGAATGATGATTATCTCCATTGTACAGGTAAGGTAAATAAATTCAAAGAGGGCAAATAACTATGATACAGCTGTGATAATTATTAGCATTTAGATCTATCCTAAACAATCTATTCCTTTGACAATAGCCCCAGGCTGAAAACAACAAGCAGTTTAAATCTCCTTTTAATCACTGTTGCTAGTTGACTTCCTGGGATTACTGAAACCATATTAATTTACAACATTCCTCCCATTAGTTCATTTATGTATTTTTAAATCCTGTGTCAATTTTAGGTTTATTATGTAATATAAATCAAATTCTACTAATTCAGTTACTTTATTACCTGCCAAATTACATTTTATAGAACAGATAATAATGTCCCAGAAGTCAGAAGGCCTAGAAATGGACAAAGGATTATCACCTATGGCAGATGAAAAATGTTTCTCAACAGCCTTCTTCCCTTGGCAAGATAATCTTGACATTTTAGCTGTATAAAGAGCCACTCAAAATTTACTCCTTTAGAGCTAGTAGGACCATGAGAAGTTAGTGGGAGGAGGGGAAATATGGTAAGTGCAGCTTCTAAGTTGTGCTCTTTCAAGAAAATGGCTGGCCTTCCTTCCAGCTCACGTGTCCTGCTATCAGGAATGGACCACACAGACCTAGATAATGCCTTGGCAATGTCAGTGCAGTAAGAACATCTTGTACTGTTAAAAACAGAATTGCTTGGAGTAAAAGGCAGTCATATTAGAAATTTTGCATAAATTTGGAAGTATGCAGATCTACTGGTAGCCATGGAAGTGAGTTATGGAAAGGTGGAGGCATCTGGAGCTGAGCATATAAAGAAATCGTGAAGTGAAAGTTCTGGACAGACACAACATCACACAGAATAATTGGTAGATTTAGAATGAAGTGTGAACCAAATTTTAAAATGTTAAGAGCAGTGAGACAAAATTATTGAGGCTGGCAATATGGAAGGGCAGAAAATTACTTGGCTAAGAGAAAGTAAGCATCTCTTATGAGCAGGGGTTTCTACTAAAGACTGGATGTTTAAAGATTTGGAAGTGGGAGTGAAGAAAAAAATATAACCATTCCTATCTTCCAATATTCTCAAATATACCCTGTGGAAAATAATTTTCTCTTCTGGATGAAACAAGAGGTCAATTTGTACCAAGAGTAATCTAGTGCACCGTTGTTCAGGATGTGATATGATGTAATAGCAAAAGATGCAAAGGAGAGAGAGAATATGAATAAAGAGTGGAGTGCTTAGAATTATGGAATTATGTCTTGCTGGGCTGAAAGCAGATGGCTCTGAGAAAACTTGAGGATGAGCATTTCTGAAAGACTAAATTTTGTTATTTGAAGATTTGTACCTGAAACTAGAGATTAAAGAAATCATCCATTTCTTTTCCCTTATTGTGTAAGTTTTCTTTTTTCTTTTTTAAATTAAATCATAAAGAGGTAGATCATGTATACATTAATGCATTTATGGGGTACGATGTGCTGATTTCATATACAATTTGGAATGCTTACATCATACTGGTTAATGTATCCCTCATCTCATTTACTTAGTTATTGTGGTAAGACATTTATGCTCTATACTTGTTTTCTGTTGTTGTGTAACAAATTACCACAACCCTAGCCCCTTGAAACATGAATTTTGGATGTCAACATTTGTATGGGTCAGGTGACTGCATGGGGGAACTGTGCCCTCTGCTCAGGGTCCTACCTGTATGAAATTAAGGTTTTGCTCTGGGCTACAATTTCTTCTGAGGCTGGGGATACTTTTCTAAAATTTAGTAGAATCAAGTTCCTCGAGGTTTTATGACTAAGTTCCCTGTTACCTTGCAGGGTTTCAAGCTGGGGCTATTAGTTACAAGTGCTTCCCCTCAGATAATAGGTCACCAGCCACTTCTTTAAATTCAGTAAGAGAATCTCCCTGTAGTCAGCTCCAGTGCAATTTTATCTAATACAATGTAATTGATACCTGAGATTTTGGGTTCTTGGTCTCAGCGATTAGAAGAATCAATCTGCGGACCACAGATAAGTAGTAAGACAGGATTTATTTACAGAAACAAAGAATACAAAAACCACCAAAGCTCCTGGCAGAGAGAACCTGGGTTGGAGAACAAGCTCTCTCTGTCTCGGAGCTCTGCTCAGGGGTATATATAGTCACAAGGGGGATTATTTTGCGGCACTCAATGGTTACATCTAGTCTTCCATTTATCAGCAGGGGGCTGAATTCTCAGGCCTTGGAAACTTACATGAAATTGACCTTCCCTAGAAAAGGGAAACTGGACCCTCTAGCTACTGGAGCCTCCTAGGGCCCTCCTGCCTACCTTCCAGCCTGCTGCTTCCTCTGCCCGCTGCCCACACCAACACCGCCAGGGCTAAGGCAGCAGGTCCTGGGGCCAGGTCCTGGCACCAGCTGTCCTGTATCACGTTAATGGCTATCACACATTACATTTGTCTTATGAGGTAGTTTAATCAGAGGAGCAATATGCTCTTATACACAGGTTATGGACAGTCCAGGAAAGGAAAGGTACAGGGTGTGTATACTTAGGGGACAGAGTTTTGAGGATGATCTTAGAATTCTGCCACACAGATTAGGGAGGTGCTCATAAACTCTGTTCCCAGAGACTATGGCAACAACTTCCCATTGCCTGTGTTCTTCCTCCAGATAGTATTTCCCTTAGAGAAGGGGGTGTATTTCTCCCCTTGTTGAAGCCGAGAAGAACTGTGGACACAGACACAGCCTTAGCAGAGCTCCCTCCTCTCCCACCTCACAGTGACACCAAACTCCATTCAAGTGAGTTAGGCTGTTTGGGGGCCCGCCAGTATAAAAAGAATTAAAGGCCAATGTAGACAATTATTTAAAAATAATAAATACTTAATATTTAAGCCAATTGCTGTTGTTGGTTTGGGTGCTTTGATACATGCCAGAAGTAACTAAGACTCGGACACGAAGAGATAAAGATTGGGTACACATAGTAAAAGGCATAAGGGGAGGGTGGCTCTGATAAGGCAAAAAGGTGACAATGAATATGCGTTGTGAGTAACAAGGGTGATTATCTGATTTTAGTGTGTAAATCTGGGCATGTTTGAGTGAGGAAAGAATCAAAATGAATATGATGGTCAGGACGACCAGCAGCAAGTGTGTTAAAGGAAGGGGAAGAGGCCTAGTCAGAATGCCTGGTTTCACTGTCTAGAATGAAAGTTAGTAAGAAATACTTGCAGTAGTTCTCAACCTTGCTAGTGCTGCTACCCTTTAATACAGTCCAAAGGGGTCGCCACCCACAGGTTACACGGCTGCAAGAGCAGCTACAGTGTACACACGCTGAGGAAGAAAAACTGCTGCTAAAGAGGCTGTCGCTAAGCTCTGGCTGGGTTTGGGAAGTCTTCTGAGGCTGCCAAGGTGAGATTATAACTAGAAACCATAGAAAAACCTACTTTTTTTTTCTCTAGGACAACGGAATATCTCAAAGTAGACCCCAAAGGACCACTTAGTGGCCAAACTGCCTTGCATTCTCTCTTCACTAATAGACACGCACAGTGCTGAGCTTACTTTATGAAATTAAGTATTTTTATATTTTTGACTCGTGATTATTTATAACTTTAGTAAAATAAGATTATATATCAGAGTGAAAAGTAATGGTCTGGATTTGACCCCAGTGAAAGTAAATGATACCTATGAATGCGTACGTATATTAAAGATTTCAGGGCATGTAGGTAGAAATGGAACCTAAGTGGTTTTCAGAGATTTTTTAAATAATTGATAAGATTTGTTATATGTGTGTTTGAATAACACTTTATTCTAAATATTTTTCCTTTCAGCTAGTGTCCATAAATATCAGAAACTTCAGATTTTTTAAAACTTCTTAGACCTTCTAATTATCAGAAGAATTATAGATTCAGTTGGCCCCTTAAGCTTGATGAGAGTAGTCTGGCTAAATTATGTGAGTAAAATATTACAGAAGGTTGTAGTCTAAAGGATAAGGTTTCAGATCAGGTCTTTTACTCTGCTGTCACTTTCTACAGACATTTAAAATGTAGACACACAAGTCCTATTGTTTAGCAAGTTTAATATTCAAATTGATGAAGATCTAATGTCTTGGCATTGAATTTCACTGACTTTCTTGATTGCTACGAACTTTATAATTGTTGTATTTCATCAGCGCCTGCTAAGGTCACTATGAACCTTGACATCTATGGGAAGTGTTCCAGTTTGAAATCTTAAATCTTAAATTCCACTAATCTTCTGTCTACCACTTCTTGTCTTTCTAAGGTTTTCCATTCTTGTTACTTTCAAAATTTACTCTTCTACTTCATTAAAACTTCCAGCCTCTTGACCTTCCTTTTCCACTCATTAAATAACCTTGTTTTACTTTTTTTCCTTTTTAATGCATTTCAGAGATTCCTTTTTTCTTCCAACTCTATTGCTTTTGCCCCATTCTCAACCCATCCTCAACATTAGATAAATTTAACATTTTTATTGATTCTCTTCTGTAGTATACTTTCAAGTGAAAATAGCAACATATAGTATTCTTGCAACTTAGCCATAAACTGAATGACCTCAGCCCCCAGCAACCTAGACTCTATATGTCACTCAGAAAACTACTCAACCATGGCTACTTAAAATTTTTGCTTTTCTCCGTAAGCCTCACACTTTAATATAGGCCCTGATTCACTTCAGATAAACTAGTTGCTTACTTCACAAAGAAAACAGAATGTACCAGGAATAAGTTCTTCTTTACAGTTTTAAACATACACACATACATGCACTCTGTTAAATATTTATTGAGGTTGATACCAAAACCATAACGATCACCTATTCTTTGGAATGTTTTATTCCATCTTAAGGAGTGAAACCTAAAAGCACTGAATGTCTGGCATTTTAAGTGGATAACTGGTCTAAACTGGTGCTATCTGATTTTGTCTGCTTAGAATTTATAAGTGGTATGGCAATTTAGTCCGTGTAGGTATTTGAAATTATACTAAATGAATTCAGATGATGAAGGGAAGCTTTATTCTTCCTGCAGCCTAAGGAACAGAGAAAGTGGATTTCCAGTGCTGCATGCAGAGAAAATCAGGGACATAGATAAATTTGTGCTTTGTATTTTTCCAATTTTTGTTAAGTATGTGCTTGATAAGCATAGGTTATGCTTTTGCCAATGGATTTCTGACTTATTTTTATAGAAATTTAGTCCATTACTTGGCTAAACTAGCTGAAATTAATCTTTATCACATGAAGTAAAATTTCTTCTTCTTCTTCTTTTTTTTTTTTTGCAGTTTTTGGCCAGGGCTGGGTTTGAACCCCCCACCTCTGGTATATGGGGCCAGCGCCCTACCCTTTTGAGCCACAGGTGCTGCCCACCAAAAGTTCTTATTTTTTATTTTTTGAGACTGAGTCTCACTATTTTACCCTTGGTAAAGTGCCGTAGTGTCACAGCTCACAGCAACAACAAACTTTTGGGCTTAAGTGATTCTCTTGCCTCAGCCCCACAAGTAGCTGGGACTACAGGCACCCACCATAATGCCTAGGTATTTTTGGTTGCAGTTGTCATTGTTCTTTAGCAAGCCCCGGGCTGGGTTTGAACCCACCAACCTTGGTGTATGTGGCTGGCACCCTATTCACTGAGCTACGGGCACCGAGCCCAAATAAAAGTTCTTAAATAAGACACGTGTACCTGTCTAAAAAACTAACCTTTGCATATGTACCATTGTGAGAGCTTTGGCATGTAATGTTTATATATTTAAGTCATTTTTCAGATTTTCACATTTACTGATGATACTTCTTCTACCTCCAGTTTTTAAGTAGATATATGGATGGTTCAATTAATTAATCAAAATTTAACTCTGAGGAATACCATGAAAGTGTCCTTCAAAATGCTCTTCTGACACTTGCATAGAGACAGTTTTAAAGTGATGCTCCACATCCTACCAATGGAAAAAAAAACAAATCAATCTCAATTGCCAATATCTTGGCATAAAACATTATTTCCTAATCATCGTATTCATATATGGTTATTATTTATAATATAATTATATTTTCATCATATAACAAGGAGGTATTTTATTCAATGCTTCTCTTTAGCTGGATTTTAGGAACTCTTTATAATTTTGTATTATATAGTGTTTCTCTTTTATAATCTTTTCTGAGTATCTTAACATTTATAATATTTTAATAATTTATCGATTTTAGTTTGTATGTAAGCATTTATGCAACTGAGATTTTTCTTCTGTACTTAGGAAAACTTCCAGCTCTTAATCATAAAGGAATTTTTATTTTTCAAATAGTTTTTTAAATTATCTGCCATTAGATATAGAAATAACATGTTTGGGCCATTTTTAATGAATGATGTAATTAAGTGATCAATTTTAGCAATATATTTCCAAATTATTTCAGTGCTGTTTATAAATTGGATTGCCCTTTTATCACTGACTTGAAAGGCCACTGATATCATGAATTAGATGATTATATGTAACAGAATATGTTTCTTGATCTTATTTTGTTCTCTTCTAAGTCTTATAGAATTGTTTTAAATACTATTGAAGTTTAGTTTGGGCAGCTAGTAGTATTTTTCACTTATTTTTTTCAAAAGTCTGTTGATCTTCATTGAGCACTTTATCTTCAAAAACACAACAGCTTATTTTAACTGGTACTGAATTTTAATAATATATTTGAACATTAGGCTCTTTGGCATATAAACACCCTAAGTATTCACATCGTCTAATTGTTTTTTTCTTTTGCTATATATAGAAACCATTTTATTCCAAATAATACATTCTCACTTAAATTTTATTTTGTATGATCTTATTATGGGTATTTCAGGCTTCTTTATATTATCTAACTGTACCTACCTCTTCTTTATAACTTAAAGTGTTTGTAGATTTTGCTTTGCTAACTATCTGAAAATATTTTCTTTCATTGAAAAGTTTTGATTTTCCATTTGCATTTATTATTATTATTGATACAGTTAACTTAGTTTTATCCATTATATTTTGTATAAATGTGCTTTCAGAATGATTTTGTTTGTTTTTGCCATGAGTTTCGGTGATGTGCTTGGTCCCAAAATTATTTTGGTAATTTTTTTATTAAGACATTTTCCTAAATTTAGGTATTATATTTCAGACCCTGATGTTTATAAGATAAAATTAATTCACAAGGAAATTTCTCCCCTCATCTCCATCTGCCCCCTGATAATTAGATACATGTAAGAAAACTTGCTATTGTTTGGTAAATATAAACTAACTTTAACCTGTCACTTTCCCCATGTACAGTCCTGTCGGGTATAGCTTTAAGTATAAGGCCTGAATTCCATCTTCCACATTATTCCATACAAAGGCTTCATTCCTTTTCTCCTGTGTGAATTACATCTATTCAATCTCCAAATTGCTAAGATAAACACTCTTTTATGCCCCCAAGAACCTAAAAATTACCACTTTTAAATTTTTTTGTAGTAAGATAGATTTAAGTTGTTATGGTCTGTCATTTCCAGAATTGGAAGGCTTTTGTTTTGTAAAAACTTTTTTTTTTTTTTTTTGCAGTTTTTGGCCAGGGCTGGGTTTGAACCGGCAACCTCCGGCATATGGGGTTGGGGCCCTAATCTCTTGAGCCAAACTTTTTAAAGACAGGTGGCACCTCTGGCTCAAGGAGTAGAGTGCCGTCCCCATATACCAAGGGTGGTGTGTTCAAGCCCGGCCCCAGACAAAATTGCAAAAAAAAAAAAAAAAAAACTTTTTAAAGATAAAAGATACATACTAAATAATACTTAAATTGTCTCCTGAATGAATGAAACTATTTTTATGTAATATAAATACCTTATTGCTTTAATTCAATTATCAAGTCCCTGATTCTGTGGTACAATATTGTTCATAACTGATCAAAAACTGTTCTCTCTAGTAGAAAAATATTTGAAATAACTGTATT
Organism: Nycticebus coucang; assembly: GCF_027406575.1. Taxonomy (NCBI): domain Eukaryota; kingdom Metazoa; phylum Chordata; class Mammalia; order Primates; family Lorisidae; genus Nycticebus; species Nycticebus coucang. The sequence continues at coordinate 70,716,262 of NC_069784.1, read as the reverse complement.
TCTGTGAGTTAGAGCACTATTTCAGTAAGTACAAAAAGTTAATGACTTTAAAAATAAAAAGTTTGATCACCATTTTTAGTGGTACACAATACTGGATCATAGAACTTTCATTCCTATTGCTAGAAAAGTCATCATTTATGGACTAGCCATTTGCTCAGATACCCCTAAAATCTACTGACTTTCGCTGTTTAAAAAAGTCTCAGAAGATGTACTTACTTTAGTAATATTGCTACTGAGCCAAAATTTGTCACTCTTTACATTGTCAAATGTAAATACAAAAGAATAGAAACTTTAATTCAGTTCTTAATGCTTCAGAACTTCTCCCCAATCTGGAAAAAAAAGAAAAAGAAAGGTCCTTTAAACTAGGCTACAATAATTTTCACCCACAATCTTAGAACACAAATTAGACATAAAAAAATCCCTTTCAACTCTTGAGCACAATTTTAAAGTGAAAGTTTTATTCTGAATTTGAAATTTGCCAAGGTCTGTGGCTCAGTTTCAGATACTCACTTCCCTTCTTGGCAGCAGATAATTTGGAAATCAGAAGTCTGCATACTTGAGATATTTCCAGGCTTGGAGTGTCAAAAAGACAAGATGGCATATGGTGAAGTAAAAGGAATTTCTCACTTTCAGGAACACATTTCAACTTCCAAAACATAAAAATAAATAAGTGCTTTTTCAAATTCATAAAAGAAATAATGAGAATTTTGCCCAAATATTATAGACATATCAAAGTTAAGCAGCAAGATGTTTGAGTCTGTCACTTCCTGCAAGCTTTCTGCTAAATAGATAAGTTCAAATTTCAGGATTGTCATGTTAACTTTGGCATAAAAGTGCTTCCTTTTTTGGCAAAGATGACAGTAATCCCCCTCAAAGAAAAATTATAGTCTAATTAAAGTATACAATTTGATGTTTTTATACCAATGTTTTTCTGGGGAGTTTCTTCAATACTCCACTTGCTAATTTTAAGTTCAAATGGATCAGAGCATGAAGGGAGTTGATTTGGAGATCTTCTTTGAATAGAATTCATCCTGTTGTCCATTTACCTTATTTCATTCTTTATCCTGACTGTGTGTCACAGAGACAGAGGTGATGATAGTTCTAGGGGTCTTTCCACTGTAGTCATTTTATCTATTTTTTTCTTTTTACCACATTGATACAAGTCATCACTTCAAGTGTTACAGAATTGATTAGGAGTCACCAATTAAATTGGTAACTTTGTTAACTTTGTTTCTTTCTGATAAACTATTCCCAGGAGAAATTTTAGAAAGATTCAGTGCAGAATGAAAGATTAAGTGTGCTTATAGATTTCCAATATTTAAGTAATTATTGTGAATTATCAATCCTTGCATTGGTGTGAATACCTCAGAACTATTTTCTTCTTAACTGCTAAATAAATTAATGGATGACAGTGCTGAGCTGATTTGGAGGAATTATGTGGAGAAATCCTGAACCTTAAATAAGAAAGTTTTGTGAAATTGCCCATATGAATCTTTGTTCTTTATTTAGATTTCTTCAAGGGATATCTTTGTGTGACAGGTTCTTTAGAATATGAGTGCAAGGCTAAACATTTGGAAAATGACATAAAGTTATCAAAGAAAGTAGCATATTGTAAAAACTCATTTTATAAAGCAGTTTTCCAAACTGTCAGATTATGAAAGCATTTGTATGTGGGTAGAGTAGGATTTTTCTCCCACATTTATTTTTAGGTAATAAGAAATGAACTGTAAACTTTTTAAATGTCTCACTTTTATGAACTATAAAATATGCAATTCACGTCTCAAAATATCTCCTGATCTTTAGCCACTAATAGTCCAGAGTAAATCCTGTAATGTTCATAGATTACATTAAAGACAAAAATTGATGTCTTCATCATCTGTAATTTTATATAAGAGGAAAAAAATTGACAGAATGAAATGTATAAGCTCAGATAATGTAAAATAATTGTTTAAATCATGTGTATCCCAAATATTCATAAAACATACTTATTGTAGACATCATAAGCTAAATTAAATTACACATAGGCAGTACCAGGAGTTCTTGAAGAGAAGCACGATTTTGTATTAAGATGCTTGCTTACACAAGCTATACATTCTTTTGGAATTAATAAGACATGTATGTTAGATAACTTTTTACAGGAATCATCCAATTCGCTATTTTCTCTAATTTCTAATTAGTATGAGGGTACATAAGATTAAGTTACACTGTTTACACTTGTAAGGTAAAGTGTGGGTTGTAGTTGTGTCCTTTACCCGGAAAGTGTGACATGTGCCTATGCATTGTACCCACTGAGTGGGAACATACTGAACCGCCTCTCCTTCACCCTTTCGGAATACAACTTTTCTCTCATGTGGGCCTACAGTTGTTAATTTACTAGCTCCAGTTAATAATGAGTTCGTGGCGTGCCATTTTTTTCATTCTTATGATACTTTACTTAGGAGAATGTTCTCCAAATGCTTTCTGGTGGTTATAAAAGATACAAAATCTCCACCTTTTTATGCCTTAATAGTGTTCTGTGGTATACATAGACCATAGTTTATTAATCCATTCGTGGGTTGAATGGCACTTGGGTTGATTCCACTTCTTTGTAACAGTGAATTGACCTGCTATAAACATTTGAGTGCAAATGTTCTTATGGTAAAATGACTTTTTCTTTTTTGGGCAGATACCCAGTAATGGGATTATAAGATCAATGGAAGGTCTACTTTTAGTTCTTTGAGGAGTCTTCATACTTCTTTCCATAAAGGCTGCACTACTTTGCAGTCCCACCAACAGTGCACAAGTGTTCCCTTCTCTCCACACCCATCCTAGCATCTGCTGCAGAGGGACCTGTGATGTGAGCCAGGCTCTCTGAGGTAAGGTGATAGTCTCATTTCTCTGGATTAGAGAGGATGAGCAGGTTTTCATGTGATTGCTGAACATTCTCCTGCCCTCCTGAGTAAAGATTCTGTTCCTGTCCCTTGCCCAGTTTTTAATGGGGTTGTTTGCTCCTTTCTTGTTGATTTGCTTGAATATTTTTGTAGATTTTGGTTATTTGCACTTTGTCAGATTAATAGCATGCAAATATCTTCTCCCATCTGTCTCTTTGTTTTGTTGATTGTGTCAATAGCTGGGCAGAAACTTTTTATCTTGCAACAGGTCCCATTTATTTATTTATCTTGCATCAGGTTCCAATTGCCAATTGTGTCTTCTTTATAAATTATTTTCTTAAGTCAATAAGATTCGGAGTTTTTCCCATACTTTCTTCTGGAGTTTTTATAGTTCAGTGTCTAAGATTTAGATCTTTTATCCATCAGTGAGTTAATTTTTGTAAGTGTGAGAGGTGCAAGTCCATTTTCAGTCTTTTATAAGTGACTCATCAGTTCTCTCAGACCATTTATTGAATAGGGATTATTTTCCTCAGTGTATGCTTTTGTTTGTTTTATGAAAGAGAGATTCGATGGTGGTATCATCTCTAGATTTTCAGTTCTGTTGCATAGATCTATGTCTCCATTTTAATGCCAAGACCATGATATTTTGGTCATTATAGACTTGTAGTATATTCTGAAGTCTAAAAACATGATGCCTCCAGATTTGTTCTTAATTTGCAGAATTGTGTTGACCATTCAGGTTTTTGTTATGGTTCCTCACCAAACAGAGAACTATAATATCAAGTTCTTCAAAGTACAACATTTGTATTTTAATGGGGATTGAATTCAATCTGTAGATTTTCTTGGATAGATTTGAACAATGTTGGTTTTTCCCAGCCAGGGGCATGGCATGTTCTTCCATCTGCTAACTTTCTCTGCAATTTCTTTTCTGTTTTTCATAGTTCTCTGTAGAGAGCCTTCACATCCCTTGTTAAGTATCTTTCAAGTGGCTTTGATGCCACTGTGAAGGGTATTATATCTTTGAACTGATTCTCAGTTTGCCTGTTGTTGTTATATATGAAGGCTACTGATTTGTGAACATTGATTCTATATACTGAGGCATTACTATGTTTCTTGATCACTTTCCAGAGTTTTGTGGTTGAGTCTTTAGGATTTTCTAAGTATAAAACCATATCATCAGCAAAAATCAAAAATTTGACTTTCTCTGTCCCCATTTCAATACCTTTGCTATCCTTCTCTTGCCAGATTGCATTTGTTGAGGACTTCTAGCCCTATGTTGAATACAAGTGGTGAGAGTGAACATCCTTGCCCAGTTCCAATTCAAAGTGAAAATCCTTTCAGTTATTTCTGTACTCATGATTTTAGCTGTGGGTTTGTTATAGATTAATTCTATCAGTTTAAGAAATGTCCCATCAATGCCTATTTTCTTATATGTTCTTTTCAACAAAAGGGTACAGTATTTTGTCAAATGCTTTTTCTGCATGGTCTATATGAGGGTCTATATGGTCTCTGTTATTGCTTCTGTTTATGTGGTGAATTACATTTATGAATTTGCATATGCTGAGCCAGCCTTGCATCCTGGGATGAAGCCCACTTGATCACAATGTATTATTTTTTTTTGTTGTGTAGCTGAGTTGTTTATTAAGATTTTATTGAGTAGGGCGGCGCCTGTGGCTCAGTGAGTAGGGCGCTGGCCCCATATGCCGAGGGTGGCGGGTTCAAACCCAGCCCCGGCCAAACTGCAACAAAAAAATAGCCGGGCGTTGTGGCAGGCGCCTGTAGTCCCAGCTGCTCGGGAGGCTGAGGCAGGAGAATCGCGTAAGCCCAAGAGTTAGAGGTTGCTGTGAGCCGTGTGACGCCACGGCACTCTACCCGAGGGCGGTACAGTGAGACTCTGTCTCTACAAAAAAAAAAAAAAAAGATTTTATTGAGTATTTTTGCATCAATATTCATTAATGATATTGGTCTATAATTTTCTTTTTTGGTTGAGTCCTTTCCTGGTTTGGGTATGAGAGTGATATTTTCTTCATAGAAGGAGTTGAGGAGGGTTCCCTCCTTCTTCATGTTTTGAAATAGGTTCTCCAGTGTGGGTATAAGCTATTCTTTGAGGGTTTGGTAGAATTCTGGTGTGAAATCTTCTGGTCCAGGACTTTTTTTGTTGTTGGAAATTTTTTTTATTGTTGTTATAATCTTAGTGTTTGATATTTGCCTGGTCAAGAAATTGATTTTTTCTTTATAGAGTCTAGGGCAGTAGTTCTCAACCTTCTAATGCCATGGCCCTTTAATACAGTTCCTGTGAGTCACGACCCACAGGTTGAGAACCACTGCTCTAAGAAGATAGTGAGATTCTGGGTATTGGTCTATTTCTTCCATGTTCAAATTTCTGGGGCTAGAGTTTTTTATAGCATTCAGGCGTACCCATTTGTATAGCTATATCTGTTGTTGTTTCCTCCTTTTTATTTCTGATAGAGTTTATTAGATATTTTACTTGTCTATTTCTAGTTTATCTGGGAGTTATTGATTTTATTGATTTTTTTTCTGAAAACAAACCTTTTGTTTCATTAATCCTCTAAATGGTTCTTTTGTTCTCAATTTCATTTAGTTCTGATGTAATTTTGGTTATTTATTTTCTTCTAGTGGGATTGAAATTGGATTGTTCTTCATTTTCCTGTTCCTTTAGATGATTCGATAGATTGTGGATGTATCTTTTTTCTAATTTCTAGATGTGAGCATTTAATATGATAAATTTCTTTCTTAGTACAGTTTTGCAGTATTCACAGGTTTTGATAGCTTGTAGCCTCATTGTCATTTTCTTCAAGGAATCTAGGGATTTCCTTCTTTATCTCCTCCTTAACCCACCTGTCATTTAGAAAGAGGTTGTTTAGTTTCCATGACTTTGTATGGGGATGTTTGTTTCTGTTTCAATTGATTCTACCTTTATCTTGGGGGGTAGGGGTGGGGGTGGGGTCTGCAAAGATACAAGGTATAATTTCTATTCCCTTGAATTTGTTGAGGTTTGATTTGTGTCCTAGAGTATAATCAATCTCGGGGAATAATTGATGAGTTGATGAGAAGAATGTATACTCAGTGGTACTAGGGTTTAATGTTCTGTATAAATCTGTTAAGCCCATTTGTTCTAGAGGAATGGTTAAATGCATCATTTGTTTGTTTAATTTTTGCTTCAAGGATCTGTCAATTTCTGTCAGTGGTGTGTTGAAGTTCTGAACTATTAAGGTATTATGGGTTATCATATTTCCAAACTAAGCAGGTTTACAGTTTAAAAATCTAGGGGCATTAATTTTGGGTGCATGAATATCTAGGATTAAAATGTCTTCTTCTTGTATTATTCGCTTGAGCAGTATATAGTATTTATATGTGTCTTTTGTTACTTTTGTTGCTTTAAAGACAATTGTGATCATGAAAAGGATTGTGACTCTCCCTTTCTTATGGTTTTTATTTGCCTGAAGTATTGTTTTTTTAACCTTTCACCCAGAATCTTGACTTGTGTTTGGAGGTCTAATGTGTTTCCTAAAGACATCAAATACTTGGCTTATACTTTTTAACCCATCTGCCAGCCTGTGCCTCTTCAATGGGTAATACAAGCCATTCACATTTATTGAGAGTTTTGATAAGTAGGGTGGAGTTAAGTTCTGTTTGTCTTATTGTGTGGAAGTCCTTTGCCTTGTTTTATCATTTGGGCCAATGTGGAAACTAGGCTTTGTGCTTTAATTGTGAGTGTCTTTACTTTGTTGGTGGTCCATTGTATTGGTCTGCGTATAGTATTGGTCTAAGTACTTCCTGCAGAGCAGATCTTGTAGTGCCAAATTCCTCAATGTTTGCTTTTCAGTAAAAGATTTGATTTCTCCGTGGAATATTAAACCTAGTTTTGTAGGAAACAGAATCTTAGACAGTCAGTTGTTTTGTTTGAGAGAATTGATGGTGGAAGCTCACTCACTTCTAGTTTATAAAGGTTCCACTGAGAAATCAAACTTGTGTTTGCCACTGTAGGTAAGCCTCTGCTTACACCTGGCTGCTTACAGAATTTTCTCTTTAGAGTTTGGCCGGGTTAATTATAATGTCTCTATGAGATGTCCTATTTGAATTGAAATGACCCAGGTTCCAATATCCATCTAGTAGGTCTATGTCTGAATTTTTGGCGGTGCTTGGGAAAATTCACTTATAATATCATCAACTAGGGGTTCTTTGCCATTGGGACTCTCTTCTTTTTCTTCAGGGATACCGCTGATTTGTATGTATAGTTCACGTAATTCTGTAACTAAGAGATTGCTCTGCTTCTTCTTTGCCTCTTTACATGACTAGGTTAGCTCTAGAGCCTTGTCTTCAAGCTCTGAGATTCCTTCTTCTCCATAGTTTAATCTGTTGTTGAAACTTCCTACAATATTTTGAAACTCCTTGAATGATTCCTTTAATTCTTTATGCTCTCTTATAACCTCTCTAACTTTGTTCAGGCCCTCAGAGACTTTGTCTTTGTCTTTCATTTATTTCTTGGGTCAATTTTTTGATTTTGTTTTGGTGGTTTTCCACTTTCTCTTCAATTCCCTCATCATTTTTGCCATTCATAATCTGAATTACATTTCCGTCATTTCCACGATATCTTTATAGTTGGGATCTCTGTGGTAGCAGCATTGTGATCCCTGTGGGGAGTTGATCTGTTAGCATTCTTTATGTTTCCAGTTCTTTTATTTTCTGTTTGGAGACTCCTCCTCAAGCATGGTTTCTTCTTCATTTCCTTCCCCTATTTTTCCTACTTCCTCCTTCCCTTTGGTATTCTTTGCGTCTAGGCTTTGAGGTTCAAGTGGTCCTTTGGAAGAGAAGAGTAAGAAAAGAAAACAAGAGAGAGAGAAAGAAAAAAAGGAGACTGATAATAATGAAATCCTTATCTATCCACCTATCTATCTAATCTGAGTTTAATATTTTTTTTTTTTAGTGGTCTGTAAGAGATAATGAAAGGAAAAAGAAAAATAAAAAGAGCCAGGTATGGTTGCTCATGCCTGTATTCTCAGCACTCCGGGAGGCTGAAACAAGACTATTTTAGCTCAGACATTCCAGAGCAGCTTGAGCAAGAGTGAGACCATATCTCTACTAAACATTGAAAATGTCCTCTGCCACTCTGGCTCTTGGGTCCTCATGCCAGAGACACAGCAGCACGCCCACCACCCAGCTCACACCACCCACACCCGCTGCACCCTAGCTTGCCTTATGTCCCAGAGCCAGTCCACACCTGCAGCTGCCAAGCCCACCACCTCCCTCCTCACCCATGTCCACCAGGTCCATGTCCTCATTATCCTACTGCAGGATGTTCAGTGGCCACGGCACCCCAAGCGGGCCAACGCCAACCGGAGCTGCTATATGGCCATAGCCACCGGTACCTATACCCAGAGCCGTGCATATGTCCGGCTCGGCTAGGCGCATGCAGATCAGTGTTCCCGGCTTGTGGCTACTGCAGGACTCAGTGGACTTCTCGCCGGCCGATGCCATCAACACGAAGTTCAAGAACACACGCACTAATTAGAAGGTGGACCTGCAGGAGCTGAAGGACTGCCGCACCAACTGCATCGACAAGATGCACTTCCTGGAGCAGCAGAACAGATCCTGCTGGCCGAGCTCAGGAAGCTCAAGGGCCAGGGCCTGGGGACCTCTATGAGGAGGAGACGCTGGAGCTGCCCGGCAGGTGGACCAGCTCCCCACAAGGCCCGCATCGAGGTGGAGCCCGACAGCCCTACTGAGGACATGGTGTGGCTCCGGAAGAAATTGCAGAGATGCTTCAGAGACGAAGCTGAGAGCCCCCTGCAGTCTTTCAGACAGGACGTGGACTGTGCGTCTTTGGCACGTCTTGACCTTGAACATAAGTGGAATCCTTGCAGGAGAAGATTGCCTTTTTGAAGAAACTGCACAATGAGGAAATCCTAGGAGCTGCAGGCTCAAATTCAGGAGCAACATGTCCAAATCAATCCGGATGTTTCTAAACCTGACATCGTAGCTGCCCTGGGTGATGTATGGCAGCCGTGTGAAATCACAGCTGCCAAGAACCTTCAGGAGCAGAAGAAAGCGGACCTTCCTGAGGCTGCTGATCAAGACAGCGATGCCTTTGCCAAGGAACTCGGGAATCCAGTGAGTACCAAGACAGGTGCGGTCACTCACCTGCGAAGTGGATGCCCTTGATGGAGCTGACCAGTCCCTGGAAAGCCAGACACATGGAATGGAGACAACTTTGCTGTCAAAGCTGCTGATGACCGAGATACTATTGGCCACTTGCAGGACATGAAGGATGAAATGACTTCTCTCCAGCTTCGTGAATATCCAGACCTGTTGGAAGCTAAGATGGCACTTGACGTTGACCTTGCCACCTGCAGGGGGCTGCTAGAAGGGGAGGAAAGCGGGATTTCCTTGCCTCTTCCAGACTTTTCCTCCCTGAACCTGAGAGGAACCAAACTCTTTTCACTCCCTCTGGTTGATACCCACTCAAAAAGGACACCTTTGGTTAAGACCATTGAAACTAGAAATGGACTGGTTATCAATGAAGCTTCTTAGCATCACGAGGAGCTTGAAAAGAAATGGCACACACTCAGTGCAGCAATATTTTACCAGCAAGATTAGAAAAGAAATCCACATCTTATAGGAACATCTTTCAAGTTCCTTTATGCAATTTTTCAGGAGTTTTTCTACTGCAAGATAGATTTGGAATAGGAATAAACTCTAGTTCTTAATCACCAACACTCCCAAAAGATTTAGGAGAAAAGTTTACACCATAATCTAGTTTATGAAGAGGTCTTGTCCTAAAATACTTTAAAAAAAATATTTTTGAATACCATTAAAACTTCTCTTTTTCCCCACAAGTATTGGATCAACTTGTTTCTGATTCAATACATCTTTGGTAAAACTAAAATAAATAAATAAATAAATAAATAAATACATAAATAAATAATCGAAAAAGTAGCTGGGCATTGTGGTGGGTGCCTCTAGTCCCAGCTACTCAGAGGGCTGAGAAGGGGGGGTTGTTTGAACCCAGGAGTGTGAGGTTGCTGTGAGCTGGGCTGACACCATAAGACACTAGTCTGCAGCAACAGGATGAGGCTCTGTCTCAAAAAGAAAAAGAAAGAAAGGAAAAAATGTAAAGAAATTTTAATCCCTTCGATCCTATGTTGGACCTTGTCTGAAATAATGATTTTTTTTGTTTGTTTATAAACCAGAATAAACAAAAACACTTTAATTATTTTATTTTGTGTAACCTAAAATAGATAATAAAATCATCAGGTGAGTTCATATTTATGCTTTTCTCCATTAAAGCTGTAAATAATTACAAATAATCCATCAGCTTCTATCCTGCCTGACATAAATAAGAATTGGGGAGGTGGAGGGTGGCAGAAAAATTGGTTGGAAAGGGTTAATTGTCATTACTATGGACTAGCAGTATTCTGGATGTTCTAGAGCATTGCTCACCAGTTCTGTGGCCTGTCAGGGAGCTATATGACTTTTTTTGTGTGTGTGTGATGGGGGATGTGCTGCAGTGATCCAAATCATATCCAGAGATTAAAAGGATGTCTTTGTGGAAGGTGGCATCTCCCCAATCGGGTACATGGCACCGTGGGATCATCCCAAAGATAGCTGCCAGACCTTTGGAGGAAGAACCAAAGCTGCCCTCCTGGCCAGGCACTGGAAAGCCCTGCCAAGCTTGAGCTCTATGGATTCATTCAACCAGGAGCTCAGCCTTCTCTGCTCCACCCCTGTGATTTGCTGTAGTGGGATGGTGAGGTGACAGGCATCCAAGTTCCCTGCAGATCAGACTCTGTGCCCCAATCTGCCTGTATTCCATTCTGGGGAGCATCTGGATACAAGCCACTAGGCTGTGTCCCAGAGAAGCTGCTGAGAGCTTTTATACCACAGACAGCCGTGTCGGTCCCTATTTCTTGCTCATTCACACCACACCCTCCACCTGAACGTATAGGTCTACCCAGAATTCAGGCGGTCCTTGGTTACCCCACAGGGGCCATGTCGGGTGGCGGACATTCTCTGGTGGCCTTAATACCCAGGGATTCCACATGTAGGCTCTGCCCCTGAGTTTCTGTGCCCCCGTGTACACATTTTTTTGCTGGCCTTCCTCTTTTCTTATCTTTTTCATTCCTGGGGTTCCAAACTGTCACTCTGTGCCTTTGGAATGCTGTTTCTCAATGAGGTGGTCGGGTCCAGAAGTGGATGGTCCTTCTTCTGCCTGACCTTACTGAAAGCATTGTGCAAAAAGATACCCCTAAATCAGCATCTTGGAGCCCTTCCTCCACTGAAGCCACAGTTTCCCTGAATTTCATTATTAAAAAAAATTGTGTCTAATTTACACCTGTGATCATAATCTGGCCCATGGACTAGAAATACAGAAAATAAAATTTACATCAGTGTTTGTGACTTTAAGAGTTATCAAATATTCAATACTATTCTCCACACTGACTGTGCCCTTCTATGATAATTTTTATGTCTGCCTTTTTTAAGTGTTCACAGTAACAGATCAAACATGTGATATGTTTTATCTTTATGTTCGGATTACATGTTATCAATAGACTCCCCCTCACAGGAGCTCACTCTTCCCTGATGGTTTCTTGCAAAACAGACTGAGGGGGGTTAAAAGTTATCCACTTTTGCAAACACTCAAAGAGTTTTAATTTCAAAATAACCTAATATTGTTTAAAATTCAGGGATTTATATCATGAAGATATCTGAATTCTCCCACAGAGTGAGGTATTAATATTTCAGCAAAAAAGAAATATATGAGACTAAAAGGCTTACATCCTTCTGGGAACAACTTTAAGCCTGTCTATATGGATAATATCTTTAATATTAATGTGAAATTGTCTAATGTCAAAATGAAAACAGTAAGTTTAAAAAACATGATGTCTTAACCCTTATAATTCTGTGTAATATTTTGCCAATTTCTTCTTGGAAATATAAGAATAGTGTTCTATTTTTTATACATTGGTGTCTGCACATGTATGTGTATACACTATATATACACCTCACATAGGTATGTGTCAGTAAATACTATTTTAAATAATAACTCTAACGTTATTTGTAAATGAATCTTTTAACTTAATTCCATATATTTCCTGATATCAATTCTTTAAAGAATGTTTAGAATTTTCTTACTTTTAGTAAAATAAATACATCGTGGTGATATCTTTGTACAGGGATCTTTCTTTGCACTTTGTTTGCATATGTGAGTATAAACTTAGGGTAACTTATTAAAAGTAGAATTCCTGGTACAAAAACATGAACCATTTTTAGAATATATCTCTGCCCCCTCCCTGTGTAATCTCACTCTTACTTATGGGTTTAAGTGGCAATTATATATGGAAAACTTTAGTGGGAAGCTCCAATCATGGCCTCTCTACTAAAATCTACTAAATGATGTCTACAGCTGACAATATAATAACTATCTAAAACTTAAAATATCCATAAAAGGGAAAAAGGCCATATTGATTGTACAGATAGAACGGTATGGTAAAATATGAGTCATGTCATAGCTCCCCTATTCAAAATACATTAATTTTTGTCATCTCATGGAATAAAATTCAAATTATTTCTATGTCTTAAAAAGCCCTACGTGATCTGTGGCATTCTACCTTTCTGATTTTTCTCTTGTCTTCAACCTACTCATTGCCATCTACATTAGCCCCTGTGTTTTACTTCGAACGTGTCTGGCATTTTCCCTCCCTGGGTCCTTTCTGAGTATTCTTCCACCTGCCTGAATTGCTCTTTCCCCGGTGAAGTCAGCCCCATTCCCGCCCTTCTCTCAGGTCTCTGCTCTCACTGCAGATACCTGAGGTGACCACTGCAATCATCGTATGGAATATAGCACCCTTTATTCTCTATCCTCTTTCTCTTGTTTTATTTTCTTGCAGTCCTTATATCCACTCAAACTATTAGACATTTGTTGTTATTGTTGATTCTTTTTCCATCCTGAATATAATAACAGGTTCTGAGAACCTGGGCTTTGTCACTCGTATCTACATCTGAAGCACATCTAGCATGTTTCTTGGTATTTGAGGGATTTTTACAAATATTGAGTTAATAAATAAATGAAGACTTTTGATGCCTTTTAGCTAATAGCTCCCTGCAAATTTGAATCAGTTTACTCTATCACCAACCATATTTGAAGGTGCCTTCTCTACTGTGCTTTAATTAATATTTGGAAATGTAGTCCTTTCGCTCACAAAAATACACACACACACACTGCAAAACTGTAGAGATGGAACAAAGGAGTGATGTAAGCATAAGCACTTTCCCATTTCACTGTGAGTAGAGTAGGAGCAGAGTACTCGGTATAACTGGGGCCCTGAGTAGTTGGAGAGCTACTGAGGATTGAAAGAAATAAAAAGCCAAAAGGGTCTGAAGGCAGATGCAGAAGTTAAAGGCAGACAGACAGTGCACAACAGTAGAAAATAGATTTGGAGAAACTATTTTAACCAAGAACTGGGATGGACATTGGATTTTTCACATATGCCTCAAAACATTGATTGTATTTTGTAATTTTTCTGAAAATATGTTCTTAGAACTAGCACACCAAAAGGAAGCTAAGTTTTCATTATATGTATATGAAAACTTTATATGTATATATAGATATAGATAATGTTTAGTATATATAAACATTCTATATATATCTACATCTATCTATATATCTATATCTATATATATCTATATATGAAGAAGAAAAATACCACAAATAATGTGCCATGATTTAATCTGGGTGGTGAGATAATTATGTTTTTAAATAAAACACCTCATGCAGTTCTCACTGAGAATGCTTTGAGTTATCTTCTAATATTAGCATAAAAATATATTGCCCTATGTCTCAAAGCTGAATCCCAAACTTTTCATTTCTAAGTTATTTGAAGTTTATGAAACGTTTACTTATTTTTTCAGATTAAATTTTCTCTCTTTCTTTCTCTCTCTATCCATCCCCCACCCAATGTTTCTGTATCCATCTTAACCAGGCAATTTATGGATGAATGAGGGGAAGGCGTAGCAAACCAAGAATCATGATCACCGTGTTTCTTAACACTCAAGATGACACAGGCACAACTCATTTTAGTGCGCTTTATTTTATTGCTCTTAGCAGATAATGCAATTTTCACAAATTGAAGGTTTGCAGCAAGCCTGCATCAACTGAGTTGCTTGGCATGTGCTCACTGTGTGTTGTATGTGTTATGACTGCCCCATCAATTGGAACTTCTTCCTTTTCTATCCATATTCTTGGACCTTGTTAATCTCTGGGATAAAGTATTATTAAAATAGGCCAGTTAATAAATCTACCTTGGCTTCTAAGTGTACAAGTGAAAGAATGGATCACAGATCTCTCACTTTAAAACAAAACTTAAGCTGGAACATATTCTTCTTAGCAAAGTATCTCAAGAACTCAGCCCTACTATGAAACCCAAGAATATGGAGAAAGGGGAAAGGGAGAGGAGGGGAGGGGCGAGGGTGGGTGGAGGGAGGGTAATTGGTGGGACCACACCTACAGTGCATCTTACAAGGGTACATTGGAAATTTATTAAATGTAGAATATAAATGTCTTAACACAATAACTAAGAAAATGCCATGAAAGCTATGTTACCTAGTTTGATGAAAGTATTTCAAATTGTATAGAAAACCAGCACATTGTACCCCATGATTACATTAATGTACACAGCTATGATTTAAAACAAAGTAAAATAAACCAAAACCTAGAAATGATTAATCTTAGTGAGGAAGGCATGTTGGAAGCTGAGATAGACAAAACGCTAGGCCTCTTGTGTCAAATGGTTATCCATATCCTATCAATGCAAAGGAAAAATTCTTGAAGGAAATTAAATGATAGTCCAGTGAACTAACAGTGATGTTAGTATCAATGTTATTAATAATAATCCTTGTTGTTGACATGGAGAAGGTTTTAGTGGTGTGGATAGAGGACTGAATCAGATACTGCATCCCTCTGGCCAAACCCCAATCCAGAGCAAGGCCCTTTCTCTTCCCAATTCTGTGAAGTTCATGAGAGGTAAGGAAGTTGCAGAAGGAAAGTTTGAGGCCAACATAGATTAATTCATGATATTTAAGGGAAGAAGCTATCTACATAACTTAAAAGTGCAAGGTGAAACAGCAGATGCTGATGTAGAAGCTTTAGGAAGTGGTCCAGAAGATCGAGCCAAGATAATTGGAGAGTGGTTACCCTAAAATACAGATTTTCCATGAAGATGAATCAGCCTTCTATTAGAAGAAGATGCAATCTGCTCAGCACCCATAGCTTAGTAGGGCAACGGCCACATACACTGAGGGTGGTGGGTTTGAGCCTGGCCTGGGCCTACTAAACAGTAATGACGACTGCAACAAAAAATAGTTGGGCATTGTGGTGGGTGCCTGTAGTCCCAGCTACTTGGGAGGCTGAGGCAAGAGAATGGCTTAAGCCCAAGAGTTGGAGGTTGCTGTGAGCTGCGATGCCACAGCACTCTACCCAGGGCAACATAGTGAGACTCAGTCTCCAAAAAAATAAAAGAAGAAGATGCAATATAGGACTTCCACAGCTAGAAAGGAAAAGTCAATGCCTGGCTTCAAAGCTTCAAAGGACAGGCTGACTTTCTCATTAGGAGCTGATGTAGCTGGTCACTAAGTTGAAGGCAATGCTCCCCTACCATTCTGGAAATCCTAATGCCTTCTTAAATTAGGCTAAATCTACTCTACTTGTGTTCTATACATGGAACAACAAAACCTTAATAACAACACAACAGATGACAGCACGGTTTACTGAATATTTTAAGCCCATTGTTGAAAAATATTGCCCAGAAAAAAATGATTTATTTTAAAATATTGCTGCTCATTGACAATCTGCTTGGTTACCCAAAAGCTGTGATGGAGACACACAAGGAGATTAAAGTCGTTTTCATGCCCGCTAACACAAAATCCACTCTGCAGCCCGTGGATCAAAGAGTAAATCCCGCCTTTCAAGTCTTAGTATTAAAGAAATACATTTCATAATGCTATAGCTGCCATAGATAGTGATTCCTCTGATGGATCTGGACAAAGTAAATTGAAAATCTTCTGGATAAGAGTCACCGTTCTAGATGCCATTAAAGACAACTGTGATTCATACAAAGAGCAAAATACCAGCATTAACAGGAGTTTGGAAGAAATCAATTCTAATCTTTATGGATGACTTTCAGAGTTTCAAGACTTTGGTGGAGGAAGTAACTGCATATGTGGTGGAAATAGCAAGAGAGCTAGGATTAGAAATGGAGCCTGACGAAGTGATTGAATCTCTGTGAATTTCATGGTGAAATTGAATGAATGGGCAGTTACTTTTTATGGATGAACAAAGAAAGTAGTTTCTTGAGATGAAATCTACTTCTGGTGAAGATAGTGTGAACACTACTGAAATGCCAATGAAGAATTTAGAATATTTCGTGGATCTAGCTGACAGCAGTAGCAGGGTTTGAGACCATTGGCTCCAATTTTGAAAAAATACTGTTGGTAAAATGCCATCAAACATCATTTCATGCTACAGAGAAATAATTTGTGAAAAGGAAGAGTAAATCAATGAGGCAAATTTTACTGTTGTCTTATTTGAAGAAATGGTACAGCCATTTACTCATCCTTCAGCAACTCCTGCCGGACTCAGCAGCCATTAACATTGAGGAAAGACCCTCCACCAGCAAAAAAAGAGTGACTGGGGAGTTTGAGACCAGCCTGAGCAAAAGCAAGACTCCAGCTCTAGTAACAAAAAAATTAGGTGGGTGTTGTGGCAGGCGTGTGTAGTACCATCTACTCAAGATGCAGGAGGATCACGTGCCCCTACATGTTTGAGGTTGCTGGAAGCTAGACGGATGCCAGACACCAGGGCACTCTAGCCTGGACAACACAGTGAGATTCTGTCTAAAAAAGAAAACAAAAAAGACTACAGTGTAAACATAACTTTTGCACTGGGAAACCAAAAATGAAAACATGTGGCTTATTTTATTGCAATATTCACTTGATTGTGATGATGTGAAACTGAACTCACAATATCCCCAAAGTATGCCTTTTTTTAAAAATAGTGGATGCTGTGGTGATGAATGCCCACGACTCATTCTGCCCTAGATGGTTTTCCAACCCCAAAAGTGGTATCTCCTTCATTGTCTGTACCAGTGATAGATTCACAGTTTGAACAATCAAATAAGTTTCTCCAGGATTTTAGAAAAAATAAACAAAAAGTTCTTAGTTCTACTAGATGGAAACAAAAAAAGCACTTTTTTCTCCAGACTGCTAAACTCTTAACACAGGTTGAAGTCAACACCTGACAAAGGACACAGATAAGACACACACACACACACACACACAGACGTGCACGTTTGCACACAGATGTATTAATTGTGTTTGGGGTTAGTCTCTACCTCCACATCATGAAGGAAAAGGAATAACCATGGGAGCAACTTGGAAATGAAAAGAAAGGACAGTATAAACTTCAGCCTTTAAGACTGAGTTTTAAACTAGAAGAGTTTGAATGATTTGGGGATTAAATTGAGCTACTATTACTGGTGAGATTATGTTTCCCCATTGTTCAGTACATATGACACTCAATAAACAAGGTTTATAAACAAAAGAAACTAAAATAGATATTCCATATTCTACACAACTGATTTGTGACTGCTCAACACATCTTATAATATTTGGAAACAAATCAATTATAAATATTCCTAATAATTGTATTCTTCAAATTTATCAATTGATTTCTACACATCTACAATTACTATTGGTTGCCAAACAGATTTATAATGAAGACTTATAACTGTAGTGAAATTTTAGGGTAAAAGTTATTTACTATGACATTTACACTATGTGAATTACTGTTAAATGTTAGTAGTCGAATGCTTTCTAAATCAAAGCAGAAATTATTCTAAGTCATAAGTTACCACTATAATGGGCCAAAAAATAAGTTTAGGAAATCTCTGATTAAGTCAATCGTAACTTTCTCATGTTTTCATTCTTCAACAGGATATAAAGCAAGAAATGGAGGTGAGCTCGATGTACAAGCATTTGAGGAACTCAGAGGTTCCTCAAATAAATTCTTTCTCCTAAAGAAACAAAGTTTTAAACATATTGTCCTTTTTGTGTGTTTTAATGTTTTTCTTCCTTTTTTCTCATTTTCTTACACCTTCTTGTAAGCTTTTTCCTCCTTTCTAGTGTAACTAGACTCCATTCACCTACATTTCCATAGCATCCTATGCCCATCATTATAGCAGCTTTTTCAAGCTGTAGGGTCCTTGTCTAGCTGCCCATCTCTTGCCTCTCATGGAAGTTCCTTGATGGCAAAATTATCCTTAACTGTCCATCCCCAATATCTGCCACACTGCTGAACGTATGAGGCAAACATAATAAAAATATATTGACTGAATTTGCAGAAAATAAATTAAATTAGTGGGACAATAGTAAGCTTCCTATGTCCCCATAAAAACAATTGAAATAGGTCATAATTTTAATTTTGGTTACATGTAAGTTTGTTTTAAGTATTATCCATGCTAACTTCCTAAATGGAACCAACAATTAAACAATTGTACACTATGAATTCCAATTATGCTCCCAAAGTTTATGGTGAAACTATATTTTATAAAAATTAGGGGTCATGTACTTTTGTGATCAATAAACCAGAATTGCATGGCTCATGTGTATGTGTTTGGAGGCGGGTGGAGGAGAGAGGAATAAGTTCCCCAAAGGTCACAGATCAGAACAAAACTAAAACAGTCAAAGGCAAAACCACATACTCACCACTGTCATTTGAGCTCTTGCACTTAAAGTATGCCCCCCGCTTCTTTAATTTGTCAGTAACCGAAGAATGGAATGGGTTTAAGCAGATAATGGAATTAAGTTGATTGATATTGCAAAAGTAGATTATGGATTGAAAAATTATACTCAATTTTTTAATTAAAATTACCTAATCTCCAGGAAAATTAACTTTCTTTTATCGCAACATATCTAAATAATCAGAGAATTTGATGTCCTAGGAGATTGGTTAAACAGACCTTTAAAGGATTAAACAATAGAAAAAGGAGATAACAAAATAGTAATAATTGAAGGAAGGAGACACTCACTACCCATCCAGTTGCAGAAACAACGGAGATGTACAAGTATCTAGATTCTTGACAAGGGCCTCATGGGTTGACAGCTAATCCTCAGGAAAGCAGATTCTGCATGGCTGGTGCTGGTACCTGTGAAAGAGTTAACTGAAACTGGTTCTAGAATTATTTAATGATGCCGGGGACTGGGGTAAAGAAGTGCAGGGCTGTGGGAAGCTTTCTGTGCCAGTAAATACACAAGCAAACAAACAATAGGAAGTCCCTTCTTTTCTTATCCTACTATACTTTTCCTCTCATCTGTCTCTACCAAAAAAAAAAAAAAAGAGAGAAAGAGAACTTCAGTTCCAGCTTGCAAAGAAGAGTACAGAAAGGTAAGAAATGAGTTTGAAGCTGAGCAACAACAACCCTCTAAGTTATACAATAGCATTGTGTTTTGTTCAATTAATTTTTTTCTAAGTCATCCCTATTTTACTGACATCTTTATTTGGCATCACCAATTACAGGTAACTTGGTGTAATACTGATCAGACATAGGAATCCATTAAAGTTCTTGTGAATTCAATCTTCGTTTGGTGAAAAAGTTCCCCAGAATATTTCCAACTTTTTGACTCGTTTGTATCTTCATAATAAATTCATCCTTGTTTGATTCTAGTAAATGAAGCCAACCTTATAGATTTTGTTGCCGTTGTTTTTTCACCTTCCATTGTGAGTAAGGATAATATCTGTAAGCCTGCCTTGCCAGATATGACCCATTAGTCACAGGGAAAAATTGCCGTATGTGGAATAGATCAACCCAAATTCATCATGACCAGTAAAAAACAAGGCAAAGCAAATATCGTATTAGTGATGTGCCAGTAGCTTGATCAGTGCAAGTGAAGGATGGCACATGAATGAATTTATATCCAGGCAGCTCTCAAATTCACATATTTCAAATTAACAGCAATCAGTCAATTACACGCATGATATTGACTTACTTCACATACTGCCCTTGAGCAGGCTGGAAACATACAAATGAAATTGAGTCAGATTTATGATGGATTTGCAGATTGCTAATTTAAATCCAAGCAGATACTCTGTCTTTCTGAAATGCAGAGACATGCTGCTTTAATTAAAATAACCAACTCTAAAACAGGCAAAATTAATGGCTAAGCAAGTATGTGGGAAAACAAGCATCAAAAGCAACAATAAAAATCCTAAACTGAGTAAAATGATAATAAATTGAACAGGAAATTTTGTCATTTGTCCCCACATTAAATAACAAATTGTAAAGATAAGTAAGGCTTACAGAAAAATAAGCTGATACAGTTTCTGAAATGGATAAAAAAAGTTTCCAGAAATACATGAAACAATGGTAGCATAACATGAAAAAATACATATATTCTTAATTCTGTCACTTCAGTAAAGACCATGTCAATATATGTTTTATTTGATTAAAAAGTACAGTTTTAAACATAGTTATGTAGCAATTGAAATTATCCTTATAAATCCTGTAAAGTATTTGATAAGCTATAAAATCAATGCCTTAGCAGTCATCATGCTTATGTCATATTTGTTTTTAAAATGAGATAAGGCACAATTAATTAAACTAACTTAATGACACTTTTAATTGCTATTTTATAGCAAAATTCAGCAGTTATGGTTAAGCAGGGATGCACTTTGTGGATTTTTTTTTTCAACCCTATTCATCATATTAAATACTTAAGTTTGTTCACCATTAACACAAATCTTTGAGGTCTTTTGATTATGAGAAGCAAAATAAGTGATGAACATTCAGTTATGGAAATATCCGATTGAATAATCAAGTTAAATTTCCTCAGTGGTCAATTTCCTCAAGTTAAATTTTCTGTTGTGGTCTTTTATCTAGCTTGGTTTTATGTGCCTATTAGTGGGTGAGAGAGAATCCTTGGGTCGTGGGTTGCTTGCTTCTAATGGTATATTAGCAATCTTTTTAATAGTATTATTTAATAGTTATTAATATATTTAGTATTAACAAATTAGTAATTAGTATGTCATTGGTTAGGTGCCTACATACTGTGAGGAGCGTGAATTTGGGAAGGATCTCAGTTTATGATACAGTTTTATGATTTTCCATTTTTAATCCCTACTCCTCCCCTCCACTGCAAATACTGGCGCTGAGCAGACAGCAGCCCGCCTGGTGGCTTCCCTGGGTTGAAAGATGGAGGTTTTCTAATTATCTTTTTTATTTATTGAGCAATTTTTCAAGTAGCTGTATTTTGTACAGAAGCTCAGTTACTATATGCCGATTCTAACTGGTGCACAGCTCTGCCTTTTGTCCCCATATACATTAAATACCTGGCCACTGCATTTTTTTAAATTTCAGATTAATATGAGGGTACAGATGATTAGGTTACATTGTTTGCATTTCTAAGGGAAAGTTCAAGTTGTAGCTGAACCCTTCACCAGGGTCTGTGCTGTGTACCCTCACACTGTGCATGACGGATGAGAGGATGAGAGGTTACCCAGCCGCATTTCCCCTTTCCCTCTCCTCCTCCCCCATGTGAATATAGTTGTGTTTAATCCTCAGTGGATCCCCTCCCCAAGGGTACCCCATGGATGGCATCTGCTCTAGTTGGAATCTTCTCTGTATTGTTACTTGGGGGATGGTTTAATTTTTTCTTGTTTGTTTTTCAACTTTCATTATTATTTTGTGTCTGATGTTTATATTTGGTATTGTGCATGGCGGGAGTTGGAGTTGTGCACTCTTACTAGCTTAGCCCACTATCCCCAGGAAAGACACCGTATATTTGAGGTGCACATGAAATGGCAGTTGCTATTACTAATAAAACGAAAGCTTTCAAAGGTAAGAGTAAGCCCTGTTTATTCCGGTAACCCCAAATGACAACCAACACTTTGCCGACTAGTATTTGTATATTCAACTAGATCTTTTGCATCACTGAAAGAAAGAAAATCTAAACTAAACAAAACTAATTTATGCTAATTTGCTATTTAGATTATAGTTCTGCAGTTTCATTAGAAGCCATTACTACTATTCAGGTGACAAGTACTCTAAAAACCTGGACATCACCACTACACAATCCATCTATGAAACCAAAACCACTATGCCCCTAAATCTGCCAAAATATAAATAACAAACAAAAAAGTCATTAAGTTTAATGCACATATTATTTTGCACATCAAAATGTCCATCAAGAGTTTTACTGCATCGTAGGTTATGAGAAATGATAATGAATGTGCTTTGACTCACAAAGTTTAAGTCTTGTCAAGGAAACAGGTCCACACACATATACTAGCTGTACTACCAGTCATAAGACCAAAGAAACTGTGGAGTACAAGCTGAGACTATCAGTCTGACCAGGTGGTGGTTAAAAATTGAGAATAAGGTAATATTTATCAGTTTTTTGTGCTCTAAAATTTCTAACCATTTTAGTGACCCTAAGAGTTTTGTGTCTTCTTATCCTGCCCTTCAGCAGTGATTACAGAATATGAGCAAAATGAAAGTGAAATCCACCTAGTGTAATTTTTTACTAATTCAGTCTTGGGAAGTTGGCTTGGGGGGAAAACAGGCACATAATCGAAATGGTAAACATTTTTTGAATCTTACTATATGACAAGCAGTTACCCCCAAATCAGATTTTTTAATGACCAGTATGTTTTAAACAAGCAATTTATTTCCTCAGCTGTGCTGTGGAGCACATACACATTTTTCCCATTCGTAGATACAGATACATTTTCCCATACATTTTATCATAAATTACCAGGTCCTTTAACCAGAGAAAATTTCATTGTGCTTCAATATATAAAAGGACATTCACATTCATCTGGAAAAATAGTGCTTAATTTTCTCTTAATCAATGGGACTATTAAAACCAATTAAGAATTTAAAATGTGAAATAGAAAGATCTTCTACATTGATAGAAAGAATGATATAAAAATTTCTTTTTTTTTATTAAATCATAGCTGTGTACATTGATATAATCATGGGGCATCATTCACTAGCTTCACAGACCGTTTACCAAGTTTCACATATACCCTTGTAAGATGCACCTCTGGTGTAATCCCAACATTCCCCATCCCTCTGCCCACCTCCCCCCCCTCCCCTCCCTTTCCCCCTTCCCCCTATTCTTAGGTTGTAACTGGGTTATAGCTTTCATGTGAAAACCCTAAATTAGTTTCATAGTAGGGCTGAGTACATTGGGTACTTTTTCTTTCATTCTTGAGATACTTTACTAAGAAGAATATGTTCCAGCTCCATCCACGTAAACATGAAAGAGGTAAAGTCTCCATCTTTCTTTAAGGCTGCATAATATTCCATGGTGTACATATACCACAATTTATTAATCCATTTGTGGATCAATGGGCACTTGGGCTTCTTCCATGACTTAGCAATTATGAATTGGGCTGCAATAAACATTCTGGTACAAATATCTTTGTTATGATCTGATTTTTGGTCTTGTGGGTATATGCCCAGTAGAGGAATTACAGGATTGAAAGGCAGATCTATTTTTAGATCTCTAAGTGTTCTCCATATCTCTTTCCAAAAAGAATGTATTAACTTGCATTCCCACCAGCAATGCAAAAGCGTTCCCTTTTCTCCACATCTGCGCCAACATCTCTGGTCTTGGGATTTTGTGATATAGGCTAGTCTCACTGGAGTTAGATGATATCTCAAAGTAGTTTTGATTTGCATTTCTCTGATGATTAAAGATGATGAGCATTTTTTCATATGTCTGAAGGCCGCGTGCCTGTCTTCTTCAGAGAAGTTTCTCTTCAGATTGCTTGCCCAGCCTGTGATGGGATCACTAGTTGTTTTCTTGCTCATGCATTTGAGTTCTCTGTGGATTCTGGTTATTAAACCTTTGTTGGAGACATAACCTGCAAATATCTTCTCCCATTCTGAGGGCTGTTTGCTTGCTTTACTTACTGTGTTCTTGGCTGCGCAGAAGCTTTTTAGTTTGATCAAGTCCCAGTAGTGTATTTTTAAAGCTGCTTCAATTGCCCGGGGGTCCTCCTCATAAAATACGCGCCCAGACCGATTTCTTCAAGCGTTTTCCCTGCACTCTCCTCTAGTATTTTTATAGTTTCATGTCTTAAGTTTAAATCTTTGATCCAGTGAGAGTCTATCTTAGTTAATGATGAAAGGTGTGGGTCCAGTTTCAGTCTTCTACAGGATGCCAGCCAGTTCACCCAGCACCATTTGTTAAATAGGGAATCTTTTCCCCACTGAATGTTTTTAATTGGCTTGTCAAAGATTAAATAATGGTAAGTAGCTGGATTCATCTCTTGGTTCTCTATTCTGTTCCAGACATCTACTTCTCTGTTTTTGTGCCAATACCATGCTGTTTTGATCGATATCAATTTGTAGTATAGTCTGAGGTCTGGTAGCGTGATTCCTCCTGCTTTTTTTGAAATTATATATTGCTTTGGGTAGTATGGACATTTTAACAATGTTGATTCTTCCCAGCCATGAGCATGCTATGTTTTTCCATTTGTTAATATTTTCAGCTATTTCTTTTCTTAGAGTTTCATAGTTCTCTTTATAGAGACCTTTCACGTCCTTTGTTAGATAAATTCCCAAATATTTCATCTTCTTTGGCACTACTGTGAATGGGATAGAGTCCTTAACTGTTTTTTCAACTTGACTGTTGTTGGTATATATAAAGGCTACCGATTTATGAATGTTGATTTTGTAACCTGAGATGCTGCTGTATTCCTTGATCACGTCTAAGAGTTTTGTAGAAGAGTCCCTAGTGTTTTCCAGATATACTATCATATCATCTGCGAAGAGCGAAAGTTTGATCTCTTCTGACCCTATATGGATACCCTTGATCGCCTTTTCTTCCCTAATTGCGTTGGCTAAAACTTCCATTACAATGTTAAAAAGCAATGGAGACAATGGACAGCCTTGTCTGATTCCTGATCTGAGTGGAAATGATTCCAATTTAACTCCATTCAATATGATATTGGCTGTGGGTTTGCTGTAGATGGTCTCTATCAGTTTAAGAAATGCCCCTTCTATACCGATTTTCTTAAATGTCCCTTCTATACTGATTTTCTTAAGTGTTCCGAACCAGACCTCAGACTATACTACAAATTGATAGTGATCAAAACAGCATGGTATTGGCACAAAAGGGATGCTGGATATTATCAAAAGCTTTTTCTGCCTTGATTGAGAGAATCATATGGTCTTTGTTTTTTAATTTGTTTATGTGCTAGATTACATTTATAGATTTACGTATATTGAACCAGCCTTGAGACCCTGGGATAAAACCGACTTGATCATGATGTATAATTTGTTTGATGTGTTGCTGGATTCTGTTTGTTAGGATCTTGTTGAATATTTTTGCATCTATATTCATCAGTGATATCGGTCTATAATTTTCTTTTCTTGTTGGGTCTTTTCCTGGCTTGGGGATCAGGGTGATGTTTGCTTCATAGAACGTGTTAGGTAGTCTTCCTTCTTTTTCTACCTTTTGGAACAGGTTGAGTAATATCGTTACTAATTCCTCTTTAAAGGTTTGGTAGAATTCTGACATGAAACCATCTGGTCCTGGGCTTTTCTTTTTAGGGAGGTTTTGTATGGTTGATGCTATTTCCGAACTTGATATGGCCCTGTTCAACATTTCCACTTGATTCGGGCTAAGTCTTAGAAGGTGACGTGCTTCCAAGTATTGGTCAATTTCCTTCAGATTTTCATATTTCTGAGAATACAGTTTCTTGTAATATTCATTAAGGATTTTTTGGATTTCTGAGGAGTCTGTTGTTACTTCGTCTTTGTTGTTTCTGATTGATGAGATTAGAGATTTTACTCTTTTTTTTTTCCTGATTAGGTTGGCCAAAGGTTTATCTATTTTATTGACCTTTTTGAAAAACCAGATTTTTGATTTATTGATCTGTTGTATTATTCTTTTGTTTTCAATTTCATTTAATTCTGCTCTAATTTTGGTTATTTCTTTTCTTCTACTGGTTTTGGGTTTGGAATGTTCTTCCTTTTGCAGTTGCTTGAGATGTCCCATTAAGTTGTTAACTTCTTCTCTTTCTGTTCTCTTGAGGAAGGCTTGCAGTGCTATAAATTTCCCTCTTAGAACTGCCTTTGCAGTGTCCCTGAGGTTCTGATAGTTCATGTCTTTATTGTTGTTTTGTTCCAAAAAATTGGCGATTTCTTTCTTAATCTCATCTCTCACCCAGCTATCATTGAGCTTAAGGTTATTTAACTTCCATGCTTTTGTATGAGTATGCAGATTCCTGTTGTTACTCAGCTCAAGTTTTATTCCATGGTGGTCCAAGAAGATGCATGGAATAATTTCTATTCCTTTAAATTTACTGAGGTTAGACTTGTGGTCGATTGTGGAGTAAGTTCCATAGGCTGATGAGGAGTATGTGTATTCAGTTTTGTTGGGATGAAATGTTCTGTAGATGTCCACTAAATCCAAATGTTGGATGGTTAGGTTTAAATCTAAGATTTCTTTGCTCAGCTTCTTGTTGGAGGATCGATCCAACACTGCCAAAGGAGTGTTGAAATCTCCAACTATTATTGAGCTTGAGGAAATCAAGTTGCTCATGTCTATTAGAGTTTCTCTTATAAATTGAGGTGCATTTTGGTTGGGTGCACAGATATTAGTAATTGAGATCTCATCATATTGAGTATTACCCTTAAGAAATATGAAGTGGGGCGGCGCCTGTGGCTCAAGGAATAGGGCGCCGGTCCCATATGCTGGAGGTGGTGGGTTCAAACCCAGCCCCGGCCAAAAAAAAAAAAAAAAAAAAAAAAAAAGAAATATGAAGTGACCGTTCTTGTCCTTCCTTACTTTTGTTGGTTTAAAGCCTATTCTATCTGCAAATAAAATTGCAGCACCTGCTTTTTTCTGATTACCATTTGCCTGAAATATTGATGACCATCCTTTCACCTTGAGTCTGTATTTGTCTTTTAAGTTAAGATGTGACTCTTGTATGCAACAAATATCTGGCCTGAGTTTTTGTATCCAGTCAGCTAACCTATGCCTCTTTAGAGGACAGTTTAAGCTGTTCACATTAATGGAGAATATTGATAAGTCTGGTGAAGTTTTGGGTATCGAGTTTTTCAAAAGTCCAGTGGGCATTTTTAATCCTTTCACCAGTGTGGAAATTGGAGTTTGATCCAAAGTTTCTGAGTGAGTTTACTTTTGTGGTATAGGATTGGGTTGGTCATTATGGAGGATAGGTCTGAGAATATCCTGAAGAGCTGGTTTGGTTATGGCAAATTTCTTCAACATATAAATGTCATTAAAGTATTTAATTTCTCCATCATAAATGAAACTCAGTTTAGCTGGATACAAGATCCAGGGTTGAAAGTTATTTTGCTTTAGGAGATTAAAAGTCAGTGACCACCCTCTTCTGGCTTGAAAAGTTTCAGCAGAGAGATCTGCAGTCATTCTAATATTCTTCCCTTTGAAGGTAATGGTTTTCTTTCTCCTGGCAGCTTTGAGGATTTTCTCCTTCATATTAACTTTAGTGAAGTTAATTATGATATGCCTGGGGGATGTCTTATTGGGGTTGAGTCGTGCTGGCGTCTGAAGCTGTCCGCTATCTTAATTTCAGTATCTCTAGGCATGTCTGGAAAATTCTCTTTCATAATTGTATGCAGAAGGTCCTCTGTGCCCAGCAAGGCCACTTCATCTGTTTCTGGAACTCCTATGATTCGGATATTCGTCTTCTTTGAATTATCCCAGAGCTCTCGGAGAGAATGATCCGTTTTTGCTCTCCATTTCTGTTCCTCTTTGAGAGTTTGGGAGCGTTCAGAGGTTTTATCTTCAATGTTAGAAATCC
Source organism: Nycticebus coucang (assembly GCF_027406575.1). Taxonomy (NCBI): domain Eukaryota; kingdom Metazoa; phylum Chordata; class Mammalia; order Primates; family Lorisidae; genus Nycticebus; species Nycticebus coucang. The sequence goes on along the minus strand of NC_069784.1, from coordinate 70,688,524 downwards.
TTTCTTCTCCTTGCTCCATTCTGTTGCTGAGGGATTCTACTGTATTTTTCATATCTTTGAGGGCTGCAAATTCTTGCTTCAGTGTTTGTAAGTCTTTGGTGGTTTTGTCTTTAAATTCATTAAATTTTTGGGACAACTTTTGAATTTCTCCTCGAATTCCTAATTCCACTTTGTTAATCTTGTCTGCAATCCAAATTCTGAATTCAATTTATGACATCTCAGCCAGTTGTTGATGAATAGGATCTTCAATTACATCTGTCATATCTTTCCTTGGGGGGGTTGATCTATTCTGGTTATTCATGTTACCAGAGTTTTCCGCTTATTGCACCCCATGGTGTTTTACTCCCTTTGATTTTTTTCCCCTGGGGCTTTGTCGAGGGCCTGTACAGTGTTGTGGCCTGAGAAACTGGGGCCCTGTCTGGTGTGGTGGAGCTAAGTGGTTCTGTCTTGTTTTCAGCTGGTTTCTGTTCCACCCTGTGAAGCAGATACTCTTGATTGAAGTCTCAGCTGTGGAGAAATATCAGCAATTAAGTCACCCCACCCCCCACCGGCAAACAGTTGGAAAAGAAAAATCAAACCTTCCTACCACCGTGCACCCAGGGCACCACCTGATTTGTCCTCAGGCGATTGGTGGAGTTGAAAAAGTCCAAATCAATTGTCTCAGTCTGCACCTGTCTTGGGTGAGAGAGTTTAAGAAGTCTCTGGGAACTGGATCACAGGGTTCTGGTGATACTCTGGTGTGGCTTGCTCTAGTGCTGCGTGGAGTCAGGAGGAGCCACCCAGCCAATAGATCATTCTGGGAAGGTTGCTGCCTCCTTCCCCACCTTGTACCACTGTCACACCCAGTCACCGATAGCCCTGCAGTTGGCTGACCCAGTTGCCTGTAGTGAATCGGTACTCCAGCAGTTTGCACCTGCCTGAATCACAAGGAAGTCTGCCAGGCTGCTGCACTCTGCCTCTCTCTGGCAGGAGGAGGTGAGACCTGACAACCTTGGGTGCTTGATGAAGGTTGGGGGGTTTTCACTCAAGTCCAGTCTCGCCCCTGATTAATGTTACTGACAGAACAGAACAGAACAACTCTGCGGTTCCCCTGCAGAAGAGAAGCTGAATTGAGTTCCAAATCAGCTTATCTTTGCTCTTGTATTGTCTATAGGCTGATGATCCCCTGAGGGCCAGGTGCGTCTTAGGTTTAGTAAAGCGGACGTCTGGGTCAGCCCCGCCCTGGGAGTTTCCCCAGTTTCCAAGTTGGAGTTGCCTCAGGCAAATCCTGTACTCAGAGTCTCTGGTTGCCCAGGGAGACGGGGGGTGTGGCTTCAGAATATTTGGTAGTGAGCCGTATTGCTAGCAAAAGATGGCTGCTGTTTTATGGCTCAGGCAACCGCTGCTCCAGTGTAGCTCCCTTCCGGCCAACCGTCCTCTCTCTGCTCTCGTACCCCAGAGTCTGCACTGACTGGCTGCAGCCCAGCACTGTCTACACCCCTTGAGTAGTGTAGGGACAGGCCTCCAGACCTTGGAGGGAGAGCAGAGGGGAGCGCAGGGAGCGCTGGGAGCCTGGGGTTGCGGGCAGAGAACACACACAGCTTTACATAGTTTTATGCCTGGCCGTATTGTCACCAAAAACAGCTGTCGCACTGTGCCTCAGGGAACTGCCACTCAGGTGTGGTCCCCTCTCTGCCGACTGGGACTGGCCTCCAGACCTCAGTGTGAGTGAAGGGGAGTGCTGGGAGCTCAGAATTCCAGGTAGAGACTATATACAGTTTATACAGTTTTATGCCTGGCAGGAGGACACCGTGGCACCCTAGTAGGGGAGGCAGGTCCAGTTTTTAGAGGATCTATCCCGTTGAGTGTAGTGGGAGGACCTTTGAACTCTGCCCGGTTGTTTGTGGGGCACTCTGAGCCGTTCTCATGGGGGAGGGGACTCCTGTCCACTTGGTGATGGATTTTGTACCTTTCGTTTGTATCCTTGTGGTCGCAGCTCGCCTCAGCGGAGTTGACGTGCGTTCTTCAACCTTCTCTCTTACTGCAGCTCAAATACAGCAGGTTACTTGCTGAATTTTTGTCCTTTAACTCTCCTACTGGACGGGAGCCTCTGTGGAAAGCTGGCTTCAGTCAGCCATCTTGTCTCCTCCCCCTCTGTCAAAAATTTCTAATCCAAATAAAATAGCAACTTAATTTGAACTCAACCTTTGAAATATACAGCAGGTTGTGTTTGTATTTAGTTGCATATAGCCATCTAGTTGACTATACAAATACTAGTTGCTAATAGCCATGAAACAGCCTAGTGCTTCTATGTGCAACTGGCATGTACTTAGGACTCTGACACAATGGGGAAAAAAATCCTCTTAGGTTTAAAGAGATTACATGCTTATTTAACTTCCTCCCATGTAAGATTTTTACTTTGTTTTGTTTCATTGTGCTTTTTAATAAATGTTAAATATTTTCAGCTAAGAGAACTTGTCTCAGAGAAGGAAAAAATAAAAATTAATGATGTTTGGATGTGGTCTTCTTCTCTGCCAATTGACTAAACTATATTGATGCCCTAATTAGTCTAAAGGGGGTAGGGTATTCACAATGTTGAAGATAAACTTTTTCATAAAGGAGTACCATATTGTAATAATTACTGTAAACACTAAATATTTGCCTTCACGTGTTAAAAATTATCAATCATAATGATAATATAGGAAAATATTCGACAGGAATTAAGAAAACCTGTGTAATAGGGCTGAGAATGTTACCTACACAAACTCATTTAGCAAAGACATTCCTCTTCATTTGTCTATAATATGGTGAAATCAACCAACTAGTTTTAAAGTGTGATCTTTAAAGTTTTTTGTTTATTGTTCCTACACATACACCATTGAGAGAATATTAATATTTCTTTGGGAATAGAAGCAATGAATTCACTTTGACCTTGGTTATTTTCTTGATTATTCTTCTTTTATATGATCATGCACATTTATAAGACAGCCAAGCTATTTACACAATAATTGATAAGTAATCCAACCCTGACAGACTAGCCTATTATAAACAGTTGCATTTTATTCAGAAATTGTTGGATGTAATTTTTTATTTTTCCTTAGAACATCTCTATCACTTAGACATATCTCCAGAAAAAGAAATGAAATTAGTTAAAGATTTTTATCTAGCTATTTGTGACTAGATTACTAAGTATCAGATGTGATAGATAAAGAGCCCAAACCAATTCTCTTTTGAGTAGAAGTCACAAAATTCATGCCAAATGATGACATGAAATTTTTTGCCACCTGTTAATATTTACACATTCATCCAAACTATGACCACTTTTATCTCTGCATGACTAGACGATGACTAGATTAAGAGGGAAATCATGTTGTTGTTTTTATTCAAAAGGATAATTCAGAAATCATCTAGTATAACTTTGATTTTGTGGTTGGGTTGGAAGTTAAAAGAAGTACAGTTTAGTTCTGTGTCAGGGTCCACTTGTTACTACCTCAAGGGCACTGGGCCATCTGGTCTTTCTGGAGATATTTCCTCTTCTGTAGAAGAAGTTAATTTCTCTCTTTCTGCCTCACTGGGGCATTTTTCCAATCAAAGTAAATAAGGGATAGTAATTACTCTCATCAGCCCACTTTTACGGATTTTCTCCTCAAAATTGTATGGCCCTGTTTTGCAACCATTGTATTGTTACAGAGGGCCAGAATTTAGGGGAAGTCAAAGGGGTGGGATTATAGTTAGAAAAGAAAAAAATGTGCATAAAAGTGAGACCTGTCTTTCCTTTTTGTGAGCCTAATATGAGCTACCATTACTAATAAGATTTGTTATGCTTGTGAACAACATCCAATGCCCATGTCAGTTGGAAGGAGGCAGAGCCTGCTGCTCTGTGACATTGATTCTCATATGTAACCTTAGGGCCCTTGCAGATGGGCCACAGATTGAGAGAAAACACAATTTCTTATTTAGCTCCTATAACACAATGATACAACTCCATAGCTTTTTACTTTATGTATAATTAAGGCTACAGCCTAGTAAATAGTGAATATATATTTTAGTAATCAAAAATCAAAATTAGTTTATTTTTAAAACTGTTTAAAGTTTCAAGAAAAAAACTTTGTTTTGAGTATTATTCATCATTCATGTAGTCTTATAGAAAATATGGTGTTTAGCTGCTACTCAGATCATTAAATATATCTGTATATGGGCAACTTAAGTCCATGGTTAATCTTTCAAACACTTATTCGGAAAAGTTAACATACTCAAAAGGCAGAGTTTAGAATTAATATCAAGAGACTATTTTTAATATGGTCATACATATAAATATGACTGTAAAATTTGAACTAAGAAATAAGCATAAAGTATAAGTGTGTATTGAAAGGATATACCATTACCAAGAGAATATTCCAACTTTAAGAAAGAATTAATATTAGACATATAAACATTTTCATCATTCTTCATGACACAGTGACAGATGTGTTAAGTGTCAGAGTGGAAATTTAGAGGTAAGTTGGTTGTGAGAAAGTTCAGTCTGACAAGGGCTATCAGTAGATAATTAGTCCCCATCAACTGGGTCAACTGAATCTGCACCTGGAGGCAAACTCCTTTCCCTTGACAGGAGGAAAGGCCGCTGGTCAGCGTGCCCTGACTAGAGAACATTCTGAGTGGAGAAAAGTGACTATCACTGCTCAGGAACGAAAGCAGGCAAACTCTGGCACTAAAACAGCTTACACTGTAGCAGTGTATGTAGATAATAAATACTGAAAATGATAAGTGAAATGTGTTGTGTGTTAGAAAGTGAATAAAAAGAAAAAGTCGAAGATTGGATGCAATGGCTCACACCTGTAATTCCAGCACTTGGGAGGCCGAGACGGGTGGATCCCCTGAGCTTACAGGTTCAAGACCAGCCCAAGCCAGAGTGAGACCCCAGTCTCTAAAAAATAATCAAGCGTTGTGGCAGGTGCCTGTAGTCCCAGCTACTTGGGAGGCTGAGGCAAGAGGATCACTTGAACCCAAGAGTTTGAGGTTGCCTTGAGCTAAGATGCCACAGCACTGTACCAAGGGTGACCAAGTGAGACTCTGTCTCAAAAAAAAAAAAAGAAAGAAAAAGTTGACCCAAGAACATGCATTGTGGGTGGGGAATGGGAAGAAAATGAAGTATTTTATTGGGTGGTCAAGGTAAGTCACAGGGAAAGACATTTGGGAAATTAGTATTCCTGATAAAATAAACAAAGCAAAGTGAGAACATACTTTTGGGTTTAAGAAAAAGCAAGAATTCACTTGCTTTGTGGAATGAGTTAGAATATGGAGTATAAGATACACACAAATGGTCACAGGAAAGTGTTAATTAAATTGAACTTTAGTAACATATTCTGAGCAAAATGTTGAGCCATCAAGGGTAATAAATAATGGCCTGGCCTAGATTTCAAACACACCATGTGGGCTGCTTCATTGAGCATAGATTGTGGCAGAGAAAGCATGAGTTGAAGGAAATAAATCAATTATGAAATAACTGCAGTGATCCAGGTGATATATGATGGTGGTCCAGACCAGGCTGGTAGCAGTAGATGTGCTTAAAACAAATTGTATTGTGACTGTATTTTGAAGATGGACTTGGCACGATTTGCTTGCAGTCTAGGTGTGTAATATGAGAGAAAGAAAGAAATCAAGTAAGAGAAGTCATTTAAAAATATTATTAGTTGTTAACTAATATGTGAAAATCAGCAATTGGTACAGATTTTGTCAGGAAAATAATTTTATTTTTAGATTTTTAAGTTTTTAAAGAACTAACAGATATCTGAGAAGGCAGGTTAAGATACCTAACTGTAAGACTGGAGTGTGGATAGAGCTCTGTTATACATTTTGGGGTTGTCATTGCACTGATGGTGTTTTGGAGGCACGGGACTCCCTGAGATCACTAAGAGAACCAGGGCAGGGCAACAGACTGAGCCCGGCAGCCCTAAGGCGTTACTGGGTTAGGAAACTTAGGAGGCCAGTTCTGGGTAAGGTGATATGGGGTCAAACAGAGAAAAAGGCGGAAGCTCATTTCAAGGACTTGACACATTTCTTAGCTAACACAGCCACAGTTTATTAATGTTATAGGTCTATTTAATTACTGCCTTTAAGGACATTTATTGATTTTAGCATTAATTCTTTTTTATATGCCTTTGGCCGTGAATGAAGAAGTGCGAACCAGGCCAATCAATGCGCTGACAAATATTAATCTTACATTCTTAATTGTTGGTTCAAGTCTGGTGGAAGCAAGTAAAGTAGTAAAAAGAGTGGGGACAGAAATCTCCAGAAGTCTTATCATACATAAAATGTTAAAGAACTGGTCTATCAATAAAAATAAATATCCATTAATCTGCCTTCTGCAATAATTTCAAACACGAAATAATAGCAAAGCAAAGTAAAGCATAGTAACTTGTTGATTTTGGTCAGAAAATATTCATATGTATTATATATTTCTTTTAGATATCGAAGGCAAAAGTACTGTTTTTTCCTAATTAAGCATGAATATCCTTCATGGGGCATCCAGGGATTCTTCGAAACATTGAAATACCTACCATTTATTAAAAATCGAATTCATCTTGCCTAAAACCATTCAGTAAAATTGTCATTTGGTAAGGTCAGTATTAATTACTCAAGTGGCAGAAGTTATTATGTTTGGATTTTTCTCCGTTTGGAAGCTCAGCAAAAAGAAAGCAAAAATTTCTTCTGCAGAATAAGCAACTGGAGGTTTCTTTGTAGTCAGCATTTAAAGGTGACTTCTGGTCTGTTGTTAAGACACACTCCTCCGGAAAAAGAGCATCTGGCACCTTCCCCTCACACTTTGCTTACTTTATAATTCATTCATAGAAAAATTAGAGGCTCAACAACAACATAATTTCATCCCTGATACTTGCTCTTTTTTTTTTTTTTCAAAGACCTACATCAAAAGTGACACTGGTGCAATGGGATTTAACTTTCCCCTTACAGAGCAAAGATGTTGCTGATTAAACAGATATCAAAATGAAAACACTAAGACAACAAATTTAAAGACTTATAAGACTTTAAAAAGGAAGTGCACAAGTATACAAGTATAAATTAAAATGCCTTAGAATATGCTTTAGGAAATGAAAGTCTTAAACTTCTACATGGGGCTGAGTTTCAATTTATAGCTACTTTCTTTGTCTCATGAGCACTTGACTTGTATATAGCACAGGAAAGTGTGGTGTTGCTGGGGCACTGCCACTGTGTGTCTCAGCTCAGATTAGCTGCTTATTTATCAACTTTTCCTGATACCTTTGCTTACATAGCTTTAGAGGTACAATGACTTCAAAACATTACTGGCACCCATATTCTCTGTAATATATGATGAGTCTATGCATTTTTTGAAGTGTTGTGTTCCTATTTCAAGGAAATTAATAAAAATAATAATATCAAGACTATACTTGAGGCATAGTCTGGACCACATCACAATTGATTGACATCAGTAATTAATTACCATCAATAGTTACCATAGATAATGACAAAATGAGGTGGAATACACTTAATACAGATGTTCAAATCCCAGAAAGGCCATAGTTGAAATGGAAAAATAGTAGGACAGTTTGAGACATTTGTTTCTAAACAGTGGCATCTTTTCAAAATTAAAGAACCTATGTGAAATGATTAGCAAAACATTCACATTTTCAGTATTCATATAATTTGCAAATAAAATGATCATTCATAGCTTTTAATGGTTATTCTCAGCTTTAATTTTATTGATTTTTTATTAATTTTTAAATTTGATTGATATATTTTAAGACATAGAACTTATTTACCTAAGAATATTATACTATTTAGGAACCTTTTCAATAAGAACAATTGGACTACCAAAGTCCTAAAAATAATAAGAAATGAAAAACACACACTCACACCTCCAACTAAGATATGAAAAATTGTTATTGGAAACTAAACATGACAAGAGCTTCAAATTCACGCAGTCACCTCTAAAACATGAAAGCCAAAGAAAGGTTTGTATCATTCTGGAACCTCTTGATGGAGTATCTAACTCTAACTCTGACATTCAAAACAAAAGAGCATAATATGAATTATCACTAAGTGGGCAGAGTTTAGGAAAATTGATATGCAGATAGGTAAATATTCAAAGGAGGATTGAGAGACACAGTAAGAGAGACATAGAGAGGCTGAGAGAATGAGGGGGAGTAGAAACCCTTTAACAGGAAAGAATCTGAAGATCTTAGGAGAAATGAGAAAACCTACTAGGGCTTTTCATGTTCAATACATTCATAGCAAAATTGGTAGTCACACAAGCTAAGTGCGCCTTTTAGCTCTTGGGAATAGGACACAGACAATTAGTACTGCAGAGAAATCTTACTAGAGAAAGTTTTTTAAAAAATACAACCAGTAAATATTTCAAGTTCTTTAACATTAATTGTTCATAGGCTTACTTATACTCATAACCGCACAATAACTATGAAAAGATGTTATAAAAGAAGGAAAAAAAAAACTGACTGGCAAAATACAAAGAATCAAATTTGTTGATAAAAAAGAAAGAAAATTCTCTGGGAGTACTTCCCACCTTAGAAGAATCAACTGGGACTTATGTCAGTAGAAAATAAATTCAAAGGTACATTATAAAGATAAAAAATGACAATTCTGAACTAGAGAAACACATTGAGGAAACAAGCATCATTAATTGAACAAATGAATAAATTGAGAAAAGACACAATTAGGGAATTAAGGGTGAATCTCAACTGCCACGGAAGACAGACATGAAATTATTATTTTGAATGAAGGAGGGAAAAAAAGAAAGATATTAAAGTACTTAGGAAGATATGAATTATCAACAAAAATACAACAAAATATGTTATTTCTGCTGTCAAATATTAGAACATAAAAATGTATTCAAAGATACATTTCCCTAATGAACTCAAGCTCAGTTTATAAAGGTGGTGACCATTTATTACTAGATGCAAAAGAGCACAGAGAGAAATAATATTTTTATGTTCCTCCTAAAAAACTTACTGTTCCAATTCAGCTACTTAGACTAAGAAGTGAATCAAAATTTAAAGGTCAGGAACAAAATATAAAAGTGGAAAAATGAACTGATGACAAGTATTGACTCTCTTACTCAGGTATAAAAATGGATCTTAAATAACTGAGAGCCTTTTGCCAATAGAAAATAGTGCAAGGGTCATAATTATCAAACTTTGATAATTCAAAATTAAAGACACAACCATTTTTTAAGCAGCAAGTAATAGGGAGAGATGGGGAAAAATATGAGATTGTTGGTTTTCTATCTCGTATAGTAGGTAGTATCTAGAGAACACAAAATTGAAATTGGAGGAAAAAATAACAGCTCTACCTCAACCTTTTTTTTTTTTTAACTCTGAAGAAATATCTTAGCATTGTAACCCTTTTGTTTTGTAAATTAAAAAATCCCCACTTTCTGATACTACAATTTTACATCAATTACTTGTCCTCCTAGAAATTCAAGAAATTTTAAAATTAATAATTTTTAATAAAATATATGGATGTGATATCCTTTTCATAAAAGAGTTTTTATCAACATATAACTAATTTTTCAATATACATGGATAGAAAGAACTGGGATAATGTTCCATTTAGTTCTCTTTTTCTCTTTTTTTTTTTTTTGGAAGGAGGTGGGACAGAGTCTCACTCTGTCATTTTGGGTAGAGTGCCCTGGCATCAGCCTAGTTCACAGCAATCTCAGACTCCAGGGCTCAAGCGACCTTCCTGCCTCAGCCTTATGAGTAGCTGGGATTATAGGCTGCTGCCATAGACCCACGCCTTGCTTTGCTCAGGCTGGTCTTGAATTAGTCCATCTTTGAGTGTGGAAATCACAGCCAGAATTCTTTTTATTTTGCCAATCTCATTTCTTTAAAGTCTAATTCTATATTTAATAAAAATCCACATGGTAGAGCACAGGAGATGTGGGAACGTCTCTTAGCTTTATCCAACTAGTACCAGTCTCGAAGGGAGATGCTAATGAACCTGATAGAAATGAGAGAACAAAGGAAAAAAGCAATAATAGTCTTTAAACACACACAAATATGGAAAAAAAGAATGATTTTGAGATTGAAAACCTAAAAAGCTGAACAAATATTCAAATTTCCTTCATCCTAATGAAAAAATTCATTGATTGACAGTGAGATGTTGTATCTTGTCAGCTACGGCAGTGACCTTTGGAGTGTCTGCTGACACCAACATCCCACAACAAGCTCTCTGTTAGAAAGCAAACACGGACCCACCTGCACTTCAAGAATCTTCAATGAATGAATATTGCACAGTCATTTACCTGATGATCCCTATCTTTTGAAATGCCTAGAAATTTTACCTAATAAATAAATAAAAACTACTACTACTCCCTAAATATATTTAGTTGCATTCTAATTTTGGTTTTGGTGGAAGAGTGGTTTCTGAAGAGTGATGTTAACAAAAATGCCTTTTTGGAACCTTGGTATGCTTTAAACACCTTTATTATCGCTTCTTTTTAAAATAATATTCTCCATAATAAATGGATGAAAAAGGGCAGCAGAATTTCTATTTGTATGAAAATAGTGTCTTCAAAATTCTATACTCATATTTTATTCCTTAGAAATATAAATAATTCATTTGTATAACTCCTAAAATACCTACCTTGAAGAATCCTCCCTCCCTCCTTCTCTCCCTCCTTCCTTTCTTCTTTCCTCCAACCCTTCTTCCCCTCCCTCCTGCCCTTCCTTCCTTTCTTCAGTCCTTCCAGGCTTCCTTCTTGCTCTTTTTCCCCCTAATTGATTGGGCAAACATTTAGTGAAAACTGCCTAGGCATTGTGCTAAAAGCCAAGAATGCAGAGAATGGAATATAGTCCATGCTTTTTGCTTGTCCGAAATTCAATTCTGGGTGAGCATTGCTGAAGCCAATGATTACAAGTCTTTTGAAGTCTGTAATTCTGTTTTTAAAGTAAAGAAATATCTTAAAAGATGACTGAAAGGAAGTCTTAATCTTATATATGTGTATGTCAGGTTGGTATAAAAGTAATTGTGGTTTTGCATTGTTGAAATTTGCCATTTGATACTGGAACACATTCATAGATACCATGGTTATATTACACATCATTTTAATGTGGATTTCTCACTTTATGTATTTTTGCTAATGACTCATTACTTGTTGTTTATTTCATATTTAGTTTGAACTAGGGAGATTATGTTAGACAAAAAGCAACTTCAAGCAATGTTCTTACTCGAGTTCAGAATGGGTTGTAAAGGGTTGTAAAGCAGCAGAGATGACTTGCAGCATCAGCACTGCATTTGGCCCAGGAACTGCCAACTAAGGTACAGTGCACTGGGGGTTCGGGAAATTCTGCAAAGGAGAAGAGAGGCATGAAACTGAGAAGGGTAGGGGTGGCCATCGAAAGTTGACAAAGACCAACCGAGAGCTGTCATTAGAGCTCATCCTTTGACAGCTACAGGAGAACTATAGAACTGTTGCCAGAGACTCGGCATTGACCATTTTATGGCTATTTGGCATTTGAAGCAAACTGGAAAGCTGAAAAGTTGGTTAAGCAGATGCCTCATAAGTTCACCAAAAATCAGAGCGATCATCAGTTTCAAGTGTTGTCTTCTCTTACTCTACACAGCAACAATGAGCTGTTTCCCAATCAGGTTGTGATATGTGAGGAAGTCGTTTTTATAGCACAACCAGAGACAACTGGCTCAGTGGCTGCACTAACAGGAGCTTCCAAAGCAAAGGTGGACCCTAGAAAAGGTCATGGTCACTGTTTGGTGGTCTGATCCACTAAGGATTTCTGAGTCCTGGGGAAATTGTCACCTCTGGGATTCATTTCAAATCAATGAAATGTATTAAAAACTGCACTGCCTGCAGCTGGCTCACCAGAAAGGGCCCGTTCTTCTCCATGACAACCTCTGAGTGAGGTCGCACAATCACTGTTTCAGAAGTTGAGCAGAATTAGGAAAAAAAAAAAAGAGACATTTTGCCTCATTGCCTGCCGTATTTACCTGACTTCTTGTCAACCAACTACCACTTCTTCAAGCATCTTGACAACTTTTTTCAGGTAAAACACTTTCATAACCAGAAGGACATAGGAAATGCTTTCCAAGTGTTCAACAAATCCCAAAGCATGGATTTTTTAACCTATAGGAAGAAAGAATTTATTTTTGTTGGCAACAATGTGTTGATTGTAATGGTTTCTATTTTGATTAATAAAGACCTGCTTGGTGATTCCCGTGGCTCAAAGGAGTAGGGCGCCAGCGGGTTCAAAGTGGAAGTGAAGGGTTCAAACCTACCCCCGGCCAAAAACTACAAAAATAAATTAATTAATTAATTAAAAATAAAAATAAAGACATGTTTGAGCCGCCTAGTTATAATGATTTAAAATCCATAGCCCCAAACCACAATTACTTTTCACCAACCTAATATTTTGTTTTGACATTTTATTTTCAAGCACCTTTGACTGATATCGTTTCCATCTTCTGAGCACCTGCCACGTGGCATCAACATACTACACTCATTCTCTTGGAGATTGCAGGCTTAACTTTCTCTCTTGGAACGTTTCTTCTACACAGAAAATGCTTCACCGTCTTCACAGTATATCTCAAAAACTTTTTAGTATAGCAGTCATCATTAAGTTCTTTATCAATAAACAGATCATTTATAGATATAGACACAATTTGATACTTAACCTATATTGCATTCTTTTATATCTGCTGACTGGAATGTAAGCACCTGGAGGGCAGATCTCCGTATTCTTTTTTTTTTTTTTTAGAGATGGAGTCTCACTTTATCACCCTGGGTAGAGTGCTGTGGCGTCACAGCTCAAGGCAACCTACAACTCCTGGGCTTAGGCAATTCTCTTGCCTCAGACTTCCGAGTAGCTGGGACTACAGGCACCTGCCACAACGCCTGGCTATTTTTTTGTTGCAGTTTGTCTGGGGCCAGGTTTGAACCTGCCACTCTGGGTATATGGGCCAGTGCCCTACCCACTGAACCACAGGTGCTGCCCAGATCTCTTTATTCTTAAGAACTACAAGGTAGAAGCTTGAGAATTATTCATTGAAATATATTTTCATAAGTGCATTATTAAGAGGTGTTGGAATTAGTGTTTTCACATTTTGAAAGAAAAATAGGACATTTACTTACATTTGAATTTCAGATAAAGGGTTAATTTTGTCATAATAAGCTTGTGTCCAATATTACATGTAACATACTTTACTAAAATAAATTATTTGCTGTTCATCTGAAATTCCAATTCGGATGTGCATCTTATTCAGATGTGCATCTTACATATTAAATGGCAACTGTCATTGGAAAGAAAATAAAATATTAAAATTTGTGAACTGCTCCTGTCAGTAGACTAGAAACACAGTGCTTGCACATATATAATCATAATACCTCAGGGGGCGATGACAGAGAGTTTATTTTTTCCTTTTTTTGGGGGGGGCGTAGTTTTTCTTTGGGTGAATGTGTACACGGGTGTGCGCATACCCCTGTGAAGGTGTGTACACATGCACCACACTCTCACTGGAGGAAGAGGGCACACGACACTACCCTCAATTCTAGAGACCCTTCAAGAAGGACAACAGAAAGAAACAAGAAACGTCTGATTCATGGAGGCACCTGAGACCGTCTAGATAAAGTCAGATGCCAGACAAGCATGCCCTGAAAAAGGTAAGATCTGTTATTGTAGAAAAAGACACATAGGTCTATCCATAGCTATTTTTGTTTGAAAAAATAGATGTAACTTCTTCAAATTAATTTCAATGTATTTTCTTTTTCTAATTATATTTGATCATTTTGCCAGTTCATGACAAAAATCTGGACAATTTTTATTGCATTTGGACTTTGTCAAAAGTGTTGGGTTCAGGAAAATATTTTCTGCTAAGTTCCTCTATATTCATGCCAAATAATTTTCAATTGGTTTATAAGCCCACATGTATTTTAAGTAAAATGAATACATGCATTTTAGATTCCTTTACCCTTAACTCACCCAGAAGGTTCAGAAGACATCCAACAAACCTTTGGGTAATGAAGAAATAGATTGCTTAAAGGTTTTGGAAGTCAAGAAGTGAGGCACCTCATTTGCAAAGAGTAAGAGGATCAATGTTCTGGCTTCTTGTGTACAAGGGCAGTGAGTTGCACTCTTCTGATAGTGAACTTGTGTTGGACTGAAACTCACCATGGTTGCTTCATTGCATGGTTAAATGTTACTATACTTTGCAATTGATACCTACACATTTTGTATCATAGTCATATAATTAACCTTACTGATTATATATGTATAGTCTACTACTGTCCTCAAGCACTCACCTTCAGCATATGAAAAGTATTGAAAATGGTATCATATTTCTGTTTAATGCTAGATTATTGTAGGATGTGGATTAGCTTCTATGGTACATTGGAAGTCAGTGATGTAGAAGGAACTACTTTATCCTACACCTGGGTTTTTATAAAGTTTCATGTCTAGAATATACTTAATAATACTTGGTAATAAAATACTTTCAACTTTTGTATTTTTATTTTTATTAATAATATTCTAGATATGCAAATCTGGGAAAAAAGACTCAGTTGTGCACCATATAAAACTATTTTCTATAATCAAATTATTTTTAACTTTTCCCCAATGAACCACTTGGTGGGAAGTCACTCCCGGCAAGGCAATCCCCCTTTTTCTAAGGTTGAGTGAACTATCTAGTGCTGAAGGAGCTTCCGTAGTGCCCAGGCTTTGCGGGAGGGGCGCCTGGAGAGATGTTCACCATCGCACCCAGTCCTTGGTCTTTGGGCCACATAGATTTTTATTGTGGTGTTTCTCATTCCTGTTCCTATTCCCCTTCATTTGAGTGGAGTTCTGTGTTATGGTTACTTCACAGAAACATTTGAAATCTGGGCATCTATGCCACTAGGGAATGTGAAAATCCTTCATTCTCATTCTGCATCTTGAACTCTTTGTCAATAAAGCAGAGCAGGGCACTGGACCCGCTGACATTGATGTGCTCACCCCCCCACCCTTACTTTCCTTTTTGTTACTTTCCAGCTTAAAAAAAGTATGTGGGGTGTGTGTGTGTGTGTGTGTGTGTGTTTTCCGGGAAGGTACAATCTACTTGTCTCTAGATGGTTTATGAAATACCTTGTCTATGCCAACAAATCTCTCTAAAGACCAAGGTTTTCATCAAGCAAAGCCAGAGAAGTACAAATACCAACTGGCCTTAAATGTTTGAATTATCGTGAAGAGTGAGGATAGAGAGGAAAGATGTGGTATTCTGGGAAGCAAAATATCTCAACGGCTTTGACCGTCACTTAGGAGAAATTTATTCCCATTGTTTGGTAATTTATAAACACTATGCAGAGAATGCTTTTACAGTAAAATAGCACCACAACCATAAAGTTAAAATCTATAAATCCAGGGTGATGGAAAATAGGTTTGAATCATTATTATTTAAAAATATAAAAATAATTTAAAAGCATTACCATTACATAGAGGTGCTTTCAAATTAGGTAAGGGATTTAGGGGGGCCTGCTGTGGGGTGTTGGAGGGAGGGTTTGTCTTCTTATGCTCAGATTCGCATTTCCTACAATGACTTCTGATTCTTAAGGAAGAAAAATAATTTATCTTCATGTATGCTGCATAGATTGTAAATAATAAACGAGAGAATAAAAAAGAAGTGGAACACATTCAAGACAATTAGGAAAGTGTCTGGTCAAAACATATTAAGTGCATTTAATGGAAATTGTAATTTGTTCTTTTGGACTATAGTTTACCCTTGAACAACATGAATTTGAACTGCAAGCAGTTCACTTCTGCGTGCGTTATCTCTCAGCCAGCCCTGAGACAGCAAGACCAACCACTCCTTTTCTTCTCTTCATCCTCCTCCTCAGTGTGAAAACGGCAAAGATGAAGACTTTTATGAAGCTCCACTTTTTTCTTCCTTGCCTTTCTGACATTGTCTTTTCTCTAGCTTCCTGAATCGTAAGAATGCAGTATGTATACATATAACACACAAAATGTGATTTATCAACTGTTTTAACATGAGCACACCGATGGTTAAGAGTAAGCTACTAGTAGTCGTGTTTTGGGAGAACTGAAAGTTATACAGAGATTATGACACCGTGGGAGGTCGGGGCCACTAGCTCCTCCAGTGTTCAAGGGCCAACTGTATTTATTTTTCGGTTCCAATTTGTATTCAGAGGTGCATACTCAAATACTTTGCAGATCCAGACAGGTAAGCTAAGTGCAGATAGGTCCATCTGACCCCCCGGGAGTTAATGGGAATTAGAAATGTAGTTTTTGCTCTATGTAAAGACTCCCTGCACAGGCCAAACAGAACCCAGCTGCGGCTACTCAGCGGCCCATGGGATGCTGCCAAGGCCGTTCACATCTTCAGAATGTTTGGAAGAACTTGCAAACACACTACGAAGTGGTTGTACAACTTTGTGATGTCTAGGCTTGAACTTTTGAGAAGGAAATTCCAAAACTATTATTTGCATGATTATTCAAAGTAACTTCCCTGTTTTGTCTTTCCTTTGAGAGCTTGCAGCTTTTACCTTTAAACTCTCCTTTCATCTTTGCAAAAGAGCACAGTGGCGGTATCTTTGTAGAGACACAGGAATTAATGCTTTCTAAAATGTGATTCTCACTATGAATTTGCATGAAACCAGCAGTTATGAAAATGTAAAGCCAATTAGCATAAAATGAAAATCTACATTTAAAATTATATTTTAATAGGTAGAGAGATACTGAGACATGACCTTGCTTGGTTTTCTGATTAATTGGAATATACAAGTTTCCATAGTCACTTACTTTTCATAGATTCGTCATTCCTATACCACTTCTCTTGTACACTCTTGACAGTAAGTCTTTTAAGTTATCAATATTATTTCTAGGTTCCCGTATGACACTTAAATATGTTTTGTCATCTGAGCTTCACACAACCATAACTTTATCCTTACTTTAACTTTACATCTGAGGAAACTGAGGTTCTGTGTTGTTAAGTGATTTAATTTTGGCATCTAGTCAATAAAAGGAAAATAACTCAAAGATGTTTTTTTCTTTTTATTTTTTGTTAAGTTCGATGTCATGGCTTTAATTGTTCTTTTAAAATTAAAATTAAAATTTTTGTTTTAAATTTCAAATTAATATGAAGCTACACAGTTTTAAGTTAATTGTTTTCCCTTCTAAAGTAAAGTTCTCGTTGCGGTTGAGCCCTTCTTCACCCAGGGCGTGTGCCGAACACCCTCACATTGGGTGAGATCCTCCCTCCTCCCCTTCCACACCCTCCTATCCCCCTTGCTAGACTGTATTTGTGCTTTATCATTCGTGTGGGTGTGTATTTATATATTGGTTTGATATTAGATTTGAGTACATTGGATATTTCTCTTTCCATTCTTGAGATATTTTACTAAGAAGAATGTGTTTCAACTCCATCCTGGTAAATGTAAAAGATGTAAAGTCTCCATCTTTTCTTATGGCTGAATGGTACTCCATGGTGTACATATGACACAGTTTGTTAATCCATTCTTGGGTTGATGGTATTTGGGTTGCTTCCATGATGGGCAATTGTGAATTGAGCTGCAATAAACGTTCTGGTGCAAATGATTCCGGAAAAATAATTTTTGTTCTTCTGGATTGATACCTAGAATGGAATGGCAGGATCAAAAGCTGCCTTTTTCTACTTTAGACTGAGCAGTTTACACCGTGTAGTTATATTTTATTTTCTTTCTTCCAAACATCTCTTAAACTATTTTATTTTATTTGTCTTTTTACTATATCTGTAAAGGAAGTAGGATTGGTCTTAAGCTACAGACATGGGAAAGAGAAATTTAGGAAGTTTTAAATTCTTATAAGAAATCAAAACAGTGAATCAGAACAGACTCAGCAGAGAATAAAGATTTCCTGACTCCAGTTCCGAAGCTTCATTTTTTGTTCTGCTCTGAGCCGGCAAGAAAGCAGTAGCTCTTCATTTAGCTTGATGTAATTATTCTGGATTCTTTCACCCATGGACTAAATGGCTCTGTAGTTTGCATGCTCTTTTACTTACAATTTATGGTTTTAATTATAGCTTTCATCACTTCCTTTGACCTGTCATGCCTTTGCAAGAGCCTTCCGTTCCCATTGACTGTTGATGGCAATGTTGTGGATACTTTACTTCAGGCCTGCATTTTTGTTCCATTTATGCTAATGATAAATCCTACATTTCTAACATGCTACTTAGGGGAGAATTCGGTGGAGTTAATTATATTCTCTGCATAATGTAATTCTGAACTCCCTGGGATGAAAATAGCATTAGAATTTTCTATAATTTCATGTTTGCTCTCTCATTACTTCTGAAATTTAAACAGATTTAGTTTAGGTGACCTGAAGTTCAAGGTTTTCCTAAGTGATCTGAATGAATTATCTCTGTTTTCCATTTAGCGATGCTGTTTATAAACTGACAATGAAACGGGATGACAGTCTCCTAAGGGTAGGGAGCCAGGCAAGATGCTCGTCAGCACTATTACGGGTGCGTTGGTTTATTTTGTATTTTTTCACTGGTTCTTTGTTCATGAAAGTCAAATCACAAAATAGTCCTAAAGGATCTTGAGGTCAACTGGGATTGTATTAGCTGTTCTCTCTCACATTTCAAGTTTTTGATGAGAAAACATAAAAAAAGAAATACAATTATTTCTTAAGCAAAAATAGTTTTCTCCTTTATGTCCTACCATGCATTCGTGCGAAAGGGTAAATATTGGTTTTTGAAAGCAGTGATGAAATTGCCTTCCAGGTTTCTCAGTAGCCACATGGGAATAATAAAATAAGGACTTGGGAATCGGATGGCCATGGATTCATCTCACAGATACACTACTCCTACATGGACCAACTACGTACTGTCTCTTATCTTCTTATGGGAAGCAGGGACAATGATACCTATTTTACAAGTGGTGTTATCAAGATCAAATGTGATAACGTGCATCGAAAGTACTTCAATAAAATGAATGGTCATTCCTGATAAGTTTTACATTTGTGCATTGGTGGTAGTTGTTTAAACGAACTAAATTTTTAAGTCTCAGAATATTCAAGAAAGGAAGTGGCCTTACAAGAGTTCTATCTGTCCTCTACTACTCCTGCCACTAGCCACCCTAAGCTGAAGACAGAGGTAAGTTTAAATATTAACAACTCGATCCTGTTCTCAGGTGTCTGAAACCCACGCCATTTACACACTTCCATTCTGGTTCCAGTAGGTCATCAGAGTTTCACAGGGCGTCTCTAAAGGTCACAATTTACATTTTCTTTCATCATGGTCACATCTTGTCTGCCACTTCTGGGTGACACCTTAATGTCCTCTGTCATTCCTGAAGCTGATTGATAGACTGTCAAACAATCTGGCCATCCAGATTACTTTCTCTTGTGATTCTAATATTGTAGAAGATGCTTTTATAAAAATAGATACTAAGCTGAAGTAGGAGAACATATTCTCCCAATACCAAACTCCACTCTGTAGAATTACGTTGCAATCCATCACAAGGCGACAAAACAGAATTAAGATTTTTGCTAATTTTCTTCAACTGACATATGATGAAAGAGCCATTTCATTTCACCTGCTTTGTTTCTCTATGGGTAGCCAGGAATAAGCCAAAAGATAATCCGACATGTTCCGTTCCTGAAATAAAAGTTCCCCCTGGTGCCAACCCTCTGTACGTATGACCCCAGCTATATTTGTCCTCTGGCTAGCTTCCTTCTTTATGCGTTCTTTTTTTTTTTTTTTTTTTTTATTGTTGGGGATTCATTGAGGGTACAATAAGCCAGTTTCTTTATGCGTTCTTAATGCCTTGAAAATTGGACAGCCAATTTTCCAATCAAAAGGTAATCAATTGTGTCATGAGTAGAAGAATACTAACTGGCTTCTCTCATAACTGAGTAAACTCTCCAAGGTCCAGAGTATGGATTCTTGTGTCATGTTACTGTTGCCACTGAAGGTGCGTGAGGATGCAAGTCTTTGTCATATAATTGTGTCCCAATATTATTTAACAGGCCAGAGCCTAATTTAGGTGTGCATTATTGAGTAAAATGACAAGCATACATTAGATAGTACGATTACTAGTTTCTGAAAATTTATCTTTGATGTTAGTTTTATGTTATATTCATCCGGTCTTGAATTATAAATGAATCTATTTACCAGACTGCTAGATTCTTATTCAAAATATTTATTAGCTATCTTCAGAAGACATGGCAGATTAAACCAATTTTAAATGTATGCTTTTACACAGAATGAAAGTATTTTCAAACTTCTGCGTTAATAATAACCTGCAGAGGTTATTATTTTGGGGGGGTGGTCCTGTATACTTGTAACTATAGCTGTGGAATGTTAATCATTGATTCAGCTCTACGTACAGTGTAAAGAATTTTGCATAGATTCATCATTTATTACACAGCACAGGAATTTTAGGACAGCAAAAACATTTTCATGCTAAATAGAATTGAATTGCTAGTTTATTCAGAAGAATGTCTTTGCGTTGAAGTGCAGTAGTTACTTCCTAAACACTCATGAATTACGGTAAGTGTCTTTGAAAGATTTGAAAGATTTGAAATGGGGGTTCGACACTCTCACCTGGTGTAGTGATGTTGAAATGAAAGATGGGCTTAGATAAGATGTCTTATTTTCTTTTTAAATAAACGTGCCTTTTCCATTAGATTATTGTCTCTGTGGTTGCCCCACTGAGCTGTAAATTATTCTCATTATTTTATCATGTGCTTCATTTCTGTCGTCCTGGTAACAAACCATAATTGCCTTTTTAATATGTATGTATTTTATTCAAATGCTTCTTTTTAACTAAAGGAAAAATGAACTCTTTAACAAGTTGAAGGGCATCTCAATTCTAATTTCTGTAAAACTTATTTTTCTTTTCTTTTTTTTTTTTGCCTTTTGCTTATATTAGTTCTATAATATAAGCTGAAATAAGTGCAAATATTAACACAATTCTTCACTATTTATATATAAATTGTGCGTTCAACAGTAAAACTATTGATTTACTAAATAAAAACGTGATAATCAAGTTATCCTATTATATTAAATGTCATTGTAAGTAAGATAATCTCAGTAAACCATGAAAATTATTAGACAGAAAGCTAACTCTGACCCCTTAATATTATCTATTCTTATGCTACAGTGGCCAAATCGTGGAGATACAAACAATCAGAACGCATTTTGTTTATACAATAACTCATTTAATACTAGTTGTTTAAAACAGGTGCATCACCCATTTAACCAGCCAAAATCTCTTATCTGTTAATTCACATTTAAATTCAATTACATGAAAACATCACTTTCCTTTAATAACATTTTATTTCAGTATCTAAATATAATTTGGGGATTCACCTGTAAATCCCCTGAGAATGTTATAATACGTGGTGGTAGGGCACATTTTCATCTTCCTCTACTGCCATCATAGTTTTTAGCTTTGTTTTTTATTTTATTTTATTTTTTTGCTGTCACAACTTTTAAAAGAAAATATTAGGAAAAAACCTCCTGCTAAAATTACAGATAGGCATATTGTGAAAACAGATTTTAGTTTTCAAAAGCAAACTTACACGAGCTAGAGAAATTTAGAAAAGCTTCCTAAAAATTTTTAGAACAGTGTTATCTAAACATTTGGCTGTGAACGTAGTTTGTATCAATCACTTTATAAATGTCTTTGAATCAAAGAATCTTTTAACAAATACTTTCAAACTGATGCTGTATAC
This sequence comes from Nycticebus coucang, assembly GCF_027406575.1. Classification (NCBI taxonomy): domain Eukaryota; kingdom Metazoa; phylum Chordata; class Mammalia; order Primates; family Lorisidae; genus Nycticebus; species Nycticebus coucang. The sequence continues at coordinate 70,666,835 of NC_069784.1, read as the reverse complement.
AAAGATAAGAAAAAAGAAATTTAAAGATAAAAATTCTTACAGAAAGAAGACAGTAATAATAATCTTTATAGGTGTTTCCAAGTTTGAAGTGGTCAATTCTTGGGGCCTATCCATAAATTAAGGGGGGAACATTGGCGCAGGTTCTTTCATTCTAGTTTGCTGCCTTATGAAGGAAGCTTGTAATCATTATCCAACATATCACAAAATTTATGTAATCAAATTTATGTTTGGCAGTGATTTTGGGGGAGGCAGTTTTTATAAGATTAAATTACACTTTTTCAAATTATATATTCTATATTTTAATCCATGCCTAGGTCATTTGAAAGTGATTGGAATTTTTCACAACTTTAAACTAGTAGAAACTATAAATTTTGGTTGAATGTACAAGAAAACAGTGTCATTTTAAAGATAAAACTGCATTTTTAAGAATATTTTTCTGATTGTGGCAGAGGCTATGATGGTAATCCAACATTGTGCCATGTAAATATTTGAGTTCTGACCAAGGGGACGTGGGCATGAATGATATTTAATTCTTGCAGTCACATATAACCTTCCTTTTTCTCTCTCCAAATTCATTCACCTGGCAGGAAAACTATCAGATGGATAGCGTCTGGATCCTGAGGTAAACTTTTTGGGAGGGTCTTCTAAGACTGTTGCCTTATCTGCCTCAGAATTTGATAGAAATGAGAATAAAAATAAATTCCTACTGTGTTAAACCATTGGCGCCAACAAATATGGCACCATTATTACTTATCCTGAACAATGTAGAACAATAATTACCCTAAAAATTTCCAAATACCAGAAATTGTTTTAAGAGCAATTCTTTGATTGTTGATTTAATCAAACATTTGTTTGATTGGATTACAAATCAGTTAAAGATTATATCATTTTAAACTTATAACAATTTATTTTTCTTATAAAAGTGAACAATAAGGGCAGCGTCTGTGGCTCAAAGGAGTAGGGCGCCGGCCCAGTGGTGGGTTCAAACCCAGCCCCGGCTGGAAACTGCCAAAGAAAAAGTGAACAATAAGTGTGTTTTAAATGTGCTAAAGGCACATCTGTAAAATCTTAGTGTCATTTAGAATATTCAGCACTTATTACTTCTATATTTTTGACAGCTTGTTTTTGACATATTATAAAACTATCAAGATACTTTTTTTATGCACTCTCCCCTAAAAGACACTGTCTTGATAAACAAAGAAAGAATAAAATAGGTTTTATATTTTATATTTTTGTTTGGTTACATGTCTTACAATCACTTAAAATTCTATATTACATTTATGAAACTATAAATAAAGGGTGGTATAAATACAAGCACAAGTAATCACAAGTGATTAAATGATAAAAATATATTTTCGGGTCAATTGTATCTTTTCTGATTTTCTGCCTCTTTAGCCTAACAATTACTGAAAGGGCAATGCTGAAGTCTGTAATAGTAGATTTGTTTATTTTTCTGTGCAGTCTATTTTTCCACATAGATTTTGATGCTTTGAAAGGATGCACACATGTTTACACTCCCCTCTCTACCTGCTGGAGGTAGGACTCCATCGTGAGAACACGGTGGGCTTCCAGCTTTACATTTACACCACATGAAATTGTAGAGATCTGTAGACTGCAGCCTCTGAGAATTTCATACTCAGTCTGTGGAAATTCATCAAAATTATCATTCATTAAGTTTTCCTACCAGTTTGCGTCACCAGAGGCTTCAGTTCCAGCAAGGCAGGTTTTGGCTGTGGCAGATTTCAGGTGTCAGTTTTCCTTAAGGTCTCAGATATGTACAAAAACATGATTGTTTTCAATTTGCACAACTTTTTCTTCGTATTGTTACAACAAGTGTAATAACGTCCAGGTCTTTCTATATTTAACCCGGAAATACTATTTAAATAAAATCTGTCAGATTTTCGAGGGCCAGACATTTTCCTCCATCAGTTGAACTCACCTGCCTTCTCTTCCTACTTTATTCCTTCCTTCCTCCCTTGCTTCTTTCGTCCCTCCTTCCCTGCTTTCTTCCCTCTAGCTCTTTCCTCCCCACTTACACTTCATATTCTGCAAAGTCTTTAAGGCTGAGTAGAAGCACAACGTCCATCAAGTTTTGCTCTCTTTTACCCAAAACATATTTTCAATCATGCAACATTTTTAAAACCATGGTATTTCACATACAGATAGAGATTCACCCTTTAAATTAGAAGTGCTGGAGATGTTGATTTCCCAGTCCTGCATAGAAGCTCTAAGTTGGATTCAGTTGAAGATACTTCCCTTAGGCCAGGTATGTACTATTGTATTTATCATATTAAAAATCATTTTCTTTATGTGACATTCCCTTTGCCAAGCATTTTGGCCTGTCACTGTGATGCAATTCTGACACCAACTACCTGGAGTTAAATGAAATTTCACAGGGTAGGGATAGGGTTTCCCACAGGACTGTCTCCAGTTCAGACACTAGCCACAAGGACTTATGTTTGAATTTGGGGTTCCCTCTCACTCTGAGGAATTCAGTAATTCATTAGAAATGATTCACAAAACTCAGGAAGGTGCTATAATCTGGATAGTAGTTTCATTAAAAAAGATGTAAATCAGGGCTAGCCCAAAGCAGAGATTTACAGAGAAAGGTCTTAGAGAATTTCACAGGAGATGTTCCCATGTCCTGGTATCCTTGTGTCCTGCCAACAGGGAAGCTCATTCTACCGTTAGCATCAGTGCTTCAATTAGGATTTTATTACGAAAATTTGAGTTATTGAATTCTTGACCACATACTTGAACTCCATCTCCACCCCTTTCCCCTCCCCAGAGGACAGGCGGACATCACTCAGCTGAAAGTCCCAACCCACTGATCTGCTAATTGTGTGGTTGGTCCTTCCAGGGTGGCCTGTCCCCATCCTGAGTCTTCTCCTTTGCATAAACAATCTAGGGACCAACCAAAAACATTAACTCAGGTGTGGCCCCCAAGTTCCACCATGAATAACTCAGAAATTCCTATCGCTCAGGGAATCCCGAGGATTTTGAGGCTTCCACCGAGGTATCAGGGACAAAGGCCAGCTGATTTCATTATTACACAACAGCCACCCATATTTGAAGAGAAATTCTAAAAATGTATAGAACTATAAAAACATTCAGTAACGGAATGCATAGATGTGAGCATGTGAATAAAAGAGGATGAGAATCTACTATAAAAATGCTGATCATCACCATATTTTTTATTTTACATATTTTTTTATAATTGATTTCCAAATTTAGAGATTTCATTGAATTTCATAGTTTAATCTATTCAACCTCACTCATTCTAGTAGAAATTCTCATAGTTAACATTTATGGATTTTCCAGTGTGTATACTACAAACACACTAATTTTTATCTCTAAATCACAGAGCACTTCTTTAGGATAGGCATTGTTGTTCCAATGATATAAATCACATATATATGATTAAATGGCAGAAAAAGATTGAATCCATTTATTAGACAAATGAAATATTTGAATACATTCTACAGTGTAAATTAATATACCTAACTTATTCTAATGTCAAAGAGTTAAATTTCACTGAATTTCATGGAATGTTATTCCAATAATTACTAAAAAGTAAATAGTATAAATAATCCTCTTATCTGATTATTTTCTTTTAATTCCAGGGGAGAGAATTTTAATATCTTCCAGTTCCTTTCCACTTTTCTTTTTTTTTTTTTTAAGTGTTTATAATATATATAGGAGCAAACTTTGAAGGTAAATTGTATTGATAAAATGTAATTGAATAATTTCATGAGCCTACATTTCTTTATTTCTATATTTGCTTGTACATGTTGCCATGCTTATTACTGTGTTCTATGTCCTTATGGATAGCTTTGGATGCTTTTTATGGGACTTTCTTTTATTTTGTGTTATTTAACATACACTTCAAGCTGTTGATAAAACTTTAATTTGCAGTGGTTGATTCAGAGTTTCAGAAAACCTTGAATAGGGAAAGTGAATAGATACCTACACCAGTATCTTGAGAACTCTCTTTGTTTTCCCCCCAGTTTTCAAATAAGTAATAAATAATGTAGTCTGTAAAATCTTACAAAGTATTCTGTTCCTCCATTCTTAGTGTATAATCTTAATATGTAGACAATACATATTAAGGCTGTGGTCCAGCCTCTGTGCAATTTCCTATTTCCCCTTTATTAAAAAGAGAAGCAGTAATTGCTGGAGTGGGTGCTACAGAAGACGTGCACAGCAAATGACAGAAGAATGCAATGAACTGTGAAAAAGAATTCTTTGTGCTTGATACATTTGTTTTTATACATTAAAAAAAACAATGTAATGGAGAAAATTCCTCATGAAGTTAAGGTGGACTACACTGGAGTCGTCTTTGAGTTTTTAAACATAAAACTTAAAAAGGAAGCCATAATAATAATTCTAAGAAAAATTAAAAACAGGATATTAAAAAATTGATTTGTTGTGGTCAGAATAGGGTAGAAGATGAATCTAGATCTGGACAGAAATTGGATTATGAAGGTTTTTTTATTCTGTACTAAGAAATTTGGAATTAAAATTTAAGGCCAAAGGGAAAACATGAAGGGCTTTTATGCGTGATGATGTGACAATTAGATGCTTCAACAGTTATTGTTCTTCTAGTGTGGACATGAAATTTATTGTCAGTTGTATGGTGATGTTATTAAATAATTTTATGGAGTGTATCCAATAAAAGAGTGTATAATTCATAATTGTACATCTTAGTTTTCAACAAGTGATGGCACAGATGGAAGACAGAGTATATGGAACATTGTCAGGCCCACAAAATGCCACTTATAATTTCCCCCAGGTTCCCATCTTTCTCCTCAAAAAGTACCCTGACTTTAACATCAAATATTGTTTTTTCTATTTTAACTGTCTATAAATAAAACTGTGCATATTTTTATGCTCAGTTTTTTCACTCTCAATTTGTTCACCAGATGACTTGATATGGTAAGCCTGGCCGTGGTTGATATGTTTTCAGGGCCGTATAATATTCCATTTATATTAATTTACCTAAATTTATGTATCTATTCTACCATCATCTACAATTTATCAGTTAAAAGTAATTATTAATAATGATACCATGAACATTCTATGTATGCCTATATATATGTATATATTTTGGTGTCCATTTGGGAACATTTCCTCGGAAGTTAAATAAGCCTGTGGAATTCTGGGTCTAAAATATTCCTTTACTCAGTTTTAGTACACAGTACCAAACAGATTTATGAAATGCATGGAGTTTGAAATACAGATCAGTGTTTAGGTGGAGATGCTAAATGACACTTAAACATACAGCTTAGACTGCTAGGAGAGCAATATAAGAAAAGTATATGTGTGTGAATTACTCCATGTTGTGGCTAAAGGAGGTGATGAAATTATTAGGGTATAATAAATATAAGTCCATGAAGAGGAACTCTCAGAATCTGAGAAGAAAAATACTCAAAAAAGTGACTATAGCTAAAGTATACATTTATTTGGAAGGTAGTAGTCAAGAAATACACATTAGGGAAAAGTTTAAAGGAAACAGAAGTAAAATGTCTGTTTTTAAATTTAGTGTCTAAGATCATTTAAACTCATAAAGACAACATCAGTGAAGGTAGAGGTCATAGAACGGATGATTACACAAACCTACAGAGGGAATTCTAGTTGAAGAAGTGTCGAATTGCTTTTAGATTCATTTTTATTTAGTCAAGTAAATGGGTATGTAAAAGAAACTTCTAAGGAAAGATTGTGAAAGTAACTCAGGAAAAAAACTTTCATTGTCTCTTAGAATGTTCAGTGGTGCATAATTTCTGTTAAGTTTACTCCTTCTATTTATAGAATAAACATTCCAACCTTTTTCTTTTTAGAATAACATTTGCTAGTCATTGATATTGTTTATACAAATAAATTGTAACCACAGCAAAAATGTTTATTAAATCCACTCAATACAAAAACTGAAAGAAAGAGCTGGGCTCAGTGGTTTACACCTGCAATCTTAGCACTCTGGGAGCTATCATGAGAGCACTGTTTGAACCCAGGGGCTTGAGATCAGTCTGAGCAAAAGGGAGACCCAGCCTTTACTAAAACAAACAAACAAACAAACAACAAAAACAACAGAAACTAGCTGGATATTGTGGCGGGTGCCTTTAGTCTCAGCTACTTGGGAGGCTGAGGCAAGAGGATGGTTTGAGCCCAAGAGTTTGAGGTTGTTTTGAGCTATGATGATGCCACGGTACACTACCTAGGGTGACAGGGTGAGACTCTGTGTAAAAGAGAGAGAGAGAGAGATAAATATAGCTAGCATTTTCCTTGTAATTAGCATAGTGATATTCATAAGTTTTATTGAGGTTATCCCCAAGTTGTGCCAGGAATGCTACTAAATACTGCTTGCATACTGATTCCCCCACAGCTCCACTGTTCAGTCCTGCTTAAAGTTACTGACAGAGACAGGGGCTTTCTGGCAGCCAATCTAATCATGGTCACCAATTCTGAGCAAATAGCAGCAGCTATTTTGCTTGCAGGAGAAATAAGCTTAGTGAAAATATTAAAGAATTGTGAATGCCACTGCTTTGCCCTACTTGGCTCTTTGTGATTCAGGCTAGCTTGACTCAGAAATCTACAAACTGAAAGCTTAAAATGCATATTTCAGAAAATGTATCTTGAGTCATGAAAAGAAACCAACTGTGTATTGAAGTAATAACTGGATGTTAGTTTTAGTCATTGTATGTTTTTAGGTAAGGTATTTAGTTCATGTTTATTTTCTGAAACAATGCACTAATCCATTCTTTCTATAGATTGTAGTTTTTAATGGTTTTGTTTCTGTGGGTGTATATATGAACACATACATACATAGTATATATGCACTGTAATTACCTTTCATGTCTACATGTCATTTAAAATGCAGCCTTTTGTTCACTAAGTTTTCTAACCAAGAGACACTTAAGTTATTCAATACATTTATTTTTTTAAATATATTTTTGTATATGAAAAAGTATATAATTTTTTTCATTAATTGCAAATGTTCTTATGACTGACATAATGTACTTATACAGAGTTGACTCTTTTAATTAAACAAGAGATATTTTGCTGAGTCACAGATTAGTATCTATGTTATTAAGAAACTAAAGATTATGGTGTTAAATTTAAAATTAAAGCAATATTGAGGCACTATCATACTAATTTCATTATCATATCAAAACAGAGCTGTGACAAAGCCTCCAAATTATTAATATAATGTAAAAATACTGACTTATGCACAATGATATAATTATTAGAGAAAACAATATGGCAAAATACATTCTTGGGAATTTATCATAAAATGTAATTCATAAATACAAAAAATATCTTTGCTCTGATGCAGTCATTGTAGCATTACCTATTGTGTAAAAAACTTAAAAATAACTAAAATAATCTTTTAAAAGGATGTATTCATCTGTTTGAGTTGCCATAACAAAATACCCACAGACTGGATATGTTGAACAATAGAAATTTATTTCTTACAGTTTTCGGGGCTGGGAAGTCCAAGATTAAGGTGCTGACCCTTTTGGCTCCTTACGAGAGCTCTCTTCCTGGCTTGAAGATGGCTGCCTTCTTGCTGTGTCCTTCTTGCAGTATTGAGAGAGAGAGAAAGAGAAAGCCAGTGCTATTTGGTTCCTCCTCTTAGAAGAACACAAATCCTAATGGATCAGAGACCCACCTTAATACCACACTTAACATTAATAGCTTCCCTTGAAGCCCTATCTCTGAATACAGCCCCACAAAGACGCCATATTTACCAGAAGTTCGACATGTGAATTTGGGGGAGAAACAAACATTCAACCCATAATACAGTGATGTAAATATACACAGTAAAGTCATGTGGCTTCATGACTACAAATCATATTTGGAAAGACTGAAGGCAAATGTGCTACAATGTTTCAAGTACATATTCAATGAAAAATATGAAAGATTATATATAGCATAATATCTTTATTCCAATAGTATTCATCTGAAAGAGGCTTAAACAACATAATTAAAAGTAAAAATATATCTTATTTTACAGCTTTATAAAAAACAATCCTAAGATTCATTTGGAATGAAAGAAAGAGTCCAAATAGCCAAAGCAGTCTTAAGCTAAAAGAAAAAATCTGGAGGCAATACATTACTTGACTTAAAATCTTACTATGAGGCTACAGTAACAACAACAACAAAGAAAATGATACTACTATAAAGGTAGAGACATGGACCAATGAAACAATAAAAAACTCATAAAAAAAACCCTATAGCTATGCCAACATGATCCTTGACAAAGCAGACAGAAATCATACACTGGAGAAAAGACGCCATATTTACCAAATGGTGCTGGGAAAATGGGAAATCCATATGCAGAAGAATGAAATAGGACCCCTAGTTCTCATGATATACAAAAATTAATTCAAGATGGTTTAAACACTTCAATATAACCATAAAAATTCAGCAAGCAGATAGCCCTCAGAATGGGAGAAGATATTTGCAGGTTATGTCTCCGACAAAGGTTTAATAAAGGTTTTATCCACAGAGAACTCAAAGGGGTAAGCAAGAAAAGAACAAGAGATCCCATCGCAGGCTGGACAAGGGACTTGAAGAGAAAATTCTCTGAAGAAGACAGGCGCACAGCCTACAGACATATGAAAAAATGCTCATCATCCTTAATCATCAGAGAAACGCAAATCAAAACTACTTTGTGATATAATCTAACTCCGGTAAGATTAACCCATATCACAAAATCCTAAGATCAGAGATGTTGGCGTGGATGTGGAGAAAAGAGAACACTTCTACACTGCTGGAGGGAATGCAAATTAATACATTCCTTTTGGAAAGATGTTTGGAGAACACTTAGAGATCTAAAAATAGACCTGCCATTCAACCCTATAATTCCTCTACTAGGTATATACCCAGAAGACCAAAAATCACATTATAACAAAGATATTTGTACCAGAATGTTTATTGCAGCCCAATTCATAATTGCTAAGTCATGGAAAAAGCCCAAGTGCCCATCGATACATGAATGGATTAATAAATTGTCGTATATGTACACCATGGAAAATTATGCAGCCTTAAAAAAAGATGGAGACTTTACCTCTTTCATGTTTACATGGATGGAGCTGGAACATATTCTTCTTAGTAAACTATCTCAAGAATGGAAGAAAAAGTATCCAATGTACTCAGCCCTACTATGAAACTAATTTATGGCTTTCATATGAAAGCTATAACCCAGTTATAACCTAAGAATATGGGGAAGGGGGACAGGGAAGAGAGGGAGGAGGGAGGATGGGTAGAGTGGGGGTGATTGGTGGTATTACACCAGCGGTGCATCTTACAAGGATACATGTGAAACTTACTAAATGTAGAATATAAATGTCTTAACACAATAACTAAAAAAATTCCAGGAAGGCTATGTTAACCAATGTGATGAACCAGTGTATGGTGCCCCATGATGGCATTAATGTACACCACTATTCTTTAATAATAATAATAATAAAAAGAAAACATAGGAAAAAATCTTCTAGACATAGGCCTAGACAAAGAATTTATGACTAAGTCCTCAAAGGAAAAAATGAATAAATGTGACTTAATTAAATTGAAAAGCTTCTGCACAGCAAAGGAAATAATCAAGAGTTAAAAAGACAACTTACCATAAAGGAAGAAAATATTTTAAAAATTATGCATCAAATTGGGCGGTGCCTGTGGCTCAGTGAGCAGGGCACCGGCCCCATATACCGAGGTGGCGGGTTCAAACCTGGCCCCGGCCAAACTGCAACAAAATAGTAGCCGGGCATTGTGGCGGGCGCCTGTAGTCCCAGCTACTCGGGAGGCTGAGGCAGGAGAATCGCCTAAGCCTAGGAGTTGGAGGTTGCTGTGAGCTGTGTGATGCCATGGCATTCTACCGAGGGCCATAAAGTGAGACTCTGTCTCTACAAAAAAAAAAAAATATATATATATATATGCATCAAATAAAGGGCTAATTTCTAGAATTTACGAATAACTTTCTAAAGAAAAAACAATGGGGGGAGGGGGAGAGATGAGGAGGAAGGGATTGGTGTACTCCCACTTAATGGCAAAATGTAAGGGTATATGGTACACCTCTTGGATGCAGGACCCAACTACAATAAGGCCTCTATCTAACAAATGCAAATACTGTAACTCAATTCCTTGTACCCTCACATTAATCTGAAATTTTTTAAAAATGCAAAAAAAAAAAAAAAGACAAGCCATCAAAATATTGGTAAAAGACATTAATAGAATTATTTTAAAAGAAGAGAAAGGAGTGGCAAATATATAAAAAGTATTCAACATCACTAATCGTCAAGGAAATGCAAACTGCAACCACAAGGAGATACTGCCTTATGTTTGGCAAAATAGCCATGATTAAAAAGTAAAAAAATAAATAAATAAAAAATAAGATGCAATTAGGGATGCAGAGAAAAAGGTATGGTTATATACTTCTGGTGAAACTTCAAACTAGTACCAGCTCTATGGAAAACAGTATGGATATTCCAGAAAGAGTTAAAAGTAGACCTACCATTCAATCCAGCAATGCTGCTATTGGGCATCTACCCAAATGAAGAGAAGTCATTTTATCAAAAAGACATTTGCTTCTAAATATTTATCAGCACAATTCACAATTACAAAGATATGGGATCAACCTAAGTGTCCATCAATTCATGATTGGATAAGAAATGGAAATGAAGTACTATATAGTCAGAAAAAAGGAATGGAATAATGTTACTCACAGCAACTTGGATGGAATTGGGACCACAGGTGCTGCCCCTGTTTTCCTAAAATACCGAGAATAGGAAAACAGGGGCAGCACCTGTGGCTCAAAGGAGTAGGGCGCTGACCCCATATACCAGAGGTGGTGGGTTCAAACCCAGCCTCAGCCAAAAACTGCAAAACAAAACCAAAAAAAGAATAGGAAAACAAATGCCATATGTTACCACTAATAAGTGGGATCTAAGTGATGGCTATAAATAGGCACCCAAAATAAATGGGACATCGGAAACTCAGAAGGGGAAAGGCAAGAAGGGGATTGAAAGATAAATAAAAACTACCGATCAGATACAGTGAACCCTGTCTTGGTTGTGAGCACAACAAAAGCCTGACTTTACTATTATACTGTGTATCCATATAACAAAACCACTTGTACCCCTTTAATATTTTGACATTATAAAAATAATTAATATGGTAAAAATAAAAATAATTTTCTATGTGCTTTATTTACATTATATTCCTCATAAGCAAAAACAAAGGTAAGATGATATGTAATAGAACCATCACTTTAGATTAAAATAGAAATAAATATATATTTCTAACTCACACCATACACAGCAATCAGTTGTAAAAAAACGTAAGATTTGAGGTGGATGTGGTGGCCGGCACCTTAATTCTAACAAATCTGCAGGCTGAGGTGGGAGCATTGCTTGAGCCTAGGCATTCAAGACCAGCTGAGTAGTATAAGGAGACCCTATCTTCTTTAAACAAATGAAAAAGTAAGATCAAAGATTCAATATAAAAGACAAACTTAGAAACTGTTAGAAAAACCATTTGAAATTATATTCATAATCTCAGAGTAGAAAGATTGGTTAAGAAAGATATGTGAAATAGAAAATATCAAAAGAGAGGAAGACATTTTGGTATGTTGAATATAAAAAGAGAACTTTTATTTATTAACCATTTTTCTTAAAGGAATTAAAAAGAAACTTGAAACACCCTTTGGAAAAAGATGTTTGTCACTGCTTTATTGCTAACAATGGATTGGTATTTAGAATATAAAAGGGACTCCTGTAAAAGAACAAGAAGTAAACAAGCAATCTAGTAGAAACAAGATTGGCCGGTAAGTATGAACATACAAATGTATGTTCAAACTCACTGATGATCATGGAAATACAAATTAAAACCACAAAGATTTAATTTTTCATCTTGCCAGATTTGTAAGAATAAAGAAGTCTGATAATATTAGTCATCACTGAGATATGAAGCCACCAAACATTCATGAACAGTCGGCAATAGTTTTGATATGATACTGTAGAGCTAAAGATACTCATATGGTGAACTCATTAATCCATTCCTTTATTACCTAGAGACATTCTTGCACACATACTTTGGCAGACTTGAACAAGATTGTACATAGAAGCACGATCTGCGGGGGGTGGGGTGGGGTAGAAGATTCACAAATATCCTCCATCAGTAGAAAGTATAAATCATTGGCAGAATCTTATATAATATTTAAACTATACAACATGAAAATAAAACTACTCCAATCAACACGGACCCATCTCAAAAGGCAATGTTCGGTGTAAAAAGCAAGTGACGGAAGAGAATGTCAATTATATTCTACTCATGTAATGTTAAAAAATATGCTAATGCAGGTCAGGCATGGTAAACTGATAATGAGAAACATATTTAACCCCCCAAATTGGGATTAACTAGAGGAAAAGATTTATGTAGTCAGTTAATACACAGGGCTTAAAAATAATTTTGTACAGTATGGAGTAGATATTGCTGTTTGCATTATTAATTTTCTGATTTATAATGTATCTGTGTGTGTATATATATATAATATGTATCATAATTTGCACATGAGAACTATGAAATAAAATAAAAGTAGGTTCTAAAGTTAGTTTTTTTCTATTAGAAAAGCAGTATATTTGAAAGATTTCTTTCCTTGTGGTTCTTTAAAAAATAGCTTCTAAAAGCATAGAGGTTATTTCAGTTTATCCATTTTCATCCTGGTATTTCAACCTTACTGAATTGTGTTTATAAACATTTAATCAAAATCATAGAAATATTGATGAACTTGCTTTCAGAAATAATTGTCTGAATAACTCTCAAGCAAATTTCATTTGTGGGCTGCTTCAATGAAGAAAAATAATTTTAGAAATTTTTCTATTTGAATGTTTTTAGGATTTTTTTTAGTTAGAATGAATTCTTTTCAATTTATTTTCATATTAATTTTTTTCAGTTATGAATCTTTTAGTTTCTATCAAATTGTATTGATTGCTACAAACTAGGGATGAGATTTGTTTCTCCAATTATCTCTACAGACTCCCATTTCTCCCTATGCAGTTTTACTTAGTGAAAGATGGCATTGAATTTTTTTTCATTAATATTACTCAATAGAATATTTTACCAATTTTCCTTTATTTTTTCTCTCTGTAGTATTTATTATGAAGTATACAAAAGGCCAGTTTATCCTTTTGCCTAATTAATGACAAAATTGTGGATAGTTTTTTAAGTCAAAGGGATTAAAGAAAGAAAACATTCAGAGAATAACTTGAAACTGGGATTCTGGTAAAGAGCGGAAACAGCAACAGAGAACAAGGTTCACTGCTGTTCGGAAGCATTAATAGCTAATTCCCTAGGACAGGATAAGGTCAAAATGCCCCTAATGTCATTCTAGATCAGTTAATTATTCTGTTTAAATCTAAATACACCATTTAGGTAATTGCCAATTTATTATAATGTTCTTCATGTAGAAAAATTAATGTATTTTAATTCACACTTGTATTTGTTTTTCCTGTAGGAGGTATGCAAAGTTATGTGAGTAGTAAGAAAAAAAATAACTGCAATGAATTACGTATTATTATCCAAACACAGAAATAATTTTATTTTCAGAAAGTATTTAACTGGGTGACATTATTGAAGACTGCATATGAGTATACTTAAGGGAAGAGTCGTGTCTTGATGTGCTTGCGTTACTAATAATAATGATTTTATAAGCTTGAAACCAATATTCAATTATTAGCTGTAAGTGGATTAGAAATTAAATTAGGAATAGGACTGCAGAGAATGGACAAAAGGAAAACAGAAGCAGGAGAAAAGTTGATTTCAGGAAAATTTCTAGCTGTTAGTGCAAAGTACTGAATCCTCACTGCTCTTAAAAACTATTTTCTTTGTCTCTGTGTATTATTTTCTATATTTTTCATATTAACTTCCATTTGTCTTTTCGCCCCACCAAACCTCTGGAAGAAAACCCACAGTGTGTCTGGGTCTCTTCCTGACACATTATTACACTATTTGATTCTGTAATAATTGACATTAAAACAGAGCCAAAACAAAGCTACCTACAATTTGTCAGTGTTATATTGCTAGGTGACCTCAGAATTAAACTGTGACAGAAAGATTCAAAATTGTCCCAATCTCTTAATTGGCTTAGTATTTGCCCAAATAATTCATTAATTAACAAAGAATTATACCAAAATTTTGCATGGAAGTAATTATAGTTGACCCTAGAACAACATGAGTTTGAACTGTGGTCCACTTATATGATTTTTCAATAAATATATTAGAAACGTTTTTTGGAGATTTGTGATGATTTGATGAAACTTGTAGATGAAGTACATAATTGAGAAACATAAAAAAAATTAGAAAAAGTTACCTATACCATGAATGGATAAAATACATGTGGATACTAGTCTATTTTATCATTTGCTACTATAAAACATACACCATTTTAAAAATAAAAAAGTATATACACAAACACATACCTTATGTGAGGCAGCTGATAGTCAAGAGAAATGTAAGCAAATGTAAAATATGTAGAATTAAATCATAGCTGCATAAAATTGACTATAGCACATTCTCTGTGACCGTAATAATTTTGTAGCCACCTCTTGCTGCTGTTGAGGTAAGTTCAAGTTTGGGAGTATCTGATTAAAATGTGACATTATTCACTTGGTCCTGTGAAGTTCATCTCTCCAATAAAATGTGTATGTTAGTAAAACTTGATCTCTGTGTTTCTCAAATATTTTTCATTGTGGTTAGCATGATACGGTAAACCTTGAGTAACACCTATGGACTCACACAGAAAGTCACTCATGAGGGTGAAGAAGCAGCAAAGCCACACATTACAAGACGAAGTTGAATTACTTACTGTGTACGGTAGACTGAAGTCTGCAGCTCTGGTTACCTGCCATTCCTAGATAAATGAATCCAGTGTAAGGATCCCTGTAAAAAAGAGAAGAAAATTTGTGAAATTGTTGATATAGCTACATCATCAAATGTGAAAATCCCTTTGAGCAAAATATCTATTTCCTATTAAAAAATGAAAGCTTGTGGAAGCAGGATTTCTATTAAAGAAAGGCACATGAAGAAATTAACCAGCAAGGGATAGTTTGATAATTTTTAAAAAGGGGTTTGGCTTAAAAAAATTAAGATAACAAAAGAAGCTTCTGATGACAAAAATCAGTTGCCTCTAAGAAAATCATTAGGGAGAAAAGATATCTGTCTGAATGGGTTCTTAATGTCAATGAAAGGGCCCTATTCTGGAAAAAAAAATTGTCAAAAATGACATTAGTAAGGAAGAGAAATGAGCGCCAGGATTTAAGGCAGAAAGGTGTAGGCTAACTCCACTGTTCTGTGCAAATGAAGTTGGGTATGTACAGGCTCACCCATAAAGCTGCTGACACTCACACCCTGAAGAGAAAAGATAAATGCCAGCTGCCAGGCTCTTCTTTATATAACAAGAAGGCTTACATAGACAATAAGAGTCTTTTTCTAGATTGGTTCCATTAATGCTTTGTCCCTCAAGACAGAAAGTTCCTTCTTAGTGAGGGACCATCTTTTAAAGTTCTTTGAATCTCCGGCCTCTCAGAGCCCCATTAAGTTAAACATTGAAGGGGTCAAAGTCGTCTGTATTGCTCCAAACACAACGTTCCTAATTCACCTCTAGTATGGGGAATGGAGGTCACAGAACCTGTAAAGGGTCATTAGTCATGGAACTCTACCGAAAGAATTGTCAATGTCATGAGAGAGAACCTTAAAAGAACATGCTGAGAGTCTGAGCATTACCCACTGAAGATGCTCTTTTGTTATAGACAAAACTGGAAAAGCTATTAAGCCCAGACAATAATTTCCTGCTGAGAAACTTTTGTTCAGACATTGTGCACGAATTCCCAGGATTTACAAAAGAGTGGTTCAAGAAAATAGTGAAGAATATTATGGATACACTGAAAAAGGTAGGAGTGAAGGGTTTCAACAAATGGATCTTAAAGAAACTCCAGAGCTAATAGGTACCACCCCAGAGGAAGTAGCAGAAGATGCCTATTTAGAGGTGAGTGTTTCCATCAGACGGTGAGAGAGGAGATATGAAAGAAGCAGTGCCAGGAGTGGGCTGCAACACAAGACTAGATGGATTAAATATGTGTACATGCGATTTTTAAATGAATGCCAATTTTAAAATTTGTTTTGATGTAGAAATTCTACTTTTCCTTTTTCATAATTTATTTAAAGATAATTTTTGAATTTAAGTATTATATAGGTCCATCAAAATATATAACCATTTATCAGTACATAAATATTTCAAATATCACATATTTGGCACCCTTTTTTTACTCTCCAAAGTGACTGAAGTCAGACAATACTTAAATGGCTATGCTACTTACTTTAATCTCTGTTATACCTTTTGTTTAATCTAGATAATTATAAAACATATTTACTGTGTATAAATCTTCACATCAATCCTAAGTGGAACTATTATTTTTCTTATTTGATAGATTGGGAAATTGAGTCCTCATGAGGTTTAATAGCAGCCTAGTAAATTTTTCACAGCAAATAATAAAGGTGTTAGAATTTGAGTTCGAGAAGTTCAGTCTCCTGTTCGCAACCATTTTGCCCTCATTTGTGAATTCTTCTGTGTAGTCTTTAGTACGTGCCAGGGAATGTCAGAAAATGGGGAAAAACAGCATACATCAAAAGACGTGAATTGAACTTAAATAAAATGTAATGCAAAATGCATAAGTTGGCCTTGATGTGCAGATCATGGGAGCCAGAGAGGAGCTCAGCTCTATTACATAATGTATTCCTGGCCTCCCTATGTTTTAAAGAAGCATCTGTGTGGCGAGTCTGTGTGTGTGCACATGTGTGCATGTGTATGGGCACTTAAATGTTGTAATAGAGACCAAGTCCATAAACATATATATCTGGGTTATACCTCAAACCATGCAAATGGTGAAGCATAATCAGAACTCTGTTTATTACATAAAAATACAAAAAGTTAATGGAAACAGTAACTACATTCCGCATCTTACATGTAGATCTATGTTTGCATATCAGATTGTGACCTCCATCACAAAGTTTAATTCTATCTTCGCAAGAAGATAGAATTGGTCTCAAAATATAGATCTACTTGCCAAAAGTAGCAAAGATATAAATTACTCTATTGTAGACGGGTTGAAGATATTTAATATAGCTTAACATGATAGAAACAAAATGAAGTACTTAATTTTTAGGCATAAAAAGCATGCATTAAATTGATATCCATCTTTTGGTGCTTAGGTGTGATAAGAGAATAACAGTCCATGACAGGCAGGCTCTTACAATTGGGAGAGGATAACGTGGGCAGTTCTTCATAACTCAGCTGGGATTCTTCTGCCTGTTTCTGAAAGTGTCGCTGTGATGTTTTCAGTGTCACTTTGTACTTTGGGCACATTTTGAATTGGAATTTTATTCTTTCTCTTGTCTTCTTCAGTAGCTCCATTGGCTCTAAAACCATCAGGCTCAGAGCTCTAGGACCTACCGACCCCAACCAAGATGAGTGATGTCTTCTTCCTGGGGTTATTAGAGCCTCACCAGGAGCCAGTGGCGTACTGTTTATTGCTTTGCATATCATAAAGCCTCACCAGGAGCCAGTGGCGTACTGTTTATTGCTTTGCATATCATAAAGCTAATACAGACCATAGTCTGGGTCATGTCAAGATCAGTAATCTTTATTTTCTTCCAAAGGACATACATGTCATCTTAAATGTTTGGTTTCTGGAGTAAAAATAAAGTTTCATGAAGTAACTACTAAATATTTGATTGCTTAACTTTTAAAAGAACACTGTATTGTATCAAAAGCTTGAAAAATTCTCAAGTTATAAAAGCACTTCTTTTCTTATTATTATTTTATATATCTGATTTCAATTTCCATGGAAACAGAATGGAAATAGCAGCTAGAGGCCAGGAGTAGATTGGAAATCCATCTTCTGACTTTGTTAGCTGCCTGCCAGGGTGATAGACGTTGCAAGTGTGTCCTGAGTGAAAAGAAAAACATGACTTCCCCAATTCAGGGGGGCAGAGGTGCTGGTTGTCAAAACCTAAGGAAATCTTTTCAGTAAATAACAATATAAAAGACATATTCCTTTTCATTAAATGTCATTGAATATTTTGATTTGTTTTTACCGTAAAGAAAAATATAACTCACAAAACATATTTTAAGTTAATTTCTATGGTTGTCAATAACCAGAAAAAACATTATTTTTTGATAAAATTTCATTAAGGAGAAATTCAGGAAAAAAAGAAAAAAGTAAAGGAGATAAAAATAGTTAATCTTAGAGTTCTCTGAGTCGTCTTCTGCCTCACTTCAGCCCATAAACACATAGACAGCTCAATCTTCCCTTGCAGGAGACAATATTTTAAGATTGAATGCACTGCTTACATTTAAAGCTTTTTTGGGGGTGTGTGTGCGTGTGTGTGTGTGTGTGTGTGTGTGTGTGTGTGTAGGATAATGTTGGAAATCTTTAAATCTGACTTCCATACATATAGCTATTCTAACAACATAAAACATTTCATTAATACCCAGATAGGATAATAGACTTCTGAAAATATTTAGAGAATACCCTGAATTATTTCCTGGGTTTGGAAGCCATATGTGGCACTCCTGGAAAGGTACCAGAACTCACAACTTCTGATAGGTAATGGATACTGATCTAATCAATCAGAAAAAAATACTTTGTTAACTAATAAATGTGTGTAAAAATCCTGTCTTTTTTTTATTTAAAAACTGTATCTCCAAATTAGTTAAAATTTAAATATATACAAATCTGCTTCTTGAAGACCTCAATGATGAAGACAGAAAAACTATTTTCAGGAAGAGTTATTTCTAAGTAAGAATTTTGCTGTGTGTTATGGCACTTAAAACAAATCAAGTGTAAATGTGAAATCAAAGGTCTGGTTTGTAGACATTTTTATATTTCTTTCTATCATTCAGTAGTTAGATTTTCAAAGAATTAGCTTTGTCTGTTATGTTGTCTAAAATCAACAAAAATTTATGCAATTTTAAAAATAAAACAAAGCACACTCTTTTTTTCATAACAACATTATTTTTTTTCCACACCCATTATTCTGGGATTATTTAGCTAAAGAAATTGACTTACTAGTGGAATAAATTATTCTTTAAACAATCATGTTAACAGTTTACTAATTTTCTACTGTTTCTTGATTTTTTTTTACTTCTCTTATGATTCTAAGGTATCATGTGTCTGTTTATTTATGTAATTATTTAATATTTTTATTCTGCAACTGATGTGTCTTTTCTATATTTGATTTTATTTATGTGTTTTATCATCAGCTGTGAAGATCCAAAGACAGAGATTGCACCAAAAAAGTTCATTCTCACAACTATTAGCGTCAGGTCACGTGAATTTATATCAGGAATAAATTTATATCAGGAATAAATAAATGACAGCATTTATTTCAGTTTAATGTATGAAGATACAAGACTTCTGGCCCTTTTTAGTCTTATGCCTTCACCTTTCCCCCTTCATGGATTAGAAAATTTCTCATTGTTTTTAAACTAGGTTTTTTTTTTAATATTAATTATATTTGTGTGTATATATATATATATATATATATTTATTGTTGGATTCATTGAGGGTACAAGAAACCAGGTTACACTGATTGCATTTGTTAGGTAAAGTCCCTCTTACAATTGCGTCTTGCCCCCAAAAGGTGTGTCACACACCAAGACCCCGCCCCTCCCTCCTTCCCTAAGCCAATAGATTACAGCTTATCATCAAAAAGTCTCTGCTCTTTCTTTCCCCCACCCCTCCCTCCTTCTTTCTCTCTCTTCTCTCCCCTTCCCCCACCCCCATCATGTCATTAATTGTCATTAATTGTCCTCATATCAAAATTGAGTATATAGGATTCATACTTCTCCATTCTTGTGATGCTTTACTAAAAATGTGTTCCACTTCCATCCAGGTTAATACAAAGGATGTAGAGTCTCCATTTTTTTTTTTTCTTTTTTTTTATTGTTGGGGATTCATTGAGGGTACAATAAGCCAGTTACGCTGATTGCAATTGTTAGGTAAAGTCCCTCTTGCAATCATGTCTTGCCCCCATAAAGTGTGACACACACTAAGGCCCCACCCCCTTCCCTCCCTCCCTCTTTCTGCTCCCCCCCATAACCTTAATTGTCATTAATTGTCCTCATATCAAGATTGAGTACATAGGATTCATGCTTCTCCATTCTTGTGATGCTTTACTAAGAATAATGTCTTCATTTTTTTAATGGCTGAATAGTATTCTATGGTATACATATACTACAGCTTGTTAATCCATTCCTGGGTTGGTGAGCATTTAGGCTGTTTTCATATTTTGGCAATTATAAATTGGGCTGCAATAAACAGTCTAGTGCAAGTGTCCTTATGATAAAAGGATATTTTTCCTTCTGGGTAGATGCCCAGTAATGGGATTACAGGATCAAATGAAAGGTCTAGTTTGAGTGCTTTGAGAGTTTTCCATATTTCCTTCCAAAAAGGTTGTATTAGTTTGCAGTCTCACCAGCAGTGTAAAAGTGTTCCCTTCTGGGTGGCACCTGTGGCTCAAAGGAGTGGAGTGCTGGCCCCATATTCTGGAGGTGGTGGGTTCAAACCTGGCCCCGGCCAAAAATTGAAAAAAAAAAAAAAAAAAGTGTTTCTCCTCTCCACCATCACACCAGCATCTGCAGTTTTAAGATTTTGTGATGTAAGCCGTTCTTACTGGGGTTAGGTGGTATGTCAGTGTGGTTTTGATTTGCATTTCTCTAACAAATAGGGATGACGAGTATTTTTTCATATGTTTATTAGCCATTCATCTGTCTTCTTTAGAGAGGGGTCTATTCATGTCTCTTGCCCATTGATGTACGAGATTGTTGGCTTTTTTCATGTGGATTAATTTGAGTTCTCCATAGGTCCTAGTTATCAAGCTTTTGTCTGATTCAAAATATGCAAATATCCTTTCCCATTGTGTAGGTTGTCTATTTGCTTTGGTTGTTGTCTCCTTAGCTGTACAGAAGCTTTTCAGTTTAATTAAGTCCCCTTGTTTATTTTTGTTGTTGCAATTGCCATGGCAGTCTTCTTCATGAAGTCTTTCCCAAGGCTGATGTCTTCCAGTGTTTTTCCTATGCTTTCTTTGAGGATTTTTATCATTTCATGCCTTAAATTGAAGTCCTTTATCCATCTTGAATCAATTTTTGTGAGCAGAGAAAGGTGTGGATCCAGTTTTTTATTATTATTATTAAATCATAGCTGTGTACATTAATGCAATCATGAGGCACCATACACTGGTTTTATAGACCGTTTACATGTGGATATCCAGTTCTCCCAGCACCATTTGTTAAATAGGGATTCTTTCCCCCAGGATATTTTCTTGTTTGGTTTGTGGAAGTTTAGGTGGTTGTAAGATGTTAGTTTCATTTCCTGGTTTTCTATTCCATTCCAACTGTCTATGTCTCTATCTTTGTGCCAGTACCATGCTGTCTTGACCACTATGGCTTTAAATAATAGCCTAAAATCTGGTATGCTGATGCCCTGGTTTTGTTTTTATTACCAAGAACTGCCTTAGCTATACGGGTTTTTTTCTGGTTCCATACAAAATGCAGAATCATTTTCTCCAAGTCTTGAAAGTATGATGTTGGTATTTTAATAGGGATGGAATTGAATTGGTAGATTGCTTTGGGAAGTAGAGACATTTTAACAATGTTGATTCTTCCCAGCCATGAGCATGGTATGTTCTTCTATTTGTTAATATCCTCTGCTATTTCCTTTCTTAGGGTTTCATAATTTTCTTCATAGAAGTCCTTTACCTCTATTGTCAGGTATATTCATAGGTATTTCATTTTCTTGGAAGTTATGGTGAAGGGAGTTGTGTCTTTAATTAGCCTCTCATCTGAACATTCTCCAAAATTGATCATGTCCTAGGACACAAAACAAACCTCAACAAAATCAAAAGAATTGAAATTTTACCTTGTATCTTCTCAGACCACAAGGCACTAAAAATGGAACTGGAGTCCAACAAAAATGTGGAACCCCACCACAAAGGCATGGAAATTAAACAACGTTCTGTTGAATGACATTTGGGTGCAGGAGGAAATAAAAAAGAAAATCATTAACTTCCTTGAGCACAACAATGAAGACACGAGCTACAAAACCTGTGGGATACTGCAGAAGCAGCTCTGGGAGGAAAATTTATCACTTTGGATGTGTACATTCAAAAAACAGAAAGAGAGTACATCAACAAACTCTCAAGCCATCTTATGGAATTGGAAAAAAGAAGAACAATCTAAGCCTAAACCCAGCAGAAGAAAATAAATATCCAAAATTAAACCAGAAATCAATGAAGTTGAAAACAAAAGAATCATTCAAAAAATTAACGAAACAAGGAGTTGGTTTTTTGAAAAAAATAAATAAAATATATAAATCTTTGACCAGACTAACTAGAAATACAAAAGTAAAATCTCTAGTAACCTCAATCAGAAATGATAAAGAGGAAATAGTAACAAATGCCACAGAGATATAAGAGATCATCTCTGAATACTACCAGAAACTCTATGCCCAGAAATTTGACAATGTGAAGGAAATGGATTAATATTTGGAATCACACCCTCTCCCTAGACTTAGCCAGGAAGAAATAGAGCTCCTGAACAGATGAATTTCAAGCACTGAGATCAAAGAAACAATAAAAAAAATCTTCCAACAACAACAAAAATGCCCTGGTCTGGATAGCTTCACACAAGAATTCTATCAAATCTTCAAAGAAGAGCTTCTTCCCATACTGAAGAAGTTATTCCCAAAAATTGAGGAGGAAGGACTCTTCCCCAACATGTTCTATGAAGCAAACATCACCCTGATACCAAAACCAGGAAAAGACCCAACTAAAAAAGAGAATTTCAGACCAATTTCACTCATGAATACAGATGCAAAAATTCTCAATAAAATTCTAGCCAATAGATTACAGCTTATCATCAAAAAGTCATACATCATGATCAAGTAGGTTTCATGCCAGGGATGCAAGCCTGGTTTAACATACGCAAGTCCATAAACATTATTTACCATAATAACAGAAGCAAAAACAAAGACCATATGATTCTCTCAATAGATGCAGAAAAAGCATTCGATAAAATCCGGCATCCTTTTCTAATTAGCACACTGAAGAGTATACACATAGGTGGCACATTTCTTAAACTGATTGAGCTATATATGTCAAACCCACAGCTAATATTTAACTGAATAGAGTAAAATTGAAAGCTTTTCCTCTTAGAATTGGAACCAGACAAGGTTGTCCTCTGTCACTATTACCATTCAACATAATGCTGGAAGTTCTGGCCAATACAATTAGGCAAGACAAGGAAATAAAGGGAATCCAACTGGAGCAGAGGAGGTCAAACTCTCCCTCTTTGCTGAGGATATGATCTTATACTTAGAGAACCCCAAAGACTCAACCACAAGACTCCTGGAAGTCATCGAAAAATATAGTAATGTCTCAGGATTTCAAATAGGTTTTTAAAATCTTAGAATCACACAGCAGAAAAAGAAATTTACAACAACCAAAATTTAGAAAATTGAGGTCTGTCTTTGTCTATTTTCCGTTGTTGTACTATATTGATGTAAACTGAATAATTCATATAGAATAGAAGCTTATTAACTTATGGTCCTGGAGGGTGGGAAATCCATGAGTGTGGCGCTGGCACCTGGTGAGGGTCTGCTTACCTAACATGGAGGAGGCCACCACAGGGTGGGAGGTCATGAGCAAGAGAGCCAGAGACAGACGTTTGGCAGTGAAGCCACTGCTGCAAAGCCCTTACCACTCCTGTGAAAGCAGCAATCCATTACAAGGGCAGAGGTCTCCTTAACCCCTAAACTATTCACAATGTCAGAGGGATTAAGTTTCCAACACATGGACTTTTAGGGCACACATTCAAACCACAGCAAGGTCTGTTCAGGTATCAAGGGCACTATCCATCCCAGTATATTTAAAGATTGTTTATTAATTCAATACAGACGTTTCTTTACTCCTATATTTCAATATGTACATATAGTGGGCTATCATTATCTGTGCAATCAGTGATTGAGTTTTTAAATTAGCCTTCTATTACTTCTCCACTATTGAATCTTAAAATGACACTGAACTGTGGATGATTTGTGAGGTTCATCGACACAACCTTTATGTTTCAAAGTCACAGCTCAACAGCATTTAACTTTAGTGTTGACCTCATTTGTTATCTTCAACCTGATGCTCTCATAGTTTCTATTACCAGTATTAGAAAAATACACTCAAGGATGAAGTGTTAATATCTTAATAGTTCTCACACTAAGTGGAATTAGATATCATGTAGATATTGCTAATAATTAAATATTTGTTCATTTATTATTTACTTATTATTTGTAATCTTTGATTTAGTTACTTTAAAAAGTGGGTCAGACCATAGTAAGGGTATACACAGGAAGCTAAAAAATGTATACACATTATAAGAAAAAATACTTTATCAAAATTGTGATATTTAAGTCACATTTGAGTTCTGCAATTACAAGAGGTGTTTAAATATGACTGGTATCCACCTTTTTTATCAGTATATATTGAGTATTATAATTTTAATGCAGTTTTTTCCTTTCTTAAAATACATATACTTTTTTGACACCCTGTTTATTGTGTGTTTGTGTGTGTGTGTTTGTATGTGCAGAAATTCACTTGTATTTTACTAATCTAAGCTTCTCACTATACAAAAAATGTATTTTTTCTTTTTAAAAATTCCTTAGAAAATGGCATTAAATATCTTAATACATTCAGAGTGCATACCAGGTATATGGCTAGAGATACCCAACTTATGGTCTAGTATTCTAATAAAACTCACAGAAATGATTTTAAACTTACCTTAGTTTTTAAAACTCAACACTCAATTTGATGGGAATTAATAATGCCTCTATAAAAAGATCTTTTAGAAATTTTCAGTACAAACATTTTTGACATGGTAAACTGAAAATATTTTATGAAAATAATGAAGCACAGAAATGCCACTAAAAGAGTTTCCTAGGCCTGCAGATCTTTAACATTTTTCTTACTCCTAGGAGTCCTGTTCCTAGGTGCTCATACCTTAAAACACTGAAGCTGCTTCTTGCCATGATGAATCCTGGTGATGCTACCTTTACTCTGTACTTTTCCTTAATAAAAAGTCCAAGTTCTTAGTTAAAAGAGAAAATGGAGAGAAAGAGAGAGAGTGTGTCAGAGACACAGAGAGACAGAGACACAGGAGGATTAGGATTCCCGGATGCTATGTGCAAATTTAATCTTTGGTTTTCCTCTGGTTCTCATTGTTCTATTGTTCTATTGTGGCCTTGTGCTAACTCTGTCAAACAAAGCAGGGGATAAGAAAGAAATCATCGTAATATTTTGTATATAGCCATATTTTGTATACACAAGGAATTGGTTCCAGGACCCTTCCTGACAATACCAAAATCCATGGATACTCATGTTCCATATAGAAAATGGCATTTTATTTGCATAAAACTTAAGAGCATTGTCCCATATACTTTAAATAATCTCTAGACTACTTAATAGTAACTAACACAAGGCAAACAATATGTAAATATTTGTTACCCTGTATTTTTATTGTTGTATTGTTATTTTCATATTTTGACTATTTTTGACTTACCCTTGGTTGACTCTGCAAATTTGGAAATCTTGGATGTGGAGGGCTACCTGTATTCACTTCTGGAAAGAGGATTGTGATTCATGTGTAAATTTTAGCTTAAAATCATTGTTCAATGTTTCAGAAAAATTAATTAATGTGGGATAAACTGTATATGAATTGTCACATCATTCACTCTTGAATTCATTCTAGGAATACCTGTTGATATTCCATGTGCCAAAAACTATGTAAATTAGTGAACAAGACACTGATGGTCCTTATCCTCACAGTGCTCACATTTTAACAGAGAAAACTAACAATGAACAAATGCATGTGATAAAATTTCAAGTAAATAAAAAAAAAGAATGTGAGGGGAGAAAGGCCAGGAGAAAAGATGAGGGTAAGCTACTCTCAAAACCATCATTTGAGCAGAGATCTGCAAGACATGACAATGGGAACCTTATAAATATATAAAAGAAGAATATTCCACAGAAAAGAAACAACAAATTTAAGGACTGCAAATGAGAAAGGAGCTTCTATTGATGAACGCAGGTCAAAGTAAGTATGGCTATTGTAGGATAAGCTTACAGATGCTTCAGAAAGTTGAGTTGTGGCCAGGACAGGGATTAGTAAGTTATGTTGAGAAGACTGAATGTTATATGATGAGAAGCTTTTGGTAGATTGTGAGCAGGGAAGTGACAGCATTGATCACTCTTTTAAAAGGTGACTCTTAGTGAGGGAAAGTCGTTATCAGGAGGAGATTGGAAGCTGAGATTAGAGGAGGAGACATAAAGTTGGCTTGGACTAGAGTGTTAGAACAAAGGTTCTAAGAACTGAAGAGCCTAATCATCTACAGCACTGCTCGCAGGTCAGGGCCTGTGTGTGAGGGTAGAGGGGCATCAATGAAGAACGCAAGGTGTTTGAGCCAAACAACTGTGTGTAAGACAGTTCCATTAAAGGCAGCTAAGACTGAGGGTGGTGAGATTCTGAGGGAGAAATAAAAGATCCTGGACCCAAGGCAATGGAGCAGTTTTCAAGCATCTTCTGTGAGCAGGTCTCTGCATATATTATAAATACAAATGAAATGGTATTTGTGACATCACAATATTTAGGCATGGTTCTTAAATTTCTGTGTGAATAAAATGGCAGAAAAAACATCAAGATACATGTGGTAGGTGACACAATCGTAACAGAAGAAAACAACATCAAATTAAAGGAGTTTAGAGAATGGAGAGACATCTATTGAATTTACATGAGCAAGTTTTACAGAGGGGGGTGTATTTAAAGAATTGGGGACAATGGATAGGGATTCATTCTGCTGAGTTATACAGGAAATTCGATCATGAGAAAGAAATTTCTTCAGAAATAAAGCAGGACTCTAAAAAAGGCAAAGAGAAAAATATGTCCAGTTTAGGGGAAACAGAGGGTGGATATATATTGACCTATATTTGGAGCTAAAACTACAAGGATGGCCTGAGGTCATAATTTGAATGATCTAAAATGTCCATTGAAATTATTAACTAGACATTAAAAGAAGGCTTTGCAGATTAAACAGCAAAGTATTTATTGTATAATATCACATGTAAAATAGTATCAAAATTACATCTATTTCCTGATCTCAACTATACACATAGAACGGGGGGTTTAGAAATGGATTGTTTCAAAATTATATTAAATCCTTACTTTTATTTCTCTATTTGATAAATATTCTGTTATTAACATAGACTGATATTTTACTTATATGATTCTAAAAATAAAATTTAAAAAGAGAAAAAAATAAGGAGGAATAACTAGGAAGACTAAGGATAATTAAGTAATCACTTCTTCAATGTGTGTATTGGATACCTGGTAAATATTAGGGATTATTCTAGATACTAGTAACATAAAAATTAATTACATATGGCTTCTACTGCCCAGTGATTTGCCATTCAATAGGGCAGACAAATAACTAAGCCAACTGTTCTATGTCAGAAGAGCAGGGTCACCGGGGTAGTTTTTGTAAATTTCAAAAAAAAAAAAAGTAAATGGGTACAGATGCTTTTGTGATATGGATAGGAGTACAGATGTTTTTGTGATTTGGATAGGAATACAGATGTTTTTGTTACACAGGTATCTTCTGTAATACACACATTCCTATGTTTAGCTCACTTGCCATTCTGATTCAGCACACAAGTGTGTCCTCTGCATCTTCATGTCTATCAAGCTCTCAGGTGATGCTAACGGGACCATTTCTGTGTGGAGGCTGAGGGAAATCTTCCTCTCTGCTCCTGTGAGATTCATTGAAACTCACTGACAAGAGGCATATGACTAGAAGAAAAGGCATGCAAATTTTATTACATAGGAACCTTCAAAATGAAGATTCAAAAATAGAGGGGAAACTATCTTGTTTTTGCTTAGGCTCAACAAAGTAGTGTCAGCTGTGTAGAAATATAATTGGACCAATTGGGTATGATGTAATGCTAACAGACTGTTTGTCTAGATTCTTTGTGGCCTTCCTTCCTTATGGGTGTGAGCAGGACCTTCTCTGGAATGGGGGTCTTACAACTTACATTAAAAAAATGCGGGTAAAATAATTTCTTTATGGCCAAGTTTTAAACAGAAAGATAGGGAATGAAGTTAGGTTTTATGGCTGGCATTGTGGGGAAAATGGTTCTGGTTTCCATGCATACCTTTGAGAAGACAGAATTTGGTTTCTATGTATATCTTTGGAAAAGAATGGCACTGGGAATCCAGAAGCCAAGAGGAGGTCAAAGGAAATCCCTTCTTGACTTCTGAGGCTGCTTCTGAGGCCTTCATTTTTTTGGATTGTTTTTGGAATCCCAAAATATGGAAAAAACTTGAGTAGCAATAGAGAAAAGTTCTGATGAGTATCACATTTCAGATGAGATTGATGAACTCAATAAAATTAGCCAAATAAAGAAGGGAGACAAATCAGGTCTTCTACAATCCCCATTTCAGAAATTAAAGTTAAGAACTTAACTCGTAGTATTTAGGCACAGTGAATGGCATCTACCTCCTGTAACAGAAACAATTAAAGTTTGTTAATAAATGTTTGATTGAAGAGTTTGGCTAGCCCCCAAACTACAATCAAGATAATTTAGATATAGACCAGGGATGATAGGCAATTTTAATTTGGTAGATGAAAATATGATCAATTTGGGTTATATGTTGAAGCAGTATTGTTTAAAAGAAAAAAGCATTATCCTCTGGGAAAATTCTCAGACTTGTCGTTTAATGTATTCTGGGGCAATTTTAAACAACAGCAGTGCCCCAGCCTTACCTTCAAACAATTAAATCAGAGTCTATGTTGGGCCTAGTCCCAAGTATTGTTAAATACTCCTTAGATAATTCAAACTGGGGTTGCGAAATACTTACTGAAGTAGAGGAGAAGAAGGGGGGGAAAATGAATCAGATGTGGGCAATACTCAAAAAGAACCCTAGAAAAGGGGGATTTCAACATGTGAAGTTACAGACATCAAAATGTCCAGTCCTGTAAAAGAAAAATTGCCCTGAATGGGTTAAACAAACAAGAAAGACTTTATTGAAGACTATTGAAGTTATGATCAACACTCTTGCAACAGAGAAGAGAAATTGAATTCAGTTCCACTGAAACAAAAGGTGGAGAAGATTTTAAGTACTAGGGTGAAAGATCAGATGAGTACTTGATTTTTGTGGAGAGGCTGGTCAAGTGTTAGACCATCTGTGTTTGTGTACTGACCCTTAGGAAGTTAAGCCTCTTCTCTCCAACAGAGAATGAGAGAGAGTGGTTCCTATTTTTCTGATGGTTACATTTCAAAGGTACGTCTCTGTGGTCCTGAGAGAGACACACCTGCTTTTTAGAAGAGTTACCTCTCAGAGGGGCAGATGAAGTATGCACAATTAATTTTTTTATAATTACAGTGTACAATCACAGTTTTCAAATGTGAATGCTTTTTGACAAAAAAGAATGGTCAGGGGCCTGCAGGGCAGGAAACATTTTTTTCTAACCCATTTTCTCATCACAAGACTCATGGCTGAGGCCCCTATACCAAAAGACAGTTTAACAAGAGAAAGGAATATAATTTTTTTTTTTTTAGTTAATACAAATGTACTTAATATGGGTTCTAAGTGGCAGACCTAACACTAACGTTACTATTGTGTTAAAGTCTAGCTTATTAGTCAACACATTGCAAATTCACATAAATCAGATTTAATTTTCTACAACATAGTGTAGGTGCCAAGGCAAAACTTTCTCTTTGCCATCGAAAAATCAACTCACAAAAACAAAAACAAAGACAGATTAAGAAGAGAAAGACATATAATTCTTTAAAATGTGCATAGGGAGAATCACCAAGTGATTTCCTAGGTCTGCAATGGGATGCAGAAGGCTATGTACCATCTTGAATTTACAGAAAGAATGGCAGCCCAGAGCATGGCCCAGAGCAGGGTAGGAGGTAAATAAGGCTATAGGGGCAAGAGAATTGTGGGGTGAAAGAAGAGTAGGCTTGGCTAGGAAAGATGGTCTTGTTACATAGATGAAACCTCACATATTGCAGCTCTCAGAGAGAATAGATGATGTTCCTTCTAGACCTTTAAAATTGATGTGTCTTGCCCAGGCAATAATAGGGTTGTTTGCTTTATTCTTACTGATTTCATGAACATAATCTTTTCCCAAGAGGATAGATGAATAGTGAAAAACAAAAACAAAAAACAACAACAAAATACAACCCACTAGAAAAATGTTCCTGGCCTCTAATCATAAGAAAAAAGTGAATCAAAACCACCTTGAGATATCATCTAACAACAGTGAGAATATTCTGCATCCACAGGTCCCAAAGCTGCAGATGCTGGCAAGGGTGTGAGAAGTGAACACTTACGCACTATTGGTGGAATTGCAAACTAATACAGCCCTTTTGGAAAAAAATAAGGAGAATCCTCAAAGAACTAAAAGTAGACCTTCTATCTGACCCTGCCCAGAAAAAAGAAATAATTTTATGATAGGGACATATGCACTCAGAGATTTATAGCAGTTCAATTCATAATTGCAAAGACCTGGAAACAACCCAAGTGCCCATCCGCATATGAATGGATTAATAAACTGCAGTATATGTATACCATGGAACACTATTCAGCCATAAAAGATGGAGTCTTTGCATCCTTTGTTTTTACCTGGATGGATTTGGAAAACATTTCCTAAGTAAAGTATAAAAATAAAAAAACAAGCATCCTATACACTCAATAATATGTTAAAACTAGTAGATTAACAACTAGAGGCCACATGAGAGAAAAACACAATTAACTTAAAGAAGCAGGGCAGGGGGCTCAGTAAGTTCCTGCCTAATGGGCATAATGTCGGGTATAGGGCCCACTTCCTATTACAACCCAGACTTTACCTTACAAACCAATGTAACCTTATCCTATGTACCCTCTCATATTAATCAGAAATAAAAAAATAAAATCAGAAAGCACAGTAATAAAAATGAAACAGCAAAATTTTAAAGTTTCAGATACTCAGTTAATTCTCCTAGATCTGGACATGGGAAGGTCTGGCTTCATCAATGCAGACTGCAGATGCAAATTTCCCCACAAAAACCAGCTCTGAGGAGCTCGTTCTGTTTGCTGACCTTCCGCCAATCATCTCAAAATATGTCAAAGAGATATATATTTGGGTAAAATACTTGATTTCATTAAATAGCAGCTCATAGACATGTGTAATAATTGAGAAAGTCCCAGCAGTCAACACTGGCTGGCATTTGCTGCAGGCTTACAAGTCTTAGCCCATCCAAGATGAAGGAGGGAAGATGAGGGGGAGGAAGGGTAATCGGTGGGACCACACTTATGGTGCATATTGCAAGGGTACATGTCAAGTCTTTTAAGAGTAGAGTATGAATGTCTTAACACAATAATTAAGTAAGTGAGGTGAAGGCTATGTTAACCAATTTGATGTAAGCACTCCAAATTATATATAAAATAAGCACATTATACCCCATAAATGCATTAATGTACATAGTTATGAATTAATAAAAAAATTAAGAGAAAAAAGAGTTAAAAAATAAAACAAAACAAAAAAGCAAACCAATTCCTTCAGGTAGTGTCATTATTATCATCTTTATTTGATAAATGATCAAAATGAGACAAATATAGGTTAAAAAAATCTTTCCCAAGTAACAAGGTCTCAGTTAGAGCTTTTCACTTTCAGACGTTAGTAGTCTGCATTATTTGCTAATTTTGTTTTAAGGGTTTATCTATACTTTAATCTGTTTCATCCCTGCAAGTAGTTATAAGAGAATTTGTTTTGTTCTGGAGGATGCACCTCCACTCTCCCTTCGATACTGCTGTTTTGCTCCTTAGCATTATTATTACCATGTTCCCAAAGCACAGCCTCTTACTGTTATTCTGACTTTACTTTTGTTGATTCTAACCCCTTCCTTCTCTACCTGTCCCTCTCCCTTAATCCATTTCTGCTTTATCATTGTGTCTCTGCAGGCCAAAGTGACCTTTAACTCTTTGAAAGTTTGATGAGTCACAGATTATCAGAGGAAGGCATACAAATTGATTCAACGTGCATACATGGGAGCCTCCAGAACAAGGACCCAAAGACCCAGGGGAAATTGTCCATCTTTATGCTTAAGTTTAACTTAACATAGTCCACTGTGCAGGTGGACACCTGTGTACTTAAGGAAAGAGTCATCTCTTGATCTGGTTGCATTGCTAGAAATAGTGATTTAATAAGTTTGAAATTCATTCTTAATTATTTACTGTAAGTAAGTTAGGAATTGAATTAAGAAAATGACTGCAGATGGTGACAAAGGGAACAGAAATAGGACAGAAGTGGATCAGAAAAAAGCATTGACACATTCAGACTACAGGATCAATACTGAGGAATCCAAAGTGTGTTACAAGAGCGACAGCTTAAAGCCTGGCCCTTTAAAACTAGGAGATGGTCTCACTGGAGCTTTATCCTTCCCCTCCCATTTCTCAGTATGGCCCAGCACTCAACCACTCCCAAGACTTCATTGCTCATCTCGAAATTTGTTAGCATGGTCCCACTGGGGTCTCCCTTGAAGTCCTTCACTTGGACTATGTTTCTGCCCAGGCTCTGTTTGTGTTAGGATAAAAAACAACTTAGGGTGATAAAAATAAGAAGTAAAACATTACAATTAAGGTAGTTAATTAAAGAAATAGTTTGATTAGAAAACTGAAGCCCAGCAAGAACCATGAGGTAAGGGTTTAGCTTCCCTCTGTTTAATGCACGTAATAAAAACAGAATTGGCCCTGAGCTAGGGGCTGCTGCTGGTCCTCAAGCTTGAAGGTGGTCATCCCCTGATCCAGCTCCTAACAAAATGTTCTCCTTGTGTCTTGACTCTTCATTTCCTTTCATCCTCTCATCCCCATCAATCACTGGGAAAGAACTCATGGAATAGTTTGGGAATGGTCCCCAACAAGCTGTGTAGAAATAAGATTGAACAAAAAGAATATCATTTAAAGCTAATAGACTGAGTGAGGCAAACTGGCTGTGTATACTCTCCGGTGTCTCTGAGCTTCCCTTCCCTTCTTTTGGGTATGGACCATGGTCCTGTTACACCCTCTTGTCAAATAAAGCAAGTCAGGTTAACTTCTTTCTGTCCAGTTTTTCACATTTTTCGGTTTTATGGCTGTCATTAGTTTCTGTGACCTGTCTTGGGGCAGAAAGATTCTAGTTTCTTGGCTAGCCTTTGGGGAGAATGAGACTGAGAGATAGGAAGACCCAAGAGGTAAGAGGAAAACTTTTGCTGGTGAGACTCCTTCTGAGAGTTTCATTTGGGAGTACTGTTTTCTGAACCCAAACATAGTTATTTATCTGCCATTGTATTACAAAGCCTGGATTTCCACATGTGATGCAGCTGTCAGATGTGTAAGCAACCACTTCTCCATCTCTCTGGTCTGAATAGAAGTAAAGGAAGTGCTGTGCTACCATATAGCACTCCTCTAATATTAAGTTTTAATTCTCACTAAAATCTTTTTTTGAAGTACTTGACATGCAATTTTCCTATCTTCGCCCTCATTATGAACACATCATCAACATTATGATGTCTTCCAAAAAAAACATGTACACTTGCTTTAGTTTCCTCTTCATACTCTCATTTCTCCCTTCTCATTGTAAAATAAGTTTATAAATCAACTAGGAAAGATTTACATTGCAAGAGATAACAGGGGCTTTTCAGTACCCCTTTTCTTTTCTGGAATCCTGGGCTATGGACTCAAGAGTAGAAGTTATTCAGCTACTGGAATTGAACACATTTAAACAAACAGACTATCATGGTTTTACCTTCTGATTTCTGGATTGAAATGCAAGTTATGAACAAAGGACTATATTTGCCATTTATGTCAGAGTAAGTTCTTGTTCCTGTTGACATTAGAATAGAATTCAGTGGTTACACTTGAAGAGAATTATGTTCCCAACTGTAAATCCCTGAAGAAACTGAACTGAACATTGAGGGATTTGTTGCTGCTGTTGTTTCTGAGATGGATTTAAAAGGAAACTGCTATAATCAAAATCTAGAAGATCTAAAGATACTGTGAACAGAAAAATGTATTTTAGAGTTAAAGGGCATGAATCAAACATCTAGAAATACATACAACAATCTTTCTTTGTAATTGTATATGTGCTAGCTTTTTATTTCA
The DNA here is from genome assembly GCF_027406575.1 of Nycticebus coucang. Classification (NCBI taxonomy): domain Eukaryota; kingdom Metazoa; phylum Chordata; class Mammalia; order Primates; family Lorisidae; genus Nycticebus; species Nycticebus coucang. The sequence goes on along the minus strand of NC_069784.1, from coordinate 70,632,562 downwards.
CAGTTACATAACTGACCCACCCTCAGCAAGACATGCCATTTGAATTTTCTAGGATTTAGGATGAGTTGATTAAACTATTCATATTCTTATCCAAATTTTCCTTTAACCCACATCAAATTGCAAGTAGACACGGCTGACTTGTCTCTTGTCACTGTGAGTGATGTTGGCAGCGAACATATAAAGTTAAAAGAGAAGAAACACTGAATTAATGAATAGACCTTTAGAAGGAAATGGAATGAGAAGCTGACCTTTTCTTGTTAAAAGTCAATAATTAGGCCAATAGATAGCAGTAAGAAGTAAAAGAAGCTCCTCAGAATATCCAGGGCAACTCCTTTGTAAGTTAACTGTTATTGAAGCATTATTTAAGCAGACTCTGAGAGGAAGGCAGGGTTACCATAAGTGGATGAGAAATAGACATTTATTTGGTTTCTTCACAAAACATGTGAAAGATTTTGGCTTTTTTCTTTTTCTTTCTTTTTTTTTATATTTTATTTAGCATTACTAAATAAACCATAAATTAAGGTATGAAATATTTTTTCAGTTTTAAATAGACCATAGGCTGACTTTTAAAATAAGATATAGCCAGGATTTAAGTTCCAACTTTTCTTAATTATTATTAGGTGTCAAATTACATGTGTAGTAAGAGCATGTATAGTAAGAGCATCAGAGAACATACAGGATGAGAAGATATTTCTGTGACAGTAAGTAGATGAACCCAGAAGTTTGTCTGCTTGGCGACAATACTGCTAGTATTACTTTTAGTAATACTGCTAGAAACAGTATTATTTAGCTAGTGACTAGAAACAGAATGAGAAAAAAATATATGTATATATCTAATCTGAGAGTGGAAGGGTGAGGGGTGATACTACTTGTGGAATACATAGAAACTACTTTATCCAAATCTGAATGAATATTGAATCTTGCTCTCACAAATAGCATGCCATAATTGAGCTTAAATGTCACCGAGTGGATGCCATTCGTTGCAGACAGAATGGGGACTGAAAACCCCATTCTTGGCAAGAGAAAACACCTCCAGAAAAAAGGGAAAGACAGGCAAATAAGATGAGCAAGGAGGATAAAAACAGTTTAGCTAGTTTACTTTAAAAACCAGCAGCTAAATTACTCATTTGAGCAGTTTCTGCTTTTGCTAGAAGTCTGGCCTATAAGGAATACAGCTTGTAAACACTGCTGCTGGGTCTATAAACACTCTGAAGAAGAGAATGGCCATAGAGGGTCTAGGTACAGGGCCTGGGGGGAGGGATATTAACCAGGCTGTCCCCTGCCCAGTCAACAGTCAAAACAATACCCATTGTGGGAATTTATATTACGGCTAGGGCAGAGATCAAGGTAACAGCTTGAGGCCTGAAATATGGGCAAGGGGGCATGTACTCTAACCAACAGAGGAAGACACCTCTGGGGTGGAGATCAGAGGAAAATTCTTCTGTTCCACTGGTTCTTCAGAGATGCCTGATGCCATCAGGATATCTGTTCCAAAGACAACTAAAGGGGAGTAACCTCGCCCATGGAAACCACAGACAGATGCTGCCCCAACACAAGGCTCAGGTTTCGGATTTCTCAAGGCTGCTCAGACCCTTATAGTTAATTCTTATAGATATAATAAGAACTATGATGCTGGGGCAGTGCCTGTGGCTCAGTGGGTAGGGTGCTGGCCCCATATACCAAGGGTGGCAGGTTCAAACCCTGCCCCTGCCGAACTGCAACAATAGCAACAAAGAAATAGCTGGGCATTGTGGTGGGCACCTGTAGTCCCAGCAACTCGGGAGGCTGAGGCAAGAGACTTGCCTAAGCCCAGGAGTTGGAGGTTGCTGTGAGCTGTGTGACACCATGGCACAACACTCTACCGAGGGTGATAAAGTAAGACTCTGTCTCTACAAAAAAAAAAAAGGAACTATCATGTTTACTCAGAGACACTGCTAACATTTTTGTTCCATTCCTCAGCTTACCCTCTAGGCTAAATGAGATAATAGCCTTCAACTAAAGTTGAGTGGAACACCCACTCAGGGCCATTCACTGGCACCCCACAAGCTAGCAGTGTTCCCCTATGTTTCCCACCTTTGAAAACTCTATTCTGAGTGTCCTGTCTTTTTATCTCTCACTGATTTTAATGTTATTTTTCTTCAGTTGATCACCGACATCTCCACAGGTTTTAAAGGTCCTGCCCCCAGGGCAGAACCCCAGCAATTTCTAGGTTGTCACTGAACATATAAATTTCTAAAGATTTACACCTATGATTGTCAATGTGTTTGCCTAACACTAGTGTTGTTTGGCTGTTTGAAAAGGCTCAGTAAATAAATGACTATATTTTGCAACTCATTTCAAACCTTTCTTTCATAGGGAACAATTTTGGAAGGAGGAACCAGGGATAAATGTGACTTTCAAACTGGTAATACTTGGAAGAAGCAAAAAGCTCTAAGACTGTGGGCTAATAGGGATTAGAATCAGAGATTGAGCTGAGAGGATCATTGTGGCCATGTGACTGCTTCAGGGAAGAGCAAAAGCCTGAGGATGCCAGAGTGGGAGACAGAGGGTTATTGTGAGCTCACGGTGGTAAGCCAGGCAGATAATGCTTGGCTTCAACAAACACGGATTCGGCTAAATTGTCCGGTGAGTACAAGCAGGTAGGCGAGTGTTTTTACGTGGAGAGAGAGTACGTCTGTACCTTAAGCAGGGAAATGGCTGCTATTTCTGTCATATATTCCACTTTCTTGTCACACATCAAGTTGACAAATAAGCACTAAAAACATTGGATTCCTACAAATAGAAGTAAGCTGCTTGAAAGTGATTCAAGATAGTATGTTCAAGATATTTCTCAGTAGGAACCTAAAGAAGGCAAAGGAAGCCTCCAGGGGACATGCCTTTTCTTCAGTTAGAACACGGGTCAGAGGTACTGAGCTGGTTAGGAACGGCTGACTGGGACACCTCAGACTGAACTGTGCCTGAATTATCTACGAAGTCTCAGAAGCAGGGTGGTTGGTAGCAGCCTGGATGCCAGTTACAGAGAGGAGGGGCTTGTGGCTGAGGGAGATAAAGGGCAGAGGAGAGGAGATGGAGGGCATGACCACGACTACTTTTTTTTTTGAGTTTGTCTTTTGCTTAATTTAGATGTGGAATGAAGGAAAAGAAAATTATACCAACTTTAATTTTAGCTAAAACTTGTCATTGATAGCTCAATATTAAACGCAGAGAAAATATGGAAACTGTCAGAAAAAGTAACTGGCTTAAAAATTGTAAGAATGAAATATGTTATGAAAATAAGCAATATTCCTCCATCAGGCAATTTACAGCCAACATAATATTCTTTTTTCTTTATGGTTATCCCTTATTCTTGTATGATAGGGCAAGCCCCATGAAACCAAAAAATTCACAGTAATGCTTTTAAGTTAGCACTTTACAATACAAACAATGTTCTACAGTGTTTATGACAGGCAAACGTTGTGACAAATACAAAAACAATAGCAAAACAAAATTAAGCAGTGTTGTAACATGACACTGATAAAAATTTTTCTCCATTTCCTCATCTGTAAAATGGCAATGATAACACAGGCTTCATTGAGTTAGCATGAGAATCAGATGAGGATATATATGCATAGATATGTTTATGTAAATATGTGTGTGTTTATATTTGAACAATGCCAACCTAACCCATTTTATAAATTCTAAAGTAGTGACTATCCTATCAAACTATAGTTCCCATGAAGAAGGAGACAGTGTTTGTATTGCTATTTTGTCCTCAATGACCCAAATGCACAGAGAGTGCTCACTAAAAATGTATTAAATAAATTAATATTAAATTGAGAATAGGTCTAGAAATTATGTGACAGAATTTTCTATATGTTTTATGCCTAAAATTATTGTATTTTAAATTTGATAATAAAGGTAATACCAACCATTCAGCTTCTTACATAATTAAGAAATACTTCAGTGATCTCTTAAAGAACATTTTAGACAAATTTTAGAAGAGTTAAATATGAAAATAGTTCAAAAGTTATTGTAAATTGATTTTATAATGTATTTAACATTTTTCATATTGTTATATCACATATTAAAATCATATTGTTCTCTTTGAACAAAAATAACTAAGAATTAACACTTTAGTTAAGAATGATAAAACTATAAAATGTTCACAACCTGTTTTGACCACAATACTGGAGGCCATATATATAGTTAAGTATTGACATATGTATATGTTTCTATAAACCATTTATTTAATTAGGTCAATATATATGTAGTATGTTCTTTAATTATCATTGTTATGATTTCAATAATAATTCTGGGTAATAATTATAGTATTTTGTCTAAATAACATTAGTAGAAGTAATTTCACTTTCTAATATAAATTATTTTATATATAAAAGGCATTTTTAACCAATTATAAAAGGTTATGCATCTTTTACAAATGCTTACATACTTGCAGATTGCATACATGTTTACTGGTTTATTCCATTTACACTTTAGTGTTTCACAATAAAAAGTAATTAGTTTAAGAAACTAAATTAAGGTTTAATGGAAGCATTATCTACCGGACATTGCAGTATGACTGGTATGGGATTATCCTTTTCACCAAATGAAATGATATTAAAATAAAATAAAATAAATAAAATAAAACCGAACAAAACATAAAGCAGCTATTGCAGACATGAAGTATAGGAAAACTGAAATTACTATCCCTGAAACAGAAAACTCGCAAAATGAGCCACATAATCCCTACATTTGTGCAACTTGGGACAATTTAGCAATTTGTCTCAGTAGATTGAGCTCAAGAAAAATGCTAACTCCCTCTTAGCTAATAAGGCAGAGACTAGAGATTGCAGCATCTGCAGCATCTGAGGTATAAGGCACGGGAAGTCAAATCACTAAGCAGAAGGAACTGGGAAGAGTTGGACTGTGGAAACACTTATCTTAATGAAAGCTGGGCTCCACAAGTTCTGGTAGGAACTCAACTATTACCAAGTTGAGAGTAGAGAGGAACACTAGGGTTTGAGCAGTGCTGGGAGATATAAGAGTTTGGGTTTAGTTATTCAGCTAAAAGAATACAATGATTATGCATTGGGAATATGAACCCTTTTCTGGAATAAGATCTACTCTATGATAACCATGAAAAATTCTGCAACAAACCTAACAATATCTATAGGAAAGACAGTATGGATGGTGCATTCCAAAAAGTTAGAGGAGTTTGATAAACACGTATGTATTCCAAAGATCCACCCTAAAAGCATATTAAAAATAACCTAAACAAGATTAAAATGATCAGCCAATAATAAAACTGCCTATTTCACAGTTGAAAGTCAATACTTTTTAAGGAAAATAAATCTGAGATATCACAATGAAGTGATTCTAACCAACAATAAGTTAGGGTACACTTTAAAATAACAAAGTGAGTGAAATAAGGATGTTCTTAACTCAAAGAAATTACAAATACCTGAGATAACAAATACCTCAATTTCTTTTCTTTTATTAATGCTGATTGTATATCTTGATTAAAGCATGCACCACATGTATACACATACAGAACTGCTATGGGTCCATAACAATTAAAAATAAAAAAATTGAAAAAAGTCCCAAATCTATGGTCTCTACAATATATATCGGCAATATTATGTGTACAACCAAAAATTAGTAGACGTCAAAAAAAGAAAAGAAAAAGATGACTTATAAATAAGAAAAATAGAAATTGACTCTGAAGAGAGCTCACTATTGGAATTAGCAAACAAAGGCTTTGAAGCAGTTGCCAAAATATATTCAGGGGAAAATAAATTGAAAATTCAAAGGAAAATATAGATGTAATGAGTAAATAGGGAAATTCGGCCAAAACCTCCATAAAACTATAAAAAATAGCTAAGTGAATTTTCCTCACATATTCTGCATTCCCTGAAAGAGGCTTTCCAGCCCTGCGTATTGTCTTCTTTGCCCTGGAGGAATGCTTATGATTCTACACTTCATCTAGAATGAAAAAGAGCCGTAATAGCCAAAACAACCTTAATTTAAAAGGACAAATTGGGAGGTACCACTTTGCCAGACTTCAAGCTACACTACAAAGCTGTAGTAACCAAAACTACAGAAAAACAGAGACAGAAATCTGTGGGTCAGAACAGAGAATCCAGAGATAAAACCATCTTCATTGTGTTATCTGATCTTTGACAAAATAGATAATAACAAACACTGGAGAAAAAACCCCCTGTGCAATAGATAGTACTGGGAACACTGGATAGCCACACGTAAAATATTGAAACAGGATCCACACTTCTCACCAGTCACAAACATTAATTCTCCAGGTATATAAGACTTAAACCAAAAGCATAAAGCTATAAGAATTCTTATAGAATTCCATAGGAATTGAAAAAATTCTTAATAGATATTGGGGTAGGCAAAGAATTTATGAAGACCTGAAAGGCAATCACAATAACAAAAATAAACAAATGAGACCTGATTAATTTGAAAAGCTTCTGCACAGCCAAGGAAATAACCAATAGTGTGAATGAACAACCTACAGAAAGGAAGAAAATATTTGCTTACTGTACACCTGATAAAGGCCTGATAACCAGAATCTATAAAGAACTCAAGCGAGTCAGCAAGAAAAAAATCAAACAACCTCATTAAAAAATGAACAAAGGACATGCATAGAAGATTTTCAAAAAAACATAGACTGCTGGCCAATAAGCATGTGAAAAAATGTTCAATATCTTTAATCATCAGGGAAATGGAAACCAAAACCACATGAGGTACCCCCCACCTCCAGTGAGAATGTCTTTTCTCAAAAAGTCCTCAAAAATAGATACTGGCACTGACACAGAGGGAAAGGGATGTGTTAACACTGTTGATAGGGCTGCAAACTAGTACAAACTCTGTGGAAAACAGGTTAGAGATGCCGCAAAGACTAGGAGTAGACCTACCATTTGGTCTAGCAATCCAGCATATTGGGGATTTATCCCAAGGAGGAAAAAAATCACTTTATTTAAAAGACACATGCATATGAATGTTTACTGTAGCACGATTCAATCATAGAGATGTGGAACCAATTCAAGTGTCTATCAATACATGCATGGATTAATAAAACATGGTGTATATATACCATGAAGTATTACTCATCTATTCAAAAAATGGTGAAGTGGGCAGTGCCTGTGGCTCAAAGGAGTAGGGCGCTGACCTCATATACTGGAGGTGGCAGGTTCAAACCTGGTTGTGGCCAAAAACTGCAAAAAAAAAAAAAAGGTGAATTAATAATACCTTTTGCAACAACTTGGATGGAACTGGAGAGCATTTTTCTAAGTGATGTTTACAAGAATGGAAAGAGAAACACCACAGGTACTCACTACTAAACTGGAATTAATGAATCTACACCCACGTGCCTGTAGTAAAACTCAGCAGAAACCAAGCAGGTGGAAGAGGATAAAAGAGCAGAGGTAAATTCACACCTGATGGGGAAAGCGCACACCATCTGGTGAAAGGCATGTTTACATCCTGGACTCAAACTGTACCAAAGCAATTCTTGTAACCAAAACATATGCAACGGCGTAATAATCTGAAGTTTTTTGAAAAGGGGAAAAATAGCCAAGTTAAAATTCTAGATCTAAAGAGTACACTTGAAATAAAAAATTCACTGGATGGGCGTAACAATATTATAGTAATGACAGAGGCAAAAGTAAATGTACTTAAAGATGTCTATTTGAAAAAAAAATTAACCTGAAAAACAGAAAGACAGTTGTTAAATACAAAGGCAAAGATCCTGGGGCCCTGTGGAACAATATTAAAAAGTTTAACATACTCGTATGTGTGATTAAAGTCTCCTAAAGAGAGTGAAAGGGGGGCAGAAAAATATTTGAAGAATAAATGGCCAATGTTTTTTAAATTTGATGAGGATCATTAAGTTACAGATTAAGATGCTCAGTTACATTTGAGCAGGGTAAGTATAAGAAATTTACATTTAGACACATCATATGAAAGTGCCAAAGAGCAAAGATTGGAGGAAATGTTGAAAGTATCTAGGGGACAAAAGAATGTTTTATTAAAGGAAAGAAAAATTAAAACAACAACTCAATGTATATCAAAACACTAGAAGATAAATGGAAAGGAGGGAATATCTTTAAAGTACTGAAAACAACTCTGTCCTTACAGAATTACATGTCTAGTGAAAATGAAAGTAAAATAGGTAATTTTTTTCAGATAAAGAAATACTGAAAGAATTTTTTTTATCTTTACTACAAATAATAAAGGATCTTCTTCAGATTGAAAGGAGATTAGATAGAAATTTAAATCTATAGTACTAGAAATAACAAGTGAGTTGGTAAATAGAACAACCTATATTTTCTTTTTGCTCATTTTTTTTTTTTTTTTTTTGTAGAGACAGAATCTCACTGTACCGCCCTCCGGTAGAGTGCCATGGCGTCACACGGCTCACAGCAACCTCTAACTCTTGGGCTTACGCGATTCTCTTGCCTCAGCCTCCCGAGCAGCTGGGACTACAGGCGCCCGCCACAACGCCCGGCTATTTTTTGGTTGCAGTTTTGCCGGGGCCGGGTTTGAACCCGCCACCCTCGGCATATGGGGCTGGCGCCCTACTCACTGAGCCACAGGCGCTGCCCTTTGCTCATATTTTTTAAAAGAAAACTATCAGTTTATATAGATATGTATATTGCTGTGTGTGTGTGTATAAAATACATAATAGCAACAGCACAAAGGACATTGAGTATATAAAATTATACTTTTGTTAACTTGTTGCATTTTTTTTTTTTACAAAACTCAATTTGACCTGAATGATATTACACGTTATTACAATCAATAATTGAAAAGTACATATTCTTTTCACGTCTACAGGAAAAGTTCATCAAGATAAATTGGGTGCTGAGCTGATGATAGAATATATCCTCTGGGGACAATTATTTTCATTATTATATGTTTTTTTGACACAGACTTTCACTATGTGATCCTCAGTAGAGTGCCGTGGCGTCATAGCTCACATCAACCTCAAACTCCTGGGCTTAAGTGATTCTCTTGCCTGAGCCTTCCAAGTAGCTGGGACTACAGGTGCTCACCACAACGCCTGGCTATTTTTTTGTTTCAGTTGTCCTTGTTGTTCAGCAGGCCCAGGCCCGGTTCAAAACTGCCAGCTTCAATGTATGTGGCTGGCTCCCTAGCCACTGAGCTACGGATGCCCAGCCTCTCTGGGGACAATTAAATTAAATTAAAAATAAAGAAAATACCCTGATATCAGTAATTTAGTAATGATCTTCTATGTATATCATAAGCCAAATAAAAATCACAAAAGATTTTAATAATATTCAAACGGAAAGAAAATGAAGGCAGAGAATACCCAAATTTGTGAAATATAAAGTGGTGCTTGCAATGACATTTATAGCCTTATATAATTATACTAAAATTTTTTCGAAGTTTTAAATAACAATGATCTAAGTTTATGAACCGAGGAACTAGAATAAAAGGGGAAATTAAATTCAAAATGGGTCATATATCCAAATGAAAACTCTAAAATACAGGGAACTTCACAACCTTGAGGCAGGCCCAGAGTTTTAGATAATAGTCAAAATGCAAGTTCTATAAAGGAAAATTGAAAAACTGCTCTTCAAAAACATTCAAACCTTTTGTTCTTTAAATCAAATCCTTAAAAAAATTGAAAGGCAAAAGACAGGCAGGTAAAATTATTTGCAATGCCTTTATCTGACAAGGACTTTGTATCCAGAATAACTACAAACATCTTACAATACCATAATTAGTGTGGAAGGCACCGAAGTAAGAAGGGTAAACTGGAGTAATGACTTTCCAAAAGAAGATGTATGGTGGTAAATAATAGAATTATGCATTTTAACCACAAGGATACAAAGGACTATTTGACATACATTAGAATGCCCCCAAATTTAAAATGTTAACAATACTAATTGTTCTGTGGATCTGGAGGAGCTGAAATTTTCCTATGTGGCTGGTGGAAGTACAAAACAGTAAAAGTATTTTGGAGAATAGTTTGGTAGTTTCTTTAGAAATTCAGCACTCACTTGCTTTTGGCTTGGCTGTTGTACGTAAGAGAAGTAACGTGTGTTCACAAATACTGGTGCACTGGAACTTTTATTCATTATAATAAAAGATAAAAACAATCCAAATGTTCCGTATCCAAGAAATGATGGTATATTGCGGCATATTCCTATAAGGGCATGCTACTTAGCATTAAAAGGAACAAAATAATGTTATAGGCAACCTCCCTATTGATAAGCAAAAAGCATTTTGTTGCATGAAGAAGATGACCTTTCAGAGACTGCGCAGTGTAGGAAATTTTTGAAGAGATAAAATAATCTAACATGACAGACGTGCGTCGGGTTCTCACGGTGACAGCGGGCCAAGCAGGAAAGGTCTATTCCCTCTATTTCCCCAGAAATCTGTGCTACAAATAAATAAAATTAAGGCCGCCTGCCCAGCGCTGCGCTTGCCGGGAGGGAAGCCGCCCAGAGACGCGCCCCGCGGACTGGGACTGACCGTCTGGGCACCAGCGCCGGGGGCTGCAGAGAAGGCGGAGCGGGACAAGGGCTGGGTAGGACTGCAGGTGGTCAGGGACCGCACCCTCACTCGCACGCGGGAAAGCGACACGGGAGAAAACCCAAGGCCGCCCTTCCCAGGACTCCGCAACCGACCAGAGGACGCGGTTTGCTCTGGAGAGAAGGGCTGGCTGCCCAGAGCACAGGGCATCCGGCCACCAGAATGCCCCTTCCGTCCAGTGGTCAGACTCTGACTGCACCTTTTCCCTTTCTCCCGCTGGGTAAAGAGGGAGCGGGGAATCCTGGCACTTAAGTTCACCTTGTGGGCAAGTGACGGGTATCTCAGCACAGACACTGCCCAGGAGCCCTGCACAGAGCAGGGACCTTGGCCTGGTGCCCGCTGCTTGGCCTTGGCAGTCTCGCACAACAGCACTTCCTGCTGGACCCGGGTAGAGCATACACGCGGAGACCTTGGCGCCCACTGCTCACTGCCAGGGCAGCTGGACTGCTGTCACTCCGCTGCCTGAAACGCCCTGAGTGCTTGAAACCCAGGGCAGCCACTGTCTTTGGATATCGGCAGCTTGTACACCACGGACCTGCCCTGTCCTACACAGGGACTATACCCTGGGCATCTCCCAGGCGTGCACCTCCGGGCCCCCAGGCAGTGCCTCTGCCCCTGCGCATGAGTGCCTGTCCTATTCTGAACCTCTCCCCACAACCTGCTCCCTCTGAGTGTTCCCCCTCACTCTATGTGTGAGCTGTGAGCAACCAGCCCACTGCGTACCAGTGACCTGCTTTATCCGGTGCCCCATGAGCGGTTGGGCTGCTACAACCGGAGGACTTGCTACAGCCTGTGCCGCACACCGTGGGGACCTCCCTTGGCACCTCAGGCGCCCAGACCTGCGTGCTTTCACCACATGCCCAGCAGACCACCTCCACCTGTATCCATGCCCCGTCCCGCCAGCCAGTGTCACCTCATGCGTGCATGTGGTACCAGTGGCCAGCCCTGCCACAGTGGCCTAGTGACACCATAGGAGAGCAAGGGAGAGGCAGCAGAGGAGCCCTGTAAAGGCTCACGGTTCATCTGCACCTGTCTGCCTGGGCGGCCTGGGACTAGCACCCAGCCAAGTGCTCCACTCAGGGATGGAGCCTAATCTTCCCCGCGCAAGAGGTCACCATGGAGGAGAGGAGGGCTATCGTGTCCACTCTCTGTTTTCATCGCTGAGATGTGGCCCCAGATGAGAAGTATTGACATTTTTTTCTGGTAACGAAAATAAGCCTGTCTCAATACTCCAAAGAATAAAAATGGCTCTCCAACAAAGAATCCCCCCAAAAGGAAATTATTGAATTGACAAATATGAAGGGATGGTAGAAAACCATCTCAGAGAAACAAAGAACAAAAATAAAGAATTCAGGACATGAGCAAAAAACTTACTAAAGAGATATCATTAGAAATGAGATAACAGAACTTGAAGAAATGAAAGAGCCCATTGGAGAATTTCAAAATACATCAGAAAGATTAAACAACAGACTTGACCAAGCAGAGGAAAGAATTCATTTCAGAACTTGAAGACAAGGATGTTTAAGTAACCTGGTCAGTAAAAAAAATGCTGAAAGGAACAAACAAAATGAAAAGTCATTCCAAGACATATGAGATTGTGCAAAGCAAGATAATATAAGAATTATAGGTATCCCTGAGGTAGAAGAAAAAAAGCAATAAACATGGAAAATTATTTGAGAGAATAAAAGAAGATAATTTTGCTGGTATTACTAGATGTTTAGATATTCAGACACGAGTTGATTATCGAATACCTGGAAGATTCCTGGCAAATTGTACATCCTTGCAACTTACAGTCATCAGCACCATCAAAGGCAAAGTGAAGGAGGAAATCTCACCAGTTGGGAGGCCAAAGCATCAAGTAACTTACAAAGGAAAACCCATCAGACTACCAGCCCTCTCCTCTCAGGGACTCTTTAAGACATAGGGATTAGGGTTCCCTTTTTAGTCTTCATAAACAGAATAAATGCAAGCCAAGATCTGTGTATCCTGCGAAACTAAGCTTCATAAGCGAAGGAAAAGTAAAGTCTTTTACCGACAAACAGACACTAAGGGAATGGAAATTTGTTACCGTTAGACCTGCCTGACAGAAAATACTTAAAAGTGCTCCACACACAGAAAACGACAACTGGTGCTCATCAGTCTAAAAACACCCTGAAGTTCAAACTCACAACCTTTACAAAACAGTAGCACGAGGGAAAAATCAAAGCAACTAGATATCATTCAACACGAAGAATAGAACAGTATTTCAAATACCAATGCTAACATTTAATATGTAAATGATCTTAATTCTCCATAAAAAAATAGATTGGTTGAATGCATTAAAAACACACCCCAATTATCTGCTTTCTCCAAGAAATTCATGTAACTTGAAAGGAGTATCAGAGACTCAAAGGAAAGAGATAGTAGAAAATATTCCATGTGTATGGAAACTAAAAGTGACCAAAAGTACCTCTCTCGTATCAGGTAAGATAGACTTTAAATAAGCAATGGTTAAAACAATGAAAATGGTTATTATGTAATAATAATGTAACCAATTCAGACAGATGATATAGAAATCCTAAATATATATATATGTATCTAACACAGGAGCTCCGAGATTCATAAATCAAATATTACTATATCTAAGCAAGTAAATAAACAGCATCTGAAGCACTAGAATTTCAACATTCCACTGAATGGACAGGTCATCAGGGCAGCAGATCAACAAAGAAACACTGAACTTACAAGATTCTAGAACAAATGGACTAACATCCATCTAACAGAACAATCTACCCATGCTGCAAAATATGCATTCTATTCATCAGCATGTGGGACATTTTCCAAGATAGATCATATGTTAGCCCACAAAACAAATCTCAGTAAACTCAGAAAAATCGAAATCATTTCCTATATTTTCTCAGATCACAGTGGATTAACCAGAGATTAACTCCAAAGGTCACTGTCAAATCTACACATAATTGTTGTAATACAACAACCTCCCATTGAATAATTCTTGGATCACTGATGAAGTTAAGATGGAAAGCAAAAGAATTTTCCAGTTGAGCAACAATTATGAAACAAGCGTCTAAAATCTATGGGATACAGTCACAGCACTGTTAGGAAGGAAGGTCATAGCCCTAAATGGTTATATCAAAAAGACAGAACCATCACATATTAACAATACAATGTCCTACCTAAAAAAATTAGAAAAAGAAAAATAAGCCAAACCTGAAGCTAGCAGAAGAAATACAGCAGATAACAATTACTAAATAAAATGGAAGTCAATAAAGCAAAACAAAGGATCAGCAAACCAAAAGTTGGTTCATTAAATAGACAAAGAAAATCAATGGACATCTAGCTAGAGTAACCAGAAATAGAAGAAAATAGCCCCAATAATCTCAATTATAGTGTTACAATTTGTGTGGGTGTCTTGCTATGTTACCCCATGGCAGAATGGGAGAGGGAGAAAGAGAGAACAAAAAGTGGACTAAACTAGTCTTTTTTAATGAAACAAACTCCCTCCTGCAATAGCACAGGAACTGCATTAACCTGTTCACGAAGGCAGAGCCCTCATGACCTAATCATTTATTACTGGGCCCTACACTATCACATCAGGATAAATTTTCAATACATGCTTTTTCCAGGACCCATTTAAAACATAACACTAGTGTATTATCAGTAAGATTCACCACCACTTACCACACCCTTGCTCTTTAAATGAGAATTTGTAGATACAATGCCAAGTGTTTAGAGAGGATTTTGAAGGTTTTTATATTTTAAATCGCATTCTTCTGTATATACATATAAAACATTATATAGCCATGGAATAATTTATTTATGAGAATGAGAAAAATCACATGAGGACTTAGGTATCATTTTAGACAAACTCATTAGAAAGTCTCTTTGAAATGTGCTTGGCCAAAACTCAAACTCAATAAAAGGCAAATTGATAAATTTTCCAAACATAGACTAACATATAAACAATTTGCTTTGTTAGTATTTCTATTTTAAAAAAAGGAAATATTTACATTGGTCTTACATAATTGAACTTCTAAAAATAAGCTAGCATGCATGTGTATTTCACTATGCCATTCCAGAGAATGAGACTATTTTTGGCAGAAAACATAATGCCTTGAAAACTTGATAAAAAAATATCTTTTGACTTTCTTTAAACTGGAGTTAGTACATTATTCAGATCTAGGAAATTTCCAGTGAATGAGAAAGAAAAAAATTATGGAGGGCTGGAGATTTTTTGAGGTATAAAAAAAGATCAGTTAGAAAGGTAGCATCCCTAACAATTGCAATCAGTGTAACCTGGCTTATTGTACCCTCAGTGAATCCCCAACAATAAAAAATAAATAAATAAATAAATAAATAAATAAATATCAGAAATAACAAAAAAACTTATGATGAACAAAGTATCAAATGTTTAATAAAAATTTTTCCTTTTTTTTAAAAAAAAGAAAGGTAGTATCAGCAGCAACATGCAATGTATAATAATTATGTGCTAGGTCATGTCTTAAGTTGTGTACATAAATTAACTAATTTAAATTTCCTGATTAATACAAATCCACAGATGTCAGATATAAAAGGTGGACTACAGAGAGGTTAAATAACTTGCCCAAGTTTTTACTAGTGATAAAACCTAATTAGGCTTTTTTAAAAAGTACATATGTATGAACGTATTTATTTATTTATTTATTTGCAGTTTTTGGCCGGGGCTGGCTTTGAAGCCTTCACCTCTGGTATATGGGTTCAGTGCTCTCTACTCCTTTGAGCCACAGGCAAGGTGCTGTATGTATTTATTAAGATACAGAATCTCACCAAGTCACCCACACTAGACTGCCATGGTGTGACCAGAGCTCACTCTAACCTCAAAATCCTAGGCTCAGGTGATCCTTCCTGCCTCATCCTCTGAAGCAACTGGGATGAAAGGTGTGCACCACCAGGCCCAACTAATTGTTTAATTTTTTGTGGAGATGATGGGGTTCCTAAGTTGCCCAGGATGATCTTAAATTCTCGGCCATGTGATTCAACCATCCTGGCTTCCCCAAATACTGGGATTGCAGCAACTTGGGCTTTTAATGACTATGTAACAGGGCATGGCTCTAAATTTTATGGACAACAGAAAACAAAGTTCCCTCTAGACCACTGTACATGTCTAAACTCCCATAATTTTCATAATAAATGAATAAAAAGTACTGGGATATGTTGTTATGATAATTTTGCTGAACAGTAATCTTAGTATCAATACATTTGATGAAAATTAAGCAATTGTATACAGAAAGCAAACACTGGATTCATTTTAGGGGCACACACCTATGGGAAATAAGAACTGGGGACGTGAGGGACTGTAGAGACCCAAGGAAGATAGAGAAAAACGAGGTGCAATGAAGTCAGTGATGGACGAACTGAGTAATTGTGTGTTCTGAATCTCTAGTCAAAGTTCTCATGTGACCTGGGCTATTATTTTTAACCTGAAATGTCTGAGAGAGGCCAGCACAGTGGCTCACTCCCATTACCCTAGCACCTTGGGAAGCCATTACAGAGCAATCACTTGAGCTCAGGACTTTTTAGACCAGCCAGAGCAAGAACAAGACCCCATCTCTTCTAAAAATAAAATAATCAGACCAGCATAGTGGCAGGCACCTGTAATCCCAGCTACTCAGAAGGCTGAGGCAGGACGATTGTTTAAGCCCAGGAGTTTGAGTTTGCTGTGAGTTAAGATGACACCACAGCACTCTACTCAGGGTAACAGAGTGAGCCATCTGCCTCAATAATAAATAAACGAACAAATGGATAAATATTTAAAAAATGTCTGAGAGATTTCCTGTTGCACATGTGGGTTTGTACATATTTACAACTCATTTTCACTTTAATAACAAATAAAACAAAATGTTGTTGTTTGTGTTCAGTCCTATCTCTACCAATAGCTTGCTAAAGAACTAGGATATTATTTAGTCTATATGGGTCAAAGTTTTATCATCTATATAAATACTTGCTCTTTTGGTATCATAGAATTGTTCTGAATAACATATAAAATATTGTGACTGGTGGTCTGAAAGTCATACATTCGTTACAGGATGATGAGGGTAGCAAAGGGAAGCTCGCTGACATTTCTCCTCAGCATCGTAGGCAGGAACATAAGACTTGGTTGATATCCAGTCTTAGTTTCTTATAAAAGTAAAAATAAACAAAAATGTCTATAATCAGAGAGTCTAAAAAAAGAAAGTAAAAGCTAACTACACTGACATGCCTTGTAAAGAATAGTGGTATATAGAGTGTATGCTGGGCTCAGTGGCTCAGGCCTGTAATCCTAGCACTCTGGGATGCTGAGGCAGGTGGATCGCTTGAGCTCAGTAGTTTGAGACCAGCCTGAGCAAGAGTGAGACTCTATCTCTACTAGAAATAGAAAAATTATCTGGGTTTGGTGGTGGGCGCCCATAGTCCCAGATACTTGGGAGGCTGAGACAAGAGGATCACTTGAGCCAAAGAGTTTGAGGTTCCTGTTAGCTCTGACACCACAGCACTCTACCCAGTGAGACTGAGAGAGACTCTGTCTCAAATAAATAAATAAATAAATAAAAAGGAAGTGAATGTATGTAGTTTGGAGATATTTTTGACAAATAAGGCAATAAGCACCTCTATTTGAAGCTTTCATTGAAACTTCGGGGAAGTCTAAACTATAAATTATTAAAAATGTTAATTCAAAAGGGTGGTAGTCACATTTTAACAGTACTTATGGGTTTTAGCATTGGTTTACTTCTAGTGATAACTTAAAATATTCATTCACATGTTGTACTTCTATGTTCGATATAATAGTATTAGTATCCCTATTTAATTGCATCTTATATCCTTAACCAATATTTCAGGTATTTAGTTATCCTTCTACCTGTGTATCTCACTAACTATGTAAGGCTCTATATTACAAACATGATCAAGTTAGTCCAACTGATAACTCTAGTCTCATGTTTAAGACAACTCTCTAATTTTTGTTTTAGTATCTTCTACTTGAGCAAGTTGGCATAATTCTTTATAACATGCATTTTCAGTTTTATAGGCATATTAGTGTTTCACCTTAAAGAAACACAGTGATAGTGCTACCTTGAGCAACTTTTGCAGGTCTGGATAAGAAAGAATTTATAGACTTGCTTTTATTGTGTATGTAAGTTACACCATGGAGTTATTGTAGCACTGAGCTCAGCCATCATCACAGGTAGTCCATCTGCTCAGCCACCCTAAATAATCTGTGACTGTGAGAGCTAGACGTGCCTCACACACTATTCTGTGTTCAGTATACACATACGGCTTTTCAGGTGATGAAAAGGAAAATACTGCAACAACTGGAGTCACTGCTTTCGTCTGCCTGTGGGTGGAAGCAAAACATTTGTTTTGAATCACCAATTGTCAATTGCACATGTGGGCATTCGTTTCTATGGGATGTGTGTGTATGTGTTTCAACTCACTTCTGCAGTCTCGATCATCACGACCTAACTCAGTGTATTGTGTTGTTTTCCCCCCAAATAACTTGTTTGACTTCTCTTGAGTGTGAAATAATCAGAAAAGTACATCAATTGAATTTCACATTTTATTTTGTGTATTTATTTATTTCCAATCATAAGGAGGTGTGGATCATCATTTATGGACTTTAAAACTCTAAGTTTACCTAACAAACACATGTATATGTAAAAATAAATAAATAAATAAATAAATAAACTCTAAGTTTGATGCTGAGTTTCCTTTCCTTTCCTTAATCATATTTTGTTGTGTCAGGATCTTGTGGTGTTCTTGAGTGACATAGATTTCTTAAAATTAGAGATCATATTCTTATCGAAGGAGCTAGAAAAAGCTATTTTTTCTAATATGGTGAAGATTAAATGATTATAAAATGTTTTTCAAATTTAGAATACTATTCATTTCTTATTATGCTGAGTAGAAAATAACAAAACTGCAATCCTCCCAGGCAGAAGTTTCTTTCAAGTGAAATACTTTAAATTTTCAATCCTAGAAAGGATGTTTTGTAAGAGAGAGAGAAAAAAAGAAAAAATGACAGAGAAAAGTATGGCTGTATGAATTTGGAGAAAGACTTTCAGGGACCATTCAGACTAAAGTAGAAAGATTCCATGTCATATACTAGACACTCAATAAATATTTAATGAATGGAAAATGCCATAAAACCTTTCAGTACCACAGAAGCAGGCATAGATAATCAGAAAGCATTTTGTAAATGCTACTTTGAAGACCTGAGGAGAACTTATTTGCATTAAATGATAAGCTTCTGAGTTCCCACCATTTGTGCAATAGCAGCAATGTGGAGAATGTGCTAAACGGTGGTAAGAGGCAGGGTTACTGTTTGTTTGAAGTAGTGCATTTCTATGACTTTGAGACTCAAGTATGAATGAGCCCTAAGGACTCATGATTCTGAGGATGCTGTGATTTTTCAAGTGAGAATGAGACAAGAGTATATTTTGAAATATTTTGTGTGATGCAGTAAATTTGGGTGTGGCATAGCATCAGGATTTATAGAATTAGAAGAAAGGGGAGGACAATGACTGACTATCCGGGAGTCACACCTGGCTGGCCTGTCCCAGGATGAAGACACAAAGTGACAATAATCTACTCCAGGCCAACAGGGTTCAGGATGCTCCATTGATAACTTGCTTCTTCAATGATTCTCCAAGAAGCGACTAGCAAATCAACACTGACTGGAGAATTAAATTTTGGTCATCTTTGACTTCACTCTTCAGTAATGAGAATGGATTAGAACATAACAGCTTAACACATTGTAATGATCTCTGTTTTTCTGTGATAATCTTATTTATGATTGCAGAGTATAAGCACATGTTTGACAGACAAACGTATGAATGTCAGCCCATCTGTGCTTCAATGAAAAGTTTAGTTCACCACATTTTGTTCATTCTGTAACATAAGTTCTATTCTTTTAAGTCAAAGATTTTGTAGTTTATTAAAAAATACTTCAAATGCTATAAAGAGAAATAACTCAATAGGGCCAATCTGATCAACAAATCATTACTTTTCTGTATGTATTATACTGAAGATAACAAAGATAATATTTCAATGAATCCCCAACAATAAAAAAAAAACAAAGATAATATTTTGCAAATATTTTGGTATTCTGCCTTGATTTCACAATTAATTGTATTTTATTTCTAACTCTCATATCCTTATTTGGGAGAGTCCTTTGGGGCCCCACAGTTAGAGAGGGCCATGAGCTGTGAGCTCAAAGCAAGACAAGTCCAAGCCAAGCTTGTAGAGAAAGAGTTTGCTAAATTCCTGTGCTTCCAAATAACATGCTATGGGCCAAGCTCGGAAGAACAGATAGTTTCTTTCAAGGTGAAGGGAGATACACCTAAACATATTTTTACTAAATAAGCTGAATCTGAGGCTGAGCCAAGATAAGAAAGATATAGAAGAATAAAGGCATAAAAGAATAAAAAGCCGTATTTTCTCTTACCAGGAATAGTGCAGAAAGCATTGTAAATAACAAGGGAGGCTGTTGAGTTTTTGCTGTCTTATTTCTCTCTCTCTTCCTCATTTGGGGACTAACCTTGAGGAAAAAAGAGTGATTTAGAAATATACAGTAAACATGCCAAAGCTGGAAGGTAGAGGTTTCCGCTGACTCCTTTCCCATTTATGACGTGGAAGGAGGAACACGGTGTTCAGGGGGAAACCTCTGCTGCCCAGGGGCTATGAGAGCGCGTCGTCAGCTTCCTGTGATGTGGAGGTGTCCAGAGTGCTCAGGAACCTGAAGACAGGTAGACAATGTGATCAAAGGGATGGATGGGCACCTTCTTAGTGACAACCCCAGTGGAGGAAATAAGTGATTGCAGGATTGTTTTGATCCTGAGATTAAATAGGCCTGATCTCAGGGTAACCCAGACAACCGGAGAGAAGCTGGCTAGTGTTTCTGTAGAGAGTTTTTCTGAGCTTTTATAAAATAATTTTGGTTGCTAAATTCTTCTTCAATCAAGTACTATATGTGTCATATCACCAAATATACATTTTAGTCATTCTTTCTTCCTTTCTTCCCCTCCCTCCCTTGCTTCCTTCCTTTTTTCTTTTATTTTTTTTTTTGTTTGTCATCTTGTGTAGAGTGCTATGCATCATAGCTCACAGCAACCTCAAACTCTTGGGCCCAAGAGATCCTCATACCTCATCTTGACTCAGCCTCCGGAGTAGTGGGAACACAGGTGCCCACCATGACGACCAGCTACTTTTCTCCATTTTTAGTAGAGACTGCGTCTTTCTCTTGGTCAGGCTGGTCTGGAACCCCTGAGCTCAAGCAATCCACCCTCCTTGGCCTCCCAGAGTGCTAGGATTACAGGCGTGAGCCGCTGCACTGGCTTTAGTAATTCTTTAATTTAATAAGGCATTAGTTACAGCTGAGCTATCATCAAAGTACACATGCAAAAAAGAAGAAAAGAATATGGACGAAATGGAGAAGAATTTGAGGTAAAGCACGGCAGAATATGAGTTTTAACAAGTAAAAAGCAGATACTATTTTAGCAGTATATTTTTATTATCATTATCAGTTATGATGTAAGTTTAAGAATTTTGGCCCTCCCTGGTGAAATTTTACATATTTAATGAAAGTAATTTCTTAAGGATTCTATAAACAAAAGGAGTGTGGTCAAGTCTGAGAAATTTCAGAAATGAAACATCTATATGAATGGTTTTAAAATCACATCGAGACGATTACTTTGCAATTCAGATGTCAAAAATGAAACAGTTATGGTCTGTGACATGTGATGGACTAGCTCACAAGTATAGCACAAGAAAATTGATTTTAAATTTTAAGAGTAATTTAGTGAATAAAAATGTAGTATATATCAGTGAGCATCCAGAAATATCCTTTTCTGATAGTCATTACAATACAATTCAGCCTTTATGCATAAAGACATGAAGAAGAGCTGCAGATCTTCTAAAGCTATTTCTTCCATGATTTTTAAATTTCAAAATAGTTCCTTACAGATATTTATTATACTCAGTGTTTTCCTATTATCTCACTCATTCAAATACTCACACACTAATCTTTTAAGCATGGCTAGTGCGTATAGTAAAAATGCTCATGATTAATTATTTAAATGTGATCATCTGTAAATTTTGTCTCACACATGTTGAGTCTTGCTTAATTGCTTTTGATATACAGGGCAATGCTTGAAAAGGATTTGTGGATATATTGGGCTTTTTTCTTCATAATTCATGGCATTATATAAAATTTGATATCAATGTTTGATGTATGTTTGCATTAAAACATGACATTTTAACTTTTTCATACCCATTTGAAGAGAAAGAATAAAACTATACATTATATAAATATACCATCTTTGTTACATTAAATAGTTAATAATGATTTCTGGTAATATTTTTAAATAATTAATATAGCCTCGTAGCTGAACAGCTTATGCCTTCAACTGCTTTTATTTATATATTTTTTTAATCAGGAACCGCAAAACAATAGTCAGTCTTTTATAAGCCAAGCAACATGAGGTCTCTGTGAAATGGGAATATTCTAACATACATCTTTATTTCCTAAAGGGATAGAATATGAGATAGAAAGGTTATGTAATTTATTCATAGCTCACAACTAGGCATTGGTAGAGTAAAAAAAAAAAAAAACAAAAAAAAAAAACAGATTATCTGCTTCTTTACGCATAATCTAATGGTTTCTCAACAAGCAAACCCAACTTGTGATAAATTAGGAGCAACAGACTACCAGTCTAAAACGTGTGATTTGGAATATATATCCCACAGCCAAGTATAATTAAATCTCCAAATTCTTTAATGTAGTTCAGTTTGAGAATTTAAGATGAGTTGGTTTCAACTTTTGAGTTAAAAAATGGACGTCTGCATCCACTTCATTATCACTTTAATGTGTGAAAATTATGGAGGAACTCTCTTCCAGGAAGACTTCAAGACTAGGCTGTTTTTGAAACAATAACTCTCACTCCTACTCTCTTTGAAATGAGGCCATCTTGTCAGCCCGAGGGTGTGAGGGGGGACCATAATGCTCCAAGTAGCCCTGTAATGCTTCAGGTAAAGACAGGACTTGGGAAAATATTCCACTCCAGAGCAGAGCAAATATCCACAAAGAACTGCCATGTTCCAAACATTACGTGTTGGAAATATTTGTTTTCCTGCCTGCCCTCCTTTCCTGAAGTAATGGTTGAGCTTTCTTTGCCAAAGGCTAAATTAGATAGAGTGAGGAAAAGTGGAGAACTGCTGAGCTTTTCTGGAGGTCTTGGAACTGGGCCAGTTCTCTCTCTTGACTATGCATGAGAGATGGCAGTGCTCTGTCGGGAAAGGCCATGTTTGTTCATGATGTATCTGGTCGCATTCTTTCTCCTTTGTGGTGGTTTAGGGTGACTAAAAACGATGACAGGGAAGAGTTGGGATAAACTTTTAAATGCATATGCCCAGATTTTAAAAAAAAATGTTGTGACTAATTTAGTTCCTTTAATAAAGTCCGTGCTAACCTGTATGAAAGTTTGAGACACTAGGGATAGAATCTCAATAATACATGGAAGACAGGATTAAAGTGCCTAAAATTTGCATTTATAAGGTAAATTTTACCTTTATGTAAGACATTTTTCCAATTATAAGCCTTTATTTTTCTGGTCCCTTTTAACTCTCATATATGCTCTTTTACCTTTTCTTTTATTAAAAACAAAATCTAAAATTGTGTTTTCTTTTTGAAAAATGTACTCTTAACATCTCTATTTTACAGATGAGAAAATCAGAATCAGAGAGTTTTAGTGTCTTCCCAGGATCACAAGGTCAAAAAATAGAGTCAAATATCCCACCCAGGCAGTCTCCTTTTAGAGTCTGCACAACAAACTACTTTACTGTACAGAGTAAATAATTGAGAATTCTGGGAGTGACGCGAAGCCAAAAGGAAACTGATACGTAGAGAGGGCTTTGTGTGGCTAAAGATACAGGTTTGGGGAGGAAAAAAGTGCATATGATAAAAGAGAGGCCATTGGAGTTTATATTTTTAAGCTGGAGAAGCTCCAGACTGTGGCAAAGTCCAGAGTGTGTCTATAGACCAGGGTGATACACAGGAGAAGAGGTGCTGGACGTTGAGTCTGAAGTGTTTGATGCATCTCTCGCTTATAATTTGAATTTACCCTGAAACAAGTACTGGATAAAAGTGTGGTTAAAATAAGAGGAAGGTTGTACAGGGAAGATTGTATGGTATGGCCCCAGAGGTATGGAGTTGTTATTCTGCAAAAGGGAACTTGTAATCATTTGGAAGTGGTTAAGGAGTACGTAAGGTGACTATAGAAACTGGTTTGCAGCCATCAGAACCCAGTTAGATGGGATGGCAGCATATATATCAAGAAAACAATTACCATTAATTGGCAAATGGCCCAGGATTTTGGCGTATACCTAAACAGATTTCTCTTTAGAAAGATAACCCACAAAAATTGATAGGCAAATTAAAAGAAAAAAAAAAAAACCTTTCCACTTTCTTTAACCTTATCCCCCCAATATATGTCCTTAGTGGCAAAGCTGTGAAGTGACGGAAGTATCTGTTAACTACAAGCTCAGAAGCCTGTCCTTAAATTAATGATGTTTTCCACAGTTCTCCACTTCTGTAATCAACATACACTTATGGAATTGATAGAAATAAACAGCTACACTCTGAAATGTGTCCCCAAATTATCTAAATGGGAAATGTAACAACAAAGCAGGAAGGAAATAGCCCTGTTGGAGAACTATATGGTGTTTACAGACATATCTCTGAAATTCAAAAGATGTGAGTTCCGGTGAGCTTGTCTTCTTTCCAATTTTATATCTGAAAATGGAGAAAATGCACAAGTACTTTTTTCATCTGCTTCGGAACTCTCGTAGTTCTTATTATCTGTACTGTTAACGGCACTACCTGGCTGCTCACGCTGCTGGAGCACCGGGCACCGGCCACGTCCCGTGGTCAGGAGCAGCTACCAGAGTCGTTTCACTGTGAGCGGGCTCTTTGCCCAAAGTCCTAATTCAAGTGATGCTAAAGAGCTCTCCAGAGGTTGGAAAGGAAAGCAATTGCAAATGTGTAGACCACAAAACCACTTTCCCTTGCTCTGAAGGATGCTACTGGAGGTTTCCCATCGCGCCCTTCCTTGTTATTAGATGCCCGGGTTCCACAAAGCGCGGGGCAAAGCACAGCCGCCTCTGGCAAGAGACCAATTGCGAGACTGTTATGTCACTGTGTTACTTTCTTAAGAAATGTTCTCCAAGTGAGAGAAACCACACAATACTCTGAAAATAAAATACTTGTTGCTCAGTTCTAACAGACACATTAAAATTTCTATTTCTATAAATACTACCGTGCCTGTGCTCCTAAATGGAAAGAAAGCGCTTGGCTCAGCGCAGGGTCGGCGATGGTTTTCCTCACCTGAGTGCACAACTAATTTAATGTTCACTTCTTTAGAAGTACCTGCATTTAAGCTTTTTAAAATTTTTGTTTCATGATAAAATACTAATGCAAAAATTATATTAAAATGAGAATCTATCTTCTCTTAAATCAGACTATTAAAGAGATTTGTAAAAAGGTCTACAATGCCACGCTTCCTACTGTTATTTTTTAGTAAGTATGTCTGTCTCATAAAAATGTTATTTCTATAAACATGTAATGGATTAAATATGGTTATATTAAAATAAATTCATATTTTATGATTTCTCAAATAAAAGTGCTTCAAAACAGATTTTTCCATATTCCCATCCTCAATCTCCATCACGCATTTTTGTTTTTCCTGACTGTGATTTTGCTCATTTTTTTTAATATGGGTAGTAGTATTCTGGACAGACATTTACATTTTACCAAGTTTTTCCCCGTTCTATCACAGCACATTTTAGATATTTCTTATGTCAATATCATTAAGCCATTTTCCCCCATTGCCTTGATACATCACATAATTGTATATTAAGTTTGTATATATCTTCATGTCTTTTTAAGAGTGTCCAATTCTGTTTTATTTAGTGGTTTGACTTTTCAATTTATTTTTAAATATAATGACTCAGTGTTTTAGTACCAGTAATGCTATAGTTTCTCATATTTTTTATGTTCTTTGTATCTACTACAAAATATTTCTCAGAGTCACAAAAGTAGAGAAAATAGTGAAGCGAAATCCATGAATCCACAAGTCGGATACAATTTCCCATCTTTGTTTTATAGATTTGACGCCTATTTTTTCTAGATTTTTGTCTCGCCCTACAAGCTGGCTGATTAATCATATTATCTCTATTGCATTTTAAATGAATTTGCAAGTTGTTAGTTCTATTTATATTCTCTTAGTGAGAATATATAAAAATTTTATTTATATACTTGACTTGAAATCTGAAGTTCATCAAACTCGCCATTGCCATCCTCTCATAAACAATTCAAGGACATAAAAACTACGTTGGCTCCGAGCCTCGTCTCCCCATCTTCATGTGATTTCAATATACTATTGTTCTTTTACCTTGTTTTTTTCTTTTAATTCTGTTCCCTAAATTAATTTTTTATTAATATGATTTTAAAGTATAATAATGACTGAAAGTTTATCAAAATATTTTCCTCTCTTCTGGGTTTCCTTGTCTTCCTGTGTTTGTACATAGAGCCCTTTAGACATTCTGAGAAAGAGCACCAAGGAGCAGTAAAATGCTAAACTTTCACACTTTTGTTGGTCATTACCTTTGAATAGGTAGGATTAATCATAGCAGTTTGGGTTCATACAATGTTCCATCAGAGGATAGTGCTGGACGGTGGAACACACGCTTACTGCTGTCTTGAGCCTCTTTCTTCCTCAACCCTGAGCCTCTTTCTTCCTCAGCCCTGAGCCTCTTTCTGCCTCAGCCCTGAGCCTCTTTCTGCCTCAGCCCTCTTCCCCCTTCTTCCCGTGTCCTCATGGTTCACTCCCTCACTTCACTCCTGCCTTTTTCTTTCTTTTTTTTCTTTTTTGTAGAGACAGAGTCTCACTTTATCACCCTCGGTAGAGTGCCATGGCATCACACAGCTCACAGCAACCTCCAACTCCTGGGCTTAAGTGATTCTCCTGCCTCAGCCTCCCGAGTAGCTGGGACTACAGGCACCCGCCACAACGCCCGGCTATTTTTTGGTTTGCAGTTCAGCCGGGGCCGGGTGCCTTTTTCAAGTCTCTCTTTTCAAAGAGAACTTCCTGGGCCCGAATGCTATACGCTTCCTCACTCTGTCGGGATGTATTATTATTTATCATGACCTTGTATAACATGGATATTGCTTTTCTCTCCTGTTGGAAGGTCAAAGTCCTATGAACAATAATTTTATTTAAGTTGCTGTCATATTGCAAGTGCCTGGAGTAGTACCCAGCATAAACTGGTACTCAACATAAGATCGTTGGAAAAAACTATCGAATTTATAGTAGATATTGTGCTATACTTTTAATTTCTTCTAAAATAGTGGTTATTCATCCTGGTTGCACGTCAGAATCCCCGGAGAGTTTTAAAAACATACCCATGCCCACTGCCACCCTTTCAGATTCAGTTCCTCTGATGTGGCAGCAGAGCAGCAGTGCCTTGGAAAAGCCGCCCAGGGTTTCATTTCTTTCACTTTGCTTCTCTAAGCAGGGCACGGTCATGTTAATCAGATTTCAGTTTATCAAATTTAGAGCCATTTTCTTCCTGCTTTTCCCGTTTGCACGAGGTGATACTGACTGCAGCATACGATCAGCACGCACGTCACGCGTCTGTCTAGTTTCCCTCCGTTCCCCAACACTGACAGGTAAAAGTCTTCAGAAGCCTTGTTTTTCTCTCCCCTTGCCCACCACAAAATAGAAGCACATGAGACTTAAAATGCCACCATATCTTTTTTACTCTCCATATCTTTTCCAATGCTTTGAATTTTTGTATCATTTACAATTTTCAATCTATATTATATATAAAAGTATATGTGGCAAAAATCTTTAGGGCATTTACTCAACAAACATTTGGTAGTTCTTTCTTGTTTATGGAACTCCACAATTTTTTGGAGGGTGAAGTGCCCACATGTAGTGGATAATTCCTTGTCAGCCTAAGAAAATGATAATCATAATCCCCTTTGCCATGACTTCGCTCATGGATAAACATACGATCCAGTTTTGGCCAATGGCTAATTAGAGGAGGGTTCTTAACATGCTCATGGGAAAGGTGTTTTTCTCTGATAAAAGATAAAGGTGTATTCGAAAAATGACCATTATTTTTCTACTTCTCCTTTGCTTTGTGACATGATGCTTGGTTTTACAGCAGCCCTTTGGTGAGATGATGACATCATTAAAATGACAAAATGGATAGGAAGAGCCAGTAAAACCCAAACCGGCAACTGCAATAACAACCTACAGAAAAGAGCCAGGGGACTCTTCGGAAGTTCTTGCAAAAAAAAATTAAAGTTTGTTCTGTTGTTTTTCAGAATTTCTGCCACTGGCAGTTAAACACAGTCAAACCAGAAGCAAGTTTCATTTCAGTTTCAATAACTCTTATTTAACATATTTTTTCAGACTGTCAATCATACTGTTATCTCGATTTAGATTCAACTGTAATACATTGTAAGATTCATCAGTCTCCACTCATATCCCTTTTCTCTTCCTTCATGTTAAGGGTGGAGCATTTTTTTTTTTTTTCCTGAGGACACTGTTGAAATACCCTTTGAGTCTTTGCATACTTATGAGCATAGTTTTCCTTTGCTTTATCAGTGTAATATTTTTTGGTTCTAATCTTTTCACTCAGGAAGCTATAAATTGATTGCATTGCTTTTGGACTTTCACTGTTGGAGTGTTAAATCCCCAACCTAGTCTGGTTTTCTCTCCCTCCCTCCCTCTCTCCCTCTTTTCCCTCCCTTCCTCCCTCTTTCTCTGCCTCCCTCCGTCCTTCCCTCCTTTTTCTCTTTCTTTCTTTTTCTTCTCTTTCTTTTTTTTTTGTTTGTTTGTTTTTGACTCTCTTCATTCAGAGAATACATAAGCTTTCTTTTATCACTCAGAAGTTTTGAAGGCACATTCAGAGTCTTACATTTTTGCTAATCCTCTCTAGAATCTTGCCTCTACTTGTTTCCTTTTCCTAGATCGTAAAATATTTTTATGCGTGATATTCTGAAACTATTCTTCAGGACCCTTAACTTCTCTTACTGAATTTTAGTTTAGTGCTGTGAAACATGTTTTTTATTTCCTAGGCTATTGTTTCAGCTCTCAACTGTGATGATCTCATTATTTGATAAAAACATCCTGAAAGCTATATTTTAAAAGTTAATATTTTAGTGATCTGAAGTTTGTACTTGCACTAATGTTTCAATGATGGCACATATTCTGGGTTCAAACTTAGTTTTCTATTTTCTAATCACTGAGTTTCCTCTGGTTAAATAAACACCAAGTCTCCTCCTTGCTCGTGATAGAAATGTCCAGGCCAACCTATAGTAACATTGATGAGTAGTAGAAAATGAATGGTTGATATGTTTTGGGCCAGGGGTAAGTAATTTGGCAAATTATTCATTCTTAGCTGTGGAATACAAAGGAGGTGTCTCAACTCCCTGGTTTCAGTGAGTGTAAACAGCAGTTTTCTCACAACCTTGGGGCCCAGATAAGATGGTCATAGCCAACAAAGAACTCAGGAGTGTGGTGAAGTTCACATGACTGGGGAAGCTGCAAAGAGCCTTTAATTAATTAATTAGCCCATATCTTGTTATTCATGGTCACCAGATGGCCAAGGGTAGTGCTCTGAAGGTGATTAGTGATATTCAGCAGTGACGTATGCAGCACATTTTCTAGGACAAATGAGTTTGTGAACTTAACTGTCTGAACTTATTTATACATTAAATGAAAATGCTTACTTACATAATAGGTTAAAAATAAACCATATACTTTGAGGTTACTAGATAAATTTTATAAGATACAAATATTTAAGTATCTAGGATTTTTTATTTATCGAAATAAATCCAAACGTTACATTTTTATGCAATTTTTTATTTATAATTAAACTATAATGTTGAGTTGCAGTAAACTGACTTGCAATGTGTACCATACTGAATTTCCTTAAACTAGCTGTTTCTCAAAAATTACTCATGTGTGTCAGAATCATCTGGAGAGTGTGATAAAACACAGTTTTCTAGGTGCCTGAGAATTTTAGTTTTTAATAGAGTTGCTAGTTTTGCTCATTGAGGAACCACAGTTTTTTAAAGCTTGCTCTAGGCAAAAATGTCCTTGATTCACTTTAAAATTTCATTTAAATTCTTGAGAAAGCAGAGGTATGCTTAGCTTTTCACATTTTATTTGCTGATATTTTGTCTTAGCTTTTGGTTTTACCGTTTTAAGGAAAAAATAAAGGAGCGTGATTTCTTTATTCTGCTTCCTACTCCAGGAAACACACAAAGGTAGATTCCTTTGTTAGTTGTAAGGTGAACGCTCGGCCTTGGCGAGCTGGAGCAGCGTGCTTCTCAGACAGAGATGCACCACAAAGCCGCATCACCCTTACTCCAGGACGCTGGTGATGAGTGATCTGCGGAATGGATAAAAGCTGAGTAGCTGCTGTGTGGCGTTTGCTTTTACTGTAAATGATATCATGTGTTTGCATTTACTTTAAAGTTGATCAAATGTAATAGGAGACAGTGATGACAGATGCTGGAAAAGTGTTAACCTTTCCTTTTATCTTTCTTGCTTATGTGTATCTTGTACCATAAGGTTTTTTAGATAGTTTTATTAGCTGATAGATGAAATGTTGTACAAAATACCCACATAAAGAATTCCATTGTTAAAAGGAGTTGTCTGTAACTCTGTAAATGATATAGTCAAACTGTTTGGTTCCCGTATGGTAACACCAGACACTTTAAATAAAATGGCTTTGTATAAAAGTGCATTGTTAAAAGAAAATTAATTTATTTTGAATGTAAACTGAATTTATATTAACTAATTGAGTCCAGACATTTAGACAATTGGTTTATGCCATATCTGAAAACTATTTTTCAAGAAATCTAATTCAGCTGGTTTATATGAATTGAATTACAGGTTTTTCTTCTTAAAACTTGGCTTTAAAACTATCTTAAAAGATTTTATTATCATTTTGTGTCCTACATATTTATTAAACTAAATGGCATCATAGAGAGCAAATGTTTGCAGGCATTCCTTCAAGCAGATCAAAGCCCTCGGTTTTATCTGTCAAAGTTAGAGTAGGGGATCTCTTGGGAATACATAAAGACCCTCACTCTATGAAGTTGAACATATATATCAGGGTGTAAACTTTATTTTAAATTCAATGAAATGGGACAAACTTTTGTAACTATTAATGTGGTACATTTCTATTTTCCTTATATCTTTCCCACCTTGCAATTCCATTTCTGAAGCCAGAAATATTTAAGACAGTAGAAATTGGTTACTTAGCCTTTTTAGCAAGGCAAAAGCACAGGAAATTCCTAATGGTCCTAAGGATATGTTATTTTTTCATTTCTTTGCGTCCCCTGTAGTGTCACGTAAGAACACGGGGCCTGTTGTATGATTTATTGTTAAAGTAGAGGAGCTATTCTCTACTTAATAGAGACAGGAGTTAAAGAGAACCACGTGGATTCATGGAAAGATAGAGGACAGGGAAGTTTCCAGAAGGATCTGCAGCACTGCAAGATGGGGTCCTGGACAGAAAGCACAGACTATATCAAGAGTTAAATCCACCACCAAGTTTATCAAGGAAAAACAAAAGTATTTTATGTCAGAGAAGGCAGAAGGACTCTGTCATCTCAAGGTCATTTGAACCTCCCTACCCCAAGTATCCACTGCTCTACTTTGGAGGGAAGAGGGGAAAGGCAGGATAAAGAGGTAGGAAGTGAGCATTTGCCCTGGAGGACTGCTTTCATTATCCCAGTGCGTTGAGATTTACACCAGATTGAGAATTTATGGCTTTTGCTGCCTGGTTTGGGAAGAGACAACTTGGTGTGAAAATGGACGTATTTTTGCTGTCCCAATATCAACTCTGATTTATCATTTGTCTCATTCAAAACATTTTAATGAACAGTAGTATTCATAGATGTACCAAAACAAACTGGAATCCATTTTGTTTTTAGCTTCCTCTACATGTTACTGACCACTGTTAACTTGAAAGGCCACTTACCGCAGGACGTTGCTGGTCTGGTCCGGTCCTCACAAGGCTGGATGAGCGACATCTGGAGATTGTTCACTCACACCCAAAGCCGACAGTCATAGGTAAGTTGGGGAACTGGGTGCCATGGGACAGGTCAAGGACCCAGGGCACTCTCTGCACCCAGGGAAGTGTTGACTACCTATAACTTTATAGTCTAGAATGAAAGTGCTTTGAAGATACAAGCACTTTAAAATAGGAAGATGTGGTTTAACTTAGTGTGGTGGAATCAGTTTGCCGTGTACTAGGATGTGTAATGACGCTGCTGATGTGTATGTTCACTGTGAGAATAAAAAATAACAAGGGAAAAGGGGGGGGAAAGCAGTTCTTTGCGTGGAGATATTCCCTCTGCTCTCTGGAATTGCTGGCTTTTCTGTAAATAAAAGTGAAACTGTTGATTTCTGATACACTTCTCTGTTGATTGGCTTGGGTGACAGGCAGATGGACTCCTTGGTCTAGCAAAATATGTACATAGATCACTATGAAAGTTTTGAGTGCCCTTTCTGATTCACTCATGAAAGTTTGAACGTGTTCGACTTTTTGGTGTTGCGGGAGGGTTTCACTTATTTCTGTCTAGACGGTTTTTGTGTTTCTTGATTTTTGCATTTCTCAGAACTTTCATAATTACTCATGTAACGTTGGTAGTATGTGAGATTCATATGCAATGACTGCACTTCTCAGTGTATTGCACACTTAAAGTCTTTCTGACACAACTCTTTTCCCAGCGGCCAATAGCTAACATGTACATTTAAAGACAATACCCTCAAGCCTTGCCTACAGAGCAGTCTCTGGGATACTTCACACTTCTGGAGTCAGGTGGTGGTGGAAGAAGTCCTTGATGTCCTTCCCCATGGACACAGCACACCAGTGAGCTGTGCCGTGGCTTCTGTGGCAGCCTGGAAGTCTCACAGATTCAAGTCCATTAGTCACTGTGGTCAACGGATTACAAATCAGGTGCAGGCACAATATTCTTTTTTTTTTTTTTTTTTTTAAATTCACAATTTTTTTAATTAAATCATAGCTGTGTACATTAATGTGATCATGGGGCACCATACACTGGTTTTATAGACCATTTGACATATTTTTATCACACTGGTTAACATAGCCTTCCTGGCATTTTCTTAGTTATTGTGTTAAGACATTTACATTCTACATTTGCTAAGTTTCACATATACCCTTGTAAGATGCACTGCAGGTGTAATCCCACCAATTACCCTCCCTCCGTCCCCCCTCCCCCCTTCCTCCCCTCCCTTCTATCCTTCCCTCTATTCTTTTTTTTTTTTTTTCTTTTTTTTTTATTGTTGGGGATTCATTGAGGGTACAATAAGCCAGTTACACTGATTGCAATTGTTAGGTAAAGTCCCTCTTATGATTGCAACAGGCACAATATTCTTACAAAATGCAGTCTGAGCCTTCTGGCAGCAGACTGTAGATGTCATTTGTCATTTATCAGTGATGTAAATCTATAATTACTTAACTTACTATTTGGCAATATTTTTAAAAGATGCAATGACTACTTTTGTCCATCATGAGTATACAAAAGTACGTGTTTACTTTAAAATTAGGTAAGGAAATTTTTTGCCTCAAAAAGTTGATGATGAGCATTTTATTGTAAAACATTTGCACACAGTCATTGGCCACTGTACAGTCCTTCTGGATGACCTCGATCACATGAAATACGGACGACACAATCATCTAAAGAAACTTCAGCACCTATTTAATTAAATTTGTCATTATTTTAAGAATAATGAATAGGTTACATTTCAATATTAACTCTGATAGTTGAGACTTTTCCTTTAGATAAAATCACTATGTTAATTTTACTACATTTTACTCAATTGATTTCAAGTTTTCTTGTGCGTTTATAAATAATAAAACAGTTGTTGCTCATCTCGCCTCTGTTAGGAGAAGAAACCGCTTTCATTTAAGTTATAACAGTTTTATTAACGTATGGTTCATTTTTTCCTATTCATTTCTTAGAATCAAAGTAAAACATGCTGGCAGTTACTTCTGTCAAAAATGAAACATCTGACATTGCGTATGCAATTGTCATTGTATATTCAATTAAATGTTTTAAGATTGGAAATAATTTGTTGTTGCTTTGTGCTAAAAATGTGGCTAAAAGATTTGGTGGCTCATAGCATTATAAAGAAACAATGCACTTATTAAATAAAAAATATGTATGGCACTTGGTTGTAAATATACTTGTTTGTGAAGCGCATTAACTCATACTTGTGTGTAAACAGATATCCAGGCTAAAATAAAATATGTATTTATTTAAAAGGACACACTTTATTGTAACAATAATTCCAAATTTAAAAAAAGAAAAACTTGGGCGGCGCCTGTGGCTCAGTGAGTAGGGCGCCGGCCCCATATGCCGAGGGTGGCGGGTTCAAACCCAGCCCCGGCCAAATTGCAACAGAAAAATAGCCGGGCGTTGTGGCAGGCGCCTGTAGTCCCAGCTGCTCGGGAGGCTGAGGCAAGAGACTCGCATAAGCCCAAGAGTTAGAGGTTGCTGTGAGCTGTGTGATCCCATGGCACTCTACCCGAGGGCGGTATGTGAGACTCTGTCTCTACAAAAACAAAAAAAAAAAGAAAAACTTTTTAACTAGGCAATGTGCACCTTTATTTTCTTACTGCTTACCAAAGTTAGATTTTTGATTACGTTTATAGATTCAAGATAAACATATTTTTTATAAATTTTGCAACAGAATTCCTCTTTTGAAGAAATAATTTCTTCCCCTCAAAAGCATAGTCAACAGAAAGAAGAAAGAGGGGTGAGGAAAAACACCACTGAAGAAGGCCTCTTCTGGAGTTTGAATTTTGAAATTCATTAATTTTAAGATTTAGATGAAATAACTTGGAATGTGCTTTGAAAGACTGGGTTTTGGAGTAAGCCCAGCTAGAAAGAGAGTTTATAGCTCATTATTGAAAAGGGAATGTCGGCTTAGTTCATTCCTGAAACCCAGAGGATGAAGCTGTGCTGGTCTCCTGAACTCACCTGACCCAGACAGCAGACACTTAGCTTTATATCCACATCATAAACACTTACTAAGAAATGTGTCTTTCTCGCTCACAGACTTTAATATCCCAGTGTGAAAGCAAAAGATTTTCGGTAATCGTAGCTACATAACAGCTTCCTTCTCTTCTCGGAGTTTTGGAGGACAGATGAACACAGCATCAACTAATTTCTGAAGCACATGATTTACAAAAATGGGTGGTGATCAGGATAGGATAGGTTGACAGGTTTTATAAATCAATGTTTTGAGAAAAGACTTCAATGACCAGTAGAAATTCCAGTAATAACTTTTCTCTTCAGTGATGTCTGTACAGTTTTAATAGTTTTCTGTTTTCTCATCATGGGTGTTGATGAATGAGTTTATGGTTTTCTTTGTCAATAGATAGAAGAGCAATGAGCTATATGCCCCTGTCAGCCAGTGTTTTGTTCTTATGGGATGTTATTGACCTTTCAATTTGCCAGCCATAGAAGATTTTGATTCATATGATATATAGGAAGATGAAAGACTCTGAAGATCCTAGGAGGACTGTGCATAACCATATTGGGTAGATAGGAAAACAAAGAGCACTGAAAGTTAAAAGTAATTTGAATTCTTTTCAATTATTTTCCAAGCACCACAGATTCTGTTTACTCATCTAACCTTTTTATGTGGAACTTCTCTCTCTCTGTATGTATATATATATATATACACACACACACACACACACACACACACACATATACACACACACATATGTGTGTATATTTATATACATACTGGTTATATACACATAATATATATTTTAATATATATTTAACATATATAAAATATATATAATATATAATAATATATAATATTATATATTATTATATATTATATATATTATATATAATATATAATATTATATATTATTATATATTATATATAATATATATTATATTATTATATATATAATATTATTAATATATATAATATATATTTTATATATATATAAAAATATATATATAATATATATATTATATATATTATGTGGAACCTCTCTTTTTTATGTGGAACCTCTCTCGATATATATATATATATATATATACACATATACACACATATATGTATATGTGTGTATATATATACACACTTACATATATACACATATATATACATATGTGTGTATAGATGTGTGTATATATGTGTGTCTGTATATACATATATATATAGAGAGAGAGAGGTTCCACATAATAGAGAGAGGTTCCACATAATAAAGAGAGAGAGGTTCCACATAATATATGTAAAATATATATTATGTGTATATAACCAGTAAAATATATATACATATATACATAATATGTGTATATGTGTGTGTGTATATATACATTTAGTGGTTATATACACATAACCTTTTTTATGTGGAACCTCTCTCTCTATATATATGTATATATACACACACACACACACACACACACATATACATTTACTGGCATCAGCAGTTGCAAATAAATAAAGTATGGTTTGTTTTAACACACACACACATATATATGTATGAAGTTTATATATATATATATATATATATAACTCAGATGTGAAAGATAAAAAAATTACATCCCCACCATTAAATAGAGAATAAAACATGTGTGTGAAAATCATTAACTTTATATAAGATCACATGTTTTTTAGTAGTGAGAATACTCAACCCCGAATTCAGATGTTATGAATTCCTATTCACTCTGCTATTATGTAGCATTTAATATATATTGCTATCATTACATTTATTGAACTGATCATTTAGAGTAAACTGATCTATTGTTTAGAAAGTTAGTCTATGCAAAGATGGCAGTGATTACTTTCCAGTCCTTGACAAATGATATCTAGAGCACTTATTTTGTTATTTGTCCCCACGGTTTATGTTCTAAGTAATCATAGCTAGAAAACAACTTCTTTGCCATGTTAGAGTTTTAGAAGAATGATGAATAGGTTGTACCACATAAATTTAAATTTTTAATTATATTACTTACAATAATAAATGATTAGGACTATAATTTGACAGATTTTATAATTAAACTTCTGGACTGGGCATGGTGGCTCATTCCTATAATCCTGGCACATGGGGAGGATTGCTTGAGCCCAGGAGTTCAAGACCAGCCTGAGCAGAAGCAAGACCCTGTTTCTACTAAAAACAGAAAAAACTTGCCAGGCTTTGTGGTGGGCACCTGTAATAGTCCCAGCTATTCAGGAGGCCTCACTTGAGCCCAGGAATTTGAGGTTGCTGTGATGCCAGCATACTCTACCCAGGGTGACAGAGTGAGACTCTGTCCCCCCACACCCCAAAAAAATCCTATTTAAAAACATAAAATAATATAAGATTTTAGTGAGAAATAACAGGTTAAAGATTAGACTATGTAAAGATGGACAACCATATTAATGTCCTCTGCGTTTTTCTTTGAACCAGTGTCCCTTGTACACATATTACTGTCCCCAAATGACTCTCTCTTCCCATAATGACATCCTCAAACTATATCCACATACTTTTCTTTACATTCCATTTTATGATGTTTGTTCAGTTGGTATAGTCCAATACTTTTTTCTCATCTCTGATACAATCTGATCTTTCTCCTTTCTGAGGATATTCTCAGGACTAATACTAATTTAGCCTTTGAGAGAACACTATGGTTTGCTGCCCTTCTGAGCAACGAAGGTTGCTCCTTAATTCATGAACTCTGGGTGCTAAGACATGATTCAGGAAGGGTGAAATTGTCCTGCAGTAACAAATATGCCAAGGAATCCAGTGCCTTAGCACAATAAACATTTTTCACTCATACTGAATTTCTAACGCTGGCAGGAAGAAGTATTTGACTCAATCACAGTCACTCAAGACCGAGGCTGACAGAGGCTTCATCTCAACACAGTCTTTCACGATGACTGAGGCAGAAAGAGAGGAATGTAATGAATGTTTGCTGGTTTTTAAAGCTTTCTCATAGAAATGCCACATGCATTGCCAAGATTAAAATACATGGCTGTACTTAACTTCAAAGGGGGGTTGGCAGAGAAGTACAAATCTACACTTCGACTGCCGGGGAAAGCTAGAACTTTTATGACAGAGGGTCACATTCTATGTACTCAAACCTTAAAGTTCATGGGCACAGTTTTTGGTAGGCAGAATTCTAAAACTGACTCCAAGATCCTCATCCCCTGAAGTATAATCAGTATCATATCCTTTCCTTGAGCGTGGACAGAAGCTATAAATATGATGAGATTTTACTCTTGTGTTTGGGCTGGCAAAGGTGTAAAGATTTTGGAGATATAATTAAAATTTTTAAATAAGGTTATTTTCAATCAATTAAGAGTGAAATGATCCTGAGTGGGCCTGACAAGCAAGTGAAACATTTTGAAATAGAGACCAGCCTTTACTGAAGAAATAGGCTCTCCCATTCTCACCATGAAGAAATGAGTTGCCATGTTCTGAGACGGCCTCTGAGAAAGTTTAACCCCCTCTGTCCAGCAGGGAACTGCCCGCAGGAACTGATAGAAGAAATCTTTAGCTGACAGCCAGCCTAAAACTGTGGGAAGAGCTTAGAATCCAGCTAAGCTGTACCTGGACTCTGGCACTTGTGAAATAGTAAATGTATAATATGTCAGTTTAAGCCACTAAGTTTGTGGTCATTTGTTAGACAGCAATGGACAAATAATACATGCTTTCACGTTCCATTTTATATTCAATCCATTTCATCTATTTTATATACTTTTTGTAATTTAATAGATTATCTATTATGACTCTATTTTTAACAGACATATCTTGAGTGCCTAGTTCCCAACTATTAACAAATACCTATTATAGGATAGAAATAGTGATGTCGATAGTAGGTTAAAAAATCAAGAATTTAAAGTTTTCGTAATGGAGAGGGTCAAAGGAATGCATGATTAGTAAAAGGACACATTAATAGCAGCATTTTATAACTGCAGTCTTTCATGGAGAGTGACTTATGTGTTCATTCATTTTTTCATACGAACACAT
Source organism: Nycticebus coucang (assembly GCF_027406575.1). Classification (NCBI taxonomy): domain Eukaryota; kingdom Metazoa; phylum Chordata; class Mammalia; order Primates; family Lorisidae; genus Nycticebus; species Nycticebus coucang. The sequence goes on along the minus strand of NC_069784.1, from coordinate 70,593,907 downwards.
ATCTATTGTGTTCCAGAATGTGAGGGGGAAGATAAGATTTTATAGAATATATGACATATAAAGCTCGTCTTTTTTTTTTTTTTGCAGTTTTTGGCCGGGGGCTGGGTTTGAACCTGCCACCTCCAGCATATGAGGCCAGCACCTTACTCCTTTGAGCCACAGGCGCCGCCCTAAGCTGGTCTTTAAAATAGACATTTGCCTGCCATGTATTAAATATGAAGGTGGAAAGTACATGATTTGATATGTACACAAATAATACAAGCCCCTTATGAGATGAAGATCATGATAAATTGTCTGAGGATAGAAAATGCCATAATAGAAGTGGTCACAGGGTAAGGGCTGTTTTAAATCTTGATGCATCAGGGATTTTGATGTTGTTCTACCTGGATTGGAGGGCAGCAAAGAAGGTGAGTTGAAACACCATCTTTTACATTTATTCTCAGGATTTGGTCATTATCTATTCTTCAGAGGACCTTAAATTGGAGAAAGATCTCCCTGAGGATGGCCCAGGTCCGGAGGCACAAACATGTCTGAAATTCTCCAGTGAATTTTACTCTTAAACTTCTGAGTCTCAGAGCATGGCAGATAAAGAGCAGCTGATCAGAAAATATCAGAGGACAGTAAAAAACATTACCTTAATTTTCTTCAAGTTGGTTCTGGCTTTCTCATAACTTTCAGGAATGTAATAGGGCCGTCAGCGATAGGAATGAGGATGAGAACTAACCACCCTTTTCTCTTCCATCTTTGGTCAATCAAGAGGAAGCATGTTGTCAGCAGCCTTCACCGCTGATGTCCAGTCAGGCAGACTCTGTTGGAGACTGATTCACAACTGTGTTTTCCCACGATTAACCTGCTCATTCACACTTGAGCTACGTTGTAAGTGTGAAATGGGGGCATTTTCCCTCTGCAGTCCACGCACCTCACTCCTGGGGACAGAGATCTCCTGATAACATTACTCTCAACCTACAGCTATTTACTAACAGGAAATTAACTTCAGAGGGGAAAAAGTGTCAGTTGCTAATTCTTTTATTTAACATTGAATTTTGCAAACTAATTTTCATTCTTCAATACACATTAACTCCAAATTATGCATTCAATTTTTAAGATTTTTAATTGAAGATGTAATTTACCTACGATAACTGTCCCAAATTGAACAAACACTATTTAAAATTCACAAGGGAGAAAGTGATTTGAAATAAATGAAATGTAGAATTTCTTATTTTTTTCTTATTTTTGTCACTTTTATAGAGAAAATGCAAGATATGGCATTCTGCATTTTTCATTCTAATGTGGTAAAATATTAACCTTGTGGAATTTTTTGATTAATATTTCTGATCTGTTTCTCACCTGTTACTCCAAGTTTCAAAAACTAGAATCTAGTTTCTCATTTAAAGTTGTCACATTGCTTTTGAGCTAAGTAAAATTGACTGAATTAAAGATGTTACATTAAATTAAAATTGCTCCCATATTATAAAAGTCAGCTGAAGCATAATCATTTCTCTAAGTTTTTATTATAGTTTAAAATGCAATAGAAGCCATATAATTTCTAATAAGGAAGAATAAGAATTGAAAGTCATTTGTAGGTAAAACAACATTATTCTCTTTTCAAGTTTTAAAAGAAACCTTCATCTTTTGATCACAGTTTTTAAAAATGCAGCCGTGAAGTATGCCAACAGTGACTAAAGAATTGATAAAATAATCTCAAAAAGATGTATCATATAATATCCTGTGACTGCACATTTCATGATGACTTTCTCTCAGAATGTCTACTTTTGTACTAGATGTAAACCCTGGAAAAATTTTTGTGTGCCACCACTTCTGAAAAAAAATGACCAGTTTTATCTTTGGGGGCAAATGAATATATTGATATTTTCTACTGGAGAAATGAATCTCAGTATTTCAGAACTTTTGATTTTTCACCATTAATTTTAAATTGTAACAGAATCAAAGCAGAGTGTCAGACTTGACCGGAGTAGTTTAGAGTTTTCACAAATGTGATGTCTACTAAGTGGTTGGTAGTTTCCATTCTGTGAAAGTTATGCCATATTAACAGTGACAAGGTTTTGAGGTTAGAAGAGCAAAATGCAAACAAAGTTCAGTGGAAGATGAACGCTACCAATATTTTTACTGGGTGTGATGTAACATAATTTGCATCAACCCACTGTCATGTTTGAACCACTTGTTGATAAGCCTTCGTTCAAATGTGAATCAATGGATGCCAGGCAGGTTACAGCAGAAGCACACTCAGCCCTGTTCCTATCACTCCCGCTGCCACTCTGCGGTAGGTTCTTTACACATATCTTTTCTTTATCTTTCTCTAATAATGATCCTTCCACTTGGAAGGTTGGATCCAAAAGTTGGATCATTACACCCAACTTTTTAATACTGAGGAAAGTGAGGCCTACCATGATTAGGTACATTTATGCTCATTCATTACTCACAAATACATCCGTAAATCATTCACTTATTTATGAGTTTTTTGATGCTTTGATTACCTACGTGCAGGGTACAGTGTCAGGTGCTAAAGAATTCTGAGAGATTCCAGATTGTGAGAAGAGAAAAGATGCCCCAGGCCTGTGTTTCCAAAATACCCTTTAGGTTATGAAGAATAAAGTAAGTCTACATTTCAATTTTGAATAAGTATGCTCCAGAACCTAAGAACCTCAGAAGAGTCTCACGGGCCCACACAGAGCTTTGATGAAACAATCTGAAGTTCTTAGGCTACCGATCAGCTAAGTACATTGATTTGTTCTTTTCCCATTGGAATCTTTGATCTTATTCTCTCGTAGGTTGTGATTTTTGGTGACCGAGTTGAACTCAAGGTACCATTGCTTCACAAAGAACAACTATAGAGGATGACTTGCCCTCTGCTGTCATACTGTCACACCCTAACCCTCACCGTGGTCATTGGAATAGAACAACAGGTATGAAGGATTCACCGAGAAAGGCAGGGAATTGAATCCATGTCTCTGGCACAGAGTAAAAGGAATCATCAATTTCCTACTGGGAAATTCACCAAGGATCTATATTAAAATCAAATAAATCTTGCATTAAGAAAGGCAATTTCTGTGAATATAATAGCTAAATTAACTCTCATTTCCCTGGGTGAGGAATCCTGACAAAGAACTGTGAGGCTGTGATAATACACTTGACAGATGGACAATACTATGAAATGATGCAAGCTGTATTTTAAGTATCAAAATAACTAATGTGTTAATATACTACAGACTTTAATGTGTCATAAAAGAAATGATGTGATAATATATTTTACTAAAGAGGTTAGCAGAGGGAGTAAAACTCAATTAAGGGCAGACTCATTAACATTTTATTTCATTTGCGCCTTATTGCTTGTAAATGTATATAGTATAGTTTCTTAACTTTCTCCTTCGCTGTCACTCATAATTCTAGTGAGTTTTACATCTTTCATGGATGGTGGTGCTTCTCTGTGAAACTCCCGTAGATGGATTTTTCATTTAGGAAAGGACGTGCCTTTCTTTTTGAGCTGGCGTCTCCTGACTCGAGATAGCACAAGCTGGTAAGCATATTTGTGAAGGTGATTGCAAGTGAGCTGAGATAATATAAAGAAAATAAGGGTTTGACCTGGACTGCTAGTTTCACGAACGTGGTAGAAAGGAAACCTGAAATTTTAGAATAGGTAAAATAGCAGCAGATCTAAGCAAATCTAGGATTTTAGGGCATGTGTAAGTAGTCTGATATACTTTTGGAACTGTCAAAATCCAATAAATGTTAAAATTTTACCTTGATAACTTCAATATTATTTTTGAGTAAATAAATGTTACTGACAAATGCCTTGGGAATTTTCCTCAGGCCTATTCCATTCCTTCCTTCAAAAAAGCAACCATTACCTTGAGATTGAAGGTATTCATGTTGCAGCAATTTCACTCATGTTATTTGTATCCACAAGTAACATATTAGGTTGTTGTGTTTGTGTATTGTGAGTGGCAAGGACTCTGTAGACAGAACAGGGTCACGTTTGAAGTCTCTTATCAGATAGTACCACAATAAACCACCCTCTACAGCTCGTTTATCCGTCTTCGTGTTTTTGAGAACTTTCAGTCTCTATATAGAAAGATCAAAAACATAGACTGGCCATTCTATACATCATCTTCTGCTTGCTTGTTTTTGCAAGTGTGCTGTCTTTGTGATCTTCCATTTTATATAAACATGGAGCAAATATATTATTATTATGTATATTTTCCTAGTTGTGATTTTCCTCTGATTATTTTCCCCTCATTCTGTCTTCCGATGAAATAAATTTTTGGTCCAATTTTTGTATGATATTTAAGTATGGAAAGGCATTCCAAGTTTTTTATTTTCCTGATTACCTTTAAACATTTTAATATAAACATGTAAACACAATAGAGTTACTAATTCAACCTAAAGATGTTTGTGTATGCATTCTTAATACACACAACAAGGTCCTCTTTTATTTTTATTTTTTTTCATTTTCTAGTTGTCATTGACAATTTCATTTTTCTTTTGTAAATCTCCTATGTTAGTATTTTCTATTTTCCTGGAGGAATACTGGCTAAAATTTACTAAAACGTTTTAGTCATTTATTTCCTAACTATGGTTTCTTTCATGTATATATTTCTTCTTAGTTCTTATCTCACTCAATTATTTCCTCTTGTCATTTTTTTCAATAAAGTCTGTGAAATATAAAATTTCTACCTTTTTTGGTCTGAAAATACTAAGCCTTCACATCTACATGTTATTTATTTTGGTTTAGATTTCTAGATTGACAACTATTTTTCTTAAATAGTTTGAGAATATTATTACTTTATGTATTAGCTTCAAATGTTTTGCTGAGAACGTGCAATGTTGTTATTCCTTTGAAAATGATCTTTCTTTTTTCCTTCTTTTTCCTTTGGGTCATTAAAACATTTTATCTTTGTCTCATGTTCTGCATAGTCACTGCAATGTGCGTGGGTCGGGCTTCTTATTTACACACATTGCTTGGCTTTCTGTGCCCTCCTTCATTCTGATGACTCATTTTTGCTCTCTCTTTCTTTAAATTATCTTTCAATTATTTATTTATTTACTTTTTTTTTTTTTAAGAGACAGAGTCTCACTTTATCGCCCTTGGTAGAGTCCTGTGGCGTCACAGCTCAAAGCAACCTCCAGCTCTTGGGCTTAGGCGAGTCTCTTGCCTCAGCCTCCTGACTAGCTGGGACTCCAGGTGCCCACCACAGTGCCTGGCCATTTTTTGTTGCAGTTTGGCCAGGGCAGGGTTTGAACCAGCAACTCGCGGTATATGGGGCTGGCACCCTACCCACTGAGCCACAGGTGCCGCCTTATCCTTCAATTCTTTAAAATTTCTCTTTAAATTTAAGCCTGTAGTCATCATGTCTTGAAAAACATCCTCTCACCTTTTATCTCTAGTCTTTACTTCTGTACTTATATTAATCATATGTTAATATCTAACCACTGTTTATATTGTCCAAGATCTTATTTATGTGTGCTGTATTTGTCCTATTTCCTTAAATCTAACTTCTGATTATATCACTGTTTCTTTAGTTGTGTCTATTTTACCCATGGAAACTGTTGACACCTTTTTTTCTTTAATGATGATGACTTTATGTTCAATTCTATAATTTTTGTTTGGTTCTTTTCTCAAGATGAACCATTTTTTTCTATATAGATTGTAGTGTTTTCTTTATTTCTTCTAATACTTGAGGTTGGTTTTTCTGTATATCTAATCGATAACAAGATTTTAGACTTCAGGTTTACAAATAGTACAACTTGTAGTCTCAAGTTCTCCTGGATGTTTCTTTTATTCCTTCTGCTAAATTAACAATTAAGAAACCACTTCCTTATAACATCCCTAAGGCAAATGGGAAAACATGATTAGAATGGTTTCACTATAAGGTTTCATGTCACCTTCCAGATGCTACCTGATAATAAAAGTTCAAATAACTTGTATGATCTATTGAGTTTAGTTACTGACAAAATACAGCCTTGACTTTCTTTGTTATCATTTCTAGGGATTGTCCTTTTTTCTTTACAAGCCCAAATATCTATTATTTAGTTGGAAGAGAGACTACTGACATTAGTATGGTGAATGGTGACCAGAAGTCTTTTGAAATTTGAACCCTTTATTGAAACTTATGCTGGACTTTATACTTTTAATCACCCAATTTTATTCCTTCATTGAAAATACACCTACCAAATTTTTTCTTAATCTTTTTGCATTTTTCTCAAAGACATAATTAACAATATAGAACTACGGGAAAATGAAAATCTCAAAGTAACACAAATGGTTGAATTTATACTTATATTTGAAAATAAAAGAATGACATCTGTTGTTTATTCAATCATTATTTTCAACTAAGTTCATAGAAATTTTGAAATTTCATATTGAAACAACATCATGAGGCATATAGACAAAAATAAGTAGATAAAATTTTTGGCTGTAACTGGGTTATAGCTTTCATGTGAAGGTCCTACATTAGTTTCATAATCTTACAAGGGTATATGTGAATCCTAGTAAATGTGGAATGTAAAGGTCTTAGCAAAATAACTAAGAAAATGCTATGAAGCTATGTTAACTAGTGTTATGAAAATGTGTCAAACGATCTATGAACCAAGTGTGTGGTGCCCCATGATCATATTAATGTACACAGCTATGATTTAATAAAAATTAAAAAAAAGAAAAAAAAGTTTTGGCATTTAATATTTATCCAAGTATATGCAACATTAGCAGGTTTTTTTTTTTTTTAACATTAGCAGGTTTAAGCCCTTGTTAAGTTTCTTTCCAATCTCTGATTCAAACTTTAACATTTTTGGCAAATATTTAAAATGCTGTTTAAGTAAATTGTCTGACTTAGAAAACTTAAGATTCACAATTTTAATATTATCTTCAAGTATAACATTGGTCACTTTCAGGAGACAAACTGAACATTCATTCACTGAAAATGAACTTTTTGTATCTCAGCCGAATCTAATTTATGTTTGGGCTAATGTTTTTCGTGGTTGGTTGTGTTGCAGATAACTAGTCCCTTATTGGTATCTGATTAATTGCTAGCTCAGCTGATCGTTTCTTTGGTCAGCTTGAACCCTTTGTTTTGGTCACATTCAGGTGTAACTGTTTACTCTTTCTCTGTTTGTTGTTTAGTTTTCAGGAGGAAACAAAAGATGAACCTTTTGTTTTGCTTCAGTTGGAAAGAAAAGTTCATTTTCAGAGAAGTGAATATAGAATCACATAGCAAAACTGGCTAGTTTCTAATTTCAAATCTTCATGTTTCAAGTGTTTTTTAAAAAGTCTGAGAATAAGTATAAACCTATGTAAATAATATATTCAAGTTTTTTCATATGTTAAAGAAAATAGATTTGCCTTATTCCTTTTTTTGCCACAGAATATAACTAATTTAAATATAACAATCCTCTATTACAAATCAGAATAAAAATTCAAATTATGTACAATTCACATTGGGCATAATTATCAAAATAGCAGCATATGGGTGAGTTAATCATTAATTATGTCACTTTATCATTATTTGTTGAACAGTTAGTGCATGTTAGCTATGATGTTACACCCTGAGTGTGGGAGATTATAGGACTGGGCATTCATCCAGGGTAGCTCAGATTCATGGGGTATGTCTCAGAGTAGGGGCAGGAATGACATGTCTCAGAATTCACTTGGTGCATTCATTAAAAATGAAGATTCCCAGTTTTAAGCTCATATTTATAATGAGGAATTTCTAGCGATGAGACACTAAAACATTTCTGATTTGAGATTCATTGTTCTAGTGGATCCAGAGTCAAAATGATAAGGTTTAATCAGTTACCTGGTGTTATTTGTCCTCCAAAATTCAGCATTTGTATTTTTTGACCCATCTGTGCCATTTTATATTTTCATATTGAGCAATTTGAAATAAAGTGATAATTTTAAGAAATATGATTGCAATTTATTATATTACCTTAGCTCCTTTAGTGTTAAAATCCCTCACAGAGAATGATAAGCTCATTTATATACATATTTTAATAATAGCAAGTACGCATTTAAGATACAGTATGAATCTTTGCATAATTACCAAATTTAATTTTCAACAACTTTATGAAGTAGAAATTATTAATTCAATTTATAGATGATGACACTGATTCTTGGAAATTCAAGTCAATATTTGAAGCTTGATGTTTCTGTTATTTATTGAGCTGTATTATCTTCTACCTAGTCCCATGAACTGGTTAGATAGAAGAAATGGCTAAATGTAACTTGAGTGCTAGAACAGCCATCTGGTATAAACTTCCTGGTCTCAGCTACAGTTTATTGGTCATGAGATTAAGGAAGAATTTATTCTCCCAAAATGACTGTAGAAATCTAATACAGAATGAACTTGAACAAATAACTTGTATTGTTATTTTATCGGGATCACACCTATGGTGCATAATGCAAGGATACAAGTCGGATCTATTAGTATAGAGTATAAATGTCTTAACACAATAACTAAGTAAACGAGATGAAGTATATAATAACCATTGCGATGTAAGCGTTCCTAATTCTATATGAAATCAGCACATTGTACCCCATTAATGCATTAATGTATACATGATCTATGTGTTTATGATTTAATAAAAAATAAATAAAAACTATTTTTATCATTCAGTTAATTGTTATTCCTAAAGAGAAATGGAGGTTCAAATGAATATAAATAATAATGAGGAATGCAATATGAGTTATAATTCTAAACTCTATAAATTGCGTTAATTATACAAGTTTCTTCCATGTTCAGTGAAGTTGATTAGAATCACTTGTAGACATGAGAACGCTCACACAATCAAATGAAAATGTGGATTTTAATCATTCACACCTGCAAACATTTGAAGAAAAATATCCTGAATTTGTTTTCAAGTGTTCAAAATAAATATACAATTTAAACTCAGCCTAAAATGTAAAAGAAGTCTTCCAAACTTCATTATTTTATGAGGCGCAATTATTTCCTGATAATTTTAGCTAAAATGTTTTTCAAATAGATCATCTTTCTCTGTTTCTTCTCTATCCTCTTCATTTGCCACTTTGTCATTAGGATTTGCCTTTCTAAAACTATGTTTTGTTTTTTAAGTCAGCAGGATTATATTATTTCTGTAGAAATTTTCTTTTGATTATTTTCTACCAACTTTCTCAGCTAGGAGTCCTCAATCTGTGGCCCGTGGACAACATGAGGCGGTGTGATTGTATTTGTTCCCGTTTTGTTTTTTTACTTCAAAATAAGATATGAGGAAGGCTTGCAGTGCTATAAATTTCCCTCTTAGAACTGCTTTTGTGGTATCGCAGAGGTTCTGATAATTCATGTCTTCATTGATGTTTTGCTCCAAAAATTTGGTAATTTCCTTCTTAATCTTGTCTATGACCCAGCTATCCTTCAGCATAAGGTTATTTAGGTTCCATGTTTTTGTATGAGTATGCAGATTCCTGTCGTTACTTAGTTCAACTTTTATTCCATGGTGGTCGGAGAAGATGCAAGGAATAATTTTTATTCCTTTAAATTTACTGAGGTTAGAAGACTTAGGAAAGGAAAGTGTTCCTAGTTTAGGAACAATGCATAGGAAATTGTTTATAGTTTTGTTTTTTTTTTAAACTATAATCCAGCCCTCCAACAGTCTGAGGGACAGTGAATTGGCCCCTTGTTTGAAAAGTTTGAGGACGTCCAGCAGTCATTCACCGTATATGTAGTCATTTTAAATGAATACAAACTCACTAAGGATCATTTTGTTTTAAGAAGGGAAACTCATTTAAATAAGCTAGGATATTCTATTCTTGAACGATGCAGAATTTTCACTGTATCCAAGGATAAATGCATAGATTGGTCTCATGAGAGGAAAGAGCTACCGCTCTGCCTTCATGAGCTTCAGGAGTCAAGGCTGATTGGTTCCACATCTCTACTACTCTTTGCATTTACATCCTTCTCTCTTTCTGCAGTCTAGATTTTCTTCTTTCATTTGTAGAAAATATCCTTTCAAGTTATGGTTATACATGCATCTTCATTCTTAAATCTTACAGCTCAGCCTATCAAGAGAAAAATTAAACTGAATCCATTTAAACTCCAATGTTCATACTGCTCTAAACAACTATGACTGCTGGTGGGAAGCGGTATGGTTGCTTCAAACTAAAATTCGAGTTAGTTAGTAATCTGACCCAGAATGATAGAAAAAAAAAATCTACAGGCAGTAATCAATTCGCACCGAAGTTTGTGCAAACCAGACATGACAGTGTGTAGCAGCAAAGTGCATCATCTTCTGTGCCTAGCACCAAAATGTGTCATCTGTAGGAGCATTTTTACCACGGATTCTGTCTCTCTGCTCCCCTGTGTTTGACAGATGCGTGCAGCTTCTCATGCAGTGCCAGCCATGTCCCTGAGATATGGTGGTGGAGGTTCCAGTAAACATATTTGGCTATGTTGGGTCCCTGGTCAACAAGGCTGCTGATAACTCCCGAGAAGTACCCACTATTGCCACCAATAACTCCTTTATTGGCTTCACCTACATTTGCTGCATGTTCCAGGGTAATTCCAGCCATGGCAAATGCAATGGCACAAATCTGAGAATAGGAAGCTTGTCATCAGTGGAAAGCCCATATCATTTTAAAGAAGTGATATCCTCCCAACATCAAATAGGGCAATACTGGTGCTGAATATGTTGTAGAGTCCACAGATATTCATTATTTTGGAGAAGGCTGAAGCTCACTTAAAGGCTGGAGTCACAATGCTACCATCTCTGCCTCTTCTGCTGATTTCTCCATGTTTGTGATGGGCATGGACCATGAGAAGCAGGAAAAATACCTCAAGATTATTAACAAGGCTTCCTATACCATCAAACGGCTTAGCCCTCTAGCCAAGGTCATCCTTGACAAATTTAGCATATTTGACAGAGTCATGACCACATTCTATGCCATCACTGCCACCTAGAAGACTATGGATAACCCCTCTGGGAATCTTTTGTGACAACCATGGGGCTGGCCGTCATCTCTGAATCTACTAGACTGCTAAGGCTATGTGCAGGATTATCCCTGAGCTAAATGGGAAGCTCACTGGCATGGCCATTCCTGTCCCCATGACAAACATATTTGTCATAGATCTAATATGCTATCTGGGGAAAGATGGCAATTCTGATGAAATCAAGGAAGTGTTGAAGCAGGCATTGGAGGGCTCCAGAAAGTGCATTCTTGACTAAGAAAATCAAGTTATACGATAGCATACCACCTTTGATGCTAGAGCTGACATTGCCTTCAAGGACTTCTTTGTAAAACTCATTTCCTGTTTTATAAGGAATTTAGTTACAGCAAAAGTAGTGGACCTTATGTTCTTCTTGGCCTCCAAGATGGTTATTCACAACCAGCCACTCAAAAACATGTGAGACCCTCTGCTTTAGGAATTTTTTATCCTAATTCATGTCCCAAAACACAAAACATGCCCCCTCCTTCACACAGTTTCTATCCCAGACCCCTTGAAGAATGGAAAGGAATTAGGGAGCCCTGCCTTGTCATATGCCATAAATACAGTACATTGTACCAGTTCTGAAAATTTAAAAAGAAAAAAGAAAGAAAGAAAAAAGATAACTAAAGCACCTCCCCCACAATCTCACCATTATCCCATGATCATTTCCCATACATAGCTAGGCACATAGGCACATATGTGAATTATCTCTGCCTGGGGAAGTGTGTTTGACTGTCAAGGGTCAGAGCTTTTATGTAGGGTTGGTGACACAGCATGATAACTGAAATTCAGGACCCCAACAATAAAAGCAGGTATATCATCAATTTGGATGTTTGAGCAAAACAATTCAGTCTTGACAATCAAATGAAACTTGTGCCATTGCTCTGAGTACACACACATCATCAAACAGTAAAAAAGAACATTTGTGGGTCACATTCCCAGAACTGCCCAAGAGTCCGTCATAGTTGCAGATTCCTTGAGAGCTATTCAAGGATTTACGAATCTGCCCTCCCATGGTAAGTTTTTCTTCATTTTTTCACAGTTACGTGTCCATAAGGACTTCCTCAATACTCCTAATACTCTCTTGATCCTTTTTTTTCCTCTATGACACCATTGTCTCATATTGTTTGTCTCCTGGAATCCTAGTGCAGTATGATATTTATGTATGTATATGTGTGTGTGTGTGTGTGTGTGTGTATGCTCAATAAATATTTTTTGAATGAGTAATGAACTTGGCCTTTTTATGTTATGTAATTGTAATCACTTTTTATTATAGCTTTTTATTTATCAATTTATCACTTCATAAATACTGGACACTCTTAAGAGTTATAAACATATATTCATCTTTTTATTACAAGTTGAATACCCATACAAATGTCATAAGTATTGTGATCTATCCACATAGACTTTTAGGATCATCAAAGAGCAAATTAATCCATAACTTCCTTAGTATATGAGTGAAATAAAGTATTTTGTAGTTTCAGAAGAAAGACATTAATCTGTCATAAGGATGATAAATGCAGGAGAACCCCATAGTTGACCATCTCCCTACAATGATTACCCCCTGAAGTTGCCCTAATTTTTGTTAGATCAGACATGTACCACATGTAAGTATCAGTACAGTAGGCCTAGTTCCTTATCTTGACCACTTCTATATGTCGACCAATTTGTTACAGTCCCTTGGATGGTCAACTTACAGGAGTTCTACTGTATAATAAAGTAGAATCATGTAGATGGCCACCCAAAGGCTGAGGCAAAGTGGCATGGATGGAATATGTGAACTGCCTACATCAGCCATGCTGATAAAACAATTCTATTAATTTGAGTTGTGACACATTATCATAAATAGAGATGTTTTTCTCAAATTTTGAATGAATTAAAGGAACCTTAACAATTTTCCTTTAATATTGACTGTTGACAGAAGAAACAAAATTTTTGTTTTAGTAATAAGAGATTAATTTTTAATAACATGAGAAAACTCCACTGTAATGATTACCTGATCCTTAATAGTATCAAATTTCATACTGCTTATCTATCAGAAATATATTTATATCTATGTATTGGCCTAAGAAACACAACAGTCTTCTTCTTTTTTCTTTTTTTTTTCTTATTGTTGGGGATTCATGGAGAGTAAAAAAAAAAAACAAAAAACAGATTACATTGATTGCATTAGATAAAGTTAGATAAAGTCCCTCTAATAATTGTGTCCCACCATTCCTTTTTTAAATAAACTGAAATAAAAATCTGACCCTACACTTGAGTAAAAATGAAATCTTTGTTGATAATAATTATCTTCTCTCACGGCGGCGCCTGTGGCTGAAAGGAGTAGGGTGCTGGCCCCATATAAGAGAGGTGGTGAGTTCAAATCCATTCCCAGCCAAAAACTGCAATAATAATAATAATAATAATAATTACCTTCTCACAGCCTAAAGCAGGTTCCTGAAATTTAGGTAGATCTAGGCAATGTAATGTAAGCTTTTAAGCTATAACCTGTGTTTTAGAGTTCAAATCTTACCTCTACCACTTAGTTACTGTGTAATCTTGAGCAAAGAACTTGGCATTTATTTGCTTTAGTTGTCTCAGTTTTGAAACGGGGTTAATGCTAACACCATGGGTTGTGAGGATTAAATATGTCAATGCCTGTACAATATATGGGAAGTGGCAATATATGTTAAGTCTTTTAGTCCAATCCATAGGTTACCAACAAGGTATCGATTTTTTAACTCCTATGGCTCCTTAGAATTTGGCAGCTTGGCTACTTCTGCACTATTTCTGATCATAGGTGTCATTTGGAGCTCCAGTGTCAAATAATTTATCTTCTTTGATGACTCATGCAGCCTTGCGAACTTGCAAGTTGCTGCCACTAAATGATACATGTATATGAATCTTAGCTGCTCCAAAAAAAAAAAAAAGTCCCTTTTTTTCTCACCTTGCCACCACCAAAACACTTTCCTTCCTCCTACTCATACACATGGTATAATCTCTTCTGAGTCTTCTTCCAGTCTTCTCGGTGATTCCTCCTTTAAAACATCCTGCATGGAAATGCAAGGGGCCTTCATAAAATATTCCTGCTTTGAACAGGGATAAAGAGAAAATACAAAGGAAAACACAGATTGATATCTCAAGAATGACTCTAATTTTATGATTCTCACTTTATGCTTTTCCCTACCTCTTACAGTTTTAGTAATCAGCTGAGTTATATCTGAATTCACTTCACACTACATCTTCCTACTTCCCATTATATTTATTTAAATATAAATAAGCAGAGTCAAGGAGGTTCTTAAGCTCACATGCATATAGGGGTAAAATTATAATATGAAGAGATAGAAGAATAGAGTAGCTCAAAGTAAAGAGTTGCAGATCAGACAGACACAGAACTGAATATGGATTCTGTTACTTCTTAGCCACCTATTAACTTCTGACTTTTGGAAAGAGAGTTTTCATACCTTTAAATAGAATAGGGCAAATTAACAAAACTGGACCTCAGATTAACAGTTGCAAAGGGGTTCTGTGTGGGAGGAGAAATTGACCACAAAGGGAAATAAGAGAAGTTTATAACACTACAATAAAACTAAAAGTTTATAATTATGGGAAATTAGAAAAGGAAAGTACTGAAAATATTTTCCATTGTCTCTCAAATGTATGGATCTGGAAAAATAATTAGAATGATGTGATGTTACAAGTCGTTCAGAAAAGGTGTAAGTGAAAAATCAAAGGAAGAACAGAAAGAAAATGAGATCATTAATTGCTTTTCCTACTTTCTTAATACAAATGATCCGTGCTTTCTCTATCACTGGGATTTTGGGAAAGGGCCTTTCTGCCACCTATTCTTATACAATCCTTTCTTTCAAGTGGCCCTGATAAGCTGCCTCCTAGCTTAAAACCAGAAATCCAGAGCTTCTTTATATAGTGATTATTAAAAAAAAAGGAATAATATCCTAATATTATACTAAGCTACTTATTCAGAATTTAACTGAAGTGTGTAATTGTAGTGTTATGAAATATATATTCAATGCTTATAGAATTCTGGGGGGTTTGATAAGTTTCTGTAAAATTTGTGTGTTTATTTGGATATTAGTTCAGTTTAGTGGAAAAAGCAAAACTCTTATAACCTCCTTCAGTAGGGATCCAAATTATTTTTTAGATAGCTTCAGGCTTCTTACTGGCTCACACCCAATTATATAGTTGGTTTATGAATAGAGGGATGAGCAAGTCAGGTGCTTTTCTGGGTTCCTTCAAACAATTCCTAAACTGTCTCTACCTGGATGATGGGCATTTGATATCTCATCATTTCCTGGAAACTGGAGATCTTTGGGGATTGCCTGAGTGAAAGCACATGTACTTAAACCGAGGAGTGTTTAATTGTAACTATCTTTAGATTTCAGCTCTCCTAACTCACCGTGTATTTGGACAAATTCCCTAACTCTGAGTTTCAATTTTTTCTTCTGCAATATTGAGAGAATTACAGTAGGTACTTTTGTGTTAGAGGGATTAAACTTTATAAATCAGGTAGTGTGTTCAGCAAAATGCCTAGACTCAATCAGTGTTACAAATGTAATAATTATTTTTTATTTAAATAATTTGGTACAGGTTAGGAAAAGCAAATCTAGACCCCAAATTTGAAAGAAAAGCAAATTTGTGATGTGAATACTGCCTTTCAGACCACATCCATTTGTTTTCTTCTCCCTTTTCTTCCTGCTCTCCATTTTTCCTTTTCATTTTATAGTGGCTAAGAGTTTGTGTCTTGGCAAGGAATAGTTTTATTAGGAGGAGAAAGTATTATAAAAAATAATTACAACATTTATGGAGCACCTATTATGTCAGGCCCTCCTCTAAGCACTTTCTGTGTGTTCAGTGAGTCCGTCCTTACCCCTGTAAGTGACAGGTGCTATCATTATGTCCCCCACAAAGCAGAGGGAGGCTTCGCCTGAGTAGTAGCTAGCAGAGATCACAGAGGTATAAAATGGTTTAGAAAGTCTTTGCATTGAGATATGGCTTCTGGAAATACATAGTGAGTCAACATTATGGTGTGTCTAAAAAATTATGGGGGGCATGTGCCCTGATAATGACTCTTGTCAGTCATTCCCACCCTCTAATATTCCAGTCTTCTTCTTCTTTTTTTCTTCTACTATTCCTCTTTTTCTACCATTATTTATGACTTGCTTTCTATCCTCCATGGATGGCTCTAGACAGCTTCAGCACGTTATCTCATTTATAATACATGAGGAAATGATGTCAGACTTGTCCTGTTTACAGATGATGAAACTGAAACTCAGAACTCTAAACCTACTCGAGCTCATTAAGAGGTACTGTCAGGATTCATGCAGCTGAATGACAGGATTCATGACTGAACGTGTGTCAGTGAAAAACAGGATGGAAATGTCTTTGGACCACTATTCTAACTGACATGACATTGAAAACAACTGTGAAATCATATGGCCAATTTCATTCATCCATAGGTACCATTACAGCATATAAGGTGAAGGTTAAACTGGTGCCTATTATATTTTTTTATTATAGTCTATGCTTAATGATTTTTAGATGAAAATTCTCTTATCAAAATGCAACACTAGAGAAGTAGGTTTGTATGTCTCATCCCGTCTCCACATAATGTTACTTGTTTCTATCTCTGGCTTTGACTCCCTTCTCCATTATATTAATTCCAACACTGCTAAAGGGATATAGACCCTCGGAGGCTTATTATTTTTCTTTCTCCAGTGCCCTCAAGGGTACTGCAGAACAACTCCTGCCACTTCATCATTACCAGTAAAGGGCACACGAGGTGGGAGCTGCTGCAGTTCCCAGCACCGCAGAACACACGCGTCTGTGCGCGTGCACGCAGTGTGATTGTTCTTTTTCAACTGGATAGGATAATAGAAAGAAACTTTACTTCTAAACATGTTTCAGGCTTCACTTCTCTCAGTTGAAATGAGAGAAGACATGTCTGCTACAGTGACTTCCTCATTCCATTCCCACCTTGACCTAAATCCTATAATCTTTTACCACTGGAGTCATCTCTGTGGATACACTGTCTGGTAGATAATTCTCTCAAATGTGTCAAAAATGTCTACTTTCCAGTGTTTTCTTTCTTTTTTCTTGACAAGAGAAAGAAAGACTTATTTTACCTAATCCCAGACTCTATACCTCACATTGTGTAGTCTGAAGCTTGAATCAAATTTAGATTTTATGTTAGCTTGTTTATTGTTTAACATAATAACTTTACATATCATATTTTTAAATGTCTAATCTTGTTTATCAACTTGTTATAGTACCAGTGGGATTTCTGTTGTGAAATACTAAAAAATGAGATAATTTCATTTCCTCAAAAGAAATACCATCTTCTGTTATGTACTCAATTTTGATATGAGGACAATTAATGACAATTAAGGTTATGAGGGGGGGAAGCAGAAAGAGGGATGGAGGGAGGGGGGTGGGGCCTTGGTGTGTGTCACACTTTATGGGGGCAAGACATGATTGCAAGAGGGACTTTACCTAACAATTGCAATCAGTGTAACCTGGCTTATTGTACCCTCAATGAATCCCCAACAATAAAAAAAAAAAAGTGTGCAATTATATTATTTTGTTATTCTTATTTTAATATTTAATTCCAAAAATATAATTTAATTATATTAATATAATAAAATATGTTTAAACCATTTCATATTGGTTTACAAATTTTAGAGAAAATCTATTAACTTTGTACCATAAAATATATAAAATATTTATTAAAAAATTACTAATACTCTTTCTTATCTGTGGTTCCACCTCCTATTTTTGTTCTTTGGCTGTCTTATTTGTGGTCATTGCAATTTTCTGCCTTAAATGTGTTTTATGTGGAAGAGTCTGTGATATGATATTTTGCTGACACTTGGGCCCAGTTGTTCACAGGTCTTCATCTTAAAAATCCTTACAATCCATTAATAGTCCTCATCCTGCTCTACACACCTGGAAAAAGCTACAGAAATTATTTTGTAAATATGTTTATTTTTCTTGGTCTCTTAACATCTTGTCTGATCTCAGTGAAAGCTTTAAGTGGTAGAAAATTGTGATGTTTTGTGATATTAAAATATTAGTGAAATTGTTATGACTCCATTATAAATCAGGAAATTCTTAACTAGTGAGACTTTAATTAATGCTGTTTTTAGCACAATTATCCACGACGTGGTAACTCAAACAAACCACAAGATGGCAGCACTTCTTCCACATGGCTCTTAGTCTGAGGCATTAAAACAAAGTAACTAAAGTGATAAATTTATGAAATACTTTATTATTATTACCTATCTTAATGTAGACTATATTGGGTTAGGAGAACTAGTTTCTGTTTTGGAATTGTCACATAACGAATGCTCAATAAATCTCAGCTTATTTTTATTACTACAGAAGTGATAATTGCATTGCATTGCAAAACGTGATGATGGTAGACAGCACACACAACTTTCAATTGTTTTCCTGTGGTAACTGAATTATATTTTAATATCTTTGTGTACCAACAGAAGAGGAATTATTCTTTCAAGTATTAAAGAATGAAAGATAAATTATTTGCTTCACATAAATTTTTGAAGGAATTAGCTAGATAATCATCTCACTTTCTTTGCATTGAAGACAGAAGTCTGGTCCAAGTGACACATGAGTCCTGTCTATCAAGTTCTTACTTTCAAACCTTATAATTCTGCATTTATACCTTGTAGGATTTTTGAAAGTGGCTGGCATGGGGAAATTGAGTTGTTGTAAATTAATAGAGATAAAAGGTAAGTGTGTTAGTGGAAATATTATAGAGGTATTTCCTACTTCTATCATATGTGCAAGGAGTCTTTCATTGCCAATGTTTTCACTGAATGTTAGGTGGGAAAGAACTAACTGCAATGTACACAGAGTTTTATGTGTTACTGTAACACAAGAGAAATCCCTTATTCACTTCGTCCTCCGTGGTAGAACATATTTTGTTAATACTTTAGGATGTTAGAGATGATCAAAAGTTACTGAATTTGGCTTTTGTGTCAAATATAGAAAAAAATGCATCACCTTACTCTTTACTAGGTATTGACAGACACAAACCGGTTTCCTAAACTCTGTGTGAATTAACTAAGATTCTTTCTTTAGTTCCTGTTACACATTTAATTTAGGCTCTTATTTTTATAGGATCTAATGCATATTTTTTGTATTTTGTAAATTAGTGGGTGAAAAGCAAAGCCTGTATGGTCAGCAAAGATCTATTACTGTTCTTACAAGCAAATGTGTAAAAGGAAAATGCAAATGATTACTCATGAATTGCTATATTTCTCAGCCTACATATACACAAAAGTAACGTATTCTTCCATCTGCATAAGATGCTGTGAAGCAGAATTTAGATAGCTAAAATGCTTTAATAATTCTCGATATAAATTTCCCCTTTAAAATCACCAAGATGATTTATTTTATAGAGAACTTTGCAATCTTCTATTTGTATTAACTACTAGGATTTTACATGTACTATTCAAAGGGCAGAAATGTTGAAAAAATAGTGTAAGATTGCATAATGCCAAGAGTTAAATATTAATGCTATCGATAGTTAAATAGTTAAATATTAATGCTATCGGTAGTTTTGTTTTATTTCTTTAAGTAAGAAAAGTAGGCCAGAGAGAAGATGTGGAAAACATGAACAAGGAAAACAAAACTTAAATATCTGACATATTTAGGACAAGGTATTCGTGATGGATCATTGTCTTAGACTGTTTTCCAACTCACACAGCGCCTAGTATCAATCAGGGAGAAAGTCTTCTGACTACAACCCCCATTTAGGGGGATGGAATGGAAAGCTTTGATTTACTCACTGACATCTATTGGCTATTCTATCATTCTTTCCTCTGTTCAAAACATTTATTTAGTATTTTTACAAATACAAATTTAAAACTGCAAATAGGAATTGAATGTACTGGTTTTGATATGGGTGTTTATTTTGTATTCAGCATTCTATTGGCAAAAGATTGTTTTCATAGAAATTGAACATAAAAACAGAGACCTTTGTTAAGAAATTCTGACACAGAGAAGTCATAATTCACAGTAAACCTGATGAGAACTAATTTTTCAAAATAATGACATAATTGCTAGACTAAGAGAACATTTCCCTATTAAGCAATTTTGCCCTGATAATTGGTAAAAATGTCCCTATGTTTGTAGGAATTCTGATATGATGTGAACATATTCTACAATATAAGCATTGCCAGGTTCAAGGCTGTGTGATATAAAAGGGTTCAAATAAAAATTGAAAGTTATCAGTAAATTATTAGCATGAACCTATTTACCAATGTACAGTTAAGAGTTCTATATTTAAATTTTAATTTACCTCTTAAATATTAATTACTCAGATTAATATCAAATTTCTATAGATTTTGTTAAAGAAAATAGTTGAACAGCAGCTATTTAGACTATTTTCCTTAAAGTCTCTAATTATCTACTAATTATTTTAAACTACACTGACTCTTTACCATTTGAAATGCTGGAAATGAAGTATAAGTCTTTTACCTTTAAATGCTTCCCTTTTCGCAGGCAAGCTTTTTTGTACCAATATTACTAGCAAAGAAAATCCGAAGGGTGAGTCTTTGGTTCCTTAAATCACAGTTTCCCTTTAATTTCAATGTGAAAAGCCAGAAATGTATCTATAATACATGACCTGAGAAGAAAAGAAAAACATCTGCAATGATTTTGTGATTCCTTTTCCTGCATTGCGCTAGATGCAACATAAAACCCTTTACACAAAACATCAAAAGTGCTTTATTTTGACGATTGAAATTTTAAAGAAATAGAGCACTCCCAGAATGAAGACTGATCACATTTCCCCATAAGCAGTCTGTGTTTATTTTATCTACCTGAAACATTTGTATCTCCAGATTAAGTAGTTTTGCTAATCGGTTTACATCTCCAAGCAGGCTGTAGTTCCTTAAATATTTATACAGTCTTAATGTACATCATGCTGGTTTTATTAATTTTAACCCCAAAGCCTCTTCTACCAATTACTACTTAATGACTATATTGCTTTTCTTCCTGATCGCCTTTGTTCTCTGCTACAATATTTAAAAAAAAAAAAAAAGGTTGGTGGGGGAAGGAGGAGACATGAGTCTTAAAACAGCTAAATAAAATGCCACACAGCTAAATAAAATGCCACTTAGAAGGATTCCCTGTGCATGACCTCCTTCCCCCAACTCACCTGTCTGTTGCAGGTGAACACTCCTGTTTTGGCTTTGATTCTTTTTTTTTTTTTTAAATCCAAAGTCATATGGTTTCTTTTTATCCTAAGCACACAAAGTAACAAAAAAAATATACCTTCGTTTGATGAAGTTGACTTCAAGTTGACTTCGCTTGATGTAGCTTGATAAAAGCACATCAAAATCATTGAATCATCCTCTATCTTTCAATTGATGAGCAAAACAAACAAACAAACAAACAAACATACTTCTTAGGAGCTTGGTAAGATCTCTGGGCCAACAAAAATTTTAGATATTACGCTGATGAAACTCATTTAGTATTTTATTTTACAAAATGTGTTTGTGAAAGGGATTTGTTTCAGGTGCCAAATTATTTTTTATTTCCAATATCTGTCTAGAATGTAGACTGCTTCTGAATGTGAAATTAGACTTGTGAAATATAACAACACACAAATACATATGTACATACATATGCATATGTATGATTGGAATATTTTGCACATCAGAACTTTAGCTTTGTTTGTAAAAGTATATTTAAGTATGAGTATGTTTCTTTACCTAAATATTCTCAAAGAAATATTTTTCACTACAAATATAGATCTATTTTCATATGTACTCATGAGGATAAAATTATATACATATGTACTATTATATTTTAGAAATCAGGGATTGAAATAGTATTGATTTCCAAAGATATAAGTTTAAATTATGTTTTGCTCCAATTTTATATATTATGTCTCTATTTTCAGTGATATTTATATACATATCTATTTTAATATTTCTACACCTACCATTTCTACTTATTGTGATATGTGACATATGTGTATTAATATAAATGTGGCAATGGAGGAACAGTCTGAAATAGGAAAAACAACAAATAGATTTGTACTATTTCAAGAAAAGAAAAACTTGACTTATTCTGCTACGTGTCATTGGTTATTAGTCAACAAAGTCATAAGAAAATTTACAAAATGATTGATCCTCATTGTTCTTTCTGTTATCTTAGTTACTTCTCACAGCTGTTCTAGCTTTTTGAAGGTGGTTTTCTTTAACAAGTAAACAACAAAATCTAAGGTAAAGAAAAATAATTTTAATTAATTATACATAAGAAATCTGCGCTAGGCTTTACGCTAAACTTTTAGAGGACTTATAGAAATATTTATACCACATTGTATCTTTCAGTGATCAAAAACAAAATTAAACAAAATTATTGTGTGGCTCCAAAATAAAAACAAAATTATTGTGTGGCTCCACTCAGGCATGGTATGCTCCTAACACAGAAATATTATTAAATAGCATTGGAAATGTAAATTCTATGTAAACACTCATTTTTCCTTCTATGCACATAGTATATGCTAAAATATTTCATGTGCATATGAGTAAATCAAAATATAAATTTCATAAATTAAGTTTTTAATTTATCCTGATTGATTAGCCATTGGCACAAATCTCTTGATTTTTGTGTGAGTAAACATGTCTTTCTATATTAAGTTTTCTTATATTAAGTTTTCATATCCAAGCAGAACTCATTAATCCAACCGGCTTTCTCCTGTGACAAGTCTTTCAGGACACTTCCTAGTCTGGCCCAAACTACTTTGTAACTCTTTCTTCCAATGCTCTCCCTTCTGGAGGGAATCTGCTAGTGCTTCCTCAGACACATCAAATTTACTCTAAACTTTGCGTATTTGTTACTGTGGGAGCCACTGTCCTCTTGCATCTAACACAAATCACAGTCATTGCTTAATCCTCGGATCCAGCCCCGCCACTCCCAGGAAGCTTTCCCACCACGGAGGGTTCTTACTTTCCTCATAATCTTGGCACTGTGTTATGAAACTATTCCTTTGTTTGGAGTTGTGGTGCTTGTTTCTTTCATGCCTCCAAGTAGTGAAACAAATCCCACATTTTTGCAGAACACCCAGTACAGTATTTGCATAGAGATGTTCAATATATTTTAGTAAGTAAAACAAGTAGATCTGCTCTGCTGGATAATTAGCTCACAGTCATCATATCTTTACTCATCTGAAAAGAGTAAGTGGCTATCTTGTAGAAATTGCACTGATACTATAAAATTTTCATTTTTTGCTGAAATGGACCTACCATTCCCCATCCTACCAGGTCCCAATTAATCCATCCTGTGTGAGTGTGCTATATTATACCCACACCAAGCCACATACTGTGAGGTTCAAAAACAAACGAAAAAAAATCCTTTTGCTGAAACACAAAATGCAATTTCTTTGCTGAAACACAAAATGCAATTTCTTTTTTCTTTTCAGTTTTACTTTTTGTTTTTTAAATTAGATGTCAGTAATACAACGGTCTTCTCATGTACATTTTGGTGTAAAAATAAAAATTGCATTATAAAAAATTTTAAATGTTTCTTATTTTGAAAATGGAACTGACAATTTTTTTAACAAGGATTTGAAGAGATCAATCATCTATTTTTATATTCTTGAGTTCAGCTGTACACAGAGGACCTCATTGCTTGAACTTGCCTTCTCTTTATACGTAGACATTTTTATAAAATATTCATAAGAAATTGTTGACTATAGAACTATGGCAATTCTCTTGAGTGATCCTGGGAGTTTTTCAGTCAATGAGCTCCAAGCAGCTCTGGCAGCATAAGCTATGCTTCATAAATCAGACTAAAACCATTTTATGCTGCTTTTAAAATTACTGCTATCAACAAAACCCATGAGCCCGAATTACTTAATCTATGCAGATGTTGTTAACTGCATTAATTATTTAATTCTGACAATAAAACAGCAGTTCCATTTGCGTTAATACATAACAGTCATGCTACTAATTTTTGGCAGGCTATGCAACTCTAACACCACTAGATGGGAGTAGACAGCCTTTTAAGCTCTGCACAGCACAGTATGAAAATGTTAGTTGCTAAACTTAGCTGTAAGGTAATTCTAGGTTACTGTACTACATTTCTAACCAAAGCTCACGAAATATCTTTTGTTAACTAGAGTAGGTTACATTAAGATTGAATTGCTTTGCTCAAGAACTAAATTGATTTGTGGGAACTTTCTTCTTCATTGCTAGCGTACTCACCTCTATGAATTCATGATGAATCAACCGTATAAAAACTTTCTTCTCCTATCTGTTTATGGAAGTGAAACCAAGCTACCTATTAGTTAAATAACCACTAGTTCAACGAACTCAGTGGTCTCTTTGAAGTCTGAATGTATTTTTTAAAAATAATCATATTAATTAAAATTAACAATGGGATTTTATAGGTTATTGTTATCTTTAGACTTCTAGTTAATTGATTACTTCATGTACATACGTTGAATATTAAGCTTCCCCAACCTGACACATGCATAAAGCAAAATCATTTTTTTTAAACCAGGACATAGTGAACCATGACAGGTCAATGGAATTATAATTGGTTCTAATTAGCACTCTTCAAGCTGTTAAATTTTTTTTTTTCTTACTGCCAACCTGCATCTAAATCACACAGGAAGAAAGGTAAAAACTGTCTTAGAAATAAAGAGATGACCAGAATGCAAGCAAGGCTTTTTCAGTTTGAGCCAACATATTGCCACAGCTTAGATGGTTTTTTTTTGGGGGGGGAGGTTGGGGTGATCCCTGAAACAAAGGTTCATTTTTAGAATGCAACATTTTTTCCAAGAAGAAGCATGTCATTGTAATAGCTGTGCTCTTTTTGTTATTATTGTTATCATAGCTACACAGGGAGGGAGGGAGGTCATTAACTTGAGGCAAATGTCACAATTTCTGCAAAAGCTTTAAGCTTTCTTATTTTGCTTTGTTTCAAGAATTGCTAGAAATGTCTTTGATGCTGGCTCCATTTGTCTTCACTGAGGCCTTCCACACATGTGAGATGTACAAGAAACTAATTATGTTCTTTTTGCAATGCAAGTCAACATAAAAATTTTTAGATATCCATTTATCTAACATATGTCAACTATATATGAAAGAACTCTTTCAAATGCATGGTTGCACTGTAAAATAAATTGAAATCTCTATGATTTTCTTCTCTGTACTGAGGTTCACCTCTGTTTTTAAAATGTGAATTTTTCAGTGTCAAAACTTTGCAAAATGTGTGAATAGATATGATAATTGGAGCAATTCTTTCGGGGTTAATGTTCTCTATAATGCCGATAACACCCGTTAGCAACTACTTCTGATTTGGAGTTTATTTTTATAATAACATATTTTACTTTATTTCCAAGTGTTTCATACAGATTTCATTACAAATTTAGTTTCTAAAAATGTCTTGGTTCTTTAAAAAATTATTTATAAATGTACTCTAGGATTCTTCTGTTTGACCCTTCACATACAATTTCCCCTTTCAATTTCATCTGACTGTTATCCTTTGTTTAAGTTTATATTAAATCTGCAAAATAACTTTATTTGCACAAATATTAAATTTTATTCCAATGTTATGCTTTTTTCTCAGATTAAATACTATATATTTTAATTTTTAAAAAGCCAAAAAAGTACCAAAAATGATTTTTGTGGAATTTTCAATGCTATCTACAGTAACTGTTAAATATCTCTCTCTTATTTTCTTAGCCAATAATACTATATCTGCCAAATGATAAGAAAGACAAAATAATTCTTGTAATATAAGAAATTCAATTTTAAAAGAAAGTTACAGATAGATTTCAATGCCGGTGGTATTCTACTTAAGAAAACTGAATTACATGACAACATTTTTAATAGTAAAATTAAAACTATGCTTCTAAAATATATTTTTAAAATAAACATTTGTATCCATACACAGGTTATAAAAATATATATTAAAACTGCTTATACACTAAATGCATCCTATTTATAATGTCTCATTTTATATAGCTTGACAGTATTAAAAGGCTGATAAATTTATTTCACAAAAAACCAAATATAACATCATGGAAAAAGTAGAAAAGAATGTGTTAATTCAGAAATAGATCTGATTTGATTTTCTTATTTCAACAACCCTAATGACGTACCAGCTACAAAAGATACTTCACTTATAATTTATAAACTTCAATAATATAAGTAGAAAGTAAAAATATTGCATAAAACAGTGATTGCTCTTTCTTTGACCTTTTTTACAACTAAAATGTAAACAATTAATTTTCTTATGAATTGTAGTTTTGTAACTTTTCAAATCTCAATAATTTTGATAAATACTTTAAAGCACTGAATTACTTAAACTTTAGTAAGAAATGAATTTTACATTTTCCTAATACATTTGAAAAATTTTGTTAAAAGAAATTTTGTCAAAGGTCTGTATAAATGGGCATGATGAACTATATTGAGAATTACAGTTTATTTTATCATCATGTGTAGGATCCTAAATGGTGCTAAAATTTGCATCCGTTTATAGCAGTTGTTTTGGGCATCTATTCAACACTTTATTTTTTTATTGATTATTATTATTTTTTCTTAGTTGCAAATATCAATGAGGCAGATACATCTATTTTGACATAATTGATTACTTAGAGGATAATTAATTTCTACAAAGTCTTTCACATTTTTGCATTTACATAAAAATTGAGAAGTCTTAATAGGAAACCCTCTATCCCTCTCTATGTGTTCTAATTCATTTCCTCATTACTAGTCATAAAATCTATAGAAATGGCCAACTCAGCTTGCTGGGGACAATTAGGTCACTATTAGAATTTGATTCTGGATTTTGTTGTTTTCCAAATTTTGTCTTTGAAAAAAATGTGCTAATCCTGGAGAGGTAAGTCATCTTCATTTTAAATATGTTCATTGCAAATAAAGTCAAGTGAAGAGGATATGGGCAAACAAAAGGTAAAATAGAAACTGGGTACAAGAGCTTACCAGTTTTTGCTTAGATTTTACTTGTATTTTGTTTTCTTGACCTAAATGTAGGTGCGATATTGCCTAGAGAGCCACATAATCTTTTTAGAACCTCATTTTCTTCGTCTACCAGGTGAAGAGAGCACCACTTACCCTTTCTCTGTCACTATTTGTTTCTCTTTTTAAATCACAGAAACATTAGCTGAATTAATGAAATCAGTTTTTGCAGTTTTTGCACACCTAGCCCTGGGGGAGAAAATTCTGTGATGAAATACAATATGATGACATCAGACAAAATGTCAAACTTGAAAAATAAATAAAAAGCCAGAAAACCACAGGAACATGCATGAGCGAACAGAACAGCTGTGTGCGTGCAAAGACAGCTGTGTCTCAGGGGGGCTCTGCCTTCTCCACATGCAACCTCAAGCTCTGGAGGGCCCTCTCGTAATTGCTGGTTGACGCTGTCTAAGGATGATACTACTTCCATTAAAAGAGCTTCATAGTTATAAATATTTCCGGTCAAAGCTTAAAACGAGACTGCTTATTTCCAGTTACATTATGAGCGATATTATATGTTATAAAAAGGTAGACTATATTTTCTGTTGGTGGTGGCAATAACACCTTTTATACATCCTTTTACCTTTTCTGTTTAATTATAGGTGTGGGCATGTATATATATAATTTAAGCATAAATTACATAATTTAAATATAAATATAATACATTCTTATGTATAAACTTCAGAAAGTGCAGATATCTAAAACCTGACCTACCAGGTTCCTATCTGTGTGTTTTCAAACAGAAAGTTTATATAAAATTTGATTTTTCAAGGTGAAGTAAATAAAATGCAAGGCAGCTATACTGATCGAAAGTGACAGCCTTAATTAATGTAAAAATCAAATATACATAGCTATGAAAAAATATTGCTCAAGGAAAAGAAATACATATTGATCCCACTAGCCATTTTAGTTTACCCAGTGAAAATACAATCTCAAGCTCTATTCTGTTAAACAAACAAGAAGTACTACAAGAGACTGTCCCTTGTCTTCCAAATAAAATATACTACTAATTTTTCATAGCTCTGTAATTTAAATAAGTAAACACATATTAGGTACTGTATCACATTTTATAGTCACATTAAGCGTCTCTCACTTACGGAAAAACCTAATTCAAATTACATGGAATTTAATGTGAATGAGAACATGAAGTACATTACAAAAGGCGAAGGGAACTACGGTGGAATAAAGCTGTGGCTTCAGCATTTGTACAGAGGAGAACAAGCCTTTCTAAACAAGCTTATTTGATTTGGGAATTTTCCAAGCTTGCTTAACATGAACTACATTTTAATTCCAGAATTATCAGCCAGAGGGGATGGTTTTATAGTCGACACATCAGGTTTGAAATACTTGAACTTCCTGCAACTACAGGTTCAAATCCCAGTTGTGCTCCATTCTTGGGTGGTGGCTAAGTACCAAGCACGTGTATGTACATGTGTGACAGGATTTTTTACAGATGAGGCGTCCAAAACGAGCGCAGTGGTTGCACTGTGCGAAGATCCCAGCGCAATTTTCCTAAGAGCAGAGTGTGTGGCTCATGAATGACTGCAGCTTCTGGGAATCTTGCCAAAAACCTAGGGCAACCGAGAGTGTGGCTTTGCTCTAAAGGAGATTAAACTCCCTATTTAAAAGCTCCCTCTACTCCACCATTGTGAGGGTTACACTCATTACCTTGACCATGTTAGATGGTGAGTTAATACACATGCCTAAATGCAATATCTTAATTCTCCCCTCTCTCTCTGTTTGACAGAGTTGGTAGACTTGCCACCACACACTGCATTCAAGGTTATTGATTTTCAGCAGCCCACACAAAAGCCTATTGCAAAGGAAATAGTGTGTGCACTGGACGAATAATCTTGGACAAGGCAAAAAGTGACCCATGGAAGTTGGTTCAGTAAGAAATAAAAGTAAATACTTTTTAAAAGTAAGATAATAAGATTAATTTCCCTGTTAACCATTTGGGTTTGTTCTTAACTACAGCTTTAGCCTATCCACATCTATTGCAAGGATTACGTAAGAGAACACGAATAAATCAACACTTGATAACTTTTTTGAGTTTATTTCCTATTGTGCACAGACTAATAAAATTTTATCTATATATTTAAGAGGGATAGACCAACATAAAATAGCTGTTATGTCAACAAAAATATATCTAATTTATCTCCTACTATTAAGCAATATAGTCTGTATATGTGTGTATGTCTTTGTAAATGTATATATAGAAAGATGTATGTGGCCCTTTTATTTACATATATGTATATTTATATAAATGGTAGAAATTTGTTTTGTTTAAAAATGCACAATTAAAATTAATAAATTTATTTATTTCATAATATTTGATACCTGCTATTTAAGGAATTATTCAGTCACGGAGCACATGAGATGAATCACCATGAGGAACAAGCAATGTTTCTACTGTTGTTGTTTCCTTGAAAATATTTTCTCCTTTTAAAAAAATCAGTATTATAATTTAATCACTGTATGGTATTGCATATGTCTAACACAAAATAAATGATGCAAGCTCCCAACTTCTTTTTTTCTATTTTTAATGAAATTCACTAAATTTCTCACCTAAGAAATAATGCAATGACATTTCAACTTACAGCATCCTGATCAATTGACATAATGGATATAAATATTCTCTGAAAATTATAAAGCATCACAAGAGTGGAAGGTGTTTTTATTTTCCAGTCTTGGCACTTACGTAACAATTAATAGTTTATGAAGCACCCAAAGGAAAGAAGAAAACAAAATAAGAATAAGGTAGTCACTACACACATATTCCTAATGAGACATTAAATGGTAAAATAAATCATGGCAAATATAGTTAGACTACATTTAATTTTAGAGATCTTATTAAGAATTAGTGATATAATTTGATTTTCTAGCATGCTTATTTTGTAATTTATAAAATGCTGCACTTAAACTTAGAATAGTAGAAAAATTTAGGGTATTTTTGTATCCTCATTTTTTTTTTTAATAAAAGATCATTGATTTGATGTAGTGGCAAGATCAAAACCTCTGAATGGAACAGGGTTTCTGTTTTTGTTTTGCTATTTGATTTACATGCAAAAGGTTTGAAGATATAATTATTCATGGATGGCATAATTATCTATATATAAAAAATAAAAATATACAAATAAAATGATTTCTAACAATAAATTTTACTGAATTGGTTTTATTACAAATCTTAACATAAAACTCAGTGGCATTTCTCTATATGGGCAAGAACCACCAAGCAGCTCGTTAGAAAACATAATTTTAAAAGAATGCCATTTATATCTACCTTGAAAATAAAGTATCAAAAAAATATGCATGCTATCTCTGAAGAAAAATACTTCACTGCAAGCACTAAAGAAGATGTACATAAATAGATATATGTACCAAGTTTATGGAATCTTCTATCACTGGTAAATGTCAATGCTCTGATAAACTTCACATAAAAATCCATATAGTTCATTTTACAGATCTCACTGAGGTAATTCTAAAGTTTATACCACAGAGAAAGTGCCAGAATTTTCTAAGACATTCTTGTGAATAACAGGAAAAGCGAATTGCCTCATCAGATATCACAAAGTATTATGGACTCATGATGAATGCAATGGTATTAGTCTGTAAACTAGGAAAACATCAGGAAGAGCAGACAGCCAGAGAGAATCCCCACACACGCAGATTTTCAATTTATAAGAAAATAGGCTTTGTGGTTCTGTGGAAATTGACAATTTTTTAAATAAAATGTGTTGATCTGATTAATTTTCTATATAGATATAAGTGAAATTGGACCCCTATCTTGTCCTATATGCAAAATATTTCCAGATGGATTAAAAACTTTGATTTTGTTAAAATTTATTTATTATTAAATCATAGGTATGTACATTAATGCAATCATGGGGCACCATACACTAAAGGAAAGACGTAAAGCTGTTAGAAGTCAGGCGAGATGAACACCTGTGTGACCTCAGCAGACATTTATTTCTTAAGAAACAAGTAACAAAAATGAAACACAGATCAATTAGACAATGCTAATACTTAAAATTTCAGTTGTTCAATATATACAAAATAAGTCAGAAACACAAAGAATATTTGCATCATATACAGTTGATGCAAAAAAACAGAATAAAAGAAAAATGACTACTCGAAAGAGAAACGGTCAAAACAAAAATCCCGAATAACCATGTGAAAAGTGACTCATCAACATGCAGATATTCTAAAACTGCTAATAAACAGGGAAATAAAATTTGAGACCAATGAGATACAACAGTTTGCTGAACAGTTTTGTGGGAAATTTTTTAATAAAATGTAACAATAAGTAGTAAAGATAAAACTAAGGACAAACAGAAATGTTTTATAGCATTGGTGAGTTTAAGTTGGTAAAACCAGTTTACAGAAAAAAAAATTGCCATAATCCAGTAAAGTTGAAGATAAATATTTTGATTCCACAAAATACTTCCCTTGTTATTCAGTTTAGAGGACATGTACAGTCACCTTGACAGCACTATTTGTTTTTTAAAAAAGAAAGAAAACAAATACATTAATTGCCTGTAAAGAGTAGCATGAGTAACTAA
Source organism: Nycticebus coucang (assembly GCF_027406575.1). Taxonomy (NCBI): domain Eukaryota; kingdom Metazoa; phylum Chordata; class Mammalia; order Primates; family Lorisidae; genus Nycticebus; species Nycticebus coucang. The sequence goes on along the minus strand of NC_069784.1, from coordinate 70,562,374 downwards.
ATTATGATAGACACAGGAATTCTATACATTAGTAAAAATGAACCCAGGACAGGTGGAAACAATAAAATGATTGAATTTCAGGAATAACACATAGGACACAAAAATCAAATTTCAGAAAATTTATAGAACATAAAGTCAAAAACATGAAAAACTGAATACAAATAATTCCTCAATAAATTATTGAGGGTAAAAATAATTTTAGTACCACAATAAATCAAGTAAAGGAAACAATAAGCATGACATTCAGGAGGGAAGTTACCTCCCTCCCTGAAAATAACACGAGGGGATGGAAGAAATTCATGCAAAGGGTTCCAAATTAAAATAAATATTTTATTTAATGAGAGTAGTTCATATCAGATCTTCACAGTAGTATAGACTATGTTTAATATATAATGTTATGTGAAATAAATATTTTTTATCTATGAGTATTTAGTAAATGTCTTTTATGCTCCCAAAGAAAAGCCTTATCAAATAATTATAGGATATTTTATTTTTTACTGAAAACATTTAAGTCAAGCTGTCATAACCGTCAGTATGATTGTTTGCACTGGGGTGACATTTGGGGTACCTTCTAGGCTTCTTCTCTGTGAGTTGGAACGGTGACAGTGGACTATACTGAAATACCATGAAAGGGTCCTGTCCTGACACGTCCACTGTACTCATCGTTGGGGTGTTCTTGAAGAGAGTCTTTATTATATTATACAGCATGTACCCTCAGGACCAATGAAAGAAACTTTTCTTGTTATTTAGTTAAAATGAGAGACAGAAAAAGAATTAACTGTGGAATAAATATCTCATGAATGAACGTTATAAGCCGGGAATCTTTTCTAACAATTATACAACTCAGCTTTCAATCTTTTCCTTATTTCTTCTAGCTTTAAGACCTTTCAGAGCACATGCTGTCATCCCTCTTTGGCCAACAAATAAAATTGTGCGGACTTATTCCCCACTGACACCTCCTTCCACATTATTTTCTAGCATTTATTTTATCTTGGTTTCTAGGACTTCACATGTTTTCTTTTCATTCTGTATTGAACTTATATGTGTATAGACGGTTGCACATTCTTTTTAGAGTGAATCAAGGTACAAATAACTGTTCCTAAAATTTATTAAATTATTTTTAGATATGGTGACTTGGTATTTTATCACTGAAAAATTAAAATCTGAGTTTTTGAGAATATTCCCCTGCATGGATGATATTGAAAAAATCACACTAACTTTAATATTAAGCTGTCAGAATATGGATAAAAATCTTTAAGTTGTTTATACAAATCATATGTTAAAAATCTACAGAATTATATTACATACATGCTTGCTTTTTCAACAGTTCTCAAAAGACAAATAGTAATAAGCCACATTTGAAATGAAAACAACATTAACGTAGAGCATACAGGCTTGTGCATTATGACAAATAAGAGAAAAAAAAAACAGACTTAGAGCTCTATGAAAAAATTTATTTTGGGGTACAGATACCCCTTTATATTTTAAAGACAGAATTGAGAGCTGTCTACTCAGATTATTGACAGAAAATTATGATTGGAGTTTTAAATCACATTATTAAAAGTCACACCAATTCTCACAACCGTTTTTGAAACAGGCTCGATGACTTCAGCCACACAAACGCATCTCCAAGTTGGTGCAGGGGGGCGCAGCCGGCTTGGTGGCTCCGGGGTGAGCCTCGCTTCCTCTCGGCAGCGCTGGGGAAGTGTGAGCCTTCCTTCTGCCTCCGTCCTGAGATGAGCTATCTCAAAGGACCCCAATATCCACACTTGTGGTGCAGAAAGCCAGCGCTGAACTTTACACTACAACTTCCCAGACCGTCAGCCCTACACAAGTGGCGCGCCACGGCAAACCTACAGTATCTCTGAGTCGGTGGCCTGGTCTGGTCTTGGTGAGAGTCCTCGGTGCATTTTCCTACCTCGCCAAAGAAAGGACGTTCGCGGGTGTTTTCAGTGACATTGTTCCCCTTTCCTCTTTCTCTCTCTCTTTCTCCCCTCCTCTCTCACGACCTCCCTCTCTTCTCCACCCTTTCTTTTCACTTTCTCTCATTTGCTTTAATGTATTTTCTACTGGTGATCCCCACTGTTCGAATTCACTGTGTTTGTAATCAGCATGTTCTTCCCCACTCCAAGAGCTTTCAAGCATGTTTGTGTGTGTGTGTGTGTGTGTGCATACTAAACGCTATCAACTGATGATTGCTATATTCTAGCTGTCTTTTTCAGCCTTAGGGACTTTCACAATTAATTCCTTTCATGTTATTTTAATCTTTGCCCATGTTTTTAATGTCTGTTTTCCAGGTATTTCACAAAATATATCAATTTAATTAAACCTTATGGAAAAATACAATAGATTCAAGACTGACCCTCATTAGATGGTCCTAAAAGCTTTGGAAATATGCACAGTGCTTTCGGTCTGAAACCGTTCAGCCCAAGCGATCTCAAGCTTAACCTACCTAACTATGCTTTTATTCACTGGCTGGAGTCATTTTGCCAACCAGACAGTGGAAAGGCTTCTATATAGTTTATCTATTCATTGTTTCAGGCCCACTAATGAACTTGAGCTGTGTTTCTCTAAATGTGCTTACATCGTGACCTTCCATTCTTTCTTTTATTCATTCATTATTTATTTATTTAAAATGCATTGTATCTTAGACACTTTTCTAATTTTTATATATGTATTAAGTGGAAAAAAAATTGACTTCACCAAGTTTACACATCACATTCTAAGCATTTACATGTACTAACCCATTTAATGCTCAAACCAGGTGTTTTACATGTACTAGCCCATGTAATTCTCAGTCAACCATGGAGTGAAATGCTATTGTCCACGTTTACCCACTGTCTGCTGTTTGCCTTTCATGTCACGCACATTGACTGCCTTTATTTCACTCAGGATACATACATACATACAGAATAAAAGTCACAAGAATAATATAGAATGTTTGTGGAATTTAACTTAGAGAACATTTACTTGAAGAAGTTATGATAGGGATGAAAGCTGAACAAATAACAAGAGTTAAGCAAACATGTAGAGCTTATTCTAAGCATTCCAAGGGTGTCAGTGTGTGTTAAGAATCTATTCTTCTGATATTGATGGACTCCAGGACAAAGTACGCCATTTCGTGAGCAGTATTACTTTTTTTTTTTTTTTCAGAAGGAAGCAGAATAAAAGTGTGGGATAGCATCAAGTGTTGTTTCAGATGAAGTTTTGAGTAGTTAAAAATAATGCAAAGTATGGATAACTTGGAAGCATATTTACTGTTATAAGAAAATATCAGGTATGGGTACATGTGAGCAACCCAAGCATTTGTTTCAGTTGAAAACATTTGTTTCAGCAGAATATTTGGTTTTCATATTGGTATGTGAATTTCCAAATTAGTTTCCAATTGTGGTGAAGAAAGCATTTGGTTGGTGGCAGTTAGGATAGCCAAATGCCTCTGTGTGTCGTTATATAGAGTCCTGGGGACTCCAGAACCCTGGAAGTTAGGGCCTCTGAATGTGTTTTCACTTGTCTGATAAATTATTGTCAGGTAGCTGTGAAAAAGAATTACTGAAACTTTCATTGGAACAAAAACTAATATTTATAAAAACTTATTAAAATCAATCAAAACGTCACAACCATCTTAATAAAGATCTTTATGCTTTCCTCAGATTCTTAAACATGTGAGAAAGAACTTTTGTGCCCCCTTAATAAATTAAATTAACTTTTGTGCCCCCTTATAAATTAAAAAAGAATTGGGGCAAAAATGGGGTAACCTTTTGTTTGGGTTAATAGTAGAAGGGTTATGTCCAAAGCTTCCTTATTTCTCCCGATGTTTATTAAGACAAGATTCAAGTTTTAGCTAATTGAAGAGAAGTTGAGTAAAATATTGAGAAACTGTGATACATTTCAGGTTGTTCCTAAAATCTGCTCTCCCATCTTTGTCTTTGCACATGAATGCTCAGCTATAGACTACTTTCCAAGACCTCCTTTGTGACTAGACATGGCCTCGTAATTACGTTATTACAAAAAGGACATGGAAAGTAAGTAATAAAACTTCCACCTGGTCAGTTTTATGAATTTTTTTGTCCTAACCTGGACTTCATGTTTCTGTAAACTGGAACATGGTTGTAACACTTGACCAAGTGTCAGAATGGTCTTCCAGGACTATAGTGAACAGAAGTGGTAAGAGTGGGCACCTTTGTCTTGGTCCAGTAAATGGGGCAGAGGGTGCTTTCTTCATTTTCTCATGTAGTATTATCCTGGCTGTATTTCTGTCACCAATGCGGCTTTTATAATCTCAAAGTAATATTCTTTCTGTGCCTAGTGTGTTTAGGGTTTTTAGTAAAAGAAGTGTAGGATATTATTAAATGCTTTTCCTGCATCTATTAAAGTGACCATTTATGTGGTGAATTTCACCTATTGACATGCATATATTGAACCATTCTTGCATCACTGGGATAAAACCCATTGGATCATAATAAATTGTTTTTTTGATGTGCTATTGCATTCACTTTGCTAGTATTGTGTTAGGGATTTTTACCTCCATGTTCATGAGGAATGTTGGTCTCTAGTTTATTTTGTTGTTACTGTTGTCTTTTCCTGACTGTGGTATCAGAGTGACTGGCTTCATACAGTGAGATGGGAAGGATTCTCTCCTTCTCAATGTTGTGGAACAGTTTCTGTAGGGTAGGTGTTAGTTCTTTGTAGGAGTAGTAGAATTCAGCTGTGAATCCATAGGGTCTGAGCCTTTTCTTTTTATTAGGATATTTTAACTATTTCAATCTTATTATTATACTGTTAAGGAATTCTATTTGTTTCTGATTCAAGCTGGGAGGTTTTGTGTTTCCAAAAAGTATTTCCTTTAGATTTTCTGATTTGTGAACATGGAGGTTTTCACAGTAGCCTCTGATGATATTTTGTGTTTCTTGGTGTCAATTGTAATGTCTCCTTTCCATTTATGATTGAGCTTATCTGAATTCTTCCTGTTCTATTACTGGCTAATATAGACAGTGGTCTATTGATTTTTATTTAGCTTTTCAAAGAAACAACTTCCTGTTTTTTTGATCTTTTGTATTTTTTATTTCAATTCCCTTTAATTCTGCTCTGATCTTCATTATTTTTTTCTTCTGTGAGTGTCAAGTTTGGTTAGTTTTTCTTTTTTATAATTCATACAGGTATAATATTAGGTTGTCAATTTGGGATCTTTATGTCTTTTTGATGTAGGCATTAAATGCTATGAACTTTATTCTTGTATTACCATTTCTGTGTCACAGTTATTTTGGCAACATGTTTCGCCCTTGTTGTTCAACTCAAAAAAATATTTGATTTCTAATTTGATTTTGTCATTAACCCAAGGATTGTTCAATAACAGGTAGTTTAACTCTCATGTGTTTGTATAGTTTTGGGAGTTTCTCTTAGAATTCATTACCAGTTTCATTCCACTGTGGACTAAAAGGGAATATGGTATGTTGTCTATTTTTTTAAGTTCTGAGATTGTGTTATGGCCTAACATATGATTTCTTTTGGAAATTGTTCCATGTGCTGATGAGAAGAATTTATATTCTGCAGCTTGGGGGTGCAATGTCCTGTGGAGGTTGGTTAGGTTCATTTTTTTAAAGCCTGTTTTAATCCAGTTTGCTTTGTTGATTTTTTGCCTAGATGATCTAATTCTTTCAGTAGCATGTTTAAATCCCTGGCTATTATCATGCTCTTTATTTCTTTCCTTAAGTCTAGTAGCATTTGTTTTATGAATCTAGGAGCTCCTGTGTTAGTTGCACATCTACGTAGGACTATTATATCTTGTGCTGAATCTATCTCTTTATTATTTTGTAATGACCATCTTTGTCTTTTTGATTTTTTACTGTTGTTGATTTATTTTATTTTATCTAAGAATATTTATTCCTGCTTGCTTTTGCTTTCAATTTGCATAGAATATTTTTTTCCATGCCTTTACCTTGAGTCTATGAGAATCTTAATAAGTTGAATGGGTTTATCGAAAACTGCATATGTTTGGGTTGTGTTTTTTTAATCCATTCTATCAATCTGTATCTTTTAAGTATGATATTTAAGCAATTTACATTCAATGTTTATATTGATATGGTAGATACTGTACATGTCATTATGTTGATTTCTACTTAGCTGCTTTGTACTGTTCCTATGTTACAGTTTTATAAGAGATGCAAGTTTTTACTTTTGGATGTTTTTACATTGGTTTATATTGATTGATCTTTTTGACATATAGAGCATTTTTTGGTCGTTATTTCAGGGAAGATCTAGTGATGACAGATTCTCTTAGTGTTTGATTGGCTGGGAAAGGTTTTATTTGTCATTTATTTATCCACCTTAGTTTTGCAGGGTACAAAAACTAAAGATTCTCTTCTGGCTTGTAGAGTTTTCTCTGTCTGTTGTTAGTCTGGTGGGTTTTCCTTCTTTACTTACTTGATACTTTCGCCTTACGGCTTGTAGAATTCTCTTCTCCACTTTATCTTTGGCTGGTTTGATGACTATGTACTTTGTGTATGCCCTGTTTGCGGGGAATCTTCCAGAAATTCAGTGACCTTCTTGTAGCTGGAGAGTTTTCCTCCTTTATTCCTTCAAGTAGGTTTTACATGTTTTTTACTTTTTCTTTTTATTCTATAGAGATGCCTATAATTCTTCCATTAAGTCATCTTACATAGTCTAATCCCATAACTATGTAAGACTTTGTTTATTCTTCTTGAACGTTTATTCTTCATTTTTGATTGAGTGGCTTAATTCAAAAACCTGTCTTCAAGATATCAAATTATTTCTTCTGCTTTGTGTGGTCTGTTTTTCAAACCTTTCATTGCATTCTGTACTTCCCTGAGTAATTTCTTCATTTCCAGAAGTTCTTTTAGATTTTCTTTTTTTTTTTTCTTTTTTTCTTTTAGATTTTCAAACTTTCTATCTCTTTAGTGAAGTTTTTAAAAATGTTATTAAATAAAAATTTTTTTTATGCTGGTTTTCAACTTTCTCATAGATCGCATTAAGCTTACTTTTGATCCATGTTTTAAATTTTATATCTGACATTTCAAAAATTTCCTTTTTCTTGGAGTCCCTTTCTGAATATCTAATGTGACTCACTGAATGTGTAGTTGTAATCTTTTTTTAAAAAAATATTTCCAGAGTTCTTGCATTGATTTCTTCTGGAGGAGTTTTATTTCTTGTGTTTTTTTTTTGCATCATTTAAATGAGATGTCTCCCCCCTCCCCATGGGTTTGACTATAGCATATATTAGGTAAAGCTTTATTTTGAGAGTACTTTAAGATGGTAGTCTTCTTGATTACTAATTATTTGTAGACTATAGTGGTGATATACTATATATAATAAGTGGGGGTTGTCCCTGCTATCTGATGACAAAGAGAAATGTGTTTCTCCAGAATCTAGCCTTTCTCCCTGGCCCTGTGAACTTCAAACATGAAGAATTGTGGTAGGAAGTCCTGTTTTGTCTCCAGAGCAGTAGGTTGCACTTCAGTTAAGAGCTGGCTGAACCCTGTACCATGTAATCAGCAAAATACAAAATGGGCCATACACATTGACCCCACTGCCAGTAGGTTGCTCTAGACATCTAGATGTGGTATTGTTTCTGGGAGGTATATCCAGTCCTAATCTATCAAAAGACGCACTCACATGTCTCAGGTTCTGGGCTGGGTACTGGAATTCTGGAATTCTCAAGATGTCACTTGTTATCAGCCACCACTAGGACTGATGCAGCGGCAGAGTCAGCTGGGGCTGTGCTGGGCAAGCCTGTGCTCAGCCTCCCCAGAGGCTGGTGCACACATTCTCCCAACACGGGACTGGAAGTCAGTTCCCCCAGGTCACTGGGGAAATCCCAGGGTATGGAGATTCACCTTTTACCCCAAAGCACCTCATTATGGCACTTCTGCAGGCTAGTAGCCACTTTCCAGTCGATGGTAGTGGGGTTCAGGTTGTGTCCCCTTCCTGGCTTCTGGCCAAACCAGCTAGGACATTCAGTAGTCGACTGTGCTCAAGAACTCAAGCTCATCACTTGTAGTTTTGCTGCACTTTGGTGTATTTTGGGGAGGAAGATGCCGCTATCTGCGGAGTTAGTTGGGCTGCAACTCTGGTAAAAATGCTGGCAGGTGTGGAGATTCTGTTTCAAAAACCCCCCAGTTCAGGACAAATCAGTTAGGCCAGTTTCAGGGCAAGTGTGTTCTGTGAGCAGAGCAGGACAATGCTGAGAGCATCCCACAGACAGTCCCATTTCTAGCTTCACACCTTTCATCCCATCCCATTGCTTCTCTGTTTTCTTCATCTTCTCCCTTTTAGGGTCTATTTCAAATATGGGTTTTGATCAATATCCTGTTTTTTTGTTGTTTTTTTTTGCAGAGAAGAAGCATACATCTAATTCCTCATCCATCTTGCCCAAGAAAATGCTATTTCCTGAAATCCAACATAGACTCCTGATAGAAAACACTTTCAAGAAATGAGGGCTAGTTAAGAACTTCTATGAATTATTTAAAACTTAAGGAAAACTTAAATGTCTATGCTAAAAATTATTTTAAAAACTTATGAAACAATTTAAAAACTACCTAAGAATATAGGCAGTTAGGAATATTCATGGATGGTAAGTTTTAACATAGTAAAGGTGTCAAATCTCCCCAATTAATTTGCCTGTTTAATAAAATTTTCATGAAATTTTTGTAAGTTATTTTCGAAGATACAGAGAAGCTTATTCTAATATTCTTATGTAAACATAAAAGTAATATAATAGCTAAAACAATCTTGAAAACAAATAAGATGGATGATAATCATGTTACCCACTTTTCGAAGAAAGAGAAGAAGAGGGAGAAGAAGGTGTTAGAAAGAAATAATACATTGTTAATGACGTGTCAAAAGTGAAAGCTCAGAGATTCTCATGAAATCTCACAAATACCCTCAACTGACTTTTCTGACTAAGATTTGTAAAAGTAATATGTGGAAGAAAAACAGCATTTTAACAAATCCTGTGGATATCCATTGGAAAAGTTATGAACCTCAAACTAATCCACATACTCAATATATTCACAGACTTACATATAAAATGTGAATTTAAAAAATATATTAGAAAATACATAAAGCAAAATATTTGGTATCTAGGGCTAAGCAATAAGTTCTTAGCTTTGATACTGAAATGATGATCGCTAAAAGAAAAAATCAATACATTAGACTTCATTAAAATTAAAAAGATTTGCTTTTCTAAAGACCTTGTTAAAAGATGAAAAAGGCAACCTATAGACTGGGAAAAATATCTGAAAACAGTATGTCTGTCAAAGGACACTCAGCTAGAATATATAATGAACCCCAAAATCACAACAGTAAAATTAAAAAAAAAAAAAATCCCTCAAGACAAAACCAAATTGGAAATAGGCAAAAGACATAAACAGAAAATTCACCAAAGAGGGTATACAGATGGCAAATAAAACATAAAAGTATTATGAAAAACATAATTAGCGACAGTAGCTATCAAGTAAATGGCAATTAACAACAAAATGAGTATCATGCATGAGAAAGACTAAAACATGAAACAGTGACATCCCCAAGTTCTGGTGATGTTGTAAAGGCACCATGTAAAGGGTCACTCTGGAAAATAGTGGGAACAGTTTGGCAGGGAGTTTTTAATAAACTATTGTATGACTCAGCCATTGCAATTTGAACTTATATCTCAGGGAAGTTAGAAGTGATGTTCACACAAAACCTGTGCACAAATTAGCTTTATTTATAAGACCCAGAAACTGGAAACACCCCAGATGTCCACCAAGCAGATAGATGGTCATGGGTACGCAACGTGTAGTACCTCCATCCATATAATACTGCTCTGGAACATAAAGATATAGGCTATTAATATGCAGAACAGCTTGCGTGAAACACCAGGGAATTGTGCTGAAAGAAAAAAGTTAATTTGAAAGGTCGCATACTGTGTGGTTTAATTTGGTTCTTGCAATGACAAAATGATAGAAATGAAGGACAGATTAATAGTTGCCAGAGGTTACGAATGGGAACCTAGAGGGATAAAAGTGTGGTTGTAAAAGGCCAACAGGAGGGATCCTTGAGAAGATGAAGTGTTCTGTGTATGGCCTGTATCGATGTCAGTATTCAGGTTGTGATATTGCACTCAGTTTATATTTCCATATGATATCACTGGAGGATATTAATTTATATTTCCATATGATATCACTGGAGGATATTAAGAAAGGTGTGCAAGAGATATCTCTGTCTCACTCCATATATGTGCATGTGACTCCATAATAATCTCTCAAAATAATACGTTTAATAATAAAAACTTGGAAAGACAGGTCAAGTGTCATTTTTCTTTTTATATCCTTGAGGAAAACAAATTCAGGGAGTTAGATTATATTTTTGAGGTCATGCAGCTCATATATATCCAAATTGTGACTAAAAGTCTTTCTTAAATGTAGGGCAGAATTCTTTCCCTTAACAGCTCCCGCACCAACAATTATTTCCCTTGATGCAAGCACTATTATTAAGCCCAGTATTATGTCCTGCTTAGACGAATGAAGGAAACGAGGAGGGCCTCAGATGGCCTAGCCACAGGTGGTTTCCCTGTCCCCATAGATACTGTCCTCTAGCCAATAACCTTATTAAACTGACTAGCCGCAGTTCCTGCCTATCCCTGGGTGTCAGTTCTTTGTCATCCTGTGGAACTATTCAAACAAGCTAGTAACAATCTCCAGTGAGAACAAGGTGTCACCTCATCCTCTTAATACCACGAATCCTGTCCCCTACAGAGCCTATGTGTTTACTTTGCCCTGAATTGCAACTCTGGTATGGCCCCGTGTGTTCCTATATGCAAGTGGTGTCCTCTTCCCCAAGGTTATAACGATATGTAACTAATAATCTGCTGCTGATCTCATCTGTCCAGTGTCAAGTGCAGTTGTTTGGCCATCCCCACATTCTTGGATTGGGGTGAGAATCCCTTCCTCATCAATGGTATCTTGGGAGGCAATCTAAATATTTCCCCAGGTAACAAGAAAGACCCTCTCTCTTACCAGTTATAAAGCAAATAGAGCAAATTACTATGGTGAAATTTTAGCACATAGACACGGATTTCCTAGAGTTTTGTTGTAACGCAACCTGTAGATTGAAAAGATTTTAAACATTAAGTTCATTATAACGTTCCCATGTGAGTCCTGTAGAAGTTACACAAGTGATGCTTGAATAACTTTGGGGTTAGTGGTACTGATCTCCCCAGAACTGAAAATCCACGTATATCTTTAGACTCCTCAAAATCTATCAACAGTCTACTGCTGACTGGAAGCTTTAGTATAAACCATTGATTAACACCCATTTTGTATTCATGTTACATACCGTATTCTTATAACAGCATCAATAAGAGAAAACAAAATGTTGTTAAGACAATCCTAAGGAAGAGAGAATATATTTACAGTGCCTATGGCATTTATTAGCAATGTAAGTTTACACCACCTGTATAGAAGAGGAGTCCGGGGTCTGAAATAGCAAATCGTTGCGGCAGCTGACTTTTTCTGGAACGTCATGACATTTCTCTGCCTCTTCTGAGCACTTCCAGCATCACTAGTGGCAAATCCTACAGCTCCCTTGGTGTTATTCAAGGTTTATGGCTTTGAACCAAACATAGCAAAAATACACAGGAACCGTGAGAGATCACTTTTTACTGCTAGAAGCAATTTACTGGCAAGACAAACTGCGTACGCAGAGATGATTAGTGTTATTTGGCATTTTAAGCAGATACAGTACTTGAGCTCACTGCCTTAGCAACAGGAGGTGACCATGAAATGGTGACAGAAGTACACTGTGTGCTGCAGTTAATTTTATGCAGTTATGACTGAATACTGAGTCTTTACTCTATTGACTGCAAATGCAACTATCTATGCCTGTACGTGTGTGAAGAAATCTTGACAAATTATAACTTTTATACTAGATTTGGGTGTATTTTATTGCAGTAAATCACAAAATAGACTAATATCTATATATAATTACATATTCATGACATACCTCAGTTTTCCTTTTCTTTTTTGATATTTCCAGGCTATGAAGCCTACAAGTTTTTTCAAATGATCACGAATCTATGAAAAACTTTTAATAATGAAAAAGAACCATGTATAGCTGGACACATGCATTTCAAACCTGTTTTGTCTGGGAATTAACTGTATACTACTGGAATTACAAGAGAAACATTATATTGTCATCAGGTTACAAGATACAGAAGCCGTAAGTCTAGATTATTTCTGCTGAGGGATGACAGCAATATTTAGGAAAAAAATATAAAATAAAAGAAGCATATAGTTTTGAGGTAATAACCAGAACCACGATCATTTTTACAAAGAGGACAGTTTTACAAGGGTAATCTGTTAAGTGATAGCATTTGATTTATAATTTATATTGGTTTTTCAGTATATTTTATAGTGCATAGCTTATTCTTGTATCATTTTGTTTATATTTAACACGACCAAATATTAATGTCTTAAGGAAACTATGACTACATTTTTCATTTAAAAACTTGATGACTCTTAACAAGTAAAGTAGAAGCAGCACAGAAAAACACAGCTCTTCCCCGGGAATCCTCAGAGACTCAGGCTCCGCGTGTCCCAGGTGGTGTCAGGTGTGACGGAGGGTAAACAGGTGGCAAGGCCGTAGCTAAGGGTGGGGAACAGAACCAGGACCCGAACAGAGCTGGGAACCAACTGCAGCTAGGAAACTGCAGATGGGAACAAACATAGTAAAACATTGCTAGTGACTTTAAAGGGCTTGTTACCACCTAAGGAACACGTCATGGGTGGAGATTCATGAAGAATTCTGGGAAAGACACTTGAGTAGAAGCAGAAACTTGTTATGTAATGACTCTATTATGCAAGCAGTGAAGACAGAGTGTCACTTTGTCACCCTGGGTAGAGTGCTGTAGCGTCACAGCTCACAGCAACTTCCAAACTCTTGGGTTTAAGTGATTCTCCTGCCTCAGCCTCCTGAATAGCCGGGACTACAGGCGCCTGCTACAATGCCCAGCTATTTCTTTGTTGCAGTTTGGCCAGGGTTCCAACCCACACCCTAGGTATATGAGGCGGGTGCCCTACCCACTGAGTGACAGGCGCTGCCCTGAAATACTCTCTTACATAATCCCAATCTGCTCATCAACCCAAAGGGCAGGAAACCACAGCCCATGGAGGGAGGGGACTGGCGGGCTCCCCGGATGGACAGCATGAACACTTTAGGGCCTCAACTGCAAATCGAGTTTGACCTTGGAAAGGCAACCAGTGTAACCTAATCACTTGTACCTTCAGATTAATCTGAATTTAAAAAGAGAGAGGAGTGACACCTAGCTGGCTGATAAAGGGCAGCACGCATTCAAACTGGGGGTCTATCTCTACTGTGGAGACTGAACCTTTCTTCTCTGTCTGGAACATATTTTCCACGTATTTAGCTTCCGTCTTTACTGTCATGCTTTCTTTTTGTGAGAAACTGTGCAAAATCACTTCGTGTGTGATCACTCCCTCATCAGCTTGCTCTGTCCAGTGCTGAGTTTGACACTGGGAACTGGGAACGGGGGAACATCCAGACAGATTTAGTGTAGGTGTCATGGGTAAAATTACACTTATTCCTTAATTATTAGTATAAATATTATACATAGTTGACAATAGGCTCAAGTATTTTTATTTTTTTATTTTTATTTTTATTTTTTTTAAAACCATAGCTGTGTACATTAGTATGATCGTGGGGCACCATACACTTGGTTCATAGATGGTTTGACACATTTTCATCACACTAGTCAACATAGCTTTTGTAGCATTTTCTTAGTTATTTTGTTAAGACCTTTACATTCCACATTTACTAGGATTCACATATACCCCTGTAAGATGCACCGCAGGTGTAATCCCATCAATCCCCCTCCTTCCCCCTCCCTCCCCTCCCTTTCCCCTTTCTGCCTATTCTTAGGTTATAACTGGGATATAGCTTTAATGTGAAGGTCCTACATTAGTTTCATAATAAGGGTGAGTACATTGGGTACTTTTCTTCCATTCTTGAGACACTTTACTAAGAAGAATATGTTCCAGTATTTTTAATAGTACCTCTATAGTCAGGTACTCAAGGCTAGTTGCCATGAGGTAAAAACCAACAGAAACTAACTTGGAGGGTTTTACAGATTTTATAGATTCTTAAATGATTTGTATTTTAGAAAAATGGAAAGGAAATTATCACTTGTCACAAAATACTCCGATAGTGCCCAACCTCAATAATATATAAACATCTAAATATGTTTTCGACATTCAAAAACTTCAGAGCAGATATGTTCGTGCTTACATGTTAAATCTTGAAAATATCTATTTTGAAATGTGCAGGATAGTTCTGACTTATTTTATGCTTAGTTGAAAAATTATCTTAAATGGGCGGTGCCTGTGGCTCAGTGGGTAAGGCGCCAGCCCCATATATCGAGGGTGGCGGGTTCAAACCCGGCCCCTGCCAAAGTGCAACCAAAAAATAGCCGGGCATTGTGGTGGGCGCCTGTAGTCCCAGCTTCTTGGGAGGCTGAGGCAAGAGAATCGCTTAAGCCCAGGAGTTGGAGGTTGCTGTGAGCTGTGTGAGGCCACAGCACTCTACTGAGGACCATAAAGTGAGACTCTGTCTCTACAAAAAAAAAAAAAAAAAAAAAAAAGAAAAGAAAATGAAAAATTCTCTTAAATAATAAGGTATTTCTCAGGTTTAGAATTGAATAATAAGAATTTCTCAGATCATCCCAAAGTAAATTCTGTGAACGCCTGAGATTTTCACCACAACTACCTTGGATATATACTTGTTATAATTCTGGGCCAGCAAATGAGTTTTATAGTTCAGTGGCTATACGGTCATTTGCACAATGAGGTTGAAATTACTGAACATATAATCATATCCTCAGAATTCAAACTTTCATATATTTGTACTGGGAAATATTAAAGAAAAAATTAAAATGAAATGAGAAAATTATACATGAAAGAGAAATGAGTTTTATTTTGTTTAAATTCCTACTTTTGAGGACTCTTGCTTAAATTAAGTCCTAACTAATTCAATGTGTAATGCCCTACAAAATTCTACTGCTGATGAGGGTGGGCAGGAGTAGATTTAAAATATGAATAACATGGACAGATTTAACCCTTATGGAAAGCTAACTGTATATAAACTATATCAATTTAGAATGTTAGAACATCTCTTCATTCACTGTGTCTATCTCTTTAAGGTTAGTATTTTAGTATTCATGCTTACTTGTTTTAACATAAAATCGTGCCAGCAAAAGAGAATACTGCTTAGTTCTTTCAAAAAAATCTTTTCCTCTAAAGAACTGATATATGGCCTGAGTTTCATGAGTAAAATTATAATTACTCTTTAACTATAAGTATCAGTATTTTGTATCATTAACAATGGGCTTAAAATCTTCTTAATTTCCCTAAATATGTGAAAGGTTTTGTGACATTTTCTCAGTGTTATATTACAAATTTATAGTTATTATGTTTTCTGTTTCAGTAGTTCTTCTGCACAATCACAACTGGACCCTTTATGAAATTATCTACTTGTAAAAATGACAAAATCTGAGATTGATAAAATGTAAATTCCAAGGGTACCATTTTGCCTTTGTAGAGTGTATTTGTCTTGGTAGAGTTCATTCATTTACTCATATCCATAGCTTTTATAATTGCATATGCTAGTTATTAGAGAAGATAATTGGTTCTCAGCTGATCAATGTGCTCATAAATGGTAGTGTGTTTTCCATATGGATTTCTCTCAATTTATAAATACTCTAAACAATATTTTATTGAGGGTTTCCTTTGTAAGTTTTTATTAAAATTTACTAGTCTATTCATAGAATCAAGTTATTTTTTATCCCTACTCAGTCCTGCCTTGTCACTATCAGGCAATGGCCTAAGGTCAATTCCTAAATTTCTTATAAATATTATCAGCTTTTCAAATTGTTTGCAAAGGGAAGTTATAGCTTAAGTAATCAAATACATACCATCAAAAGTGCCTCCTGAACATAATACATCATTATTCAAAAATTAAAAAAAAATAATAAAATACAAGTTTGAATAGTAGTTCAATTACATTACCTTTTCATGCAAGCATAGTATATAAAAAATATCTACTTGTCTTGGATATTTCAATTTATATGACCCTTCCAACTTTATTGGTTCTAAGAGAATCAAGGATGAGAACACTTATTTTTGACACAATTTTTGATTATGTTTTAATTCTGGGGAAACTCTTATAGACACTCGATGTTTAAAAGAAATTGAACACTTTAGAGTTCTGCAAACAGTTCTTCACTCTCCCATATCCCTCATCTATTGATAACATCCCAAAATAACCACTTCCAACTGGTTTAGTAATTCTTTTCCTTCCTTTCACTTCTCTAAATAACAAGCATTTCTTCTGTGGGTTCATTGTTCATCAGGAATCTTTATCTATTAACTTTCCATAGTGAAAGACTAGCCTGTACTTCAAACCCTTAAATTTAAGAGAGTCTATACATTTGTACCTTGATTTGATTTTTTATTAGATCAGTACTCAGATCAATATGTATATGATGTCTTCAACAAAACAATGAAACTTGTAATTATTTTTGCAAACTTGCACAACATTCATATCTGCTTTTTGTTTGTTTTTTACTTTTTAATTAATTTATTATTGAGATAAGATCTCTTTCTGTTGCCTGGTCTACGGTACTGTGGCACTCTCATAACCCACTTAACTCCTAGGCTTCAGCAATCCTCTTGACTTAGCCTCCTGAATAGCTGGGATTACAGGTGCATGCCACTCTATTCAGCCAATTTTTCTATTTTTTGTACATACAGGTGTCTTGCTATGTTGCTCAGTCTAGTTTGGAACTCCTGACCTCAAGCAAGCCTCTGCTATCGCTTCCCAAAATTCTGGGTTTATAAGCATGAGCCACCATGGCAGCCTACTTTAGAATTAATAATTATCTTATAATTAATTGTACTTAGTTTTTTATGTACTTATCATTAATTCAACACTAAAATCTTAGCTGACTTTATAAATCTCTGCTCATTGTTTTCACTAATGTTTAGTATTCCATCAGTTTCATCTTGTTGAAATTTTTCCCAGATATGCTCCAGCCTATATCTTTTTTATCTGGTGTATAATCGTCAACTTGAAATTTCTTCTCACCATTTCACTGATGCATTAACTTTTGAGTGTCACAGTCAGAATATAAATAGAGGCAGCCTTTTCAGTGTCCAAACCCTTTTTTCTTCCCAACCTGATTTCTAGGGAACAGCCCCAAAGAAGCAGCAAAAAAGCCATTCACAGGCTGGGTGTGAGTGGGACATAAATTAGGGCAGGAATTTCCTTCATTGTTCTCTTAGAGAATATTGGCTGCAGAACTGTGTTTGCTTTTTCAGAATTGAGTATGAGAGATGGCTGTATATTTCATAGTTGGTATTTTATAACTTTGGTTTTGAAGTCTGCCTTTACCCACGTCAGGCTGTCATGTGTCCCAACACTAGACATTTATATTTTCCTCTTCGGCTTGCTGCTAGGATGAAAGAAGGGGTAGAAGAAAGGATCTAAGTATCTTCTTAAAGAAATACTCATTCTGTTCCTTTTTGAGATTTATCTCAAGTTCTACTCTGTAAGGGACCAGGTACCAGTAATTCCATAGCACCAGCCTTTGAGTAGTGCTGTGGCCTTAATTCTTGTGCCCCTTCCCCAATTCTTCTGTTGAAGCCCAAACCATCACATGCTATTAGAAGGTAAGGTCTTTGGGAGTGATTGGGTAATGCGCATGGAATCCTAATAAGCAAGATTTGTGTCTTATGAAAGAAACTCCAGAGAGGCAGCTCGCTCCTTCTGACATCTGAGGACATAGCAAGAAGGTGCCAGTTATGTACAAGGAAGTTGTCTCTCCCTGGGAACTGAATTTGTAGATACCTTGATATTAGACTTCCCAGCCCTAAAACTGTGAAAAATAACTGATGCTGTTTGTATTCTACTCAGTCTATATATTTCTGTATAACAGCTCCAACATATAAGACAAGGGCTTTACAGTACGAATTTCTCTGAGTTTCGTATTTTCATTATTGTCTTGGGATCCTGCTTTCTCAGTTCTGATAAGTAAATGTTCCTGTATCATCTGCATTCCACCTTTTCAAATTTCCATGTTTTGGTCTCCTCTCAATTTCTTCTTGCTCTTGTTGGTTAAAAACAAAAAACAAAACCAAACAGAAAACTCTCTTTGTCACTTTAATGGTGTTTTAGGTGTAGAAAAAGTAAGCGCATATCTATATGGAATTGCATACTATTTTAAATTGCACACGAACTGTATGGATACCCTGGTGTATGTATATTAATCAGTCATTCTTTACTCAGAATGGGACTATACACTTCACAAAAGTACTATGCAAAATAGATACAGTTTGTTTTGCCTCATATGTATAAATGTTAAAAAGAAGCAAACTTTAAAAATTGCTCTAATAGGTAAGACAGTGCTGCCAGAAGGGTTTTCATTGTTGGATAAATGATAATATGATTTACTTAGTTATAACCCTTCAGTGATTTTCTACTATTCTTAGGAGTCCTAAATTCATAATGTGGCTTTTCACTTTGGTGTGATATTCTAGTTATTAATACAGTATCTGAAGCCATGATTTATGGGTGTGAGAATAGCCACTTACAATCTGTTTGTGGTAGTGGTACATTACACCACTTTCTCTCAGATGCACCCATGGTAAATTAAGAGTCAGTTCCTAAGAGATTTTTAAACATGTATTCAATCTTTCAGCTTCACACATGCAGCTTCTCTAGGTGTCATCCTTTCACTAAGGTCTACTCAGTGATCACTTCTCAGCTTAAATATCATTTTCTTAGGTAAACCTTTCTTGGATCCCAAGAATAATCAGGCCCTCTTACTGTACTTTCCAATAACCACATGGCTTTGCTTTAGCAGCATTGGAAATACTGGTCATTTGCACTAATTATCTACAATTATTTTTGTATCATCTCTCCTCCCCATAGACCATTACTGCAAAGCCAAGAATGGTTTGCTCTCATAGCCACTACCCCAATTCTAGCGCAGTGTTATTGATTGTTACTTTCAGGAGTCAACTTGACTGGATTAAAGGTACCTAGATAGAAAGTAAAACACTATTTCTGGGTTGCAAGGTTGTTTCTGGAAGAAATTGGCATTTGAATAAGTAGTCTGAGTGAGGAATATCCACCCTCACCAATGCAGGTGGGCAATATCCAATCAGCTGAGGGCCTGCATAGAACAGGGAGGCAGAGGAAAGGCAAATTCGTTCTCTCTCTCTCTCTGTTAAGATATTGATCTTCTACTGTTCTTGGACACCAGAACTCCAGTTCTCTGGTGTTCTCACTCTGGAACTTACCCCAGTGACCCCCAGGTTCTCACACTTTTGGTGTGGGACTGAGATTTACACCATCAGGTTCCCTGGTTCTTTATCTTGAACATAAAATCTCATTGAAATTTTTAGCCTCCAGAATCATGTGAGCTAATTGCCCTGAAAACTCCTTTCTTGTCTATCTATACACCCATCCATCCATCCATCAGTACATCCATACATCCATCAATCCGTCCGTCCTATTGGTTCTGTTTCTCAGGAGAACTTTAAGACAGTGTTTGTATTAGTTTCCTGTGGGTGGGGATAAAATAACCATAAATTGGGTTGTTTAACACAAAGGTTTTAAGGTTTAGAAGCCAGAAGCCTGAAATCCAGCATCACGTTCTCTGGGGCTACTTAGGAAGACTGTGCTTTGCTTCTTCCAGCATTCTTGGGTTTGAGGATGCATGATACAATCTCTGCTTTCAAGATCACATCCCCTTCTCCTTTCCTGTTTGTCTAATCCTCTCTACCCCAAGTTCACTTTCATAAAAACATTTGTCATTGAATTTAGAGCAAATCTGGATAATCCAGGATGATCTCCTCATGCCGGATCCAGAATTTAATTATATCTGTGAAGTTCCTTTTCCAACTAATGTAGCAGTCACAGGCACTGTGGACTAGGATGGTGATTTCTCCTTCTGGGGAAAAACAACATTCAAATCCACATAATGCTTACACTCAGATGTATAGTGGTGGCTGATGTATTTTCAAGAGAAATTCAAAGTTTCTTCTAGGTTTCAGTAAATTTTAATCACATTTTTAATTGTAGAAATATTTGAGATAAGTTAGTTTATCATCTTCAGTTCTTTGCCACACGGATCTCATCCTAGGACAACTCACCACAGGGCTTCAGGTTTTCTTCAGGGCAAGAAGAGAGGAAGAAAGTTCCCAGGGCAGCAGGTGCAGGAAGACAATTTAGGAGGCTTCTGCAGTAATCAGTGGTGCAGGCCAGAGATGACGTCAGCATCTTCCGGGGGAGCGCGGTAGATGGCATGGCATGCTTTGGAACCTAGAAAATAATTTGAAGAGTGTGTCAATAAATTTTCTTGATTTCTATAATATGGGTGTAAAAGAAAAGAACATTATGACGATATTAATGCCGTCTATTTCTCTCAAAACAACTCAGCTTTTTGTAGGCACAAACAATTTCTTTTTCTTCGCTATCATATTCCCAGCACCTATAAAATGCTCAATAATTTTTAAATAAATGAGTGAATTGATGCATGTTGTGATTAATCAAACAAAATAATTAAATAGATGTGGAGGCAAAAAATTATCAGGTAAATTATAGTATTTGCGCAGAAACAGGTGACATGGATATATATAGCATGTGTGTGAACGCTAAAGTTAGAAGCAATGATAACATTAAATTTCTTGAGGTGAAAAGTTCTTCAGAACCATTCTGACTCAATATGCCTTATTAAATAATTAAAACTCATAAATAAGGTTTTGTAAGTCTAATCAGGATTGTACATCTAATTCAGTATTTTAAAGTTCAGTTAGTAAATTTACAAATCTGTGAAGCAATACTTTACAGAAGGTTTATTTTTTTCATATATAGTTTCATAAATAACAAAATTAATTTGAGTAATTGCAATTTCTTATGTAATGAAATGTTGGCTTTTTGTTATAAGTACTGTAATATTTTATTTCAACTTGGGTAGGCCAAGGTGTCTGGTTACTTAATCAAATATCAATGGTTAATACCTAAAGCAAGTTAATTTAATTAAAGGAAATAGCCCTTCAATAATGTGAGTTAGATCATTCAATCAGTTGTAAGTCTTATAAGTAAAAATTGAGGTTTCCATGAGAAGAAGAAATTTGTCTTCAACACTGTAGCATTAATTTCTGCCTGAGTTTCCAGTCTGTCGGTCTTCCCTACAGATTCTGGACTTGCCAGCCCCCACAAGCACAGGAGCCAATTACTTAAAATACATATATATGCATGTGGATTTAGCCATGGCTATAGATAGATTATATATTTAAAGTCTATCTGTGTAACTGTGTATCTCTATGTATCCATATATACCTGCTCTATAGGTACTTGAAAACAATCTTTTTTAGGTTTTGGTGTCCATCAGTAATGATTATGAAAAACACCATTTGGGGATATTTTCCAGCAGCTGACAATGTCACAGTAATCACAGAGCAGTTAACTTCAAACTTCTGATGGAAGTGAGAAATCTGAAGTAAACCGTTAGCAAATTCTTGATGAGTTGGTGCCAACCTCACGCTCTAGAATCAGACAGCCTGCGTCCAGATTCTGGTCCTGCCAATTTTAAGGGCTCTTGGACAAGCTACTGACTTTTCAGAATCCCAGTTTCCCATCTGCACAATGATATTATTAATGATTCCTACCGCATGGAGTGTTGCAAAGCTTTAATAAGGTCCGGGATATAACATGTTAGCACAATGTCTTTAATATAAAGAACACATGATAAATTTAGTGGTAATTATTATTTCTCAGGTTTAGAAGGAGAATAAGGCCAATTGTGGGCACAAATAGAATAGATAAGGATCTGATTAAAAATGGATTTAGAGACCATCCTCTTAAGTAAAGTATCACAGGAATGAAAAAGCAAGCATCCAATGTGCTCAATATTAATATGAAGCTAGCAGATGTACAACTACATGACCACATGAGAGAAAAACACAATTAAATTCAAGAGAGGCCGGGTGGCGAGGGGGTTTGTTACACTCTCACCTCATGGGCACAGTGTAGGGATATATATCATGCCTCTTGGGTGAAAGGCTCAGCTACAACCTGGACTTTACCTAATGCACCAGTGTAATCAAATCATACGTATCCTGATAGTGATCTGAAATAATAAGAAGAAAATAACAAAAATAAAGGGGAAAATATATTTATTCAGATATTTGAATAAAACAACTCTGTCTCTAATTGATAAAGTGAAGATACCTTCACAAGGAAGGAACAAAAAAACTATCTTTTTAACTTAAATTGGAAACTGAATAAGCAATAATTAATTTAAGAAATGCTCTGTAAGGAACTCAAAAGGCAGTAAGAGATAACGGGCAGTTGGTCAGATAACGTGTTGCAAATGACTTTGCTTCCAGCTCACTTGTATTGCAGGTAGAGGGGAATAGCAACCTTGCTACTAAAATACCTACAGATGGAGTTCTATCTAGCAGGGGTCATTCACTCTTTCAGCATAATTTTCTTTTTCCTTTCTGCAGCTATTGGGAACATGGATTGGCAGTCAAATGTCCCAGGATATACATAGGGACTATCTGGTCTTTTCTATAGAGGGGAATAAAAACACATTTGCTTCAGATACTGAGAGAGAGGAAGTTGCAGATAAATCAATTCCCCACAATCAAAACAGTTTCCTGACAATGAAAACCTGGGAGGAAAATGAGGTAGAGCTTTGGCTTTCCCAGCTTACAGCATCTTCAAGGAATTAGGGATTAAGTATTAGAGAATAGCAAATTTCAGAAAATTTTCCATAGTGGAGTTTGAATTAAAACAAATTCCTTATTTTTCTTTTAAATCTCTTTAATTTTTCTGTTGTACATATTTACATCCTGCTATTATTTTCTTAACTATCCCGTCAAACTTGTTTTGTGTATTCTTCTGTGCTATTTTTTGCTAATAGAATGATTAGATGAGTTCGTTGTAGATAAATTTTAGTTGGAGATTTCTCTTTTATTTTTAAAAGTTGCTCTTGCTAACCACCCAAAGCCTTTCGACTGTGACAGGATTCACTAAAGACAAAAAAAAAAAAAAAAAAAAGTAATAACAAATAGAAGCTTGACATCCAGAAAAAAAATGTACATACTTGTGTAGCTGCACAAATCCATTTAAAAACACACCCACATGTTCCTGCCTCTTCACAAAGCATAAAAAAAGATTCATGCAGATGTAGAGGATAACCTTGAATAATTATTTAAAACACCAGAGATAATCTTAACATCCTCAGGTTGCAGCGCCCTTGTCAAACGGCTGCCACTTCCCACTCTACACACACTCTCCCTCACCCCACTTGGTTCCAACGCCCCTTGACAAGATGCCACCACTTCCTCCCTTTGCAGATACCTGCCTTGAAAATCTGTACCTAACAGCTTTTGGTTTAAATTATTCAGAAGAGAAAAACTGGTGAAACCTAGACTCTTTAGGGACTATCTACTGCAATGGCTACCACCTGAATTCCTGCACAGTCCCAAATCTTCACTCTGGAAGACAGAGGGTTTTGTAAGAAAACACCAAAAAGAAGAAGGAAAAGAAAAAAGCATTCTAAGCAGGATATTTTACTGCCCTAATCCTGGATAAAATCCACACTTTTTGAAACTCCTTCAGTAATACAAGTAGGAGAATACTGTTTGTTTATTTGTTTGTTTTTAACCACACCAAAAATACATTTTATGCAAGAATGAAACATCACACTTTTGTCCTTTCCCTTCCTTTCCCTTCTCTTCCCTTCCCTTCAACTTCCTTTCCCTTTCCTTTTCTTCCTTTTCATTCCCTTTCCCTCCCTTTCCTTGCTTTTCTTTCCCTTCCTACAAGTAGTTAGAGATGTTAATAACAAATGGTTTCTCAGGGCAATATACAAATACAGTCATATTTATATATGTATATGTCTTAATGATAAGGATACTTTCTGAGAAATGTGTCATTAAGCAATTTCACCCTTGTGAGAACATCACAGAGCGTACATATATAATCCTGGATGCTATAGCCTACTACACACCCAGGCTGTATGGTATAAGCTCATTTCTTCTAGGCTATAAACTATAGGGCATGTTACTATACTGAAATTGTAACACAATTGAGTATATTGAGATACTCAAATGGGAAGCATTTGAGTATCTAAATATATCCAAACATAGAAAATATGGTATTATGATCTTAAGGTACAACAACCATATATATTTGATCAAAATGTCATTATGCACCCATAATTATATTCTCATTTTGTAAAACATTATGGGGAAACGTCCCAATACCTTAGACCCAGTCTATATTCTTCAGAATTTCTGAGCTTATTTGTCTGATAATGAGTTTGTATAATCCAACCATGATGTGACTAAACTGTATAACAAACAATCCCTAACTTACCATGACTTATGTAAATTAGCACTTGTTCAAGAATAGTCTGTGGGCTGCTGAGTATATGGCAACAGACAGGCGTGTTATACAATAGCTCCACGTGTTTCTTATTCTGGGAGAAGTAGCTACTTGGGCAGGCTTGTCTCATGGTGAACAGCACAAACCCAGTAGGCAAGGAAAACACTGCGGTAGACACTGGGGCTGCTTCTAACATCCCATTTCCAGTGGGTTAAGGACGTCCGTTCCACCCAAATGGTATCATAGTAAAAATGGAGAGTGATGAAAGGATCGTGAAACAAATGCACTTGACTTAAAAAAAAAATGCACTTGACTTGAGAGTTTATCTCTAAGTTGGACCCAGCTATTATTACAATGTTGACAAACTCTTAAATTATATAACAAATACATGATTTTTTTCTAGGATATACATACATACCTAGTGCAACAACTTTCATTCTAGAAGACATAGTTTAATGAAACTTTATTGTGAAAACTGTGATTTTTTTGTGAGTGAACATTAGGGAAATTAGGATTATGGGAATTGAGTTAGATTGATATAACAATGGAATGACTGTATGAAAGGGTGTATGATCAGGGTCAGCTATGCAGGAGAATGGGAGAGGACGTGAGCCTCCAAAGAGAATACACTACTGGGGCTTCATGACAAAGCTTGGCATGAATATCAAAAGACTTAAGGAAAAGGTCTGCAAGGATCTAGCTGGAGTCAGAAAGGACCCCAGGGAAAAGGTCTGCAGGGGCCTGGAAGGGGTCCTGCAAGGGCATGGGAAGCATCTTAGGACAACATGTGTAGTTGACTCATTGAGCAAGAAAGATTAGTTCTTATGGGTGTGATATAAAAGATTCAGCTTTGTTCTTCCTGGCTCCTGAAGATGAGTAAGGCATCAACTAATCTGCTCTGCAGGAAACAAAGGATTAACTGGGTGGCATCTAGCTCCAAAATCCATACTCCCATTTCCATTTTATTTTTTGCAATCCTGTTTGTGACTGATAAGTATCTTAAGAAGTAAAAGTAATAAAAATAGCTAAAGTGTTATTGCTTGGATAATCAGAATTAGGGCAGGAGAAACCACAGAGATGATGTACATTGTCATTGTTACAAACACCCATTAAATAATCAAGAGAAATAATAAAAACCAAGTGCATCTGAGTTCAAGGTCTTTACTATCTCTCGCACGAAGGGCATTGACCTCCCTGGCCCACTCTATAAATTGTACTGTTTCTATTGTCTTTGTTTATTTTCCTCATTCCCTTGTCATGGCACAGCATCAGGGACACTCACGGGTCAAGTAGGGGATGGCTCCCTACAATTTTTAATAAAAACATTGATGTACTTTAATGAAGAACTCTAATTTTTACATGCGATCATCCCACTGAGCCCCCAGCTAACACTTTCAACAACGTTTGTATAAAAATGTAAACAACAGACATCACACGTTAAGAAAAGAAAGCTGCCCAATGTTTCAATGACTTTCTTGATAGGTTGCTAACACTCAACATGTTTTGAGAGTTGTGGGAACAGAATTGTTCACGGACAGTGTCTTTTTGCTCATAACCAGGAAGAAAGTGGCTCTGGAATTCAGCTGTGGAATTCCAGGTGAGCCAATTATCTGTTAAGAAAAGTCCAAAACTATCCTTCTAGGATTAGTTGTTTTATAGGTTCATTGTGACTAGATTTATTACACTAACATTATCATCGTCTTATTTAGAGCAAAAAATTTTAAGGCAGAAAAACAAAAAACAAATCTAACTTTTGGAGAGTGCAGGATAGCCAAGGGCTTCAATTTGAGAAGAGCAGCAAGTTGCGTGAGACCAAATCTGAAAACAGTGGTTAATAAATGGCCAGGAAGAAATGTTTGGGAGAGATCTTATGTGGAGAGTTTTATTATTACTATCTAAAACATAGAATTCGTTAGACTATAACTCTATAATAAAGACATGGCATCTATTTACACTTTTACAGATATCACTACTTCCTAGCACTGAATTAAAGAGATTACCATTTATTTTAGAAAACTGATACTACCCAAGAGATTGGATATGGATGGTTAAAGTACAGTGGTGACAATTCAACTAAAGAAAATCATTTGGAAACTAACTTATTCCTTAAAACAAATTCCAGTAACAAAGAAAATTTACAGATATTTGAAATGAAGGGATTTTAATGAAGAGTAGACCCACAGGTGTGAGGGCAGCACAAAGGGCAGAAAAACCTAAGGTGGGGTGAACAACGGCAGCAAGAGCCACAAGCCTTGGTGACAGGACTGAAGGAGCAAAGGGAGAAAACAGTGCAGCTGGGCCCAGTGACAAGTGGAACCATGTAGGGTTGATCCAATAACCCCCTTCATGTGAGGTTCATATTTAACATTCTACTTCATAAAGAAAATTCTGTAATTCTTTGATTTAATATTAATGGATTTAAATATCTCCATGAAACTGCATATCCTATAACTCCTGAGGTGTCATAAAGGCAAGTGAGACTATTTCAGCTGAAAACTGAGACACACCCACAGCACTGCCCCTTGTTCCTGGGAAAAACTTCAGAAATAATTGAAGCAATCAAACCAAATAAATAAATACATAAACCATATCTGAAAAATAAAAATAAGTGTTCTGTTAAGAAAATCATAATTACACCTAGGATTCTATCATCATTCAGTGAATGATAAAGTAAATATACTTTCAAACAAAGTTAAAGGAATTAGACATATTTTTCTGAAAGAATTATCATTGAATATATCCACTAAAGCAAGTAATCAGGAAATATAGTAAAATTGTATAGCAAAAGTAGAAGTTAGTGTTCATTATTAAATCCAAATAAATGTTAGTTATATATTTATCAAAGAAAATTGTAATGGTATGCAAGGAAGCCCTATATAATGCCGGCTTACAAAGTGGAAAGGAAGGGTATCAGAAGGAAAGGGAAAATGTACATTGTCACCATCACTTTAAATGTCTACCCCAAATGTCATCTCTCTGCAATCTGTGTCCTTAATCTACCTATAAAACAGCACATTTTGCACCCATCATCCTGCATTTTAAAATTATTAGATATTTTTGAAAAATATAAATGCCTCACATTTAATATTTATTGATTTAGAAATCTATTTTTGTTGTAACCCAAAAGTATATAGCTTTGTGATGTCAGAGATTTGTTTTCTTTACGTCTGTGTAGCAGGCACTGAGCAGACTGTTAAATACATGGTAGGTACTAGTAAATATTTTAAAATAAGTGAACAAATAATCAAGTAAGTAACTTTTCATCTATACAATAAATACTATGTGGCCATTAAAAATGATATAGTTCTACAACTTTATTAATATTGACTAATGCAAAATGATATTAAATGGAAAATTAGGATTATTAGGTTAAAATGAATAATCTCACTTATGCATTTCACTTTGTGTCAGCCTAAGCATACCCTTGTAACAAAGCCATATCAGGAAAAAAGAGTTTTAAATCAATTTTGCATATGAATAGAGAAACAAAGAGATATTAAAATCATAAATTCATTAAATAAAAATTCAAACCTGACCATATTCAGTTTATCTAGAAATGCAGAATGGTTCAACATTTAGAAAACATTTTACATACAATGACGTCTGCTCTATTAATGGGGGAAAGAAGAAAGATATAACAGGACTTATCTCGATAGAAGGCAAAACAAATATTTAAAAATTCACATCTAGTATGTTTTAAGAAGTAATATATATTTAATTAAAAATTTCACAGTAAATTAAAAAGAGAACAAACTTCCTTATATATAGAAAGAGCCCCAGGGCGGCGCCTGTGGCTCAGTCAGTAGGGCGCCGGACCCATACTGACAGGTGGCGGGTTCAAAACCGACCCCGACTGAACTGCAACCAAAAAATAGCTGGGCGTTGTGGCGGGTGCCTGTAGTCCCAGCTATTCAGGAGGCTGAGGCAAGAGAATCGCTTAAGCCCAGGAGTTGGAGGTTGCTGTGAGCTGTGTGATGCCATGGCACTCTACCGAGGGCCAGAAAGTGAGACTCTGTCTCTACAAAAAAAAAAAAAAAAGAAAGAGCCCCTAAAAATGTTGAAGCAAGAATTATACATAATGGCTAAATATTAGAAATATTTTTATTAAAGAACAGCCTACAATGCCAGCCCCTAACCCAATATTAATTTTGTCCTGGCAGCTCCCGCCAATGTAATGGTGTATAAAAAATAAGTGAAATAAATGTTTGAGAGTGAGAAATGGCGTTCATTCTCTAGATAGTATGATTGTACACCTATGAAAGCCAGATTAATCTGCTGAGAAGCACAAAAAAAAATAATAAAGTGTTTTTATAATGCTGGATAACATTTACTGAGTAATTTAAATTTGATAAATAATATTAGAGATTCTTTACATCTAGTACCTTATTTATTTTTCTGACAGTTTTTTAAACCAAAATCTGTCTTTATTCACTAGCTTAAAAATCAGAAAAATTGAGACAATCTTTATGATCACATAAGTAATAAAGTAGCAAAACTGGGGTGGGGTTCAGTGTGACTTTGAAACTTGTGATTTCAATCATGGTGTTTTATCGTCTCTTCTAGTTTAGTAATGATCAATTAGAAAATATGTTAATAAAAGGATCATTACAACTTATTACTAAAAGCTAATAAATGCTTAGAAATAGACCTAAGAAAAATCAATAAGACATTTTAGAATAAAATCCTGAAAGTTTACAGTGAAGAATAAGGAAAAATGAAAATCAAAACCAAATTAAAACCAGGGCGAGTCAAAGAAGCCAAACTCTCCCAATTAACCCTTAAATTTAACCTAATCTCACTAAAATCCCAGTACAATTTTTATAAAACTCTTGAGCGAATTCTCAATTTCATTTAGCAAAGTTAACATCCCACAATAGCCAAGATAAATTGAAAGAAAAATAAGCAATAGACCTTACTCTTTTATGTATCAAATTATATTGTAAGTAAAAATAAAATCATAAAATAATAATAAATCATAAAATTCAGGAAACAGGTGTCCACCAAGGATTCATATGAATTTTGAAAAATGTTATGTACTGAAATGATGCCTAATTTAGAACAGGTCAATATTATTCACAGTAATAAATCTCAAAGGACCTAATCTTAACAAAACTGACAACAATCTATCACTTCTAAGCCTTTTGGCTATGATCAAGTGTAAAAAATGGTAACAATATGAAATTAGTAAATATTCAGTATACATTTCTAGCCTCCAAAGTGAATACAGAAAAAATATCTTTATAACTGTAAGAAAGGAAGCCATTCTTAAGATAAAAATAAAACCACAGAAAAAACATTCAGTAAAGTTTTTACTATAACCAATTACCATAATTTAATCCAAAATATTATGGGAGCACAAATATTCATGGCTACATGGATTGCTTTTAAAAGTAACACTGAGTCATGGTGATAAGTGTGCTCGTCACCCAGGTAGTGGTCATTGTACCAATTCAGGAGGTTTTTGCCCATTGCTCAAAATTTCCCCTTTTACCCGTCCTTGATTTGTGTTGTTTTACTTCCCTTTAAGTACATGTGTGTCCATTGGTTAGTTCCAAGTTAATAATGAATACACGTGTTTGTTGTTTTTCCACTCTTGAGATACTTTACTTAGGAGAATAGTCGCCAGTTCCATCCAAATTATTGCAAAAGTACTAATCCATCATTTCTATGGCTGACCATGTACCATCTTTTGTTAATCTAGTCATGAACTGATTACTACACGGGTTCAATCCACATCTTCCCTATTGTGAATTATACTGCAATAAACATTCTAGTGCAGGTGTCTTTTTGATAAAATGACTTATTTTGCTTTGGGTCTCTACCCAGTAGTGGGATTGCTGGGGATCAAGCAGTGGGTGTACAGGTAGTTCTTTGACGAAGCTCCACCCTGTTTTCCACAGAGGTTATGCTAATTTGAAGTCCTACCAACAGTGTGTCAGCATTCTTTTCTGTCGGCAGCCATGCCAGCTTTTGGAATTTTTGACAAATGCCATTGTAACAAGGGTAAGGTAATATTTCATTGTAGTTTTAGTTTACAATTCCTTATTATTAGTGACATTGAACACTATTTCTTTTTTTTTTTTTGTAGAGACAGAGTCTCACTTTACCACCTTCAGTAGAGTGCCATGATGTCACAAGACTCACAGCAACCTCTAGCTTTTGGGCTTCAGTGATTCTCCTGCCTCAGCCTCCCGAGCAGCTGGGACTACAGGCGCCTGCCACAATGCTCGGCTATTTTTTTGTTGCAGTTCAGCTGGGGCTGGGTTTGAACCCGCCACCCTCGGTATATGGGGTCGGCGCCCTACTCACTGAGCCACAGGCGCCACCCTGAACACTATTTCATATATTTATGGATCATTTGTTGTCTTCTTTAGAGAAGCTTCTGTTCATGTTTTTTGACCACTTTTTAATGTGGTTGTTTGATATTTTTTTCTTGCTGATTTGCTTGAGTTCTTGTGAATCTGGCTATTAGCCAGATGTGCAGCTTGTGAATGTTTCTCCCGTGCTGTAGGAGGTCAGACAATTAAATTCCCTAACCCATCCTAGAGACATTGCTACACACCTCATTGCTGAGTATCCTTATGATCATCTTTGAAGTATTCCCCTTGGGAAGCTATGCACTGATTGCAGCTCCTGAACCACCCTGCAAAGTAATTTTGAAACTCTGTTTCTGGAATGGTCATCAGAGCTGTCATTGTATGAGGCCTGACAATGAAGAACGTAAACTCAGTCTAGAAAAATTGCTACATACCTCAACATTGAGTATCACTACGGCCAACCTCACAATATTCCCCTTAGAGCAATCAACAGTTAGGTATGAAAAATTTTATAGGCAAGCTTAAAATGTAAACAGTCATTAAGTATTTGCATTGTCATCTTGTTAATGAGAAAAAAAGACCTAGATAATCTGTAAATTTAAAAGTTATGGTGCATTTTACAAGAGTATATGTGAAACTTGGTAAATGTGGAATGTAAGTGTCTTGGCACAGTAACTGAGAGAATGCCAGGAAGGCTATGTGAACCAGTGTGATGAAAGTGTGCCCAACGGTCTGTGAAGCTAGTGAATGAAGCCCCATGATCATATCAAAGTACACAGCTGTGATTTAATAAAAATAAAAATAAAAATAAAAAAATAAAAGAGTAACATGTAACTCTGAAGAGAAACAGTAATACCAACTCTTAAAGTTTGGGTAAATTATAGAAAGGAATAAGTGGACAAGAAGAAAGAGCTAAAAATGAAATAACTTCTGAAATGACTGTTGGGAGAGTTTACAATCCCCGAGAGAAGCAAAGAAAAGGGGCTGCAAGTATTTGCTGGTGGGAACAGTCAAGAGCCTGAGATTTTACACCACTTGCAATGAAACTTCAGCCTGCTACAATTTTGTGGATGCTGGTGGAAGACACAGGTACATGCTTAGAAAGAAGGATTTTATTTCTGTTGCTTGAAGAGGCAGGATGAGCTGCATCTGTACTATAGTGTTCCTTGTCTGAAGTTTCACAGAACACGGTGGAGGAAGCACCTGTGGCGGGGTCTTCATAGACTCATCAAGTAGTGGTCAGAGTGTCGAATTAATCCAGGCACCTGCAACTATTTCAGAGCCCTAGACCGTGGTATTTTCTTTCTGAATTAAGTCTCCATGGCGAGTAGTGAAAGACAAAAGACAACTTTCACGTTTCCATATTTCCTCCACACGTAGTCTCATTCCCCACCTCTGTGAGCTGGTTAATACCAGGGAACACGGGGTGTTCTGAGGAAATGTTGGGAGAAGTGTAGGAAAGTGGGGGAAAGTGCCTGCAGTAGTACATCAATAAGAAATCTCACAACGACGTGCATTCCGGACTGGACTCTGATGAAAAAAGTCCGTAAGCTTGAGAGTGTGAGAATCGCTTCAAATAAAGAGCCTCCGAATTAAGTACTACTTTATTTATTTTTTTTTTGATTGGGCATTTTTTTTTTATTGTTGGGGATTCATTGAGGGTACAATAAGCCAGGTCACACTGATTGCAAAGCTGTGCATTGCTAAGGAATGGGTAGAACGTGGGTAAATATACTGCTATGGTGAAAGGTGGTTTGTCGACTTTTATCCACGATTAAAGGATATGCAAACTCCCTTCCCACCCCTCATCTTCCATAGACAGGTTGTTGCCACCAGGAGACAGAAGAAAAAGATGTGAGAGAGCTCGTCTGTGAGGCCCAGGCACACAGAACTTGTCTAAGACTGAGGCTTGATTAGGAAAACTGGGAACAAACTGTGCTTCCAGCCAGCACAATCCTGCAATAATCTGAAGCTTGGGGAAAGGGGAAGAGTATGGAAAATGAGCACGTCTGTGGTGCAGGCATGTAGGTCTTCCAGAGCAAAGAATGAAACATTACAAATAGGTTAGTAGTATTTCACTGTTGAAGAAATTGGACATTTGTGGAGTGTAATAGCAATAAGAAAACTTAATCCCAGCTCAATTACTGACTGTATCAAACCCTCCCCACCAAAAGCCTGAGAGAAGAGACGTAAATTCTATTTATTACAGTTCCTCATGTTTTAGCATATAATGTTCATTATTCAATCAAACACACACAACGCACACACACACCATTCAAAAAACCCAACAAATTGTCAGGAGACCACACAGTTGATAGAACCAGGCCCAGATACCATTAACTAATTAGAGCTATCAAGTAAAAAAAAAAAAAAAATTAAATATAACAAATATTTTAAAGGAGCTTGTTTGAAAAGAGGGTAGCATGAAAGTAAAGAAAGGGAATTTTGTCAGAGAGATGGATAATTCAAAAAAGGAGTCTTATGAAAAAAGCTACAAAATATATCAAATAAAAATAATTCCTTTGATGGGTTTTTAAACAGGCTGGATATAGCAAACTGAGAAGTGTAGTTCAAGAGAAATTATGTGGTATCTAAACTAAATTATAAAAAGAAATGAATGATTTAATAAAATTAATAGCACAGCATCCTGTGGAACAGTAACTAATGTTTGAAAGCGTGTATAATTTAAACCCCAGTAGACAAGAGAAGGGAGAGGAAAGAAGGTATATTTGAAGAGAAAATGCCAAACACACACCCCTAAATAGTCATAGTTAATTATTGACACAAACAATAAAAGAAAAATATTAAAGACAGCTGGAGGCCGCAGAGAAAAACACCTACAGCAGAACAAATTTAGAATTAGAGTAGGTTTTTGGTAAAAATAAATGAAAAATCAGAGGATGATGGAGTAACAGATTATAAATACTTTTAAAATAACTGAAACCAGTAATTTTATAACCAACAAATATATATTTATAAACTGAAGCCAAATACAAAATTTATAAGATGGAAAAAAGGCTAGAAAGTATATTTTTGGGAGAACTGCTCTATAAAAAATGGTAAAAGGGGGTGTGATATAAAGAGTAAATCTTTATAAACACATAAAGTAAATGCTGTACAATACACAAAGGGACTAGAAATGTAAAAGATGAGGATAAGTAGAAAATACATTTTCTTATTTTAATTTTCTTAAAGAGGTTGCCTAATTGTAAATATTAGAAATACATTTGGGTAAGTATGATATATGGAATATAATATATGACAGCAATAGACACAAATATAATAATTGGGAAATACGTTCCTAGTCCACAAATTAAGTGGCATGATAATATATGAAAGTAGAATATTACAAATTCATTAATTTTATTGAAAACTTTAGTGCAAACCCTTAAAAAAAATAGGTCTAACTTACAAGCTAACAGTGATGGTAAGCAAGGCCATTTATTTTATGGAAACTTAAAAATATGCATATTAATCTCTCCAAAAGGCGAGGAAAGAACATATTGGTTAATTATGAAACAATTACCAATACGACAGATTCAAACCAAACCATAAAAAATAGTCTAAAGACTCCAGTTAAAAGTGATTGTCAAATTGAATAAAAATGCAAGAAATCCAGAGGTCAAATATGAAGTTACAAGGAGGAAAAGGAAAACATTGTGAAATGAATGAAAATATATAATATATTAAAAATGTTCAAATGAGATAAAGTAATGCTTATAGGGTAGTTTATGGCATTAAATTAGAATACTAAAAAATAATAAAATGATCATAATGATAAATATAGCAGAAAGAATGAATAAAATTAAAAACAAAAAAAATCAACTGGGAAAACCAAAAGATTTTTATTTGAAAAGATTAATAGCATTAATTAAACTGTAACAAAATTCATGAGAAAGTGGAGAGAAGATACCAGTTAACAAAATTTGGAATAAAAGTTACAACTGAGGTCACAGGCATTAAAATAATTAGAGGATAATGCAAACAATTTTATGCAAGCCAACTCAATAACAGATAAAATTTTAAATTTAGATGAAAAGCACAAATTACCAGAACTCACCAACATGAAATATGCAACCTTAATACTCTTATTTCTATTAGATGAATTGAATTCATAGTTAGACTTTCAAAAAATAAGTCTTCTGGCATAGTCACTCTGGAAAATTCTAAAATTTAAACAGTAAATAGCCAATCCTATATAATTTCTTTCAAAAAACAGGTAAGGAGAAATTACTTCTAACAGTTTGAAAAGATGTGTAATTGTGTATATTTAAAGTATACAAAATGATATTATGAGATATATACAGAGAGTAAAATGTTCACAATCATGGAACAAATTAACATGGCGATCGTCTCACACAGTAACTCTTGTGCATGTGTATGTGTGGGAAGAACAGCTACAATTTATTCATATGGCAACAATTCTGAATACAATACACCATTATTAAGCGAAGTCATCATTTTGTACATTAGATCTTAGGATTTGTTCATCCTAGATTTCTGCTACTCTCCCTGTCCCCTTTGTCACCACCTGCTAAGAAAATATTAGCATATTGAATCTAGCAATACATAAAATGAAAAATGCATTATAAACAAAAAATGCATTATTACCGGTTTATCCAGTAATGCTAAGCTGTTGTTTTAACATAAAAATAAAACAGTGTAATTCACCGTATTAATAAAATAAAGGAAAAAAATAGGTATTATAAACTAAGGCAAACAAACAATTTGATGGAACTACGCATTTATTCATTGTAATGGCAAAGAAAAAACTAAAGCCAACATAATAGATAGTAAAAGAGTGACTGCTTCCCATATTAGATTGTATCTGTTCTGAAGATGCATATTTAATATATGACTGTGAGTTAAGCCAGTGCATTAAAAAAATCACTTTAATTTTTTAAATAAAAAGTAGAAATTGAAAATGAAGTAATAATTGTCCTTATTCAAAGATGCTACCTAGAAAATCTACACTATCTACATAGAAAATCCCACAAATTCTTCAAAAATTCCTTAGAAATAATAAATGAGTTTGCCTGTATTGAAAGATAACAGGTCAGCACATAAATAGCAATAGCATTTCTATATGATATAAATGGATATTTGGAACTAAAATTTTCTAATAATGCAATTTATATAATACCTTAACAAATGACATACTTAGGCATGTATCTAATAAAACATTAGCAACTTTGTATATGGAAAGCAATAAATAGTTTACTTCTTTAAGACTTCTTATAGACCCTGTTTTCTAATCTAAAGGTATATTCTCATGCCACAGTGTCTTGATTATCATAACTATTTACATGGTTATCACCTGGGATGACCATGTTTATATGGCTGTACAATTTACATTTCCACCAATAGTATGTAAGGGGTTCCTTCTCTCTACATCCTCACTATCATTACTTATTGCCTTTCTTTCAGGTAAAAACCATTTTAACTGGGGTAACATGATATTTCATTGCCATGAATTACTATAACCATTTATGTGGTTATAATAGTCACTCTAAAATTCAATGAAGATTTAAAGAAATGAAAATACATGCAGTGTCTATGAATTGGAAACTCATTATAATTAAGATTCCATTACTCTCAACTGATATTCATATTTAATGCAATTTTCATTGATACACTGTTAAGTGACCATAGTCAATAATAATTTATTATATATTTTAAAGTAGCTACAAAAGGTGACATCCTAACACAAAGAAATGATGAAACTTGAGGTGATGGATACTCTAATTGATTTGGTCATTACACATTGTATGCATGTATCACAATATCACAGGTATCAAAAAAATAAGTGCAATTATTATGTTGATTAAAAATTACAAAATCACTTTTAAATTTTGGAAATGAAGCCCAGGACTAATTTCTGTAGGTACTGACAGAATGATGCTAAAAAAAAATATGTAAAGACAAATTAACTGACTAATAAAAAAGAGTTTAGAGTACCTACCCATCCGTCAATGAAGACTCGGTATATGGTTATGATAATCACGATGCCATGGTTTTGGCATGAGAATATACCTTCAGATTACAAAACAGGGTCTATACAAAAGCTTAAAGAAATATGGCAAATTGCTCTGAGAAAGGAGTGGCAGCAATTTCATGGAATTTTTTTAACAAATGGTATAAAAATAATTGAATATCCATATTTAAAAAAGAAAACTGGTACCTTATACTACACAGAGATTAATTTTACCATAAATTTATATACTTTCAGTAAAATTGACTATAAGAGATAAGAATAATCACCAATAAGTCAAGGCACACTTTAAAATAACTGAAAGAGTAGAATTGGAATGTTCTTAACACAAAGGAATGTGAAATGCTGAGGCGATGGATACTCCAATTCCCCTGATTTGATTAATCCACATTGTACGCCTGTATGAAAGCATCACATGCAATTTATAAAGACATACGACTCTTACATACCATGACAAATAAAAATAGCAAATAAAGCAGAATAGCATGATGTCCTCATTTTCTTCTCTTTACTTTCAAAGAATTATATATCACTTTTATTATTTACTTTTACTTTGTAATTTTTTTTTTTTTTTTTTTCATTTTACAGGTGGGGTCTTGCTGTGTTGCTGAGTCTGGTCTTGAAATACTGGCCTCAAGTGATCATTCTGCCTCAGTCTCCCGAGTTGCTGTGATTATAGGTGTTAGTCATCTAGCTCAGCTGTCTATAGTTATTATGGACATATAATAGTTGTACATATTCATGGGGTACATGTGATATTTTTATACAATATGTGGTGATCAAACTGGAGTGATTCGGATATGCATCACCTCAAACATTCATCATTCCTTTTGTGTGTGTGTGTGTGTGTGTGTGTGTTTTTTGGTCGGGGCTGGGTTTGAACCCGCCACCTCCGGCATATGGGACCGGCGCCCTACTCCTTGAGCCACAGGCGCCGCCCTCTTTTTTTTTTTTTTTAAGAAATATTCCAATTCCACTCATTCCTTCTATCTGCTTGCTTGTACTCATTAACCATCATTCTTTACTTCCCTCCCCACTATGGCTTCCCAGCTTCTTGGTAACTGTCATTCTACTCTGTATCAATAAGAGTTCAATTTTGTTAAGCTTGTACATAGTAAGAAAGTTTCAATATTTGTCTTTCTGTGCTTGGCACAATTCACTTAATATAATGTCCTTCAATTCTATACACATTGTTGCAAACAACAGAATTGGATAGTTAGAATATTACATGTATATACACGTACATTCATTCATTGTTGGACACTTAGATCGAGTCTATATCTGGGCTAGTATGAATAGTGCTGCAATAAACACGGAGTGCTGAAAATCCCGCTCTGATTTTCTTCCCAGAGTAGGATTGCTGGATGATGTGGTAGCTCCATTGTTAGAGTTTGAGGAACCTCTATAGTGTTCTTTATAGTGGCTGTACAATTTACATTTCCACAAGCAGTGTGTATGGGGTTCCTTTTCTCTACATCCTCACTATCATTACTTATTGCCTTTCTTTTGAGTAAAAACCATTTTAACTGAGGTGACATGATATTTCATTGCCATTTTAATTTGCATTTTTCTGATGATTAGTGGTGTTGAAACTTTTTTTCATATACCTGTTAACCATTTGTATTCCATCTCTTGTGAAATGTCTATTAGATCTTTTGCTCATATTTTTAAGAGATTGTTGTTTTAGCTATTGAGTTGTTTTGAGCTCTTCATATATTCTGGTTATTAATCTCTTGTCAGAAGGATAGTTTACAAACAATTTTCTTCAATTCTGTGGGGTCATTTTCTTAATAATAACACATTTCACACTCATAAATGTGTATAAATACATGTAGTGGTTAAATATATTCAATAAGAATATAATTTTAAGCTAACTGTGATGGGGAAGTGGTCAAAGGGACTTTGGGCTTTCGGTAAATATCTAACAGCACTTTTGCTCAGGGCATGAGAGAATCATTCTATGACTCTACAAATATATTAACTCATTTAATTCTCAAAGATCCCATAAAAGGTGCCTACTATTATCATCTCCATATTAAAAGGATGTTAAGACACAGACAGTAACTTTGACTATGTGACTTTTTTGTACATGGCAGACCTGTGATTGAAGTCTGAGCTGTCTTGTTCCAGGTGACACGCCTTCCACCCTTCTTCACTGTGGTGATACTTCTCAGCTGTGCTTCTCTTCTATTCAGAGCTTGTACAAAACTATAATTTCAAATAACCTATGAATTCCTTAAAAAAATTGACTGTCTTTGAGAGGGAAAAAAGGCAAGTTGCAATGTCTCATAATCTCTGCATTCAGTTACAAAATAGGTTACCAAGGATGAGTCATAGTTGAAACATTTGAGTCCTATACCAGCTCCCTCAATTTCTGCTGCTGAGCCATTTTTTGGCAAACAAAATGTAGGCAAGAGAACATCCTGACATTAGTTTTATTTTCTATTCAAGAACCTTGGGGCGGGGGGTGGGGTGTGGTGGTTTAGATCCTTTTTATTAAAAAAAAAAAAAGATTATTATCTCTTCAACAACAGAGTAAATCTTTACTTGGAAGAGAATCCACTGATATTTGAGAATGGTGGGGGTCAGCAGCCAGCACATCAATGCATATCATCACCATAGCTGAATTCTATTAATCATTAAGAAATTTTATGTCCATAAATAAGTAGATACTAAGTGAAAAAACTCTACAGCCCTCTGAAGAACGGTAATCTTGACTTCAATGGATAGGTAAACTGTTTCCATTGCCTATTGGGGTGGGGAAGAGGGGGCCTTTTAGTGATGACTCTTGACGCTTAACGGTGCCCTCCAGCCAAAGACCACTGAAAGCATACCTGTAGTCCATACTGCGTTAAGTTACGCGGTAATGGAGTCCTCACACCATGGGGATGAGGGTGTTGGGACATGCAGGATCTGTCTCTGTATTAGGTGATTTAGAAGTGGGGTTAAAAGGAGAGATGCGTGGCTACAGGTTGGATGTAGTCAGAGAGAAGGGGTTAAGTACTGTATATAGGGATCTACATAATTTTTATCAAGAAAAAAAGATGAAGATGCAGCTAAAGTTATCGTGCTCAAAAGGAGCAGTCAAGCAGAATAGGCAGGGTAGAAAGCTGTGTGACATATTTGAGATTTAGACAATGTTCCAGGTTTTGTTTGTGCTCAAACTTTACTACCCTGTAGACTTGTTTATGTCTTGATTTGCCCTTGTCACAGAATGTCTTTCTCTGATCTTGGTATTCTGTGAAATGGTTCAAGTTCAACAGAGGCAGACCACTGTCTGGGTGCAAGTGCCAGGACAGTGTCAGCAAAATGAAGCCCTGGGAACTGATGGTTCCAGAAAATCTCTCAGCCCTCACAGTCTCCTGTCCTCTTTCCCAAGAAAATAGAAGCAGTTGATTAAAAAAACTTAACTTTCAATAAAAAGAGAACTTCATAATCTGATAAACAATAGATATAATAATGATTTGCAATTGCCTACTCACTATAGTCGTATAAAAATCACTAAAAGGGTGACAAAGTAATGGTTTATGTTTGCATTC
This sequence comes from Nycticebus coucang, assembly GCF_027406575.1. Taxonomy (NCBI): domain Eukaryota; kingdom Metazoa; phylum Chordata; class Mammalia; order Primates; family Lorisidae; genus Nycticebus; species Nycticebus coucang. Next base: position 70,522,061 of record NC_069784.1, on the reverse strand, counting down.
ATTCTAAGTTTTCCTTTTCCCCTCTGCTAATCCCTCCCTAATATTCTTTGCTATTTATGCACATAAACGGTTTCTTACCCTGGGAACATTTTATAATTATTATTTGTGACAATCTCTCAAGATATGTTTCTTCAATAGCTCAAGGTCAATAATATTAATAGTAACAAGTTTCTATCATGGCATTTCTACAGAGATTGGCAGCTTTCTATTGCATTTTTAAAATTCACAACAATTTTTCACTTTTTCTAGATGTAGCCTTTGTATATCTGTACCATGAATATATTCTGGATTATTTGGGTCAAACACAATTGCTCCTCTTGCTTTTTGTTTTCTTAACTCTTTTTACCCGCCCCTCCCCAAATGGTAATGGAAGCTATTCAATGCTATTCCCAGTTAGCACAAAGACTTACCTCCTTGCTTAGGTGCCCAGTATGAAATTATGCCTCAGATGAGTAGAAACATGAACACATTTATTTCTTGTGTCCTGAATTAATAATCTCCCTAGAGTTCAATAGCTCTAAAGTGTTACCATTTTAACATCAGAGAATTGTATTTGAAATCTCCATTCAGATCCCTGTTCCAATCTTTCAGCCAAATGAGGAATTTTATAATAAATTTTGCAACAGTAAATACTAAAATTTATAATCACTTTGTGAGTGTGTGTATAGATGCTTTACTTTGTGTAAGTTGCTTGGTCTTGTTACTTATAAAGTCTTTAAGAAATGTATGGGATTTTCATCATTATAGATAATCATTATAGTATATATCGATAAAAAATCAAATCATATCACTAGGGGAAGAAGCTATCACTTTTATTATTTGAAAATGAAGGCTGATTGGCACATATCAAAATGCAAACAAATTCAACCGAGAACAAGTTGTCACCAGGAAAACAGGTAATTTTGTGATAGCTTTAGCTCTGGGTGTGTGTCTGTGTGTGTGTGTGTGTTAGGGAAAAAGAAGGGATCTGGCTGAACCATTTTATTGTAGCATGAATTCTGCTCCCACGGCAAAATGACATTTATAAAGTAAATCCTCACCCAACTTATATTCTTTTTGTCTTTAATTTTTTATTGTTGTCAGGGGGTAACTGAAAGAACTCACATCTTCCTGGTCTCGTCTGGATGGACTTCGGTCAGAGAGTAAAGGTGTAGACTCACTAAATCCCACGTTTCTCACACCGACTGCAGTCTACCTGGTATGTTATTTTTGACATATTAGGGTAATTTTCTTATAACATTCCACTAAAATTATGATGTTCGTATGACTTCTGATGCCACTTATCTTCTTGCTTTTTCACAACTGTTATATCCCAATGATATTAAGTACAAAATTTTAACAGTATGTGTAAGACCATATAGACTTTTCAAACACTTTCAAGGTCAACATCTCCTGTGGGAACTCTCTGTAACACATTTGGGACGAGGGTCCAGTTCCGGGTTAGGCCACTATTCCAGGTTCCCTACCCCACAAACTGGGTTGCTGCCAGTCGAGTATTAGCCAAATTATCAGACACCTATGCTGTATGAACATACTAACCAGAAAGATATGATTTTAAAAGATTTTCTCAGAAGCAATGATATAAGAGAAATGTATACTGTAAATATACTTTAAAGAAACATGTAACTTTTGGAACCACCTGGAGATTTAAAATATATATATACCTTTAAGGCCGGTGTGGTGGCTCTCGCTTGTAATCAGAGCACTCTGGGAGGCCGAGACGACGATGCGACGATAGCTTGAGTTTAGGAGTTTGAGACCAGCCTGAGCATGGGCAAGACCTTGCCTGTACTAAGAAACAAAAAAATAAAGAATAAATTAGCTGGGCATTTTTCCAGGAGCCTATAGTCGCAGCTACTCAGAAGGCTGAAGCAAGAGGAACTCTTGATTCCAGGAGTTTGAGGTTGCCGTGAGCGAGGCTAAACCACAGCACTCTAGTCTGGGCAACACAGGGAGATTCTCTCTCTCTCAAAAAAAAAAAAAAAAAAATATATATATATATATATATATAACTTTCAGATAAATTCAGGTGTGTTATTTTATTTTCTGTTAGTATGATCATTTAAAATACTTAGCAAGGCAATCGTCTTCCATCTCTGTTTGTTGAACTAACAAGAAGTTCAAAATTAGAAGCAGAAGAAACATTTCGTTTACTGAGGCTAGAGATGGAAAATATGGGCAAATAATCTGACAACATCAATATCAAGGTATATAACTCCATTAACACAGGTAATAATCAGCCTAGTTATGAACTACTACTTCAATATTTATATATCTTACTTATGTACAATATATTCTTTTATGATACTTATGCAAAACAAGCAATTGGGCATAGATCATACATTATTTATTTTATTTTATTTATTAATTTTTTTGGCAGTTTTGGGTTGGGTTTGAACCTGCCACCCCCAGTATATGGGGCTGGCGCCCTACTCCTTGAGCCACAGGCGCCACCCAGATCATACATTATTTGTAGCAAAGTTCTTTACAAGAGATAAATAAAGTCAATACTTCCCTATAAGTAGATATTGCTAATTTTTTAGTAGTTTTTCAATAGTTTGGTTTTATAAATCAGTTTTAATTTTTTCATTATGACATTTTATTTTTATCTTTCTTATTTATATAACTCATGAGTAATATTAGAATATTCTGTTTATTATGCTACAGATAATTTAGTGGCTACACCTGATCAGTATGTCCTGGTTTTCCAAGTGAATGCTTATGGTGTCTAATTGTGAAATAAATTGTCCATCTGTTGCCCGAATCCATCTGATATTTTGACTTCAGAACTTAAAATTGTTGAAAACCTTCATAAAATAACATTATAACTTATGATTTTCTCTTGATGCTTGAAGATTCTCAACCATCCATCCTTAAGCTTACTTCTTGTATGTTTTCTTTTTTTTTATTTTTTTATTAAATCATAACTGTATACAATGATATGATTATGGGGCATCATACACTCACTTCATAAACCATTTGACACATTTTTATCACAGTGGTTAACATAGCCTTTCTGGCGTTATCTCAGTTACTGTGCCAAAACATTTACATTCTACATTTACCAAGTTTCGCAAATACCCCTGTAATATGCACCACAGGTGTGATCCCACCGATTCCCCTCCCTCTACCCACCCCCCCCTTTCCCACTTCCCCCTATTGTTAAGTTGTAGCTGGGTTATAGCTTTCATGTGAGAGTCCCAAATTAGTTTCATAGTAGGGCTGTGTACATTGGGTATTTTTTCTTCCATTCTTGGGATACTTTACTAAGAAGAATATGTTCCAGCTCCATCCATGTAAACATGAAAGAGGTAAAGTCTCCATCTTCTTTAAGGCTGCATAGTATTCCATGGTATACATATACCACAATTTATTAATCCATTTGTGGATCGATGGGCACTTGGGCTTTTTCCATGACTTAGCTATTATGAATTGGGCTGCAATAAACATTCTGGTACAAATATCTTTGTTATGTTGTGATTTTTGGTCTTCTGGGTATATGCCCAGCAGAGGAATTACAGGATTGAATGGCAGATCTATTTTTAGATCTCTGAGTGTTCTCCATATATCTTTCCAAAAGGAATGTATTAATTTGCATTCCCACCAGCAGTGCAGAAGTGTTCCCTTTTCTCCGCATCCACGCCAACATCTCTGGTCTTGAGATTTTGTGATATAGGCTAGTCTGATTGGAGTTAGATGATATCTCAAAGTAGCTTTGATTTGCATTTCTCTGATGATTAAAGATGATGAGCATTTTTTGATATGTCTGAAGGCCGTGCGCCTGTCTTCTTCAGAGAAGTTTCTCTTCAAATCCCTTGCCCAGCCTGCGATGGGATCCCTTGTTTTTTTCTTGCTGATGCGTTTGAGTTCTCTGTGGATTCTGGTTATTAAACCTTTGTCAGAGATATACCCTGCAAATATCTTCTCCCATTCTGAGGGCTGTCTGCTTGCTCTGCTTACTGTGTTCTTAGCTGTGCAGAAGCTTTTTAGTTTGATCAAGTCCCAGTAGTGTATTTTTGAAGCTGCTTCAATTGCCCGGGGGATTCTCCTCATGAAATACTCACCCAGACCAATTTCTTCAAGGGTTTTCCCTGCATTCTCCTCTAGTATTTTTATAGTTTCATGTCTTAAGTTTAAATCTTTAATCCAATGAGAGTCTATCTTAGTTAATGGTGAAAGGTGTGGGTCCAATTTCAGTCTTCTGCAGGTTGCCAGCCAGTTCACCCAGCACCATTTGTTAAATAGGGAATCTTTTCCCCACTGAATGTTTTTAATTGGCTTGTCAAAAATCAAATAGCGGTAAGTAGCTGGATTCATCTCTTGGTTCTCTATTCTGTTCCAGATATCTACTTCTCTGTTTTTGTGCCAATACCATGCTGTTTTGATCACTATCGATTTGTAGTAAAGTCTGAGGTCTGGTAGTGTGATTCCTCCTGTTTTGTTTTTATTTCTGAGTAATGTTTTGGCTATTCGAGGTTTTTTCAGATTCCATATAAAACGAAGTAATGTTTTTTCAAGATCTTTAAAATATGACAGTGGAGCTTTAATAGGGAGTGCGTTGAAATTATATATTGCTTTGGGTAGTATGGACATTTTGATAATGTTGATTCTTCCTAGCCATGAGCATGGTATGTTTTTCCATTTGTTAACATTTTCAGCTATTTCTTTTCTTAGAGTTTCATAGTTCTCTTTATAGAGATCTTTCACGTCTTTTGTTAGGTAAATTCCCAAATATTTCATCTTCTTTGGCACTACTGTGAATGGGATAGAGTCCTTAACTGCTTTTTCAATTTGACTGTTGTTGGTGTATATAAAGGCTACCGATTTATGAATGTTGATTTTGTAACCTGAGACGCTGCTGTATTCCTTGATCACTTCTAGGAGTTTTGTAGTAGAGTCCCTAGTGTTTTCCAGATACACAATCATATCATCTGCGAAGAGCGAGAGTTTGATCTCTTCTGACCCTATATGGATACCCTTGATCGCCTTTTCTTCCCTAATTGCGGTGGCTAAAACTTCCATTACAATGTTGAAAAGCAATGGAGACAATGGGCAGCCTTGTCTGGTTCCTGATCTGAGTGGAAATGATTCCAATTTAACTCCATTCAATATGATATTGGCTGTGGGTTTGCTGTAGATAGCCTCTATCAGTTTAAGAAAAGTCCCTTCTAGACCAATTTTCTTGAGTGTTCTGATCATGAAGGGATGCTGGATATTATCAAAAGCTTGTTCTGCATCAATTGAGAGAATCATATGGTCTTTGTTTTTTAATTTGTTTATGTGCTGAATTACATTTATAGATTTACGTATATTGAACCAGCCTTGAGACCCTGGGATAAAACCAACTTGGTCATGATGTATAATTTGTTTGATGTGTTGCTGGATTCTGTTTGTTAGGATCTTGTTGAATATTTTTGCATCTATATTCATTAGTGATATTGGTCTATAATTTTCTTTTCTTGTTGGGTCTTTTCCTGGTTTGGGGATCAGGGTGATGTTTGCTTCATAGAACGTGTTGGGTAGTCTTCCTTCTTTTTCTAATTTTGGAACAGGTTGAGTAATATAGGTACTAATTCCTCTTTAAAGGTTTGGTAGAATTCTGACGTGAAACCATCTAGTCCCGGGCTTTTCTTTTTAGGGAGGTTTTGTATAGTTGATGCTATTTCTGAACTTGATATGGGTCTGTTCAACATTTCCACTTTATTCTGGTTAAGTCTTGGAAGGTGGCGTGCTTCCAAGTATCGGTCTATTTCCTTCAGATTTTCATATTTCTGAGCATAAAGTTTCTTGTAATATTCATTAAGGATTTTTTGGATTTCTGATGAGTCTGTGGTTATTTCGTCTTTGTTGTTTCTGATTGATGATATTAGAGATTTTACTCTTTTTTTTCTGATTAGGTTGGCCAGAGGTTTATCTATTTTATTGACCTTTTCAAAAAACCAGCTTTTTGATTTATTGATCTGTTGTATTATTCTTTTGTTTTCAATTTCATTTATGGGGTTGGAATGTTCTTCCTTTTCCAGTTGCGTGAGATGTCCCATTAAGTTGTTAACTTCCTCTCTTTCCGTTCTCTTGAGGAAGGCTTGCAGTGCTATAAATTTCCCTCTTAGAACTGCCTTTGCAGTGTCCCAGAGGTTCTGATAGTTTGTGTCTTCATTGTCGTTTTGTTCCAAAAAATTGGTGATTTCTTTCTTAATCTCATCTCTGACCCAGCTATCATTCAGCATAAGGTTATTTAACTTCCATGTTTTTGTATGGGTATGCAGATTCCTGTTGTTACTCAATTCAAGTTTTATTCCATGATGGTCCGAGAAGATGCATGGAATAATTTCTACTCCTTTAAATTTACTGAGGTTAGACTTGTGACCTAAAATGTGATCAATTTTGGAGTAAGTTCTGTGGGCTGATGAGAAGTATGTGTATTCAGTTTTGTTGGGATGAAATGTTCTGTAGATGTCTGCTAAATCTAAATATTGGATGGTTAGGTTTAAATCTAAGATTTCTTTGCTCAGCTTCTTTCTGGAGGATCGATCCAACACTGCCAAGGGAGTGTTGAAATCTCCAACGATTATGGAGCTGGAGGAAATCAAGTTACTCATGTCTGTTAGAGTTTCTCTTATAAATTGAGGTGCATTCTGGTTGGGTGCATAGATATTAATAATTGAGATCTCGTCATATTGAGTATTACCCTTAACAAATATGAAGTGACCATTCTTGTCCTTCCTTACTTTTGATGGTTTAAAGCCTACTGTATCTGCAAATAAAATTGCAACACCTGCTTTTTTCTGATTACCATTTGCCTGAAATATGGATGACCATCCTTTCACCCTGAGTCTGTATTTGTCTTTTAAGTTGAGATGTGACTCTTGTATGCAACAAATATCTGGCTTGAGTTTTTGTATCCAGTCAGCTAACCTATGCCTCTTTAGAGGACAGTTTAAGCCATTCACATTGATGGAAAGTATTGATAAGTCTGGTGGAAATTTGGGTATCGAGTTTTTCAAAGGTCCAGTGGACATTTTTAATCCTTTCGCCAGTGTGGAAGTTGGAGTTTGATCCGAAGTTTCTGAGTGAGTTTACTTTTGTGGTATAGGATTGGGTTGGTCATTGTGGAGGATAGGTCTGAGAACATCCTGAAGAGCTGGTTTACTTATGGCAAGTTTTTTCAACATATGAATGCCATTGAAGTATTTAATTTCTCCATCATAGATGAAACTCAGTTTAGCTGGATACAAGATCCTGGGTTGAAAGTTTTTTTGCTTTAGGAGATTAAAAGTTGATGACCAGCCTCTTCTTGCTTGAAAAGTTTCTGCAGAGAGATCTGCAGTTATTCTAATATTCTTACCTTTGTACGTTATAGTTTTCTTTCGCCGGGCTGCTTTGAGAATCTTCTCTTTCATGTTAACTTTAGTGAAGCTAATTATGATATGTCTGGGAGATGGCTTATTGGGGTTGAATCGTGCTGGGGTTCTGAAGCTGTCTGCTATCTGAATTTCAGATTCTCTAGGCATGTCTGGAAAATTTTCTTTCATAATTTCATGTAGAAGGGCCTCTGTGCCCTTGGCAGCCACTTCATCGTTCTCCGAAATTCCTATAACCCTTATGTTGTTTTTTTTCGAATTATCTGAGAGTTCTCTGAGTGAGTGATCCATTTTTGCTCTCCATTTCTCTTCCTCTTTGAGAGATTGGGAGCGTTCGAAGACTTTATCTTCAATGTCAGAAATCCTTTCTTCTACTTGCTCCATTCTGTTACTGAGGGATTCTACTGTACTTTTCATATCTTTGAGGGCTGTAAGTTCTTGTTTCAGTGTGTCTAAGTCTTTGGTGGTTTTGTCTTTAAATTCGTTAAATTCTTGAGACAATTTTTAAATTTCTCCTCGAATTCCTAATTCCATTTTATTAATCTTGTCTGCAAACCAAATTCTGAATTCGACTTCTGACATCTCAGCCAGTTGTTTATGAATGGGATCTTCAATCACATCTGCCGTATCTTTTCTTGGGGGGGTTGATCTATTCTGGTTATTCATGTTACCAGAGTTTTTCCGCTGATTCCGCCCCATGGTTTACTCCCTTTGGTTTTTCCCCTGGGGTTTTATCGAGGGCCTGTACAGTGTTGTGGCCTGAGAAACTGGGGCCCTGTCTGTTGTGGTGGAGCAAAGTGGTTCTGTCTTGTTTTCAGCTGGTTTCTGTTCGATCCTATTGCAACTTCTACTCTGGCTTGAAGTCTCAGCTGTGTGGAAAAATCAGCAATTAAGTCACCCCGCCTGCCCACCTCTGGCCCCAGTTGGAAAAGGAGAATCAAACCTTCCTACAATCGCACACCCAGGGCACCGCCTGAAAAGTCCTCAGTCTATTAGCCCAGTACAAAAGGTCCGAATCAACTGTCTCAATCGGCACTTGTCTCGGGTGGAAGGTTTCAAGAGGTCTCTGGGAACTGGATCACAGGGGCCTGGTGACTCCTCTGACACAGCTCACCCCAGTGCAGCGTGGAGTCAGGAGGAGCCACCCAGCAAACACAGCAGTCTGGGAAGGTTTACGTCTCCTTCCCCACTTTGCCCCTCCGTCGGACCCAGTCACTGGTATCTCTGCAGATGGCTAACCCAGTTGCCTGCAGTGAACAGACACTCCAGGGGTTTGCACCTGCCTGAATTGCAAGGAAGTCTGCCAGGCCCCCGCAGACTGCCGCTATCTAGCAGGAGGAGATGGGGCCTGACATCTTTGAGTGTTTGATGCAGGTGATGGGAAGGAGGTGTTCACTCAGGCTTAGCCCCGTCCCTGATGGATGCTGCTAACAGAACAGAACAGAACAGACAACTTTGTGAAGTTCTGTCTCTGTTCCTGTCGTCGCCTACGGAAGACGGGCTGTTTTGAGTTCAAACGTCTTTGCTGTTGGAGAATTGCGTCTGAACACCTCTCTGGGTCGGCCCCGCCCTGGAAGCTTCCCGGGTTTGTGAGCCGTGTCGCCAGTGGCCTCCTCTGGTTGCCCAGGGAGACAGGGGGTATGGCCTCAGAATATCCAGAAGTGAGCGTTCTGCCATTAAAGAAAAAACGGCTGTTGATCTACCTCCAGGGAACTGCTGCTCTGGTGTGGGCACTCAGGCGACCCTTTTCTCCTCTGTCCCGCGCCCCAGAGTCAGCACTGAGCAGCTGCAGTTTGTGCTGGGTCCACACCCCTTAAGAGATCCCCCAAGAATCAGAACTCTTGGGGGATGGGCCCCCAGACCCCGATTGCGAGTGGGGGGGGGAAGCTAGAGTTTCATTCAGTTTCACGCAATACTACGGTCCGGGGAGGGCTCCTGCACTGCACCGCAGGGAAGTGCCGCCAAGGCTTGATTTCCCTCAGCAGAGTGCCCTCTCCACGCTCACGTGTCCCAGAGTCAGCGCTGACCTGACGCAGCTCAGGCACTGTGCACTCCCCTCGAGAAATCACCCAAGGAGCCGAACTCCTAGGGGGATAGGCCCTCAGACCCCAAGTGAGAGTAGGGGTTCTCAGCTCTCAGCGGGGAGGCCAGAGTCTGATTCAGTCTTGGGCCATGTATGCCCGGGGAGGGTTGGTGCACTGCACCTCAGGGAAGTGCCGCGAGGCATGACTCCCCCTCAGCCCGGTGCCCTCTCCTCACTTGCGCGCCTCAGAGTCAATGCTGACCAGTCGCAACTCGGGGACTATCCACTCCCCTTGAGAAATCACCCAAGGATCCGAAGTCCTGGAGGACAGGCCTCCAGACCTCAGTGGGCGGGAGGGGAGTGCCGGGGATTCAGTGTTGCCGGCAAAGGATTCCCAAAGTTTTATTCAGCCCTATGTCCGGCAGGAGAACGCCACGGCACCCCAGTAGGGGAGGTAGGTCCAGTTTTTAGAAGGTCTGTCTCGTGGAGTGTAGTGGGAGGGCCTTTAATTTCTGTCTGCTTGTTCAATTGTGGGGCTCTTGAGCCGGTCTCATGGGGGAGGGGGACTCCCGTCCGCCTGGTGGTGGATTTTGTACCTTTTGTTTGCGTCCTTGTGATCACAACTTGCCTCAGCGGTGTTTATGTGCGTTCTTCAGCCTTCTCTCTTGGTGAGGCTCAAGTCCACCAGGATACTTACTAAATTCCTGTCCCTTAACTCTCCTTCTGGACGGGAGCCTTTGTTGAAAGCTGGCTTCAGTCCGCCATCTTGTCTCTCTAGTCATATGTTTTCATCTAAAATACTTTTCTATGATATTATAATATTCAAGTCAGTTTAAAATCATGTTAATGTTATCTCCCGAAGCATAATCTCATTTATAATACTTTTACTTCTTTTCACTATGTGACATGCTACAGAATTATTTGCCCCTTGATACATTCACACATTTCTGAATAACTTTTATAATAGCAATTGTTCCTTTTTTACAATTTTTTTTCTGATTTATTCTATCGTCATGGACTTATGCTTCTATGTCGAACTGCTAACCCAAGGATTAAGTCATTAAAAGATGAATCTGTCATTTCTAGAAGTGAAAAAAAGAAGACATTTGAATTTTTAAAAAGGGAGGAGGTCAAATATAGGCCAAGGGAAGGTCCCGGAGAAAAATATTCTTCAGCTTCCCTTAAGATATTCATCTGATAATAAATTGAATAATTTCTCATTAAATCTAAGCCATTTTTATACTATTTTTATATATGCAAATGATAGTAGTTTGCTACTAGCTTTGCACTCAGGAGTTTGCCTCCCATATTAAAATGCCATCTTTGATTACCAATGAAATCGTTTCTGACATTATTTATATATTTACAACACAAAAGCCCCATCGTGTACTAGGTGTTTTGCATCTTTGTGCATCTCATTGTCTAATCTCCTCTCCCCACTACAATCTTACTTTCCATTTTGTCCCCATGTCTTCGACCTTAGCTTTTTCTGGTTCCCCACAGTGAAATTGTTCTCATCACCTGTAATTTAGCGCAGTATCTGCTCACCAGGATCATAATTTTGCCACACTTTTAAGAAGTCTCAGCACATTATATATTTTGGTATTGAGATGCCTTCCTTGTAAAGTAGATACATTAGGCTATGCTAGATAGTGTATTTTATCTAAAATTATCCTCATCACAGTTTTATCAGCAGAGGCAATTTATTCATGAATCAAATAAAGCTTAAACTTTAGGAGCTCAAATTAACACGATACCTTCCCAAAGCTTTTTGTATTTCACTAAGACATAATTTCATATTAGTAATACGTGTGTTTCTTTAGCAGCAACGCAAAACTTCCAAAATTGTGGGTACCACAAATCCTAGATTCATCCTTGCCAAGAAAGTGTTCTTAATGGTTATGTCTCCATATTGTTTCAAAAATGCGTTCCCTACCTTCTAATGTGATTAAAATATACATCCACACCTTTGAACACAGCCTTGAAATTTCTAGCCTTACACTTGGAGATTTGTTTTGGGCCCAACTACGAGAGGTTTTTAATTAGTGTTTGCTAGCTATAGTCCTTGATTATTGTTCAATTCCTCCCCCACCCCCCAGAAAAAAATACGGGCACAGAAATGATGTATGAATTAAGTATTAATAACATCAAATAAAGAAAAATAATCTGCCATTGCTATAACACAGATAGATAAGAATAAAGAACTTAGTATTAGATATGATCAATTAGGACCAAAATACTACAGAACACTGTTTTATTAATTTTCACGTTATGTCTCAAGAAATCAAAGAACAGTTGTAAATCAAATTCTGCAATTTATTTTAGATTACCCCATTAGTGTTTGAAAGATGAAGAATATTTTTAAGTTTTCATTTCAATTTGAAAGGCAGCAACTATGTTTGCACTATTAATTGAGGTCAGTGTCTACTATAATCATTCATTTGAGAAAATCAAAGCTTTCATTAATTTTTTCATGTATAAATATGTAAAAATGAAATGATTAAAATAAAGACTAATAAAGCAGCATAAAGAAAAGACCAGAGCTCAATCTCAAAGAAACGCAGTAAAATCAGGTCTGATTGTAGGTTGTCAATGTGAACTGCTGGGTCTCATTAAGATTTCCCTGAAGGGATGGAGCTTGCTATTTGCAGGTTTTCTCTCTCTAGGGGAGCCTGAAAGACAAGTGACAGAAAATCAGATCAACCTATCACAGTGTCAGAGGTCCTTGATCCTGCTACACTCATGCTGGGCACATAGTAGGACTCAATTAGTTTTTTAATGATGGATTGGATCACATATATTAAGTTCAGCATTCAAAGAGCAAGGCTAGAATTAAGAATGAATAGAGATTTTCATTACAAAGATCTTCTAAAGCTATTCACCTTTTTTCCATCCAATTCTTATCTACATTTCAGCATGTATATTTCAAATGAATCCCCTTATTCTGTGATTCTGAGGGACACTCCTCTCTGCAAATGTTGATCACCTCTATCAGAATATGTTCAATTCTTTAAATAATATTCCAGCACTGGCATATGTTTTCCTCTTATTTCAAATCATTTTCAAGATGTATTTAAGAAATTCAGTTTCCTTCTGCTGTGCGTGTGTATGTGTAAGCGAACGTGTGTGTGTTTATAAGAGAACGTGAAGAGTGAGAGATTGAGGATGAGAAATTCTTGACTGCTTTTATAAAATTTAAATTATCATGTATTTCAATTTATATGCATATGAATTCTATAGAAGTTAAAAATAAGTGGCAGGCACTTTGCTGAATCTAACAAGGTTAATACTAATATTTCCATATATAGATGAAGAAAATGAGGTTCAGAGGGGTTAAAAATGTGAATACTTAAAATTCTATAAATCTTGTTTGTTACTGTTATTGTTTTGTTAGTATCTCTGTAAGACTGGGTAAAACAACAACCAAGAGAAAATGGAAATAAATTTAGAACTATTTAATTCCTGTAATTTCTCCTGTCAGAATCATGTGTTTTATTTGCTGATCCTATTTAAAACAAAACAGGGGACTTCTATTTTTTACAATACAGCAGAGTGGATTCTATGAAGTATTGTCTAGAGTAAATAATTACATGCTGAGTGAATAGCTAAGAAAAATCTTTTACATTGCTGTACATATAATAGAATTAAATTGGAAAGCCCAGCAAGTAAGCATATGGAGGGTGGGCTTTCACCTGGGAGGGTGCACTGAACCCACCAGTATCAGGCAGGAGGAGCAGGTGGTACAGTTGACCCCCCCTCCAAAAAAAAAACAAACAAGTTTTACAAGAAATAGCAAAATTGTGATAATTCTAGGGTCAATATCGTCAATATAATCCCATTAATATCAAATTTTCTGAGAAAGAATGATTAATATAACAATTTATGCAATTGATGACAATGAAAATTGCTACATTAACTTTAGTGAATGTTTGTAATAATCTATTAAAGCGTAAATTCACGTATTCTTATCATTCAATCACCTGTCTGAATGTGAGAACATTCAAACACTTTTTGCATTTGAATATTTTATCAAAATTTTTAATATATATACCAAGAAACACAAAATGCTATACTTCATATAGCAGTAAAAGCCTGAAAATATAAATCTCTATCAATCAAAGAATTAATTTTAATAAATTATTGTATGTACACACAGTGAAATGCTTTCAGCAACAAATAAAAAGAATAATATTTGGTTAACTGTAACAACATCATTAAACCTCAAAAACATTATTTCGAGTGAGTGGTTCAAGTAACAAAGGAACACATCCATTACAATTTAATTCATACTTAAAAAACAGTTTTGGTTCAAACATTTAAACCAGATATTTCATTTTTAGCAAAGGGAAGGTAAACACGCACCTTGGGCTCATGGAAACTTCTGGAGGAAGAGCTAATGGGCTACCTTGGAAGCAGCACAGTGAGCTGCTCAGGCCTGCTAAGGTCATTTTAAGCACTCTATTTATTTTTGTAAAGGGTTTGGGTACTTTAGTTATTTTTCCTTAAATTGTGAATATTTATTTGAACATTTGCATTTGTAGCATATGTCAGAGTGAAATTTTATTTTATTATTTATTTTATTAAGTAATTTTTACATAGATCATAAATACATTTATGCCATTATGGGATTCAATGTGTTGATTATTTGTACAAATTGGAGTGCTTACATCCTACTTAGTAACATAGCCTTCACCTCATTTATCCAATTACAGTGTTAAGACATTTGTGTTCTACACCTGATAGATCCAACTTGTATTTTCAATATGTTCCATAGGTGTGGTCCCCCTACTAACCCCCCTCCCTGTATAGACCCACTCTCCTCCCCTCCCATCTCCCGCCCCTTCCCTCCTTCATCCTAGGCTATAGTTGTGTTTCATTTTTCATATGCAAGTGTGAGTGATTCTAAATTGGTTTCACAGTAGTACTGAGTACATTGGATATTTTTTTTCCATTCCTCAGATTCTTTACTAAGAAGAATATCTTCCAGCTCCACCCATATAAACATAAAAGAGGTAAAGTCTCCATTTTTTTAATGCTGCAGAGTGAAATTTTTTTTCTTTCTTTTTTTTTTTTTTTATTGTTGGGGATTCATTGAGGGTACAATAAGCCAGGTTAAACTGATTGCAATTGTTAGGTAAAGTCCCTCTTGCAATCATGTCTTGCCCCCAAATTTTTAAAAAATCAGTAAAATAAAAGATGTGAAGTAAAAAATATATACAAGAAAAGTAGGGATGAAGAGTGTGCAAAGGTATGGATCGGGGGCTCACAAAATGTTTTACATATTGTTGGTGAGTGTGTTGGTGAAAAATAAAGAAATAAATGAATAAATAGTAAAAATAAAAAGGCAAATAAGACATTAAGACAAAGAATTAAAGGACTGTGCATAAGGAATTTGAATTGGAAAATGTAAAATATGGAAGTGTTTTGATTTAAATACGGTAAAGTTAATGTGTGTCTTTGTATTTGCTCTTCTTGGATATTACATTAAGATGACATTAGGCATAAGTCTGCAAAGACAATGGTAGTTCGGAGCTGGAGAAGAGCAAACACAAAATTTTGCATGCTGAAGCCTACACCTGTCTCTCTGTCTCTTTACTCATAGATTAAACAGATAAATATAGACAAATGATAGATATGTGTGTGTAAGATGTAGACATCTATCTATTGGGAGAACTATAGTAACAGTAAATATAAACCTTTTTTTTTTATTTTTGCACAAGTAGAATTTCTCAGATTAAAATGTAGTCATTCTCTCACATCAATACAATGCTTTCCTTTCCTCTCTCTGCACCCCAAGGAGTCTTTGGAATATAAGTAGAATACGTGAACACTGGAATGAGTATAATTAGAGTTTTGTATACCACAGCCAAGGATCAGAGGAATTTCAAACTGAAAGTGTAAGTCATTCTAAATTAGCAACTCGGATTTATCAAATTTTTAACGTAAGAACTAGGAAACATCACAGAAATTTTCAAAATCACAAAAAGAACTAAGAACAGAAAATATGAGAATCAATCCAGGTAGTCATACAGTCATTTTCTACATAATAGGGGTTATAAAAACAAGAATGTATTTTCTTATGAAGAAAATTCATCAAGAAATTTTATGAATAGGAAAAATTGAATGCTCACACTGAAAGGGCTTACTGGTTGCTTGAAACAAGGAAGTTTATTTTATTCTTTTAAATTTTGGATGAACATGAGGGTACACCCAATAGGATATGTTATTATACCATTTTAGTGCTCTAATAATAAAAAATATACCTGAACCTTCAGAAAGAATACAAAAATATGACATATGAAAATTAGGAATGACAATGGCATTGCAGTAATATTTAAAAAAATTTTTTTTTTTTTTTTTGTAGAGACAGAGTCTCACTTTACCACCTTCAGTAGAGTGCCCTGATGTCACAGGCCTCACAGCAACCTCTAGCTCTTGGGGTTTCCGCGATTCTCCCGCCTCAAAAAAAAAAAAAAAAAAAAAAAATAGCTGGGCGTTGTGGCTGGCACCTGTAATCCCAGCTGCATTAATATTTTTAAGACTGGGCAGCGCCTGTGGCTCAAAGGGCTAGGGCTCTGGTCCCATATGCCAGAGGTGGTGGGTTCAAACCCAGCCCTGGCCAAAAAAAAAACCACACAAAAAAAAAAAAGAAAAAAAAAAGAAATATTTTTAAGACTATCAAAGTGGGGACTGTTGAAAACATCTCTGAAAATTCTGGGAAAAATAATTTTCCACCTAAAATTCCACGTCCAGATAAATTAGCATTCAGGTAGAGAGAGGACTAAAAATGCTTTGTGACACAGAAAATCTCAGGGCTCTACAGTCCTTTTCCTGAAGATGGAGGATAATGTGTCCGTGAAATGTAAGCAAGGGAACTTAACAAAGATGAAAGGAATACTTGGGATATTGATGAACGGAGATTTTAGGAATATAATCAGCTGTGGGGAAAAATAAGTCCTGACAGGAGCCAACGTTCTGGACAGCTCCTGAAGGAGGCATTGCAGAAGATTTACTCCGTGAGAGTTAGAAGACAAGTAATTAATAAATATGAAGAAACTAGGCAAGCAAGACAAAAAGAGGAAATAAACCCACAGTACATGATACGTCTTAG
The DNA here is from genome assembly GCF_027406575.1 of Nycticebus coucang. NCBI lineage: Eukaryota > Metazoa > Chordata > Mammalia > Primates > Lorisidae > Nycticebus > Nycticebus coucang. Next base: position 70,505,566 of record NC_069784.1, on the reverse strand, counting down.
TTTGAATAATGTTCACAGCCTTCATTAATAATTTAAAAATGCTACCTATTAATCTATATTAATAGATCGTGAAAGATGGACGAGATATTGGTGTGTGAGGGGAGGTTGAAAGAAAGATAGATTTTCCTGTTTCATCTTAGAAAACCATAGATCTTTAAAACCTAATAATAGAATTACCACTGTATGCAGCGAATACATAGGGTGGTGTAAAAACAGGAAATAAAAGAAAGAGTTATCACTGATAAGGAAGTGAGTATAAACTATTGTTTTATAAACCAGGATTCCAGATTGAAGAAATATAAGGAAGGTGTTTTTCATTATGAATCTCATACAGTTACTTATTTTTTTAATGTTATGTATAAAATTGAAATTTAAAACTGATTTCTAAGAATAAAATGATAAGGAAATGAAAATAAGATAAACACAACATGCAGTGGAAAGAGGGTGAACATGTCCGTGGCCGTGACTGGGAAATAGTTCTTCCTCTCCCTCTGACACTAATGTGATTGCTTCCGATTTTTTATTTTCTTTCTCTCTGACTCCCTTCAGTACCCTTCTTTCCAAGTATGGACTTTAGGACTTTCTCTTTGTCTTTCCCTCTGTTTCATTAATTATCTTTGTCTCTTTGTTTCCTTCTCTCTTAATATCAAATGCCTTTATTAAAAAAAAAATGTCAAAACTTGGCAAATTTCAGTACCTGTACTTCCCTCAAATACTGTCATGCTTGAGTAGGTTTTTGTCTTTTTCATCTAGAATGGGTCAGCGGTCCTCAATACATTCTTGGTACGTGTAGTAGGAGAAAGGGACATTAAAATTATTCAGGGAACATTTTTAAATTTCACACACCTTTACCTTGTCATTTGGATGAGATTCCCTGGAGTCCTATAATTTGATAAGTACTCCACATGGTTCTAATTCTGTTTTAAGGTTGTCTTAATACCGTCTTGTTGAGGTCTATCCTTTTGTGAAATTATACTTTGTATTCATTTTAGGAAATGTTCTCAGCACCTCGATTCAGAATTTTTTGTTATAATCAAATTAGATTTATCAGTTTAGTTTAGATCAGATTAATCCCATATGCCTTTAAAATAACAACATTTTCAATAGGAATATTTGATAATTTTAACAACATATGTGCCAAAAATCTAACATGACTGGTAAAATTAAAATGAAAAATCAAACCAAGTTGTAAAGAAACTATTTACTTTTAGATTTCAGTAAAAATATAGTCTAGAAGAAACAAAAAGTTCAATCTGATTTTTACCATTTTCCAACATGTCATGAGTTTTTAAAACCTCAATTTCTTCAAATAATGATTATTATGGGAAATATTCTCACTTCCATTTATCATCTGACAAATCTTACACATACCCTTCTCTTCATGGAGTCCTTCTTAATTTCCCAGATATATTTAGTTTCTCCTCAATCTTCACAATCTAGCACTTTTAAAACTTTCTGTATACAGTATAAGAAAAATATAATAATTGTTCAGAAGCCTGACCCTGAATACAATAGCACTCTTTGGGATAGTGACCTCATTTTTTGTTTATTTGTATCTCTGGAGTTTGAAAATCAATATACTGTATTGTCACATTTTATGGAAATACAGTATTGGGGGCAAATTAAATACCTGGGAATGGTAGGATGAGCCCTTGTGTACTCATGATTCAGGTTCAATAATCACCAACACCTATAAAATACATACAACCTCAGAATGTATCTCTAAAATCTAACTACTGCCTTTGGAAGTCACTTGAAAGAATTCCTGTCTGTATAGCCTGAACACCATTTTCACTCCTAATAAATCAAATAAGAATTGCAGTAATTCCTGAATATCATAAAAAATAAGTTACTGCTCAAATGTCTTGAATTCTGTCATAGTTATGTATATATTTTTATTTTTTGGTCTGTCTGAATCAGAATCCAAACAACATCAACATATTACTCTTAGCTGATGTCTAGTACCTCTGAAGTTAGTTTATATCTATACTATCCGTGACTCTTACGTTGCTTGCCATGTGTTTGAGCAAGAAGTGGAGCAATTTGCCTGTTGGTATTTTTTACTTCTAGATTTATTTGATTACATGTTTGTTGTGGCACTTAACATTCAAATCAAATAAAGAAAAATTGTATGTGTCTACCTGTAAATACAAGATTAAATTAAAACCTAATACTATAGTTATCAATAGGTGGAAGGGTAGGGAAAGGGGTCTTATATAGCCTCTTGTATTTTCACTTTGTCATTGGACATATGCAAGTTGTATACAATTTTTAAAAATTACATCAGAATGTAAAAGAAAGAAATCTCTAAAATTCAAAACCAAATAATACAAATGAACTCAATTGTGTAATGAACTTGTCACTTAACTACACAGACAGGAATTCTCTCAAGTGACTTCAAATGGTACTAATTTGATTGTGCTTACACAGTGAGATATATGCTAGGTGAAAAGAAATGTAAAAATATCTTAAACTGATTTTTGCTAATTTTATTTTTAGTAATTATGTTTTAGTATTGTTGAAACATGTGTATTGTGTGTACACATAAAGAAATGGTGTGTTACAAGTCTGATCAGACCATCTTGTGAGAATCAGTTGTTGAATTTTCAATGAGTTTGTGAACCCAGTGTTACATTCAGCCATTATAGAAAATTAAATTATACAAGCTTATAATTAAATACATTGTATTTCAAAATAAAGGTGAGAAACACTTAACTCATCACTTCTTAATTACTGTGCTTTTTTATAACATCTATGACTGACAGGTAACTTATGTCCATCGTAGCCATATGGTGATTGTGACATCATATGATCAGTGCATCTTTTCTAAACTCTACATTGAGTGATGCCCTTATCCTGAAATCAGCCACAATGTGAGTTACTCTATAAAAATGAGCAAATGCTACAATAAAATCTTTTTATTTCCCCCCCAAAGTTAATGTTAAAAATTTACCAGCATACTACATGACTTTATGTATAAGCACATATCTACAAGGATAAATCAAATAAGTAAATAAATGAATGCCATTAAGAAAACAATGTTTTGAGCAGGCCACAGACGGTATCATGGCAACCCGGAATCCTCCTCCCCAATACTATGAAAGTGATGACGACTCTTACGAAGTGTTGGATTTAACTGAGTATGCAAGAAGACACCACTGGTGGAATCGAGTGTTTGGCCACAGTTCCGGACCAATGGTAAAAAAATTAGCTACCCAGATAGTAATGGGTGGCGTGACTGGCTGGTGTGCAGGATTTTTGTTCCAGAAAGTTGGAAAGCTTGCAGCAACTGCAGTAGGTGGTGGCTTTCTTCTCCTTCAGGTCATTTTCCTGTAGAACTTCCTATATTTTGGAGGGGAGAGACAAGATGGCGGACTGAAGCCAGCTTTCCACAGAGGCTCCCATCCAGAAGGAGAATTAAGGGATGAAAATTTAGCAAGAAACCTGGTGCATTTGAGCTGCACCAAGAGAGAAGGTTGAAGAACACACATCAACTCTGCTGAGGTGAGCTGCAACCACAAGGATGCAAACAAAAGGTACAAAATCCATCACCGAGCAGACAGAAGTCCCCCCCCCCAATGAGATCGGCTCGAGAGCCCCACAAACAAACAAACAAATGGGCAGAAATCAAAGGCCCTCCCACTACACTCCACGGGAGAGACCTTCTAAAAACTGGACCTACCTCCCCTACTAGGGTGCCATGGTGTCCTCCTGCCAGGCATAAAACTGTATAAAACTGTAAATATCCTTTACCTGCAACCCTGAACTCCCAGCACCCCCCTCCACTCACACTGAGGTCTGGAGGCCTGTCCCCCAGGAGTTCAGATTCTTGGGTGATTTCTCGAGGGGTATGGAAAGTGCCCGAGCTGCAGCTGGTCAGCGCTGACCCTAGGGCATGGGCGCGAGGAGAGGGCAGTCAGCTGAGGAGGAGCCACGCCAGGGCAGCACTTCCCAGAGGAGTGTTGCAACAGCCCTCCTTGGGCAGCAATATGGCCAGACATAAAACTGAGTGAAACTGTGTATCTTCCCCACTTGCAACGCTGAGCTCCCAGCACTCCCCTCCACTCTTGCTCTGGTGTCTGGGGGCCTGTCCCCCAGGAGTCCGGATTCTTGGGTGATTTCTCATGGGGTGTGAACAGTGCCTGAGCTGCGCTGACTCTGTGGCGTGGGAGTGAGGAAAGGATGGTCGGCCGGAGGGAACAGCTCCAGATCGGCGGTTCCCTGGGACACGGAGCGGCAGCTGTCTTCTGGCAGTGGTGCAGCCAGGCATAAAACTGTGTGGAACTGTGTGTGCTCGCTACCTGCAGCTCTGGGCTCCCAGCACTCTCCTTTGCCCTCACCCTCCTTCGCCCTCACTCTGAGATCTGGAGGCCTGTCCCCCAGGAGTCCGGATTTTTGGGTGATCTCTCGAGGGTGTAGACAGAGCATAAACTGCGGCTGGTCAGTGCTGACTCTGGGGCACGGAGCGAGGAGAGAAGGGTTGCCAGGGTGCAAGCCACACCAGAGCTGCGGTTCCTTTTTTAATAGCAAAATGCCTCACTCCCGGATATTCTGAAGCCACAACCTCTGTCTCCCTGGGCAACCAGAGGAGGCCACCATGAGTAAAGGATTTGCCTGAGGTTACTCACAAACCCGGGAAGCTTCCAGGGTGGGGCCGACTCAGAGAGGTAACCGAATACAAATCTCCAGCAGCAAAGAGGTTGGAACTCAGAACAGCTTATCTTCTGCAGATGATTTTAGCAGGAACAGAGACAGAATCCGGCATAGTTGTTCTGTTCTGTTCTACTCTGTTCTGTCAGTAAGATCAATCAGGGGCAGGGCTGAGCCTGAGTGAACGCCCCCGACCTTCATCAAGCGCCTGAGGATGTCAGGTCTCACCTCCTCCTGCTAGATAGCACAGAGTGCAGAGGCCTGGCAGATTTCCTTGCAATTCAGGCAGTTGCAAACCCCTGGAGTATCTGTTCACTACAGGCAACTGGGTCAGCCATCTGCAGTGATATCAGTGACTGGGTCAAACAAAGGGGCAAGGTGTGGAAGGAGACATCAACCTTCCCAGACTGATCTATTTGCTAGATGGCTCCTCCTGACTCCATGCAGCACCGGAGTAGAGTAAGCTGTATCAGAGTAGTCACCAGACCCCTGTGACCCAGCTCCCAGAGACCTCTTGAACTCTCCCACCCGAGACAGGTGCCGACTGAGACAATCGATTTGGACCTTTTGAACTGAACCAATAGACTGAGGAATTTTCAGGTGGTGCCTTGGGGGTGTGGTTGTACGAAGGTTTGATTTTCCTTTTCAAATTGGTGCCAGAGGGGGGCAGGGTGACTTAATTGCTGGTTATTCTCCACATCTGAGACTTCAACTCAGAGTAAATGTTTCACTAGGGTCGAACAGAAACCAGCTGAAAACAAGACAGAACCACTTAGCTCCACCACACAAGACAGGGCCCTAGTTTCTCAGGCCACAACACTGTATGGGCCCTCGACAAAACCCCAGGGGTAAAACCAAAGGGAGTAAAATAACTATGGGGTGGAATCAGCGGAAAAACTCTGGTAACATGAATAACCAGAATAGATCAACCTCCCCAAAGAAAGATATGGCAGATGTAATTGAAGATCCCATTCATAAACAACTGGCTGAGATGTCAGAAATCAAATTCAGAATTTGGATGGCAGACAAGATTAATAAAGTGGAATTAGGAATTCGAGGAGAAATTCAGAAGTTGTCTCAAGAATTTAAAGAATTTAAAGATTAAACCACCAAAGACTTAGACACACTGAAGCAAGAATTTGCAGCCCTCAAAGATATGAAAAGTACAGTAGAATCTTTCAGCAACAGAATGGAGCAAGCAGAAGAAAGGATTTCTAACATCGAAGATAAAGCCTTTGAACGCTCTCAAATGCTCAAAGAGGAAGAGAAATGGAGAGCAAAAACGGATCATTCTCTCAGAGAGGTCTGGGATAATTTGAAGAAGGTCCATATATGAATAATTGGAATTCCTGAAAACTATGAAGTGACCTCGGTGGGCACAGAGGCCCTTCCGCATGAAATTATGAAAGAGAATTTTCCAGACATGCCTGGAGATTCTGAAATTCAAATAGCAGACAGCTTCAGAACCACAGCATTACTCAACCCCAATAACACATGCCCCAGGCATATCATAATTAACTTCACTACAGTTAATATGAAGGAGAAAATTCTCAAAGCTCCAGGCGAAAGAAGGCCATTACGTACAAAGGGAAGAATATTAGAATGACTTCAGATCTCCCTGCTGAAACTTTTCAAGACAGAAGAGGGTGGTCATCGACTTTTAATCTCCTAAAGCAAACTAACTTTGAACCCAGGATCTTGTATCCAGCTAAACTGAGTTTCATTTATGATGGAGAAATTGAATATTTTAATGACATTCATATGCTGAAGAAATTTGCCATAACCAAACCAGCTCTTCAGGATATTCTCAGACCTATCCTCCATAATGACCAACCCAATCCTATACCCCAAAAGAAACTCATTCAGAAACTTCGGATCAAACTCCAACTTCCACACTGGTGAAAGGATTAAAAATGTCCACTAGACCATTTAAAAACTCGATACCCCAAATTTTACCAGACTTATCAATATTCTCTGTCAATGTGAATGGCCTAAACTGTCCTCTAAAGAGGCATACGTTGGCTGATTGGATACAAAAACTCAGGCCAGATATTTGTTGCATACAAGAGTCACATCTTAACTTAAAAGACAAATACAGACTCAGGGTGAAAGGATGCTCATCCATATTTCAGGCAAACGGTAATCAGGAAAAAGCAGGTGTTGTAATTTTATTTGCAGACACAATAAGCTTTAAACCAACAAAAGTAAGGAAGGAAAAGAATGGTCCCTTCATATTTGTTAAGGGTAATACCCAATATGATGAGACTTCAATTATTAATATCTATGCACCCAACCAGAATGCACCTCAATTTATAAGAGAAACTCTAACTGACATGAGCAACTTGATTTCCTCCAGCTCCATAATAGTCAGAGATACTCCTTTGGCAGTATTGGATCGATCCTCCAATAAGAAGCTGAACAAAGAAATTTTAGATTTAAATCTAACCATCCAATATCTGGATTTAGCAGACATCAACAGAACATTTCATCACAACAAAACTGAATACACATACTTCTCATCAGCCCACGGAACCTACTCCAAAATTGATCACATCATAGGTCACAAGTCTAACCTCAGTAAATTTAAAGGAATAGAAATTATTTCATGCATCTTCTTGGACCACCATGGAATAAAACTTGAGCTGAGTAACAACAGGAATCTGCATACTCATACAAAAACATGGAAGTTAAATAACCTTACGCTGAATGATAGCTGGGTCATAGATGAGATTAAGAAAGAAATTGCCAATTTTTTGGAACAAAAGAACAATGAAGACATGAACTATCAGAACCTCTGGGACACCGCAAAGGCAGTTCTAAGAGGGAAATTTATAGCACTGCAAGCCTTCCTCAAGAGAATGGAAAGAGAGGAAGTTAACAACTTAATGGGACATCTCAAGCAACTAGAAAAGGAAGAACATTCCAACCCCAAACCCAGTAGAAGAAAAGAAGAAAAGAAATAACCAAAATTAGAGCAGAATTAAATGAAATTGAAAACAAAAGAATAATGCAGCAGATCAATAAATCAAAAAGCTGTTTTTTTGAAAAGGTCAACAAAATAGATAAACCTTTGGCCAATCTAATCAGAAAAAAAAGAGTAAAATCTCTGATCTCATCAATCAGAAATGACAAAGACAAAATAACAACAGACTCCTCAGAAATCCAAAAAATCCTTAATGACTATTACAAGAAACCTTATGCTCAGAAATATGAAAATCTGAAGGAAATTGACCGATACTTGGAGGCACGTCACCTTCCAAGACTTAGCCAGAATCAAGCGGAAATGCTGAACAGGCCCTTATTAAGTTCAGAAATAGCATCAATCATACAAAACCTCCCTAAAAAGAAAAGCCTGGGACCAGATGGTTTCACGTCAGAATTCTACCAAACCTTTAAAGAGGAATTAGTACCTATATTACTCAACCTGTTCCAAAAGGTAGAAAAAGAAGGAAGACTACCCAACACGTTCTATGAAGCACATATCACCCTGATCCCCAAACCAGGAAAAGACCCAACAAGAAAAGAAAATTATAGACCAATATCACTAATGAATATAGATGCAAAAATATTCAACAAGATCCTAACAAACAGAATCCAGCAACACATCAAACAAATTATACATCATGACCAAGTTGGTTTTATCCCAGGGTCTCAAGGCTGGTTCAATATACGCAAATCTATAAATGTAATTCAGCACATAAACAAATTAAAAAACAAAGACCATATGATTCTCTCAATTGATGCAGAACAAGCTTTTGATAATATCCAGCATCCCTTCATGATCAGAACACTTAAGAAAATTGGTATAGAAGGGACATTTCTTAAACTGATAGGGACCATCTACAGCAAACCCACAGCCAATATCATATTGAATGGAGTTAAATTGGAATCATTTCCACTCAGATCAGGAAATAGACAAGGCTGCCCATTGTCTCCATTGCTTTTTAACATTGTAATGGAAGTATTAGCCACTGCCATTAGGGAAGAAAAGGCGATCAAGGGTATCCATATAGCGTCAGAAGAGATCAAACTTTTTCTCTTCGCAGATGATATGATTGTATATCTGGAAAACACTAAGGACTCTACTACAAAACTCTTAGAAGTGATCAAGGAATACAGCAGCATCTCAGGTTACAAAATGAACATCCATAAATCGGTAGCCTTTATATATACCTATAATAGTCAAGTTGAAAAAACAGTTAAGGATTCTATGCCATTCACAGTAGTGCCAACGAAGATGAAATATTTGGGAATTTATCTGACAAAGGACGTGAAAGACCTCTACAAAGAGAACTATGAAACTCTAAGAAAAGAAATAGCTGAAAATGTCAACAAATGGAAAAACATACCATGCTCATGGCTGGGAAGAATCAACATCATTAAAATGTCCATACTACCCAAAGCAATATATAATTTCAACGCAATCCCTATTAAAGCTCCACTGTCATACTTTAAAGATCTTGAAAAAACAATACTTCGTTTTATATGGAATCAGAAAAAATCTCGAATAGCCAAGACATTACTCAAAAATAAAAACAAAGCAGGAGGAATTACGCTACCAGACCTCAGACTATACTACAAATTGATAGTGATCAAAACAGCATGGTATTGGCACAAAAACAGAGAAGTAGATGTCTGGAACAGAATAGAGAACCAAGAGATGAATCCAGCTACTTACCATTATTTAATCTTTGACAAACCAATTAAAAACATTCAGTGGGGAAAAGATTCCCTATTTAACAAATGGTGCTGGGTGAACTGGCTGGCAACCTGTAGAAGACTGAAACTGGACCCACACCTTTCACCATTAATTAAGATATATTCTCCCTGGTTTAAATATTTAAACTTAAGACATGAAACTATAAAAATACTAGAGGAGAGTGCAGGGAAAACCCTTGAAGAAATCGGTCTGGGCGAGTATTTTATGCGGAGTACCCCCCAGGCAAATGAAGCAGCTTCAAACATACACTACTGGGACTTGATCAAACTAAAAAGCTTCTGCACAGCCAAGAACACAGTAAGTAAAGCAAGCAAACAGCCCTCTAATGGGAGAAGATATTTGCAGTTTATGTCTTCAACAAAGGTTTAATAACCAGAATCCACAGAGAACTCAAACGCATTAGCAAGAAAAGAACAAGGGATTCCATCGCAGGCTGGGCAATGATTTGAAGAGAAACTTCTCTGAAGAAGACAGGTGCGCAGCCTTCAGACATATGAAAAAATGCTCATCATCTTTAATCATCAGAGAAATGCAAATCAAAACTACTTTGAGATATCATCTAACTCCAGTGAGACTAGCCTATATCACAAAATCTGAAAACCAGAGATGCTGGTGTGGATGTGGAGAAAAGGGAACACTTTTGCACTGCTGGTGGGAATGCAAATTAATACATTCCTTTTGGAAAGATATATGGAGAACACTTAGAGATCTAAAAATAGAGTTGCCATTCAATACTGCAATTCCTCTACTGGGCATATACCCAGAAGAACAAAAATCACATCATAACAAAGATATTTGTACCAGAATGTTTTTTGCAGCCCTATTCATAATTGCTAAGTCATGGAAAAATCCCAAGTGCCCATCGATCCACGAATGGATTAATAAATTGTGGTATATGTACACCATGGAATATTATGCAGCCTTAAAGAAAGATGGAGACCTTACCTCTTTCATGTTTACGTGGATGGAGCTGAAACATATTCTTCTTAGTAAAGTATCTCAAGAATGGAAGAAAAAGTATCCAATGTACTCCGCCCTACTATGAAACTAATTTAGGGCTTTCACGTTAAAGCTATCACCCAGTTACAACCCAAGAATAGGGGGAAGGGGAAAGGGAGGGGTGTAGAGGGAGGAAGACTGGTGGGATTACACCTGCGGTGCATCTTACAAGGGTATATGTGAAACTTAGTAAATGTGGAATGTAAATGTCTTAGCACAATAACTAAGAAAATGCCAGTAAGGCTATGTTAACCATTGTGATGCAAATATGTCAAACGGTCTATGAAGCTAGTGTATGATGCCCCATGATCATATCTATGTACACAGCTATGATTTAATAAAAAATAGGAAAATGTTTTTCAGTATAATAAAACATATATAAATATAAAATCAAAACACTACAATTGTAAAAGGTAATTGGAAATATTAGTATGAATGCATAGTGTATTTTTTCTCTTTCTCTGTCAAAAAAAATGCACATGTTCCTAATTGCATCCTTGAATAAAATTGAGAAACAATGAAAAATGAAATAGTGGTGGACAACTTCAGTTCCCAGATTCTGATCTCTAAACACATTTCACTAATAAGAATCAAGGTGCCTTGGAAAATGTGCAATAAGAACGTTGAAAATTAAACATCTTATTATAAAAGACAACCCAGAAACTATAAAGATTTCTAGTGTCAAATAAAACAAAACCAAGCTTTGAGAGATGCCTTTGTTCACAGATTGGACAATATGAGCATCAAAAATAATAATTGCAATAGCTTGAAACATAGCAAATATGCTAAAAATCTTGGATTAATAAGTAAAATATAAATACATCTGTCACCTTACATAACTGGGAACAAAATTACCATTCTCAATAATTGGTAAACATGAGAATAGGTCTAAGATTTCACGATACCTAGAATAGCCTCAAGAATAGATAATGAGTGAGAAATACATGATAGTGTTAGAATACCTTCATTTTGCAACCCCTGAAGAAAGAATGCAGGTAGTCAGTCATGATCAATGGCTTCTAAAGCATTTAGAGTTGAAAGACTGACAATGAACTTTACAGAACGGATTGGACTGATAACACCTGGTCACATTGATCATAATTAATTTCATAAAATAGATGGCATGTGTCTCCTGATAGGGCACTGTAAGAAGTATAGAGAATCTCTCTGTCATTCTTGCCAAAATTCTGTACATACTACTAACGTTGTTTAAACACATGTGACAGTTAATAAATACAATTTTTAAATTACTAGCTGAAGTATTTCCCTTTTAAACTATGACCTACCTAAAGATGAAATGACATTACATTTTGCACCTGAAGAGGAACAATAGAACACTTTATACTGCTAAAAGAATATCTTTCAAAATAAATTATATTTGAAAGAGTAACATTTTCCTTAAATGACTGCCATGGCAGAGTCAAAAACCATTTTGAAAATAATCTCCTAGTCATCAAATAACTCTATGAAAAGAAAACTGTTTGGCAATTACCCCCTATATTTTAAAATTGTTTTGCAAAGAAAAAATGCATATTAATTGTTAGTGTCCAACTTGCTATGCTATATTAATTATGTTTATGTATTTAAACATAAAATATATTTTGAAAGAAATAAAACATGACCAATCTCTGAATAATATAAAACTTAATGTAATAATAATTATAAATATATGGTTTTTAAAATCAAAGAAGTAAGAATTTTTGATTAATAATAATATATTTATTATACAGGTATTGTATAGAGACACACCATCTTTTTCTCCTTTTATCTTTTATACAAACACAGATAAATGTACATGTGTGCAGCCACTAGATTGATCTAATTATCCATATTTTTGATAAAACATCAAAGACTTTTTGTTTTGTAATTTTATATTTTTAACATTTTAATTGCTTTTTGCAGATGAACACATTAATAAATTTTACTTCCAAATTGTAATATATCATCGTAGGAGGTTCATGCATACATATTTGCACAATACTTTAGTCAATAGAGTCTTTTACATAGTAACTGAAAATTCAGACCTGGAAAACTATATTTGGGAATTGGCTGCATTTCTTACCACTGAGAGAAAAATTCTTGGGTAATAGAATTAACTTGCTGCCAATTGAACTAGTTTTTTCCTGGACTACAAAAGTTATGAGATAGAAACTACATGCATAAAAAGAGTAAATGACATCATATTAGTCAATGCAAAAATATCCTCAAGCATCATTGGCATGCCTTTTTATTTAATAAAGAAAAATATACTACCTGCCATAGCAAACTAATGGTACAGAAATCTGAAAAGGAGAAGCAGTCTTGGGTGGTGGTATTTATGTAGTCTGTACATAGAGTGTTCAGTTTCTCCTTTAGAATGCATTGATTAGCTACAAATGCTGTGATTGAAAGAAGGGAGACTTTAACCTTGAAAATGAATAGGCCTCAAGTTGCTGCTCTGTTGTCCTCAGTTTATCTTTGTTTCTAGTAGTGTGACTCTAAGTCAAGATTGAACAGCAACTCAACATGAAGTAAAATAAAATGGAGGTCATTTAATCACCCTGTTAGCTTCAAATGATTATTGATTCTTGGAGGTGATGTCTAATTCTGCCAGAAAATCCATTTCAGTAATGATTACTGCCTCAGTTTTATCTATGATCCCGAAGGTTATTAAAAGCAGAGATCTCAAGGGATGTATACAACTTTAGACCATTAATATCATATTATATTTTGTATTTTTTATCTGAACAAAGTTTCTAGCTGTAACCTCTAACCTACAACAGAATCAGGTTAGTCATTTAGAAATATATTTCTCACTATAAGTCTAAAACAAAACAGATTTTAATAGAAAGTTACCAAATAGAAGTCTTTTTACCCTAATTTTTCAAATAAAAAACACTCAGATAAAATGATCTATTTGAAAATAGATATCATCAAACATTGTTGTTGAGTGCCTATTCACTTTATTAGCATGTCACTAATGAAGGAGTAGAGTCTCAATGAAGAAATACTTAGAAAGTCCAAGGGAAAAGAAAGAAGACATAACAAGAACGTAATTCTCATTCTGTAACTGGAAAATTGAATAGCAAATTAATAAAACTCCATGGATGGCCTTAACAGAAAAAAATAGTGACACAGAAAAGAATTAGTTAATTGGAAGATAGGACGATAAAAATTAGCCAACTGAAACACACAAATGAAAGACTGCAAATAAAATTTCAGAGACCTGTGGTTACAAAAGATCCCCAGATGGAAAGGAGGAGTGTAGAAATGAAATGCAAATGAAGAAATAATATCTGAAAACATTCCAAATTTTACAAAAGACATTTACCACAGATGTAAGAGGCTGAGTAAATCTCAGAGAACAAACCCAGTGAAATTCACACTAAGACAAGGATACTCAAGCTTTTCAAAAGACAAAAGAAAAGTCTGGAAAGCAGAGAGAGAAAATAATACTTTCATTCCTTACCTATAGGGAAGAAGGAATTTGAATGACAGTAGATTTCATTAGAAACTATGAGATCCGGAAGGGAGAAGCAATTAGTTTTCAAATTCTAAAAGAAAAGACTGATGGTGGGAGACAAGATGGTTGACCAGAGACACCAACTACCAGAGCATCTCAGAAAAAGGGAAAAGTTTTAGATAAACAAACAAACAAACATGTTGGGGTCCCGTCCAGTGGAAACTGACTGAAATAATATAAAGTTAGAAACAAAGGCCAAGAAAGAAACATGAGACACAGAATAGAATTAAAGGTGGGAACTCAGGGGTCTGTTGCCCATTTGTGGGCTTCTGCAATGGCCCAGTGTTTGCTCCACTCTGCTTTCATTGAAGTCTATTTGCCCAAAGGGTAAGAAGAGAGAGGGAACAAAGACACCAGCAGTTACTCTAATTGAGCATATCAGCTCCTTTTGTAATTATTTAAGGATTTGAGTAGCCTTGAGAAATCTGAAATCTGGGAGAGCCTCCCACTTGAGATCACACACACAGATTTCTAGGGAAGTGTTAAACTCCACTAGTTTCCTGGAGTGGGTGGAGTAAATGCCACCCACATTAATCTGCTGTGAGGAATAGGTGGGAGGGAGGAATTTTCCTCCCATCACCACTACAGAGAATCTTCCTCTGTGATAAGGAATGTACAAACAAACAAACCTCTTCTGCCCATATCTCAGGGCTTTAGCTACTCCCTTGATCTCTGCCCCAGGCAAATGCGCATCTCCACAATGGGTATCTGCTTTGCTTGTTTACTAAGCAGGAAATGACCCAGTTAATGTATCTTTGTAGGTCTTTGCCATAGTCTCTTCTATGGCCATTCTTCCTCAGAGTGCTCACAAGACCCAGTAGGGGTGTTTGTAAACTGTATCCCCAACAAGCTAGAATTTCAGAAAAGCAAGGAAGCTTGCTAGCAATGGCTAGCTTAAGTATAAACTAGCTCACTTTTCTTTGTTCTGACTCACTCAGTTTACTTTTTAATTTTCCCTAGGGGTGCTTTCCCTTGCCAAGAATGGGGTCTTTAGTCCCCATTCTTCCTGCACAAATGAATCTACCAGAAATTGCTCAAGGAGAAGTTACAGAGCAGAACAAGAAAAAGAAAGATATTAAAGCAGAGATTAATCCCTGAGGAGCAAAGGCATGGGTAGAGGTGGATTGTTTCTCTCTCCCTTACCTCTCTGGCAATGAACAGGCCTCCAGAGTTGCTGGGGAGCCTGTCTACCCTCACAAGACCACAAGCTGCTACCACCATGTACTGGAGATTCTTGAGACCAATCCATCAGGCTGCCAGAACCCTTAGAGTTACTTCCTGTCCCAACGAACTTGAGCACAGATGGAAGGTGCCATATAATGCACATTTGTCCTCCCCAGGCAGTCTCCCTTGTGTTAGTGCAGATAGAACACTTGGCGTAGGGCTCAAACATTTCCTCTTAAAGACCTGTAGTGTACTAAGTGCTCAGACTCAGAGCTCCCTGCTCACTGCCCGTCCCTGTTGCTGCTTGCCCAGTGGCTCCATCAGAGCAATGCACACTCTGAAACAGAGGGGCATCAAACCTGCTCAGGCACTTCATAGGCACCTCACAGCCATCATTCTTCTCCATGGTATAGTCAGGGATTAATCTTCAGGGACCCAGGATCAAACCTGCAGGCTGGATTTGTACCCCTAGGACTTGATTATGTTGCTTGTGGGCATAACGGGGAAATTTTAAACTAATCTTGGAAAGCAAGGAAGCCTGTATGGGCAGAACTGAAAAGATGGTGTCTCATACAACTTGGCCTAATAACTAACATTTTAGGAATTACAATGAAAATAAACGTAACTTTTTCATGAAAATATCAATATATAATCAGACAAAGGAAAACAAAGAATTGGTTGCAGAAGATCTAACCAAAAGAATGTCTATAGGAAGTTCTCCAGGCAGATTGGAAAATTTATAATCTATATAAAGAAGATAGAACACTGTATAGTTAACACTTGTACAAGATGGGTTTGAACTGCCTGGGTCCACTTATATATGGATATTTTTCAATAAGTATATTGAAATATTTTTGTATGAATTTGAAAAAACTTAGCTTAAACATAGCAAAAAATTAAGAAAAAGTATATTAGAATGTCGGAAATTCATACTTTCAAGACTTGGAAAAAATAATTCTTCATTTTGTATGGAACCAGAAAAAACCCATATAGCTAAGGAAGTTCTTAGTAATAAAAACAAAGCTGGGGGCATTAGCATACTAGACTTTAGTCTATACCACAAGGCCATAGTGGTCAAAATAGCATGGTACTGGCACAAAAATAGAGACATAACTTTTGGAATAGAATAGAAAACCAGGAAAAGAAACTAACATCTTAGAGCCACCTAATCTTCGACAAACCAAACAAAAACATACACTGGGGGAAAGAATCCCTATTCAATAAATGGTGCTGGGATAACTGGATATCCACATGTAAAAGCCTGAAACTGGACCAATATCTTTCTCCACCCACAAAAATTGATTCAAGATGGATAAAAGACCTAAATTTGAGCCATGAAATGATAAAAATATGCATAGAAAGAATAGGAAAAAACATTGGAAAAGACTTTATGAAGAAGACTTCATGACAATTGCAACAACAACACAAACAAGTGGGACTTAATTAAACTGAAAAGCTTCTGTACTGCTAAGGAGACAACAACCAAAGCAAATAGACAACCTACACAATGGGAAAGGAAATTTGCATATTTGAGTCAGACAAAAGCTTGATAACTAGGATCTGCAGAGAACTCAAATTAATCCCCATGAAAAAAGCCAACAATCCCACATATCACTTGGGAAGAGAGATGAATAGAACCTTCTCTAAAGAAGACAGATAAATGGCTAACAAACTTATGAAAAAATGCTCATCTTCCCTAATTATTAGAGAGATGCAAATCAAAACCACCCTGAGATACCATTTAACCCCTGTGAGAATGGCCCACATCACAAAACCTCAAAACTGCAGACCATGGCATGGATGTGGAGAGAAGGGAGCACTTTTACACTGCTGATGGGACTGAAAAATAGTACAACCTTTTTGGAAGGAAGTATGGAGCACCCTCAAAGAACTCAAGCTAGACCTGCCATTTGATCCTGCACTCCCATTACTGGGCATCTACCCAGAAGGAAAAAAAATTCTTTTACCATAAGGACACTTACATTAGCTTAATTTATAATCACTAAAATGTGGAAACAGCCTAAATGCCCACCAACCCAGGAATGGATTAACAAGCTGTGGTATATGTACACCATGGAATACTATTCAGCCATCTAAAAAAATGGAGACTTTACATCCTTTGTATTAACCTGGATGGACGTGGAACACATTATTCTTAGTAAAGCATCGTAAGAATGGAGAAGCAAGAATCCTATGTACTCAATTCTCATATGAGGACAGTTGATGACCTAATACACGGCGGGGGGTGGGGAAGGGGAGAGAAGAGAGAGGGAAGTAGGGAGGGAGTGGGGGGTAATAGTGTGTGACATACCTTTCGGGGGCAGAACAATTATAAAAGGGACTTTACCTAACAAATGCAATCAATGTAACCTGGTTCTTTGTACCTTCAATGAATCTCCAACAATTAAAGAAAAAAAAAAGACTGCAGGAAATATATATAGATACTACACATATTTATAATTTTATCATTTACTGCATATATTTTATTGTATCATTTACTACAATTTTAATAGTAGTACAATTTATTACAACTTTATAATAAATTTGTATATATATGATATATATGCAAAATGTAAATTAAATTGTAAAATGAATCAAAATTTACACACACTCTTACAGACCATGCACAGTGCTATTCATAGCCCTAAGAAACGTAAGCAATTGTAAAGATGCTACAGCAAGTCAAAACTGCATTTGTTTAACTGTAATAATGCTATACTAGTGTGATAAATTTATAGTCACCCTTTCTGCTATTGCCATAAGCTCAAGTGTTGTAAATATCTGCCTAAAATGTTGTATGACATTAATCATCTTTGTGTAAGCAGTTTGTTTGTCTCTCTAGTAAATTGCATATTGTAGTGAAAAGAAATCTCTCACAGCTCTTGTTTATTTCTCATTGTATTTAGTCAATGATGTAAACACTGGATAACACTACGAGACTCACACTAAGTGCCACCAATGATGCTGGAAGTGTCCCCAAGAAGCACAGAAAAGTCAGGATATTACAAGAAAAAGTTGAATTGCTTGATATTTTGCATAGATTAAGGTCTATAGCAGCCATTGCTCACTATTTCAAAATAAATAAATCCAGAAAAGGGACCTTTGTGCAAAAAAAGAAAGGAAATTTATCAAGCCATTACTGTAGCTATGCCAGCAAGTTTGAAAAACTTGCACTTTGTCCAAAATTTCTCTTATTGAAAACGCAGCTTTCATGTGGGTGCAAGATTGCTATAAAAAGGCATACGTGTAGGCTAATATGATTCAAGAAAAAGTGAAGTCATTTATGACAACTTTAAGAAAACAGAATTTGAAGAGTCTAAAACTGTTTAATACAAGCAAAAGATGGTTTGATAATTTTTGAGAAATGTGATTTGAAAAACAGGAGAAGCATGTTCTGCCAACAAGAGACAGCAGATGAACCTTCAGATGCCATTAACAAAATCATAGCAGAGAACAGATATACACCTGAAGAGATTTTTATAATGCAGATGAAAGCACCGTATTCTGGAAATAATAACACAAACGATGTTTAGTAGTAAGGAAAGGAAACACCGAAGAAGATAGATCTGTAAAGCACACAAAGAAATAATATCTGAAAAGCTTTCTAAATTTGACACAATATATACATCAGAGACTCAAGAAGCTGAGTAAATCTCAAACAAAATAATTTTTCTGGCAGGAAGCAAACTCTATTTTGTGCAAATGCAATTGCATTTATGATTAGTACTGTCCTTATCTATGTAGCTGTGGAAGGAAAGAGATAAGTAACAGTCTTCTGTTGTACAACAACAGCCCCCAAGTGAAACAAGCCAGGTGTTTTTCCAGAGGTGAATGGTTAAACTAATGGTGGTTCAGTCATATCATAGAATACTACTCAACAATAAAAAGAATCAAACTATAGTACTGATGCTCACAAGACCCAGGTTAATCTTCTGATAATTATTTGAAAAGAAACAAACAATCCCAGAAAATTACACACTCTCTGATTCTATCTATATAACTGTCTTCAAATGACAAAATTAAAGACATGGAGAATAATTAGTAATTGTCAGGGTTTCAGGCAGGAATGGGGATGCAAGGGAAGTTTTTATACCCTACAAGGGCAAATAAGGGACCACTGTGGTGTGGGAAATGCTGGCTATTTCATTATAGTTCATGCAAATGACCTGATTGTAATATTATACAGCTTTTCAAGATATTACCACTGAAAGTAAATTGTCTAAAGACCATATTAGATATCTTCATATTATTTTGTACTTTCTGGTTTGTGACTGGCCATATAAAAATTATACATATTTATGGGGCACATAGTGATGTTTCAATACATATAATGTATAGTGATAACATCAGGGCAATTAGCGTATTCATCATCTCAAACATTTACCAAGTCTTTGTGTTAGGAATATTCAATATCCTTCTAGCTATATGATACTATACAGATGGATGCTAAAAATTGTATGCACATTTTAAGCAATTTTGTGGGACATCCCCAAAAGTGTATGAATTGCAGGTAAAATGAACGTGTGCAGCATGTCTAGGTACACGTGATTGGTAACAGTACTTTCGATTCATGTTTGAAAAGTAGTACATAGATAATACCTCTTAAGATGTGTAGACATTTTTGGCACCCCTGCATATTATTGTTAACTATAGTCATTCTACAGTGCTATAGAACACTAGAACTTATGCTGCCTATTAAGCAAGATAGAAAAGATGTCCATGTAAAGAATGCATCATGGTCAAATTGGTGGAATCCAAAGAAGAAGAAAAAACACTTAAAAGTAGCAAGAAAAAGATAATCAAAAAAGAACAATGATAATTTTAAACACTTTTCTCATGACACAATAGAGCCCATAAGGCAATGGATTAACTATTGACTGTATTAGGAGAAAAAAAAAAAAAAAAAGAAGTGAACCAAGAATTTTCTATCCAACAAAATTATTTTTTAAAAGTAAAGGTAAAATCAGAAAATTTATAGATTAATAAAAGTAGAACATTTTTACAAGTAGAGCTGCCTTACAAGAAATATAAAAGGAAGTTCTTCAGCTGAAAGGCAGTGACCCCAAACAGTGATAATAGTGAATATGAATAACAAAGAATTTAGGGAGAGGTGGTGATATAGGTAATTGTAAAAGATGGTACAATGACATATTTCTTCTCCTTTTTCTTGTAGAATTATACAATTATGTTTTTAACATAGTCTGACAATTTCTAAAAATGTTAGAAAGGAAATCATCATATGACCAAGTAATTCCAATCCTGGATAATTAGGAGATAAATGAAAATATACATATATAAAATATATCTGCACACAAATATTCAGAGCAGCATGATCTATAGTAGTGAAATATTGGAAACAATCCAATTGAATTAATCAGCAAAACATTGTGCAAATAAAAAGAGTAAAGTACTAAATGTCTATCAACTCCGAAATGGATTAACAAAGGATGCTATGTGCAGACCATGGAATACTATTCAGCCATAAAAAGATGGTGACTTCACATCTTTTGTACTATCCTGGATGGAGTTGAAACACATTCTTCTTAGTGAAGTATCACAAGAATGGAAAAGCAATGTTCCAATGTACTCCATGTGAATGTGAAGCCAGTAGATGATCTGACGCATGACACATAGGAGAAAAGCTCATTTGAATTCAAGTTGCAGGGAGGGATATTGAGGAGGGAGGGGAGGGTGTTGGGGTATTGGGGCACTCTCACTGGATGGCATTGGGTGGGAGGGGGTTGGCACACCTTTTGTGTGTGGGACATAACCACAAGAGGGAGTCTACCTAACAAAATCAAATATTTTGACCTGGTTGTACCATCACATTAACCTGAAATAAATTTACTCAAAAAAAAAAAAAAAAGAAAGAAAGAAAGAAAAAAGAAAAAAAGGGGCGAAGTACTAATGTTCACTACAACATGGATAAATGTCTAAAACATACTAAATGAATAATGGCAGGCACAAAAGACCACATATTATATGAGTTCATTTATATGAGATATCTAGAGTAAGCAACTATATAGAAATACAAAGAAGAACTGTATTTGCCAGGATTAGTGGGAACCAAAAGGGAGTGACTTCTACTGGACACTAGGTTTATTTTTTAAGTGCTGGAACCAATGTTGCAAAATTAGATAGTGTTAATGTTTCCATAACTAAGTATATTTAAAATATTTAATTTCAAAATTTAAATGAATTTTGAAAATTCAACCCTGAAAATAGATAATTTTTATGGCATGGCTATTAAGCTACAATAAGCCTGTGTTTTAAAAAGTTATAAAAAAAAATTTAAAATCCAGTTTAAAACTATAAGAAGGAAATGATCCAAGGACTAAATACTTATGAAATATAAATTAAGATAAGGATTATGAATCAATCATTAGATTAGCAGTCTACTTTCACCTCTGTAGTAAACTTTGAGGAATGGCATTTGGCTATGTTAATTTTTTTTCCTTTATCAAGCTTGTTTCCGATACCACCCTTTGAATGTGCAGGCTTGCACTGTTAAGCACTGAAGAAATTTTCTTTGTTCTTCAATTAGTAAAAATCTCCCCTCTCTAGCCTGCGATCTTTCTTACTCTGTATATTCGTATGCATGTACACCTATTTGTGTGCATGTGATCCTTAGCTACTTTTCGTGAGTTCCATGAAAATGCGTGCTTCAATTAGCCATGATTTTTATGCACTGAAATTTCTAAGAAACTTGTCAATATGATTTGCTCTGCCTTCCTTTTATTTAATTCAATCAAAGTTAACAAGTAAGTAATGAGTACCTGTACGTTCATGTAAGGTAGATTTCATGGTTGCAATTAATCAGAGTACTTTTTATTCACATTACATCCTACCATGCTTTACATTCCTAGCATATTTTTTAAATAATTGCCGTGTCCATAGATGAGGATAAAAATAACTAACAGAGTGATAAGATTCATCAATGTTAACCAATACCACAGTATATAATTAAATGAGAAATTTATCAAGGACCCGGCTCAAAGCTGGAAGATTATTTTACATTGTCAGTAAATTCATTGTCAGCTTTCTCCCTGCTAATCCTTGTTAAGCTCAAATTTAAACTGTTGATTCATAGCAATAATGAAACTTTCATACTTTTCAAATATTCCAGTAACACACCTAGATATTTAATCTCCTTTGTTTAGGTAGAAACTTGTTTCTGAAACATTTATAATTGCTGCATATAATATATTTCTGAAAAAATAATTACTTGTCAGAAGTATTATTTCTTCATGTTCTCTTTCACTTAAATACCAACTATTTTACAATTCAGCTTCCTTGTTCAGAAGGAAGACACATATGTTAATTATTTTAGTTTTTATTTGTGAATGTTCTACAATAATAAGATATTAAAAACTATTTACCTGCTAAACTGACCAAACCCACTAAATGCCACTTAAGATTTTAAAAAGGAGAACGGAATACACTTTGAGCATTAAGAGTGCCTCCAATGTTTCAAATTCATTTACAGAGACCTTATAATGAAAAAAGGAATGACCAAAGGCTGAAGAGGAAAGACAGAGCAGAAATGGAGATGACATGTAAATAATATGGTAGACGAATCCCTTCCCAATGCAGCAAAGAGCAATTACGTTTAACAATACCAACAATGCATGCAATATTATTTTTCTACATTATGATAACTTAGAGGAGAAGGCAGTGAGACGTAGAATGATATTCCTGTGTCTATTTCAGCAAAGTTTACCCTGTTTATCTATGGAACTCACTATTGCACCTGTATCTATTCGTTTGACACACAGGTGTTACAGTCTATATTTAAAAGACTTTGTGCTAGACGAAGACCCTTTGTTGGAGAGTGTAAGCCATTGTGATTACAGGCACATAAAACCCACAGAAAGCTGTTTTCTAATTCATCTCAGTTCCATCTGTTTGGTTGCTACTCCTCAGGTATAATTCAGACGGGCAGATGTGCCTTCTGGGAACTTATCCAAATTCATTTTTGTATTTCCTTTTTAAGAAAAGAGAAGCATTCAATATTGTCTTCAAAAAACAATTCTGTCTCTGCTAGTGTTTTCTCCAATCAGTGGTTATATTTTATTCTCTGATCACATGTGGAAGAAGTGTAGCTTTTGAGGCTCTGACATTGGTCTTCTGTTTCCTCAGCCTCTTTTGTCACACCAGCATGTGTCTCTTTGTGGTCGCTGCCTTTATTAATTCCTCTAAAGAAACGTCATCAGTTGTGATTGTCGGTCTTTTCCTGACAGCAAAGAGACAGAAGAAATGTACATAAAGTTCTCTATAATATGTCCCCTTCAATTAACCCGACTGTAAAGGCAGTCAAATCCTTTGCATGATTAATATACCAGAAAATGCAGGGCTTTTCCAGTAACCCAACACAACCAGATATCCAGAATGTTTGAAAAACCAAATGGCCAAGCCACTCGCAGCAGGGTAGCTAGTGGGAACTCCAGCCACCTCTGGCTTGGGGATCTTGCTCAGGGACATCACTGCCAGGGCACTGTGAAGCAGTGGTGGACTAGGGGAACCAGCCAGGAGGTCTGAGCTGAGGAAGACGAGCATGGAGAGAAGATGCTTGGGTGCAGGCTGTGGCAGACAGCCAGCCCTCATGCAGAAAATTGGGGATGGGAGGGAGCTGTCCTGCAATTTTCTGATTTTCCACTGGACTGCTTCTTGCATCTGCCTTGGAGAGCTTAAATGGGTGAGTGGACTCAAGCAGCGTCCAGCTGCCAGACTGAATTCCAGGCAGGGTGGATTGTCCATCTACTTGGCTGCTAGCAGATTGCAGACATTGTGGAACAGAGGAACAGTCTGCAGGGTCTGGGTGCACAGCTGGCTGTGGCCTGGGGCACCTGCTAAACTTTGGCAACTATTCCCAGGGTAAGTTTGGTCCCCACACCGCCAAAGGGGCACTTTGTGGGCAGGGGGCACCATTTGATGTGTCTCCTAAGGAAGCTGGTGAGAGCTTGCTGATCCCAATCCCACAGGGATTGAATACTGACTAAGCCTCCAGGCTCTGATTGAAGGCAAATAAGTTGACAGAATTGAATCTCCTCTACAATTAGAAAATGGTTTTGGGCTCCTTATTATATATATAGCAAAAGCAATCTGCGTGTTCTCCATCTTCTAACACCGCAGTGCCAGCTGGTGTCAAGGCAACTGCTATTGTTCTCTCTCTCTCTTCCCTTCCTTCTTTCCTTCCTTCCCTCCTTCCTTCCTACCTTTCTTCCTTTCTTTCTCTCTCATTCTCTCTCATTTTCACTCCTTTTCTCAATTTTTGTTTTTGTAGGTATTTCTCCTCTTTGTTGTTGGTTTTTGTTTGTTTGTTTTCATTTTTTCATTTTTATTTTCTGCAATAGAAAGGGCTCCTCTGAATTGGTTATTGTTTTTCAGCGCCTTTCATTCTTTCTTCTTTTTTATTTATCTCCTTTTTTCTCTCTTTTATAGAGATTTTTCTACTTTTCTCATTTTTTTCCACATAAATTTGTCACACAACAGCTAAGATATCCATTTTTTTCCTTATCTTATATAATTGTACCTTCAATCTTCTTATTTATTTATTTTTTCTTTTCTCTGAGTACTGTGGCAGTCATGGCATAGGTATGGCTCAAGGAGGTCACAGTGCATGGTCTAGGGTGCCCATTTAGCTTTGGCCTTGGTAAAGATGTCATTGGTAGGTCCCTACTGTGATATACTGCTGACGTTTTTTCTTTTTTAAATTTCTCTGTATTTGGTAAAAGTGATTTCTTGCTTTTTCCCAGCTTAATAAGGAGCTCATGACTTTGAGAGACCTACCCACAATGAACTAGATTTGCTGGTGTAGCCATAGCACCCTGCCGATCATCACCCTTTCTCCTGTCCCTCTCCTTGTCTCTTTATGTGCTGCTTCTCTCCTTCTCTTCAATTCTCTTCTTTCACTTCACATTTTTTCTCTATCTCTTTTCTTTTTTTTCTCCCTTCTTGTTCTTCATTCTTTGTACTTTTGGCTTTATACCAAAAGAGCATGTTACCACCTAAGCTTCAAATTCAATTTAAAGAAAGGAGTTAGTGAGAAGTAAAAAGTGGCAAAAGAAGTGAAAAAGAAGAAAACACACCTAAGGAGGAACTAACAAAAAAATTCTGGTAACATGAAAAAACAAAACAGAACCACCCCCCACCCCACCCCCCAAGAGACCATGAGGCAACTACCACAGAGGATTCCACCTATAAAGAATTAATTGAAATGACAGAAATGGAATTTAAAATATGGATGGCAAAGGCAATAAAGGTAATTGATGAGAAAGTGGAAAAAAAGAACCAAAAAATAGATGGAAGATATGAAGAATATAAAAAGAATATGGCAGAGCTTAAATAATTGAAGAAGTCCATCAGGGAACTTAAAGATACAGTAGAAAGTATTAATAATAGATTAGGCCATACAGAAGAAAGAATCTTGGATCTACAGGATAAAGCTCTTGAGGTAACTCAGGTAGTTAAAAAGGCAGAAAAGAGGTGTGAGAAAGCAAAACATTCACTCAGAGAATTATGTTTCTTCATGAAGCATTCAAACATACAAATTATAGTTATTCTTGAAGGGGAAAAAGAATGCCCTAAAGGAATGGAAGCCCTACTGGAGGATATCATACATGAAAATTTCCCAAGTTTCAGTAAAGATTCTGAAACACTCCTTTTAGAAGGATATAGAACTCTGGGTTGTGTCAACAGAAAGAAGCATCTCTAAGACAGTTTGTCATGAATGTGTCCAAATGCAAGAAAGAAGAGAAAATACTGCAAGTAAGCAAGAGTAAGTGCCAATTGACCTATGGGGAGAGATTCATCATGGTGACAGTCGACTCTTCAGCAGAAACTTTCTAAACCAGAAGAGAATGGTCATCTACCTTTAACCTTAAACAAAACAAGTTTTAGCCCAGAATTCAATATCCTACTGAAGTAAGCTTCAAAATTGATGGAAAAATCAAATCTTTTACTGATTTGCAAATATTGAGGAAGACCAGCTCTACAGAAAATACTTAGACCTATTCTCCTCACTAACCATCACAATGAATCACCAGCAAACAAATTTCCCAGAAACTAAAGGAAAAAAACCTAGCTTCCACAATGGCACAAAGATAAAACTAAGAAACAGACTCTCACAAAATAAGATGAATAAAATTCCACCACTTAACAATTCTTTTAATAAATGTTAAAGGCTTCAATTCTCCACAGAAGAAGCACAAGCTGGCTGATTGCATAAAAAAGCACAAGCCATCCAAATTCTATATGCAGAAAACACACTTAGTCTTGAATGACAAAACAAAATTCAGGGTAATGGGATTAAACAATATTTCAGGCAAATGGAAATCAAAAAAAAGGCTGGGTTGCAATCTTATTTTCAGATACAAGTGGGTATAAAGCAACTAAAGTTAAGAAAGACAAAGATGGACACTTCATTCTGGTCAAGGGAACAAAACAAGAGGACATTTCAATTCTAAATATTTATGCAACAAAATTAAATGTTCCCAGGTTTCTGATACAGACCTTGATTGGTCTAAGCAATATGATATCTTATAACAACACAATACCTAGAGACTTTAACACCCCTTTGTCAGAACTGTACAGATCATCGAAACAGAAACTGAACAAAGATACAAGGGACTTAAATGCAACCCTAGAAAAATTAGTCTTAATAAACATACATATAACACACTATCCCAAAGCTAAGGAATGTACATTCTTCTCATCAGCCCATGGAACATACTTCATAAAACATCATATCCTAGGATGCAAATCAAACCTCAACAAAATTAAAAGGATTGAAATTATACCTTGTATCTTCTTAGTTAATGAAGCAATTAAGGTAGAACTCAACTCCAATAAAAATATACATCACCACACAAAGGCATGGAATTAAACAATCTTAGGCTGCATGACAGTTAGGCAAAGGAAGAGATAAAGGAGAAAATTGCTAAATTTCTCAAACGTAACAATGAGGCTATAAGTTACCAAAACCCGTGGGAGACTGAAAAAGCAGTCCTAAGAGGAAAATGTATTGCATTGTCCAAAAAACAGAAAGACAGCACATCAACAACCTAATGAATTATTTTAAGGAAACGGAAAAGGAAGAGCAATCTAATCCCAAACCTAGAGGAAGAAAAGAAATAACCAAAATAAATCAGAAGTATGAAATTGAAAATAAAAAAATTATTCAGAAAATCAATGAAACAAAAAGTTGGTTCTTTGAAAAAATAAATCAATAAATCACTGGCTAGATTAACTAGAGACAGAAAAATAAAATCCTTAATAACCTCAATTAGAAACGAAAAAGGGGAAACAATAATAGATACCACAGAGATATAAGAGATTATCTCTGACTACTATAAGAAACTCTACACCCAGAAATGTGTCAATGTGGAAGAAATGGACCAATACTTTTAATCATGCCATCTCCCCAGACTTAACCAGGAAGAAACAGATATCTTGAACAGACCAATGTCAAACACTGAGATTAAAGAAATAATAACAGCAAAAGCCCTGGACAAGATGGCTTCATTCCAGAATTCTATCAAATATTCAAAGAAAAATCTATTCCAAAACACTGAGAAGGATCTTTCAAAAACATGTTCTATGAAACAAACATTACCCTAATACCAAAAGTAGGAAAGGACCCAACCAAATAGGAGAATTATAGACCAACCTCACCAATGAATGTAGATGCAAAAATACTCAATAAAATTTTAGCAAACAGTTTACAGCTACACATTAAAAAAAAATGTGCATCATAATCAAGTAGGCTTTATCCCAAGAATGCAAGACTGTTTCAACATATGCAAATCCATAAATGTAATTCTCTGTGTCAATAGATGCAAAACCAAAGACCATCTGATCTTCTCAATAGATGCAGAAAAAATGTTTGAAAAAATTATTTGGCATCCTTTTCTGACAAGAACGTTTAAGAATATAGGTACATGTGGTACTTTTCTAAAACTGATTAAAGCCATGTACAACAAACCCACAGCTAATATCATACTGAATAGAGTAATACTGAAAGCTTTTTCACTTAAACCTGAAACCAGACAAGGCTATCCGCTATTGCTACTACATTCAACACAGTGCTGGAAGTTCTAGCTAATGCAATCAGGCCATAGAAGGATATAAAGGGTTTCCAAATGGGGACAGAGGAGGTCTAACTCTCATTCTTTGCCATACTTAGAAAACTCCAGAGATGCAACCACAAGACTTCTTGAAGTGATCAAGAAATATAGTAATGTAACAGGGTGTGCAATCGATGTCCACAATCAGTAGCCTTTGTATATGTCAGTAATAGCCAAGTTGAGAAGCTAATCAAAGACACAATTCCCTTCATAGTAGCTTCAAAGAAAATGAAATACCTAGGTATATACCTAATAAAAGAGGTGAAGAACCTCAACAAAGAGAATAATGAAACTCTAAGAAAAGGAATAGCAGAAGACTTTAACAAATGGAAGAACCTACCATGGTCTTGGCAGGGAAGAATCAATGTTGTTAAAAATCTCTATACTACCCAAAGCAGTCTAATGATTCAATGCAGTTCCCATTAAAATACCAATACCATACTTTGAAAAACTAGAAAAAATAGTTCTTCTTTTTCTATGGAACCAGGAAAAATCAGAAAAAATAGCCAAGGCCATTCTTAGTAATAAAAACAAAGCTGGATGTATCACTCTACCAGATGTCAGGTTATATTACAAGTTCACAGTGATCAAAACAGCATGGTATTGGCACCAACATAGAGACATAGACATATGGAATAGAGTAGACGATGAAGAGATGAAACCAGTCTCTACTTGCTATGTGATTTTTGATAAACCAAACAAAAGCATACATTGAAGATTAACTCTTCAGTTATTTCTGGCCTGTGGTATTATTAATAAAGATAGGCTAGGTCATGCTATTATAATTAAATAAACCCTGAGATCCCAAATGCTTTAAAAGACTACTACTCAGCTCAGAATGATGCATGTGTCCTTACAATTATTTGATTAGAATGTATCAGATGATATTTAATAATAAGTTGGGAACAAAAATTATAACTTTTATGGAAGGAGAGCAAAGTAAACACTCACAGATGTTAACAGTCTTTACCCACGGGGCACATTACTAAGCATTACTCCACAGTCAGTTGACTCTTTCAATTCTGCATTGTTTCCCATTAAGCATGAGTTCCTGTGAAGAAAAACAAAAGCCCATGTTGTCATTATTTCTTTACAGGTATTGCATTCAAATTTGGATATATTTTTTGTGAATCCAATAACAGCTATGTTACCTCTACCTAAAATATGCAAAGTGAGTATTTATTAAGTCCCTTTGATTATAAAATATTGATTTTTTTTAAAGAAATTTCCATCACTGACTTAGTGATGCCTGACTTAATGAAATGATGGCAGGACCATGGTTGGAGAGGTCAATTGGATGCATGAAAATGTGGTGGCAGATGGTAACATGGCGTGTGGGAGATAGAGTGGTGTGAGGGGGGAACACACAAATAGAAATAAAAAGATTAACTATAGGTGACAGCTGCTGGTGAGGGAGTTGACAGATTTTCTTTCTGGTGTCCAAGACTTTCACCACACTTGCTTTAGAAATAGAAAATGTGAAACCAGTCTTGGCACTTCTGATCTGTTTTGGCATTACCCCAGAGGTCTTGCAGTATTGTGATCAGTACAATAGGCCAATAATTGATCTTTTGAAGTACTTTACAATTCTTAGAATGACTGTGAACCGAATACTGTTGTCCTCTTTTCTTTCATCTCTTTACATAACTTTTACCCAAATCTGTCAACAAGAAGGAAGCAATGTTGAGAGTTTTAAGTTGCATTTAATTGCAGTCTTATAATAATCCATTGTTATGGATACTATGAAGTTTATTGAATGTTGTCAGAATTGACATCATTTAATAGCAACAATGCTATTTATAGTATTAATATTTACAAATTCCTTAAAACAGTATGTGGCACCTAGTTAGACATAGTGTTTGTTAAATATATAAAATTTTATAAAGTGTTTGTTGGTATTATCTTTCTTAAATTACAAATAACTGTGGTTCTACCAAGTGAAAACAAAGGAACTTTCCATAACAATTTGCTGTTTATGATAAAGTTCTA
This sequence comes from Nycticebus coucang, assembly GCF_027406575.1. Taxonomy (NCBI): domain Eukaryota; kingdom Metazoa; phylum Chordata; class Mammalia; order Primates; family Lorisidae; genus Nycticebus; species Nycticebus coucang. The sequence goes on along the minus strand of NC_069784.1, from coordinate 70,475,418 downwards.
AATTTTTTGAAAAATAATTTAAGTAAATAATATTATTAAAGTTAATCAGGGTTTAATATGGATTTACAATGTAGAGGAGAGCAAGTAATAGCTCACAGCAGAGAAACAGAAAGTATTTACAAGCAGATAAGATGACAAAAAAGATTTAAGATTTTGTATCCCTTTTTATTTTTTATATGGTTTGAAATCTTTAGTGTTTAGAAAGCTTTGAGATTTCCTGGAATTAAGAAAAGGAAAAGAAAAAGATACAGCATAAATAACTGATGATAGAATATTTATCTGGAGAGAAAGGGATGTTTATTTGCCTTAATATAGAAATGCTTGTACCTTCCCTCCACTCAGTATTGACCTTGACAAATTTGGGGGCTTAGAAAATGAAAATAGGAAATAAAATTATGAAGTGAGAGAGGTTGCATATGAGGTGATTCAATTTTCTGGACTGAAGTCTCCTAAAAATTTTCCGTGTTACTATGTATTACAGTAAATGCAGGTTCAAATGACAGTGTCATTTTTACTTAGGAGTCTTGCTGTAGTTTGGTAGAAAAATACTTGTACCCTAGGACATTAGAAACAGAGAGTGATATTTTGATGTTAAATATAATAAGTTAAGGTGGCTCCAAAAAAGTCACATGAATGGAAATGTCAGAGGTGAAAGAACTCAATTATCCTCAAAGACTACTATGCCTCAAAGTAGAGGCAATGTAAATGCTACAGAGTGTAGTTGAATTACAGAGGAGTAAAAATATGTATTTATTCCTCAATATAATGACCAATATTCTTTTTGGTGAGTAACTCACTAGTCGACCCCTATATTGTACAGTGAAATGCACATTGGAGGGTAAGTAGACCATCGATATAAGTGATGACTGTATCTTAGTGATATTTTACTTTAGCAATATTATGACCCAAACTCCCATTTTTTAGTCATGGTATTTCAAAGTCATTACAATCTCTTTTATAGTGTTCTATTTTCCGCAGATAGCCTTCTTTCCCTCTTTTTAATTTATTGTGCATTATGTGTAGATTCTCTGGTATGGTTCTACTGAATACACTATAGCAACAAAGATAAATTATTTCCTTAAAACTGAGAGAGTCACTCACTGAACGGAAAAACATTACACCTGAGTTTTTCAAGAGCAGCCATATTTAGTAAAAAGAATGTTAAGATGTACACAGAGAAAGTGCAGGTATCTTAAAGCTTTCTGACCCTTCTTAGTTATGACACTCTGTTTTACAATTTATTTTCCTTTGATATGTTTTTCCAACTATTTTAATTAAATAATCATTGAGGTTATCTACTTAGCATTTTTCACCTTCACTGGACTGTAAGGTTCAGGGTCTATCTTATTGATCACTCTAATCTATTACCTAGAATATTATTTAACTCATCAACTCTCGCTTTGCACATATGAATAATATGATATAACAATATATCTTTTATTGGCAAATATCATAGAATTAGGGTTCAGAGTGCTGAGTTCTGGAATCCAACAAACCTATTTTCATTTTTTATATGGCAATGAGTAATCCTGCTGTGAACCTGATAAATTCCCTAGAATCTCCAGTAAAGAATTTATTTCAGATGCTATATTTTTCATTCCAGAATTTCAGTTTTTGATTTTGGAGAGTTCTTTCTCATAGATTTTTTTCTTACAGATTCTGGCTTGTCTATTCCAGCATCTGGGTTATTTTAAGGTTGTTGTCCATTGATTTCCCAGGCCTAGGAAACTTACATCAAATTGACCAGGCCTGGGATGAGCCTCAAGTGCAAGCTGAGGGAGACAGAGGCCCGTGGAGACACCGCGGCGCTCCCCGAGCTGGCAACGTGGAGGTGTACCCTCAGCAGTTGTCCAGCCCCTAGGGCCACTGGAGCCTCCTGCGCCCACTCACCGGCACAACCCTCCAACTCACTGGGTCCCGCACCCTCAGCACCCTCAGGGCGGACTGGTCAGTTCCTACCCTCAGCTCTGGCTGCACTGCTAGGGCGCCACCCACCCTGTACCAATGTCTGGTTCTTTTTTCTTTTTGTATATTTTCCAGAAATTTTTAATTACACCAGCCCATTTTGCTATGTATAATGTGCAGTTTTTTGTTCACATTTTTGAGTGAAAATAAGGACGTGCACTATGTATGGGTCATATGTCTCAGGAACGGGGTGGTGGTGGGGAAGCCCAGTGCCCTCCCCGGCTGCGTGCCCACCCTCCCCCCTGGGCCAGACAGTGCATGGGGTTCCAGTCTGGAAGAACCCAGTCTGGGGGCATCTGCAACAGGCTCGCAGAGCGCCACAGTCCTGGGAGAGAGCAGTGGCGCAGCTGGCAAGGCCGGCGCAGACACTGAGAGCGCAGAGCGCCACAGTCCTGGGAGAGAGCAATGGCGCAGGTGGCAAGGCCGGCGCAGACACTGAGAGCGCAGAGCGCCACAGTCCTGGGAGAGAGCAATGGCGCAGCTGGCAAGGCCGGCGCAGACACTGAGAGCGCAGAGCGCCACAGTCCTGGGAGAGAGCAATGGCGCAGGTGGCAAGGCTGGTGCAGACACTGAGAGCGGGGGCTAAGGCCCCGGGCCGGGCCTTGGGGAGGGGTCGTGGACACCGGCTGCTCAGGCCCAGTGACCCTCCGGCCAGAGGACAGAACTTCCTAAGAAGCTCTCACCCTGTAAGACATGGGTGTGGCCGTCTCCACCCTGCTCTTGGAGTGCGAGGTGGAAAGGGCGCCCAGGAGGGAGGGAAAGGGACAGCTGCGGGAGGGCAGTGCCATCTGCATGTTTAGGAGGCGAGCATTAGCCTTCCCCAGAAGTGTCTCTCCCGCCCAGGGCTATTTTCTCCAGGGTGTTTCCCTGAAAGTTGGGGCCAAGAATGTGGGTGTACATTGTACACGGGATAGCATTATCCACAGCAAAATATGGTATATTTTGAAGACTGTGAACAATACATTGCATAGACTCTGGGACTTGTGATTTTTATCAGAGGAATATTGAGGCTTTGTTTATTTTACTAGACTGTTATCTTGGGTGAATTCAAAACTCCAAAAGATATTGCCTGTAGGGTGCTCGGTGCCAAAATTAGTTGGCCTGTTTAAAGTCTGTCCCGTTAATTTGTAGTTCTGAAATCAACTACTGAGTTGGGAGAAGTTTAAATGCAGAACTTGGGGCCAACTCTCCATGAGTTTCTTTTTTGTACAATTTCATGTGGTGGTACCTCTGATATTTGTCCTCTTATCTCTAAAGTCATTAAGATTGTCCATTCTATCCAAGTTTTGGCTGCCTGTCATGGGGAATAGCTGAAGGCTTCCTCTAGGCAAAAAGTGGTACAAATAGAAAAATCATTTAGGGCCATTCCCTTCTTCCAAATGTTGATCTTTATCCAGGTTCCTCTGGTTTTAGGTGACACTTCAATGCCATCAGATCATGCTTTTTCTTCTTCTTTTTAAATGTTTTGTTTTAGAGTTTATAATCTACAGAAATGTGAAACAACCAAGTTACTCCATTACCAATACCTGAAACCTACTCCCTCCACCTTCTAATAATTATTGTCAACATTTGCTAGAAACGAAGAGCAGAATAGTAATCATAATCCCTACATAAGTTGTGGAAATCATTGATTTAAATGATACATAACAATTACACAGCACTATGTGACCAGACTGATGATGAGTGTTATAATGAGTGTCTGGACACTGAGATGTGGTAAAAGCAATAATAATATATGTGACTGAGAACTAAATGAAAAAATATGTAGCACTTTAAAAGTAGTGTATTATGTTCTCAGGGTGGCGTAATTTGATGACTATTTGGATGATAAGAAAAACATTAAATTGAAGTTTATATTACTTGTCTAGATATTTACTTTTTTTCTGGAAATCAGACCCATTCAGATATAAGTTTTAGTGTGCAGTATTGTGTTCTTACAGCATTTTCACTAATCAAAGAACATAAACTCTTTGAAGTAGGCTAATAATATCATCTTTATTTTTTATAACAATATTAACAGATTTGAAGAATAATTTTATCAAAAATGAATGTAGGAAATATTGAGATCAGTCAGTTGGAGAACTTGAGTATCATTATAAACTTTCCATTCTCTGTGTCACCTTCCCTCTATTATTCCAGATTCTAGGGAAGCAGTAATGTGTTTTTCTGCACTCAAGAGATGATGCTGATTATTTTGTATGTTGCATTTGCAAAGAATTTTCTATTTCCAATGTAACTTAATTCTTATTAATATAATGCCATTGTGAAGACGGCTTCCCACCTGTGTGGTTCTTCATTGTACTAATGAGGAGTATCATCCCATGCCTCTGCCTTTACTTCTGTCACTGGGAATAATGAATATACATAACAAAACCACAAATTACATTTGATGACATGATTAAATATGAAATAATTACCAGCTTTGTAGTCACTCTGGCTCCACTTACTGAATTTACTTTGAGAGAGATTTAGGGCAAATTTAGATAGAAATCATTTGACAAGACATTAGCAATGCTGATTTTCACACACCTGTTTTAGAATTAAAATTAAAAGTTAAAAATAAAAATGAAAGAAAATTGCTTCACATCTGGAGAAATTTTCTGGGTTATCCTCTTACTTTAAATTTATTTTGGGTATTTTATTTATTGACTACTCTTAAGACATTTCACTTATTTCCCTATATCAAATTCATCTTTGTTAAGCAAAACTTGGAAATACTTTTCAGCTTTATTAAGATAAAACTTACAAATAAAATTGCTTCTATTTATGCCGTATTTTGATATGTTCACCTTGTGAATAGACTAATTCAAGCTGATGGGCATATCTGTCACCTTACATACCTATAATTTTTATGATATGGTCATTTAATAACCACCACAATGTATTATATATGTGTATTATCACATATATAATACATTCACTATAGTTACCATGCTGTACAATACAAATCCAGATTTATTCTTCCTGTCCAATGAAACTGTGTCCATTACTCCCCACACATTACTACACACACAGCTTCTGGAAAGCACGTTTTTACTCCTTCTGTAATTTTGACTTTTTAATATTCCATGTATATGTGAAATCATGTATATTATGAACAACTCCATATCAGATATGTGGTTTGCAACATATTCACCCATTCTGTAGGTTGTCTATTCACTTTGCTGATTGTTTCCTTTGCTGTGTATAGATTTTAGTATAATCCAATCCCATTTGTCCATTTAAGCTTTTGTTGCCATCTTTACTGATGTAATAATGGGGGGTTGTTCTTTGATATGTTAATGTGGTTTAATCATATTTATTGATTTATGTATGTTGAATCATCCTTGCCTCCCAGGGATGAATCCTATTTGATCACTGTGCATGATCCCCTTCACATGCCATTGAATTTGTTTGCCAGAATTTGTAGAGAATTCTCACAAATCTGTTATCAGGGATATTTGTCTGTAATTTTCTTTCTTGTAGTATACTTTTCTTGGCCAGATAATAGCAGAATGCTGGCCTTGTAAAATAAGTTTAGAAGAATTTCCTCCTCTTCAATGTTTTTTGATGAATTTTAGAAAGATTGGGGTAGTTCTTTAAAAGTTGGAATTCAGCAATGAAGTCATAAGGTTCTGGGATTTTTTTAAAGAGGAGACTTTTTTTTTACTGATTCGCTATTTTTACTATAAGTCTGTTAAGGCTATCTATTTCTTCATAATTCAGTTTTGGTAGGTTTTTGTTAGGAAATTATACATGTCTATTATGCAATGAATTTTTTTGGTGAATCATTGTAGTAATATTCCTTTGTATTTTTGTAGTATTGGTTGTAATGTAACATTTTTCATTTATGATTTTATTTATTTGAATCTTTCATGTTTTTTTCTTAGTTTAGCAAAAAGTTTGTTTTTACTTTATTTTGTTAAATAACATTTTTGTTTAAAATCTAACTTGTTAATAACTAACATTATTTTGTTAAATAAATAGCATTCATTTTATTTTGTCAAATAACTCAGATTCATTTACCTTTTTTATTGTTTTTCTAGATTCTACTTTATTTCTTTTCTGATAATTGTTACTTTCTTCTCTCCACTAACTTTGGGCTTAGTTTGTTTCTCTTTTCTGTTTCCTTGAGGGATAATGTTGTTTATATGAGATCTGTCCTTTTTTGATGTAGAATTTTATTGTTGTAACACTCCCCCTTAAATCTTCTTTTGCTGTCACGCATAAATTTTGGTGTGTTGTATTTCTATTTTTGTTTGTTTGAAGATATTTTAAATTTTTTTCTTTGATTTCTTCTTTGACCCATGGCTTGTTCAGAAATACATTGTTTAATTTCCATATATTTGTGATTTTTAAAAAAATTTCTCCTGTCATTGATTTCTAGTTTATTCCATTGTGGTAAGAAAAGATACTTGATATGATTACAATATAAATTTGTTAAGACATGTTTTTTGGTTTAATATATGCTCTAAAATAGAGGATGCTTCAAATAGCCTTAAGAGAATGGATATTGGCTGGTTTTGGGTGGAATGCTCTGTTTATATTTATTGGGTCAATTTGGCTTAAAGTGTGCATCAGGTCCAATGTTTCTTTCTTTCTTTTTTTTTTGCAGTTTCTGGCTGGGGCTAGGTTTGAACCCACCACCTTTGGCATAAGGGACTGGTGCCCTACTCCTTTGAGCCACAGGTGCCACCCCACGTCCAATGTTTCTTTATTAATTTTTTGTCTCAATCAGATTTTCATTGCTGGAAGTGAGATATTGAAGTCCTCTGTATTACTATATTGATGTGTATTTATTCTTTCAGAAATATTAATATTTGCTTTATTTTGTTGCTTTGGTGTATTATAATGCTTTTATCTTCATGATGAATTAACTAATTTATCATTATATAATATAATAACCTTCTTTATCTCTTTTCTGGGTTGACTTAAAGTCTATTTTGTTTTGTTGTTTGACATGAATATAGATAACCCTGTTCTTTCTTTTCGTTTTCCATTTATATGGAATATTATTTTCCATCCCTTCACTTTCAATTACGTCTGTCCTTAAAGCTGAAGTGAGTCTATTGTAGTCAGTGCATAATTGGGTCTTGTTTTTTTTATTCAATGAAATACTCTGTCTTTTGTTTGAAGAATTTAACCCACTTATATTCAAAGTAATGAATAATAAGACTTACTGTTGTCATTTGTTAAGTGGTTTTCTGTTTTCTTTTTTTTGAGACAGAGTCTTACTATGTTGCCCTCAGTAGAGTGCAGTGACATTACAGCTCACAGCAACCTCAAACTCTTGGGCTCAAGAAACTCTCTTTCCTGAGCCTCCCAAGTAGCTGGGACTAAAGGCACCCACCACAATTCCCAACTATTTTTTTGTTGTAGTTGTCACTGCCGTTTAGCAGACCTGGGCCAGGTTCAAACTGGCCATCATGTGGCCAGCGCCCTACCCACAGAGCTATGGTGGTGGAGCCATTGTCTGATTATTTTAGATTATTTGTTCTATTCTGCCTCTTTTGCTGCATTCCTTTATGAACCGATGACTTCCCGTAATGGTGTTCTTTGATTCCTTTTTTCTTTATCTTTTTTTGTGGATATTCTAGGTTTTGGCTTTCAGTATACCATGAGGCTTATATAAAGCATCTTATAATTATCAAAGTTTTTAGACTGAAAAAAAAAAACAACAGATTCATAAAAACATATTGCATGCTTACTTCCCACATGTTATGTTTATGTTATCTCAACACCATTTGATGTATATCCTTAATAAAGTTTTATGGCCACTATTATTTATTAATAATTTTGGCTTTTAATCTGTATGCTGGAGATATAAAAGTGATTTATGTACTGATATTACATTATTCTGAAATTGACAATATATTTACTTTTTCAGTAAATTTTAAAACTTTCTTATGTTCTTATGTTACAAATCAGTATCATTTTGCTTCATCTTTAATAATTTCCTTTAGAATTTCTTATTAGTTATAGTGAACTCCTTTAGCTTTTGTTGGTCTAGAAAAGTGTTTATGTCTCCTACATTTTCGAAAGACATTCTTGCCATGTAAAGTATTTCTGCTTGGAAGTTTGTTGTTCTTATTTTTTAGCACTTTGAATACATAGTCCCACTTCTTCCTGGGATCATAAATTTGTGCTAAGAAATATGTTGACAGCCATATAAAAGTTCCTGGGTATATAATGATATTCTTTTCTATTGCTATTTTCAAGATTCTCTTGTTGTTTTAATTTTTGCCAGTTGGTTATAAAATATCTTAGTGAAGTCTTCTTTGTGTTTAATCTAATGAGAAACCTTTAAGTTCCTTGGATGTATACACATGTACCTAGACTCATGATGGATTTATATCCCAATAAACTTATTAAAAGTTGAAAATATTGTATGTCAAAAATGCATACATACTTACTACATCTCACTTATGGAAAATTATAGCTTAGTCTAACCTACCATAAATATGCTCAGAATATAAGCCTAGATCTGGACAAAAAAAAAATTAATACAAGTGTATTTAATAATAAAGTATTAAATATCTCCTATGATTTTTTAAATACTGTACTAACAGTAAAAATAAAAGAATGATGGTATGGGTACTCAAAGTATTGTTTCTATTGAATGCATATTGCTTTTGCAGCATCATAAATTGAAAAATTATAAGTCAAATGATTGTATATCTGTGTATATCTTTCCACACTTGGGAAATTTGCAGACAATATTTTTTGAAGTAAGATTTCTGTCGCTTTCATGCTTATCCTTCTGATAGTCCCATAATACAAAAGCTAGCCCTTTTATGTTGTTACATAAATTTTATCAGATTTTTTCATTTATTTTCATTCTTTTTACCCTTTTTATTTTCTGCCAGGTTATAATCAAACAATTTATATATATATATATTTTTTTTCTTTTTATTGTTAAATCATAGCTGTGTACATTAGTGCAATTGCCTGTACCCATTCTAAGATGCACCATAGATGTGGCCCCACCCATTACCCTCCCTCCACCAAAACCTCCCCCCCCCCTTCCCCTTCCTTGGCCCTTTCCCCATAGTCTTGTGCTATAGTTGGGTTATAGCCTTCATGTGAAAGCTATAATTTAGCTTCATAGTAGGGCTGAGTACATTGGATACTTTTTCTTCCATTCCTGAGATACTTTGCTAAGAAGAGTATGATAGAGCTCCATCCATGTAAACATGAAAGAGGTACAGTCTCCATCTTTCTTTAAGGCTGCATAATATTCCATGGTATACATGTACCACAATTTGCTAGTCCATTCGTGGGTCAATGGGCACTTGGGCTTCTTCCATGACTTAGCAATTATGAATTGGGCTGCAATAAACATTCTGGTACAGATGTCTTTGTTATATTGTGACTTTTGCTCTTCTGGGTATAAACCTAGTAAAGGAATTATAGGATTGAATGGCAGGTCTATTTTTAGGTCTCTAAGTGTTCTCCAAACGTCCTTCCAGAAGGAACGTATTAGTGGGCATTCCCACCAGCAGTGTAGAAGTGTACCCTTTCCTCCACATCTACGCCAACACTTCTGGTTTTGGGATTTTGTTATGTGGGCTACTCTTACTGGGGTTAGGTGATATCTCAGAGTAGTTTTGATTTGCATTTCTCTGATGATTAAGGATGATGAGCTTTTTTTCATGTGTTTGTAGATCTTATGTCGGTCTTCTTTAGAGAAGTTTCTCTTCAAGTCCCTTGCCCACCCTGAGATGGGGTCACATGTTCTTTTCTTGTTAATACATTTGAATTCTCTGTGGATTCTGGTTATTAGACCTTTATCGGAGGTATAACCTGCAAATATTTTCTCCCATTCTGAGGGCTGTCTGCTTGCTTTACTCACTATGTTCTTGGCTGTGCAGAAGTTTTTTAGTTTGATCAGGTCCCAGTAGTGTATTTTTGATACTGCTTTAATTGCCTGGGAGTCCTCTTCATAAAATATTCACCCAGGCCGGTTCCTTCAAGAGTTTTCCCTGCACTTTCTTCAAGTATTTATACAGTTTCATGTCTTAAGTTTAAATCTTTAATCCAGTGAGAGTCTTATCTTAGTTAATGGTGAAAGGTGTGGGTCCAGTTCACCCAGCACCATTTGTTAAACAGGGAATCTTTTCCCCACTGAATGTTTTTAATTGTCTTGTCAAAGATCAGATAATGGTAAGTAGCTTGATCCATCTCTTGGTTCTCTATTCTGTTCCAGACATCTACTTCTCTGCTTTTGTGCCATTACCATGCTGTTTTGATCACTATGGATTTATAGTACAGTCTCAGGTCTGGTAGCGTGATTCCTCCTGCTTTGTTTTTATTGCTCAGTAATGTTTTGGCTATTCGAGTTTTTTTCCGATTCCATATAAAACGAAGTATTATTTTTTCAAGATATTTAAAGTATGACAATGGAGCTTTAATAGGAATTGCATTAAAATTATATATTGCTTTGGGCAGTATGGACATTTTAACAATGGTGATTCTTCCGAGCCATGAGCATGGTATGCTTTTCCCAAACAATTTATATATATTTTTTTGTTTTGTTTTGTTTTTTGTAGAGACAGAGTCTCACTTTATGGCCCTCGGTAGAATGCCGTGGCGTCACACGGCTCAAGGCAACCTCCAACTCCTGGGCTTAAGCGATTCTCTTGCCTCAGCCTCCCGAGTCGCTGGGACTACAGGCGCCCACCACAACGCCCGGCTATTTTTTGGTTGCAGTTTGGCCGGGGCCGGGTTTGAACCCACCACCCTTGGTATATGGGGCCGGCGCCTTACCGACTGAGCCACAGGCGCCGCCCCAACAATTTATATTTTAATTCATAAATTCTTTCTTTTGTTTGACCAATTCTGCTGTTGCTCATTCCTATTACATTTTTTTATTTCTTTTATTGTATGTTTTAGCTCCACAGTTTTGTGTTTTATGATCTCCCTGTTAAATTTCTAATTGTGTTTGTGTATATTTTTCTTTATTTTATAGAGTCATTTGTCTCTATTCTCTGGTAGTTGATTGGGCTTTCTCAAAAAAATTATTTTGAATTCATTGTCAGACTATTTATAGAACATCATTTTGGGGCATTGGGTATTGAAAAATTATTGTGTTTCCTTGGTGTTGTTCTTCATTTTTCATATTTATTATTACCTTGCATTGATGTCTGCACATTTGATCAAGCAGTCACCTTTCAGATTCTATACTCTGGCTTCACTTATATATGCATATGAGAGCATTGGCTGGATGTGTTTCAGTGATTGCAGCTCCAGTATGAGCATTATGCTGTAGTCTTTGAGCAACTCTGTCAGTAGTTTGGCATCAGTAGATGCGAAGGCTGCATGTTTCCACAGTGATGGCCATTTGGTTTTTGGTGATGAATGTTACCAGAGTCCTCCTGATGTCTTTTTATTTCCCTGGGAAAGCCACGGTATTTCCTCTTGGCACTGAGTCTGACTTGTAGAAATGTTATTAATGGTGGCAGCACCATCATCTGATATGCAGCATTCACAGTATGTTTATGAACCTAGGGTCTAGATTGCAGGCTGGGGTGGAGAGACCAGGGCCTTTGGATCCATGCTAGTAATTGCATCAGAGTCTTGAACATAGGCATCCCCTGCTGCCACAGTGCGAACAGTGTATCAGCCCTGGGTACTTGGAAACAGATAGGGAACTGGGTAACAGAGCATGGAAGCATGCCAAGCTGTAACAACTCTGTGGTTCAGGTTTGGATGTCCCTGCTAGGGTGGTAGCTCTGTTAACCCAAGTGCAGGTGCTTATGGATATACTGAAGAGAAAATTCCCAGATCATGTACATATGCAGAGTTACCACTGCTCTGAGGACAAGGTTGCTGCTGCATCTGCTGTTTGAGGTCATAAAAGGAGGGCCATGGAGTGAGGCATGGTGCACAGCCACATAGGCAGCAACATTGGCTTTTAAGTCTGGGGCATTTGATAGCTTGCCATGGGAGTGGCTCAAGAGTGTGACACATGGGCACTCATGAAGCAGTGGACCTCATGTCTGGGATATGGATGAGTGCAAAGAAACAATGACTTCAGGGCCACAGGTCCTGGCCTGCTGCAGGAGTGCACTGGTGTCTGAGGTGGTGGTGCATAAACATTGCAACTGTGGAGTTGACATATAGAATGTGGATGTGCCCAAGCATACAGTGTCTCCAGGGTGCCTGTGGTCAGCACACTTTCTGCACTAGTGGCTGAGTTTCCCAAGGCACTCTCAGAGCTGGCACTCTCAAGCTGTAGCACAGGCTTGCATGAAGTGATCAAGGTTCCATGGCCTGGGGTGAGGTTAGCTAGAAGCAGTGGGCTCTAGTCTTTGAGGTGGGGTTGTGGGCAGTGCACACAATGCTGCTGCAGAGCTGGGCTCTGTAATGTGGGCGCACATGGAGTAGTTGAAGCTTGTGTAAGGATAGGAAGGGTGGTGACTCCCATTCCAGAATGCTTTTTTTTGGATGCATGGGGCAGCCCAGTAGAATATCCTTCTGTGGGTAGGAGTGAGGGTCTGCAGCAGCAATTTCTGTTAGTATCTCAGTGGCAAAAGCTGCCAGGCTTTGGGCAAAACACACCACTGGAGACCATCAAGGAACCCACTGTGTGGCTGATACTGAGAGTTCCTTCCCTTCTTTGTTCATTGCAAGCTGCGGGTATCGTATGGTTATCTCCCCAGAAATGCTTTCTGTGTGATTATTCTTCATTTTTTTCTCTACTCTGTTGCTATACTTATCTCATTTACTATCCAAGGGTTTTTCATTGCTGTCTAATGGTGTGTGTGTAGCTAATAGTGTCTCTGTGTGTAATGTATAAAACATGATATCTCTTACTCCACAATCTTGCTAATTTCACTCTCTAGAAACATTTTAATAATTGCTAAAGACTAGAGTATTTGTACATATGAATATCTATACATGAACTAGGTTTTTAATAAATACATATATATTGATATATAGTTCTTTGTATCTATCTTCTTTGTCTCTATTAATAGTTTTGCTTTACATACACACACAGGTATCAGTAATTGTAATGGACATAAAAACTTTAAGACTAGCTTTGCTGCTAACTCTAAGAATATAACTGTGGAATAAAATTATGAAATGAATGGATGAGAATCAGAATTTTGTAATGGTTGAGTAGAGAAGGAAGATCAACTAATCTCATATCTGTACGTACACATGAGTGTGTTATAGGCAGAGCTGGATTCTATGTATACCACACAGTAGCTATGTCAATACAAGTTAATTACTGGTGAACTAAAAATAATAAAAATAAGCATACAATACTAGGTGGTTAAATTATGAAATTTAAGATTCCCACTTTAGTAGCTGGTATCTAGTAGGTGCTCAACATACTCATTTCCATTCTACCTAAGTACAGTTCCATACCCACCTTTGCTTAAAATATTTATCTGGTCGCCATATTCCTCAGTGATTGCTGTACTTCAATGCCCATGCATTGTGCAACGTTTTTTAGAAGATGCTACCTGGTATTTCCAAGATACATTTTGATAAAAATAATGTATTCTTCAAATGGGATTGCGAGAAATTTAAGAAATTGTTGAAAGCAGACTCTGGATCCTTATAACTTTCAATACACCAACCACTCATCCATGAGTTTAACATGTAGGAATTAACTAATAAGATTTTTTATTTGCAGTGCTGAGTAGACAAAAGGAACCATCAAATTACACAATTTAAAAAATAAGAGAAATCATTAGATTAGATGCTTTCAGTTTTTATAAAGGGTGAAATATGTTAAGCTTGCAATCTATATGATTCCACCTCAAATATTCAACTCAACCTTTGTAGCATGAAAGCAGCCATTGATAATATATAAAACAATAACAATGCTGTATTACCTTAAAATGTTATTTACAAATATAGGCAACGGTCCATACTTTGATAATCTATAATTTAATAAATTCATTTGATACAAAGAGAAATAAACTCAAAAAAATATTTTTCACAAGGAGAAAGTAGTCAAAAATGGCAGAATGAGGTCTTGAATATTTTTAGGAGCTGTCTAGTTCTCTTTCCAGAAACCCCAAAGTCAAACTAGTAGATTAAATGTATAATATTATTTAATATGTAAATAACACAAAATTCAACTCAATGTAACACATTAATATTTTTAAGTCTTTGAAGATTGCTTATAACTATGTAGAACAAGAAATAAATTTCAGACTTTCACTTAATTGCTATCTCAAATGAATTAGAAATATAGTGTAAGTTTATTTATTCATCTCTTCCATTTTTTAACCATAATTACTTGAAAAATAACAGATCCATTATAAGTTTATCTTAATGAATTACAACCTCTTTAAGAGTATGAAATAAGTTTGAAATACAAAGATTGAAAGACAGAAAGTAACACAATTGGGTTTTCTATGTCCTTGTAGAATGGGGAAAGACACAGGTGCCCAATTTCACTGAGCCTATGAATAAGTAGAATCCATAAAAATGAGGTTATTTGCATTTACAGGAAATAGTCTATTCATATTGAAATAGATTCCTGGCTATGATTTCTGTGCCAGCTTTAGAACTCTTATTCTATAATGATTTAAGTAATCTCATACTGCAAAAGGAATGATTTTACTGTTGTGATGTTGTATTAACTCAGCTGTTATATTGACAATTTAAATTTTCATTTGTATCACATTTAAAATAAATTTTATGGTATACAAGATTTATTTTTCCTGTATCTCATCTAAAGATGTTTTTAATAGCTTTTTATGAAAGTGTCTGACTACATTGGAGCATAGGCAGATTTTATAGACATTTAAAATCATGACTTATTTCAAGTAATAATCATGTGATTATTACTTTATCAATATATTCTATACAACATCTGCTAATAAACCAAAGGTACATGCTAAAATATCATAAAGTAAATGTAAATTAAACTAAATTCCATTTGTTTCTAATCTAAAGTATGTATACGTGTGTGTACATGTTATCTTAGTTACCTAGATCACGTTGATAATGCTACAATCATGGTTATAGGTTTGTGTGTCATCCAGCTCGTGTTCATTGCACCTGTTAGGTAGGTTTTTGCTCATTCCTTCTTCCTCCCTACTTGATTTCCATTGGGTTTTACTTCTCTCTGTGCACATCTGTGTTCATCAGTTAGTTCCAATTGAATAGTCAATACATTTGGTGTTTGTTTTTTCATTCTTCAGAAACTTCACTTAGAAAAATGCTCCAGTTCTATCCAAATTTTTGCAAAATGCATTAAGTAATCCATCTTCATGGCTGAGTAGTATTTCTTGATTTACCTATACCATATTTTGTTAATCCTATTTTGTTACGTTGATCCAACATCTTTGCAATTGTGAATTGTGCTGCAACAAATCTTCAAGTGCAATGGCTTTTTGATAAAATGACTTCTTTTCCATGAATATATATTTTTGAACATGATATACATACATATTCATTATGGTTGACCATGTATAATAGAAGTCTATATTCAGGGTAGTGTATTCAGAGGGAAGATAATGACCTTCAATAGGTAATAGCTCCTTTCCTTGCTTGGTCTGTGATTTTGTGTTTCATGTTTAACTCTACTATTTTCTTCAACTGCAAGTCAGGATAATACTATCAACTATTTCTAAAGGGAAGAATTTTTGTGCAATCACTCTGCATAAATGGCCCACCTTGAGCTTACACCTTATATGTATACAATAAAACATTAAATTTTATAGACATTAGCAGTTCTGGGAATCACTCTATATGAAGAACATAGTCAAACCAGAGTCTATGCCATATAATGGAAAGAAAAATTACATAAGGAATTGTGTGACATTTTCTCAATAAAACCAGTTTATATATTTATAAATGTGTATCAGGCAGTCTTTGAGGTATTTGTGATACATCAATGAGTGAAGGAAATAAAACTACTGCTTTCTTGAAGCTTACATTTTAATGGGAAAGCACAGATGACAAACTAAACATAATAAAGAAGTAAATAGATAGTATTATATTTTAGAAGGTGACATATATGCGCATGCTCATGTGTGGGTGTAAGAGGTCAGTTAAGTTCACAAACTCATCCAAGAAAAAGTGTCACATACCCCATTGCAGAATATCACTATGGTCACCATCGAAGTACTTCCCTTGGCCTCTGATGACCAGGCCCTTTCATCACTGCCTGTCATATTTTGAACATCTTTTACCTTTGCACATCCACCTGTGAAAATCATACTTTTACTTTTAAACACACATAGAATATTGACTTATATTAAGCTTTTCCAGACTTCCCCTGGTGAAAATATTTATAAGGAATATTTTCTCTTTCCCCTGCTTCTTTATTTGATGAGAGAATATTTGTCACTATCTTCCTTCTGAATATACCTATTTTCACTAGTTTTCAAATTTCTAGAGATTAGGGACCATATGTCAAATGTCCTGATATTCCAGAATGTCCAACAAAATACTTTGTACCAAGATTAAAAATAGTATTTTTGTCAGAGCAAAATTAAAATTTATCTAGATCAATAACTTTCTTTGACAGATTGGGGAATTTATACCTATACTATTGAATGAATTTATTAAATTATTTTGATTTGATTGAAAGTACAGTGATATTTTTAGTATACAGTGTTGCCTTGAGCATTTTCTAAATTATTTAATGGGCATTTATGGCATTTATGCAAACAATTTGAAATCATATTTAAGTAAAATAAAATAGCCCAAGGAAACATTTCAACTTTTTCTACAATATAATCAACAATTTTTCTAGTCTTCTTTTCCATTTGCCTTCCTAACTTGTCATCATTTATCTCTTCATCATTTATCAACTCCATCTCATGGCTAGAAGAAAAAAAAAAAACATGTTTGAGAAAAATTTAAAATCTTTCATTTGCTTATTTCATGGAACCTTTGGCCAGAAGTTAGTTAAGGATGTGAACATTAATGATTGCAGTAAGATAAGGGTTATTTAAGAATTTTACTCATCCATATCTGCTATTTTCCATTTCCAAGGGTAACTGAGAGGTGAATGAATCGTGAAATGACATCCCTCCATCAGTATGTATAAAATTGTTCCAATGGGTAAGAGCTAATATTCCGAAGCGATATCTATACACAACTCTAGAATAGACTACTTTATAGTTGAAACGCCCTTTCTGGATCTTTTGAGTATGGAGTTTGACACAGTTGACAGGATATATCATGTATTCACCTTAACCTGGTCATTAAAGTAACTAAAAGTAATAGTTTATTGAGGAAAATGGCAACTGAAAATTGTCAATTAGAATCACAGGGTTATGTATTTTTACATTTTCAAATGTAATGAAATACTCTTTAAATCTGTTATACATTTAAATCCAATATAAATTTAATCCAATATTTTATATTTTATCTTGTCTCCAAATTGCAAAGAACTTAACCAAATATTTAGTGCATTCAAGTATAAATGAGGCTCAAAAACTTTAAACATTTAAATTTAAAGCTATCTTTCATAAATCTGTTAATTTTTGACACTTTCTATTTTATTTCGAATAGAAACTCTGAATTTATCATATTGGGTAAAAATCGTTGAGAATTTAATGCTCTTACTTTGATGGTATTATCTCACTACACTAATTTAAATGATAGTACATAATTGCTTTTAATGGCATTTACTTATTTTACCTTCTTTACAACAATACTGACACTATGAAGTAATTAGGGGTTATATTATTATTATCCTCATGTCAGATATGAGAAAAAATCTATGTAGTAAGTTGTGAAAGCAAAGCATGACTTGACTTGTACACATCCAAATATCATGCTTTTCATCCTACTCATAGCTTATTTTCCTAGTGATAAACTGAATGTGCTTATATTTGAGTTATAATTCTGATTCTGTCAAAAATTAAGAGCCTGGATGAGGAAATTTAATTAAAGTTCTTTAAGTTAAGACATGGTTATATTATGTTTAGAGGGGATTAACATCTTTACAAACTCTAAAGTTCAGTGTTTTATATACGTTCACATTTATATACATATATATATCAAAACTCTTTCAGAGATGTTAATACAATTCAATGTTGAATAAAAGTAAATACACTTCATTTTTATTAATTCTTGAACTTTTTATATATTAATAGTGATTCTAAATTTCAAGCATCAGGATCAATTTCAAATATTTATATAATTTTACATAAATGGGAATTTTTTCAAGAAAGCTGATTGGTATTTAGTGGAAGCAGTAATATCTGAATACATGTATTTTTTTTTTTGTGATTTTTGGCCGGGGCTGGGTTTGAACCCGCCACCTCCAGCATATGGGACCAGCACCCTACTCCTTGAGCCACAGGCGTTGCCCCTGAATACATGTATTTTTAAAGTATATTATAGAATGTATATATTTTTCTTAAACATCTACCACTGAATTTATAAACCTGCTTTTGGAATTTGTATTACTTTTATTGCCTCCCTTGGAGGAATGGAAGAAAATACCAAAGCACTGGAGATTTTTGCTAATTTTTACCTAGTATTCGTTTGGTCATAAAGTTAAAAGAGGCCAAATGATTTCTAAGTAGCTGATTAAATGAAGGATCATCATAGATGTTACTGCCATCACTGTATCACTGTATGTATGTCAAGTGTGTTTACAAAAATAATTGTGGTTTATGCAAATATTAATCAATTGGTTTCATTAATTTGATTATGTCATATATAAATGATATGAGCTAGAAAAACGTTGTTTTAAATATCAACTTTCCCACCTACTTGCTGTCTGATCTTAGGTGGTTATTTAGCATGTTTGAATTTAGATATTAGCAAAATGGGATTTTAATAACCATACTGCAGGGTATTTAGAAATATCAAACATCATTTATATAAAGTAAATTATATTATGATTTATTTAATTTTTTGAACAATTACTGCATTACATACACCTATCACTTTAGCTCCTCACACTGGCATACAAGGATGACCTCTGTGTTTGAAGCTAAGGTCATGATAATCACAGTATCATTTATTACAATGGAGAAAGTAGGTAACATGGATAGTACAGCTAGTTCTTAAGGTATTATAAGAACTGAAAAGTCAGTGAAGCAATTCATAATTATGTCAAACTATAATGGAGAAATGAAGTTACCAGAGGCCAAGTGCAGGAACCACTGGCTAGAGCTTAACCTGAAGGGCAGCTTTCTTGGAGATAGCTGGAACAATTGACAAGGGATGGCCGCTTCCCCCACTGGAGCAGGAAGAGAGAGGTACTAGGGCTTTTCCTAAACACGTTTAATCTCCTGCCAGAACAGCTCTTCATTGTGTCAAGGGGAATGAGGAGGCTCAAGGAGAAGGAGCCAGCTGGAGGGAGGGCCAGCTGGTGGAGTAGTCAAAACACAAACATTTATCAATTAAGTTTCCTTATAGGGACACTGTTCCTGGTGCACCAAAACAATTACAATAGTAACATCAACGATCACCAATCACAGATCACCAAAAAGATTATATTAATGCAAAAGTTTGAACTGCTGTCAGAATTATCAAAATGTGAGAGGCACAATGTTAGCACATGTTGTTGGAAAACAGCTCTGTAGACTGGCTTAAAACATGCTTTGCCACAAATCTTCAGGGAGGGGGGTGGGGCCTTGGTGTGTGTCACACTTTATGGGGGCAAGACATGATTGCAAGAGGGACTTTACCTAACAATTGCGATCAGTGTAACCTGGCTTATTGTACCCTCAATGAATCCCCAAAAATAAAAAAAAAAAAAGAAATGCAGTATTTGTAAAGTGCAATAAAGCAGAGTACAATAAAATTAGGTATCCTTGTATATTTAACTTAGGTAATATGTGATCTATGAGGTGTATTACATGTACTCATTCATATACATGTCTGTCTATATGTTATCTATGTATATATTTATGAATTTAGCTGTATATATGTAAGAATAAAGTATATAAATCTATACAAATTTTTATTTTAAATGTTTATGTAAATATATATGTAAAATATATCTCGTTTTTATAAACACAATAAATATAGAAATAATTACATGTAAAATATACAGATGCTCTGAACTTATGATGGGCTTATATCCTTTTTTTTTTATTAAGTCATAGCTGTGTACATTGATATGATCATGGGGCATCACACACTAGCTTCATAAACCGTTTCACACATTTTCATCACACTGGTTGACACAGCCTTCCTGGCGTTTTTCAGTTACTGGGCTAAGACACTTACATTGTACATTTACTAAGTTTCACATATATCCTTGTAAGATGCACCGCAGGTGTGATCCCACCGGTCCCCCTTCCTCTACCCACATCCCCCCTCCCTCCCCTCCCTTTCCCTCTTCCCCCTATTCTTAGGTTGTAACTGGGTTATAGCTTTCATGTGAGAGCCCTAAATTAGTTTCATAGTAGGGGTGAGTACATTGGGTACTTTTTTTTCCATTCTTGAGATACTTTACTAAGAAGAATATTTTCCAGTTCCATCCATGTATACATAAAAGAGGTAAAGTCTCCATCTTTCTTTAAGGCTGCATAATATTCCATGGTGTACATATACCACAATTTATTAATCCATTTGTGGATCGACGGGTACTTGGGCTTTTTCTATGACTTAGCAATTATGAATTGGGCTGCAATAAACATTCTGTACAAATATCTTTGTTATGATGTGATTTTTGGTCTTCTGGGTATATGCCCAGCAGAGGAATTACAGGATCGAATGGCAGTTCTATTTTTAAATCTCTAAGTGTTCTCCATATATCTTTCCAAAATGAATGTAATAATTTGCATTCCCACCCGCAGTGCAAAAGTGTTCCCTTTTCTCCGCATCCAAGCCAACATCTCTGGTCTTGGGATTTTGTGATATAGGCTAGTCTCACTGGAGTTAGATGATATCTCCAAGTAGTTTTGATTTGCATTTCTCTGATGATTAAAGATGATGAGCATTTCTTCATATGTCTGAAGGCCATGCTCCTGTCTTCTTCAGAGAAGTTTCTCTTCAAGTCCTTTGCCCAGCCTGCAATGGGATCCCTTGTTCTTTTCTTGCTAATGTGTTTGAGTTCTCTGTGGATTCTGGTAATTAAACCTTTGTCAGAGACATAACCTGCAAATATCTTCTCCCATTCTGAGGGTTGTTTGCTTGCTTTACTTACTGTGCTCTTGGCTGTGCAGAAGCTTTTTAGTTTGATCAAGTCCCAGTAGTGTATTTTTGAAGCTGCTTCAATTGCCTGGGGGGTCCTCTTCATAAAATACTCGCCCAGACTGATTTCTTCAAGGGTTTCCCCTGCACTCTCCTTTAGTATTTTTATAGTTTCATGTCTTAGGTTTAAATCTTTAATCCAGTGAGAGTCTATCTTAGTTAATGGTGAAAGGTGTGGGTCCAGTGTTAGTCTTCTGCAGGTTGCCAGACAGTTCACCCAGCACCATTTGTTAAATAGGGAATCTTTTCCCCACTGAAGGTTTTTAATTGGCTTGTCAAAAATTAAATAATGGTAAGTAGCTGGATTCATCTCTTGATTCTCTATTCTGTTCCAGATATCTACTTCTCTATTGTTGTGCCAATACCATGCTGTTTTGATCACTATTGATTTGTAGTATAGTCTGAGGTTTGGTAGCATGATTCCTCCTGCTTTGTTTTTATTTCTGAGTAATGTCTTGGCTATCCGAGGTTTTTTCTGATTCCATATAAAATGAAGTATTGTTTTCTCAAGATCATTAAAGTATGACAGTGGAGCTTTAATGGGGATTGTGTTGAAATTATATATTGCTTTGGGTAGTATGGACATTTTAACAATGTTGACTCTTCCCAGCCATGAGCATGGTATGTTTTTCCATTTGTTAACATTTTCAGCTATTTCTTTTCTTAGAGTTTCATAGTTCTCTTTATAGAGATATTTCACGTCCTTTGTTAGATAAATTCCCAAATATTTCATCTTCTTTGGCACTACTGTGAGTGGGATAGAGTCCTTAACTGTTTTTTCAACTTGACTATTGTTGGTGTATATAAAGGCTACTGATTTATGAATGTTGATTTTGTAACCTGAGACGCTGCTCTATTCTTGATCACTTCTAAGAGTTTTGTAGTAGAGTCCCTAGTGTTTTCCAGATATACTATCATATCATCTGCGAAGAGTGAAAGTTTGATCTCTTCTGACCCTATATGGATACCCTTGATCGCCTTTTCTTCCCTAATTGCGGAGGCTAAAACTTCCATTACAATGTTGAAAAGCAATGGAGACAGTGGGCAGCCTTGTCTGGTTCCAGATCTGAGTGGAATCATTATTCCAATTTAACTCCATTCAATATGATGTTGGCTGTGGGTTTGCTGTAATGGCATCTATCAGTTTAAGAAATGTCCCTTAAATACCAATTTTCTTAAGTGTTCTGATCATGAAGGGATGCTGGATATTATCGAAGGCTTTTTCTGCATCGATTGAGAGAATCATATGGTCTTTGTTTTTTAATTTGTTTATGTGCTGAATTACATTTATAGATTTACGTATATTGAACCAGCCTTGAGACCCTGGGATAAAACTGACTTGGTTATGATGTATACTTTGTTTGATGTGTTGCTGGATTCTGTTTGTTAGGATCTTGCTGAATATTTTTGCATCTATATTCATTAGTGATATTGGTCTACAGTTTTCTTTTCTTGTTGGGTCTTTTCCTGGTTTGGGAATCAGGGTGATATTTGCTTCAGAGAATGTTTTGGGTAGTTTTCCTTCTTTTTCTACCTTTGGAACAGGTTGAGTAATATAGGTACTAATTCCTCTTTAAAGGTTTGGTAGAATTCTGATGTGAAACCATCTGGTCCCAAGCTTTTCTTTTTAGGGAGGTTTTGTATGGTTGATGCTATTTCTGAACTTGATGTGGGCCTGTTCAACATTTCCACTTGATTCGGGCTAAGTCTTGGAAGGTGACGTGCTTCCAAGTATCGGTCAATTTCCTTCAGATTTTCATATATCTGAGAATAAAGTTTCTTGTAATAGTCATTAAGGATTTTTTGGATTTCTGAGGTGTCTATTGTTACTTCACCTTTGTTGGTTCTGATTGATGAGATTAGACATTTTACTCTTTTTTTTTTTCCTGATTAGGTTGGCCAAAGGTTTATCTATTTTATTGACCTTTTCAAAAAACCAGTTTTTTGATTTATTGATCTGTTGTATTATTCTTTTGTTTTCAATTTCATTTAATTCTGCTCTAATTTTGGTTATTTCTTTTCTTCTACTGGGTTTGGGGTTGGAATGTTCTTCCTTTTCTAGTTGCTTGAGATGTCCCATAAGTTGTTAACTTCCTCTCTTTCCAATGTCTTGAGGAAGGCTTGCAGTGCTATAAATTTCCCTCTTAGAACTGCTTTTGCGGTGTCCCAGAGGTTCTGATAGTTCATGTCTTCACTGTTATTTTGTTCCAAAAAATTGGCAATTTCTTTCTTAATCTCATCTGTGACCCAGCTATCATTCAACATAAGGTTATTTAACTTCCATGTTTTTGTATGAGTTTGCAGATTCCTGTTGTTACTCAGCTCAAGTTTTATTCCATGGTGGTCCGAGAAGATGCATGGAATAATTTCTATTCCTTTAAATTTACTGAGGTTAGACTTGTGACCTAAGATGTGATCAATTTTGAAGTAACTTCTATGGGGTGATGAGAAGTATGTGTATTCAGTTTTGTTGAGATGAAATGTTCTGTGGATATCTGCTAAATCCAAATGTTGTATGGTTAGGTTTAAATCTAAGATTTCTTTGCTCAGCTTTTGTTGGAGGATCGATCCAACACTGCCAAAGGGGTGTCGAAATCTCCGACTATTATGAAGCTGGAGGAAATCAAGTTGCTCATATCTGTTAGAGTTTCTCTTATAAATTGAGGTGCATTCTGGTTGGGTGCATAGATATTAATAATTGAAATGTCATCATATTGAGTATTACCCTTAACAAATATGTAGTGACCATTCTTGTCCTTCTATACTTTTGTTGGTTTAAAGCCTATTGTATCTGCAAATAAGATTGCAACACCTGCTTTTTTCTGATTACGATTTGCCTGAAATATGGATGACCTTCCTTTCACCCTGAGTCTGTATTTGTCTTTTAAGTTAAGATGTGACTCTTGTATGCAGAAAATATCTGGCCTGAGTTTTTGTATCCAGTCAGCTAGCCTATGCCTCTTTAGAGGACAGTTTAAGCCGTTCACATTAATGGAGAATATTGATAAGTCTGGTGAAGTTTTGGGTATTTAGTTTTTCAAAAGTCAGTGGGCATTTTTAATCCGTTCACCAGTGTGGAAGTTGGAGTTTGATCAGAAGTTTCTGAGTGAGTTTACTTTTGTGGTATAGGATTGGGTTGGTCATTATGGAGGGCAGGTCTGAGAATATCCTGACGAGCTGGTTTGGTTATGGCAAATTTCTTGAACATATGAATGTCATTAAAGTATTTAATTTCTCCATCATAGATGAAACTCAGTTTAGCTGGATACAAGATCTGGGGTTGGAAGTTATTTTGCTTTAGGAGATTAAAAGTCGATTACCACCCTCTTCTGGCTTGAAAAGTTTCAGCAGAGAGGTCTGCAGTCATTCTAATATTCTTGCCTTTGTACGTAATAACTTTCTTTCGCCTGGCTGCTTTGAGAATTTCCTCCTTCATATTAACTTTAGTGAAGCTAATTATGATATGCCTGGGGGATGTCTTATTCGGATTGAGTTATGGTGGGGTTCTGAAGCTGTCTGCTACTTGTATTTCAGAATCTCTAGGCATGTCTAGAAAGTTCTCTTTCATAATTTCATGTAGAAGGGCCTCTGTGCCCAGCGAGACCACTTCATCGGTTTCAGGAATTCCAATGATTCGGATATTGATCTTCCTCGAATTATCCCAGATCTCTCTGAGAGAATGATCTGTGTTTGTTCTCCATTTCGCTTCCTCTTTGAGAATTTGAAAGCGTTCATAGGCTTTATCTTCAATGTCGGAAATCCTTTCTTTTGCTTGCTCTATTCTGTTGCTGAGGGATTCTACTGTATTTTTCAGATCTTTGAGGGCTGCAAATTCTTGCTTCAGTGTGTCTAAGTCTTTGGTAGTTTTGTCTTTAAATTCGTTAAATTCTTGAGACAGCTTTTGAATTTCTCCACGAATTCCTAGTTCCATTTTGTTAATCTTGTTTGCCATCCAAATTCTGAATTCGATTTCTGACATCTCAGCCAGTTTTTTATCTGCCATATCTTCAATTTCATCTGCCATATCTTTCCTTGGAGGGGTTGATTTATTCTGGTTAGTCATGTTACCAGAATTTTTCCTGCTGATTCCACCCCATGATTGTTTTACTCCCTTTGATTTCTCCCCTGGTGCTTTGTCGAGGACCCGTACAGTGCTGTGGCCTGAGAAACTGGGGCCCTGTTTGCTGTAGAGGGGCTAAGTGATTCTGTCTTGTTTTCAGCTGGTTTCTATTTGACCCAAGTGAAACAGTTACTCTGGGTTGAAGTCTCAGCTGTGGAGAAATACCAGCAATTAAGTCACCCCACAC
The DNA here is from genome assembly GCF_027406575.1 of Nycticebus coucang. Taxonomy (NCBI): domain Eukaryota; kingdom Metazoa; phylum Chordata; class Mammalia; order Primates; family Lorisidae; genus Nycticebus; species Nycticebus coucang. Next base: position 70,450,030 of record NC_069784.1, on the reverse strand, counting down.
ACCACAGGCAACGAATGGAAAAGGAAAATCAAACCTTCCTACAATCACACACCCAGGGCACCACCTGGATAGTCCCCAGGTGATTGGCTCAGTTCAAAAGGTCTAAATTAATTGTCTCAGTCAGCAGCTGTCTCGGGTGGGAGAGTTCAAGAGGTCCCTGGGAACTGGATCACAGGGGTCTGGTGACTGCTCTACTATGGCTTGCTCCAGTGCTACGTGGGGTCAGGAGGAGCCACCCAGTAAATAGATCAGTCTGGGAAGGTTGATGCCTCCTTCCCCACCTTGCAGCTCTGTCACACCCAGTTGCTGCTAGCCCCGCAGGGCTGTTACCTAGTCAGTTGTCTGCAGTAAGCAGATACTCCAGATGTTTGCACCTGCCTATGTCACAGGTGGTCTGTGTCTGCTCATCTAGGCCGCTGTTCTCTGTCTTTATCCAGCAGTGGCCTGTCGACCTCGGGCACTTGATGGAGGCTGGAAGTGTTCACTCAGTTCCAGTCCCACCCTTAGTTTATGTTACTGGGTGAACGGAACAACCCTGTGGGGTTGTTTCTGACCTTGCTAGATTCCTCAGCAGAGGAGAGGCTGATTTGAGTTCCCAGAACCTGTGCCTTAGGCCCTGTCTTTACTCCTGTGGTTTGTATTCGCAGCACGATTAGTTGTCAGCTATAGCCTCTTGGCCTCCTTTGTCTCTAGGCTGGTGATCCAGGTGCATCTTAGGCTCAGTAGAGTGGTCCTCTGGATCAGCCCCCCCCCCTGGGAGTTTCCTGGCTCTGTGGGTGTGTTTTCTAGTCCCCATGTTCCACCCAGGTCAGTACCGCCTCAGGCAAACCCTTTACTCAGGGGGCCTGTGTTTCAGTCCCAGGTCTGTTCCGTGATGGTTGCTGTCTGAGAAGATGCTCGGCCTCATCTGGTTGCCCAGGGAGACAGGAGGAGAGGCTATGGGATATCTGGGAGTGGGCCTTGTTATTGCTGCAGACGGCTATTGCTCTGCACCTTGGGGCACCACTGCTCCAGTGTGATTCCCTCTTAGCCGACCATTGTCTTCTCACTCCTGAACTGCAGAATCAGCACTGGCCAGCTGTAGTCCAGGTCCTGTCTACACCTCTTGAGAGTTCACCCAAGAATCTGGACTCCTGGTGGGGCAGGTCTTCAGATCACGGAGTGAGAGTGGAGGGGAGTGCTGGGAGCTCAGAATTGCAGGTTGTAACACCAAGCTCATTTAGACCAAATGAACAAATAAACAGATACAAAGGTTATCAGGCACATGGGCCCATAGATACAGAAACAGACGGAAACACATAGACATACAGATAACACCCACGACAACGGCATTATAAAAACAACTGCAATAAAAATAGTGATAATTGTAAAATAATTGAAAGAAAGAAAAAAAAAAGAGGGAAAAGAGTGGTGTTAGTAGAAATGTTAAAAGAGAAGAAGAAATTAAAATTAGAAAACACAGAAATAAAAAAATATATCTATATAAAAAGTAATAATAAAAAATTATTGAAGGATCCTCCAAGAAAATGGTGAGTAAAAAACAGGACAAAACAAAACAAAAATACCCCCAAAAAAACAACAACAAAAAAGAAAAAAAAAAAGGCACCAACTACAAAAATATTTTTGCGTGTAGAAATATACCTATGTACATCTATATGTCTGCTGTAGGGATCAACTTTCGTAGGAATATATTCATACTGAATATACTTTCTGGACACCAGATGGTGCTGTGAGTGGTTCTGAGGCTTATACCTGATTTTCAGTTTATGTTGTTACCATGGTAACCACCTTCCATGGCCGATGGCCATTTTGGAATTTCTGTAAATGTTTGTCGCTCAAGAATTGTGTAACCTCGGCTGTTCCCTTCCAGACAGCACTTGCGACTGATCTTCCCACTCAGTGCAAGTGTCCACACCTCTTAAGTCTTTCTACTCTGCTCCCAGGTTCTCCTGCAAACTGGCGACTGCAATCGGCTATGGAGAGAGTGGCTCTGGGTTCGTGCGGTCGCTGGTGGGCTTGTGGCTCCAGCCGTCTGTAGCTGGCTCCCGCGTCTCTGTCCGCGGCTTTAGCAGCTTCAGTGGTGGTCGCAGGGAAGGCGCTGGGTCAGCGGTTTCAGCTGGTTTCCGTGGTTGGAGCGCTCAGGGACCTTATTCTGAGTTTTATGGTTGAGAGTTTTCTGTTTGGATCGGCTCCTGCCAGATCGCCCCTCAGCCTGAACCGCCAACCCCCTCCAACACCTGGGGGAAAGGTGCCCGCCCTTTTGGGTAGTTCAAAATGTCTGTTTCCCGGGTGGGATCCCTTCCCTTCAGTCTAACAGGTTGCCCAGCTCCCCGTGGTTTTGAGTGGCTCTCCTTTCAGATGCCTCCCTCAGTTCAGGAATAAATATTTGTCAATTGGGTTTTGTCAGCATTTACAAGCTGCTGACCTCCGTAGAGGAGGGGCCTGCTGGCCAGCATGGCCGAGCAGGGGGAAGAATCTCTACAACAGAGTCTGTGGTTTTAAATTACCACTCATATATAGCAATCCACCAGTTCGCTGAGCGTCTCCAGCTGTCTGTCTGCTGCAATAATCCACACACGGGGAAGGTCCAGACCCCCTTTCCTCTCACCTGATGGCTTGGGAGAGGTGGGCTACACGTCCGTCCTGTCTGCCATCATGCTCCACCCCCAATGGACTTATATCCTAATAAACCCATCATAATTTGAAAATAATATAAGTCATGAATGCTCTGTTGACAATATTTTCAATTTATGATGGGTTTATTAGGGGAGAATCCCATTGTAAGTCAAGAAGCATACAGAATGAGAATTGTTTTTCATAAAGCAGGACAGAAGGAAAGTTTTAAGAAGGAAAGAAGGAAAATTTTAAGTCTAACTATTGTAAGTCAGAGAGCATCTGTATATGTAAAATACGATATGAATATTTTAAATGTTTCATGGAGAATGTCAAGTTTATTTCCTCAATACCACTGTAAGGATTTTATTGAAAAATGTTCCATTAATTAGATATATAGACTTAGACATAGATAGATATAGATGAGAAGAAGATAGAGATAGATTTTTCTGAGACATGGCTTCCCTGTCATCCAGATTGGAGTGCAGTGACCTTATCTATAAGTCACTGTGACTTCAAATTCCTGGGTTCAAATGATCATTCCATCTCAACTGCCTAATGTCTGGGATGATAGGCACACATCACTGAGCCTGGATACATTTTTTACTATTTTTTGTAGTGACGGATGTATTGCCTTTGGCCATGCCAAACTCCTGGCGTTCAGCAATATTCCCACCTCAGTCTCCCAAAGTGCTGGTATTACAGATGAGCCACCATGCCTGGCCCTTCATTTCCTGGGAAAAATAGAAAGGAGACTGCTTTTAAATGTCTCTGAGTATAGAATTATCCAAACCTCTATGACAAATCTTCATTTTGGTTCTAGCCACAATTTTGGTCAGGAAATTCATTGCCATATTCAATTAAATGTGTTTATTTACTTACTCTATTCAGTCTTCTAAGGAATAGAAAATGTTTATAATTTTCTTCTAAAATTGTCCTTACATTCCCAGAGCCAATATCACCACCTCTACCATTAGTTCAGATGATCATCACGTTTGCCCTGAGCCAGTTCAAGAGATTTCTATAAGATGGAGGCTCCCAGTCACACCCCAAGGCTACCTTCATCTTGCCTCCACAGCAAGTTGAATTTCAACAGCAAGATATGATTTAAAACATGAATTAAGTTCTCTCTAAACTCAAAATTTTCTACTGCCTTTCCGCACATAATAAATGCAAAATCCTTGGTGCAGACTATAAGTCTCTTCATGAGCTGCCCCACTCCCACCTCAGCCCCCTTTTAGGTCTATATCTCCCATTTCCACCGTGGCTCATAGTGCCCCAGCCACAGTGGTTGCCTTGCTGGTTCCTGAACATTCCAAGCAAGTTCTCACCTCAAGGTCTTTGCTGTGTCTTCTCCTTTGTTATGAAATATTTTCCCTCCAAATATAGCATTCATTTACTTTTTACTTTCTTTAGGTCTCTGCTTGAATTAGTTCTTACTAGAGAAACCTCTAACCACTGCTTTCTGTGGCTTATTGACTTACCTTGCTTTTTTCTTCTTCATTTATTTTTTTAATCATTTATTCTAAACTATACACTCAAAGATAAACAAAAAAAAATTGTTATTTCTTTCCCCACATTTTTATCTGGAGGTCAAACAGTACCAGAAGCATAGTAGAAACCAATTAAGTATTTATTGAGTGGATGAATGAATGCTAGTTTGTCTTCTCAGATTTCTGTCCCCTTGAGTGAAAGTTCCAAACCAACTTCAACCAAACATTCAAATTCCACTTGTGGTCAATTTTATTTAAAAAATAGATTCTTATTTTTTTTAATTTATTTTGAAGCAAGCTAATGTTTACATATATTGTTTATTTTCCTTAGAGGTATACCCTATTAATATTGCATTTATATTCCAGTAAGTTATTTATTCCTTTATTTAATAAATACCTAAATTACCCATTGTCTGTTTTCATATAGCAAAGAAATTGGGCTTTGCATTTTCTTTTTGTGAAGTTTATGAGAGTATAAATTCTATGAAATCTTAAGATTATTTTAAAATCTTATATGGTCCACTATTTGAGCCTCTACATTTAATTTTATTAAGATTGTATTTATAAAAACTTATCAGATTCAAGTATTATTTATTAAGATTATACTACACATAAAGTTTTGTTCTCTATTTAGCTCTTAAGTTTCTGTTTTTAATGTTTTTCAGCTCTGATTTTGATGTGGAGGCATTCATGATTTTTATGTCATTTTGGTGAATTTACTTCTTTATCATTATGCAATGTCTCCATTTACCTTAGTCTTATTCCTCATTCTGAAATTTACAATTAATACAGCACTTCCAATACTCTTTTCTTTTGAACTGCAGTCATCCTTCAGTATCATGGGATTCATTTCAGGACTTCCCACAGATACAAAAAATACAAAAATCTCAGATACACAATTCCCTCATGTAAAACAGCATAGTATTTGCATATAACCTACATACACCCTCCCCTATACTTTAAATAATTTCTTGATTTCTTATTATACCTAATACAACGTAAATTCTAGCTGTTAACTGTATTGTTTAGGGAATAATGAAAAGAAAAAAGTCTGTACATGTTCAGTACTGATACATTTTCCTCCTAAGATTTTGGATGCTAACATTGGTTGAATTCACAAATATAAAACCTATGGACGTGGAAGGTTGACTATGTACAAGGGCTGTCCAGAGAGTATCCAGCCAAGAATATTCCTATTTTCATATCAGGCAAGATACTTTGCTGACAAAACCTGTATATATTCCATTGTTTTAATTTTCCTATGTCATTATATTTAAATTAGATTTTCACAGAAAGCATATTGCCTTTTTTTTTCAATTAAGACAATCATTACCTTTTTATTTTATGAGTTTATTCCATCCAAATTTAATAATATTGATATGTATTCATTTAGATGTAACATTTTATCTTTGTCATATCTTTGCCCCCTCTATTTTTGTTCCTGACTTTCCTTTTTCCTACTTTCTTTAGGATCAACTGAATACTTTTTACTAATTCATTTTACATTTATTCCATTTTTTATTATATCTCCTTGCATTTTGTTTTTGTAGTCATATGTTTTGTTTCTCTTGGATACTAGAACCCTTGTGTGGTTTTTAGCATTGTCGTTGTTGTTCTTGGAGTTAAAGTATTCACGTTGTCTTTTCAAAATCTACTTAAACTAGTATTCACCACTTCAAGTAGAATATAAAAATATTGAGGCTGAGACAAGAGAATCGCGTAAGCCCAAAAGCTGGACATTGCTGTGAGCCGTATGACATTATGGCACTCTACCAAGGGCAGTAAAGTGAGACTCTGTCTCTACAAAATAAATAATAAATAAATAAATAAATAAAAATACTATTAACAGGTTAAGTTCTTCTATGCTATAATTTCTATAAACTACATTATATAGTCTACTTCAACAATGTTAAATATTTTTAAATGACATGCTTATTTTTTTCAAGCTGGATAATTTTTATTGATCTATGTATTTTAATGAAGTTAGAGAAAATAGGAATAATGTGGACCTTTATAGTTACCAGAGTTTAACAATTTATTTGTCCTTTATTTATAGCATTCCAGCGTTTCTATAGAATCATTTCTCTTCTGTCTGAGTAATTTCATCTAGCTTTTCTTTTAGAGCCCAACTTCTGACAATAAATTACCTTAGTTTCCCTACGTGAGTCTGCTTTTATTTTGCCTTTGATCCTGAAGACTACTTTGTTGGATATGGAATTCTGGGTTGGCAACCCTTTTCTTTTATTACTTCAAAACTATCATGTGCCTCTGTTCTGCTCCCCGTGGTTTGTGATCAGATACTTTTAATAGTTTTAATCATTATTTTATTACATGAAAAGAGTAAATTTCCTCTAGCTGCTTAAAAATTTTTCTCTCATCTTAGGTTTTTAGCAATTTATGACATGTCTGGAATGGATTCCTTTGACTTTATCCTATCTAGGGCCCACTACATTTCTGGAATTGTAAATTTATATATTTTGTTAAATTTGTGAAGTTTTCAATTATTTTATCTTTAAATCTATGCATTTTCCTACTTCATGCACTTTCTCTTCTCTTTCTTTTGAACTTCCATGATATATACATCTGACCTTTTAGTATTATCACATAGGTCCCTAAAAGTCTGTTAAACTTTTTAATTTTTTTCTATAGGGGATAATTATTATTAATCTACATTCAAGTTCACAGACATTTATTTCTGCCATTCTCATTATTCTCATTCTGTTTTTGAGTGAACTCACTTTATAAGTATTTTGTTTTTTAGTTGTGATATTTACATTTTATTTTATCACTTTGTTATTGCCAGTAGTTTCTATCTGTTCATTTATTTCAAGAGAGATCACTGTTACAGCATGTTTAAAATTACTGCATTGAACTCCTTGTCCAATAATTCCAACAGCTGTATAATTTAAGGATTGATATACCTATTTTTGTTTTCCTTTGGGTGGTGAAATTTTCTAGGTTCTTCATATGCCAAGTAATTTTGGATCGCATCCTAGACATTTTGATTGTAAGTTACGAGACCCAGGATATTGTTTAAATCTTAAGGAGAAGGATGATTTTTGTTTGTTTTGTATTTTGATAGGAAAATTACCTGGTTAGAATAGACTTTTTACTATTTTCACAAATTTCGGTTCACCTTTTCTGGGCTGTGGTTCTAATGTTGGTTCAATTTTCAAAGCCTTTGCAGTGTTATCCACATGTGTCCTGTGCACAAAGCACCTCAGTGACCAGTCTGGGACTTAGATAGTGACCTCCTATTCAGTAAGTTTTCTAAGTCTGCGGTATGAGGTGAGCTCAGGTGTTCATGTACACCGGGCTCTTCTTTGCAATTATCCTGACACTTCCTCATTTTCAGTCAGGATTTTTCTGGACAGAGTGTTGACTTCTGCACTCTACCTAACAGTTCCTTTCACCCATCACTGTATGTAGTACCAAACTATGGAAGAACAGAAAATAGAAATGGGGGGGTGCATTTGTCTTGGTCTCTGAAAACCACAGATTCATTGGTCAGATAAAGAGTTTAGTCTTCTCTGCCTTGCACTTGCCTTCCAGGAACTGTTTCTGATCAAACACTTGTCACGTATTGCCTGTGAGTTTGTATGGGAGGGGGAATATGCACATCAGCATATTCCCACCAACTTATCTGACCCATAGTACTTCTTTTTCACACTCCTCGGTCCCGGAGAATAGAGGTCCCTCTAGATCTCTTTCTGATCACATGTGGTAAACACAATGTGTTTTGCTGCTGAGTCTGTGCAGGCAATAGCGGGGAACGGAATGGTTAACTGTCCACCAGTTTAGTTTGGTAGAGCTTTGAATTCTGTCTCTTCACCAGTACACTTGCTACTCTTTACTCTTCCCAATTCTCAGAATGCTGTTCTATGCATTGCGGTCAGGATTTATGGTTGTATCCAGGAATAGGGAACCTGCAGCCTTGGGGCAATGTGTGGCTTTTAGATCCTTGGGGTGTGGTGTTTTGACTGAATCTACATTACACAGAACAAATCCTTTTAATAAAGGTTTTTTAATTTTTTTTCTGTGAAGTTTGAATTTGTTTGAGGGGGTCATACTTGGGGATCTGGAAGACTACGTACAGCCTTGAGGTCACAGGTTCCCCACCATTGTTGGGGAACACCTGATAGCAGGTTAACTTTTTGACTGGTCCATGAAGACAAAATGAGTGACTCTCTTGCATATATAACATTGCATTTCTTAATACATAAGAAATAGTTTTTGAATACATACAATGCCGAAAGAAAAGAAGAAAAAATTAAACATGATTAAGCAGAAACTTCAAATAACCTAATTGATATCATCTCCTTTTTCACACTTGGGATACAGAGGTAAATAATAAATCAATAATCAAGTCTTGAGATATATTCTGAAATATAAAACATTCCAGGCCTTACCTTTTGGTCAGCAGGGACTAAGCCCAACACCCCGTACAACTCCTGTAGTTTCAATTCCATCGCTATACAGTGAGAACTGATGCTTAGGATGATAGACCCAAGGTAGTGAAGATTCTGAATTATCACAGATTCAATTATCGTCAGTTCATGAACCTGTTAAGGTGAGCAAAAAGACTAATGCATTTTAGAAAGATTTTAAAATAATGAGGATTGGCCTGGAATGATTGGAGAGTTAATTCTTAGCTATTCATAGATTTTTATTAACCAAATTTTTTAAGGATTTTTGAAAACCAAAGTTATTCCTACATATAATCTTCACCTTTGGAATTGATTTTGTATTTTAAAAAATACATTTCAAGAGAAAGATAAGAGTTTTTCCTTTTGTGATAGTATGAAGTTTTTCTCTGGAGGCTTATTCAGTAGCTTTTTGTGGGATTTTTGTCTATAATTTAATTAAATAGAATAATGCTGCTACTATGTACTTGTCAAGAAGATAATACCCGAAAAACTATTATTATTTACTTCTTCATTCTTTCATACCGAAGTAAGTTATTTCTAGGATTAGAGATTGTTTTATAAAGAGAATAATAATGAACTAAAACCAGTATTTCATTGAATATTTTTCCAATATGTATTTAGTTATGCAATCATATGTTTTATCTTGTTAGATACTTACAATAAAAATCTCTGAAAATTGTCTATTTACAGGATGATATATTTTATTCCTAAAAGAAATCAAGCATATATTATACAATATGGAAATTTAAGTATAGCTTTTAAATATCAAATTCATAATTAGATATCCTATTCAGTCAGACTTCATTAATCTTTAATCTTTTAACATACTGTATGCTTCTGGAACATAAACTATTTCTGGTATGAACTGTTTCTCCAGATAAGCTATATAGGTTTTTGCTGAAATAAAGCAAAATGATAGATGAATTATCTGAGAATATTTAAAAACAGAATAAAGAACTTTGTTTTAACTTTTGATTTTACTCTTTGTCAATTTTTGTTTATTTTTCAGAGTGCACAAGAGGCAGGGAGTCTTAATATGCTTGATTGTTTGCTTAAGTTGAGAAGGGTGGAGCCATTTGAGATACTTCATCTGATTTGAGAATCAAAACATGTCTTATTTGAAAGACAAAACTGATAGTCAGATTTTGGTCACAAAAGGGGTTAATTTGTTTAAAAGAAAATGTCCCTGAAACATTTAAACCTGAATTTGTCTCATTCTTCATTATGTAGTAATTTTTCAATCATTTTCCCCCACTATTGGCTTTTTTTTCTATCAGCAAAGATGAAAAATCTTTTAAAGACATGCAGAAGAAAGTAGAATAGAAATGGAAAATTGTAGTTCCTGTGTTTGGAGTGTTAATTGCTTGGGAAAAATTAACAGGAAAGTCTCCTTGTAGAACCCATGTGATATGAACGAAAAGCCTGTTTTCTGATAAGGTAAAATATAATTCCCTAGGAAGAACCATGCAGTAGAAGTAACTTAGAGGTTATCTTAAAGATGGGACATTGTGAGACCCTGGGTGAGAGCATGACGTCTAAGGTCACACCGCAGGATAGTACATAATTCAACCTAAATGCCAGTTGTCCAGTTCACAGTACTTGGTCTCTGAATTTGATCTATTTTCCCTAAGTTAGTTGTTTTACTTTTCTCGATTTAGTAAAAAATTCCTAATATGCTGCTTACTGGTCCTGCTGATACAGGTTTGATTTTTGTTTGTGTTTATATGTTTACTTGTGTTTTAGTTCTCTACCAGTTCTCTTTTTCTTCATTAATAAATTCACTCATTCTAAACCTGTTGAGAAGGCAGGTGGCTGACACTTGTAATCGTAGGACTTTGGGAGGTGGAGGCGAGTGGATTGTTTGAGCAGAGTTTGAGGTTGCTGGGGGCTATGATGCTAAGGCACTCTACACAGGGAGACTGAGAGACTCTATCTCAAAAAAACAAAACAAAAAACCTTTTGGGAAACAAGGAGGGGAGAGGAGGGAGAAGGAAAAGGAAGAGGGAGGGCAAGCGGAGAGAGGGTATTGGTAGTATTTGACCTAATGTGCACAATGCAAGGAGTATATTATAAATGTCTTACCACAAAAAAAGAGTATATTATAAATGTCTTACCGCAAAAAAAAAAATAAGTAAATGCGGTGATGGTTATGTTAATCAGTTTTACTTAAGCATTTACATTGTATATCAAATCAGCACATTGGACCCCATAAATGTATACAGTTATAATTTAATAAAAATTAAATTAAAAAAAAACCTGTTGAGAAAGCACTTTGTATTCACACTACTATAAATATTTGTCGTATGTAATTGAACAAAAGAAGTGAATGTTATGGAAAAGGAAATGAATTGTGAGGGTCAGGGGAAAACAGAGAAATTGAAATACGAAGTGGAGTGGTCAGAATAGGCCTCATGGGAAAGGAGATAGTTAAGTACAGATGTGAAGAACTTAAGGGAATTAAGCTCAAGGAAGAGCATTCCTGGCAAAGGAGATAGTCAGTAAAAGGGCTACAGGTGGGCATCTGCCTTGAACAGTCCAGGAGCAGTAAGATGACCAGTGAGGCCCAGGAAAGGAAACTTAGAGCAGCCAGAAAGTTAACGGGCTATCACATCATAAAAGGCTTTGTAAGCTCCCGAGGGCTTTGAATTTTCCTTTGTGCATGATGGGGAACCCCTGGTGGATTTTGAATAGTGGAATGGTATGATTAATCTTAAGTTATAAAAACTCACTTTGGCTGCTGCGTTGAAATTAGAATACAGAAAGGTAAAGAAAGAGAAGCTAGGCAGTTTCTGAAATAATCTAAATGGAACTTAATATTGGCTCCAAGTAGGGTTGTAGGAAAAAGAGAATAGTTGGTTATATTTGGAGACTTAAACATTTCTTTTTTTAGTAAGTTTTAGACAAGTACAGGAAGAACTACCCTTAAACCATTGGCAGACAACTTGTTCTAATTTTCAATACCAGAACACACCACCCAAAACAACAAAATATTTTTCCAAGAGAACTAAAGTATTACAAAGATAGAATGGTAGGGACACAGAGTAAACTTCAAAAAATTTTAAAGAAACAAAACCATGCAAGCTAAGTTCCTTAACAATCATAACAATATTGGAGAACAATATCACAAAATCACTTTACATTTAAACATTATATAAGAAATATTTTAAATGATTGATGGGGTAAATTAAAAAGAACAAAATATATTATATATATTTTGAATTGAATGAAAATCAGATCATACAAAAAACTGATATTTCTAAAATAGTGCTAGAAAGAAACATAATATTAATTGCCTGTATTAGAAAAATGGTAAAATATCGAATCAATGCAGTATCTGTTATAAGAAATTACAAAATAGGGCAGCGCCTGTGGCTCAAGGAGTAGGGTACCGGTCCCATATGCCAGAGGTGGCAAGTTCAAACCCAGCCCTGGCCAAAAGAAAAAAAAAAAAAAAAGAAATTACAAAATAAAAGCAAATTGAATAGAAATAAAATAGATAAAAGAAATAATAAAAGTAAAATCGGAAATCATTGCAACTGCAAAGAACAATAGAAAAAAGATAAGAAAAACTAAAAGATGATTAATTGTCAAAATAAAAAATTTAAAATTCCAAATATTTAGGAAGATCAATTAGAAAACATAAAAAACTTGATGGCCACCCTGTGTATTATATTAATGAATGCTACAACTAACATCAAATGAACAAATTTCTTGAAATACGAAACTGCAAAAGTTTAATCTGGAAGCTATTAACCTAAATAGTACTCTCCATTGAATAAATTGAATTAATAGTTAAAACCCTCTGCACAAATAAAACTTCAGGCAGATTAACCTTTATGGTGAATTCTCCTAAACAATTAAGAAAATAGCTGTGACAATTCTCAAACACTTTTCCAGAAAATTGAATAGAATACTATACTTTTCAATTAATTTTACCAGGTTGCTTATATTGAAAGAACAAAAGAAAAGTTCAATATTCATCAAAAACACGGATACAGAGGTCCTCGATAATATATTAAATAAAGGAGAAGGGCAACAGCCTGACAGCATGCTTCTCCCAGGAGCAAAGCGAAAGAGCAGGCAGCTCCCGACATGTGGATCACTCTTCTCTGAAGCAGCACTGGGAAATTACAGTGATGCAGAGCAGGACCCTCAGAGCGGGAAAACAGGTGATGCAGTGGTACATAAAACAAGACCAGAAAATGTGCGGGGAACAAGAGGAGGACAGAATGCTCGAGCGCCATGCTTGTCCTGCTGGCACAGTGCAAAGGGAACTGTAAGGCCACTACGACCCCAGGGCTGGGGAAGGAGTGGGCTGACAGTGCTTCCCTGAGCCATACCCTGTGACTTGAAGCCAAGCACTTTTCCCTTAGATTACCATGGGACCTGAACACTGGGAATGACTGGGTCACAGCGGGCTCTGACCTGAGAGGCTTTGTACGACCGCTTTGGCAGGTCCAGGGTGGAGCAAGGAGAACTCCGTGGTCTCTGGGCCACTCTGACATTTGCCTACCACCTGGTATCCATGGCACCCCCAGGGCAGTGAAACAGCTAGCACTTGCCCAGCCAGACTCTGCCTTCCAGTCTCTAACTGCCTCCTGCTTGCTTGGCCTTAACATTACCCTTCAGATCATATCAGCCCTGCTGTCTGCAAAGCTTTGCTTCTGGCTCAGAGGCCCTGCTTAGAAGCTCTGCTTCCAACTCATTCCCAGTCCCAACACCGGAGCCTGAGCCCTTTACTCTTTGCCTCTAGAGCTCACAGTAGGTCTGAGATATTACCCCAATTCTTCAGCACTGTACCTGGACCTCAAACCCCACCCTGCTGTGGGGCTGGAAGGACTGTGTCAAAGTCAAGGAGTAAGAAACAGAAGAACAAACCAATCCCAAACCCAGAAGAAGAAAAGAAATAACTAAGATCAGGGTAGAACTAAATGAAATCTATAACAAAAAAAGTACACAGAAGATTAATGGAAAAAAAGTTGGTTCTTTGAAAGATAAACAAAATCAACTGACCTCTTGCTAGAATAATCAAAAAGAGAAAAGAAGGAACCCTAGTAAGATCAACCAGAAATGAAAAAAGAGGTATTACAACTAAAACAAAACATTCTTTAATAATACTATCAAAATCTTTATTGCATAAAGATAAAAGGTTGAAGAAATGTACATATTCTTGGAAACACACAACCTCTTCAGTCTCAGAATAGATAGAACTTCTGAACAGACCAATACCAAGTAATGAAATTGAAGCAGAAATAAACATTTTCCAGCAAAATATGTCCAAGACTGGAGGGTTTCACAGACAAATGTTACTAAATCTACAAAGAAGTTATCTGTATCAATACTGCAGACATTGTTTGATTAAATAGAAAAGGAAGAAATGGCTCCTAACTCATTCTGTGAAGCTGGTATGAACTTGATACCACAGTCAAGAGGGAGCACAGCAGTAAAGAAAAACTACAGATGAATATCTTTTATTAATGTGGATATAAAACTTCATAATAAAATTCTAGCAAGCCAAATTCAGTAGCACTGAACCCATTTGGTTGGAGTAGATTACATCTCTGAAACCCAACCAAATGGGTTTCATTCCAGGGATGCACAGACATTTCAACAAACATAAATGTGCTTCACCACATCAACAGAAGCCACACTAAAGACCATGTGATCATCTCAATAGATACAAAGATAGGCATAAACAGAACACACCTCAAAATTACAAAATCCATACATGACTAGCCAACATCATCCTTAAGAATGGTGAAAAATTGAAAGCATTGCTGCTTATAACTGGAACTAGACAAAGTTGTCCACTGTCATCACTTCTGTTCAACATAGTGCTATGAGTCTTAACCAGAGCAATCAGGCAAGAGAAGGAAATGATGGATATCCAAATAGGTAAAGAAGAGGTCAAACTATCCATCTTTGTTGGTCATATGATCTTATATCTGCCAAGAGACTTTAGGAGTTGATAAATGAATTCAGTGAAGTCTCAGATTACAAAATCAATGTACACAAATCAGTAGTATTTCTATACACCAATAACAATCAAGCTGAGAATCAAATAAAAAGCTCAATATCTTTCACAACAGCAAAAAACAAAACAAAATACCTAGGAATGCATTTATGAATCACAGAAGATGTAAACAAATGGAAAAACATATCATGCTCATAGATTGGCAGAATAAACATCGTTAAAATGTTTATTCTGCCCCAAGTGGTCTGCAGATTCAATGCAATCCCCATTAAAATACCAATCATTTTTTACATTATTTTTCATTACATCATTTTTTACAGATCTAGAGAATATAATTTTATGCTCTATATGAAATCACAAAGACACCAAATAGCCAAACCATCTTTAAGCAACAAGAACATTTCAGGAGGCATCACTCTAACAGGCTTCAAGCTATATCACAAGGCTATAGTAACTGAATCAGCACGGTACGTACTTAAAAATAGAGACATAGATGAATGGATCAGAATGGAGAACACCAATAAAACACCAGCCTCATATTTATTTCCGTATGATTTTTGACAAAGCGGACAACATGCACTCTATTTAGTGAATGGTGCTGGGAAAATTGGTTAGCCACATGTAAAATATTAAAATAGAATCCTTACCTCTGCTCTATCACAAAAATTAATTCAAGATGGATAACAGACTTAAATCTAAAGCATGAGACTATAAGAATTTTAAAAGAAAATGTTGAAAAAGCTCTTATAGATATTGGCCTAGGCAAATAATTTATGAAGAGAACTCCAATGGCAGTCACAGCTATAGTGAAAATTTTCAAATGGAACTTGATTAAATTAAAAAGCTTCTGCACAGCCAAGAAAGCAATCAATAAAGTGAATAGACATCCTATAAAATGGGAGAAAATATTTGCATGCTATCATAAGAATTGGTAAAGAACTCAAACAAAAAATCAAACAACCCCCAAAAGAGTGAGAAAAGGCATGAACAGAAGCTTTTCAAAAGAAGATGGACTAATGGCCAATAAACATATGCTCGACATCTTTATTCATCAGGAAAATGCAAATCAAAACCACAACGAGTTATCACTCCTGTGAGAATGGCTTTTATCAAAAAAATTCAAAACATATTCCAGCATGGATGTGGGCAGAGAGAGGGACACTTATACACTGTTAGCAGGGATGCAAATTAGTAAAGCTTGACAAATGTTAAACAGTATGGCGATACAGGCAGGCCCCTGGTTACGAATGATATTGGGTCTATATGTTTGCTCTTAAGTTGAATTTGTACATAAGTTAAAGCAAATATATTTACCTAATACCTGTAATAAGAGCCTCAGTATGTGCGAATCGTACCTTAATTGGATGTTTGTAACTGGGGGGCTTACTGCAATAGCCTCCATTAGTAAGTGCTACTTGTGTGTAACAAAGATGTTTGTAACTTGGGACTGCCTGTACCTCAAAAACTAAAAATAGACCTACTATTTGACTCAGCCATCTCACTATTGGGTATTTACTCAAAGGAAAGAAAATGTATCAAAAAGACACCTATACTCGAATGTTATTGCAGCACAGTTCACAATTGCAAAAGTGTGGAATCAACCCAGTTCCCATCAATAAATGAGTGGATTGATGAAATGTGGCATGTGTATACTATGGAGTACTTGTTTCATTATGTGAGACTATGAGAAAGGTGATTGGAGATTAGATCTCAAGAAGGAAATAACGGACTGGATGATTACCATGGTGATAGTTGAACTGGGATAACAATAATAACAGTATTAGAAGTCAAATAAATGTGGTATATCCTTGACATGACCATTGAAGTGTATATTGAGATCTTTTAGTTTGATGGCAAAAAGGAAGTTGATTCATGTTCAACTACTTTTATTATAGCTAATTTAGTATTTACTTCATTTTGTGTATGAGCATTTTTCTGTGTGATACTTCCTGTATACGTATAAAATACAGGATTTTAAAAACATCGACAATAAGTACTGTTTCTCAAAAAGAAAGGAAAACACAGGAATGGAAATTCTTATATCTATTTTTGGACTACTGGATAGAAAGGAAGATGGAAAGAAGGAAATAGAGGAGGAAGAATAAGGAAGGAAGTGTATAAGAAATAAAAAAATAAAAGATTGGAGGGGGAGAGGGAAGAAGCAAAGTAGGAAAGTAAAAAGAATGAAGAAAAAGGTGAGGCGGGGGAGAAAAAAATAAACCACCACATTATTCTGCAAAGTGGAGGAAATTCTAGTTGCACAAAATTTTAAAAAATAAGTATAAATGAAAGTGGATATTTTCATCTTGATCCACAGGGGATAAAGTTCATAAATCTCTACTTCTACTTTTGTAGTCTGACCCTAGGAAGTAGAAATAATTGAGAAAGTACCCACAGAATCTCATTATTAGAGAGAAAAATTACAAAGAAAAGTCTAGTTCTGAAATCCTCATGCAGGTGAAATCTCCTCAAAGTCAAGTTTGTAGACTATGGGGAGCTGAAAATGAAATTGTGTGTGAGATTATCAGTCACCAGGAGATTCCTGTGTATGCTCACTTTATTGGAACGGCAACAAGAGCTCCCATTTCTTGGCAATGATATGTGACTTATGAATTTATATATTATCTAAAAGAAGTTGAAAAATACCCTGTAATATTATTTAAAAGTATGTTCCTTTGCTCGGAATAAAAACTCAGGATAGTTTCTTATAATTGGTTTGAAATTCATTTTCTAGCATGAGAAAGAAAGGCTTGGGACACTTCAATAGGTAAAGGAAAACAAAATTAAACATCCTTAATGGTGCTGCAGAAAGTAAAACCACATGCAAAATAATTTTTAGTTTTCTTTTTTTAGAATGTTGGCTTATTGGGATATGAATAATTCACAGACATACTACTACTGTCTTATATAAAATTAGAAAGTGTCAAGGCACTCCATTGCAATATTAATGATGTCTACATTAATTAATGTTAATATCATTGTAAAGTTCTAAATACTTTATGGATTATCTCAGTGAAGTTTCTGTGATGTTGTAGCCCTACTGGTGATGTAGCTTCTGTTACTATCTGTATTTTACAGAGAAGTAGAGGCAAGACATGGTGAATCCACACACTGTGAATCCATAAAGAATGTCCTTCTAATGTTCCCTGCAGAGCCCTGTTAAACTTTGGGGAGAAAAGCATTATTTTTATCATGACCTCCTCTTTGCCTCTGCTTCCTCAAAAGCTCCCTTGCCCTGTATTTTGCAGTTGCTTCCTTAGGCCTATTGGGTTGATCGGAGATCCATGGGTGGACTTCTTTCTTATATTCATTTTCTTCCTTTCTCGAAATATATGTATTGGTGTTCATTCCCTGAGAACCTCGCTAAGTTAATTTCTCCTCACAGGCTAATGGCATCATGTGCTGTCTTCCCAGATAATAGAGCTGCATTTCAAAAGAGCCATTTTGGAGACATTAACTTATCATATTCACGTATGGAAAAGAATTGATTTTGATTGAGACTTTCAGTTATCCAGCAGCCCTCTTCCCTAAAAACTGAATAACTTAAAAAGTCATTCTGTCCTATTCTGTATAGGCAGACTCAGCCATAGAATCCAAGTCACCCTGGTAAACACTGAACTTTTAAACATCTGTAACCCCTAGAGCTGTTCTAAATTGCCTGCTCAAATTACAAGCTGCTCTTGGTGCTCTGAGGAAACAGAATTGTTCACTTTGAGGAGTTGTTTGGGTGTATTTAGCAGTGGAATCTTGATGAGTTGGAAACTGACATGCTCTTTCTTCTCTAAGCAAGTGCTAAAATGATACCACCAAGACGTGCACTTTTATATACTCAGCTGTGTACAATCTTGCGTGATATTGCCTTGAGAAACTGTAAAAATGTACAGTATATTTTGTTGGCTACAAAATATTCAGAAATGTTGGAAGTTTCTCTGAATAGTACGGGCTCAGAGCTATGCTTGCATTGCTATTAGTAAAGAAAAGTTCTCACATTCTAACGCAGCGATTTTCAACTGGTGGGCTGCAGCACATTAGGATCTTAGGTGTGCTGTGAAAAATTTAAAAGATCATCAATTAAATTATATTTGAAAGAAGTTCAAAGCACAATAAGTATATTCTTTTTTTTACTCTTTTTTTTGATCAACATAATTTAGGTGTGCCACAAAGTTGAACTATATGTTCAAGGGTGCCATGAGATTAAAAAAAGGTTGAAAAATGTGCACTTCTAACATTATACTAAACAGTGTATATGATCAATTAGATAATTTTTTAAATCCCTGGTTATATACTGTGAACCATTGACAACATGACATACTTTTCAATCATGCAATTGATAATAATAAAATATAGGCAACAAAAGTCATACAAGCTTAATCATTCCCACTTTCAGCATGAATCTATACAATCTTTCACAAATCATGCAAATACTAAAAATTATTTTGTTGTGTCACTGAATATTTAAGTGTTCACCAAACAGGCTATCCACGTGCCATATTTCAAAAGTTTAAATTTCTAGTGAAAGAACCCTCAGCGTTTCCTCAACAATGTGTAGCAACTGTCCCCCAATATATATTTTGACCTTAGAAAATTTGAGTTTATGCAATATAATCAAAATATATTATGACCATTGATGAAGGATTGCGTTCTAGTTCAGTGGTTTCTTGGTCCACTAGTTTTTCACATTGAAAATAGAATTTCTATACAAAAAAAAAATTTTGCTACAGAAAGCATTATGTTTTAGGGAAATTTTGAAGCGGTTAAGATTTACTTTTTGACCTCTGTGTTTTTTTAATACTCATTTCCTTTTGTGTTGGTATTGAAAATGCCAACTGATGCAGATATTTAAGACATATCACATATTTTAAGACTCTACTGCTTTTCTCTTTAGTCTCATATTATTTCCATGTTCTGTCTTTCTCTCTATCTTCTGCCCCCTTCTCCTTTTTCTTTTCTCTTTCCTTCTGTACCTCGTTATACGTGTGTTGGATATACAGACAAATAGAGACATATATGTGCTTGTATACATAAATGTATACTTACACCTATGTTTTGATATGTTTGTACACACACAACATGCACTCACAGTTAACTCACCTTCAAAGGCCAATTCCATAATTTATTTGCTCTTCTCAATGGCACATTTGAAATTTTGAACATGGACCTCTATTTCTTCTGGGGGCATTATAAAAATACAAGATGGCAAAGAGCGATATACAAAGAGAGAAATCTAGGACCTCACAAAGAGCAAGATTTTAATGGATGTTTTATGACTAGATGGTTATGGGATTTGTGACATTTCTAACCTATCTAAGTTTGTTTATTCGTATGTAAAATTGAATTAAGGGTCACACAAGATGAAATTTAAATGACTAAACTACAAATGCTTTCCATACCTATAACATAGTAGTACTGAACCTGGAACATAGCAGACACTCAGTAAATATCTTCTGATTTGACTATCAAGTGAGGAAGTAATATGTGCAGAGATCGTGGCTGGGGTGGAGCCCAGGATATAAGAAGCAAACCAGGAAGGAAAGTGGGAAAAGCAGGTCTTTGTGAGACAGGCCTCTTGATATCTGGACATCAATAATTAACATGAGAAGGTCACAGGCACGTACAAGTGGTAAGTAAATCAGGACCCGATTAGAGTACAGTTGGAGCTGTGGAGCTCTATGCACAGAATTCCAAAGTGTTTTATTGGGAGAAAATAGACATGGAAAAGGGAGGATTATGATATTCTAGATTGATGGTTCTGGTAAATGAAATGAAGAAGCAGTGACTCAAAAATTGGTGAAGTATATGTGTTAGTGGTATAAGAAACAGCTACACAAAGAAAACATAGTTTTATAATTTTGCTAAGTTGTAGTAAAGGGGGTCAGCATTGGCCATAAAATTCGATTTCAGTGTCCAAATGTGTCTTTCACGCATTCCTTTGATACTTTCTAAAACCTCTCAATAAGCAGTTTTATTCTATCATTAAAATAGGAAAAAATAAGTTTCTTAAAGAGAAATATAATGTTACTGAAAGTTAGCAAAGTCCCTAAAGATGATCTTAAACTCAGTGATTTGTCTACTTAAAAAAAGTACCATTTGACTGTTGTGATGAAAAATTGACTATTTAAATGGCTGAGATTAATCACTTATGTTGAACTGCAAGTTTGGGGCCATATAGACACGCAGAATACAAATTTTAAGGAACAAGGAGGAACAAAGGCCTTTATCTAAAGATTCATGTGTATAATCAATTGAGAGTCTATTAATAAAATAGCTACATTGGCGAGTTTTGACACAGAATATTATTTAAAAGATGTATATACACTAAACTCTAAGCTAAAAGAAAATAGTATGTATGTTATAAATCCCTCTTCTTGGTCAGGGAGCAATTTAGTGTTATCATAGGTGGTTTAAAAGCTGAGGACCTTCCAAAATAGGACTGAGAGAATGTGTGATATATAATTGCTGACTTTTAAAAGTTCGTAAAACGTTGTTATGGTTTATTTGGGGACGTCGCACAGTTTACAGAAGACTCCTGGGCTTGTTGACATCCCTGACACTTTGTGAATGAGAGCTTTTTTATTTTCCCTTCATTTGTTTAGTTCTTTACCTAATTGATTTTCTGTGCTACTACACTAAAGGTCTGAAGAAGGCAGTGCCTCAGGTGTGACAGATGAAATAAGGTGCTTTTAGTCACTGCTTTTATCTTCCATGTCTGATGTGTTGGTTACAGCTGCGCGATTTAACAGCAAAATCAATACATCATTTGCTGCAGGTACCCAAAAGAATTTGGAAGTCTTTAAGTATTTTAACTATTAGATTTCCTCTGGAATTTTATTTGTGTATTTATTACTTATTTACTTATTCATATGCTCTCTGACACTGAACTCCACAAGGTGGAAAGATTTTTGTTTTCCCCTTCCTGCCACCTTCTCAAACATCGTCGTATCCACTAGCTAGTTAAGTTACTTTTCTTTGAATTTTGGAACATCTGCCAATCTAAATGAATTCTGTAAAGTGTAAAATAAATGTTTAAAAAATCTTTTCAATTTCATCTAAATCATCTTTGAGCTTAAACATTTAGCATATGTTCCACTGAAAATGGAGCCACTTTGTATTGTGCACGGCAAGCTGTATGTGTGGGGCACTTGGGCAATTCCTTATGCAAATCAATGTTTTTATTGCCAGTTTTTTTTTTTTGCATAGGCATTGACACAGTTTCAGTGTTAAACAGGAAAAAAAAAAAGAAAAACCCATCATTTACCTTATTACAACATTTTCCTGTTTAATACTTTTCTGCTTATATCCATGTTCTTTCTTTTGATTTTCCAGTTGGTTCATATTTTGAATGTTAGTTTCCAAAGGATGGGAAATGTGCTCTGTTCTCCCTCTCCTTCCCCCATGTAAACAAGCACAGGTGTAGGCTTATGGAATGAGGGTATCTACCACAGGTTTGAAACCCCACACAAGTATACACTCCACAACTCCACTCCCAAGTATACAGTGATGTTTGAAAGAATAGATCAGTTCATCAATATTCCACATTTTAGCATGGTATTTGTTATAAACTTACTAGTCATGGTAAAATATTAAAGGTTAGAACACACAAAGATTAAGAATTTAGAAACCCCTTGCTCCCATTTTTATCAATAAAGATAAATGTCAATTATGTGAACTAAGCTGATGAAATGATAAGTTATAAGATGGAACATAGACTCATCTCATTCTTGGTCTACATTAGCATGTACACAAAACTCACATTTGGTCACGATAAACCAGAAATGAAAGGAGAACTTAAATATGCAGATCAGCTCTGTTTATACTAAAGTTAATATTTTTTCAGTTTATACTACTTTAAATAAGCATTTTTAAATTTTATTTTAGTTATAATTTCAAAAATGTATCACATGTTCACTAATAAGTGATTTATCTCAGTTGTCAAGATAATTAAACTTCATCCTAATTTTTAACTATTCCTTACAGGTTTTCTAAAAATTAGGCTAAACTTTTACAGTCCTCATAAGTGGTATACACATTTATTAACATATTAAACTATCAAATTTTTCTCAGATTGAATTTAATGTCATTCTTCTTGGATTTCCACAGAAACTAATGCAATTGGATAGTTGAAGATATATATTCATGGAGTTATATATAAATATATTTATAGTCTGTTAGTGTGTTCATGTTAGCAATTGGATCATTACTAATTTTTTTCTTCATGCAAGATGTTTGCCTTAGTTATCAAAGGATATTTTTCCTATGGTAAGGAATATTTCTTTTCCTGGAGAGTCCGAGCTTGCCATGCAGCAGATTCGGTTTCATCTGTACATTGTATAAACCTGTGCTTTAAACGCTTTGACCTGAGTAATTTGAAGGAATGAGGCTTTATCTCTACAATAAAATAGATTCTTCTTTAAAATTGTGCAACTGTTTTCCTCAATTTTATTTTATTATTATTTATTTTTTATTAAATCATAGCTGTGTACATTAATGCGATCATGGGGCACCATACACTGGTTTTATAGACCGTTTGACACATTTTCATTACACTGGTTAACAAAGCCTTCCTGGCATTTTCTTAGTTATTGTGTTAAGACATTTACATTCCATCTAACCCCAGTGAGAATGGCCCACATCACAAAATCTCAAAACTGCAGATGCTGGCGTGGATGTGGAGAGAAGGGAACACTTTTACACTGCTGGTGGGACTGCAAACTAGTACAACCTTTCTGGAAGGAAGTATGGAGAAACCTCAAAGCACTCAAGCTAGACCTCCCATTTGATCCTGCAATCCCATTACTGGGCATCTACCCAGAAGGAAAGAAATCCTTTTATCATAAGGACACTTGTACTAGACTGTTTATTGCAGCTCAATTTACAATCGCCAAAATGTGGAAACAGCCTAAATGCCCACCAACCCAGGAATGGATTAACAAGCTGTGGTATATGTATACCATGGAATACTATTCAGCCATTAAAAAAAATGGAGACTTTACATCCTTCATATTAACCTGGATGGAAGCGGAAGTCATTATTCTTAGTAAAGCATGACAAGAATGGAGAAGCATGAATCCTATGTACTCAATCTTGATATGAGGACAATTAATGACAATTAAGGTTATGGGGGGGGGAAGCAGAAAGAGGGATGGAGGGAGGGGGGTGGGGCCTTGGTGTGTGTCACACTTTATGGGGGCAAGACATGATTGCAAGAGGGACTTTACCTAACAATTGCAATCAGTGTAACCTGGCTTATTGTACCCTCAATGAATCCCCAACAATAAAAAAAAAAAAAGACATTTACATTCTACATTTACTAAGTTTCACATATACTCTTGTCAGATGCACCACAGGTGTAATCCCACCAATCACCCTCCCTCCTCCCCCCTCCCTCCCCACCCTCTTCCCCTTCCCTCTATTCTTGGGTTATAACTGGATTATAGCTTTCATGTGAAAGCCATAAATTAGTTTCATAGTAGGGCTGAGTACATTGGATACTTTTTCTTCCATTCTTGAGATACTTTACTAAGAAGAATATGTGTTCTAAATTTTATTATTAATTACTTATTCATGGATGGTTGATTTGGTCCAGTTCATTAGGGAGCAAAAGAAGCCACTCTTTCGGCCTACTATCTCTGTGACTACATTTTTCTATGTTGGTATTTGACCAGAGCATGAAACTCAATTCCATAGGAACCTGGTGAAGGCTGATTGTTGATATAATGAAATTAGTAAACCAGAATATTTTTATGAACTAATTTTAAGTAAAAAACAGACTAAAGGTCCTTCACATTTTAGCCAAATATACCTACCTAGAGGTGATGCAAGTTTGCTATAGTGATGCCACAGTAGCATGTTTTGGAAAGGAAGACACTATTTCTGGGCAGGAACAGACCCTCCCTTCAGGGGAAATATTTCTGTATTTTTTCTAAATGTAATTATCTTTGTGTGACTCAAATGGCTTTAGGCTGTGTGTGCATTTGAATTCCAAAGGCATATTTTCATTTTTGTACCCAAGCTCCTTTAATCTGCTTCTTTGTTTAAATTGGGGAAATAGCCAATTTTATGGTGTATTGTTGCTTTGGCAATCTTGCCCAAGATTGAATCATCAATCTTCTGAAAAATATGGACAAAAAAGGATGAACTGGATGAGGTTATTAGTGAAGAAAGTGGGTTATAATCTCATGAGAAGCACAAGTAAAAATGTATAAAACCCTAATTTTTTAAGAATAAAAAAAAAGCATCTGTCTTTGGTTTCCCTTTTCCTACATATATTCCCTTTCATATATATATTTATATATATATATGCACACACATATGTAAAATGTATGTGTATGTATACATTTTATATATGTGTATACACACATATATTACACATACATATAAATGTAGCCTTTATAATTACATAAGTGACATTTCTAGAGCAACTGCATGTGTTTAGTATACTTCAAGAACTCTAGAAGTTACAAACATGAGTTAGACATGGTAACTGTACACTAAATATTTATAACATGGTGGAGGGTAGTTATGAGCATGGATATTTAGCATTTAAGCAATAAAAAGTGCAGGCCCAGGATACAACGGAACCTTAGTGTGAACTGCTCAGTGCTAGGATTCCCAAGAGGCAGCTATTCAACCTTGTACAGCAGCACAATTCATCAAGTGCATTATTCAATATTTCCCCAAGATGGTTATGCTATGATTTTTTTCAGATATACCCATATTTATGATAGTGAGCTTCATCCTGGTCACATTGTGCCCATCACTTGGTAATATTTTTGTAGCATTCTATAATGTATTTCAAAATAATTAATAATTCAGAAGTAAAAGCTTTCTGCTTTTTCTGATTTACAATAATCATCACCAGTAGAGGATAAATGTAGGAGTACATTTCCGGCCATATTTTAGCATGGCATTTTTTTTTTACTAAAATGTATTATCTATTTATCCACTTCAGGAGCACAGTGCTACCATTTTGGTGTTTGGTTTGCTGCTCAGTTGCATCGTATCAGGTGGTTTAGTCTGAAGGATACATAGCACATAGACTGCAGGGGAGACCTGGAGTTCATCTTCAAATCAAATTGATTATTTTATAGGGAATCTTTTATATACCAGATAAATTAGGCATTTTTAATATAACTTTACTTTTTCATATTGTCAAGTGTGAAAATTAGATGTCAGGTTTATATGCCCTGGTTCTTAATTCTTGGTACCAAAGAATGGTTATTGCTACCAAATCAACAGAGTAAATGAAGAAGACAAACAGATATGACCAAGCCAAACAGCAAGATTTACGAGGCACAGAGTATGGAAAGTTGGTGGAGAGCAGACTGCTCCAGTAAGGAACAGCAGCTCCCATGGCTTACACCCATCCTTTTATGGCGATCTCTAGTAATACACGAAGCTGGGATGGAATATTCATAACTGTCATGGCACTAGTGTGTGTGACTTTTGCTATGTTAATCTGGGTAGGGCAGTTGAAGATACTGTCCCTTTCATTGTACACATGATCCAAAGACCCTCTTTTGGGGCCTGACCAGGTCTCCACTTTTGGTTTCTTTATCTCTTCCTTGTTGGTCCATCCGTGGAGATCCCTGTCATGGACAGACCAGACATCTGCTCAGTTCTTGGGGACTCCTCAGTTAAGATCCAAATTCCTTCCTTGGAGCCCCCACTGGTCAGTTTGCTCCTACTGTTGACAAAGTATCCCTAGTGCCATGTGCTCCTCTTCCTCCCTCCCTTATCCTTACCTAACAATATGATATGGAGAACTCTAGTCCTTCTACATATCTTCCCAGGCACTGACAGGAAAAGAGATTGCTCTTCCAATCTTAGAACCATTATATAAACAACAGAAACCACTGATTGCAGAATGGAAAAAAATCTATGTAGAACTTTGGAAGGCAGAACTGGAAATTGATTGTTTAATTTGTTAATTATTTTATTTAAAAAATTCTAAATTTTCTACTAGGTGCTAGTATAGGAGGAAATTGGGAAAATAAAAAATGGTCCTTGATCTCAATAAACTTGTTTTTGCTTTAAAGGAAGTAAGAATGAAACCAGAGAAGTCAATCAGAGCAAAGTATCTCTGTGGGGAGAGGGTCAAACCAAATTCAAGGATGAAATTGTATTTGTGATGATATTTAAAGACTATTCTAGGCCTGTATTCACTTTTTCTAGGATATGTGTATGAATCCTATTTCCTTTTTTTTTTTTGGGGGGGGGAGACAGTCTCACTCCGTCACCTTGGTGAGAGTGCTGTGGCATCACAGCTCACAGCAACCTCAAACTCTCATGTGTAAGTGATACTGGAATTTTGTCTTCAATAGGTTCTTGGTCTCAGTGATTCGAAGGATGAATTCAAGGACCACAGATCAGTGGTAAGACAAGATTTATTTTACAGGAAAGAACACAGAAACACCAAAGCTCCTGGCAGAGAGAACACCCAAGTAGGGTGCACGGGGAAGCTCTCTCTCTCCTGGCTCTTTGTCCAAGGGGTATATATAGTCACATGGGTTCTTTGCAGTTACATGAGTCCAGGACTTGGTAACAATGAATGAATACAGTCCTTTTTGCTAGGGTAAGATGAATGAGTGCATTAATGAATGGATACAGTCCCTTCCTTTGGGACAAGGTAAATGAATATTAATGAAGGGACACAGTCCATTCATAGAATCGAGGCCTAGGAATCTTACATGAAATTGACCTATGCATAGGAAATAGGGGTTCCCTGTTCAGCCATAAATGGAAGGGGAAGGAGACACTAAGGCACTGGTGTCTCTCCAGCAGTTGTCCGACCTCTGGCTACTGGAGCCTCTGCCCGCTGTTTCCTCTGCCAGCTGCCAACACTGGGTGGGGGTGGAGGGGAGAGGTCCACCCTCAACTCCTGAGCCAGCCAGCTGGCTGGGGAGCCGCCTGTCCGGTATCATGAGCAATCCTCTTGCTTCAGCTTCCTGAGTAGCTTGGGAGTACAGGTGTGCGCTACTGTGCCTGGCTAGTCTTAGAGTTTTTTTTTTTTTTT
The DNA here is from genome assembly GCF_027406575.1 of Nycticebus coucang. Taxonomy (NCBI): domain Eukaryota; kingdom Metazoa; phylum Chordata; class Mammalia; order Primates; family Lorisidae; genus Nycticebus; species Nycticebus coucang. The sequence goes on along the minus strand of NC_069784.1, from coordinate 70,422,511 downwards.
TCCTCGGTTTTAGTAGGGACAGGGGTCTCACTCTTGCTCAGGCTGGTCTTGAACTCCTGAGCTCAAGCGATCCCCTGCCTTGGCCTCCCAGAGTGCTAAGATTATAGGCATGAGCTGCCGTACCTGGCTAAGGATCCTATGTCATTCCAACTATTTAAGGTCTGTACAGTGAAGAACTAAAGGAGGGTGGAAAAGACAGGTTTACAGCAAAATTTCTCCAGTTCTATGGTAATACATTAGACTTATACAAATATATAATGATGCCATCCACCCCTCAGTTGCTCTCTCTCATACCCAAATACAAATATAAAAAGCATTCTTTAGGGGTTACTATTTTAGAATATATCTCTTAAAGATATGTACCTTAAAATATATATTGACCAAATAGATGGTACGTTAAGAGGTAGTTGATAGGATAGTTGTGATCTTTAGGTACGAACTTCAAAAATATGTGAATGCTGTTTTCTAGAGTCTCTGGCTATTTTGAAACAGCAAGATTTTACATGGTTTTTGGACTATTAAACAGTTAATTCTCTCATTCAAGCTTGCCTCAACTTTGCCAAAGTGCAGGAAAGAGACAAGCTTATTTTCTGTCTAATTGTTCCCTGATTATAACCAATCAGGTGGCCTTTGTCTACTCTCCCAAAGTGTCCTATTGAGACTTAGCATCACATAGTAGTATATAAATGGGAAAGATAATATTGTGCTCTTCAGTTTTAGTTTTTATTTTTATTTATTTATTTTATTTTTGGTGCCGTGACCTATACAAGCACAGAGGAAATAAGTGTGTTTCAGAGAAATTCATTTTCTGATTGATTTGTGCATTTTCCCTCAATAACCTCACCCACATTTTTCAGACACTATTTAACCTATGGTGTCTGGGCACAGAGCATGAGGGAAAAGTAGCCGGTGCCCATAGGGGAGGGTGAGTAGGTACAAGGGAGAACTTGCCATTTGCTTAATATTCCTGTCCTTCTGGAATATTCAGATTCTGTGGGCATTACACTCTTTCCAGGTCTCTTTCTGTAACTTTGTAAGATCTCTATAAAATAGAATTATAATAGGAAGGCAACTTGCTTCAATAGCGTATTTCTCAAGAAATGGGTTATTGGTGAGCTAAATTTACAATATTGCCGACCACTCAAGTTAGGGTTTCTAGCAATAGAACCACAAATAGAGGCAGACATCTGAATGCTATCAAGGCACATAGTCATGATAAAAATGGCTCTTTTGTTTAGTTTTTTCTATATATTTCTGCTTGCATCGATGTAACTCTAAATTGCCTTTTCCATAATGTTAAAGTCAGTTCATACACAAAACACATGCAGTACTATTTCAGCAAGATTCATTGTGAGGAGCAATGGGGTCTACTTTAATTTATGAAATTCACCATTAATGCAGTCTTTTGTAATGTGAAAAGTCAAAGAAAATGAAAACCAACACTTTTCGTTTCTTTTTTTTTATGTGTAAGCTGTCAAATTGGATAAAATGCTTGAATACCTGTTATTATGAAAGGAAAAGACTGCCTAGGGAGTAAGTATGAACCTATTTAAGAAATTAAGAAAAGCAAACTAAACAATGTTCATGTGGAAATAATTTTCAACACGAGTAGTAGTCCTTTTCCTTATATTTGCTGTATTCCCTACGTGTTTGTTACTATTTCCATATCTTCTGTGGAAATTAAAATCTCTTTCCCATAGTTCAAACTGATGAAAATCTATGGTATTCTGAAAGCCAAGCACAGACAAAATGCCAAGTTTTAGAGTAATAAGTGATGAATTTTATAGTTGGGTGTTTGTCAAGCAACACTTAATATTCTAGGAGTACTCTCAGTAACTTTTCTTCTAATTTAATCTGTATAAGTGACCCCTGGAATCTCAGAGCAAATAATTCCATAATATTTGTCAGTCATTTATTTCAAAAAATTGTGTAAACTAATAAAACAAAGTATAATATTTCTAAGATAGGGCATGTCAAGTATTATTTAAATTAATAGGTAAAGAATGATTAGTAGTAGAAAATGACACAGCTGTGTTAAACTTGAAAAACTTCTAGTTGCCCTATGGCTGTCCAGGGATGATACTTTATCCTCAGTCTTTCCATGACATCAGTAGAGATTCTGTTCTACTAATGTAAAGCATGTTCAGGACAAAATATCTACCATAAGTTAATATTAGCCAATTAAGGGTCATATTAAGCTGGTTGGTCACTCTGCACATCTAACATAAAACTAAAAGCTCCAGAGTACCCAAATCCTCTAGAATCCCTCAGACTTCTCTACCAACCTCTCTAGCGATGAAGACATAGGTTATATATCAAGATGTATGATTTATTATGTTGCTGCCTTCTTTCCAGTGGAATTACTATTTGGTGAATTTCATTAAAATGCAGTACTATATTTGCTTTTCAAAACATCTTTTTAGGCATTATGTCCCAAAATGTCTAGCTGCTTTAAAACACTTGTGATACTTCAGTTCAAAAGAAGCATCATTTTACCAATGGGTGAAGTGTGTCCTATGTATACAGCCCTCAGAGCATTTTCTTATTCTTTGTGACACAGTGCTAAAGAAATATAATTCAGGTCATTACCTCTAGTGCTTTCCAGGACAAAGAAGTCTATTATATTAAATTAGTAGTGGACAGATGAAAGCTCTTTCTACACAGTACAGCAAAGCTGTGAGTTTGCAAGATCACTGATGAGTTTCAGACCTTCTTATGGGTCATTGCAGATTGTTTGCAAATGACCACGTTCTGAATTCCAAGGAAACATTTGAAACATTGTCAGCGTTGTTGATGAGAGCCTGAAACTCTACTTTAGTGAACATGCCTTTGAAGACAGTGCATGGTGTTTGTGGTGTGTGTGAAATTAATTTTTTAAATTTATAGTCCATAGAATAAAATATTATTTTTAAAACAATTACTATTAATTTTTGTTAAATTCAAAACACATATGAGCTCCAAATTTCCAATTTTCAAATGAAAAAAACTGGAATAACAAAGTGGTTATAATCATCATCATCATCACCATGGCCAACCTTATCATCATCATCATTAAAAGGGACAGAGAAGGGCGGCGCCTGTGGCTCAAGGAGTAGGGCGCCGGTCCCATATGCCAGAGGTGGTGGGTTCAAACCCAGCCTCAGCCAAAAACCAAAAAAAAAAAAAAAAGATAAAAAAAAGGGACAGAGAAAAGGAATTTCAGGCATAAAGGAACAACACTTTTAATACTTACACACAAACTTCTAGACAACTAGGAAAAAATAAAAATGACTTAGGCATTGAATAAGTAGAGAAACAAAACTATGATCCTTAAAATAAGAGAAACAAATGAGGTATGCCATTCACTTGTTCCAATTTTTCTCCTGAGGAAATTTCCAGATTAAAGCATAGACAGCTGGACCTCCAGAGGAATGAAAGCCCAATACATCAGTATGAATTTCCCTTTAGTCTTTGAAAATAACAATGATAATCCATGCATACACAAGGTGAACATTGGCAACACTGCTCACAGACCATTTTGGGAATATCATAATTCTAAGAATTTACATGGAGTTTATAAAGTAATGTGAATTTTTGCCAGCAATGTGGAAAAATACTGAATACACTCAGTAGAGATGTCAGAAGGATTGTTTGTCAGTAGTTGGGCTAAACTTGTTCAGTGGTATAGACAGCCTTAAACCAATCTTGTAAAACTGAAGACAGCAAAAACAGACAAAAATCACAGCTAAATATATATATATATATGCAATCTGCAAGTAACTTTTTAACTACCTGGCAAATAATATATAGACATTTTTAGAAATAGCACAAATATTCAGCACTCAGCCAATCATCACTATGTCTTACATCCAAGAAAAAAATTATCAGCTATGAAAATGAAGAAGAATGTTTATATCCACAAACAGCAAAGATAAAAAAATTACATTAAAGCTGCTCTCATAAATATGGTCAATTATTTAGTAGAAAATGTGCTAAGAAGAGAAATAGAAAGTCAGAGATTAGAAAATGGGATTTAAAAAGTGGGAGTCAAATATATGCTGTCTACAGATACTCAATTTAAATATAAATACACAAGTAAAAAATAAAATGAATGAAAATACATGGCATCCAAAGAGAAATTATTTTAAAAAATTAAAGAGGTTGTATTAATGCAAAAAGTGCCAAAAATGTATATGCTGTTTACAATAAGGAAAAAACTGTAATAAAATTGTAATACTCAACATGTACCAACAAAAGATGAATATAAGTCACACTGAGCACCTCTTATAATTGAAAAAGTCTAAAGTGACTTGAGTGTTACAAATTTAATACAATTTTTTTCTTTCTTCAAATGGGTATATGTATTTTTCCCCCTATAAGAAAAAATTTCAAATAAAAATATAACATGAGGAATCAATAGGCAGACTTTATAGTAAAAAAGGGAACAACTAATTAAAATAATTGATGTAAATTCATGGGGGTCTATCCAACTTAGAGCTTGAAAGTATGTAAAGTAAACTGGATGAAGCTGTTCACATTTAGAGTTAGATATTTCAACCTGACTCTCTTTGTAATTGATAAATCAAGTAAGCAAAATAGCCAGAAATATCGAAGATAAAAAGCTGTCAGCTAAAATTGACTAATATTTATAAAATAATCTAACAAATAACTACAAAGGGCAGATTCTTTTTATAATCACTCACATCAAGATTAACCATTTACTGCTTCATAATACATGTCTTTATAAATGCATAGTGTGATCTCAAAAATCATAACAACAGAATAAAATGGAAATTAAAATCTATAAACATTTAGATAACCAAATATTCAGAAATTAAATGATATAATCCAAAGAATGGTCCAAGAGAAAAATTGCAAAATAAAATGTTTCAAATAATTGAAAATTAAAAAAAAATCAAAATTTCTGGGCTATAGCTAAAGTAGGCTACAGAGCAAAACTATAGATTTAGATGTTTATATTATGAAAATAAAGATCTTAATAATAAAACTTTCTAATTTTAAAAGGCATAAATAGAAGAGCAAATCCAGTCCTAGGTAAGAAGAAGCAGGAAATAATAATTTCAAAAGCAGAAATAAACTAAACAAAAAAATTTAAAATATGGATAAAAAATTAAATCAAAAGTATTTTCTTGGAAAATAATGAACGAGAGAGAGAATGCAAGCTACCTATGATAAAATTGAAATAGGGGCTAAAATATGAGTAACTAATAAGGAAATATTATGAATTTATAACTTTTTGCCAATGTATTTCATGTATTTGAAGTACTAATGAAATAGACAGATTTTTTGTGATGTGTAAATTTCCAAAGCTTACCTACATAATGCAGAAAAATAGACCATGTATTATCTAAAACAGATTAAATTATTAAAAAGCCTCTCACCTAAAAACAAATAAAAAGTGATGTGCTTCCTTCTTTCAAGCTTTTTTTATAGAGCTGCAGTGATCGGGACAACATAATATTAGCTTGAGAAAAAAATATATTTGTCAGTGGAAGAGAAAAGATAATCTATGTTTGGCCATATATAGTTACACTTATGTGGTTAATTAGGTTTGACAAAGATGCTGAGGTAATTAAATGGGAAACAGTTAAGTCTTTGACTATGAAAATTTCTGGTTCCCATTCTGGCATGTAAAAAATTTGGAAGTCATCACTCTGTCCAAACAACAAACACAGAGCTGAACAAATTAAAAAACTGAATTTTTTTCTTAAGTCCACCTGATAAATGAGGCCAGAGGGCAAATCACTGTTTCCTAAATTGGAGAGAGAGGCAGATACAGGTAAGAAGTTTCATAAGCAGAAACTTCTATGGGAGCCAAAAACTGAGTAGAAAAACAAACTGATTGATTGATAAATGGAGGCTTTGCTTGGACAAGTCTTTGAGTTAAAAATTCCAGTAGAGAAGTCCACACTTTTGTGAGTTTTACCTCCTAGAACTCTATAAAGTTACAGTGAAAAACAAGGAAAATACCTTTTATGATTCCAGCAGGGGATGAGAAAAATTCATCCGCATGAAATACATGCTAAAGCATTTTGTTTTCCTTAAGAAGGCCTCCTGTCAAAAGAAAATAATGTTTTATACAGTCTAATTTGTTAGAGTTTGATCAGAGCCTAATCTACGCAAAGGAAAAAAAATACCTAATTCCAGCTATCTCTAACCTTCCATGTGGGGGAAGTGAAGTACTCAACTCTAGCCCCATCCATTCATCCTGCCCCATCCAATAAAGAAGAATAAACTAAGAAGCATTGTTTAAATTCACAGCCCTGGGGCATAGACTCACTAAGAACTAATTCCTAATAATAGGGCTATAGAACACTTGTCCTCCACCTCACCTTATCATAAACATTACTAATGGGCTTTTTACTGGAAATGCTTTCGCGGAGTACATCACGTTGTTCAACAAAAATTATGAAGCATGCCAAAAGACAAAAATCACAGTTAGTTAAGAGAGAGCAATCATCAAAACCAGACTCAGATTCTGTAGAAACATGAGAAATATCAAACTAGGAATTTAAAACAACTATGATTAATAATATGCTAAAAGATTTAACAGGAATAGTGAATAACATACAGAATCAGATGAATAATGCAGACAGACATTTGGGAATTCCAAAACTAAAAAGGATGCTGGAGGTCAAAACATTGTAACAGAAATTAAGGCTATCTTTAACAGGCTCCTCAGAAAGTGAACACAGGTGATGAAAGGCTCTCTGAGATTGAGGATATGCCAATTGAAACTTCTGAAACTACAAAGCTGAGAGGAAAAAACAAAAAACAAGAAACAGTACAGACTTACCAAGAACTGTGGGGCAACTACAAAAATTAAAAGATATGCTTAACAAGAATTCAAGAAGGAGAGGAGAGAGAGAAAGAAGCAAAAATAATACATGAAACAAAATGACTGAAAAATTTCCCAAATTAATATTGGACACCAATCCACACATAAAGGCAGATTATTAACCTTGGATTGAGAAAAGAGGTCTCAAATGAGAGGAAACCAGCAAAAGAACTCTGGCAACATGAAAAATCAAAACAGATCAACATTGCCAAGGAATCATACGGAAGTATAGCTGTGAACTTCAAAAATGGCAAAAGTGGAATGCAGAATATGTATGTAAAATAAGATGAATGAAAATGAAGAGAAAGTTGAAAACCAACAAAAAGAAGCCCAAAAGTTTCTTCAGCAAGTTAATCAGAAAGTCCTTAAAAAATTTGACATAATTAGGAAAGATATAATAGAATTGAAACAAATGACCCATTCAGAGACTTTCAAAATGTAGCAGAAAGTTTCAGCAACAGATTAAACCAAGGAGAAGAAAGAATGTCCAAGCTTGAAGCCAAATCTCTCAAAGTAATCTAATAATTTAAAGAGGCAGAGAAGAATAGGAAGGGAAGAGCTATCGCTTAGAGAAATCTGTGACTACGCAAAGTGAAGAAACATACATATTACAGGTATCCCTCAGGAGAAGGAGAAAGTACTAAAATCATGGAAAATCTATGTGTGGGAACTATTGTGAAGAACTCCCCTATTACATATGGTCAGATATCTGGACATCCATATACAAGATGGTCATCAAACTCCAGGAAAATTCAGAGCAAATAGCACATCTCCTAGACACATAGTAATCAACCTGGCCAAACACAAAATGAAAAATAAAATTCTAAAGCAGTAATATGTAATAAATCAGTAAATGACCAAGAAGGGAGAACCAATCAGGATAACAGCAATCTCTGTGGAAATCTTACAAGCAAGAAGAGAGTGGACCTCTATCTTCAATCCCCTTAAATAGTACAACTGCCGGCCTAGAATTTGTATAATGCAAAACTAAGTTTCACATTTGATGAAGACAGTAAGACTTTTCCAGACAAGCAAATGCTGAGAAGATTTTCTAAGACAAACCTTCCCAGCAGGAAGTGCTCAGACCTCACTTTATATGGATCAGCCTAAAAGACACCCACCAGTGTAAAATCACCCAAAAGTTGGTCAGAGACCAGTCACCACACTGGCTCAAGAGGTAAGACAGAGCAGGAAGAACAGAAATCCACCCCACTTATCAATTCTTTTCAATAAATGTAAATGGCTCAAACTCCCCACTCAAGAAACATAGGCAATTTTGGAATTCTTTTTCTGGAATGGCCATCAGAGCTGTTGTGCAAGCTCTGACAGTTAAGTTAGAAACTCATCCTGGAAAAAATGCTTTGAAGTATGGACTAGAAGCTGGCATCACTACATGTCTTCCTGAGGGAGGTGGGAAACTTCAAAGGTAACCAAAGTGATATTCAACTGTGAGATAGGTAGGTAGCACTTTTTCTAGGATGAGTTCACAAACTTAACTGGCTGACCTTGTATTACACCAAGGATGTAGAAGATCTTTACAGGGAAAATGACAGGGCACTAAGGAAGGAAATTTTAGAAGATGTTGTATTTAAGATGTCATATTTTAGATTTCAAATTTTAGAAGATATCATGCTCAGGAATCAACATACTCAGGAATTTTTTGCAGAGCCAAGGATACAATGAATAGAGTGAACAGACACCCTGAAGAATGGGAGAAAATATTTGCATGCTAATATATATACATCATGAAAGGCTGATAACCATAATTGATAAAGAACTTAAGAAAATAAGCAACAAAATATCAAACAACCCAATTAAAATGGGGGCAAAAGACACTACCAGAAGATTTTCAAAAGACAGACTAATTTATCTTAAACATATGAATAAATTTTCACCATCTCTAATCATTAGAGAAATGCAAATCAAAACCATAATGAAATATCACCTCACTACATTTCTCAAAAATCCCCCAAAGAACAGATATTGGTGTGGATATGAAGAGAAAGGAACAGTTATACACTGCTGATGGCACTGCAAATTAGTACAATCTCTGTGGAAATTAGTATGGACATACCTTCTGGAACAAAAAGTAGAACGAGAATTTGATGTAGCAATTTCATTACTGGGCATTTACCCAATGGGGGTAAAATGCCATTACATCAAAAGAACACTTAAACTCAAATATTTATTGCAGCACAATTCACAATTGCAAGGATGTAGAATCAACCCGGGTGCCCATCAATACACAAGTGGATTAACAAAATGAGATATATGTATACCATGGAGTTCTACTCAGGCATAAAAACGGTGACCTAATAGCTTTCTAACAACTGGATGGGACTGGAGACCATTTTTTTTTTTTTTTTTTAACCAAAACTAATTCATATCATTGAGAAGGAGGAAACCCTCCCTAATTCATTTCAGGAACCCAGTATCATCTTGATACCAAAGGTAGGAAAGGACACAACAAAAAAGGAACACTATAGACTAACATTCTATGAACATAAATGCACATCTTTAAGAAAATACCAGCAAATACACCAACACATCAAAAATATAACCCACCATGATCAAGTGGGATTCATCCTAGGGAGTCAAAGATGGTTAAACATATAGAAACCAATAGATGTGATGCACCACATAAAGTTAAATACAAAGACCATGTGATCAGCTCTGTAGAGGAGAACAAAACATTCAATAAAATATAGCATCTCTTCATTGTAAAAACCCATAACATACTAAGCATAGGATGATCATACCTAAAAATAGTAAAAGCTGTATATGACAAACCCACAACTGCCATTTCACTGAATGGAGAAATGTTGAGAGTGTTCCCCATAAGAATTGGAAAAACACAATTGTACCCAGTGACACCACTTCTATTCAGCGTAACACTGGACATCTGAGCCAGAGCAATTAGACAAGAGAAATAAATGAAGGCATCAAAATGGGAAAGTATAAGGTCAAACTATCTCTCTTTGCTAATGATATAATCTTGTATATATTTAATGGAAAACTCTAAAGACTTCTCCAATGTCCTCCTGGAACTGTTAATAATATAATGTTTCAGGTTACAAAATTAATATATACAAATAAGTATCATATATACATACAAATAACAGTTGAGCTGAGAGTCAAATCAAGAACATAGTATCATTTATTGTAGTTGTAAAGAAAATAAAATGCCTAGACATATAGATATTTTAAAATTTTTATTACACTAGTAGGAGAACAAAAAAAAAAAGCTGATGAAAGAAATTATAGATGGAATGGAAAAATCAACTTTGTTAAAATATCCATACTGCCCAAATTGATTCACAGATTCAGCAGAACTCCTACCAAAATACTACCCTGTTTCCCCGAAAATAAGACAGTGTCTTATATTAAGGTGTGCTCCCAAAGATGCGCTAGGTCTTATTTTCAGGGAAACAGAACGTCTTATCTTTCCTGTGAGTAGGTCTTATTTTCGAAGGATGTCTTATTTTCAGGGAAACAGGGTAACATTGCTTTTCAAAGATTCAGAAAAAATCTTTAACTTGATACAGAAAAATGTAGGCCAAACAGCCAAGCATTTTTTTATGTAAAAAGAACAAATCTGGAGGCATTATCAGATTATCTCACTTCAAATTATATTACAATGCTATGGTAACTAAATTGAGAGAGGTAGTGAATAGTTATTGTTACTAGAGGCTTGGAAGTGTAGTGGGGAGTGGAGTATAAAGTGGGGTTGGTTAATTGGCATAAAAATACAGTTAGAACAAGGAATAGTATACAGGATTCAGTAGCACAATAGAGGTACAACAGTTAACTAGATTTTACTGTGTATTTCCAAATAGCTAGAAGAGTAGATTTGGACTAGTCCCAATTCAAACAAACAATAAATATTCAAGTTGATAAGTATTCAAGTTACCCTAATTTGATCATTACACATTGTATGCATGTACCAAATTGGCATATGTACCACATAAATATGTACACAGCTACGATTTAATAAAAAAATAAATAAATAAAAAGAAAAAAGAAAAAAAGAAAAGATCATCCTTCCTCATGAAAACTTTCCCAGTCCTCCAGATTTGATGTTTTGTTTTGTATCTTTTACAGTATTTAATTATACAGTTATTAAAATGAAAAAGAATATATTATTTTGTGTCCACAAAAATTAAACAAAGCCGAAGTGTCTATACTGATTGCAGACAGAGCATAACTCAGAGTAATGGACATTAATCAAGACTAAGGAAGGACATTATATAATTATACAGGGGAAATTCCCCCAAACCACTTAATGTGTATGTGTCTAATAACAGAGCATCAAACACTGTGAGGCAAAAAGGAGTACAGTTTGCAAGGAGTAATAAATGAATTCAATATTGTTCCTGGAGGTGTCAGCACCCTTCAGTCAGAAATGGACTCAGCTAGAAATCAGAAAATCACTTACGGATATAGTTTAACTTAACAGCACTATTAATCAATAGATAAATCAATAAGGTATAGTTGAGATCTATACACTACATCCACCAATGACAGAATGCATATTCTTTTCAAGCGCAAATGGAACATTCAGCAAGATAGACCAAACTGTGATCCATAAATGACTCCTCAACAAATTTCAAAACTAGAATAAAAAGACAATATCTGTTCTTGGATCACAATGGAATTAAAGTAGAAATCAATACCAGCGAGGTAGCTGTAAAATCCTTAAATGTATGGAAATAAACAACATGCTTTTAATTTAAATAACACATGAATCAAAAAAGAAATGGTGAAAGAAACTTTAAAATAATTGAACAAAATGATATAAAAACACAACTTATCAAATTCTACGGGATGCTATGAAAGGAGTGTTTAGTACAAAATTTAGAGTGCTGAATGCTCCTATTAGAAAAACAGATCTAAAATCAATAATCTAATTTCCACTCAGGAAACTAGAAACAAGGAGCAAATTAAATCTAATTAAGCATAAATAAATAAATAATTACAGTTTGGGCAGTTATCCAGGAAATCAGTAGAGAATAGCACTAAACCAAAAGCTGGTTCTTTGAATAGATCAATATAATTGATAAGCCTGTAGCCACACTAACTAAAAAGATATAGAGAGGACACAGATTGCTAATATTGTAAATGGAAGAGTGGACATCACTACAGAGGCCATGGACAGTAACATGATAATAAAGAAATCCCAGGAACATATATGCCCCCAAATTTGATAACCTAAGTGAAATGGACCAGTTCTTTGAAAGATACAGTTTTCCAGAATTCATACAAAAAAAATCTGAACAGATATATATCTGTTAAAGAAATTGAATCAATAATTAATAAGTTTCCTAAACAGCAACACAATAACACAAATCATGGAGTCACTCATCACTTCTGTAAACAAGGAAAACATCACGCCATTACTAGATTTCCTTTTGGAAGATAAAAGCAGAGAGAATACCTCCTAACTCATTTTGTGTGGCCAGCATTAGTATAATACCTACACTAGGGAAGATATTATAAGAAAACTGCTTACCAATGTGTATGATGAATATAGATGCAAAAACTCTTGAAAAAGTACTAGGAAATTTAATTCAAAAATGGAAAAAAATATATACATCATGACATAATGGGATAGGTCCAAGATATGCAAGGCTAGTTCAAATGTAAAAATCTTATTTATTTATTTGTTTGTTTATGTATTTATTTCAGATTAATGTAAGGATATACACAATCAGCTTACATTGTTTGAGTTTTCAGGTAAAGTCCAAGTTGCAGTTGGGCCCCTCAGCCAGGAGGTGTGTCATGTAGGCCTACATTGTACGCGATAGGTGAGAGCTTACCACACCTCCCCTCATCCCCCTTTCTTGAATTTAAATAGGTTTTTCTCTTGCAAGGATGTGTAGTTGCTTGTTCTACTAGTTTCATATTAACATTGAGTACATCGGACCCTTGCTTTTCCACTCTTGTGTTACTCAGGAGGATGTTCTACAAATTCTTCCACATAAATACAAAAGGTGTGAAGTCTCCATCTTTATTTATGGTTGAATAGTATTTTTTAATATCATTTATTTTCTTAATTTAAAATTTTTATTATTTTCAGTACATAATACTTGTATATATTTATACGGTACACGTGATGATTGAACATAGTCATAAAAGGTATAATCATCAACTCAGGGTAAATGAGAAATCCATCACCTCAAGTATTTATAATTTCCTTGTACAAGGAACATTCAACTTTCACTCTTTTAGTTGCTTTAAACTGTACAACAAATTATTATTAAGTATAGTTTAATATTGTGCTACCAGGGCAGTGCCTGTGGCTCAAAGAAGTAACGCACCGGCCCCTTATGATGGAGGTAGTGGGTTCAAACCCAGCCCCGGTCAAAAACTACAAAAAAATAAAATAATAAAATAAAACAAAAAATATTGTTCTACCAAAGAGTAGATCTTACTTATTCTATCTAACTGTATTTTTATACCCATTAACTAGTCCCACTTTATCTTCACCCTCCTCACTACTGTTCCCTACCTCTAGTTACCATCATTCTACTTTTTCTCCATGAATTCAATGTTTCTTTTCCTTATTAGATATGAAAACATACCACATTTTTTCTTTCTAGTTTAGCTTATTTCACATAGCATAATGTCTTCCAGTTTCATACATGTTGTTGCAAGAGACAGGATTTATTCTCTTTAATGGATGAATAATACTTCATTGTGTTTATGTACCACTTCATTTTATTTACGCATATTGAGGACCACTTAGATTAATTCCATTCTTGGCTACGATGAACAGGAGTGTGCAGACATCTCTTCAATATACTGATTTCCTTTTTTGTTGGCCCAATAGTGGGATTGCTGAATCAGATGTTAGTCCTATTTTTAGTTTTCTGGGAAACCTCCATACTGATCTCCATAGTGGCTGTATTAGTTTGCATAACTACCAAAGGTTTACAAAGGTTCCTCTTTCAACACATCCTCAACCAATATTTATTATTGTCTTCTTTTGGATAAAAGCCATTTTAACTGAGCTGGGACAATGTCTTCTAATAGATTTAATTTACATTTGTCTGGTGATTACTGATGTTGAACATTTGTCATATACGTGTTGGCTATAGGTGTGTCTTCCTTTGATGAATGTCTATTCAGAATTTTGCCCATTTTAATTCAATTATTTGGTTTCTTTTTTATTTTGAGGGGTTTGATCATCTTATGTATTCTGATTATTTATCCCTTTATAAATGGATTGTTTAAAAATATTTTCTCCCATTCTGTGGGTTATCTCTTTATTTCATTAATTGTTTCCTCTGCTGTGAAGAAGCTTTTTAACTTTATGTGGTCCCATTTGTCCCTATTTGCTTTGGTTGGCTATGGTTTTGAGGTCTTACTCAAGAAATGTGTGACCAGACCAACATCTTGGAGTTTCATTGTTTCAAGTCTTAGATTTAAATCTTTCGTCCATTTTGATTTTATTTTTATATATGGGGATGTGGATCTAGTTTTGTTCTTCTTTGTATTCAGTTTTCCCAGCGCCATTAATTGAAAAGGGTGTCCTTTCCTCATATATGTACTTTTCCAATGCATAGCTTTGTCAAGGGTACCTTGGTTATAAACTTATGGCTTTACCTAGTTCTTTATTCTGTTGTACTGTTCTATGTGTTTGTTTTTATTTCAGGGCCAGTTTTGGCTACTATAGCTTTGTATAATTTGAAGTAAGCTAATGCAATTTGTCTAGTTGTGTAATGTTTTCTCAATATTTGGGTACGGTGGGTCTTCTGTGGTTCCATATAATTTTTAGGGTTATTTTTTATATATCTGTCAAGATTTTCATTGGAATTTTAATAAGAATGTTATTGCATCTGTAGGTTGCTTTGGGTAGTATGAACATTTGAACACTGTTGATTCTTCCAATTGTATTATATGAAGATGGATTTCTTTCCTGTTCTTTTGTATTTTCTTCAATTTCTTTTGTCAATGGTTTATAGTTTTATTTGTGGAACCCTTTCTTCTTCTTTGGATAGATTTATCCCTAGGAATTTTATTTTATTCATAACTTGTATAAATGGGATTATTTCTTGGTTTCTTTTTTAGATTATTTCTTGTTGCCGTGTATAATGCTATTGGTTTTGGTATGTTGATTTTGTATCCTGAAACTTTAATAATTTATCAGTTCTAACAGGAGTTTTTGGCAGAGTCTGTAGGATTTATAAATATAAGATCTTGTCTGAAAGAAAAAATGATAATTTTACTTGTTTCTTTCAGATACGAATAACTTATTTTTTGTCTTTTCTGATTGCTCTGGCTAGGACTTCCAGTGTTATGTTGAATAAAAGTGTTGAAAGTAGGCGTCCTTCTCTTATTCCAGATCTTAGAGCAGTATTTTTCAACTCTTCTACTTCATAGAACATTTGAACTTATAGTTAAACTTCTGTGGAACACTTAAGTTATGTTGTAAAAAAGAGAGAGAGAGAAAATAAAATAAAATAATATACTTACATGCTCTGAATTTCTTTTAAAAATAATTTAATTAATGTTTTTTTAAACTTTTCGTGGTACACCTAGGATTCTCTCACAGCACACCAGTGTGCTGCTACACACTGATTGAAAGTCCTCTGTTTAGAGGAAAGACTTTAAATTTCCTTCCCAGTCAGTATGTTACTAACTTGGCTTTGTCATATATGCCTTTTATTATACTGAGGTACATTACTTCTATGCTCACTTTTTGAGAGTTTTTATCATGAAGGGATATTACATTCTATCAAATGCATTTTTAGCATCAATTGGTATGATTAATTAATTTTCCCCTTTATTTTGTTGATGTGATACATCATAATTATTGATTTGCATATATTGAACTATCTTTTCATACCTGGGATTAATACCTTTGAATGATCTTTGTAATGTGCTTTTGATTCAGTTTGCTAGTATTTTGTAGAGGGTTTTTGCATCACTATTCAACAAAGTACTTGAGTTGTACTTTGTGTATGTGTGTATATTTGTGTGTGCCTTTTTCTGGTTTTGCTATCATTGTGATACAGTCCTCACAGAATGAGTTTGGAAGGGCTCTTACCTTATAGATTGTTTATTTTTATTTTTATTTTTTGCAGTTTTGGGCCAGGGTGCTTGAACCCGCTACCTCCAGCATATGGGGCCAGAGCCCTACTCCTTTGAGCCACAGGTGCCACCCCCTTATAATTTTTTTTTTTTGAATAGTTTCAGTAAGTTTGATATCAGGTCTTCTTTAAATGTTTAGTAGAATTCACTCATAAAGTCCTGGTTTTCTCTCTGATAGGAGACTTTTTATGACTTCTTCTATCTCATTATTTGCTATCTGTCTATTCACGTTCTGTATTTCTTCTTGGTTCAATCTTGGCAGGTTGTAGGTATCTAGTAATTTATCTATTTCTTCTAGACTTTACAATTTATTGGAATTTAGTTGGTAAGAATATCTTTTAATGACCCTTCAAATTTCTGAAGTATCAATTGTGAGATCTCCTTTTCACTTCTGATTTAATTTATTTGGATCTTACTTCTTTTTTCCCTTGTTAGTCTGGCTAAATTTTGTCAATATGTTTATCTTTAAAAATTTTGTTTGTTGATATTTTATATATTTGTCTCAATTCATTTCTGCATTGATTTTTATTATTTTTCTTCTACTAATTTGGGGTTTGGAATTGTTTTTGCTTTTCTAGTTTTTTAAGGTATCTTTTTAGGTTATTTGAAGGTTTTTTTTTTTTTTTACTTTTTTCATGTGCATATTTAATACTTTTATTATATATACTTCCCCTCTTAGTATTTCTTTTTCTGAATCCCATTTTTTTTTACATTTTCTTTTTAATTCCTTCTTTGACCCAAAGGTTGTTCAGAGAATACAGTTCAATTTCTCTGTTTTTTTTATATAGTTTCCAGACATAGAAATATTTATGTATAGTTCCTCTTGTTATTGATTTCTGGTTTTGTTCCATCATATTTGGAAAAGATACTTCATAGCATTTCAATTGTTTTGAATTTTTTGAGACTTATTTTAGCCCTAATATGTGGTATATTGATGCAAATATTTCATGTGCTGAGGAGAAGAATGTGTATTCAGTTATTGGATGAAATGTTTTGTAAATACTTCTTGGACCCATTTTGTCTACAGGGCAAATTTGTCCTTTTATTTTTTTCTTAATTTTCTATATAGCTGATCTATTCAATGCTGAAAGTGGGATGTTGAAGCTACTAGCTATTAGTGCTTTGGGGTATATCTCTCTATTTAGCTCTAATAACTATCTCTGTGCTCTAGAATCTGATAAATAGAGCCCCTTCTTATTATATAATGACCTTCTTTGTCTCTTTGTAAAGGTTTTTGTCTCAATGTTCATTTTATCGGATCTAAGTATAGCTGTTCTTGCCCTTTTGTGGTTCACATGTGGAAAAAACAAACAAACAAACAAAAAATCTCTATACTTTAACCTCCCCTAACTTTTTTTACTTTTTGTTGTCTCTCTGTGTTTTTATTTAGCTTATCGCTTACAAACTTGTTGTGGTTATTATTTTTGATAAATTTGTCTTTTAGTCTCCGTATAAAAGATATGAGTAGTTTGTACACCACAATTATAGGATTAGAGTAACCTGCATTTTTCTATTTACTTACTATTACCAGTGAGTTTTACACCTTCATGTGATTTATTCCTTCTCATTAACTCTGTTCTGTCATAGAAAAGCACTCTCTTTAGTATTTCTTGTAAGAAAAATCTGGTTTTAACAGAATCATTCACTTTTATTTGTCTGGGAAAGGGTTTGTTTGTCCTTCATGTTTGAAAGATATTTTGCTGAATGCAATATTCTAGGTTGAATTTTATTTTCCTTCCCATTTTGAATATGTCATCCCACTCCCTGCTGGCATTTAACATTCCCACAGAGAAGTCTGCTACCAGACTTATTGGAGCTGCTTTATATATTATTTGATTCCCCACACACCTTGCTGCTTTTAAGATACTTTCTTTTTTTTTGGCCGGGGCTAGGTTTGAACCCGCCACCTCTGGCATATGGGACCGGCACCCTACTCCTTGACCCACAGGCGCTGCCCAGATACTTTCTTTATCCTTGACATTTCAGAGGCTGATTTTTAAATGCCTTGAGGTAGTACTATTTGACTTGAATCTGTCTGGTATCCTTTGACCTTCTTATACCTGGATATTGATAACATTCTCTTTTTTAAAATAAATTTCTACATTACCTTTAAGTCAAATAACTCTTAGAATTGCCATTTTTAGGTTATTTTTTAGATCTTGTTGACATGCTTTATTCTTTTGTATTTTTTTTTCATTTTTCTCCTATGATGAGGTATTTTCTTTCTTTTTTTTTTTTTTAATTGGGGATTCATTGAGGGTACAATAAGCCAGGTTACACTGATTGCAATTGTTAGGTAAAGTCTCTCTTGCAATCATGTCTTGCCCCCATAAAGTGTGACACACACCAAGGCCCGAACCCCCTCCCTCTGTACCTCTTTCTGCTTCCCCCCCATAACCTTAATTGTCATTAATTGTCCTCATATCAAAATTGAGTACATAGGATTCATGCTTCTCCATTCTTGTGATGCTTTACTAAGAATAATGTCTTCCACTTCCATCCAGGTTAATATGAAGGATGTAAAGTCTCCATTTTTTTTAATAGCTGAATAGTATTCCATGGTATACATATACCACAGCTTGTTAATCCATTCCTGGGTTGGTGGGCATTTAGGCTGTTTCCACATTTTGGAGATTGTAAATTGAGGTGCAATAAACAGTCTAGTACAAGTGTCCTTATGATAAAAGGATTTTTTTCCTTCTGGGTAGATGCCCAGTAATGGGATTGCAGGATCAAATGGGAGGTCTAGCTTGAGTGCTTTGAGGTTTCTCCATACTTCCTTCCAGAAAGGTTGTACTAGTTTGCAGTCCCACCAGCAGTGTAAAAGTGTTCCCTTCTCTCCACATCCACGCCAGCATCTGCAGTTTTGAGATTTTGTGATGTGGGCCATTCTCACTGGGGTTAGATGATATCTCACGGTTGTTTGGATTTGCATTTCTCTAATATATAGAGATGATGAACATTTTTTCATATGTTTGTTAGCCATTCATCTGTGATCTTTAGAGAAGGTTCTAGTCATGTCTCTTGCCCATTGATATATGGGATTGTTGGCTTTTTTCATGGGGATTAATTTGAGTTCTCTATAGATCCTAGTTATCAAGATTTTGTCTGATTGAAAATATGCAAATATCCTTTCCCATTGTGTAGGTTGTCTCTTTGCTTTGGTTATTGTGTCCTTAGCTGTACAGAAGCTTTTCAGTTTAATGAAGTCCCATTTGTTTATTTTTTTTGTTGTTGCAATTGCCATGGCAGTCTTCTTCATGAAGTCTTTCCCCAGGCCAATATCTTCCAGTGTTTTTCCTATGCTTTCTTTGAGGATTTTTATTGTTTCATGCCTTAAATTTAAGTCGTTTATCCATCTTGAATCAATTTTTGTGAGGGGGGAAAGGTGTGGGTTCAGTTTCAGTCTTTTACATGTGGAAACCCAGTTCTCCTAACACCATTTATTGAATAGGGAGTATTTCCCCCAAGGTATGTTCTTGTTTGGTTTATCAAAGATTACGTGGTTGTTAGATGTTAGTTTCATTTCTTGGTTTTCAATTCCATTCCAAGTGTCTATGTCTCTGTGTTTGTGCCAGTACCATGCTGTCTTGACCACTATGGCTTTGTAGTACAGACTAAAATCTGGTATGCTGATGCCCCCAGCTTTAATTTTAGTACTAAGAACTGCCTTAGCTATACGGGTTTTTTCCGGTTCCATACAAAACGCAGAATCATTTTTTCCAAATCTTGAAAGTACGGTGTTAGTATTTTGATAGGAATGGCATTGAATAGGTAGATTGCTTTGGGAAGTATAGACATTTTAACAATGTTGATTCTTCCCATCCATGAGCATGGTATGTTCTTCCATTTGTTAATATCCTCTGCTATTTCCTTTCTGAGGATTTCATAGTTTTCTTTATAGAGGTCCTTCACCTCCTTCATTAGGTATATTCCTAGGTATTTCATTTTCTTTGAAACTATGGTGAAGGGAGTTGTGTCCTTAATTAGCTTCTCATCTTGACTGTTATTGGTGTATACAAAGGCTACTGACTTGTGGACATTGATTTTATATCCTAAAACATTACTGTATTTTTTGATGACTTCTAGGAGTCTTGTGGTTGAGTCTTTGGCGTTCTCTAAGTATAAGATCATGTCGTCAGCAAAGAGGGAGAGTTTGACCTCCTCTGCTCCCATTTGGATTCCCTTCATTTCCTTGTCTTGCCTAATTGTATTGGCTAGAACTTCCAGCACTATGTTGAATAGTAAAGGTGACAGAGGACAACCTTGTCTGGTTCCAGTTCTAAGAGGAAAAGCTTTCAGTTTTACTCCATTCAGTAAAATATTGGCTGTGGGTTTGTCATAGATAGCTTCAATCAGTTTTAGAAATGTGCCACCTATGCCTATACTCTTCAGTGTTCTCATTAGAAAAGGATGCTGGATTTTATCAAATGCTTTTTCTGCATCTATTGAGAGGATCATGTATCTTTATTTTTGCCTCTGTTAATATGGTGGATAACGTTTATGGACTTGCGTATGTTAAACCAGCCTTGCATCCGTGGGATGAAGCCTACTTGATCATGATGAATGACTTTTTTGACGATAAGCTGTAATCTATTGGCCAGGATTTTGTTGAGAATTTTTGCATTTATATTCATGAGTGAGATTGGTCTGAAATTCTCCTTTTTGTTTGGGTCTTTTCCTGGTTTTGGTATCAGGGTGATGTTTGCTACATAGAATGTGTTGGGGAAGATTCCTTCTTCTTCAATTATTTGGAATAATTTCTGCAGTACAGGAATAAGCTGTTCCTTGAAGGTTTGATAGAATTCTGGAGTGAAGCCATCTGGACCAGGGCATTTTTTGGTTGGAAGATTTTTTATTGTTTCTTTGCTCTCAGTGCTTGAAATTGGTCTGTTCAGGAGCTCTATTTCTTCCTGGCTGAGTCTAGGGAGAGGGTGTGATTCCAAATATTGATCCATTTCCTTCACATTGTCCAATTTCTGGGCATAGAGTTTCTGGTAGTATTCAGAGATGATCTCTTGTATCTCTGTGGGATCAGTTGTTATTTCCCCTTTATCATTTCTGATTGAGGTTACTAGAGATTTTACTTTTCTATTCCTTGTTAGTGTGGCCAATGGTTTATCTATTTTATTTATTTTTTCAAAAAACTGACTTCTTGTTTCATTAATTTTCTGAATGATTCTTTTGTTTTCAATTTCATTGATCTCTGATTTGATTTTGGATATTTCTTTTCTTCTACTGAGTTTAGGCTTAGATTGTTCTTCTTTTTCCAATTCCATAAGATCTCTTGTGAGATTGTTGATGCACTCTCTTTCTGTTTTTCGAATGTATGCATCTAAAGCGATGAATTTTGCTCTCAAAACTGCTTTTGCAGTATCCCACAGGTTTTGGTAGCTTGTGTCTTCATTGTTGTTATGCTCAAGGAAGTTAATGATTTCCTGTTTTATTTCTTCCTGCACCCATCTGTTATTCAACAGAAGATTGTTTAATTTCCATGCCTTTGGGTGGGGTCGAGCATTTTTGTTAGAGTTGAGTTCCACCTTTAGTGCCTTATGGTCTGAAAAGATACAAGGCAAAATTTCAATTCTTTTGATTCTGTTGATATTTGTTTTGTGTGATCAATTTTGGAGAATGTTCCATGGGGTGATGAGAAGAATGTATATTCTTTATCTTTGGGGTGGAGTGTTCTATATGCATCTATCAAGCACAGTTGTTCTAGGGTCTCATTTAAATCTCTTATATCTTTGTTTAATTTCTGTTTAGAGGATCTGTGCAGCTCTGTAAGAGGAGTGTTAAATCCCCTGTTATTATACTATCATCAGATATCATATTGCTCAGACTGAGTAAGGTCTGTTTCAAGAATCTGGGCGCATTCATAAATATTTAGAATTGAAATGTCTTCTTATTGTATTTTTCCCTTGACCAATATAAAGTGACCATCTTTGTCTTTTTTGACTTTAGTTGCTTTAAATCCACATGTATCTGAAAATAATATCGCAACTCCTCTTTTCTTCTGAATTCCATTTGCCTGAAAAATTGTCTTCCAACCCTTGACTCAGAGCTTTAATTTGTCTTTTGAAGCCAGGTGTGTTTCTTTCAGGCAGCAAATGGATGGCTTGTGTTTTTTTAATCCAGTCACCCAATCTATGTCTCTTCAGTGGGGAATTCAAGCCATTAACATTGATTGAGACAATTGATAAGTGTGGTAGTATTCTATTCATCTTATTTTGTGAGAGTCCATTGCTTAGTTTTATCTTTTGCATCAGTGTGGAGGTTAGGCTCTGTCCTTTAATTTCTGAGTTGTTACTTTGCTGCTGATCCATTGTGGTGGTCAGTGTGCAGAACAGGTTGAAGTATTTCCTGTAGAGCTGGTCTTGTTGTGGTGAATTTCATCAATGTTTGTATATCTGTAAATGATTTAATTTCTCCGTCAATTTTGAAGCTTAGCTTAGCAGGGTACAGAATTCTGGGCTGGAAATTGTTCTGTTTAAGTAGATTAAAGGTAGATGACCATTGTCTTCTTGCTTGGAAAGTTTCATTAGAGAAGTCTGCGGGCACTCTGATGGATTTGCCCCTGTAGGTCAACTGGCACTTACTCCTGGCAGCTTGCAGAATCTTTTCTTTTGTCTTGACTTTGGACAGGTTCATCACAATGTGTCTTGGAGAAGCTCGGTTACAGTTGAGGTGACCTGGGGTCCAATATCCCTCTGAAAGCAGTGTGTCAGAATCTTTGGTGATCTTTGCGAAATTTTCTTTTATAATATTCCCCTTATGGCTTCCATTCCTCTGGGGCATTCTTCTTCCGCTTCTGGGATTCCTATAACTCGTATGTTGGAACGCTTCATAAAGTCCCCTAATTCTGACAGTGAACGTTCTGATTTCTCTCTCTTCTTTTCTGCCTCTTTTACCATCTGAGTTATCTCAAGAACTTTGTCTTCTACCTCTGAAATTCTTTCTTCTGCATGGTCTAAGCTGTTGCTGATACTTTCCATTGCATCTTTAAGTTCCCTAATTCACTGTTTCAGTTCCTTCAGCTCTGCTATATCCTTTTTATATTCTTCATATCATTCATTTCTTCTTTGATTCTGTTTTTGGATTTCCTTTTGGTTATTTTCCACTTTATTTGCAGTTTCCTTCATTGTTTCCATCATTTCTTTCTTTGTTTTCAACATGTGTATTCTAAATTCCCTTTCTGTCATTCCTAGCATTTCTTTATAGATGGAATCATCTGCAGTAGGTACCTCATGGTCCCTTGGCGGGGTTGTTCTGGACTGGTTCTTCATGTTGCCTAGAGTTTTCTGCTGATTCTTCCTCATGAGTGATTTCTTTTATCTGTTTCTTTGCCCTAATTTTCCTTTCACTTCCTCTTGCTCTTTAAGTTCTCGTGCCTTTGGACTAAGGGTTACAGGACCAGAAGGGTGAGAAGGATGAAGAGCAAAAAAGGGATGAAAGAAAGGAGGACCGAGTGATAAGAAAAATAGAGAAAGGAGAGCGGGTGGGTAAAAGGAATATTGAAAAAAGAAGAGAGGCTCAGAAAGAGGGAGACAGAGCAATATAGGTGTACAGTAGGGTACTTTGACACAACCTTAAGAAAAACCCACCTTCTGGGGGTGCCCAGTTGGGTGGTTCCCTTGAGGTCAGCAGCTCTTTGCTAACCTGATCAGACACAGTACCCCACCTCCACCAAGTAGAGAGGAAAGACAAAAATGCTATAAATCAAACCAAAACAAGCAAACAGAAAACTTTACGGGATAAAATTGGGTGAAAAACCAATAATAGCGGTAGAAAACACTAGCAAAAATGAAGTTCTAGTTATTGAAAAAGGCAGCAATGGGAAAGTATAATTAAACTGGTAAAATTGAGAAAGAAAAAGGATCTGTACAGAAAAGGTTGAAATTAAAAAAGAAAACAACATCAACAACATCAAAATAAACAAAAAAGAAAAACAATGAAACCAAAAAAAACAAAACAAAAAACAAAACAAAAAAATCACAACCAAAAACAAAGCAGTATGTATATTTTATTGAATATTGTCTGGGCAACACGTGGTCTTCTGGGGTATGAGATGTTAATCACAGTTCTGATACGACTGGAGGCTGCTGATTTCTGAAACCCCAGCAGGTAGACACCCTAAATCTCTCTTCAGCCCACTTAAAAGGCACTTTAAACTTGTACACTTGCTGAGCATAAGCTTTCCCAGGAAAGTGCTTGTTGCTGGAATCACTGCTGAAGTGGCTATCCACTTACCCAGTGTGCCAAAACCGGTCTCACTCTGCCCCTGAGGGTTAGGGCTGCAAGGCGGCTCAGACCCCACCCTTAGGCTACTTGGTCACTGGGTTACCAGCTCCCACTCGATTATAGCTCTGCGACCCTGAGGGCGGAGCTTGCCGGGGCAGATCGCTCACAATGGCTCCCTGTGACCCACAGCCAAACACTATTTGGTCTGTCTGGCTCAGCGGCTCAGACTGGGGCCCCAGACAACGGCCAAAGTTCTCCGCACTCCCGCTCAGGCTCTCCCCAAGGCAGTTCAACTGAGTGCCAAGTCCAAAGACACCAAAACAGTTCACAGGTAAGGCCTGTCTGTTTTGCAGTCTCGCTGCTATTGAACTTACAGTTGCGGGCGGGTTTAGATGGATTGAACACACGTGTCCACTTGCTGTTTTTCCACTGTTTTAGTCCTCCTCTTGGGGTCCAGAAGTCTCTTGCTGACTCCCTGTATCCTCACAGGGGTGATGATAGGCAGATCCCACCAGCCAGAGATGCCTGGAGTCCTATCTCCCCAGACTCACGGTGCCCAGGTGCAAGGAAACTTTTACTCAGCCGCCATCTTTCTCCACCTCTATGATGAGGTATTTTCATATAAATTGCCTTTGAACTCACTAATTGTTTTTTCTGCTTGATCAATTCTACTGTGAAGAGACTCTCATACATTTTTCAGCTTGTCAATTGAATTTTTCATAACCAGGATTTCTGGTTTTTAAAACTATTTTTATTTCTTTGTTAAATTTCTCTGATGGAATTCTGAATTCCTTCACTATATTATCCTGAAGTTAGCTGAACCACCTCAGCACAGCTATTTGGTTTTCCTGTAAGAAAGGTCATATTTCTCCATCATATTAGGATGGGTCATGGTGCCTCACATAGTGTATTTGATGAGGTCATGTTTTCCTGGATGTTCTTGACACTTGTGGATGTTAGTCAATGTATTAGCATAGAAGAGTTAGGTATTTATTTCAACTATTGCTCTCTAAGCTTTTCATAATCTGTCCTTCTTGAAAGAGCTTTCCATAAATTCAAAGATGGTTGAGTGTTGCAACCTAAGTTTATGGTCACTGCAGTTGTTTCTGCCTAGAGGTGGCCCTAAGCCCAGGAATGCTCTGACTTTTGTAGACTCCCAGACACACAGCCTTAGTGGACTTGGGAAAGACAATGGAGAATTTCCTGGGATACCAGGAAAAATCTCTCACTCTTTTCTCTCTCTTTCCTTCAACCATAATGAGTTTTTTTACATATTGGGCTGCCTAGAGTCGGGTAGGTAGAGGTGATAGTACTCCATGGCTACCACCGCTTGCATTGTGTTGCACTATGCCTGAAGTCTGGCAGACCATCACAGTACTGCAGCCACTATTGCCTTTCTGCCACTGACATTTATTTAAGGACCAAGACCACTCGAGTCAACAGGTGAATCTTGCTGGTGTTGTCTTCATCCCTCAGGAAAGAAATTCTTTTCTGGTCCAAGGTGGGTCTAGAAATGTCATCCAGGAGAAAAAAAAAATGGAATGGAGAGTTTAGGGGATATGCCTGGTGTTTTATTTTACTGTGGCTGAGCTATAATCCATGTGATAAGACATAGCCCTCTCTCTGTCCTCTTTCTTCTCCTTTCCCCAAGTTAAATTACTTTCCTGGAGGTGTACTGCCTGGAGTTGAGGGAGTGATGCAGGCACGCCCTTGGCTGCTGCAACTGGTGTCACACTGAGGTGGGAGTTTTCCCTCAAGTCCATTGCCTGTGAGACAAGAGAAGCACCAGTGCTTGTCCTAGGACTGCAGTCCTCTTGTCCTGACTACCAATTTATTCTGGACTCTCAGTAACTCTGTTCAGCCAGTGGTGAATCTGGCTATGTCTCAGATGCCTCCTGCTGGAGAGGGGAATTCCCCTTTGGCCCAGTGCTGGTCAGAATACTCCCTCCCTGGACACTAGCAGACTATCTCCCTGGGTTATGTTCTCCTGTGACAGAGAAGCACTCAGCTCCACCCAAAGGCTGACACTTGCTTTGTTATCTGTTGTCCCTCTCCAACTTCACAGATTCTCTTGCTGTGCTGTGCTACTAGGGTTGGGGGATGCATGGTCTAGGAAATACAGGACTCTCTTTTCCATCCTCTTCAATGTAGTGTGATCACTTAAGTGACTTTTGGTTTTTATGAATGTGCTTTTTTGCATAGGTAGTTCAATTTTGTGTCCTTTGGGGAAACAATTGATAAAGCTTTCTTTTTAGCCTGTACTGCCTCCTCTATTTCCTTTCATTAAGGTTCTGCTCAAAGGTTTTAACCATTATTATTATATTTCTTGACTTATTACTGATTTGTAAATATCACATTTGTATTTTTCTTATAAATATATTCTTTATTGTTTATGTATATACAAACATTATTTATTATTTTTATTAGTTACAAATCTCTTTGTGAAAGGCCATAGATGAGGGGTCAAAAAGTGCAGGACGAACTATTCAATATCTTAAGTTCTCAAGTAAACAAAAATTAAAACCACAAAATATTACATGCCCATTAGAATAAGTAAATTTAATAAAGATTGGCAATATTAGTTGTTGGACAAAAAATAAAGCAATGCAAAATTATCAAGTACCGCTTTTGGGAAGGTAAAATTGACAAATGCTTTGGAAAACAGTCTGCTGGTCTCTTATATAGTTAGCTATATACTATGTGTCACCCAGAAATTCCATTCTTAGGTCCTAAGGGAGCCTTGAACAAAGATCCCATAGCAGATTTATTTCAATATGCCTAAAATTTCATCAACCAATGAATGGACATATTAATTTATTATACAAATATCTGTGAATAGCATTTAGCAATACAAAGCAACACACTATTGATACATATGATGTGAATTAAATATCAAAAATGTGCCACTCCAGTGAAGCCTTCACTGCTCTGGGTGAAGCAAGCATTCCAGGGAAGGTACTGCCAGGCGATCAAGGTTGAATGAATGTGTGGACATGTTAATACCTTACTAGATGAGCTAGAGGAGAGGCCTACCAGGATAATAAATTCTGGCCCCAAGTAGGTAAGCTTCATGACAAGGAAAGAAAGCAGAGAGAAATGAGGCCCATGTGCATGGAAGAAGGCATGTAGAGAGTCCATCTGGTAAAATGGGGAGACTTGAACTTAGGAAGCAAAATTGCCTTTTGTTAGTGGTTTAGAAGCCTTGGGCACAAGAAAGAAAGGCGAAATAAGTTGTGACAGAGTGAATGTGTGTGGTTGTTTTTCCTGTTTTGTTTGTGATGTGCATGCAGGATCTAGAATAGCATGTGGTGCTTAGGAAGCACTAAATATTGTAAAAGAATATATAAGTTGGTGGATACCCTGACCTCACCACTATGCAATATTTCCTTGTAATAAAATTACACTTGTTCCTCATGAATTTATACAATAACAAAAAAAGAAAGAATATATCAGTTCATAAAGATGGATGTTTATCAAAAGAGTACAAAGAACTATGAAAATGAAATTCATTTGCTATCCAAACATCTCACAGAGTGTCTGGGCACATTTTGCACTTAATATATTATGACTTGAGTAACTAATATTTCAATTTTTTCCCTAAAATCAGCCCTACAATAGTTGAATCCCAGGGTCATCAATGAATATTTTGGAACATTTTTCAAAGAAAGGGTATATGTAAGGTTAATCAAAGCAGTGCAGTTATAAGGAAGTCATTTTAACTATGTTTAAAATTTTCTCAGTTCCCATCTGTTCATATTATATTTCAGTGCTTTAGGGAAAACACCACTTTGACCTGAAGTTCACAGCTAAAACTCAAGTTAAAATAAAAGCTATTCAGTATTAATTACGATGATGAAAGAGTAGAGAAGTTAGGGAACTATGGTCTTGTGATTTAGTCCCTCAACAAATTGTGTTATAAATGAGAGGAGGGTGTTAAAACATCTTGGTAGGAGAAAAGGGGGCAGGGTCTTTCATAGGAGTATCACTTGGTAAGCTGCTTCTCTATCCCAGGATCCTGTTCTCAGGGGGTTCCTGCACCTTGACATGCTCTCAACAATCTTTAAGTTACGTTCTGATGTGGAATCTGCCAGCACAGACAAAACGTTAAGAGCAAGCTGTCCCATGTCCTGACTCTGACTCTTTAATTTGTGAAAGGCCTCATCCACTTAAAAGTTCTGGGATTCAGATATGGGTTTTTTCTAACACCTCTTGATCACGATGCTTCTGGAAGTATAGCTTAGGTAAGAGACAGGTCCTATTACACAGCGTGGTGCTTCCTTCCAAGAATTGCACAAAATGGAGCTTCCAGCATGGTTCTGATGTGGTGACTTGTATTGTAAATTGGTGTGTAATTAAGAGGCCCTGTTTAATCATATAACCCTCTCTTTTACAGCCTTAGAGAAGAAAGGTGAAAGGTAAGAGAATAAGA
Source organism: Nycticebus coucang (assembly GCF_027406575.1). Classification (NCBI taxonomy): domain Eukaryota; kingdom Metazoa; phylum Chordata; class Mammalia; order Primates; family Lorisidae; genus Nycticebus; species Nycticebus coucang. Next base: position 70,393,913 of record NC_069784.1, on the reverse strand, counting down.
AAATGACAAAGTGACAAGATCTGAAGGAAGATCTGATGTGCACAGTGAGGGCACACAGCGCCCCTCTAGGATGAGGAACTCAACTACAACTTGAACTTTACCTGTGAAATGCAGATAATATATCTTAATCACTTGTACCCTCTGAAACTAATCTGAAATTTTAAAAAATAGTGAAATATGATCAATCTAATTAGAAAGTCACCATGCTATAAAGGTAATTCCATTAAGGTAAATTTAAGGATAAACTTGGTGTATTTAAAATCCAAAATTTAATTACATTAAAACAAAACTAAGGTGTTTTAAAGCATTTGGAAGCAATAATAAAGTATGTTTAGACTGGAGGAAGAAAACAGTTTCTGTGTACTTCCACAGTATAGAACACCTGGACAAGAGTGACTGTGTTCTAGAAAATAAACCCAACCAATTTACGTTTGCAACCAGTATTTATTGAATTAAAGCACACACAAAGTCTATTTAATAAGGTATCATATTGTGCTGAAATGATTCTAGTGCTTTTAGGTGTTGTTTGGCCCTTAACAGATGTGTAATAAATATGTGTAATCTGAAAGGAGCTGGTGATTTGGGGGACTTTTATATTGATAAAGTGTTAAATTTTTGTAAAAAGAAAGTAGGAAATTCACAGGCATATATGTCAGTTTTTAAAAATATGGCACATAAAAATAAAGATTTCATAGTATCCAAGGGACTGATAATATAATAGAGCATTGGGAATTGACCCAGTAATTCTTAAAATAAGCCAATTAGGCTTTTTGAAGTTTGTATGCCTCAGTATACAGATAGCATTTAGAGAATGTGCCTTCTGTGGGGGAAAGGATCCAAGCCACAAACATATTTTCTTCTGAAAGGTTTCTATGTAGTATATCCTAAGGATTATTTAGATTCTGTAGTCAGATATCGTTATAGATTTCCCACGTTTGGGGGTTGCTTTTACGTTTTGGAACTATAATACTTATGCTCTGAGAATTGCGAGTAAAACATCTTTAGGTAAGATACTGCCTTTAGCTGTCGTAAGGGCTGAAGACCAGATCAAGTTCTAATCCATGTTTTTCTCTTTGTATGTTACCTACAACTCAGTAAACATTTCATGTGGTTGTATAATTTCTAGAGTTTATACTTCTGAATTGGATAGAATTATTATAATTCATAATTTAAAGATTCATTCTATTCACCATAATATATACTGAATTTAAAACATTTACTTATTGATAATAATTATCTTTTCCCCTAGTAAATATCTCTTTTCTAAGAAATAACAACTTCTGATTCTTTCCAGAAAAGATATAAGCTTATGTTAAACCTCGTGGGCTTAGGTAAATGTGAAAATGTGCTAAATAGAATGAAATATCAAGTTAATTTTAAAAAACCCTATGAAATGCACAAATTACACAGATGGCCTCTCTTCAGAGTAACTCTTCATTTCATAAATTGTGATATGATTATCAACAAACTGAAACACTTTAAATGATTTTTCTAAGAATAGAGAAATATGACACGTTCCCCATCTTTTGAGGGTAGACTTTTAAATATTTTTAATACAGTGAGTCAAAGTATTTGGGATTGAATTATCTCCCTCTTGTTCATTACTTGCTTTAGTTGAAACTGCTTTCAGAATGAAGGATATTGAAACTGAGGTGCATAATTTAAGTTGGTAATTCCATGTTGACATTTGCCTACTAGCTAAATTTCAGCACCAAAATGATTCCCTGTTATTCCATAATAAAGAATATAAGTCTTATGAAAAGATTGATTACATTTGGTTTAATTTTCTCAAAGCACAAACATTGCTTCTATGCACTTTGTGCATTTTTAATTTTTATTACAATTTTATGCTTTTCAAATAGAGCTTCTTCCTAGGAAGAGTTAGCTCCTGGGACTGCTCCTGCCTGTTTCCTTTGCCTCCCTTTCCCTGAAATCACACGTGAAATATGATCCAAAACACCCCCACTGAGACATATGAATTACCTGTCTACTTGTGGCTGGGAAAACTCAGAGGCAAATGTGCACTGAAGCTAAAACTCACATTTTTGCCAAAAGCAAAAATTGGACAAATAGCAGGAATCTTGTAGTTTATTATATAAAAATTCCTATTTGGGTATGAATTTGTGTAAACTAAATGAAACATTTTTTCCTGTATTTGTAATGATAAGGCTTATTGCATTTTACATAGGTAAATATTTAAGTATTTTTTTTTAAGTTTCTGGCCTTTATGGTAAAGCTTTTCTGAGAGGGTGAGGATCCTTTTCTTCTAATCAGTCAGTCAGATAATGAAGACAAAAAAATCCCTGCAAACCCACTGATCTCCTACAAAATATGTTTATTACATAGATATATCCAGTAAATACATAGATGATTTTTAAACTCTGCTTACTGTTTCCATAATATCATTCTTTTCATAGTTTGCTGCTAATTTCCATATGTTCTCTTATTTCTTATTCCAAAGATGATCTTTGGGGTCTATTCAACAACACATTTTGAGAAAATAAAACTCCTATTCTTTTCTTGCTTGTTTTATAAAGGAATAAAATCCTCTTCTCTAAATATGTCTGAAAATAGCATCGCTGTTATTAAAGTCAAGATCAGATCAGGTTTTGTTGAAAATAAACCAATATTTTTTAAACTGGGATGCATAAGATGATCCATTCAAGTTTTCTAAAAAGTCACTGAAGCTATTTGCGTATTTAATAATATTTCATGACTTTTGAATTTCTATTTTTCACATAATTCATAATATTCATAGAAAATTACCAGAAAATCATTACAAAGCAATATTATATGCATATATATATATATATATATATTTTAGACAGAATTCACTTTGTCACCCTCAGTAGAGTGCTGTGGCATTATTATAGCTCACAGCAACCTCAAACTCCTGGGCTCAAGCGATCCTCTTGCCTCAGTTTTTCTATTTTTAGTAGCGAAAGGGTCTTACTTTTGCTCAGGCTGGTCTTTAACTCCTGAGCTCAAGCAATACACCCAGCTCAGCCTCCCAGAAAGCTGGGATTACAGACGTGAGCCACCACACCCAGTCAAAGCAATAATATTTTAAAGTGGTTAAGGATGTGCTTCAGAACCTGACCTATGCCCTGACCCTCCATCACTCCCTGATCAATAAGGCACTCTGTGAACTTACTTCTCAGTGCCTTACCTTTCAAACAGGATGGTAACAGTACTGGTAAGTGCATTAATGATATGAAGATTAAATGGGTTAATACTTCTAAAAAGTTTCGACTATGGCATGTTTAACTATCATTAAAATATTGTTAGATATAATTTATGAATAAATACACGCACATATATCGAGAATGTATACGTCTAAAAACTTGTTAAATAATACATAATGAAAATTTAAGGTCATACAGTTAAGTTTGTGAACTTGTCCTAGAAAAAATGCTTCGAAATGTGGCCTAGGTACCAGTGTTGGTGCGTAGCTTCCTAAGAAGAGGACTTCAAAGGTGACCATAGTGATCTTCAGCAATGAGGTATGTAGCACTTTTTCTAGGAAGCAATGATAACTTTTTTAGTGGATAGAAACCAAAACTTGCAATTTAATGCATACAAATGTGCCATGATAGTGCATGTCCCAACACAAGCAAGTATTGAGGAGAACAGATGTAGGTTTATTTTTGGCTCTGCCAATATCTCTTTGTGAGTTCTTAGCAAAATTAGTCCAGTGATCTGAATATCACTTTTCTCATTGAAAAAATTGTAATAATATTTATTTCATAGTGTTAAACAATTTATAACTGCTCCTGGTTAGTAGAGTGGTGCTTGCCACAAAAACAATGCTAAAAAAATTAGTTTAATTCCCTTACTTTGATCAATTGCCTTAAATTTCTATATTCCTGGTATAATAGAAATTTTTTATTGGTGAAAATCATGTTATAAAGTTTTATTTTGAATTATTTGTTAGGTAATCAATTCATCCAAAGCATTCTAAAAGCATCGAACGAATATGTTGATGTCAGTGTGGAGCAGAACCAGAGGGAACTGGGAGGGAAGTGTGGCTGTTTCTCATGGGTGTGTTGAACTGCATCACAACTCTGCAGGCTACGCTGTGTCCCATTAGTCTCACTGTCGTCTCATGATGGTTGTGCATGAGATTGCTTAGCTTGCATGCCCCCCAGCTCAACTGGGATGCCAACCACTCCCCTAACTTCCATGCTACACAACTTAAAGGCATGGGGAATGGCCAGTTTTCCAAACTCTAAAAGTGTACTCGGAAGGAGAGAATTCTATCCCCTCCTTCCTAGGCACACTAAACTTTGGTTTATTTAAATCTTAGCTTTAGAAATCTCCAGATCAGGATCAGAAATCATTTCCTTTATAAAAGCATATTCTCTCCCCCTTAAGGGCTGATGTTGATGCTAGCCTTTTCCAAAAGAAAGCTGACCTCACATCTAGATGCCTGGGATATTCTGAGAGCTGTCATGTTCTCCACTCCAGCGTTTGCTGCAGGTCAAAGCAAAAGAATTCCAGTTTGGTTTTCCTGAGCTGAGAAGCGTAATGGGCATCTCTCACCAAGATCGGTGCCCTCTTCAAACAGAGGCTACAGGAATTTAATAACGGTCTTCTCAGTATATTGCCAACCATTATCCCAAGATACTTTAGCAATCTAGGTGGACACATATACATACATGAACTTTGATATGAAGTGTGTGTCACTTGGGAGCCACACGTAGCTTGGAAGAAGGGGAAGAGGAAACAGAAAAACAAACAACAAACAAAAAACAATGACAGGTGCTGAAAAAAAGTTCTTCCTTACAACTTATTTTTTCCTATGCCTGGCTGTTATTATAACAGAGATCTCCAAAACATCACATTAATCATTTCTTACTTATTGTGGCAGGTGGATTGGTGCAGCAGTTCGAAGATTGATGAGTTCTAATCTGAACACAGTGGGTTTAGGAAGCTGATGGGCATTTGGGGGAAGTGTGTGGTCTGCAGTGGGCGCTGTGGGTCTGGTTTACAGGAAAGCTTGCTCTCGTCATCAGCATGCAGGTGACTACAGGAGCCTTAAATGGAATGAGATCACTAAAAGAGGGGATATGAAGTGTTAAGTCTCAATAATTACTACATGATCAGAACACTCTCTGCTTTTTTATCAATGTGCTCAGTGGTTTAAATTAACACTAAAAACGGAGAAAATAGTTTAGCATCTAAGCATATTTCTATGAAGCCTTTGATTAATTATGGCATAATTTGTAATAAGTCCCTCAAATGTCTAAGCATATTAAAAGTATCCACTTTATTCTTAAATCATTCATTTATCACTTTTCCATATTATATTTTTTGAAACCCTGTCTGGGCAAGGTAAATATTACCCCCTAATTCTTGTTTCACTATAATCTGCACAACTGCGTTTTCTCTGGAGAAAGTAACACCACTTACCACGACACTGTACTCTGTAATTCTGTGATGACTTATATAATACAGTGGTCATTCACATTTAGACTTCCCTGCAGGCTCCATTTCTCTACACATTTTTCACCTCATTTTTTCCAACAACTCTTTGGTCAATTTTAAACTTAATTGTGCTCCTACAGATTATGATTTTTGCTTTTAAAAGTCCTGCTAATGCTTATAACCAATCTATTCCTTAAGTTTAAATCATCTCAGGTTCGATCAAGAGAGAACTGTATTTCACATTCCTGTTTAAAACAGTATTAAATTTAGTTAAGTATTGGCCACTCTCTGTAACATTTATTTCTTAACATTTAGATATCACAACATTGAAGAAAATCTCTCGGAAACCAAGAAAATGTCAGTGGTGTGCTGCAGTCCCAAATCTGTCCCAGGACTCCCGATGTATTCCGTTTCATCTCATTTGGTATGCATTCCTTTCTCTTGTACTGGTTAGCAGTTATCAGTATAATTAAGTCATTTCAGTAATGAGAGAACAAGTTCCTTGAAAGTGAGTATAATTCTCATTGTTTATGTCTACTTTGATGTCTAGCTCAGTCTTTTTACAAATTTTGAATTGAATCAATTATAGATGACAAGACTTGTAGAATTCATTTTTTTCTAGAATCATTTTTAACATAATTATTAGCAAAAAATGTATCACTTTATTATGAATGATTGATAGTTGTTTCATCATTCATAACGTGGTTAAAGAAAAGAACTTATCTAATAGCCACTACATTCTTAACTGAAGGCTGATTCATAACCAAGGCCCTCCAAATATCTAACAAGTAAAAAGAGAACTAATATAACATTTTAGTATTTTCCATGAGAATTTACTGTATACGATAGCAGCAAAATTCCAATTCCAAGTGAGCCCTCCATGGGAAATCAGTGAGGATTTAACAGAGAGTAAAGTCGCTCTGAAGAAATTCATGATACCACTTTAGAAATTCACCAGCAGTAATTCACTGGAACTGGGTGAGCACTCTCTGATGAGGTGTGGAGAAAATGTGGCGTGAAATAGCGGAGATATTGACAAGGATATAGCTTAAAAGCAGTAAGCACTCGATGATTGGAAAGTTTCCCATTTTCAAAAAGGAGTATAGAAATTTCAACAAAGCAGTACTGAGTTTAAACTAAGAAATGGTATAAAAATATAGTAAATTGACGATTCATATATAGTTATGTGCTGCATAATGACATTTTGGTTGATGACAGACCACATATATGTACACATGACAGTGGTTCCATAAGATTATAGTGAAGCTGAAAATGTCCTATCTCCTAGTGACATCACAGTCATTAAAATATCACAAGACAACACATTGGTAATTCTGGTGATACTTGAAATTGGTAATTCTGGTGATACTTGAAACTACTGTGCTGCCATTTGAATAAAAGTATATCACGTGTGCAATTCATGATAATAAACAACTATGTTATTAGAGTATATGTGGGATTGTTTGCTTGTTTATTTGCTTTTATGAGACAGAGTCTCACTGTCTCCCTGAATAGAATGCAGTGGCATCATCATAGCTCACTGAAATCTCAAACTCTTCAGTTCAAGTAATCCTCCTGCCTGGAATATAAATTTACCACACTCTACTTTTTTATTGTTATTTTAGAGTGTATTCCTTTTACTTAAAAACAAAAGTTAACTGCAAAACAGACTTCAGGCAGATCCTTCAACAGGTGTTCCTGAAGTATGCAGAAGGCACGGTTACTCACACAGCTATCATCTCCCTGTGTGCCACCAGCCCTGAAGACCTTCTGTGGTGCAACATGGAGTGGAAGATGGTAATGTTGATGACCCTGACCCTGTGTAGGGATGAGCTAATGCGTACATCGTGTCTTAGCTTTTAATAACAAGGTTGAAAAGTATAAAGAAAAAGAAATAGAAAAGCTTGTAGAATAAGGATATAAAGAGAAAGAAATATTTTTGTACAGCTCTGTCACGTGCTTGTGTTTTAAGCAAATTGTTACCGCAAAAGAGTCAAAACATTTTAAAGAATTAAAACATTTATAAAATAAAAAGTTACAATAAACTAAGATTAATTTATTGCTGAAGAAAGAAAAACATTTTTATAAGTTTAATGGAGCCTAAGTGTACCGTGTTTATAATGTACACCATGGTGTACAGTCATGTCCTAGCCCGCCACGTTTACTCACCACTCACTCACTGACTCACCCGGAGCAACTTAGTCCATAGATTATGAAACACAGTGTATCATTTTTAATCGTTCATACATTAGTTTTACAGTACGTACCTTTCCGATGTTTATATATGTTTAGATACACAAATACCATTGCGTTATAATTCAGTACAGTAACTTCCTATACAAGTTGATTACCCAGTAGCGGTAAGCTAGTAAGCAGATAACCTAAGTGTGTAGCGGGCTATAGTGTCCAAAGTTGTGTTACGACCCTCTATTATGTTTGCACAGTAAGAAAACCACCTAATGAAGCATTTCTCAGAGCCTATCCCCATCAGCAAGTGACACATAATAATATAATTGTAACTCACTTCATGGATAATTGTTTTAAAGTTTAAAAGTGAGATTACTAGCTTTTTCCTGATTAAAAAACTCATATAATCTTTTCCAAATGAACCCCATGATTTAATTGAATATACTAAATGACTTTTAAGTTAATTTGTTTCGCATTATTCTAAGACATTGCCAATCAAACATTTTAATCAGCATTCAAAATCCAGTGTTTACACAGCACAGGCAAAGCGTAAATAATTTTAAACATTGAAATTTAAAACACTTTACCTTAAGTTGGAGCGTAAACATAGTGTACTGTGTTGCCAGATGTTGTGCTCAGCTGTAAGCTGATGAAGTGTTCAGAGCCTGCGTAGGTCTAGGCTAGGCCAGCCTATGATGTGTGGTAGGTTACGTGTATTAAATGCATTTTCACTTTACAATGGGTTTATCAAGATTTATCCCTGGTATAATAAGTTGAATAGCTTCTGTGTTACATTGCAGTGCTTTCTGGTTATAACATGTTGTCAAGCTAGATCTGTTTAATGACCCCTACAACTCCAAGAAGTGAAAAGCAGCTATGGCTCTTATTTCATCCTCAAAGAAATCAGGTTCTGTGAAGTTTCTAAATGTATCTGTTACATCACATGATCAGTAAAAGAAAAAAAAAAGCCTTCTGATTTCTCATTAAGTGTCCCCTTCACAGAGATGAATCTGCATGCTCCTTTAGCTCACAGTAGAAATCTTCAAGCTGGTTGACTGGATTAAGGAAGTGGTCTAAGGCCATGAAGCAGTTTTTTTTCTTCCCCTGTGAAGCTGTAATTGATGTGCTCAAGGGCTGCACCTCTGTCCTGACTTAATTATTAAAATTCTCAACAAAGTACATTGATGAACTCTAATGAAATGCATTCTTTTCTATGGAGATAGAGTGAGAGAAAATGGTGAGAGAAAATGATAAAAAATGTGAGTAGATGTTAAAAAAAAACTAGGATGAATTTAATGTATCAGAGCTGGAGCAGGATCAGATTCCCATATTGTGCCTGAATTTACCAGCTCCTGAAAGTGTGAAAAAGGCTTAGAAACTTCATAGATACCTCAATGCCCATGATCCACCCACTATAGGGTGTGATTTGAAAAGCAAATGGTGTGTTGATGGCATTAAAAAGGTATAAAAGACATTTTAATGACAGTGTAATCAAAGATTATACACCAGCTGTCACAACTAAGGCAACCATAGTAATTGGGGGTGACCAGAAGGCTTTCCAAAATAAGCTGCTTTTAAAGATTCATTTAAAACTGTCACCAAGGGACTGTTGACATTTTAATTTTTTCTTTAGATTGGGAGTTGTTTTTTTCTTTTTATCTTCTCTTTGCAGTGTAGTATATAGCTCAAAGCATTACCAGTGTGCTCTGTAGTGAATTATCAGATATAGAGGCAAAGAAAATGGAAAATATTTGTAGGAAAATTTTTTTTATTAAAATTAAGACTATTTTGAGGGAAGGCATTTTAATAATTGATTATTTAAGTTTGTTTTAAATGTTGCAATATAGAGAATTTGTACATTCAAAATTAGTATTAATATCATTGATTTGGATAGTAATATTTCTTGTATTATGGGCTCATAATTCTATGATCAAAATGCAATTACTTGCATTTATATAATTATTATGATTAATTGGTAATGATACTCCTTATAGTTCTGTCTTTAAACAACTGTTCCTAAAAATGTTATAAATATGCCCGATTTACAAATAGATAATTACCTTGCTTTACACATTTATATTTTGAATTTTTTCTGAAAAGAATCACTGAAATTGTGCTATAATATTGTATTATATTAGTAAATTCCTTTGTATTTCACAAAATATTTTTCTACATATTTTGCATTTATTTCTATCAACAGCAATAAGTAAGGACAGGCATTAGCTGCCTCACTTTGCAGATGTAGACATTAAGACTCTGAAAAGTTGATTATTCTAGATTGCATAATGAAGATTAACTTTGGGGCATCCTTGCCATGTTTGTTATTGTCAATTTGTTTTAGGCCATTTTAATAGATAAGCAGTGTCTATCACCGTAGTTTTAACTTGCCTTTCCCTAAAGACTAATGAGGTTGAACTTCTTTTCAGCTGCTTATTCACCATCATATATTTTCATTGGTGAAATGTCTGTTTAGAACTGTTGCCCATTTTTTTGAATTAGATTGCTTTCTTGTTGCTAAGTTTTGAGAATGCTTTATGAAAGCTACATACAAGTCTTTCTGGGATATAAGATTTTCAAATGTTTTCTCGCAGTGGATGGTTTGTCTTTTCATTCTCTTTGCAACAACTTTCAAAGAGCAGACATTTTTAATATTAATGTAAATTTACTTGCCATTTTAAGGATTGTGCTTTTGGTATTACATCTAAGACAACATTGTCCAACCCAGGGTTACAAAGATTTCTGCTAACTTTTCTTTTATCACTTTCACAACTTTACATTTTATATGTACATCTGTGATCTGTCTGAGGTCTTTGTGTATAAAGTGTAAGATGTAATTAGAGCTTGATTTTCTTTTTCTTTTTTTTTTTTTTTTAGCATATGGAGTACATTTTTACTAGAACTATTTTTTTTCCTGTTGAATTGTTATTGCTCCTTTGTAAAAGATCAGATGCACATATTTCTCTGGTTTCATTAGGGACTCCCTTACATTCAACTTATCTAATGGGTCTATCTTTCCACCACAGTGCCTTGATTACTGTAATTTTATATTAATTATTGAAATCAAATAGTGTGCACATTGTCCAAAGTGTTCCAAATATATTAGTTTGGTTTCTTTCATTTTCAGTGAGATTTTACATTTGAATCAGTCATCCTTTCCCTTCCAGAAAAATTGTTTGAAAGAAAACAGAGGCTATGTTCTCCGACACAGACATAAAGAAAAAAGTAAATTTTCAGAGAAAATCAGGGTTGATAGAGATTAAAAGAAACAGAACAGAAAGAGAGATTGGGAGAGCGTGTTAGTGCTACTGCTGGAAGTACACAAGTCTGTGCAGCACAGTTTGAGTTTTGGTTTCTTAATTTACATAGAAAAGATCCATGATCAACATACTGGGCCACCTGTCTCCACAAATGACATTCATCACTGAGCCATTTTGTCACTTATTAGAAAAATGTAATGGCATCTCATGGAATTGGAAAGCATCAGTTTTAATATGTTTTCAGAACCTGGACCAGTCATTTATCTCTAATTCAGGCATGATACGCAATAGTCTCTGACTCTGCACTTTAAGATTATGACACACACACCCCACCCCCCAGGGTCAGATAGCATGAAGGTTCTGATTGCCGCTCTGGATCAATACCACCTGCTGGAAACCCGCTGTGTGAAAGGCAATTATTGAAGAATGCTTCATGTATGGCAAGAGACTCCCCAACATCTTTTACAGACATGCATTTATAATTGTGGGGATTTAATAAGTATTTACAGCATTCTAAGTCACAATTCAACTACAGTCTGTACATCCACACGATTATTTCAAAGTTTGTGTGAGCAACAATAATAGATGCTAATACTTTGGGTCACTTCCAGATTATTTCAGACGGCCACCCACACTGACCCTACTACAAATTGAGATAGACCTTTGTCCTTGACTTTTCCGTATTGGTAATCAGGAGTGAACGGGAGTAGAGAAATTTCTCAAGGAAGGTAACCCCTACAAAATCTTTGTTTGATTGAGTTTCCTGTTCATAATTCAGTAAAGAAATTACTATTATTAGATGTTGCTTATAAGTTACCAAGTTCTATGAAGCATAGTCTAGATTCCAAATACCAATGATAAATTATTATATGTTATTTTATTTGATTAACTTATTTATTTGCAGTTTTTGCCCGGGGCTGGGTTTGAACATGCCACCTCCGGTGCCCTACTCCTTTGAGCCACAGGCGCTGCCCCATGTTATTTTAAAAGGAAAGGAAATGATGCCACAACCACATCAATTCCATGCAGCAAGTGCAAGTGATGCAACTGTGAATAAACCAGACGTTGATTTTCATCTCATGTGATCCAATGGAAGAACACAGTATTACCTAAGTAATAGTCTTGTAATTCAAGAAAAAAAAAAAAAAAAAAAAAAAAAAACTAATCTAATCAAACTTTTGTATAAAAATATTACCTCTCAGGAAATATAGTAGGGAGAGAAGCTTCCTAATGACACCATAAGGATGAAATTAGCCACATCCAGATTGTGGAAAAGTCTATTTCCAAAGACCCATTTTTTTTACAAACAAATGGATAAATCATATACACGGAAGGTGACAAAAAATATATACACATTTTAAGAAAGGAAACAGTATTATTAAATTTATAATACTCAAGTTACATTTGACTTCTGTACTTATAAGAAGTGCTCAATGGGACTTTTATTCATATTTTGTTATTGTTATATATGGAGTATTACAATTTTAATACATTTCTTCCTTTCTTAAAATGTGTGTGTGTGTATATTTATATATGAATGTAAATGTCCAAATTTTAAACCTGACAAGAAACATACCAATCAAATTCAGTGTTAAAACTTTTCGAATCTTGGGCGGCACCTGTGGCTCAAGGAGTAGGGCGCCGGTCCCATATGCCGGAGGTGGCGGGTTCAAACCCACTCCTGGCCAAAAAAAAACCACAAAAAAAAAAAAAAACTTTTTGAATCTTGATGTGAACAATATGATAATTAAAATATGTATTTGAGATGATTGGTGAAATAGAAAATACTGTACATTAAATAGTATTAGGAGATTATTGTTAATTTGGTTATATGTGATTATGTTACTGAGGTAATATTTTCAAAAAGTTCTTATTATAAAAAATATACATAGTAGTATTTATAGATGAAATGCCATACATTTGATATTTGGTTTATAATACTTTAGGAACAGACACATTAAAAAATCAAAAAATATGGGGAGGGTAGTAAATGATGCAAGCATTTCTCAATGTTGCTGTTTATTTCTTTGAGTAGGTTTCAGGTATCTCTGGGTTTATTGTATCAATCTTTCTATTTTTGTGTGGTTTCGAAAATTTTTATAGTAAAAAATAAAGAAAAACATATTTCTGGGAAAACATTTAACAACACAGAAAAGATTGGAACTAAATATATAAATTAAGAAAATTAATTACCAATTGTATGTATAGTACAACTAAACATACATGAAGTTAACTTTACAAAACATTATACTTTATAAAAATATATATATATGAATATGGAACTACACATACCAAAATGCTGATCTCTAGGCTCAGCACCATAGCAGTTGTTAGGGTGCCCTGACCACATACCCTGGGGCTGGTGGGTTCGAACTTGGCCCTGGCCTGCTAAACAACAATAACAACTACAACAAAAAAATAGCCGGGCATTGTGGCTGGTGCCTGTAATCCCAGCTACTTGGAAGGCTGAGGCAAGAGAATCCCTTAAACCCAAGAGTTGCTGTGAGCTGTGATGCCACGGCACTCTCCCTAGGGCAATACAGTGAGACTTTGTCTCAAAAATAAATAAATGCTGATCTCTGATAGAATCACTTTGTGTTTTTATATATTTCGAATATTTAATAATTCACTTATATACATTTCATAATTTGGAAAAGTCAAAAATTTATTTCAATTATCCATTTTTATTTAGATCAGTGTTTTGGGAAGTATGCAATTTTTTGATTTATGCTCTGTAAAATGGCTACTGGTGATCTTACTTTGGCATCTTAGTGATTCTCAAATCAACGGGAGTGAAATTCACAGCTTTACATATTCACAACCAATAGAATTACTATCAACTTATAATATTTTTGATAGAATTTCTATCAACTCATAATATTTTTATTCCTTACAATATGGTCTGTGTTTATTTCAGGCCACATTAATTAATCTGAAAGAAATCAAACCCTTTGATGTGTAGGAATTCTTAAATTTGAATGTTACATTTTAAATTTATGTTGTTTTGCACCTACTCTTATAAAAATAAAGGTGTCTGAATTGGGTGCAATAAAAAAATTAATAAGAATTTATTATTATACTTTTCTAGTTCTTCTATACCAGGATGTTATATGTACTTTTTCAGTTGTTTCAGCTTTGGCTGCAGCCCATGAGCCTGAAACAAAGAATGTCAAGTTATTATATATTCTATGAAGCGTTGCCGGAGATCATTTGTGCAGAATTCCTAATACTGAAAGAGGACTAGAAAATTGCACCTTGTCCCTTGTTATACCCAGAAGAGTGTGACTGGGTAACCTGCAGGGGGCGCTCGAGAGAGAGACTTTCTTGCAGGGAGTTAACTGAATGTTGGGTATTTCCTCCACTCCTCTTACTACATAGAGAGTGCAGGTGCTTGCCAAAAGGAGAGAGCCTCTCCTCTTCCTGGGCTGAATATTAGCCACAGTACAGAAATTTTGGACCCTAATACTTTTAAACCAAAAAGTAGAACATGTCAAGTCTGATAGTTTCTGCAGCAGTTTGTGGGAGGGCCAGATTGGTGTTGCCCCTCAACTAGAAACACCTTCCGAGTCAAACACAGCTGGGTCCCCTAAAGGCCGAAGGGCAGAGGACTTCAGGATGTGCGGTAAATGTGTCCTGTAGACCAGAGCAGACGCTGGGAGCGAGACTGTGCCCATTCAGCTTGAGTAATATAGTGAGTCTAATACAGCCCACTCCTCTCCCCTCCCAAATTCCTGCTAGAATATGATTTTACTGGGAATGTATTAAGATCATATTGGATTTGGGTGAGTCCTATATCCAAGGCCTAATGTCCTCCTGAGAAGGGGAGGGACACAGAGGAACTCACACAGCCATGTGAAGACCGGGGCGGAGGCTGGGATCCTGCTACAACCAGGATGCCTGGGGCGGCCAGAGCTGGAAGGGGTAAGAAGCACCAAGACTCCTGGCAACCCCCAGAAACTGGGAGAGATGGGAGGGCTGGTTGTCTTTCAGAACCTCCAGAAGGAATCAACCCGTTGACATCTTGATTTCAGACTTCTGATCTCCTGAACAAAGGAAGAACAGCAGTCCTGGGGAATGAGCACGGCTGGGGAAATAAATCTTGTCACCCAGACCAGAACTTGAGAGTAAAGGCCTTGCGACAGCTTATACGCCCCTCGCCCCTTGGCGCCGTCGCCTGCCCGTGTCTCTGAACTCGTCTTCTAACCACCCTCCTCTGATCTAGGCCACCACTTAAGCTCCACGGCCCCTGCTGCTCCTCCTTGAATACTCTGAGCAGCCAGACTTAATGTTCCTCAGCCAGGAAGGCGTCTTCCGAATAATCAGATGGCTCTCTCACTTCCTGAAGCTTCTGTCAAAGATCACCTTATAGAGGGGCCTTTTCTCAATATCTTTTATTAAATAATTAAAAAAAAAAACCTAACTGTTCTTCCTCCTTGTATTATTTTAGCTTTATAATCTCACATATTTTGATTTCAAAACCAATTATTATAATTTGTATGTTTCTCTCTCCTATTATGTTATTCCTAAATATTATGTTATTCTTATAAGTTTCTGGGAAAGGCACGTGTGGGGTATGTTCTGTTGGAGTGTCATATGTTCAGAACTTAGGATCAAGAATATTTCATACGGGAGGGACTCATAAATAGTGAATGGATCAATTATTTATCCAGATACTTCTAACGAGACTTACTTAAGATAAAAATGCAATATGTTATTTCAGTAAATTTAAAAACCTAGGAAAGACTGATTAATTGAAAGAAAGTTAAAATTATAAAATTTGAAAGAAGAAACAATCCAAATAAAATAACTATTACATAAATGGAAATGGTACTCTCCCTATTGCAAAATGTTAGTAAGTATACTTCCTGGTTCATGCATTATACATGTTATTCAAATAAAAAAAAAAAAACAGAGAAAAATAAGCCAAATTTATTTTTAGTATTATATATTAAATTTTAAATGCCATTTTAGTTTCAAATATAATCTAGAAAATTTGAGATACTTTCAAAGAGGAATTGACCTGTCACTTATTACTCATAGGTATTATTGATCAAGCAAATAAAATCCAGAAAAAAATATGTGATGTCTGATAACTAAGTTCACAAACTCATTCCAGAAAAAGTATTACATACCTCATAGTTGAATGTCACTACTCAGCTACAAAGTACTCCCTTGAAGAAGCTATGAACCCGCCCCAGTGCCTAGTCCCCCCTTCAAAGCAGTTTTGGAACTCTTTTTCTGGGACAGTCATCAGAACTATCATCCTATTACTGTTCATGTCCCAAATATTGTCAAAATGTCTTCCCTTCAATATTTTCTTTTTCTTCAGGTAAAGAAAAAGTCACTGGGGGCCAGATCAGATAAGTAGGGAGGATGTTCCAATGCTATTTTTCTTTAGCTGGCTAAAAACTCTCTCATCGTGCTGTCACAGATAGCTCTTTGCTTTTGTTCATTAGTGCCCCTTAGGACCATTTTTGCACACATTTTTCTCATGCCAAAATTTTCAGTCAAGATATTCCTGTTTCTCTATCAATGTTTACTTAGTATGCTATGCTTCTTACGTCAGCTGACAATTTTGATGCATAATTCAATGAATTTTTGCTAAGTTTTCATCACTTCTGCTCATTACTGGCCGACCTGACCTCTCTTCATTAGTGAAGCTTTCTCTCCCCTCTGAAAAACATTTAATCCATTTGTACATCGCTGTTTTCTTCAGGGTGCTATCCCCATCAACTTAGAATAACATGCCCCTAATTTCACTTCCAGTCTGCTAAATTTTACAAGAAAATTTTCATTGCTCTAATTCAAACTTTGACTGTCTTGCAATAGCACGCAAAAACGCACAATAGCCCCTTGCTAGAAAGACACTGCCACACATTGACATGAACACAGCTGTGAGACAGTGGGACACCAAGGTTGTGAAACCTTACTGAGTTTGTACATTACTGCCAACATAAGTGCAGAGTTGCCAGGGCACAAACCTAATTGTCATAACTCGTATGGTGGATGGTATCAAAGTAGCATACTAATTTTTTCTGGGAGATTCATATACACTACAGTAGCCAACATTCAATGAATATTGTATACATGGAACATGAATAAATCCTACCAGATAATAGATAATTAAATAAGTGACAAACATTTACAGTGAAAGATATAATCCTCTTTGGACACAACTAAAAAGTCATTTACCTAAAAGATAAATTTTAAACAGCCATACACAGGTAATGACACAAAGCACATTTTAAAAACACACTTGAGAGAAGGAGCATTGCAGGATTAGTGCCTGATACTGCTGGGCTGTGGTACCTGTGAACAGGGTGTTTGGAGGCAGGACCAGGTCTGGGTCAGATCATGATTTTCTCTGGGTAAGTTGCTTTGGGTCACTTTTCTTACTAAATGTTGACTCTGTGGTCACTTTACTGTCCTTGTGCTTCCTCCCACACCTGTAGTGAGCTGACACTACCCATGATGCTTTTCTTCTTCCATAAAGTTGTCAGGATAATGCCATGATGTGAAACCCACCAGTGTTTTAACAAAGTTGTCACAAAGCGATATTAGTACACAGCCTTAAGAACACCCCTGGGTACACAACCGAGGATTGCCCTCAACCAGGAAAACTTCTAAAAAGTCTGGTGAAGGCCATGAAAATGTAGCATAAAATCATTGTGTGTTTTTAACCCCATATATATATATATATATATATATATATATATATATATATAAGCCAGTGGGTCTATTTTGTATTAGATAATTCTCAAACTTGGGATAATTCTCAAAGTACCCATCATGTTCTTATTTCTCCATATACTTTTTGTGTATGTGTATCTCTGCAAACAGATGAAAAATTCATAGATTTTCTAATGCACTTACTTCATACAAAAAAGCATCATGGAAGACCATTAATTGTATTTACTAATAAGTCTTATGCTGACTGTTACTCTAAAAGATGTTATAATTTGAAAGGTTCTTCAGTAAATATCTAGAAAACCAGGCCAGGCACAGTGGCTGACACCTGTAATCCTAGCACTGTAGGATACCAAGGCAGGTGGCTTGCCTGAGCTCAGGAGCTGAAGACCAGCCTGAGCAAAAGTGAGACCCTGCCTCTACTAAAAATACCCAAGCTAGCCAGGCATTGTGGAGGGCTCCTGTAGTCCCAGTTACTGGGAGACTGAGGCAGGAGGATCTTTTGAGCCCAAGGGTTTGAGCTATACTGCCATGGCACTCAACAAAGAGCAACAGAGTGAGACCCTGTCTCTAAATAAATAAATACACAAATAAATAAAGTAAATATCTGAGACACCTCAATAATCATATTTTTCTTCTGATTTCTGTAACTGTCGTCCATGCTCCATTGCAGTTATTATTATGAATTTCTGCCTAAAATGAGCATGAGCATTATAGGTCATTATATATTTCAGTGGAATAGTATTAACTGGTTTTGTCAAAACCTGAATACACAAAATAAACATCAGTTTGTGAATGATGTTTTTGTTTTTAAGTTTATTTTTAATTATGCTCAGGTAAGCTGGTGTAGAAGTTCATAGGATGGTCAAGAGTTGTAGAACTAGAGAATATTTCAGTCAAAACTTGAAAACTTGAGCATGATTCTTCATATAGATTATTCTTAACAAAGACAACATTACAAAGGTAAAATTCCTCATCTCTATGGAATACTGAAGTTTCAAAGCTAAAATAACATTATTCTATTTTATAGTAAATGCAGCCTTTGTGTAACCTATTAAACTTTCTTATCTAAGACAACTCAAAAAAAGCTTTCATCAAATGATTCTTTAAATAAGGTAGATAATAAATGCAAACTTTGGTTATGGCAGATAATATATCAAATATTATAAAATATTTGCTGTATTATAAATTCATACTTTTTCCATAGTTGAGCATATATATTATGTTTTCAGAATAATATTACCAAAAAAAGAACTGGATAAAAATTTCTTAACAAACATTGTTTCTAATTGATCTATATTAAAATATAATAAATCTACAGAAAGAAAAAAAAAAAAAACTCATTCAGACTTCTAATCAATAATTAAGCTTTCCCAAAGAAGGAACTAATTAAATTACTTCTAATAAAATTTTCCAGTGAAAATTCCAATTTTATGTAAATTCTTCTAGGATATACAAATAGGAAAAATATGACCCAACTCCTAATCAGTTTTTTTTTTAAATTTTAATGCCTATATTATGCAAATAAGAGTTTTAAAAGGGGAAATTAGAAATAAATCACCATTTATCACCATTGCTAAAATCCTGTTGTACACATCAGTAAAACCATATACAAAAACAGAGAGAGTTTATATGGTTCCTGTACTTGATATTGTTGATTATACTGTAACTTCCCAGCTGTGACTAATTTGTCTATCTAGTCACACAGGCTAATAAGGTCAAGGCAGGTCAAGAGCTCAAGACCATTTTGAGCAAGAGCAAGACCCTATCTCTACAAAAAGTAGAAAAAATTAGCCAGGTATGATAGCCCACATTGGTAGTCCCAGCTACTGGGGAAGCTGAGGCAGGAGGATCACTTGAGCCCAGGAGTTTGAGGTTGAGCTGTGAATGGCCACTATGCTCCAACCCCCGGGTTAGAAAGAAATTCCATGTAAGTGCCCGCTCCATGGGACAGAAGACAGAAGGACTAGGAAATTTTTTTTATTTTTTGTTTTTGTTTTGTTTTTTTGAGACAGGGTCTCACTCCTGGCACTCAGGCTGGAGTAGAGTGGCACAATCATAGCATACTGCAGTCTCTAACTCTGGGGCTCAATTCCTAAGAAGCTGAGAGCACAGGGGTTTCACTCTGGCTCAGACTGTCTGGAAATCATAACCTCAAGGGACCCTCTCGCTTCTTCCTCCCAAACTGCTAGGATTAAAGGCATGAGCCACTGCTCTAGCTTTTCTTTTTTTCTACATTCCAGAAGGTATGCTTCTTCATCAAAAAGAGCTATACTCTTGCCCTGCTTTCCTAAATCGTGACAGAATCGCACTGTGTCTTTAGCAATGATCTGGACCCCTCACATGGCGGCTTAGGAGCAAAAGACACCAGTGCAAATAATCTGATGCTCATACACTTTGCTCTGCCTTGAGAAATAAAGTTCTTTGCTCTGATCAAAGAGTGTCATGTCTTCTGCCTGGTACTGCCCCTAAATCTGTAAATAAACAAATAGGACAAAATCTGTGACCTCCATAAAAATCTTGATAAGTATATAAAATCAATATTATGTAGTAAAGTATATATCTATGTGTTTATGTGTGTATGTATACATATCTATGTGTGTGTATATATGCATATATATAAATTCATGTCAAAAGTTGCAAAAGTATTTAGTAATCATCAATAATTATTTGTGACTAAATATCATTTAGCAAGATAGTAACTTTCTCAGTCTGAGAAGTTCAATCCTTAATATTTGTACAGGTACACCATTTGTACCAACTGTATGCCATTGGGAGCATCCCATTGAAAGGAGAAACAAGGATTCATGCTTCTCCATTTTTGTGATGCTTCACTAAAAATAGTGTCTTCCACTTCCATCCAAGTCAATACAAAGGATTATAAAGTCTCCATTTTTTTAATGGCTGAATAGTATTCCATGGTGTACATACACTACAGTTTGTTAATCTATTCCTGGGTTGGTGGGCATTTAGGCTGTTCTATGTACTCAATTTTGATATAAGGACAGTTGATGACAATTAAGGACACAGTGGGAGTTGGGAAACAGGAGAGCAGAGAGAGAAAAAAGGAGGGAGGGGGTGGAAAAAGGAAGAGCAGAAAGAGGGAAGGAGGGCAGGGAGTGGGGCCTTGATGTGTGCCACACCTTTTGGGGGCAAGACAAGATTGCAAGGGGGACTTTGCCTAACAAATGCAATCAGTGTAACCTGGTTTATTGTACCCTCAATGACTCCCCAACAATAAAAAAATAATAAAAAAAAGAAAGGAGAAACAAGAGAAAGATCCTTGCTATCAGTGTTTCTAGTCAACATTATAGTGGAGGTTTTAGCATCAGCGAGTAAGAAAAAAAAAAAAAAGATGTGTGGATCATGAAAGCACCAAGAGGAAAAATTATTATTATTTAAAATAATAAGGTTTTTTTTAATTAATATCCAAGACTATTTCTAGGAAAAAAATAAATGAGCATGTTTTGTAAGTTTTAGCTATGAGGGCAATGCATAGAAATCAAATATATTTGAGTATATATGCCAAAAACAGAAAATATAGTTAAATACAAAATATATTGTCTTTAAGGGCAACAATAATGTGGAATACATAGCACATATGCAGAAAACTAGAAAGTGTTAAAAGTCAGAAAATATTTTCAATTAATGGAGTTGCATATCATACTCAAATAAAATGAAACAGTAATGTAAAACATTATCTTTTAATCAGGTTAATCTTCATATTTACCAAAATACTAGTAAACATTGAATTTTTAAAATGAATTTTAACATGATTCTCAGGTAATATGAAGAGTATGGCCCCAAAATACATATAAACAATTCTGAAAAAAAGTAGGCAAGTTTGGGAACTTTCCTATAAAATGGCATAATGATCATGGAAATGCAATAAGTACCTTTAGCATGAGGTTGAGAAATCTGATCTATAGGGGAATGGAGCACCAATGATCTCTCATATGGGATGCCAGTCTATGATGAAGAGGGCACTTGTGCACGATTGGTCAAGGATGGATCATCTAATTATTTTTTTCTAGCTTATTTGGATACATGTTTACAAGTAAATACATGAGACATTTAGAAGAAAAAAGACTACATAGTATGTAGATTTCATGAAACTAACAAACTCTTTATAAAAAAAGAATTATGTCAATGATTTTAATTACATAAAATAAAATAAATTGTTATCAAAAGATAGTTGAAGAATTAGTAAATGTCTAGCTAGATGTATTTTTGTATTTAAATTCTTTGATATGCATGATCATTGAAAGGAAGGAAAAAATTAAAATATGACAACATTTCCTGGTGGGCTTTCAACACGTGGAGTTATACACCTGTGACAACTGCAACAGGAAGGGGGTCAGGGACCAATATGTGTGTAAGTTTTCTACAGTCCCTTGAAGAAGTAAAATATTCCAATTAATTCTAATTAATCTCACCATCTAATTATAGACTATAAAATATTAATAGTGTACATGATAATCCCTAAAGCACACACATGAACATCTGCATTCATATAAAACAGTGAATATATGTGTGTAGGCAGATGAAAGAAAAGAAACAGAAAAAATATATGGTAACAAATACTAATCAAAAGAAAGCTGTATTGATTAAGTGTATATATACCCCCCAAATATAGCTACGGAATACATGAAGTAAAAACCGGTAGATTAGAAAAGTAAATGGACAAATCTACAACAGAGACTTTCAGATCTAATTTGGTAGTTGCACACTTCAACACAAATGTTTTACTTCTTTTTGGAGAGCAATATGGGAAGACTAAAGCAACATGCATTCTTGCCAAATACCATTTCTTGGTATATATGTTATAGAAACTTCTTCATGTTCTCTTACAAAGAAACATCTACAAAAATATTTCTAACAGCGCTATTTGCCACAGAAAACAGTATGAAACATGCTAAAGGACTCTCAGTCAATCACTAGCTCACACATCAGCATGTAATAAGCTTTATAAGTGAAACTGGAGATATACCTATATTAAGAACTTCAAGGCTTTGTCACACATAGAAAAATCCATATTCATCTGTTAAATATATAGCAAATTAAATAGAATTGAAGGCCCCCTCTTGATCTGCTGGTGTCAGTGAAGATGGGGGGAGAGGAGTCCTAGGGCACTTCAATTCTCAGTCAAGGTTTTCTTTTCTAAAGTCAGTCAGGTATAGGTGACTCCTTGGTACAAATATTTATTACATATAACAGAACTAGAATATGTCTTCTTTAATTTTTAAAATGCAATTACAGGTTTATGATCAGAAGTCTTTTATCAAAAAAGTTAAATTTTGCCTACTTGTAAATTTTACATTTAAATGTCGGAGATAAAAATGTAGATGCTTGACAAAAATTAAGAATTAGAATACAAGCTTCATTATTCAGGATTCAGGGAGATTGAAGATAGAATAAAATGGCTGCATATTGATCTGGGAGGAGGAATAAACTCACTCATCCCTTTTGTAAAGTGTCCAGCAGTTCTTAGTAAAATACACTTCTGAGTAGATTTTCCAGAACATTCCTTCTCAGGTAAATCAGGGCAGTAGGGTTTCCAGATAAAACACAGGACTCCCAGCTAAATTTGAATATTGAATAAATAACAAAAATATGTATGTTGGTTGCTGGATCCGGGTGTGTCACACTCCAGAGGTGCTTCCACAACCAGAACTCCCTGGCTGGGGCAGTCCCAGAGGAACTACTCAGGGTCACTCCCTACAAAGATAAAGCAACAATACAGTGATCCCACTGGGGTCTAATCTTGGAGAGACTCCTCCCAACTCTGAGGACGGCCAGAGGGAATGGTGAAAAACATCATGAGGCAAAATCAACAGAAAAACTCTGGCAATATGAATAATCAGAGTAGATCAACTCCCTCAAGGATCAATGGGGCAGACACAGCACAAGATCCCATGCACGAACAAATAGATGAGATGTCAGAAATCGAATTTAGAATATGGAAAGCAAATAAGATCGAATTAGAATTTCAAGCAGTAACCCAAAAGATATCTCAAGAATTCAACAAATTCAAAGACCAATGACCAAAGATTTTGACACATTGAGACAAGAAGTTGCAGCCCTCAAAGATCTGAAAAACACAGTAGAATCCCTCAGCAACAGAATGGAGCAAGCAGAAGAAAGGATTTCTGACATTGAAGACAAAGCTTTCAAATGCTCCCAAACTCTCAAAGAGGAAGAGAAATGGAGGGCAAAAACAGATCACTCTCTCAGAGAGTGCTGGGATAATTTGAAGAAAACCAATATTCATCTTATAGGGATCCTGGAAAGCAATGAAGTGGCTTCACAAGGCCCAGAATCTCTTCTCCATGAGATTATGAAGGAGAAGTTTCCAGACATGCAAAGAGATTCTGAAATTCGGATAGCAGACAGTTTCAGAATGCCAGCACGACTCAACCCAAATAAGACATCCCCCAGACACGTCATAATCAATTTCACTAAAGTTAATATGAAGGAGAAAATTCTGAAAGCAGCAAGACAAAATAAAAGCATCACCTACAAGGGCAAGAATATTAAAATAATTGCAGATCTGTCTGCTGAAACCTTTCAAGCTAAAAGAGGATGGTCATCGACATTTAATCTAAAGCAAAATAGCTTTCAACCCAGGATCCTATACCCAGCTAAACTGAGATTCATATATGATGGAGAAATTAAATACTTAAATGACATTCACATGCTGAAGAAATTTGCCATAACTAAACCAGCTCTCCAGGATATTCTTAGACCTATCCTCCATAAAGACCAGCATAATCCTCCACCACAAAAATAAACTCACCCAGAAAAGTTTGATCAAATTCCAACTTCCACAGTCGCAAAAGGATTAAAAATGTCCACCGGACTCTTGAAAGGATTATCAATATTCTCAATTAATGTGAATGGTTTAAATTGCTGGCGGACTGGATACAAAAACTCAAGCCAGATATCGGCTGCATACAAGAATTGCATCTTACATTAAAGGACAAAAATAGACTCAAGGTGAAGGGATGGTCATCTACAGTCCAGACAAATGGAAAGCAGAAAAAAGCCGGTGTCGCAATCCTATTCAAAGGCACAATAGGCTTTAAACCAACCAAAATAAGGAAGGATAAGGATGGACACTTCATATTTGTTTATTTTTTATTTTTTTTTTTTTTTTGGCCGGGGCTGGGTTTGAACCCGCCATCTCCGGTACATGGGACCAGCGCCCTACCCGCTGAGCCACAGGCGCCGCCCTTCATATTTGTTAAAGGTAATACTCAATATGATGAGATTTCAATTATTATTATTTCATATTATTTATGTACCCAACTAGAACACACCTCATTTTAGAAGAGAAACTCTAACAGACATGAGCAACTTGATTTCTTCCAGCTTCATAGTAGTTGGAGATTTTAACACCCCTTTAGCGGTGCTGGATAGATCCTCCAAAAAGAAGCTAAGCAAAGAAATCTTAGAATTAAACTTAACCATTCAACATCTGGACTTAACAGACATCTACAGAACATTTCATCCCAACAAAACTGGATACACATTCTTCTCATCAGCCCACGGAACATACTCCAAAGTTGACCACATCCTAAGCCACAAATCTAACCTCAGCAAATTTAAAAAAATAGAAATTATTCCTTGCATCTTCTCAGATCATCATAGAATAAAAGTTGAACTCAATAACAACAGGAACTTGCATACCCATACAAAAACATGGAAGCCGAACAACCTTATGCTGAAGGATAGATGGGTTATAGATTAGATTAAGATGGAAATCACCAAATTCTTGGAACAAAACAACAATCAAGACATGAATAACAAGAACTTCTGGGATACTGCAAAGGCAGTTCTAAGAGGGAAATTTATAGCACTGCAAGCCTTCCTCAAGAAAATGGAAAGAAAGGAAGTTAATAACTTAATGGGACATCTTAAGCAACTGGAGAAGGAAGAGCACTCCAACCCCAAACCCAGCAGAAGAAAAGAAATACCAAAATCAGACCAGAATTAAATGAAATTGAAAACAAAAGAATTATACAACAGATCAATAAATACAAAAGTTGGTTTTTTGAAAAGACCAATAAAATAGATAAACCCTTGGCCAACCTAACCAGGAAAAAAAGAGTAAAATCTCTAATTTTGTCAATCAGAAATGGTAACAATGAAATAACAACAGACCCCTCAGAAATTAAAAAAAAAAAAAAATCCTTAACGAATACTACAAGAAACTCTACTCTCAAAAATATGAAAATCTGAAAGAAATTGACCAATACCTGGAAGTACGCCACCTACCAAGACTTAGCCAGAATAAAGTGGAAATGTTCAACAGGCCTATATCAAGTTCTGAAATAGCATCAACTATACAAAATCTTCCTAAAAAGAAAAGCCTAGGACCAGATGGCTTTACGTCAGAATTCTACCAAACCTTTAAAGAAGAACTAGTACCTATATTACTAAACCTCTTGAAAAATATAGAAAAAGAAGAAATATTACCAAACACATTCTACGAAGTAAACATCACCTTGATCCCCAAACCAATGAAAGACCCAACAAGAACAGAAAATTATAGACCAATATCACTAATGAATATTGATGCTAAAATGCTCAATAAAATCCTAACAAAAAGAATCCAACAACACATCAAAAAAATTATATCCACGACCAAGTGGGATTTAACCCAGGGTATCAAGGCTGGTTCAATGTACATAAATCTGTAAATGTAATTTAACACACAAACAAACTAAAAAATAAGGACCAATGATTCTTTCAATTAATGCAGAAAAAGTTTTTGATAATATCCAGCATCCATTCATGATCAGAATGCTTAAGAAAATTGGTATAGAAGGGACATTTCTTAAACTAATAGAGACCATCTACAGCAAACCCACAGCCAATATCATATGGAATGGAGTTAAATTGAAATCTTTTCCACTTAGATCAGGAACCAGACAAGGTTGCCCATTGTCTCCATTGCTCTTTAACATTGTAATGGAAGTTTTAGCCATTGCAATTAGGGAAGAAAGGGTGATTAAGGGTATCCACATAGGGTCAGAAGAAATCAAACTTTCACTCTTCACAGATGATATGATCGTATATCTGGAAAACACTACGGATTCTACTACAAAACTTTTAGATGTGATCAAGGAATACAGCAATGTCTCAGGCTACAATCAACACTCATAAATCTGCAGCCTTTATATATACAAGCCAAAAAAACAGTCAAGGGCTCTGTTCCTTTCACAGTAGTGCCAAAGAAGATGAAATATTTGGGAGTATACCTAACAAAGGATGTGAAAGATCTCTACAAAGAGAACTATGAAACTTTAAGAAAATAAATAGCTGAAGATATTAACAAATGGAAAAACATACCGTGCTCACGGCTGGGAAGAATCAACATTGTTAAAATGTCTATACTACCCAAAGCAATATATAATTTTAATGCAATTCCTATTAAATCTTCATTGTCATATTTTAAAGATCTTGAAAAATAATACTTCATTTTATATGAAATCAGAAAAAACCTTGAATAGCCAAAACATTACTCAGCAATAAAAACACAGCAGGAGGAATCATGCTACCAGACCTGAGACTGTACTATAAATCAATAGTGATCAAAACAGCATGGTATTGGCACAAAAACAGAGAAGTAGATGTCTGGAACAGAACAGAGAACCAAGAGATGAATCTGGCTACTTACCATTATTTGATCTTTGACAAGCCAATTAAAAACATTCAGTGGGGAAAAGATTCCCTATTTAACAAATGGTGCTGGGTGAACTGGCTGGCAACCTTTAGAAGATTGAAACTGGACCCACACCTTTCACCATTAACTAAGATAGACTCTCACTGGATAAAAGATTTAAACTTAAGACATGAAACTATAAAAATACTTGAAGAAAGTGCAGGGAAAACTCTTGAAGGAATTGACCTGGGTGAATATTTTATGCAGAGGACTCCCCAGGCAATTGAAGCAGTATCAAAAATACACTACTGGGACCTGATCAAACTAAAAAGCTTCTGCACAGCCAAGAACATAGTAAGTAAAGCAAGCAGACAGCCCTCAGAATGGGAGAAAATATTTGCAGGTTATACCTCCGATAAAGGTCTAATAACCAGAATCCACAGAGTACTCAAACATAGTAGCAAGAAAAGAACACGTGATCCCATCTCAGGGTGGGCAAGGGAGTTGAAGAGAAACTTCTCTAAAGAAGACAGACGCACGATCTACAAACACATGAAAAAAAGCTCATCATCCTTAGTCATCAGAGAAATGCTCTTTGGGTCAGTGGTCCTCAGTATATGGTATCTACAGCAGCACCATCGCCTGGGAATATGTGAGGAAGGCAAATTCTCACTCCTCATTCCAGATCTACTGAATCAGAAACTCTGGGCTGTGTGCCTGGAAATTGGTGTTTACTAATCCTGTGATGCTCACTAACGTTTGAGAAACATTGCCCTATGCAAACAGATAAGTACAATGTTTGAGATATCATTATCACACTCTTGGACCACTGCCCCAGTAATGCATTACATTCACCCTTGCTCTGCTCCAATTCACTTTGTATAGAGCAGCAATAATGCTCTTTTTCAAATGTTGTCAGAGGGGCTCACCTGTATGCTCTGTGTTATGGCTGTGCATTGTTACCGTGATGCAAGCCAACTGCTCATTACATCTGCAGGACTTTTCTGACTCTGGCTTCCTGCCTTGTCCTGAACCACACTCACTTTTCTTAGTCTGCTACACGCTGCTTTTGTTTGTAGAACGTAGTGAGTGCATTCAAGCACTAAGCTCCTAAACTTCAGTGCTTTTATCAAATAATACAAAGACAACATTGTTCTCTCCTTTTCAAATAGTTTCCATCCCACTTTTTTCCTTGGCTCACCTTGCTAATTCTAACTTACACTTTAAATTCAGCAGAAAGTTAACTACTTCAGGGAGACTTTCTCTATTTCTAAAATGTACTTGTACTCTTTGTAGGGTAGTCTTTGAAGGGTAACATTAAGTAAATATATACAAACATTGATATTACATTTTGTTCTCTTTCTTTTATTAGTACCTTCTTATGGAGTTTTACGTGTATGTTGCAGTGTATAGCTGTGTCTTGATTATCAACTGGAAGAGAAGTAACAAGTATTTCATTTTACATCAATTATTAAAAAAGGAAAATATTCTATTAGATAAGTTATGATATCTATCTATAGATAACTCATTATTTCACTTTGAATTAGCTTCTAAAGTTTGTCAAATATCTTATATCTAAAAAAAGGGTAATACTCTTGACTTCATGGGCATTTATGAGGATTGATAAATAATGCATGAATGAAAGCTTTTTTTATTGTCTGGATTTAGACTCTAATTAAATCTAAAATATTGTTGTAAAAAGAGAATATTGAGAAAGTACAGAGGTGGTTTAAAGAACAATTGTATATTGTTCTCCAAATTATTACTGAACCTCATCATTCTAGAAAGCATACTTTGAAAGACTTTTAGCTTTTATCTACTTATTATTTGACTTCTGGCCATCATGTAATGAGTATATTCCACACGTATCAATCTTAGAATATAGGCTGAGTAGGGATTACCTTGGGGTGCATGACAGAGACAAACCAGGAGGATATGACAGAGTCCTTCAATCGTCGATCCCATGTTTATCCCACTGATATTTTCTTAAAAAAATCTAACCGGCATATTCTTCATTCCTTACATATTTGTACATTTCTGTTATTTAGGAGGCTATGAAGAGAAGAGCAAAAAAAACAAACAAACAAAAAAAAACTTAGACTGCTTACAGCACCTTCATTACTTTACAATACATGTAATTTCTGTCTTGCCTTCCAAGAATGCCCTCGCATTCTAACCCAAGACAATGACAGTTTCTTAATAATTTTTATAATGTGTGTATATATCAGAAAAACATTTTAAATACAGAAAATTGTCTAGACATGAGATTATGAAGCATACCTATGTGTTCAGTTCTTAAATGGCTACTGTGTATTAGCTATAAAAGATAAGGTCATTAAAACAGTAATTAGAAGCTTCTGGGCAGGAGGTTATCATCTGATGCAGTCAGGTGCAGTACCAGGAGCTGTGTGAACAGCAGTGCAGAGGCACGATTTGTTTAGCTTTTCCCTCAAACAGCCCACTGGCACCTGCCTCAGCAGGTTTTAGCTTAGATGCACTAATTGTCCAATCCATCATGTTGAAATGCATGGTCTTATTTGAAGAGATGATGAGAAATTATTATTTGAAGGATATCAAAATGATGGTAATTGTGTAAAATAATCATTAGAGTCCGTGTTTTGACAAGCATATCTGTTTCATCATTATTATCTGTTTACTTTCTTCAATTTATTTTTCTTTGTCAGTAGACATGCTAATTTTATTCAAGGAGGAAACTATAGCCTTTGTCCAAGCTTCTTCCAAAATTTAAATTCAGTACTATTGATGTTTCCTTTGTAGCTTTACTGTGATATTTTGGCAGGATGTGAGCAGAATATCAAAGTAGAACTTTTTATTTCTATGGTTCTTAATTCTAAATATGTATTACGTGTCCTATTTTCTAAAAAGTTGGTGTTATGCTGTTATTCAACACAGGCAATGGCTTAAGAAACAAAATAATTTCTAAAGGAACAGATTAAAAGTAGGAACAGTAATATGTATAAGGAGGAGACAGGGTCAAAATCATTGAACCCAGGAAATTATGTGAGCTCACTGCATAAGTTATGAATGCTTTCATAATTTCATCATCTGAATAAAATGTTTATTACGAATTTAATATTTGCACAGGAATATAAAACCTCCCAAACGTTCAGATTTTAATCAATTACTTCAGCTACCTTGTACTTTAGTAGTTTCTGAAATTGTTCACATCAAGAATGATCAATTATACAAACAAAAAAAAAAATACAACCCTGGTGTGAAATCTTTTCTGTAGTATCAGATGGCTATACGAATAAACCAGTATAAAACCCAGATGTTGCTAAAACTGTACATCTTTAGAAGTAAGTAACATAAAAATGTAAAAATGTGTTGTTAAGGGATGGAACAATTAAGCAAATGGAATATGAATAATAACATTTCTATCCAATATTTTACATTTACTAGAGTAAAACATGATGGTATAATAGGTAGGAGATCATGGTGTGTGTACATTAGAGGGACTTTTTGAATAAGGCTATGATATAGTTTTCAGTTTATTAACCTGAAGTAAATTTAACCAAACTTGGGCAGGCAATTTTTATTTTTCTTCCCTACTCAACAGAGTGTCAACATCCTGGCACACTTCCAAAGCCTCTTTAAATATCTGTGAATGCTCAGAGTCACACCTTAGAGCTGATATAGATAGTAAATATGGAGGAATGGAGATTTCAGGCCAGCTCTTACTTCCTTGGTCTTAAAAACTTGGAATATAGAAAGTAGATTATTCTAAGAAATTCGGGATATCTGCAGTTGAGGGATAATAGTATTATATCGCCTTTTAATGATCATAAAGGTAAGTTAAATAATATTTCCAAGAATTAAATTCTTTTTTTTTCCAAATGGGGACAGTAAGGATCAAATGAGAAATGAGTATGAGAGTGTGTTTGATAAATTATTAAATAAAACACAATTAATATTCTCTTTCTTATGTTTCCTAATCTAAACTTCAAATTTTGGGGTGTTGCTAGACAAAAATGATCATGATTTTTATGAGACCAGAGAAAAATTACCCAGGGTTTTTTCTTGATTAATTTGGTGTATGTGTGGTAGAGAGATTTGATAATTCCCATATTATTATTACAGGAGAAAGTTTTAGCATGATCTTTCTTTCAGTTTTTCAAATATTCCTGAAGATAGGTAAATAATAACCTAAAAATTAGAGTCCCTAAGTATACAACAAAATGAGTGTTGTGAAAATAGTAATGATTTACCTTTTTTTTTTGTTTCTAAATTCTTTCAAAAATTTAGCATGCATTATGAAGGGTCCACGGTTGGCTATGTGGCCTATTTCCTATGCTTTGGCTCTCTGCACTAATGACTTCCCTTCTACAGCTAGGTCATAGCCCCCTCTTTCCCAGTGCACAAAGGAATGCTTTTCATAAACACCAATCATGGTTTGGAAATAACTGAAATGAATATATCTAATTTTGGCCATGTTTACTCAGAGTTTATTTTGTTTATTATTAGAAAAATAACTCAATTTTTTTCCTCCCTAATGAAATTTAGAATTTGCATTTTTCTTTTAACCAAAAATCAATACTAATAATTAAAAAAAGAAAAAAACATGTCCCTATAACTGCCAAAAGAGTCTTCAGCTAGTAAGTAATAACTTAATTTCTGCATAGCTCAGGGAGGGTTGCAAAGGGACTGTGAGAAGTTCATTTATTATCCAGCAGAAAAAAAGGGAGCATGCTAAGAAGAAAGCAGAATCTTTCCTACTGGGATTCCTCTTGGACTACATGATTTGCATGAAGGGCGCCACATCAAACACAGTGGGTGCCCTTTTTCAAATATTAATGTGAAGCTTGTTTTAAGTTCTCTCTTGACTTTGTGCCACCTTGTATCAAAGGAACTTAAAAGTAGGTCTTGAGGGTGGGGGAGAACTTTTTCAACTATTTTAACACTTAGTAGAATTCTTTCTGTATTTGATCAGTGTGCTTCAAATTTGTAATAATTTGATATATATGCACATTTTTTCTAGGATGCCTGTTTTTCATGATGATCAGTCTTTTTATGTTCTATTTCTGTGTGGCATGTTTAAATTTCCTCAGTCAAAAGGATTTAAGAGATTGATAAGTAAATGACACACAGAAGCAATAAATATAGATACTGATAGTACTTGAATTTATTGTACAGAGAGGGTGGCTACTTGCTGTTAGTTTAAATGAAAATTCTTGGATATTCAAACAGAGGCCTTTAATCTCCTTTCATGATTAAAACAAATCAAATTTGAGGATCAGTATGAAGATGAATCTGTCTGAGTGCAGATGGGCATAAAATAGGGCATGAGTCATGAAATGAGATTCTTAAATTGATCCACTGTGAGTAAATCTGTGTTTGTCTCTGTCTATGTGGGTCAAACAGTAATTTGATCTTACTATTGCTTATTAAATAATTTAGCACTGCATCAGGGTAGTTCACATTCAGACATGTTTTCAGTTATTAATTTCAAGAATTAAAATTTGAAATATTTATAACTGGATGTCCACCTATGCTTATTTCCTAAAACACAGATTGGTATAAGATTAAAATTAGGAAAATGCACCTGAAAATTTAAAATCCACATATGATACCTATTATCTTGTAAAAAGATGATTTTATAAAATAATTTTACTGAAAAATAGTGATCAATATGTTATTAGTTTTGTGTTCTTGTCTCCATTATTATATGTTATTTTCCTTATTTGGTTTTGCCTTCTTCCTCCACCTTCCCCTGAACAATTCTATATTAGAAGAAATTAGTATATCTGCCTGTACTATAAGTAGAACTATTTCCTTAATATGCACCACACTGCCAGGATAAATAAAACACAAGTTGAAAAGCAAAGGTGGTTGTAGAGTTTAATTTATCATAATAGACAAAAATTGGTTACACATTCTAGAGATCCTGGGGGTGACCTCCAGGAATAAAGATCTTCACTGTATTCAACACTGTAGAGAATTTTGTAGGAAATATATTTTTTGCAGAGGATTTTTTAAAAAATGAAAATATGTGCCATGGACTGAATTATCTCCATCTCTTCCAAATTCATATGTTGAAGCCCTAACCCCCAATACAATAGCAATTAGGGACTGTGCCTTTGTGCAGTAATTAGGCTTAGATAAAGTCCTGCACGCCCCTCATGATGGCATTAGTGCTCTTAGGTGAAGACACACCAGAGAAGTTGCTCTCTGGTTTTGCCCTGTGAGGACACAACAAGAAAGCAGCTATTTATAAGTCAGGAAGAAAGCCCTCACCAAAAACTGACCCACTGGAACCCTGATCTCAGACTTCCAGCCTTCAAACATGTTGAAAAAATAAATTTGTTTGTTAAGTCACCTGATTCATGGTATTATGCTATGAAAGCCTGATACACAGTGTTTGGTACACATCTGCCTATAAGTAATGAAACTATAGTGACTAGAAAACTGTCTTACACTATGCTTACTATTTTTGTTGTTAAATATTTGAGTTGAATTATACAAATGATACAAATAAAACATGAATTTGAAATGTTAGGCCATCATGATCTTGCATTTTTCTTAGGTAAGTTATAACAGTAGAGAGGGGTATACTTATAATCTAATATTGCTTTTCATATTAATCATATGAAATTACAATTTACCTCTTGTGTTTATAAATGATCAATTACATAATGCATGTAGTGCTATAAACAAATATATGATGTCTCTGAAAACACTGTACACATTTTTTAATTTCCATGCTTAATGTCTTTGTTTTTATTAAAATATATAACCTCAATAGTGCTTTAATATAAAAGGTGTTACAAGCTAAATTATATATATATATATCATGTACCTAAATTATAAAGCACAATTTAAAATCCAAGAGCATACTGCTGTCCTGAAAAATTTTTAAATTTTTTACAAGTATTTAAAAAACCTGTAGGATTCAGCAAAAGCAGCCCTAAGAGGAAAATTCATAAACTTAAATGCTTACAAAATAAATAAATAAATAAAAGAAAGGTCACAAATCAATCATCTAATGAATCGTGTCAAAAAAATAGAAAAGGAAGAAAATGTCAATCCCAAAACCAGAAGAAGAAAAGAAATAACTAAGGTCAGAGAAGAACTAAATGAAATTGATAACAAATAATTATACATAAGAGCAATGAAATAAAAAGTTTGTCCTTTGAAAAAGATAAACAAAATTAACAATTAACATATATCTTTTTTTTTTTTTTTGGCTTAGGTGATTCTCTTGCCCCAGTCTCCCAAGTAGCTGGGACAGGTGCCCGCCACAACACCCGGCTATTTTTTTGTTGCAGTTTGGCTGGGGCCAGGTTCAAACCTGCCACCCTCGGTTATGGGGCCAGCACCCTACTCACTGAGCCACAGGTGCCACCCAAAATTAACATGTATCTTGCTAAATTAGCCAAAAGAGTAAAGGAAGACTCCTAATAAGCTTAATAAGAAATGAAAATGAAGTTATTAAAATTGATATCACAGAAATACAAAACATCCTCTCTGAAAACCTCTTGCACATAAACCTGAAAATATTAAGGAAACGTACAAATTCTTACAAACACATAATGTCGCTAGCCTTGATCAAGAAAAAGTCATACTACTAAACAGACAAATATCAGGTAACAAAATTAAAGCAGCAATAAAAGTCTTCCAACAAAAAAAAAGGGTCCCAAACTAGAGGTTTCACAGACAAATTTTATCATACCTGCCAAAAGGAAGTAGTACCTCTGATGCATAACATAGAGAAGGAAGGAATACTCTCTAACTCATTCTATGAAGCCTGTATCACTTTGATAGCAAACCAAGAAAATAACACAAGAAAAAAGAAAACTACCAATGAATAATTCTTACGAATATAGATGTAAAAATTCTTAGTGAAATTCTAGCAAATTGAATTCAGCACCACATCATACATAATCCAGAATGGCCAAGTGGACTTCATTCCAGGAATTCATGGATGGTTCAATACCTGCAAATCTATAACTGTGATGTACCACATAAATAGAAAAACATAAAAGGCCATATAATCATCTCCATAGGCACAGAAGAAAAAAGAAAGACTATACGATCATCTCACCAGGTGAATTCGACAAAATTAAGCACACTTTTATGATACAAACTCTTAACAAAGTAGGCAAAAATGGAACATGCAAAATTATAAAAACTATATATAACAAACCCAAAGCGAACATCATATTAATCAGAAAAATATTAGAAACATTCCTGCTTAGATCTGGAACCAAACAAGATTGGGCACTGTCTCAGTTTCTATTCAACATAGAGCTGAAATTCCCAGCCAGAGCAATCAGACAAGAAAAGGTAGTCAAGGGTATCCAAATGTGGAAAAAAGAGGTCTAACTATCACTCTTTGTTGACAGCATGATCTTAGATTTAGAACCCACCCCACAAAAACTGCCAAGAGACTCTGGAATTTATAAATAAAATTAGGAAAATCTCAGGCTACAAATATATTTGGATCAATAGCATTGCCAGACACCAACAATAGTCAAGTGGAGAATGGAATCTCTAAGATTTAATTCACATAAGCAACAAATAAATAAATAAATAAATAAATAAATAAATAAATAAATAAAATACCTAGGAATATACTTAACCAAGGAGGTAAAAGACTTTTATAGGAAGAACTACAAATTACCCAGTGAAAAATCACAGAGAATGTAATCAAATGATAAACATATAATTCCCATGAATCTGGAGAATCAACATTGTTAAAGTGTCTGTACTACCCAAAGTAGCATATTCAATGAAAACCCCATTAAAACACCAGTGTCATTGTTTTGAGACCTAGATAAAAATAGTTCTATACTTCGTGTAAGCCAGAAGGGAGCCTGAACAGCTAAAGAAACTTGAGGCAAGAAGAATATATTGGGAGGCATCACTTCACTAGACTTCAAACTCCACTGCAAAGCTATGGTAACAAAAACAGCATGGTACTGGCATGAGAACAGACACATCGGTCCAATGGATCAGAAGAAAGAACCCAAATATAAAATCATCCTCATGTTGCCATTTGATCTTCAGCAAAGCAGATAATAATATGCCCTAGGGGAAAAGAATCCCTATTCAGTAAGTGGTGTAGGGAAAATTGAATAGCCACATGTAGACTATAGAAATAGGAGCCACACATGTCACTACTCACAGAATTTTATACATAAACCTAAGGGATGAAACCATAAAAATTTTAGAAGAAAATATTAATATTGGAACAACCCTTATAAACATTGGCCTACACTAATTATTATTATTATTATTTTTTTTTTTTTTTTGAGACAGAGTCTCATCATGTCACTGTTGGTAGAGTGCTTTCGTGTCACAGCTCACAGTAACCTCCAGTTCTTGGGCTTAGGTAATTCTCTTGCCTCAGCCTCCCAATTAGCTGGGACTACAGAAACCCGCCACAATGCCTGGCTATTTTATTATTATTATTGTTGTTGTTGTCATTGTTTAGCAGGCCCTGGCCAGGTTCAAACTCACCAGTCCTGGTGTTTGTGGCTGGTGCCATGAATCTGGAGAATCAGAATCAGCACTGAGCTATTGGTGCTGAGCAGAGCTTAGACTAAAATTTGTGAAAAAGACAACAAAAGAAATTATAGCAACAACAAAAACAGCGAATTAAATTAAAAAGCTTCTGCACAGTCAAGGAAATAATCCATATGCTGAATAGACAACCTGCAAAGTGGTAGAAAATACTTGCAGGCTATACATCATTGGATGATGGGCTGATAACAAGAATCTATAAAGAACTCAAGCAAATCAGCAAGAAAAAATTAGACAATCACTTAAAAAGTGGGCAAAGCAAAAAAAAAAAAAAGAAAAGAAAAGTGTGCAAAGTCATGAACTGAATCTTTTCTAATGGCCAATAAACATGAAATAAATGCTCAACAGCTCTAATAATAAAGAAAAGTCTAATAAAAACCACAATGAGATATTACCTAACTCCAGTGAGGATGGATTTTATGAAAAAAATCCCAAAACAACAGATGCTGACATGGATATGAAGAAAAAGGAACATTTATACACCATTGGTGGGGCTGCAAACTATTACAACCTCTGTGGGAAGTTGTTATTCAAAGAACCAAAGAAAGTTGTTCAAAAAGGTTGTCCTGCAAACTAGTACAACCTCTCTGGAAAGTTATTATTCAAAGAACCAAAAGACCTACTATTTGATTCAGCAAACTCACTCTTAGGTATCTACCAAAAAGAAAGGAAGTTATTTTATCAAAAAGACATGTGAACTTGAATGTTTATTGCAGCACAATTCACAATCAGAAAAATGTGAATATAACCTAAGTGCCCATTAATACATGGGTGGACTCAGAAAATGTGGTATATGTATATCATGGAGTACTACTCAACCATCAAAAAAGTGAACACCTTTTGTAACAACCTGGATGGAACTAAAGGCCATTCTTCTAAGTGAAGTAGAGCAAGACTAGGACACCAGATGGATTCATTATCAAATTGAAACTAATTGAACAACATCCATGTGCACATTTGGTCCTATTACTCAAGGGAAAGCCAGCAGGGGAGAGGCAGGAAAGGAGGGGGAAATTCGCACCTGAACAGTATAAATGCACACTATCCTGGTGATGGCCACATTTATAACTTTGACTCAAACTGTACAAAAGTATTTCATATAACCAAAACCTTTGTACCTTCACTATATTCTGAATTATTTTTTAAGGATATTTTGTCCTGGATCTTAGACATTACATATTAATTGGAACATTTCTTGGTAGATCTAACTTATCTTAAGTCAAGAATTCTAGTAAGGAATTCATTTAAAAAGTTTAGTAATGATTTTGGATGCTTTATTTCTGCCAAAAACGTACTATATCATTTGCTGTATCTAAATTTTCAAGGATGGAGCTAACATATGAGTACGAAACCAGTGCCCAGGCAGTGCTGTCTCGTTTCTCACTCACTTACAGTGGACTTTAACCCCTGAGCTCACTAACTTATCCTGTAATGGAAATAAATTTTCAGTAACTGGTGCCCAGAAAATAGGTAGTAACAATAATATCTTTTTTGGTTGTTGTTAATTTATAAATTGTTTACTTTTGTTTAGTTCGATAAGCCAGGAATTGAAGAATGAGTGACAGGGCACAGTTACAGATCTATCATTGCCTATAAAAAATGATTTGGTCAGGAAGCATTTTGATTATATTTTACTGACTCCTGTCACATTGGCCACCATGAGAGAACAGACTCATCAGTTTTATTACAGTTTATAGGGGTGTGTGCATATGTAAGTGGGATAGATAGATCCATTTTTGAAATTTCTCTAGGTCAGATACTTCTTATTCATGAGGATAAAAACAAACCACAGTTTACTTTGGAGTTTGATCTAAGTGGTTAGAGAAATTTTTCATATTTTTAAAGTCAGTATTGTCTTATTTTTTACCTCATGGTGACACTTAAATGGGTCACCACCTTTGGTTTATTTTCCCCTGGATTGAACAGCACTCCCTGGAGGCTCCAACCTTAGGAATCTGCTAGTGTGGAGACCTTCCCATTTACAGTATCTAAGACATGTCTACAAGCCCCTTTTACAACTTCTGAGAAAAGTCACTTTTTCTACAGTTTATTTAGCAAGAAATTGATTACATGAACGCATTTGACTTTATGTAGCCATACAACAAATAAAAGTTTACACACATAATCTCTCATGAACTGGGCTTGTTTATCCTCAAGGAAAAAACAAATTTCATGCAGATGCATGCACACCAACCTATTAGTGGTCGTAACCTCTGGTAAGGGGGACAATCAGAGAAGTGTAAGGAGCAAGAATCTTGTATTGATTTTATATATTTTTAATTCTTTCTGTTAAACATGCATTTTATAATGAAAAACTGGAATCTAAGAAGTCCACACTAAATTTGCCATATTAAGAAACACATCATGAAACTTGAGGATCGAAATATAAAAATATACATGGAGAAAAGCAAAGTGGACACAGCCAAGTCACTCAGAATAAATCCACAGAAACACAGACAGCATCAGCATTTTGCTGTCCAAGAGAAGCCAGGAGTTGAATGTAAGTTTAATTTTGGTATTTTGGTCAAGAGATAATGGTGGTTGATACCAAAACACCCAAAGTGTTGTTTTAAGATGATTAACAGAAATAGGGGTTTACCTCTCTGATCTCTACCAACCTCATCATTTGGGCCAGAGATCAATACTCACCGGAAGTGAATACGGTCATTAAATGTTCTTTTTTGTATGTCCCTTTGTATTTGCCTGCTTGTTATCTAGATTTAGGGCCAGCTTGAAGCATAAAGAGAGCAATGATACAGTCCTACTGGCCCACAACTAACCATCCATCCTTAGTCCACTTGTTTCCCTCTGTTTAGCCAAACTTTGGCACAGTCACCACACTGTTTATGGGCTCTATTGCCTCTCCACATAGGAATTGTTGCATTACAGGGTAGTAGGCCTCAGAGCCACTTGGAAAAGAAGTTTGATTTGTAATTGCAGAAGTTTTACATATAAAGTAATAGATGCTTTTAGTTTAGAAAAAGCAATGGCAGGTGGTGGGTAATCTGAAATGATTCAATTTGGCTAAATTTTTAGAATCTGTTTTTCATGTAGTACATCAATGATTTTGCTTTGACTCATCTTGCCTACTACAGAAGTTTGTTTTAAAATTTCTGTAGTACATGCCATTATAATTATAGAGGCCATGTCTGAAATTTAAACTTATCTAATATTTGCAATATTTTGAGTTTAGGCATATCTGGGAAATTACAAACACTAATGGAAAAATATATATACATATGTAGTATAAGTAAATGTCCTGCATTCAAATATCTCTCATAAAAAGCTATTTGTTAATATTATGCAATTATATATTCTTAATGTCAAGTTCAAAAGCAAATTGCTAATCCAGTTTCTGTATAATATTGGATATATTCCAAGTTGATAGTGATCTAACTAATGAAATCACATAGAAGAGAAGGATAAGCAAAACATGCCTAATAGCCCATATTTAAAAGCATTTCTATAAACTTGATAAAGTAATTGATATTTTTGTTGGCCTAACGTGGTATCTTTTTTAAAGAATTTAATGAATTAAAAAGATATACTTTTATGAACACATTAAACTCAGTGGTTGATAAGAAATAAATTTCAAGATGTTTTGGTTGTTCAACCTTTATTCCTTAATATTTAGGAAAACTTCGATGGGATTTATAAGAAATGAAGAAAGTGGATTTGGACACAAAGAAGAAAAATTTGCCTGGATGGAGGTGGAACACATTATTCTTAGTGAAGCATCACGGGAATGGAGAAGTATGAATCCTATGTATTCAACTTTGATATGAAGACAATTAATGACAATTAATGACATGATGGGGAATGGGGGAAGGGGAGACCAGACAGAGAAGGTGGGAAAGGGTGAGGGAAAGGAAAAGAAAAAAAAAAAACAGAAAAGATAAGAAAATAGTGACTACCTCTCACATAAATTGGATTTACTTTTGATCAAAGTACATTACTTAAACTTTAATTTTTAACTCAACTTGTTAATATGTAGTTTAGGATATTGCATCTTCATTTTAAGTGACATATGTTTGTAATTTCCCCTTTATAATAATATAAATTTTAATATCAGATCAAGTAGAATGATTTTGAAATATTTCTTCTTTTTCTGTTGTCTATAAGATTTGGCATGATCTGTTTTTTGAAATTATCTTTTACTTTTATTTATAAATACTGGTTGTCTATTTTTTGACACTTAAAAAAAATAATAATAAGTTAACTGATGACTCCATACTGAATCTCAGAGTCAAAGCATTCTATAATAGACATACTCTTATTTGACAATATGAATGTTCCTTTCTTTGCAATATTATTATTATTATCGCTTAATATTTTGATGTAGTAATTGTCTGATTCTTTTCTGATTGTATGTATGTTCACTCATTCTTTACAAGGTTTTTGTTTCTCGTCCTTATCTTAAACATTGTTATTGTTATTAAAATTTAAGCCTTTTTAATTTTGTGAAGGCAAAAAAATGGAAACCTAATAAATGTATGTATATGTAAAAATAAAAAAATAAAAAAAGAAGAAAATTTTTTGTGCCAATAAAAGAAAGCAAGCCCGGGCCGGCTAAACAACAATCACAACTCCAACCAAAAAATAGCCAGACGTTGTGGCAGGTGCCTGTGGTCCTAGCTACTCAGGAGGCTGAGACAAGAGGATCACTTAAGCCCAAGAGTTTGAGGTTGTTGTGAGCTGTGATGCAACAGCACTCTACCCAGGGCAAAATAGTGAGATGCTGTCTCAAAAAAAAAAAATAAAAATAAATAAATAAATATATGGTAAAGGATATTTCTTCTACTATTCACATATTTTCAAAATTTCCTAAAATTTATTTAGGAGAATAATGACTGAAGTGTAAATACGTAAAAAAAAAAAAAAAAAAAAAAAATCAAAGTTAATTATATTTTTCTAAAATACTCTTTCCCAGGATCTTATATTATTAATTACGCATATTGCTTCACATTTCATAAAAAAACTTGTATGTAATTATATAAAATTCTGAACTACCCATTGTTTAATTCATCCATGTCATGAAGTACGGCAAATTTCATTAGGGAAACCAGTACCTTATCTATTTGTTCAGCTCCCCTGAAATTTATGATTCATTTCCCTTGGGGGCTACTGGTTGAAGCATGTGAAAAAGTAAGATAAAAATGCAAAATTTTTAAAAATCAAAAACTTGTCATGCTAATACCTCCATGTCCCTTGAGGAGAATTTTCTCTGTGGGGGAGGAAGGTGGGAGGTATCACTGCATATGACATGAATTCTAACATTCTAGTAGTGGGTCCCCTTTAACTCAGAGGTTTGAAATATAGACCTAAGATAGGTATTACCCTTGCAATTATCTTCCAGCCTAGATTAGTTTCCTGCAATGCTATCTTTCCACAATTCAGAAAGAACAGAGCAGAAGAACATGGGATGGCTGCAGTCACTGTGCTTTTGCTGACTCTGTAGGTAAGTCTAGTCTGGGATGCTGCGCTTTTTGCGGGAGCAGTTGTTAATAAGAGTTGTGAAACAGGATTTGGCATATCCATTTGATAGAGTAGATTGTGACCCCACAATTATGGTGACAGCTTCTTGATAACGTAATTGACACAGATCTGTGGAGTCTTCACTGACGTTGCTGCTAGAAACTCAGGCTTGATCCTAATCCCATAGTCCATCTAAAATGTCTATCAATAGTCCATGCCTAAATAAAAATCCCTCTCTGCTTTCTGCAGGGATTATCCCAGGCACTATGTCCTTTTCTCCTGGTTAGAACAATCAAGAACCCTTCTACTGGCGTGGTATGTTGGGAACATACATGAGGTATCACAGAGTGTGGAAATCATGCTCATGCCCGTGTGGTTGGACCTACTCGTCTTGGACCGTTCTACTCCGAGACCCGCAGAACACTGATTTGCTGGCTTTACTCTTCCCTGCTCTCAGCCTTTGGCTTCTCTAAGCCTTCCTCTTCTGCCAGTGCTTTTTATTTTTCTACTATCAGAGCAACTGTGTTGTCTTATAACTTGGAAACTAATCTGGGACACTTGGAGATTTACCTTTTAAATAAACTACAATATTTACACACTTCTGCCTGTTAATACAGCCAATTCCAATTTTGAAGAGTTATTAATCATCCTTCCAGCTTGTGCAAGATATTCTATTACTACTTGTGAGTCACCATTTTGATCAAGAAACAAATCCCGATGTAATATGAGGTCAGAAATTAGGTTAATGAACTCATCTAAGAAACAGGGCTCTCTCCCTCATTGCTGAATATCACTACATCCCCCTTTGAGGTACTCCTCTTGGGAAGCTATGCATTAATGCCAGCACCTCGTTAGCACTTCAAAGCAATTCTGGAACTCTTTTTCTGGAATGGCCATCAGAGCTGTTATCATATGAGGTCAGTTAAGTTTAGAAACTTATCCTAGAAAAAGTGCTACATACCTCATTGCTGAATAACATTGTGGTCACTTCTGAGGTACTCCCCTTGGCCATCTGGTGATCATAGTGATAGTAATGACGTGGGTCACACTTTTTCTAGGATGAGTTCAGAAACTTATTCATCTTCATATATTGATTTATTTCACTAAATGTAAAATGAATACCTAAATACTTGTCAGGGCTTTGTCTCGCACATATGTTTAGTATTGGGGGGGTCATAAAAACATTCTAATCAAGAAAGTGATGTGATTAAATCTGTGGTTTAAAAAGACCATTCTGACTTTAATGTGGAGCATTGATTAAATCTGACCCGTACTAGAAATGGGTGACCTATTAGGGAGGTTATGGAAGCAATCCAGGTTAGAGATGTTTTGGAACTGAATTAATACCTCATTAAATTAATAATAATTCTTTGAATTTATCTATTATGTAGAATACTATCACATATTTATGATTTATTGTATTTTTAAATTAGGGGGAATAAATTAATCATTAAGAACAATACCCAAATACAAATTGTCCATTTCATGGAATTATTATAAACTCATCCCTATAACCACCACTAAGAGAAAGAGTAAATTTTCATCACCTTAATTTTTTAAGATCCTATAAATTAGTGCTTACTTCTTTCTCCCTAAATCATAATCTTGCTTTCTATATGTTATACATTCCTTTATGTCTTTCCCCCCAATGTTATATTTATGACATCAGTTCATGTCATTTGTGTGTACTTGCAGTTTAGTCACCATTAATGTATACTATCTCAGTGAAGGACTGTCATAACTTATTTATTCATCATACCAATAATAGCCATGTAGTTTGTTTTTAATGTTATCATGAGTAATGCTGCTGTGAATATTCTTATTTATGTCTTACATTGTACATGTATATATATTCTCTTGGTTATGCATTTAGAAGTACATATATAATTGACCATAGAATATGTATATTCAAGTTTAGCATGTAATTAAAAAGTTTTCCAAAATAGCTGTACCCATATACTCTCACGCTAATTGTCTACCAGAGTTCAATTTCTCCATTTCTTTTCTAATGCTTAGACTTGTTTGCATTTGTTTTTAATCATCTGGTTGTTTAATAGTATTTGATTGTAGTTGAAAATGGAATTTTCTTGTACTTTAACGTACAGTACAAGAAAATTGTACTGTAGTTTCCCAGATAAAGCATAGTGTTGGGCGTCATCACCAGAGAAATAAGGGAACAAAAAGAAATTAAGAGTATCCTAATTAGGAAAAAAGAGGTAAAATGGTCACTCTTTTTGCTGATGATTTGATATTATACCTAGGAAATCTAAAAGATTCTGCCAAGAGACTCTTGGAATTGATAAAGTCAGCCAAGTCTCAGGAAACAAAATCAATGTACAAAATCAGTAGAAT
Source organism: Nycticebus coucang (assembly GCF_027406575.1). NCBI lineage: Eukaryota > Metazoa > Chordata > Mammalia > Primates > Lorisidae > Nycticebus > Nycticebus coucang. The sequence goes on along the minus strand of NC_069784.1, from coordinate 70,349,318 downwards.
TCTTATATACCAATACCAGTCAAGGTGAGAGTCAAATAAAAACTCACTACCACTCAAAATAGCTACAAAATAAATAAAATACCTTCTTGAGTCTGCAAGCACTTAGGAGAATAGCCTCAGTTCCATCTGACACCTTGTTGCAAAAGGCATCAAGTCATTCTTAGATGCTCTATTGGATTCAGTTTGCTAGTATTTTATTGAGGATTTTTATGTCTGTATCCAAAAGGGAGACATATATTGGTCTGCAGTTCTCTTTTGTTTACAGTGCTCTTTCCTGACTTTGGTATGAAGGTATGACTGGCTTTGTAGAAATAGTTGGGGAGGATGCACTCCTTTTAAATGTTATGGATATATTTTCTGAAGTTTGGGTACCAACTCTTTGTAGGTCCGGTGAAATTCAGCTGTGAATCCATCTGTTATGGGGCTTTTTTCTGTTCAGAGTTTTTTCATTACTGCTTTGCTCTCATCGCTGATCATTGGTCTGTTCAGGAATTCTATTCCTTCCTGAGTCTTGGGACATCACTCTCACTTGCCCTTTCACTGGTCCCCAAGCCTCCTTGGGTTTCATCCTCACTGATATCTTTCTACTTTAATTTTCTTCTCTCTCTGCTTCACAGTTTTCCTCTGGAGGGTCCCTGAAAGGCTTCAGTACCTCTCTATGATCTACACCTATTTGTCTCTGTTCTCTCCTCTTCCCACAAGGTTGGGCAAGTGATGTCTCTAGTCAGCCATCTTGTACCTCCATCCTTGTCTTTTTTAAAACAAATAAATGGGCAACAATCTAAAATTAAATAAAATTAAATACAATTTTTTAAAGTGTATGGTAATAAGTAAATAATTTAATCATGCTTACTCCTACCTATATGTTTATAATGTACTGAGAAAATAGCTAGATGGATAAAAATTATAGAATGATAAAACAGGTGCTCAAATAGAGACATGCACAGATAGGTCTCACGCAGAAAAACAGGACAGCACATTCCCCAGGTGATCAAAATGCTTACTCTAGAGACAGTGAATGTAGAATGTAATAGACACCTGCAATGAGTTGATGTAATCAGACAGTTGAAAAGATTCATAAGATCTCAAAAGAATCGTAAAGACGATTGTAATGATGGACGCAGTTCCACATGTAAAAAAAAAAAAAAAGGAAGGCAGGTGTGAGGGTTAAAGAGACTTCTAGATGCAGTTCTTGGAGTCCTTTTCTAGGACATGTGTCCTGCCTGTTTATGAATCACCAAGGTGCTTTCAAAAGGTCACATTTAAGCACAGTAGGTGCAATAATTTCCATCAGGGCCAAATATGGCACACTGACCACGTAAGCAAGCCAGGTGTTTTAACAAACTGCATCACGTGTTAAGTCATGACTAAACAAACCAACCTTGGATCGCCACCACTGAAACTCCCAACGTTAAATCATTAATTATAGCACTCATTCTTTTTCTGCGCAAAAGTTAATACCAGACTTTCAGAGTCCCTGTACTAACTTTTTCACAAGATAAGAAAAAGTGCAGGGTGGCGCCTGTGGCTTAAAGGGGTAGGGCACCGGCCCCATATGCCGGAGGTGGTAGGTTCAAACCCACCCCCGGCCAAAAACTGCAAAAAAAAAAAGAAAGAAAAAGTGCAAAATTGCCTTTGTTCAGCTTAAGGATAAACACAAACCTGTTTCTGTCCAGCTAAAATATATACCTTACCATGATTCAAAAAGTGAAGATTTTTGTCCTCTATTTCTTGAAAAATTACATAATATGCCAAGGAATTCTTAAAGATCAAATCATTAGGTAAATACATCTATCATTCCTAGATCATAGCAAATACAAAATTCTATTTAAGAAAATTAAAATTAACTTGGGACACTGACTTTTAAATTCCTCATATTATTATTAAACTGATATAGGCTTCTACTGGTTACAATGAAACCAAGTTAGATGATAAAGTCAGTCTTAAAAGCAATTAGTATTTTAAAAATCTTTTAGCCATAAATGACAAAGTCGTCGGAGATCAACTAACCTGTCCAGAACAAGTACTGAACACAATGTTTCTATACTTTAAATGATTTTATGTAGTCACAATGCACATTATGAGTGATCTTTAACATTGCTTAAAGATGATTATTAGGCAAAATACTTTAAACTTAGGTAATTCAATAAAGAGCATTCAAATATCTATAGTTTAGAGCATCTATTTCTGCTGCGACTTATTAAAGTGGTACATCGGGAGCTTGGAAATCAGTGTGTGGTTTCCATTCCCAGAGATTAATACTGGGATTAGAAGAGCACTACATAATGGTATCAACTCTAATTGAGTTGGAACACCACTCATCCCTGGTGATTTTAGAGTTTCCTAACCATCCAATGTAAAGACAAAGGTAACAATCTTTACTCTGCGACTCTGCGTAGAAGAACAAAGAAACTTCATTTTAAAAACAGTCATGTTCAAAGTCGTCTATGACTAAGTCTGATCTAGGAAATCTTCAGTTATAATATTAGAGATCCTGCCAATATTTATATGTAATCTCTGTAAATGGTTAGTGTGAGGGGGATGCCAGTGATCTTGGGGGATCCCAGTGATCTGTATTTTTAATTATTTTGCAGGAAATTTTGATGAAAATTTAGGGACAAAAATCATTGCTTTGAAATATAAACTTTTATATAATCCTAACACATTGTTATTATATATCTTATTTTACCAACATTATGAGGAATATTTATTGCATGATATCATAGGGTATTTTTTTTTTTTACTCTTAATTCTATTTTGATGAATAGAGGTCAAGGTCTCATCCTAAACACCTCTATATGATTCCTTAGGGTAAGTTATGAGTTAATATAGTGTGTACTGAAAGTGAGGTGATTACATAGTTGATGGGCCTCCTATACTTAACATGATGAGAATTTGGTTCTAGCCAAATAGTTTAATAGAAATGTAGTCAAGTTTCTCAGTACAATTAATTACATTTCCCTGATTAGAAAGCAGTATATAACTTCCTGAGGAGTGTTTTCTCTGCCAGTGGAGATATATTGTTATTAAGGTGAGATAAATTGAATTCCCCAATTGCAGAGCAAAAACTCAAGTGAGAAGGGAATAACAACAGTCTCCGTACAGAGGCAGAGGGCATTTGAAAGTACACGTGGAATAAACACTGCACATGGGGCATGTGGGAGATTTATGATTTACATTTAACTCTGAGTGGAGTAATTTTCATTTCCTTTATTATATTTTCTACTTCCTTTTTTAAAAATTAATTTCATTTTATTGATACTACTTACTAACAATGCATTGAAACTGTTATATATCTAGATGAAAAATAAATGGACACAATGCAGAGTGTGGGAACACGAGGAAAATCTTGACTAATTTTGCTTGGTGTATATTACTGGTATTTACTACTGAAAATCCTATGGCTTTAAACTTGCAAAATATAGAACCACAAAAAAGACCAAGACTTTTGTAAACATGCTTTTATTTGAAAGATACTAATTGCACGCTAGTTTGATACCATAATTTTTGACATTCTAAATTCACAAGTATAACATCCACTTTTGAGATTCTAACACACATTATTTATTTTTCATTGTATGGATTAATACGTTTGTGTGTGTAAAAGTGTTCATGTAGGCAAATGTATATAAACATGATTGATTTCCTTTTCCTGACTTTCTCATTATATATAAGGAGACATCATCATACCATATTCCAGTTGCTTTTCGCATTGACATAACTTCCCTGGCAGACGGGTCTGAGTCATGTGCATGATAAAGGCAAACGAAACACATTGCAAGAAAGGAGACACTGGACATTTATTGAATGGTTGTATGTGGCAAATAGCAGAAATTTTCACACAGAATGTCTTATGCCATCCAGTCATTATGCTCTGTCGATTCTTCCTATTCAATATATTCTTGATCTGATTTTTTTCTTCATAGTATCACTTGTCCCTGAATTTTTTCAGGTATAAACCATTGTCTCCTTCTTGGAATTCTCCTATTACTTCCAAATTGCTCTTCCTGCCTGGAAGTTTTATTTCAACATTATATCATCAATAATTATCTTTCCCAATCACATATTTAATCATGTTTTGTCTGTCTGTTTTGGAGTCATGAAAATTTTGCCTTTGTAATGAGTGCTGTATAAGACAAAAGCCTCACTTTCTGCAAATTTTACCAATTATTTTCCTTTCCCCTTTCTACCCTAAATGTAGCCAATGATTAAATTAGTTGCACCTTCTGGCATATGAATGCCATTGTACGTGAAATTTCATTTATCCGACTTCCTTGCTCCTCTCTCAAAATGCTACTTGCCCGTCACGATCCCCAACCATCTAGGATGCCCATTCTTCTCAATGACCCCCAGCACTGAGCATATACCAGTCAGCACTTAACAGATCACTGAGTCTTGAGCTAATGCACATTAACTCTTCAAAAGAAGCCTATAGATTCTGCAGTTCTCTAATTAAGTCAATTTCTCTAGCAGATAAATCAGATTATCACACCAAAAGATTCTTCCAGGGACTTTACCAAGAGCTTCTCAAGCCATCCTTTCATTTTCTATCTTGATAATCATGAGAGGTCTCCAAGTTACTCCCATTTTCCTCATATGTACACTTATTGTGGTGGGATAACGTCATGACATGTTTATCTCATTTTTTTTTTTTTTTTTTTAGTTTTCTCTCTTATGTGACCCCCACCTAGCGTCAAGACATCCAGGTAGTCAGGGAAGATTAAGAGTGGCCAATTTATTTTATTAAACTTCCAATGCATCTGAAAGGATATTTAAATCTTGGCACAAAGTAGAGACTTGAAAGGCAAGTATTCTACTTTGCAAGAGTGAGATTTATGAAATGAGGAATACTTTTGTGGGCCAAAAGCAAAGTTATAAAAAATCTAAAGTTAAGGTTTAGAATAGAGTCATTTACAACTTGTGCTGTGCTATCTTAGGAGAATTAGAAGGACTTCCAGAGAGAAAATGGGATGGGGATGGTATAGGTGAGTCGAACTCCAAGAAGAAGTCTGCCCTATCCTGCTGTCACCTGTAGATAAATTACATTTGGAAGTTCATGGAGAGTTCTGCAGACTTCATGATCAGTTATTATGGAACAGGTCCTCAATCGTATATCTACTTATTCTGAAAGGCAGAAGAATCCTCGAAATTGCAGTCCCAAATCTTAAAAATTCTCATCCAGTAAGTAGTAATTGACTTTGTGTATATTATCTTTATTTCCATTATTATAACCAAGTGAAATTAAGCTTGTGAACATTCTTTGTGAACTGTAAAATACAAGACAATTTTAAACATAATTCTGGCTTAAGTTCATATTGTTCCCTTCACCTATACCCCATTTCCTTACTATATTGAAACAAGCTACCACTGTACACCTAATACTTTATTAAAAAAGAGGAAAAGTGAAGGCAATATAGAATGTGATGAAAAAGATTAGGAGATTCACTTGTGTACTCTCTCACATCCTTACGTAGGTGAACTAGGTAGTATACTCATAAAAGAATTATGTACCAATAAACCAATTATCCCCTTTTATATAGTTCTTGTATTCATGCTGGTCATGAGACTACATTAACTACCCTATGTTACATATCTCTGGCAGGTATTTTTCTTTCCTTTTTACCTCATTGGTACACTCTAAAATCAACTTAGAAATAACCGTGTAACTTTCTGTTCACTGTTGACCACGCTGTACTTTTCAACTGCATTTCTCTCTTTACCCAGATTCCTAAGCAGGTATCTTAGAAGTAAAGAGGATAAAAACATTTCCTTGGATCAAGCTAAATCTAAATATAAAGTGACATAGAAATTTGACTACTATCAAATAAATAGATCCACCTAGATAGCCAAACAATGTCAGAACAAAGAAAATCAAGTTTTCCAGTCTGATCAAATAAAACGGAGAGTAGCCATCTGACCACTTCTCTTTCTATTCTGTGTACAGAAAGCAAATTCTCAATGACAATGCAATGTCTAATCATTTTTGTAGTCTGTGTATAATTTAAAGATGCTCGTGCACTTACTGAAATCTTAGTTTCAGAAGAAAAATAGAAAAGCATTTCCTATATGTGTGTATGTTGGATTCTAATAAATAACAAAGTTTGTTTCAGTTTAGAAATAATGACTATTAAGTAGAAACCTGTCGTTTAAAAAAACAGTGATGGGCGGCACCTGTGGCTCAAAGGAGTAAGGCACTGGCCCCGTATGCCGGATGTGGTGGGTTCAAACCCAGCCCTGGCCAAAAACTGCAAAATAAGTAAATAAATAAATAAAAATAAAAAAACAGTGATTAGTTTTTCTTGCACCTAGGGCATAATCTCTAGCTGGCTTCAGAGTTAAAAGGACAGAAAAAGAAGAGATAATAGTGTCCTCCCCACCCTTTATCACTGTTTACATTTAGCTCTTCTTGCCTGTCCCCTTCTATTATATTGACCCCACATTGGGCACACATGGGCCAGGGATGGTAGTAATTTTCAAAAACAAAATAGTTCCTATTTTGTGCTATTCCTTGCCAGAATTAAAGCAAGCATACGCAAAAACTCATAAAATGAACTGTTGCATGATAGGAACTATTCTTAAATAATCTGAGCAAGAATACTTACTAAGTGGAATATTAAATACTTAAATCTTGTCCTTTCAATGCCACTGTGAAATTATTAAGATATTTCTTTGAGGTACTTCTTTATACTTTCTAGCCCTTGGGGTTTTCAATTTTCATATGATTTCTACCTGCTTTAAAAAAAAAGTTTGCATCAGAAAGCTTCAGTAATCTCAAATGCAAATGTAGAATTACTTTTTCCAGCACCCTTTTGTTCAAGATACTTTAAAGAATGATCGATCCCATCTTTCTAGTCTTACATCACAGAACCCTTCACATATATCCTGTGCTTTATGATCAATAACTCTACATTCTCCTGATAGACACTAAGTTTCCTCTCCCGTGTCTTTGACTATGCTTCTCCCTGGACAGTCTGGCTACAGCCTATAAAGCTGAAGGCCTTATGAACCCTTACCCAAAGTTCAAGGTTAGTTACACACTCTTTTTCTTCCTTACCACCATTTTTTTCTTTTAGGCCTTTGTCAGCTCTTGCTTGGACCTGTTTACTGATCCAGACTCTAGCTTGCATGGTGCTGAACTATCACTTCTGCTCTTGCCTTGGTGCTCTTCTGGTATAACACAGGTCACCTTCTTACTCCCTTGATCAAAATGCTCCACTAACTAGTAAAAAATCAGACGTTTTAGCACGAAGTGAGGTTCTCCTTAATTCAGGCCAAATTACATTTATGGCCTCATTGCCCAACTTGTCAGTCCTGATCTGCTTGTATTTTCATCCTACTCGTCTTGTATTGCTCATCTCTCTGTTCTGCCTAGTGCCCATTTTGTCCATATGTACCTGAAGAATGTGCTGCCCATTTTCTTAATGCACTTCTGTGGAAGGCAGAAGTCTAAGAGGGCCTCTAAGATGGCTGCCCTGTCTACACACTGTCTCCAGGACTTGTGACTATGATAGTTTTCACTTTCATGATATGGGTTCTTGATAAGATGCAGGTGACAATAAAAGAGAAAGATTAGTCTCCATAGTCAGAATCTAATTAGCTAAAAGCTAAGACAATTGAATTATTCCTAATAAAAAGGATTTAAAACCAGAGTGGGATTCAACATGAAGGAGATTATCCTTAATAACTTAGAAATTGGAGGGGAACATATGACAAGGAATGTGAGTGGCCTCCAGAAGTTTATAATGGCACTTGGATAAAAGCTGGTAATGGAATAGGTGAGCTCAGCCCTATAACTGCAAGGAACTGAACTTTGAAAAACCATGTTCACTTAGAAAGAAAATATAAAATTCCACATAAGAACATTGGATGGCCAATACATTTGTGTTACCATTATGCAATTCTGAACAGAAAACCAATTCAGATGTATTTGGCTTTCCGATCTAGAGATATTATAAGATAATAAATGGGTGGTTTATAGCTACTAAATTGATAGTAGTATTTATTAGCAACAGAAATCTAATCTAATCTAAAAACGAATACAAACTTCAGTGTCATTTCTCCAGATATCTTCTCTCCATCTGTTGCTTTGCATGCATTACCTGATAGCCCCTAGAGGAAGATGTCATGGTAAAATATACTTTCTTGTTTGTCACACTCAAAGAAATGTTCTGTGCCTCCACTTAAATGTCTTTGAATGGGACATACGGCATTTTAAAATAATTTGAATAAGGCAATGAAAAGACGATGATCACAGATGATTTAGATACCTACAGACATAGGTGCATGTAAATATTAATTATTTTATGGCTTTTATTTCTGTAAAAATTTACTAGTAGTAATGAGCCTATGAGTACCCAAACCTTGGTTTCTAATAGTATCCTCCAATATAAGGAGCCACGGTTTCTTGAAGAAATAGCTGGATCTAGGACTGTGGCAAGAAATGTGCAAAAGAATCTTGAAACATCTTGTGGTGGCAAAATTAAGAAAATGCTTAAAAAAATTATCACAAAACAAAGAAGCAATAATGAGGGTACATCAAAAGGACACAGGAGCCAAATGAATGAGTCCTCAATGGGTGAAACTGGAACAACGGGAGCAACATGTGTACGTAGCAGCACCGTGTTGTGGTGCTCACATTGTTAAAGCAGAGTCCATCATTCTTGTTAATATGAACAAATAATTAAATAACTAAATCGAGGGGAATGTATCCAGTTCCCGTGCAGAAGAATTTCAAATGATTTATGTAGATACTCCCACCCAAGGGGGAATAGTAACTCTACTCCTTCATGGATGGCAGTGCATAGCAACTTCCTTCCAAAGAAGATAGTGGAAGTGTAGAAGAAAGGGTGGAGGGAGCTAAGAGTAATTTTACAATAAAGGAAGTTGATAGCCACTAACCTAACTGCTCAAATTCAACACCAATAAATTACTTAAAAAGTGTGCACCTTTGATATGAAACAATGAACATAACACTAGCTCTATATACTGGTCTTCCCCAAAACACATAACCCTTTCTTTTTTTTTTTTTGTAGAGACAGAGTCTCACTTTATGGCCCTCGGTAGAGTGCCGTGGCCTCACACAGCTCACAGCAACCTCCAACTCCTGGGCTTAAGCGATTCTCTTGCCTCAGCCTCCCGAGTAGCTGGGACTACAGGCGCCCGCCACAACGCCAAGCTATTTTTTGGTTGCAGTTTGGCCGGGGCCGGGTTTGAACCCGCCACCCTCGGTATATGGGGCTTACCAACTGAGCCACAGGCGCCGCCCCCCACATAACCCTTTCTATTCCTGAGAAACATATCAGGTAATTCCCAATTAGGGAATGTTCTACAAGATATTGGACCAGTTCTCAAAATTTTCAAGATCTTCCAAAACAAGAAAAGTGGTAAATTATCACATTCAAGAGAAACCTAAGATGGCTCTATGTAAGGTGGTATGCTAGGTAGGATCCTGAGACATGATAAGAACATCAGATAAAACTAAGAGTGTCTGAATAATGCATGGGCTTTAGGTAACAATAACGTATGGGTAGTGGTTCATTAAGTAGGACAGGTTTTCCTCACTAGCATTAGATGTTCATGATAGAATTTGGATGTGAAGTACATGGTAATTCTCTGTATTATCTTTGCATTTTTCTCTGTAAAATCAAAACAATTTCAGAAACTTAAAAATTACATTTAAAATTTATAAAATGTTTATTATTTTATGTGGAAGGGGAAAGTATGTGGAGGATCAGAGACTAGGGAAGGAATAACTATCTTTTAATTGTGTAAGAAGGCATTGGACAAAACTAGAAAAAAAAATTCAGCAGATTAGATAGCCTGTGGGTTCCTAAATGCTCACAAGCTGTGTCTTACAGATGACAATTTGGGTGCAATTTGTGTCGTAAATGTATCTATGCCAACATTTCATAGATACATACTTAAATTTAGCTCAGAAATATTTGGATCAGATATATTTTATTTTTAGCATTTGTTTCACAAAAAGCATGAGAACCAGACTATCTGGTACTTATTAATGGAAAACCATTAATTGAAATGCTAATAACAACCTAACAGGGCTAGCACTTATAATCTTTAAAATATATGAGCAAAATCAAAGGCAAAGAATACACAATTTAAATGAGTTTTTCTTAGTTTATAAAAGGATTTGTATGCATTATCAGTTTTATTAAAATTTCTTAAGCTGGCAGCATATAATCCTTTTGTCATTGAGAGAAGTAATAATAGTAAGGAACTTCAAATTAGTTGGAAAACATTTGTTTTGAGTTGCATTTTTCGAAGACATATTGAAATTTGTTTCATCTTTCACCTTTCAGGGTATCCAATTTCTGTCTTTCTGTTATCATTCTCGGAGATCAGTTTTGTCTACTAGCTGTCTACCGTTCATAAACTCTAATGCTCTGCCTGTGATGATGACTAAATAGATACTCAGCTGAGGCAGAGATATATAATGTTCTAGAAAATATCCTGTATAATAAATCATAAAATAAAGAGAAAACATTTTTTTCTGTCCCTAAAACCGAGAATGAAATATTATACAGCAACACTGCAACTGACAGCAAATATACATTGTTTATAACCATAAATGTACATTTATAGTTTTGAATAAAGAAGCAAAACCTATACTACGAGGAATTTTTTTTAAGTCTCTCAGGTCATATGCTCCTCTGAACTCTTGTTCTTACTTGACACAACCATTTCGTGTCTGACACACTGAGGTCATTTTGCATTTCTCTCGCCTTGAGTCGGATGTCTTCATTGGTCACTAAGTGCAGGTGATTATATGTCTTGGATATTACAATGTAGAAGAAACAAGGGTGCCACAGGCATAATATTCTTGATGAGAGTATACAGAGACACAGGAATTTTTTAGTCTTTACCTGGCAGAAGAACGAACTGCCCCTATATGTTCCTGGATGAAAATACACAAGGAATAATGGAAAATGAAATAAAAGGCACATTTTTATTATTATTGTACCAGAAATAACAATTTGATAAACTGAACTAAAAGCATGTGACTTAGTACAAAAGATATATTAGCAAGTATGATTTGTATGTGTGTGTTTATGTGTTTGTGTGTGAAAGAGTTTCACTCTATTGCCCAGGCTAGAGTCCCAGTGGCATGATCATAGCTCGATGTAGCCCAAATTCCTAAGCTCAAGAATCTTCCAGACTCAGCCCCTGTGGTAGCTAGGACTACAGGTATGTTCTATCACTACAGGATAATTTTTTTTTTTAATTTTTGCAGAGATGAGGTCTTGCTATATTGCTCAGGCTAGTTTCAAACTCCCGGCTTGAAGGGATCCTCCCACCTCAATCTCCCATGTCACTGGGTTTACAGGCACAAGGCACCACACCCAAGCCCTATTTTCTTTATGGTTAATTTTTCATGAATGTCTGATCTCTTAGAATTGTCAAATCCTAAGTAACTAGAATAGTTGGGGGATTTGTATGACATCCACCAAGATAGTATGAGGTTGTAGAAGAGGTTGACCAGCGCACTGCAGGGAGAGACGTCCTAGTATGTGAGAGGCTTGTAGGTAACCACCTAGAGTGCTGAAAATAAAAGATGTCATAAATCCAAACCTTCTTAACCTAGTCTCTTTATCCTCGCCCTCAGTGTAAGAGTCTATAGAAAAATTTCATCACTATCTTCTAAATCTGATTCAACAAAACCCCATTCTCTATTACAACCTTACAATCTACAAAGAGGTCCCTTTTGGGAATAATGAATCCTTGTTAAATACGTTTCTGTCTTATCTCTTGATATCCTACCTCCTGCTCAAGGATTTGGTATCTTTGAATCTGTATTAGATAATATAATAGTGGGGAAAACCTAACCTCAAAGTTAGAAAGAAAAAGTATTGTGATGTTTTATTTCAGGCAAGTTCTGAGAATCTCTAATTCTACTTAGTACATGGGGTTTTGAATAGGAAGCATCTACCTCCAACTTCTCCTTAACCAGACTGTTAAATTGTCAGGTCACATTCCTGAACACAAGCACAAAAAATATTCATACATTGGTGAGACACTTGCTCAAAAGCTCAGAGTTATCCCATTCTGTTCCCAGAACACCTTGTCTCCCTCTGGACACAGACTACTAGTTTTATATTTGGCTTTCCTGACATACTATGTCATTTTAATTTGGTAGCTTTAAACTCATTATCTGTTTTATTACTAATTCTTAAGATCCATGAATTATTAGACTCCTGTAATCAGACAATGACTCACTGTTTTATGCTGTCCAATGACAGTCATAAAGCACATTTAGTAAAAGAGAATGAGAAGTATTTGAAACTCCCAAGTATTCAGCACAGATAACAGAATGGGTGGTGAGGCTACTTACTGAGACAAGCAATACAGGGGGCATAAAACTTGAGGAAAGTTTATTATTCCAATATTTCATTTACTGAAGTTGAAGTCAATAAACAATTAAATATCATTCAGGAGTAAGTACATCAAATTGGGAGGTTAGAGGTAGGGTTATGGTTAAGGTAAGACAGTAGGTCTGTGTATCAAAGCAACATCATTGTGCAACATATCAACATTTAAAGATTGAAATATAAATAAAGATGTACCATATATAATACCAAATATTCTTGTCTAATATTCTAGGCTTAATATTATGTATTCACAACTACATTCCTCAAATAATTTAAGAATATTATGATGTGTAGCCAGAATTTAGAATCACTGGTATGGATAAACAAAGCACAAGGAAGAATCAATATTCAGCCTAATGTAAGTAAATTTAAAAGAGAGCGAAATTCCCGATTATGAAGAAAGAGTAGGTAACCTTCAGATACCACAATAAGGTCAAATACAAGAAGGAAAGAAAGTTATTTATTATATTTTGACATACAAATTCATATTCTGCAATATTAGCCATTATGATCCTAGAAGGGATATTTTTGGTATGAATAGTTCAGTATAAGTAAATGAGAAGGCAATAATTCTGGTGATCTGACAGCCTAGAGAATCTGGAAGAAAAAAAGCTTAGTAAAAAACACCTGAAATTCTATATAAAATATATCATATATGTCATAGCTATGATACCTAAAAAATTAGAGCAAATCTCAAAGGTCAAAATTTAAATGGATTAATCCTGAAACTGGCACTTTACATGAGAAGATATTGTACGTGGTGACTCGGGTTGTAGCAGACTGGTTGCAAGGGTAAAGGCAGGAACTGAGCATCCGCTCAAAAGGCAACAGTAGTATAAATCTGGGTCACTGTCAGAACCCCAGTAAGGTATGTAGAAAAAAAATAAATAAATAAACTACCACACTCGGGAAGATGTTTTTAAAATATGTTTTATTATTAGTTCCTGTGAAGAGGAAACAAATTAATGGTATTGAAGGAAAATAGACTAACTAAAAAAAAAAAGCACCTGGTTTGAAATTTACATTAATTTATTTTCATTAAAGTGAAAATTACCTTATGCAAAATTAACCATTTTGAAGTGTACAATTCAGTTATATTCGGCACATTCATGATGTTGTGCAAATTCCATTTACATTGAGTTATACTCAAAGAAAAATCCCATACCATGAAACTATCCTCCACCCCCCCTTCCTCATGTTCACAGGCAATCACCAATCTGCTCTCTCTATGGAATTGTCTATTCTATTTTCTAGAAATAGAATCACACAAAGTGTGGCTTTTATATCTAGATTCTTTCACTTAACATGAGGCTTTTGAGTTTCATTCACTTGGTAGCAAGTATCAGTACTTTCTTCTCTTCGTGGCTAATAAATAATATTCCACCGTATTCACGTTCCACACATTGATTATCCAGTCATCAATACATGGACATGTGCTGTTTCTGTCTTATGGCTTTGTGAATACTGTTGCCATGATGTTTATGTACAGTATTTATTGTAGTACTTGTGTTCAATTATTTTGTAAAATTTTGGGACCATATGATAATTCTATCTTTATCTTTTCGAGGACCACCAAATTTTTTCCCAAAGTGGCTAAATGAATTTACATTTCCACCAACAATGTATGAGAGTTTCAAACAGATGTATGGGTTTATTTATGGATGTGGTTCTGTTCTGTTTGTCTATATGCCCATCCACACCCTGAAAAACAGTGTTTTGATTAATATTGTCTCATGGTATCTTTTGAAATTAGGAAGTGTTAGTCCTTCAACTTTGTTCAAGATTGTTTTGACTAGTTTACAACCCTTGAATTTCCATATAATATATATAAAAATTATCATGTTTGTAATGCAGCCATATAAAGGAACAAATTGATGATACCTTTAGAAATGAATGATCTTCATGCACATTATGAAGAATGAAAAAAATCAAAGGGATTTTAGAAATTATTCTGATTCATAAAAATGTATATAAAAGCCCTTAACAAATATAAGCTAGGTAAAGAAATATATATAATTATTATAAATTTAGTTATTCAAAAGTATATGTTGCTTTAATATTAGAAAATACGTCAGTATAATTTCATGTTATTTGACAAAAAAAAAAAAATTAAAAGCACAGTCAGTAATGGTGGAGAATGAGTTCAAACATCATGCCAGATTTTGTAAGCTCCTAGTCAATTTGAATTGAAAGAATTACTTAACTTGATAGAGGATAAAACTTAAAAAAAAAAATATGGCAAGCACGCAATGTAGTTTTTTTTTTTTTAGGTTAAAAGGATTAACTGGAAAACCAGGAAATCAGGAATAAGGTAAGGATGTTTTCATTTTCTGTATTTTACAAAACATCTTATTCTCTAACAAGAAAAAAATTAGGTTATAACAAAATGTCTTTATAAAAGATAATAAAATTATCTCCATACAAAACATAGAATTACATTTAGAAATATTAAAATTAATAAGAGGATTTATCAAGACTACCACATCAGTCTCATATTTATTTAAGACACAAAATGTAGGAGATTAAGGCTCAAAATAAGTGCTATGACAGCATCAAAATTTAAAATATAGGACTAATTCTAATAAATATATAATAGTTCTTCATAGAGAAATTCTGAAAGTCTTGACAAACAGATAAAAAAAAAGTAAAAGAACAGTGGTTATAAATACCCATGAACCTCCTCAGTAATTTACATAAGGAATAGTAGACATATTAATAATGTAAAAAATCGCTAACTCTATACTTCTTAAGGTAGTGAAATGCTGCTAAAGGAGTTGACGTATGAATCAGAATAACAAGATAAACCTCAGGCACAGATTCACATGTATTTAGAAACTTTTGTATGTCAAATGTGCTGATGAAGATTATTGTTACAAAAATTAATCAATCCCTAAATGGTGCTAATGTAATTCATTATTTTTAATGGAAAAGTCAAAATAATGAATTCTGAAGGCTATGTTGAACAGTTTGATGAGAATATTTCAGATTGTATATGAAACCAGCTCATTGTGCCCCTTGATTGCACTAATGTACACAACTATGATTTAACAATAATAAAAAAAAATTATACCAAAAATCAAACATGAGTGAATCTCACTCTTATGTAAGAAAAAAATGCTAAATATTTTCACAAATTCAAAGTTTATTTTATGAACTCAGAATATAAAAAAACTTCTAAAATAAAATGTAAAAAGTGAAAAGCATTAAAAAGACATATTTATGTTTTTTATACAAATTAAGAACTTCATAGCAACAAATGTGAAAAACAAGCTAGAAATTGGAACAAGTGATCTGTCATATATTTTAACTGAAAAAAGACAAGTATCTAAAGTATCAAGAGGACAGAAAAAAGAAAATAGAAACTAAAAAATAGGTAAAAATCTTAAAAAACATTTCATAAAAGGTGAAATATAAATTTGCATGCTCAGATTCCTTAGCAGTCAGTGAAATTCAAATTATAACTATAATTTAAAATTATTTATATACATTATGCATAAAATTGTAAAAGTTTGATAATATTTGACACATATTTGCATCTATGTGAGGTGTGATGTTGTTCTTATCTTTAAAAAATTGCACAAAGATATATTAAAAGGTACATGGGAGCTACAAATACAACATGTTGAAAAAGTAGCAAATTTTTTTTTTTTGTAGAGATGGAGTCTCACTTTATTACCCTCGGTAGAGTGTCGTGGCCTCACACAGCTCACAACAACCTCCAACTCCTGGGCCCAAGAGATTCTCCTGCCTCAGCCTCCCGAGTAGCTGGGACTACAAGCGCCAGCCACAACGCCCGGCTATTTTTTGGTTGCAGTTTGGCCGGGGTTGGGTTTGAACCCATCACTCTCTGTATATGGGGCTGGCGCCTTACCGACTGAGCCATAGGCACCGCCTGAAAAAGTAGCAAATTTTATCTCGGGCAGTTTGAGGAATTCACAACTGTAGGAGCACCTTATGTACATGAGAAAAATATAGACGATGTAGATGAAGTCTGTGTGTAGAGAATTAAGGCATTTTTGCGTTATGAACTAGATGTGCCCTTAAGAACTTTAAGAGTTCTAGTTTAAGAGAAGAGAAGATAGCTGCCTGTTATGTCTATTCACAAAGCAGATTTCCTAAACATCCATTTTAATAATGTAAAATAAAAATAACGTTAGACCTATCCTTTTCATTATGCTGTAGGAACTTATTTAGAAGTCAGTATGTGCAAATTGTATGGTGTGTTTGGTATTTTGCACAGTACTATGTACAAGAATAGAATAACTTTTATTTACTATTCACAACTATTATTCTTTTAAGTGTACTTGAGATTTGCTTTAATCTGGTCTGGCAGGACACCAAGACAAAACCTGGAAATGAGTGTTGTGAAGGAAAAAAATCTATGAGTTTTGCAATTTCTCAAAGCAGGGATTCCAGCATGCCACCAAGGCCGAAGAGGACAGTACCAGGGCAGGGTGGGCAGGCAACCAGGCAGAGGAGCTGGGGGCGGGAGGCTTCCTGCTGATTATGGCAAGAAATAGGGAAAGCAAAAATTCCTCATTGATAGAGGAAAGAAATGCAGATATATCTGTGAGTGGTTATTGTACAATCTGAACTGCATGTCCTTGTCAACTGGACATAGGTGGGCCTAGGGTGGTAAGCAAGGGTGCTGGTTAGAGTAGGGCCTGTGAAAAAAAGCCAAAGCATGACATACAGAAAGGAGAGAAATGTTATTATAATTATCTTCAAATCTAAATTTCTCCATGAAGAGTTGAAAATTCTAACTTTCCTCAAAAAATTTTCAAAAAGTAAAACAATAATAAGCAATTCTCTTTGTGAATTTTTCTACTGTTCATATTTATCCTCTAATTTTTGCTCTCTCTTCTTTAATTATGTTGAAATTATTTTTCAGTGCAAATGTTTTCTGAATAATAAGTTCAGAACTAAGGTCTCTACAGAATTTATTTTGATTTCACTCATTTTGTAGAATGAACTCTTCATCTCTTCCTCTTCAATGGCAATGAGTTTAAAAACAACAAAGGCAATCTATTCCATAAAAAGATAAGCCATAAATAGGTCAATATCCTTCTCTAATATTTTATGTCTGTACTACATAAACAAGAATTTAACAAGCAGCTCTATGTGGAGGTGACTGACCTTTAGAAAAAAATAAATGGTTCATCAGAAGATGTTGGCATGATTAAGTATAAGCATTAGCACTGTGTTAGCAGAGAGAATAATAATCAGAACAGGACATCTCGAATAATCTCATCATGAAGGCACATTAAACTACAGAGCAAATACAACATACTTCATAAAATAATCTTCTATGTTTATCACTTTATGCTCAGGAGTGTGTGTTCATAATGAGAAATGTAGAAAGTTTCTAGTTTAGAAACTGCATAGGAAATGCCCAGTATCCTCTACTTCTTGGCTGGATGACTTTCCCCAGGACTAGTGTGTGACCTTCCAGAAGTAGGCCAAGCTAAAACAATTTTTTCCCACTGAGTGGCCCTCCAGAGCTTTTAAATTTGTTCTTGGTTTGATCTGCCTTCTCTATGACCCTTACATTCTTTACTTTTTCCCCAACACTTTGAGGTTCTATTTCCTTGGTCCCTTATTTTATAATTTTAAAACTCTTTGCAAGGAAATTCTTGAACTTTCACTTGTGTGGAGACTTCCTTTGAATGTTTCACTGTCAATAAGTGTTTGCTAAATGTCACATTGGTCCTTTTCCCTCTCGCTATGTGGCTGTGCTCTTTCGACCTTCATCTCCTTCTCTCTTACCCTTGGGGCTCTTCATTCAGTATTCTTTTTTTTTTTTTTTTTGTAGAGACAGAGTCTCACTTTATGGCCCTCGGGGCTCTTCATTCAGTATTCTTTTTTTTTTTTTTTTTGTAGAGACAGAGTCTCACTTTATGGCCCTCAGAGTAGAGTGCCGTGGCCTCACACAGCTCACAGCAACCTCCAACTCCTGGGCTTAAGCGATTCTCTTGCCTCAGCCTCCCGAGTAGCTGGGACCACAGGCGCCCACCACAACGCCCCGCTATTTTTTTTGGTTGCAGTTTGGCCGGGCCGGGCTCGAACCCGCCACCCTCGGTACATGGGGCCGGAGCCCCACCGACTGAGCCACGGGCACCGCCCTCATTCAGTATTCTTAAATGCATCCTCTATCTTTCTAGCCAGTGCCATCCAAGGACATAGACACCCCCATAGACATGGTGACACAGTAGTTAAGTAGAGAAAAATAAAGTGTTCTGAGCCAAATGAAAATGTTTGGGGTTCTGGATTTATAGACAATGAGGAGGACCTCCTTTCATTGCATCTAGGAGGTGTCAAAGAAGAATTCCCCGTATCTTCTTCCTCAACTTGCGTCAGCAACAAATTTAGACGTGTAGACTCTACTCAAAAGTAGTTTCTTTTTTTTTTTTTAATTTTTTTATTAAATCATAAGTGTATACAATGATATGATTATGGGGCATCATACACTCACTTCATAAACCATTTGACACATTTTTATCCCAGTGGTTAACATAGCCTTTCCGGCGTTATCTCAGTTACTGTGCCAAAACATTTATATTCTACATTTACCAAGTTTCGCAAATACCCCTGTAATATGCACCACAGGTGTGATCCCACCGATTCCCCTCCCTCTACCCACCCCCCCTTTCCCACTTCCCCCTATTGTTAAGTTGTAGCTGGGTTATAGCTTTCATGTGAGAGTCCCAAATTAGTTTCATAATAGGGCTGTGTACATTGGGTATTTTTTCTTCCATTCTTGGGATACTTTACTAAGAAGAATATGTTCCAGCTCCATCCATGTAAACATGAAAGAGGTAAAGTCTCCATCTTTCTTTAAGGCTGCATAGTATTCCATGGTATACATATACCACAATTTATTAATCCATTCGTGGATCGATGGGCACTTCGGCTTTTTCCATGACTTAGCAATTATGAATTGGGCTGCAATAAACATTCTGGTACAAATATCTTTGTTATGTTGTGATTTTTGGTCTTCTGGGTATATGCCCAGGAGAGGAATTACAGGATTGAATGGCAGATCTATTTTTAGATCTCTGAGTGTTCTCCATATATCCCTCCAAAAGGAATGTATTAATTTGCATTCCCACCAGCAGTGCAGAAGTGTTCCCTTTTCTCCACATCCACGCCAACATCTCTGGTCTTGAGATTTTGTGATATAGGCTAGTCTCATTGGAGTTAGATGATATCTCAAAGTAGTTTTGATTTGCATTTCTCTGATGATTACAGATGATGAGCATTTTTTCATATGTCTGAAGGCCGTGCGCCTGTCTTCTTCAGAGAAGTTTCTCTTCAAATCCCTTGCCCAGCCTGCGATGGGATCCCTTGTTTTTTTCTTGCTGATGCGTTTGAGTTCTCTGTGGATTCTGGTTATTAAACCTTTGTCAGAGTTATACCCTGCAAATATCTTAGTAGTTTCTTCATGCATTGAGAGCCCCAACTTTTATAGTTTCACTTGAGGGACTGGCTCCTAAATCACATAGCCGTAGCTGGGAGAAATCACAAACCTTTTCTCTCCTGAATCTCCCAGAAAATAGAATAAAAGTGATTTAAGATTCATTAAATCATTGTAGGCTGCCAACAAAATAGACAGACAACAGGTAGGTCAAATGCAAAGAATTTAGAGGCACTTAGGACGTCTGCTAACCCTGACTAGGGAGGAGTCTCTCCTACTCATGACCAGTCTAATGAGATTGAGAGAGGTGGTCGTCTTACCTAATATGCAGAAACCAACACAGAAAATAAAGGACAATTAAGAAACAGGAAAATATGTTCCATAGAAAAGAACAAGAAAGATATCCAGAGGACAACTAGTTAAACAGAGATGTGGGGTTTAAACAACAGCCTATTTCCAACGACAGCTATAAAGATGGTCACTAAGGTAAGGAGAGCAATGCATGAACAGATAATTTAAAATAATGACATAGTGGGTGGCGCCTGTGGCTCAAAGGAGTAGGGCGCTGGTCCCATATGCTGGAGGTGGCAGTTTCAAACCCAGCCCTGGCCAAAAACTGCAAAAAAAAAAAAAAATGATAATAAAATAATGATATCGTTTTTCTCAGAAATAGAAGAAACAATCATAAAATTAATATAAAACCACAAAGACTTCAAGTAAATCTTGAGTAAAAATAATAAAGTGGGAGGCATCACACTCTCTGACTTCTATTTCAAAACAACCCTTAAATATACATGTACATTCACACACAAGTAATTTTTGAGAAAGTTGTCAAGAACACACAATAGAGAAACGACAGTCACTTTAGTACATTTTGGAAAAACTGAATACACACATAGAATAGAATCAGATCCTCGTCTCACAGAATATATGAAAATATATGAAAACTCAAAATGAATGAACAGCTTAAACATAAAACCTGAATCTGTAAAGGCACTAAAAGAAAACGAGGGGAAAAACAAGAAGACATGGGTTTGGGCTGTGTCTCTTAAACAGGGCTACATAAGCATAGGAAACAGAAAGCAAAATTAGCAAAATTTCCTCAAACTAAAATTTTTTTTTTCAAAAACATAAATATCAAAACAGAATTCACATATGATCCAGCAATCCCACTTTTGATTCTACATCAAAAGAAATCAGTATGTCAAGGAGATATATAAACTATCCCCATGTTTACTTGGAATTATTCACAACAGCCAAAATATAGCTACATGCAGGATACAACCTTTGTGTCTATCAATAAATGAAATAATAAAGAAAATATTATATACACACATGCAAACACATACATATGTATTTATACAAAATGGAATACTATGTGGCCTTAAAAGAAGAAAATTCTCTCATTTGATGAGCTCTGGGACATCGTGCTCCGTGAATAAGTCAAGCACAGGAAGACTGATGCTTACACGAGCAACCTAAAATGTCAGTTTCATAGAAGAGACTTTAGAAAGGTGGTTCCTGGAAGATGCTGTGAGGAGTGAGGGGAGGATGGATGAGAAAAGGGGCGATGTTGACCAAAGGCACAAAGTCTCAGTTAGAGGGCAGGAAGAGTTTCAGTTATCTATATGTGATTATGCAGTCATGGTACTCTATCGTCTGTTTCAAAATAGCTAAAGGAAGCAATTTTTAACATTCTCACTACAAACACAGACAAGTTGATAAGGTATTGTACAAGTTAATTAGCTTGATTGATCCTTTTACAATCTATACATAAAACACCACAGTGCACCCTATAAATTTACGCAATCATTATTTCTCAATTAAAGTTAATTAAATAGTTTAAAAACATGGCAGTAACGTCATTTTTATAGATGTCAATATCAACGGTCAAGGGCTTCAAACTCTGATATAAGGTATTTGATAATTATGATGAACTAAATACATTTTATTTAAAATAGATCAGGAAAAATAAGCTTAAAATCAAGGATATTGCAAGAGTAACTTTAATAACAAACATCATAACATGAAGTTACAGTAGTTGGTTACTATATAGGTACCTATAACAAAGCACCAATGCATGTGAAGTGAAAAATGACAAAAAGGCAGACATAGACAGAGTCACAATTTTAATTACAAAATGTAATGCACATCATAGCAATAAAAAGAACAATTATTCTGAAAATGGTAGATTCAGAATGTCTGTATGATGCCGCTAATCACACCATCCAAGTGTGATGTATAGAACAGCACATTCATGAGAGAAGAAGACACATCCCTTCCAAATACTCATGAGACATAACACATGATGTCAGAAAGCAGTCTTGGTATACTTCAAAAGCCTGAATTACTACAGAATATGCTTTACCTGAATATAGAAGAAATAAAAACAACTAAAGCGAATAAAGCATTAAGAAAAGGTCTAGATTTCTGAAAATTAAATAAGTAAATACTAAACAAATTATGATCCAAAGAATGGATCAAACTGGAACATTAGGTAACATTTTGAATTGGCATATGAAAAATGTTAACAGATAAGATTTACAGTATGAAATTAAGGCAGTGCTTTGAAAGAAATAGAGTATCAAATGCTAATAAGAGAAAAATTGTCTCAAATCAATGAGTTTTGATGCTAATAAATTAGAGCAAGAAGTACAAAACATACTCAAAAACAGCAGAAGGAAGTGATAAAATTAAGAAAGAAATCAATGATTAGAAAACACAAAATAAAAAGATGGAGAATTAATTAAATCCATTTCTGATTCTTTCTAAAGAATGACAAAAATAAAAAACTTCCAGTCAGGCTGATTGAGAAAATAGGTGAGCAGAAATGAACTCGAAAATCAAAATTAAAGGGACATCAGAACAGATACTGTCATTAAAAGTGTAATGGGAAAATACACACAATTTTGTGCCAATTTTAAACTTTAAATGAAATAATAAATTCCTTAAAAGAGCAAACTACCAAGGCTCACTCAAAACAGATGGATAATCTGAATAGACGTTTGTCTATTACAGAAATCCATAAAACATTCCCCAAGAGAAACCTCAGTTCCAAATGCCTTTACTGGTGAATTCTTACAAAGATTTAAATAAGACATATTATCAACTCTAAAAATTCTCCCACTAAATCAGAGTGTTTAAAACATATTCATTTGGTGAGGCAGTAGTACCCTAACATCAAAACAAGACAAATATATTTAAGGAAAACAAAAACAGAAAATGACAACTATATTATCTCGTGAATATAAATGGTCAAAACCTTTAAAAAATTAGCAAATTGAATTTAGAAATATATAAAAAAACATTAATTTAATTCATTGTATTAGCAGATTTATAAAAAGTAATAAAATACCATAAATACAATTATCTCATTAATGTAGACAGTTAACAAAAGCCAATAACTTATCAATTTATTCATAGAGAAACTTCTCTGCCAGTAGGACTAAAAGGGAATTCACCTGATAGAGTGTACACGTGAAAAGCTTTCCACTAATACACTTCATGTTAGCTGTCAGACTGTCTTTCTCTTAAGATAAGAAAGAAAAGTAGAATTTTTCCTATCATTCTATTTGTTATGACACTAAACCTCCTGGATAATAAAATATGAAAAAGAAAAAAAAGGAAATAAAATGGATACTGATTGAAATGGAAGCAATAAAGTAGATACAATTACCTCACATGAAAAATATATTAAGGACTCTACCAAGGGTAGTAAAGTGAGACTCTGTTTCTACAAAAAAAAAAATATATATATATATATATATATATATATATATATATACATTAAGGAATCCACAAAAAAACTACTTTAAGTAATAAACGGACTGAAATCATAGGATAAGTATTCATGTGCAAACATTAGTAACTGTATTTCTATATTCTAACAATTAACAATGGAGTCACAGTAACATCAAAACTATGAGCTACACAGGAAGAACTTCAATAACACATATAGCAAAGTAACACTGAAAATTAAACACCTGGGAAAGGCAGTTGAAGCAGTGCTCAGAAGGAAATTTAGTGTTTTAAATGTTTACTTTAAAAAGATGATTAGAGACCAAAAAGATTGTGATTTTTGAAGCTCTTACCTGTATTACATTACATATGTTCATTAGGTCATGTTTGCTAATTACAGTATATTGTTCACTACATACTTAATATCTATACGATATTCTTAATAATTTAAAAATTCATTTGTTTTGACAATGCCTGAGAAAAATTATTAAAATTTCCCACAATGATTGTGAATTTGTCTTTCTATTTTTTATTCCAAAAATATTTTTCTTCAAGTATTTAGAAGCTATGTTATTCTGGGCACATAGATTAAGAATAATTGTATCTTTCTAGAAAATTAAATCTTGTATTATTAAAAATACAACTGCTGGTAGAAAATAAATGTAGAAAATGAGCTCATGGAGTACAAGATTTAATATTGTTATGTAGTCACTCTCTCCATTTCTTCTATAGATTCAACACCATTTCATTCAAAATTCCTGAAATGTTTTTGGAATAATTGTCGAGATATTAATAAATTTAATGTGGAAATGCAAAGAATCTGACATAGTCAAAACAATGTTGAAAAGTAGAACAACATCCTAGGACTCAAACTACTTGGCTTCATCTTACTACAAAGCTACATTAATCAAAGCAGCATGATATTGACATAAGGATAGCTGTATAGAAAAATGCATCATAAAAGAGTTCAGAAATTGACCATGATGAAATATTTGTAATAAATATGGTTAGGTAATTCAACTCAGTCATTTCAACAAGTTGTGCTGGTATAATTTTATGGTCATAAATAGGAAACAATAAATCATTTACCGAAACCAAAAATTCAATCCAAATGGACCCTAGACTTTAAAGTGAGAGCTAAAATTATAAGACTCTTGGTGGACTGCAGAGGGTGGGTGGTCATAAAAATTTATTAGGCATGAATTACTTAATAACCACAAGAAACCTACATCATAAAAGCTGATAATTTAGAATTTATCAAAATTAAAAACATTTCTATTTCAAAATATACTGTGAAAACAGAAAATCAAGCTACATGGAGAAAATATTTCTCTTCTGAAATATTTCTCTTCTGAAATATTTTCTCCATGTATTTGAAATATTTGAAAACAGAAAATCAAGCTACATGGAGAAACTATTTCTCTTCTGAAATATTTCTCTTCTGAAATATTTTCTCCATGTATTTGAAATATTTGAAAACAGAAAATCAAGCTACATGGAAAAAAGATATTGTGTGACTTTTACTAAGAACATGCAATAAACACTGAAAATCAAATATTAAGGAGACAAATAACCTGGTGAATATTGAGCAAATGATTTGAACTTGATAATTCACAGAAGTGAGTATATGAATGGCAAATTAAACCTGGTAAAGACACTTAATATTGTTAGTCATCAAAGAAAATAATCAAAGAGTGATACCAGCATACACACATGGAAATGGGTACAATTTAAAAGCCTGACAATACTAATTGTTGGCAAGAATGTAGAGCCAGGGGAAGCCCCATGTGTTGCTCATGAGAAGGTATGGATGCTTAAGAAACAGTTTGACATTTTCTAAAAATTAACTATGTCCCAGAAATCCTACTTCTAGTTGTATATTTAAAAGAAATAAATGTATATGTCTACATAAATGTTGTATAAGGATGTTCAAAGCAGCTTTATTTGTATCTTTTATTCATCAACTGAGGAATAGGTTAATAAATTGTGCTTTTCTCACATGACAGAATAGAATACAACTCATCAGTATAAATGAATGAAAGGAATACTGATATACTCAAGTCAGACTGCAAATATTCCCTACAATATAATTTCATTTATCAATATGAAAACCATAGTAAGTGTAAAACACAGAAAGGAGATCAGTAGTTACCAAAGGCAAAGATTCAAGAGAGGAAACTTCAGAGGGGTAGAAGAGAAACTTTTTAGAGAAAGGTTCTGTTATCATCCCTATACTGGAAGGTGCACAAATGTACCTTGTTAATCTCATTAAATAGTGCATTTAAGTCTAATAAATGATAATGTTTATAAATTACATTTCAATTTTCAAAGTAGGAAAATATAAATAAGAAATAAAATGAGATCTGAGTAAAAGTAAATTTTAAAAAATGATACGAAGAGAAAAGTGAAGTGTTATATGCTAGAAAATTGTTATATACTAGATATTTTTTTATGTACTATAAATTTGACTTAAAATTCTAACCTGCAGTAAGAGATAACATGACTTATTACAAATGTGTGACATTTCTTTAAGAAAAAGAAATACAATCTTATAACCCAGGTGGAGTAAAGAAATTCTTTCTAATGAATCAATGGAGAAACTTTTCTTATAGTGAGGCAGACTGTGCACCCACCAAATATTTTTAGTCTTCTGGGAGGTAAGAATTTATACCTCTGCCCCCTCACTATCACTCTGGACTATGTACCTTAAAATATCCTTTCTGAAAAAAGCACAAACGATCAACTTGTTGATATCAGTAGTAACCACATTGATGCTATGACTTGCTTTGCCAGATGAAATTGAGCAAAAGCGATATGTGCTACTTCCAAGTCTGGGCTATCACACTTGATGACGGATTCACTCCAACATTCTACGATTCTTTTCAAAACCCCATCAGGCATTCGGTTATGGGAGGTTTTATCAGACAGGGCCATAGCATATGACAGAAAATTGTGAAGCACAGTGAAATCACCTTAACGATGGAAACATATGTGACAAACAAGCAGTTATACTTTATGAAACTAAGATGTTGGGTTATTTGTGAATAATAACTAAGACCATTTGGACTCACAGTACCCATGTGAACTAGATATTTTTTAATTTCCTTTTTTAGTTGATAAAATAGAAAGTCTAAGAAATAATTTCAAATTCCAAAGTTAAGTTCAGTTAGCAGGGCATGAGACAGTTTTAAAAGATGATTATTTTTATTTTTCTTTCTTTTTTTTTTATTATTGTTTGGGATTCATTGAGGGTACAAAGAACCAGGTTGCATCTATTGCATTTGTTAGGTAAAGTCCCTGATATAATTGTGTCCTACCCCCAAAAGGTGTGTCACACACCATCAAAATACGTCCTTTGGGGTGGAGGAGCAAAATGGTGGCCGAGTGACAGCTTCCTTGCAACTGGGCACTGGGAGTCTGGGGAGACAAGACTTCAGGCATCTCTGGCTGGTGGGATCTGCCTATACATCCTTTGAGGACACAGGGAGTCAGCGAGAGACTTCTAGACCCCAAGTGGAGGAGAAAAGCAATGCAAAACTGGCAAGTGGTTGCATGTGTTCATTTGGTCTAATCCTCTAAACAGAAATTAAATAAAGATGTAAGAGAATTAAATGAGACCCTAGAACAACTGTGCTTGATAGATGCATATAGAACACTCCATCCCAAAGATAAAGAACATACATTCTTCTCATCACCCTATGGAACATTCTCCAAAATTGATCATATCCTAGGAAACAAAACAAACCTCAAAAGAATTGAAATTTTACCTTGTATCTTCTCAGACCATAAGGCACTAAAGGTGGAACTCAACTAAGATACATTCTTCTCATCACCCTATGGAACATTCTCCAAAATTGATCACATCCTAGGAAACAAAAGAAACCTCAAAAGAATTGAAATTTTACCTTGTATCTTCTCAGACCATAAGGCACTAAAGGTGGAACTCAACAAAACGCTCAACCCCACACAAAGGCATGGAAATTAAACAACCTTCTGTTGAATGACAAATGAGTGCAGGAAGAAATAAAACAGGAAATCACTAACTTCCTTGAGCTTAAGAACAATGATGACACAAGCTACCAAAACCTGTGAGATACTGAAAAGCAGTTTTGAGAGGAAAATTTATTGCTTTAGATGTCTACATTCAAAAAACAGAAAGAGAGTACATCAACAAACTCACAAGTCACCTTATAGAATTGGAAAGAGAAGAACAATCTAAGCCTAAACTCAGTAGAAGAAAAGAAATATCCAAAATCAAATCAGAGATCAATGAAATTGAAAACAAAAGAATCATTCAGAAAATTAATGAAACAAGGAGTTGGGTTTTTGAAAAAATAAATAAAATAGATAAACCTTTGGCCAGACTAACTAGAAATAGAAAAGTAAAATCTCTAGCAACCTCAATCAGAAATGATAAAGGGGAAATAACAACTGATCCCACAGAGATACAAGAGATTATCTCTGAATACTACCAGAAACTCTGTGCCCAGAAATTTGACAATCTGAAGGAAATGGATCAATATTTGGAATTACACCCACTCCCTAGACTTAGTCAGGAAGAAACAGAGCTCCAGAACAGACCAATTTCAAGCGCTGAGATTAAAGAAACAATAAAAAAGCTTCTAACAAAAAAATGCCCTGGTCCAGATGTCTTCACACCAGAATTCTATCAAACCTTCAAGGAAGAGCTTATTCCTGTACTGCAGAAATTATTCCAAAAAAAAGAGGAGGAAGGAATCTTCCCCCAACACGTTCTATGAAGCAAACATCACCCTGATACCAAAACCAGGAAAAAAAAACCACTAAAAAGGAGACTTTCACACCAATATCACTCATGAATATAGATTCAAAAATTCTCAACAAAATCCTAGCCAATAGATTACAGCTTATCATCAAAAAATTCATACATCATGATTAAGTATGTTTTATCCCAGGGATGCAAGGCTGGTTTAACATACACAAGTCCATAAATGTTATCCACCATATTAACAGAGGCAAAAATAAAGATCATATGATCCTCTCAATAGATGCAGAAAAACTTTTGATAAAATCCAGCATCCTTTTCTAACTAGAGCACTGCAGAGTATAGGTATAGGTGGTACATTTCTGAAACTGATTGAAGCTATCTACGACCCACAGCTAATATTTTACTGAATGGAGTAAAACTGAAAGCTTTTCCTCTTAGAACTGGAACCAGACAAGGTTGTCCTCTGTCACCTTTACTATTCAACATAGTGCTGGAAGTTCCAGCCAATACAATTAGGCAAGACAAGGAAATAAAGGGAATCCAAATGGGAGCAGAGGAGGTCAAACTCTCCCTCTTTGCTGATGACATGATCTTATACTTATAGAATCCCAAAGACTCAACCACAAGACTCCTGTAAGTCATCAAAAAATACAGTAATGTTTCAGGATATAAAATCAATGTCCACAAGTCAGTAGCCTTTGTATACGCCAATAACAGTCAAGATGAGAAGCTAATTAAGGACACAACTTCCTTCACTATAGCTTCAAAGAAAATGAAATATCTAGGAATATACCTAACAAAAGAGGTGAAGGACCTCTATTAAAAAATTATGAAATCCAGGCGGTGCCTGTGGCTCAGTCGGTAAGGCACCAGCCTCATATATCAAGGGTGGCAGGTTCAAACCCGGCCCCGGCCAAACTGCAACCAAAAAATAGCCGGGCGTTGTGGCGGGCACCTGTAGTCCCAGCTACTCGGGAGGCTGAGGCAAGAGAATTGCTTGAGCCCAGGAGTTGGAGGTTGCTGTGAGCTGTGTGAGGCCACGGCACTCTACCAAGGGCCATAAAGTGAGACTCTGTCTCTACAAAAAAAAAAAAAAAAATTATGAAATCCTCAGAAAGGAAAAAGCAGAGGACTTTAACAAATGCAAGAACATACCATGCTCATGGCTGGGAAGAATCAACATTGTTAAAATGTCTATACTTTCCAAAGCAATCTACCTATTCAATGCTATTCCTATTAAAATACCAATGTCGTACTTTTAAGATTTGGAAAAAAATGATTCTGCATGTTGTATGGAACCAGAATAAACCTTTTATAGCTAAGACAGTTTTTAGTAATAAAAATAAAGCTGGGGGCATCACCATACCAAATTTTAGGCTGTTCTACAAAGCCATAATGATCAAGACAACATGGTACTGGCACAAAAATAGAGACATAGACACTTAGAATTGAATAGAAAACCAGGAAATGAAACTGACATCTTACAACCACCTAATCTTTTATAGACCAAATAAGAACATACCTTGGGGGAAAGACTCCTTATTCACAAAATGGTGTTGGGAAAACTAGATATCTACATGTAAAAAACTGAAACTGGACCCACACCTTTCTCCACTCACAAAAATTGATTCAAGATGGATAAATGACTTAAATTTAAGGCATGAAACAATAAAAACCCTCAAAGAAAGCACAGGAAAAACACTGGAATATATTGGCCTGGTGAAAGACTTCATGAAGAAGACTGCCATGGCAATTGCAACAACAACAAAAATAAACAAATGGGACTTAATCAAACTGAAAAGCTTCTGTACAGCTAAGGAGACAACAACCAAAGCAAATGGGCAACCTACACAATGGGAAAGGATATTTGCATATTTTCAATCAGACAAAAGCTTGATAACTAGGATCTATAGAGAACTCAAATTAATCCACATGAAAAATGCTAACAATCCCATATATCAATGGGCCAGAGACATGAATAGAAACTTCTCTAAAGAAAATAGATGAATGGCTAACAAACATATGAAAAAATGTTCATCATCGCTATCTATTAGAGAAATGCAAATCAAAACTATCCTGAGATACCATCTAACCCCAGAGAAAATGGCCCACATCACTAATTCTGAAAACTGCAGATGCTGGAGTGGATGTGGAGAGAAGGGAACACTTTTACACTGCTGGTGGGACTGCAAACTAGTACAATCTTTTTGGAAGGAAATATGGAGAAATCTCAAAGCACTCAAGCTAGACCTCCCATTTGATCCTGTAATCCCATTACTGGGCATCTACCCAGAAGGAAAAAAAATCCTTCTATCATAAAGACACTTGCACTAGACTGTTTATTGCAGCTCAATTTACAATCGCCAAAATGTGGAAACAGCCTAAATGCCCACCAACCCAGGAATGGATTAATAAGCTGTGGTATATGTACACTATGGAATACTATTCAGCCATTAAAAAAAATGGAGACTTTACATCCTTCGTATTAACCTGGATGGAAGTGAAGACATTATTCTTAGTAAAGCATCACAAGAATGGAGAAGCATGAATCCTATGTACTCAATTTTGATATGAGGACTATTAATGACAATTAAGGTCACGATGGGGGTGGGGGAAGAGGAAAGCAGAGAGAGAAAGAAGGAGAGAAGTGTGGAGAAAGGAAGAGTAGAGAGAGGGAAGGCGGGGTGGGGCCTTGTCGTGTGCCACACCTTTTGGGGGCAACACAGGATTGCGAGAAGGACTTTACCTAGCACATGCAATCAGTGTAATCTGGTTTGTTGTACCCTCAATGAATCCCCAACAAAAAAAAAAAAAAAAATGTCCTTTGGGCATTCTTTTGGGTACTTGCTTAGTAAAATTTAAACACTTTTTAAAAATAATCAAATGTTGCTTGAACAAAAGACCATGAATTCTAAGGACAGTTAGAATGGCAGACATGACATACTTTGTGAAATAACCTATTTAATTATCTTGGTATCAGGAAAATGATAAACAGACAGATTAAATTTATATATTTTTAAAAGTACGTTACTTAGAAAGGAATTCATGTCTACTATAATCAATGGATAGACAAAAAACAAAACAAAACAAAACAAAAAACTCTCAAATGAACTAATTTATCTGAGAAGGGTCAATATCAGCTCTTGGATGACAGTCTGAGTGACCTAACCTCCATCCAGCACACTTTTCACAAACTCATCTTTGCCATACTGGACAGTAAAGATTAAAAAGCTACGTGTATATCATGGGATGGATTGGAAGAAAGATTTGGCATCATAAGCATGCTTAGTTTTTATGTATTGAAAAATCAAATAATCAAAAATATATATTAAATACTTTCCACGTGAAGTTGGAAGATTAATGCTCACTCCTCACCCCTATCCCAAAGAAACTTGCATCCTAATTTCCAGGAACAGTGAATGTGTTGCCTTAAATGGTGAAGGTAATGTAATATATGTGATTAATTTAAATATATTGAGTTGGTGATATTATCCTAAATTCCCTGGGTGGGCCCAGTGTAATTTAAGGGTATTAAAAATAGCTCAAGGGAGGGGGGAGGTTAGAATGGAGGGAGGATAATTGGTGGGGCCACACCTACGGTGCATCTTAGAATGGGTACAGGGGAAACTTACTGAAGGCAGAATACAAATGTCTACATACAATAACTAAGAAAATGCCATGAAAGCTACATTGAACAGTCTGATGAGAATATTTCAGATTGTATATGAAACCAGCACATTGTACCCCTTGATTGCACTAATGTACATAGCTGTGATTTAACAATAAAAAACAATAGCAGAAGAACAAAGGGATGGGTGTCAGAGTCAGAGAATATGTGATGGTGGATGTGGGACTAGAGATGAAACTGTTGGTTTTGAAGATGGACAGGACCATGAGCCAAGCATTGCAGGTGGGAAAGATATGGGGAAAGACAAAAACTAAACAAAGACAAAAGAAACACATCAATACCTTAACATATTCCAGACTTTTAACCAGCATAGCTATAAAATAATAAACCAATATTGTTTTAAGCCATTAACTTTTGGGTAATTTGTTACAAAAGCAATAGAAATTGATTTCCCATGTGTTCAACATTACATTAATACAAATAAGAAATATCAAGAAGAATTAGTGAATTTTATATAATTTCAGAAGTAGTCAGTGATGGCAGATTTAGTGTAATTTTCTGGCGAAAGGAGGAAAATTATTTTTAATGACAATTTGAGTTTGTTATGATTACCTAGAAGTATATAAAGATAAAGAATATAAAGAATATAAACACAAAACATGAACAGAGAACATGATTATCTGTAAGAAATATGAAAATGGCCTCCCTAGACAATATTAGGAATTTAAGGAGAGCTACATAGGGCCTGTTACAGAAATTCAGAAATTTGCAAGTTAGCTAAGATTAAAACAGATTATATAGGGCTTGGATAGTTCTATGAGAAGAGTATGTATGTGTGTGTGTGTGTGAAATTATATATATGTAATTGTTTAATGGCATTTGTTGAACTATCATCATTTCGCAGATCATATGTCAGTATTGTTTGGCATAGAAAGTATAAAGAAGTTATGCAGATTCTAGTTTTAATTTTATAGATAAAAAGCATTGAGAATATTTCTTAAAATCTCTTCATCTGTCTTTTCTCAAGATTAATTATAAAATATGACATGTTGCTGTACTTAAGAGTTGAGAAAAGCAGTGAGACACTGGCATAGTGTCTGATGCATAACAGTGTTTAATAAACACCACACTTCTCCATGCCCTTACCCTGTAGTAAACATGCCAAGATGCCTAATCTTTACAATTACAATATGTCGTACTTGTTTAGCACAAAATAACTCTACTACTTGCCACAAAAAATTTATTGCAAAATATAATCACAGATTATAAAGCCAATCATTACAACTGACAATTATTTTTTATGTTTTTTTATTTCAAAATATCAAAGAGGCACACATTTAGGTTACCCAGAAGAAATGTATAATGCTGAAGTCAGAGCAGCAGAGATTCTGTATAATCAACTGTTGTTTTAGAGAATAATAATAGCCAAGTTCTATCTTCTGATTTAAAGTTATGCTGTGATATCACAGCTAATCCTGAGAACAAAATTAATTAATATGTAAAATTGAAATCTAAGTATGTATCAGATTCAATGAGGATTAAACAAGGCAGTACTGGCAAAGTTGATTAGCAATGCTATGAGAAAGGAAAATATAATTATTCTGATTGAGAAATTATAGTTTTTCTGTAGTCAAGTCCACAATAGTCATTCTAACTCAATACTTAAAATGCAAATATTATATTATTATAAATTAATAATATTACAATAAGTATACTAACAAAAAACTCAATTTTAAATGTTTGGCCATTGCCAGCTTTCAAGTTTCCCACTTCCTCTATTGCCTTTTTCTTCACATCCTAGGAAACTTTCAATAAAGTCAGCACTATCTTCTAGACAAATGAAAATCAAAGTCACTCACTTACATTTATCTCCAGACAGAATTTGAGGCCTTCTCTTTGGAGAACCTTTTTGCTGTCACTTTCTAAGTAATAACCTTTTTTATCATATTTATCTGTACCTATGTGTCATTTTCCTGACATCTGTAGTAATTCTTGGTCCAGAATCTACCCAACCTCCACCCCCAGAAATAAACAATAAGGCAAGCCATATAACAGTTTGGAAACTGAATGATAATTTATTCATCTTCTTTGACCATTCAATTTTTTTCTTGCCCTGAAAACTCTAAGAGTGGTGTCCCTACTCAGAAATTATTTAGGCCACATTAAAAGAAAAAAAAAAAAGAAAAACCAGCATGAAATCATTGCATGCATTTATTTTCATATAGTATGGAGATATTACAGGTTTCATTCCACACCACTATAATAAAGGGAATATTGCAATAAAGCGAGTCTTGAAAGGTTTTTTGTTTCCCAGTGCATACAAAAGTATGTTTAAGAGATACTGTAGTCTACTAAGTGTGCAATAGCATTATATGTTAAAAATACATGTACCTTAATTAAACATTCATAATTACTAAAAAAATATTAATGATCATCCGAACTGTCAGTGAGTCATAATCTTTTTGCTGGTGGAAGGTCTTGTCTCAGTGTCAAGGGCTGAGACTGGTCAAGGTGGTGGTTGCTGAAGTTTGAGGTATCATGGCCAGTTCTTAAAACAAGGCAACAATGCCATTTTCCACATCAATAAACTCTTCGATGAAAAAATTCTCTATAGCCTGTGATGCTGATTAGATAGCATTTTACCCACAGTAGAAAGTTTTTCAAAATTGGAATCACTCTTCTCAAATTCTGCTGGTGCTTTATTAGTTTATGTAATTTGCCAAACTTCTTGTCATTTCAACAATGTTTATAGACTCTTTAAGAGGAGTAGATTCTATCTCAAGAAACTACTTTCTTTGTTCATCTGTAAGAAGC
The DNA here is from genome assembly GCF_027406575.1 of Nycticebus coucang. Lineage (NCBI taxonomy): Eukaryota > Metazoa > Chordata > Mammalia > Primates > Lorisidae > Nycticebus > Nycticebus coucang. Next base: position 70,314,594 of record NC_069784.1, on the reverse strand, counting down.
AACTTTTGATCCATTCAAGTTTTATAATGAGATTATAGAAATTCATATAGTCAGGTTCCACTTTTAATTCTAGTTCTGTTGCTATTTCCACCACTTCTGTAGAAACTTCCTCCTCTCATCTTGAACTCTTCAAAGTCGTACATGAGAGTTAGAATCAACTTCTTTTAAGCTCTTGTTAATGTTGATATTTTAATGGCATCTAGAATGGTGAATACTTTCAAGAAGATTTTCAATTTATTTTGCACATGGATATGAGGAAAATCACTATCTATGGCATCTATAACCATAAAAAAGTGTTTTTTAGATAATAAGGTTCAAACGTGAAAATTACTGCTTGATCCGTGGGCTACAGAATGAATGTTGTATTAACAGGCATGAAAACAATATTAATCACATCACATATCTCCATTACAATTCTTGGATGACTGGGTGTATTACCATTGAGCAGTAATATTTTGTTTTGTTTTGTTTCTATTTTGAGACAGAGTCCCACTTGTTGCCCTGGGTAGAGTGCCCTGGCGTCACAGTTCACAACAACCTCAAACTCTTGGGCTCAAGAGATTCTCTTGTCTCAGCCTCTCAAGTAGCTGGGACTATAGGTGCTGGCCACAATGCCTGGCTATTTTTAGAGATGGGGTCTTGCTCTTCCTCATACTGGTGTGCTAGGATTACAGGCATGAGCCACTGTGCCCAGCCGAGCAGTAATATTTTGAATCTTTTCTTTTTTTTTTCCTGAGCCGTTCTCAAAAGTAGGCTTAGCATATTCAGTAAACAATGCTATAGACAGATGTGCTGTCATCTGGGCTTTGATGTTCTGAGCACAGACATGATAATGATAGATGATGTAGCATAATTATCAAGGGCCCTAGGATTATCAGAAGAATAAATGAATATTGTCTTCAACTTAAGTCTAAAGCAAGGCTTGACTTGTACTCTTTAGCTATGAAAGTTCTAGAGGGGATCTTCTCCAACAGAAGCCTGATTTATCTATACTGAATATCTGTTGCTTAGCATGGGTCCTGATCTCAGCCTGTCCTTTGGGTAGCTTGGTATAGCTCTTACATCAGCACTGGCTGGTTTACCTTGCACTTTTATGTATGGACTTGGCCTCTTTCCTTCAATCTCCTGAAGCAACCTCTTCCAGATTCCCACTTTCCTTCCACAACCTCCTCAGCCTATCAGAATTAAAGAGAATTAGGATCTTTCTCTGGATTAGAGCTCACAGGAAGTTGTATGTGATTGAATCTTCTGTCCAGAATGTTAAAACTTTCTCTATATCAGTCGCAAGGCTCTTTTATTGTCTTATCATTCATGTGTTCACTGGAGTAGCACTTTTAATTGTCTTCAGAAACTTTTCCTGTGTATTCATACTTGGCTGTCTGGTCCAAGAGGCCTAGTTTTGGGCCTGTCTTGGTTTTCAACATTCTTTCCTCACCAACCTTACTCACACTGGCTTTTGATTTAAAGTGAGACGTGTGACTTCTGTTTTCATTGAACACTTAGAGGAAATTTAGGGTTATTTTTTTGTTTTTAAGAGATAGGGTCTAGCAAGTTTTCCAGGCTGAACTGGAACTTCTGGACTCAAAGGATCTTTCTACCCCAGTAGTGGGGACTCCAGACTCCTAACCCCATCCAGCTCCTTGTAGGGCTATTAAGTGGCCTCATTTTAATGTTTTGTTGTCTCAAGGAATATGGAGGCTGAGGAGGGAGCGATGAAGGAACAGCTGGTCAGTGGAAAAGTCGACACATACACAATTACTAAGTTTACTATTCTTTTTTTTTTTAATTTTAATTTTTTTTTTTATTTTTTATTGTTGGGGATTCATTGAGGGTACAATAAGCCAGGTTACTCTGATTGCAATTGTTAGGTAAAGTCCCTCTTGCAATCATGTCTTGCCCCCATAAAGTGTGACACACACCAAGGCCCCACCCCCCTCCCTCCGTCCCTCTTTTTCTGCTTCCCCCCCCATAACCTTAATTGTCATTAATTGTCCTCATATCAAAATTGAGTACATAGGATTCATGCTTCTCCATTCTTGTGATGCTTTACTAAGAATAATGTCTTCCACTTCCATCCAGGTTAATACGAAGGATGTAAATTCTCCATTTTTTTTAATGGCTGAATAGTATTCCATGGTGTACATATACCACAGCTTGTTAATCCATTCGTGGGTTGGTGGGCATTTAGGCTGTTTCCACATTTTGGCGATTGTAAATTGAGCTGCAATAAACAGTCTAGTGCAAGTGTCCTTATGATAAAAGGATTTTTTTCCTTCTGGGTAGATGCCCAGTAATGGGGGCCCTGTTCTTGGTATCCCAAAGCGATTAAAATAGTAACATCAGAGTCATGTGATCACAAAGCGTTATAACAGATAAATAACAATATATAAAAATTAAAGTATTAAAAAATTGCCAAAATATGACAGAGACATAAAGTGAGCACATACTTCTGGGAAAATGATGCTGATAGCCTTCTACCATGTAAGGTTGCCACAAAAATGTAAAAATTTGTAGAATCTCACAATTTGTAAAAATACATGATATTGACAAAGCACAATAAAGTGAAGGGCAGTAGAACAAGTTAGGTACTTTATAAACCATTGTTCTCATTTGTCTACTCAGGGAAGAAGCTCGTTCTAATATATATAAAATAAATACAAATACAAAAAAATGACCTAAACACTTTATCTTAGTTGTTTCTATCATCTTGAAGGCAAATCTGTGGCTGTGTTTGTGTACTGAACTAAAACTATCCCTGCAGTTTAGCCAGAGACATATAGAAGCCAGATTGTATCTGTCAAAAGTCACTCCTGAGAAAGCACTGGTGTGGGAGACTGTATTAATGTTCTGATTGTTAATGTTTGCTTTGTGACCTCCCCATTAGCTGACAGGTGTGCCTCTGTGCACTGATACCCTCATCCATCTCTCTAATGGCTCTGCCTCTGTAGCTGCTGTTAACACAGGTTATTCATCATCACGAGCAGAATATGTTCTACTCCTAACATGGCCTTCATTTCAGCTGAATATGGTATGGAAAAATTATACATTCAGGCAAATTTCTCATTTTTTTAATATTCTACTTGGTTTAATACTACTGCAAATTTGAAATTCAAAAACATGAACTTCTTTCCCCTTTGGAGTTGGAGGTAAAATACCTTTTCAGAGCTAAAGTATAAAGCGAGGTTGAAAGGAAATTGACCTTGAGTGACAGATTATTTAATGTTAAAATGCATTATGATATATTTCAATTCTGTAATTGCTACATTTTGTAGTATTTAAAATTAAAAATAAAATAAGTAATATTAAAAAAACTGTTTTCTTCTTAGGGAAATATAATCTCACAGTTATTCTCTTATCTGTACTGTTCTTTTGATTCTTTCTATTCCATATATTTTTACTTTTTTAGAATGAACTATCTTTATTATACTTTATCTTTTTCATCCTTGTGTATATTTGCATATTTATTATGCCAATGACTTTATTATATAAAAATTGTGATTCAATTTCATAATTATTTCTCTGTAATACCTATTTTCAACAAGTCCACAATGACTAATCTGAGATGTCTCAAAACATGATATTTATCTCACCAAAACACATACAACTTATTGAATTCAAGAAAAATTTTTTCAGGAGTAGATTAAAGGAAGGGTTATGCAAAAGCATATAAAAAGAAGGGTAAAATTTTAAGAAAATGATTATGATGGTGAAATTGTAAGCAAAAAGACATTATGAAAAACATGAGCATTTTTAGGTTTTTTAAATTCAGATTTAAAGAATATGTTTATATGGCCTAATAGTCAAATTGTGTAAATATGATGAAGAGAGTAGACATTTTCTTCCTGACATTTAATTATCCACCTGTTTATTTTTTGCCAAAGACAATTCTGATCTGGATTTGAGGAATGCTAAGAACTCTGCATTGCAAATCAATTGAAATTTAGGTAGAAATCTAAATCTGGGCCCGTGGCATAGTTTAATACAATGCTTGCCAGTGTTTACTCTCAGGAAATCACGTCTGTCAGTAAAACATGGAAGCAGAACATGAGAATACATGTGGATGTCATTGCCTTGGTTCTCGGCCATTAATTTTGTTTAGAGCAAGAGATTATTCCATTTCGTTGATATAGAGATAGTTCAAAATATTAAGCCTGGTCTTCAGAAAGTGGATGACAAAGTGAACTGGACTTCAGCAAACTTATAACCCACCTTCAGAAGCAGGATGTACACATAGGAAGGGGGTTACTTGTAACAATATAGCCTGGGTTAAGGGACAGAAAACGCCTAAAGGAGCATGTTTTCCTCTTATATCTATTAGAAATCTGAGCTCATCCAGAGTCTCTCAAATAGTGATCCTTCCTGCTCTGGTACTGAGAGATTAACTAGATCGATTGAAACTCCATTTCAGGTGCATCCTGTATTTCAAAGCCATCTGTGTGCGTATGTGTGTGTGCGTTTAAGTGATTAATGCCAAAAATAAGTTATAGTTAGTTAATAAATTTAAACTAAAGTTTAGGTTACTCACTGTCTTTATCAATGTATTAACTAATATTTTTATATGCTGCCCTGTGTATAATACATCTGTAAATTCAAAACAAAAATCAGCATATCACTGTTGTTCAATCAAAATTTTCATTACTCCCAACCCTAAAGAGACATTTTAGATTTTTTCATAACCATCTCCTCTAAAGAGCCTTCTTAGATTTTTTTTCTCAACACTGTCACCTTCCATTAAATTTTAGTACCACATATTTACTGTATATCTAATTATGGTCCTTCAGAGAACCTCAAATCATTGTCATATCTAGAATGTTTCACCTTCAAAGAACCAATTTTTACCTCCTTGTGGACAATGTTAGCCCATTAAGAATGTGTGTGATAATTTTAAACAATTACAAACCCAGTTCATTTCATTTGTTTACTGTTGCAACTTAGCTGTATTATACTTTATTTAGCATCAGCAAAAATTATTTGGAAATATACATAATATTGTGAAAAAGAAGAGTTACTGAATTTTCTTTTTTCTTTATTTTTAAATAATCTGTTCCCAAGATTTGCTGAGATTCTTAGATAAATATTCATTAGGATAATATTCTTACTTTCTAAGTTTTACCTCTATAATTTTTGCCTTTCCTATGTCATTGTTCACCTCTGATTCATTCCTAGCAGAGGAACATGCTAACAAAGCTATTTCAAACTACTTAATATGTTTTCCATTAAACTAAACTTTAGCTTCAGCTACTGACCCATTTCTTTTCTCTCCTTTAGAAAAACCTCTTTGAGAAATATGTCTGTGCTAGTTCCCTTTGTCCTTTAAAATATTCCCGTTTCCCCAAATCCACACTAAGGTCACCTTCAGCATATTTCTCCATAAAATGGGTCTTGCCAAGTACATAGACAGCATTTACATTGGCATATTCAATGGCTAATCCTTAGTTAAAATCTTATTTGTGTTATTCTCTCCTACTTACTGGCTACTCGTTTCTGATTCTCTGTTGTTGGACCCCTAAATAAAGGACCCTCGAGATTATTGATTATTGATTATTCATGTTCCTTTTAATTATTTTATGTTCCTTATAAACACCTCTGATGAACTCACTGAGTTTTCTCCACGTCTTCATTTCTGTAAATAAAACTTCCAATTTTCCAGTTTCTCAGTAAAAAAAAAAAAAAAAAAAAAATTGTAATTACAGTTGTGACTTTTTTTTTTTTTTTTGCAGTTTTTGGTGGGGGCTGGGTTTGAATCTGCCACCTCCCCGCACATGGGGCCAGCGCCCCACTCCTTTGAGCCACAGGCACCACCCAGTTGTGACGATTTTTCATGGCATTAAGACATTTAGGATAATTAGCAGTTGGTACCACGTGGACACAGCCAGACTTAGGGGTAGATCTCACAGGATTGAGGTCCTCTCTAACACCATAGAAAATACTTAAGTATGAATTTAAACTTTTGTATTTAGGGGTTGACTGTCTTTCTTAGTAAATGTAGAATATAAACATCTTAACACAATAACTAAGAAAATGCCAGGAAGGCTATGTTAACCAGTGTGATGAAAATGTGTCAAACTGTTTATAAAACCAGTGTATGGTGCCCCATGATCTCATTAATGTACACAGCTATGATTTAATATTAATAAAAAATAAAATAAAAAAATAAAACAAGTTATCGACAGGCTTACATTTGGATAATACGAACACGTAAAAGAAGTGGGAAGTACCGTAGTAAAATACAGGCAGAGCCCAGGGAGCCCCACGAGCAATCTCTGTATCTCTCCCTATATAGACAGTTGTATCTAAAAAAGAACAAGACACAATATTTGAAACAGTTGTAACCAATAATGTTTCTAGCAAAAAGTATTCTTAAAAATTCTAAAAAATTGCAAGTATTCTTACAAATATTTTATAAATATATAAATACAGGCTTTTCCTCTTTAGCAATCAGGCAGCTGCAAACTAGAAGCAGTTATACCATTTACACACACCAGATTGGCAAAACATTGAACATTTAATATTAGGCATTGATGAAGAGATGGTTTAGCAAAAACTCCAAAATATTACTGAGGAGCTAAGGACCATTATCTTTAGTTGAGTCATATGTCCTTTCTGGATTCATTGTATCTTGTTTCATTGGTTGTAACTATATAAATACTTAAAGGAGAATGAGGAAACTTAAAGGGTGTGGAGGATGCTTGGAAAATAAAAAAAGTGATTATTGCAATTTTATCATAAACTTATTTTATTATCATATTATCATTCAAAAGATCTAGTGTTATTAAAACATATTTTTTATTTTAATTTACTATTAAATATATTCATTTGATTCTCATACAAGATATCAATTGCAATGTTGTTCATTAAGATATATAATTCTTTACAAAAAAATTACAAAATAAAATTTCATGTTTTATGGTTTATCAATAATTAAGCTATTTACTTTCATGCATAAGACAAGCACTGGAGTTAGGCATCTAAGTATTGTGTTAAAAATAATCATTTTGGAAATGTAGAATGATCTATGAGATATAAATGTCCTGTAAGTGAAATCTTTGCCAATCCTTTGAATGAGTTTCTTATTGTTGTTGAGAAATCATATTTTGAATACTTAACAAAATTAAAGTTAAATGGAAATCACATCCAAATGTATACCTATAAATCAGAAATTCTGCATTAATTTTGGGATTTGATCTGACATTATGCATTTCATATTTTAGCAAATAAATTAAATGAATGATGGAAATAATGCACTAGCCCTAATAAGACTCTCAAAATGTGTTGTGTATAAAAACTTTAAACATGAACTTACTAACAGAAATTATTATTCTCAACTTGAGAGTTTACATTAAAAATCACATAAAGACTTATTGCCCATGTATGCACATGGTTTATGTCCCAGTCATTAGTGAGTACGTGTGATGTTTGTTTTTTCATTCTTGAGATATATCACTTAGGATAATGGTCTCCAGTTCCACCTTAATTGCTACAAAAGATGTTATCAAATTATGTTTTATAGCTGATTAGTACTTTAAATTTTGCCTAAAAATAAAACACATTTCAAAGGCATCACGGTGTCTTGGTTAAGGCAGGCATTTTGGAACCAATGACTTGAATTGGAACACTGGTTCCACCACTTACTAACTGCACGACTAGGGCTGATTACTCAGCTTCTTAGCTCAAGGTCCACAGTTCTGAACTGTGGATAGTAACAGTATTTTATTAAATATAAAGTACTTATAACAGTGCCTAATACACAATAAGTGCCATTACAATGTTATTGTCTCTATTATTGTTGAGCAGTAAATCACTTAGAGCCAACTATTTTCCTCCCCTTTTTCTTCTAATAGCATTCCAGAACAGAAACCAAAGTTACGAGGAAATTAAATAACTTTTTCAAAGAACCCCATTTAGTTGAGAACAGAGCAGTAGTAAGAACTAGAAAGTTCATAAATGTGAGTAATATATGCTAATGGTCCACACCCAAGAAATAAATGCTCCCAAAGGCACTAATTTCATGTATATGGCAATAATCATACATTTTTCATTGGGTCCATGCACACTCTTGCAACTGCACCTATCTTTGTCTCTCTCTCACCTTTATCTACTATTTTAATCCCATAACAATACCTCAAGCTAGAAATTATCAACTCAATATGAGGAACCAGAAAAAAAGATTGAAAAATGTTAACTTACTTACCCAAGGTTACCCAACTAATAAATGGATAAACAGGGATTCAATCCTCAAAATGGATTGAACAGGGATTCAATCCTCAAAATCTCATTTTTCTCCACTATAACACCTCTAAAGTTACTTTTGTAAAATGTAGGTTTAAGGAGAATGTAAAATAACTTCACAGAGCATCTCTGATATTTTAAAATCTATTGTGACCTCCTCACCCAAATTTAATAAATTTCTTAAGATAATTTGATATTTTGCTCTGCTTTATTTTATATATTGCTAAGTCAAGAACTAGTGTGTACAATATGCAAGACTGTATGCTCAACTCCATAGATTCCTGTCAATTAACACTCTCCGGAAACATTAGATTGTCTGACAGGGCTATTGCCTGTGCAATGTACTGCAAAATCATTGAATAACATCTTTTAAAATATAGACTGTAATTTAAGTATGCGCTAGTTGGATGGGATGGTGAAACAGGTTTGTTTAATAGGTCAGATTGTTTCTCATCCATGCTGGTTTATAAACTTTGCTTGTATACCTGTTTTAACCATCCACATGTGCTTAATGACTCTTGCTCTCAAGTCTACTTGAAGATGTCAGTATTAGGTCAATAGATTCTACAGCAGAAATCTAGGCAGATGGGCTATTAAATGATATCAAAACTACTCAAGCAAGTGATAGTGGTCACTTGCTTTATTTTTACCGTAATTCCCTAAGACTATGGGGAAGATCTTGAAAGACTATATAAAAAAATGTTAATGGAGAAGATTGAAATTTAGAAGCTATTGCATTTATACATCTTTTTTCCCTCTGAGATAGCAATATAGCTAATTATATTAAAGGTGCATAAAATATTGGAAATAAAGCTTTTCTTCTGGTATTTTAAAACTTGTATAAAAGCAGAATTTTCTCTTGGTCTATTTGTCTTTAATTTGACTATCAATTTATTTAGGAGTATATATTCACATGTATATATAGTAAATCACTTACCTAGGCATCATAAGTTAGTACAATAAGAAAGACGTCTACAAGAATCTAACAATCTGTTGAATTAGCAAATGAACATTAAGCATAAGAAGGTATCATTTACAGGCAAAATGGCTGATAACAGGCAACTTTCCCCAGAAGGTCCTTGTCCAGGAGAAAAGTTGGACTGAAGTGAATCTGGAGAAGCAGAATAGAAATTGGGGAGTTGAACACAAGGAGAAGAAATCAAGGTGTGCATCACTCCCACTGAGACAAGCTGTGAGGGTAGGAAAGAACAAGAAAGATAACAGAGATCGGGTACAGAGGCACCACAATGAAGGTGCCTGGGGATGAAGAGATGGGAAACCCCTCCCCATACTGGGAGGGCCACCACGGGTTTTCTACCAGCAAGTGGCAAACAGAGGACCTCTCACTTCACCCCAGAGGGGAGAGCCACAAGGTCCCAGTTCTCCCGACCCTGTAATTTCTACCTTGTGTCCCACCGTGCCTGGTGGAAAAGTAGACAAATTTTCTCTCCGCAATCCTGAGTCCCCTGCCCCTCCCCCATTCTCTGGTTGCCTGACTGATTGCCCCCTGAAGAGAGTGGTGTGTTTGTGAAGATCTCTGAGAAACCTCTGCATTGTATGGGCTGCTGAGCCAGCTCACCCCATCTCCCACTGTGAGGGGAAAGTGTGCCACAACACTAACTTTGGCATGTGTGGGCTCTCCTGGCTCTCCCTCCTGCTGGAGGGACCTTCTCCTGCCCTCTGGAGAGCTGCTGCCCAGTGTCTGTGCTCAGTGGCCCCATGACCTCAGCTTCCCTCTTTGCAACTTGGAGAGACATAAGCCGAACCTAAGGCAACCTTCACTGGAAAGGTACCATAAGAAGATCCCTTCCTCAGCTGTGGGTGACAGCTGAAGTTTATACAGTCTGCAGCCAGGACTCCTGGGGCTGGGATGGGAAGACTGTGGCTTCTCTGAACTTGTTTGTGCAAGGGGAACTGGGGCCACCATGCAGGATTGGTTGGAAACTCTAAGTCAGAACTGTCAGTGGATTCTCCTCTTCCAGCCACCACTTGGGGGTGAGGGGATGCAGGTTGTGACTAATTTGAATTTGTTTACACAAGAGGGTGTTGGCGATGTGAGGGGGGTGGAACAGCAGGTCTATCCTTAAATTCCCTGGTGACAGCTTGAGGGGTGTCGCTGTTAGAATCGTTTATAGCAGGGAATCCAGCAAAATACTGTGGCTCCTTTAAACTGGGTGGAGAACAGACTGACACCAGGAAAGAATCAGTTTGTGGTATCTAAGCAAGGTGTGCCCTCGGTGACTCTCACAATGCAGACAGGAAAGAGAGAATTCTGAGTTTGAAGGGGAAGGGCCACAAACACAAACTCCAGCTCATTGGCAGAAGTATAGTAAGCTTCATTTCCTGAGGCATCCCAAACTGGTCTCACATTGCCAGTTTTAGTTGCCAAATAGGTCAGTGGGGTGCTCCCTGGTGGTCCACAATTAGATTTTCACTCAATAACTATTCAGAAATAATTTAACATTTTAGCTAAAAAAGTGTAATTGATATTAGAAAAAAGCTGAAAATACACATAGGGCAGAGCCAGCAAAAGAATTCTGGCAACATGAACAATTAGAGCAGATCAACCCCCCACACACACACCAAGACATTATAAGGGAGATGCAGCAGAAAATACCACACAAATAGAGAAATTGCTGAAATGTCAGAAATAGAATTCAGAATATGGATAGCAAATATGATGATTGGAATTAAGGAGAAGATGGAAATATAAATTTAAAAAACTTAAAAACTCATCTCAAGAAATTAGTGAATTTAAAGACAAAGTTATGAAGGATCTGGACATAATTAGGAAAAATACAGCATAGCTTCAGGGATTAAAAGAGGCATTCAAGGAGCTTCAAAGCAAAGTAGAGAACCTTCGTGATGGAGTTGAACATGGAGAAGAATTTCAGAAATTGAAGACAAGACTTTTGAACTAACTCAATTATTCAAAGAGGCAGGGAAATAAAAAATAGAACAAAAATAGAATATTCCATGAGAGGGTTATGAGATTGTTCCAAAGATTGAACGTTGTTTTTTTTTTTTTTTTAATTTATTATGCAATTTCTTTTTTTTTTTTTTTTTTTTTGTAGAGACAGAGTCTCACCTTATGGCCCTTGGTAGAGTGCCGTGGCCTCACACAGCTCACAGCTACCTCCAACTCCTGGGCTCAAGCGATTCTCTTGTCTCAGCCTCTTGAGTAGCTGGGACTACAGGCGCCTGCCACAATGCCCAGTTATTTTTTGGTTGCAGTTTTGGCCGGGGCCAGGTTTGAACCTGCCACCCTCGGTACATGGGGCCGGTGCCATACGGACTGAGCCACAGGTGCTGCCCCAAAAGATTGAACATTCTAATTAGAAGTATTCCTAAAGGAGAAGACACTGGTCCTAAGAGCATTGAAGTTTTACTTTAAGACATCATGGTAGAGAATTTCTCAAGCATTGTGAGAGACACAGAAATTCCAATAGCAGATATTTTCAGAAAGCCAAAACTCAATCCAAACAAAGCATCTCCTAGACATGTTGTAATTAACTTTGCCAAAGTCAATATGAAAGAAAATCCTGAATCATCCAGGTTTAAGAAAGTCTTACCTACAGAGGCGGAGCAAGATGGCAGCTGAGTAACAGCTTCCTTGCATCTGGGCACCGTGAATCTGGGGAGATAGGACTCCAGGAATCTCTGGCTGGTGGGAACTGCGTAGCGTCACTCATATGAGGACACAGGGAGTCAGCAAGAGACTTCTGGACCCCAAGAGGAGGACTAAAACAGTGGAAAACCGGCAAGTGGTCGCGAGTGTTCAATCCGTCTAAACCCGCCCACAACTTCCACAGGCACAAGAACTTAAAGAGCAAGAGGAAGTGAAAGGAAAATTAGGGCAAGGAAACAGATAAAAGAAATCACTCATGAGGATGAATCAGCAGAAAACTCTAGGCAACATGAAGAACCAGTCCAGAACAACCCCGCCAAGGGACCATGAGGTAGCTACTGCAGAGGATTCCACCTATACAGAAATGTTAGGAATGACAGAAAGGGATTTTAGAATACACATGTTGAAAACAATGAAAGAAATGATGGAAACAATGAAGGAAACTGCCAATAAAGTGGAAAATAACCAAAAGGAAATCGAAAAACAGAATCAAATCAGAGATGAACGATATGAAGAATATAAAAAGGATATAGCAGAGCTGAAGGAAATGAAACAGTCAATCAGGGAACTAAAAGATGCAATGGAAAGTATCAGCAACAGGTTAGACCATGCAGAAGAAAGAATTTCAGTGGTAGAAGACAAAGTTTTTGAGATAACTCAAATAGTAAAAGAGGCAGAAAAGAAGAGAGAGAAAGCAGAACGTTCACTGTCAGAATTATGGGACTTTATGAAGCGTTCCAACATACGAGTTATAGGAATTCCAGAAGGGGAAGAAGAATGCCCCAGAGGAATGGAAGCCATACTAGAGAATATTATAAAAGAAAATTTCCCAAACATCACCAAAGATTCTGACACACTGCTTTCAGAGGGATATCAGACCCCAGGTCGCCTCAACTCTAACTGAGCTTCTCCAAGACACATTGTGATGAACCTGTCCAAAGTCAAGACAAAAGAAAAGATTCTGCAAGCTGCCAGGAGTAAGCGCCAGTTGACCTACAGGGGCAAATCCATCAGAGTGACCGCAGACTTCTCTAATGAAACTTTCCAAGCAAGAAGACAATGGTCATCTACCTTTAATCTACTTAAACAAAACAATTTCCAGCCCAGAATTCTGTACCCTGCTAAGCAAGGCTTCAAAATTGACGGAGAAATCAAATCATTTACGGATATACAAACATTGAGGAAATTCGCCACAACAAGACCAGCTCTACAGGAAATACTTCCACCTGTTCTGCACACTGACCACCACAATGGATCAGCAGCAAAGTAAGAACTCAGAAATCAAAGGACAGAACCTAACCTCCACACTGATGCAAAAGATAAAACTAAGCAATGGACTCTCACCAAATAAGATGAATAGAATACTACCACACTTATCAATTATCTCCATAAATGTTAATGGCTTGAATTCTCCACTGAAGAGACATAGATTGGCTGACTGGATTAAAAAACACAAGCCATCCATTTGCTGTCTGCAAGAAACACACCTGGCTTCAAAAGACAAATTAAAGCTCCGAGTCAAGGGTTGGAAGACAATTTTTCAGGCAAATGGAATTCAGAAGAAAAGAGGAGTTGCAATCTTATTTTCAGATACATGTGGATTTAAAGCAACTAAAGTCAAAAAAGACAAAGAAGGTCACTTTATATTGGTCAAGGGAAAACTACAACAAGAAGACATTTCAATTCTAAATATTTATGCACCCAATTTAAATGCTCCCAGATTCTTGAAACAGACCTTACTCAGTCTGAGCAATATGATATCTGATAATACCATCATAACAGGGGACTTTAACACACCTCTTACAGAGCTGGACAGATCCTCTAAACAGAAATTAAACAAAGACATAAGAGATTTAAATGAGACCCTAGAACAACTATGCTTGATAGACGCATATAGAACACTCCACCCAAAGACAAAGAATATACATTCGTCTCATCACCCCATGGAACATTCTCCAAAATTGATCATATCGTGGGACACAAAACAAATATCAACAGAATCAAAAGAATTGAAATTTTACCTTGTATCTTTTCAGACCATAAGGCACTAAAGGTGGAACTCAACTCTAACAATAATGCTTGACCCCACCCAAAGGCATGGAAATTAAACAATCTTCTGTTGAATAACAGATGGGTGCAGGAAGAAATAAAACAGGAAATCATTAACTTCCTTGAGCATAACAACAATGAAGACACAGCTACCAAAACCTGTGGGATACTGCAAAAGCAGTTTTGAGAGGAAAATTCATTGCTTTAGATGCCTACATTCGAAAAACAGAAAGAGAACACATCAACAATCTCACAAGAGATCTTATGGAATTGGAAAAAGAAGAACAATCTAAGCCTAAACTCAGTAGAAGAAAAGAAATATCCAAAATCAAATCAGAGATCAATGAAATTGAAAACAAAAGAATCATTCAGAAAATTAATGAAACAAGGAGTTGGTTTTTTAAAAAAATAAATAAAATAGATAAACCATTGGCCAGACTAACGAGGAATAGAAAAGTAAAATCTGTAGTAACCTCAATCAAAAATGAAAAAAGGGGAAATAACAACTGATTCCACAGAGATACAAGAGATCATCTCTGAATACTACCAGAAACTCTATGCCCAGAAATTGGACAATGTGAAGGAAATGGATCAATATTTGGAATCACACCCTCTCCCTAGACTTAGTCAGGAAGAAATAGAGCTCCTGAACAGACCAATTTCAAGCACTGAGATCAAAGAAACAATAAAAAAGCTTCCAACTAAAAAATGCCCTGGTCCAGATGGCTTCACTCCAGAATTCTATCAAACCTTCAAGGAAGAGTTTATTCCTGTACTACAGAAATTATTCCAAAAAACTGAGGAAGAAGGAATCTTCCCCAACACATTCTATGAAGCAAACATCACCCTGATATCAAAACCAGGAAAAGACCCAAACAAAAAGGAGAATTTCAGACCAATCTCACTCATGAATATAGATGGAAAAATTCTCAACAAAATCCTAGCCAATAGATTACAGCTTATCATCAAAAAAGTCATTCATCATGATCAAGTAGGCTTCATCCCAGGGATGCAAGGCTGGTTTAACATACGCAAGTCCATAAACGTTATCCACCATAGTAACAGAGGCAAAAATAAAGATCACATGATCCTCTCAATAGATGCAGAAAAAGCATTTGATAAAATCCAGCATCCTTTTCTAATTAGAACACTGAAGAGTATAGGCATAGGTGGCACATTTCTAAAACTGATTGAAGCTATCTATGACAAACCCACAGCCAATATTTTACTCAATGGAGTAAAGCTGAAAGCTTTTCCTCTTAGAACTGGAACCAGACAAGGTTGTCCTCTGTCACCTTTACTATTCAACATAGTGCTGGAAGTTCTAGCCAGTACAATTAGGCAAGACAAGGAAATAAAGGGAATCCAAATGGGAGCAGAGGAGGTCAAACTCTCCCTCTTTGCTGACGACATGATCTTATACTTAGAGAACCCCAAAGACTCAACCACAAGACTCCTAGAAGTCATCAAAAAATACAGTAATGTTTCAGGATATAAAATCAATGTCCACAAGTCAGTAGCCTTTGTATACACCAATAACAGTCAAGATGAGAAGCTAATTAAGGACACAACTCCCTTTACCATAGTTTCAAAGAAAATGAAATACCTAGGAATATACCTAACGAAGGAGGTGAAGGACCTCTATAAAGAAAACTATGAACTCCTCAGAAAGGAAATAGCAGAGGATATTAACAAATGGAAGAACATACCATGCTCATGGATGGGAAGAATCAACATTGTTAAAATGTCTATACTTCCCAAAGCAATCTACCTATTCAATGCCATTCCTATCAAAGTACCTACATCTTACTTTCAAGATTTGGAAAAAATGATTCTGCGTTTTGTATGGAACCGGAAAAAACCCCGTATAGCTAAGGCAGTTCTTAGTAACAAAAATAAAGCTGGGGGCATCAGCATACCAGATTTTAGTCTGTACTACAAAGTCATAGTGGTCAAGACAGCATGGTACTGGCACAAAAACAGAGACATAGACACTTGGAATCGAATTGAACACTAAGAAATGAAACTAACTTCTTACAACCACCTAATCTTTGATAAACCAAACAAGAACTTACCTTGGGGGAAAGACTCCCTATTCAATAAATGGTGTTGGGAGAACTGGATGTCTACATTTAAAAGACTGAAACTGGACCCACACCTTTTCCCACTCACAAAAATTGACTCAAGATGGATAAAGGACTTAAATTTAAGGCATTAAACAATAAAAATCCTCAAAGAAAGCATAGGAAAAACACTGGAAGATATTGGCCTGGGGGAAGACTTCATGAAGAAGACTGCCATGGCAATTGCAACAACAAAAAAAATAAACAAATGGGACTTCATTGAACTGAAAAGCTTCTGTACAGCTAAGGAGACAATAACCAAAGCAAAGAGACAACCCACACAATGGGAAAGGATATTTGCATATTTTCAATGAGACAAAAGCTTGATAACCAGGATCTATAGAGAACTCAAATTAATCCACATGCAAAATGCCAACAATCCCTTATATCAATGGGCAAGAGACATGAATAGAACTTTCTCTAAAGACGACAGACGAATGGCTAACAAACACATGAAAAAATGTTCATCATCTCTATATATTAGAGAAATGCAAATCAAAACATCCCTGAGATATCATCTAACCCCAGTGAGAATGGCCCACATCACAAAATCCCAGAACTGCAGATGCTGGTGTGGATGTGGAGAGAAGGGAACACTTTTACACTGCTGGTGGGACTGCAAACTAGTACAACCCTTCTGGAAGGAAGTATGGAGAAACCTCATAGCACTCAACCTAGACCTCCCATTCGATCCTGCAATCCCATTACTGGGCATCTACCCAGAAGGAAAAAATCCTTTTATCATAAGGATACTTGTACAAGACTGTTTATTGCAGCTCAATTTACAATTGCCAAAATGTGGAAACAGCCTAAATGCCCACCAACCCAGGAACGGATTAAGAAGCTGTGGTATATGTATACCATGGAATACTATTCAGCCATTAAAAAAAATGGAGACTATACATCCTTCGTATTAACCTGGATGGAAATGGAAGACATTATTCTTAGTAAAGCATCACAAGAATGGAGAAGCATGAATCCTATGTACTCAATCTTGATATGAGGACAATTAATGAAAATTAAGGTTATGGGGGGGAAGCAGAAAGAGGGATGGAGGGAGGGGGGTGGGGCCTTAGTGTGTGTCACACTTTATGGGGGCAAGACATGATTGCAAGAGGGACTTTACCTAACAATTGCAATCAGTGTAACTGGCTTATTGTACCCTCAATGAATCCCCAACAATAAAAAATAAATAAAATAAAATAAACAAAATAAAATTGCTGAAATTTTTATAATGAAAAAAAAAAAAAAAAGAAAGTCTTACCTACAAAGGAAAAATTATCAGGATGACAACAAATCACTCAAATGAATTTTTCAAAGCAGAAAAGGATAATCCTTAACCTTTAATATTCTTAAACAAAACACTTTTTGGCCCAGGATACTCTATCCTGCTAAACTGAGTTCTACTTGTAATGGATAAATCAAATATTTTACTGACATGCAAATGTTGAGGAAATTTGCCATAACTAGAGTGTCTCTATAGGAAGTACTCAGACCCGTTCTTCATACTAACTAGCATAATGGGCCATCCCCAAGGTAAACACAATTAAAAAACAAAGCCTAGCTTCCACAATGTTCCAACAGATAAGCACTGCATCTCCACAAAACAAAGCACTGCATCTCCACAAAACAAGTTGACCAAAATTCTGCCATACCTAGGGATTCTCTCAGTAAGTATGAATGGCATGCATTCCCCACTAAAGAGGCACAGACTGGCTGACTGGATACAAAAGCTCAGGCCCAATATATGCTGTCTCCAAGAAGCACACCTCACCTCAAAAGATAAAACAAGACTCAGAGTGAAGAGATGGAAAACAATAAACCAGGCAAATGGAAATCAGAAAAAAGCAGGGGTTGCAATCTTATTTGCTGATGCAATTGGATTTAAAGCAACAAAAATAAGCAAAGATAAATATGAATACTACATATGGTCAAGGGAAGCATACAAGAAGAAGAAATTTTAATCATTAACATTTATGCACCCAACCTAACTGCTCCTCAATACACAAAATGAACCTTAAATGATCTGAACAATATAATATCTTACAGCTCCAGAATAGATGGAGATTCTAACATCCTCTAACACTACTGGACACATCCTCCAAGCAGAAACTAAACAAAGAATTAATAGACTTAAACACATCCCTAAAGCAATGAACTTAACAGAAGTATACAGAACATTTCATCCTAATAAAACTGAGTACACAGTCTTCTCATTAGTGCATGGGTCATCTTCCAAAACATTATATTTTAGGGTGAAAAACTAACCTCAAATAATTCAAAAGAGTAGAAATTTTCCTTTGTACATTCTTGGACCAACATGGAATAAAAATCCAACTCAACACCAACAGAAATATTCATACTCACATAAAGTCATGGAAGCTAAATTGTTTTATGCTGAACTATAGCTGGGTTAAGGATGAGATTAAGAAAGAAATCATTAGATTTCTTGAACATTCTGAGAATGAAGCCAAAAATGATCAAAACCTCTGGGATACTGCAAAGGCAGTGAAGAATGAAAAAAAAAAAAGTACCCAATGTATTCAATACTAATATGAAACCAATATATAAACAACTACATGCCCATGTGAAAGAAAATAAGGGGGTAGGAAGAGAAGGGGAAAGGGAGGGAAAGGGAGGGAAGGTGATTGGGAGGCTCTCACCTAATGTGCACAATGTGAGTGTGTTCAGCACGCCCCCTGTGTGAAGGGCTCAACAACAACTTGAACATTACCTTAAAATGAAACAATTTTACCTAAACATTTGTATCCTCATATTAATCTGAAACAAAAAAAAAGAAAGTATAATTTTATAGAAGTACCTTATTAATATACTCAAAAAACATGTTTCACATGAGTTTTATGTTTAGTCACTATGCTGTATAAAAAAGATATAGGAAATACGGATAGAACAAAACTTCATGCATAATATGACAAAATATATACAAAGAAAAGAGTTAGTATTCTAATAGTGCTATGCATTGGTATTATAGAAAAAGATGAGAACTTTCTGGAAATCAAATCCCTTGATGGGATAGGTGAGTGAATGGAAGTTCAAAAAAGCCTTCTCATTATCTGTGTAAGTTCCATGCTAACTAACCTGGGATCCAAGGCTCTCCTTGAATTAGACTAGGCTACCTTTCCGCTTCAGCTTTTGTCCATCAGCTGTCTCACTCTTCATATCGTGTGCAGAAAAAGAATTCACCCGAGGTTCAATACCCTACCCCCAACCTTTATACCTGTATGCTGCACATGCATTCTTTCCACCACCTTCTTACTTTTCCTCCTACAATCCTCATTTCCACATGTTACCGCAAAATGTCTCCATTTTGGATCAACTTATTTTAGATTTCCTTGCCCTATTTAGTTCTCCACTCAAACTCTAGGTTGGTAGATACCTATTTCTTACAAAAATCTAACGCACATCTATGATTCTACCATGTGACTCTTTGTTATCCATACTACATGGTAAGCTTTTTAGACACAAAATTTACATCTCATATTTTTAATTCCAGCACCTAGTACAATTTGGAGTTATACAATACATGGGGCTAATACAAAAACTAAAAGTTTTAAAAAGTTTTGAAGGTAACACTTATTTGAAAACTTCAATGATGAGTAGAAATTAAACAGGAAAACGAAGACAGTAAGGACATTTTCTAGGAAGAAGAAACATAATGTAAAAATGAAGCTTTGTGAGAAGACATGGTTTCAGGTCATCCTATAATATAATTCAAAAATGAGTTTTACTTCTGGGAAGTTTCCTAGTTTATTATTTTATCTTCATAGGAGACAACATAGTTATCTTGTGAAGTGTTTACATCTAGGATTATAATTTAACCTGAATGACCTTGAAATGTTCTGACTGACAGAGTCAGTAAAATGGGAAAGTAAGCCTGTCTGAGAGCAGAGGATAAAAAGAATGAAAGAATTAATAAGGAAAAAAACAGAGAATGTAAATAAGGAAGAGCTAGACATTATCTAAGCATGTATTCCTTCTTGAGTATAAATATCTGCAAAACCTGTTTTTTTTTTAGTTGACATATTTAAATATAAATATTATCGGATATAATTTGATGTTTTTATACATATAGGTGTGGTATAATGAGAAAATCAGACTAGTTATTATATAAGCCAACTCACACATTTGTCATTTTTCTATAGTAAGAACTTTCAAAAGCCTGTCTTCTAGCTATTTTGTAATATAGAATATTTGACTATTAAGCAGAGAGTATAATGGTAGTTACCAGACACCACAAATGGGGAAAACAGGGAGATGTTGGTCAATTGGTACAAATTACAATTAGACATGAAGAATATGTTGTGATGTTCTATTGCAGTATGGTGACGATGGTAAAAATCCAAACTTTTAATTGTCTACTGAACAGTCTCGCACAGATCCACAAGCATGTGAGTTCTTCCTCAAATCACATCTTCTAATTGAATTAATGATTTCAGTTGAAGCCATCTGTAGTTTTCACCTAGGCAAGAAAGTGATCTACTTAACACCTAGATTATTCATTTCACTGTGCTAAATATTCAGTATAGTCTAGTAAAAAAAAAGGCATAATGTCTAATACTTGAGAAAATATTTGCTCTTTGTATCTCAGTATTTTATGAACTCTTCTAGACCAATACATACAATGTCCTTCACGTCTGTCTCCTCTTTATTTTCACAATCACCATAATTTGAACCTATAGGCATTTTTCATATCAACTATAACAGCTTCTTAACAATAATTTCTCTGTCTTGCACCTCATACGTATATTCTACAATATTTTTTATAAACAAACTTAATCAAGTAATTCTCCTGCTTAATTATCTTTCAATATTTCCACTTTGACTCCCAGTTGAAGTAGCATTCCAAACACCTTTACTTTCTCTTCTATCTCAACAAAACACCAATTTTTTAAAATTTTTTGAACTAATCTTGTATGATTCAAGGGAAGAAGATCCCAAGGTGAGTTTCTGAGGTAAAGGCTGACACCTAACCCAGTGATCTCTTTTTCCATAGCCACTAACTATTTCAGGGATAGGCATGGGAGCTAGTTCTTGGCAAATGAGAAACTTTGGGTGTCTTCTGATGGGTTCCTGGAAGAATCTCCTTACTCCTAGGAAAGATTTATGGAAGACACTTGGCACATCTTGGTACAGTGCCTGGAAAACCTGCACCACTGTGCTACCCTGTTGAGAAGGAAGCCCCGACAATGGCTTCCTGAGTAATTTACTGAAGATGCTCTCTCTGTATGTCACCTTGACTCTGGACATCAAACAAGTGTTAAGGCCCACTGAGTCAGGGTGTCTCTCAATTATAACTTTACAGGCCTCCCATGACCTGTTCCCACTTCTCAACCTTAACTCTTGCACCCTTTATTTGGGGGATTATCATCTCAACTAAATTGGCTGAAACACAAAGGTATGCATCCGATTCACCTGGGATCTTGTTAAGATGCAGATTTGGAGTTAGCAGTTTTTGGAGCAGGGCCTGTGATTGTGCATCTTAGGTTATACCATGCTGCTGATTCATGAATCACACTTTGATTAGAGAAGGACTAGACCACTTTTAAGCACTCTTCTTAAACCTTCAGGGCTTGGAAATGACAAATCAGCATTGAAGTCATGTATTACAAGAGATAATTTTGGATTCCTGTCTTACAAATCAATTCTTTCTACAACAGTAGTTCCTTTGAAACCAGTTGAGTTCTTAAAGGAAAGGAATGGGCCATATATTGTTAATACACAGATAGATGATAGATAGATAGATAGATAGATAGATAAATAGATAGATGCACACACATACATTTTATTTCCTTTTTCCATGCTTTCAAATCTGACCTGAATGTTTCCTCTGAATTAA
Source organism: Nycticebus coucang (assembly GCF_027406575.1). Lineage (NCBI taxonomy): Eukaryota > Metazoa > Chordata > Mammalia > Primates > Lorisidae > Nycticebus > Nycticebus coucang. The sequence goes on along the minus strand of NC_069784.1, from coordinate 70,292,708 downwards.
CTCTAAACCATTATCTAAATCAAGGATTTGAATATGGTATTTTTTAGGAAAAACTCCTTCAAAAGGAGTTTCAGATGAAGTTTAAAGAAACATTAATTACTAAAAACTAATTTCCTGCAGTTAAGTGAATTATCAAGGGTAATTAAAAATAAATACCTGCTGTTACTAGCATAATATTTTGTTTTCTAAACCCTTGTTAAAATTTTTTTTAGCATTTACAGTTTTTCTCTATTTATTGGATTCCAAGGTGCTCTTTTACATTACAGCTGAGAAAGTTTGTTAATACTGATAACTCATGCCTTCAGGATTCTGACATTTGAAACATTTAAACCACAGTCAAGGTTTCTCTTTCTTTCATTACGCACTGTTCTCATATATGAGAAAATAAATTACAAAAAAAGTTAAGATTATACATGACAATTGTTACTCAAATCAACACAAAGCAATGCAGTGTAAATATTTAATAATTAATTTGTAGAATAATTATAAACAGAAAAATTACATATAATCTAATGACAATGTTTGTACTTTTCATTGGAGAGAGGAGTTCCGGGAGTCTCTAAACTATTTATTTTTCTCAGACTTCTTTGTCAGATAGAATATACATTTAGGTTTTTTTTTAATTTTCTAAACATTTGTTGACTAGAGTTTATTTTTATTAAAGAAATAATTAACCACATGAATCTAATTTTAGTTATGAAGGAAAACCTTTGTGATTGAGTGTGACCATTTCCTCTCATTCAATCTGAATTCAGTCAAATACTACATGCATAAGGAAACAGTCATAGGAAAAGTCCTATCATACTTAAATTTCTTCTGAACTTTCCTGCTTACATCATCATAATTTAGCCTGAGGTACAATATTCATAGCCATTTGTGAGTTTGAACATTATTTTTGTTTATTCAACTATGGCAGGATTATTTAAAAATTATCATATGTAAGTGGTTATGAAAGATACGAATAATTGCTGAAAGAATTATTTAATTATTCAAGAATTTTCATAAACTATATCATTAACTAAAATATTAATATCAATCATTTATTCTGTGTCAAACTATTTCAGTCTTCACATTAGGTTCGGAATTTTTGTTTCTTCTTCATACCATTCTACTACATATTATAAATCAATTTACCTGGACAAATTCTTTTTCTCAAAAACCTCTTCTTTGTGAAAACACCGAGAGGACCAAAATTTGTAGTTAAACATGAGTTTGAATAATATGTCACCATGGAACAAAAACATGTATTACATTTGGTCTGTCAATTATGATGTATTCTCATTATTTTTTGTTATGAAATACTGGTTCACACTTATTATAAAAAGTGAATTCAAGAGATATTAATGACTCCTTTGAAGATTATTAACTTACATAGGGATTTTAATAAATCAGTTTAACAATGAAAATAATTATAATAATAGTACAAATAATGAAGCAATGATAATAATAAGGACATGAACTATGTGGTGAGCTAACAAGTTTGGTGTTATTAAACCAGGTCTTCCTCCATATTATGCTACCATGCAGCCATTCTCCTCCGTGATAGGGAGAAGTTCAGGAAGCCACAACTTTGCTTGAAAGTGGTTAAAGCTGTAGTTGATCTCTTCATGCTCAGATTTTTTATGCTCCCCTTCTTTGCTATACACAGAAAATTCGGCTGCATTGTGATTTTTATAGCATTTTTGTAAGACTGCTTATTTTCTTGTATTTTAAACATACCCAGAGGCTCTGTCCTCAATAACTGTAAATATAAATGTAGGTGTAGTTATTTAGCAATAAATGAGAAAATAAATAAAATATGTAGGATGGAAGCAACAGATACACAGCAGAGCACAGCACGTTAGACTGTGGACGAGAAGACGTGGGGATTTTGTCATCTCCAATTTACCTTGCTTCATTCTGACCAAAACTTTCTCAACACAAATAATGATGTGTAGAATGGAGATGTGATTTGTGGAATAGTTGAGTATTTTTTTTTTTTTTTGAATTTTCCCCTGAAGCAGGATATAAGCACAGATGCCATTCAGTTGGAACGCTGACTACAAGCTGAACACAAAGGGTCCTGACCTCATTGAAACAGTTATTTATGGTGAGGCAGTGTCTGCAAATAACATCCATTAGGACTAAGTTTCTAGTGCATGAGGTGGGGAAAAGGCGCCTTCACACAAAAATGTAATATCCAGATTTAGCACCTGCTCCTAAAATTATTGAGTTTAGTAAAGAAAAAGTCCATTTATACTCAAGTGAGAGAATTTCTCTCCTATCTCCAAAAATCATCCATAGATAAAAATATAAAATTTTAGAAGTATAAGGGATGCTAATATGTGAAAGAATTTATTTCAGATTTTTCTAGAGAAGACATTTCCCTCCCAAATACTTTCATATTATAAGACATTACTTGATAATGTGTATATTTTTAATTCCAAGTAATAGTGACATAAAAATGTTAGAACTCAAAGAATTGAAAAATGTATTGAGATTTTAATAATTTTGCCAACATGTTAATAGAAAAATCTAAGATCAGGCTGAAGAACAGTATCCTTACAGAATGCCATGGGTTTCGAGAATTTGGTAGTGTTTCCAAGCTGTTTTGACTCTGCAAGCAAAGAAGTCAATGGAGGAGGGAAGAGTTCAGGGCTACTGTGTTCTCAGTGGTATTTGGTGGCATGTTTCATTTAAACACATAACACATACATGTCAAAATTTAAAATTTCATTTTATTGACATGGAAAGCAAAGCTGCTATAAGAAAAATGTCATGTCATGCTCAAGGATATTTCACACATGCAAATAAGGATTTTTGGTAATAATTTCTATATCATTGTTCTGTATTTATCTAATTACCCTGAAATCCATAAATAAAGACCACCAGGGCAGAAAATTTAGTGGTAGTGTTCACCATTGGATTATTATACAGTATGAAAGAATAGGCAATCAATAGATATTTGCCGAATGAATATATGAACATAACTTTATACACTATTCATACTACAACTGTTTCCTGTGTACACAAGCTATTGCTAAGATAATTTTATATTATTCCTAAGTAGAGGGAGAGCACTATGTCTTGTATGTCTCTGTATCCCCTATGTGCTCATACAGTGATTTTCACCGAGCAGATTCTTAATATTTTTTCTATTTTTTTCCTTATCCGGAAGATTTGCAGAGTGAATTTAGGTAGATATCTTCTTAAATTAGAAAATTAATCTAATAAATACCTATATATTTTCTTACATCTATTCACATTGTCAATTAATAATATTTCCTAAGGAATTTAAAACTACATATCATTCAACCTAATATATTTTAAAACATAATGAAATCACTGATTTTCTAAAATCCAGAGGCTAAAGTAGTGACTTAGTCCCTTTTAGCTGCTATAAAGGAATATGGCATGCTGGGTAATTTTTAATGAACATAAATATTTTGATTCACAATCCTAGAGGCTGAGAAGTTCAAGAATACAGGGTCAACGTATGGTGAAGGTCTCCCTGCTACATCTAAAGGGCCAAAGTAAGATGGAGCAAGAGAGGACTCATGAGCTTTTATAACAAACCCATTCCCTCAGCAATGGCATTCATCCACTCATGAGCTTTCATGAGCCAAGCACCTCTTATATTAGGTCTTGCTCCCAACACCAATGTACTGGAGAGTAAATTTTCAACATATGAGCTTTGGAGGATACATTCAAACCACAGAGAGTAGGTAAGATAAAATTAATTTCTCAATGTATACACTGTAGTTTTGTTATTTCTCATCAATGACATATTTTTTATTTCTAATAATCTGTACAAGGACAGGTACTTCAGATCCTGTCAAAAAATAAAAGTAAAAAAAGAACTAAACTAAATGGTACTGTTCTCGCACTGAGAGAAAACCTCATTCTCCATGCTTCTGTTCTCATATTTTATGGTGACAAACAATTGTCTCTTCTGGTTTTCTGTATAATACCTAAAGGGTCCTCAGAATGGTGATCAAGACACTAGTTCAAGCTCCTTCCTTTGCTGATCTATGTATCTACAGGAAATTGATACATCTTTATATTTTCAGCCCAATAGTATACGAGTATTATTTTACATTGACATGGGTTTGTGAAATCCTAATTTGTTTATTTTATTTTTCTTATTTGGTCAAGCTTATTTACAGCTGAAAGTGAGGCAATAGCTCAGGGTTATATATAAATTTCCACATGTAGTATAAAACTGACCTATGCAGATATGAGTAACTAACTATTCAACGAGTATGCAACATACAATTAGTTATAATATGCTGGAGTAGTATTACTCCTTTGATGTTAGAATCTGTCCTTGTCTTCTCATCACGTAAAATCCAGGTTTCTTTTGAATACTTTTGCCTGTTTTTTTTTCAAGCTGTCACCCTGGGTAGAGTGCCACGGCATCACAGCTCATAGCAACCTCCAACTCCTGGGTTCAAGTGATTTTCCTGCCTCTGCCTCCCAAGTAGCTGGGACTACAGGTGCCCGCCACAGTGCCTGACTATTTTTTTTTGGTTGCAGCCGTCGTTGTTGTTTGACGAGCCTGGGCTGGATTCGAACCTGCCAGCTCAGGTGTATGTGGCTTGTGCCTTAGCCGCTTGAGCCACAGGCACCAAGCCACTTTTGCTTGTTTTATATGTAGTAGAAACTACATAGCTGACCACGCACATGTCAGTACGGCAGGCGTAGCTCCTTAAGTTGCCCACCTCCATATGTTGATCCCTTTGTTAACATACAGAGGTTCTGCTGTATTTCTGTTCTTTCCTCATCCACTAAACATGATTCCTAAAAATTTTCGTCTCTTCACCTTGATGTGGGAAATTGTTGTTGAATCACTCAGCACTATAACAGCTTATCTACTCTGACTTTTGATCAGAAAAATGCCTCTTACTTTTGTGACATTTGAAAAACACCTGTAACCTGTGCCATTATCAACGTTAGCTTAAATGTGTAGCATTTATGATACCAAGTAACGGAAATATTCTAAGGAAATGTTTGTATTTCAGCAAAAATACTAAATGTTCAGGGGTTCTAGAGAGGAATTATTCATATAGTAAATATAGTATTGTCTTGCTAGAAATAAAATATCTTCACCCAAAATAAATCTAAGTTGTAAGAATCACCTGGCAACTCCCCATCATCTGTGGCTTGGCTAAACCCTGGACCTACTAGAAATAAATAGAGGGAACTTCCTGTTAGGCATTTAATTCTATTTGAGTCTTGTTAAAGGTCATTCAATTTCTTTGCTTTCATTTTGCTTTCATTATCTTGTAAGCTACTTTGGTGAATTAATTCATTTAGTACTGTGAAGATGAAAATTGATTTGTATCAGATCATCTAATTCTGGAGATAACTTGCTAATTTCAGAAACAGTTCATTCTTATTTGTAATGGGGAAAAGGGAAAGATGTATGAGAAAGAAGATCAAAGAAATTGAATATTATACTAAATACATAATTTTTCTTTTTTAAAAGGATTTGTTTAACAATATCACATGGAAGAAGGGAATGAGTGTGATAAGGACTGTTTATTAAAAATGAAAGGAAAGAACTAAAAGTTTAAACACAACTAGAAACATCATACTCAGACTCAGATAAAAATATCAGGACAGATCTAAAGTCTGTGTTGAAGCTGAGAGCAGATATAGCAAACATGAAGAAAGCAGCATTATAGTTATGAATGCAAACAAAAGAGGAGTGTAAAATTGATAAGAGAATAGAATGAGCATGATTAGATCAATTCTATTAAAAGCTCTGAAAGACAATAAATGATTCAATAGAGTAATCTCCATCCAGCTTTGTTCAGTAATCCACTGGAGGTCTTTGTCAAAATCTTTTGACAAGCTAATTAAAAGCAGGCAGGTATGCGGCATGCGGTGTTTACCTTTGTGAAATGAATCAACTCACATTCAAGTTACTATGCTCATATTTTCTCCACTGCCCTGTCACAATGACCTTTATGGTGCAAGATTATGAATAAACTGCATATTCATAAAGACAGCCTTACAGTCATAATGAAAATATGCCCTGAAAAGATTTTTAGCCAATATTTAAATCCATGAATATATCCAGGGGTATTAGAGGGACATAAAAAGCAAATATACAGCCCTTGAGGAGCTCATAATATACCAAATATTTAAAAACTTACAGTGAGAGATCGTTGTTGCTATATTGTTCTTTGAACATTTTTTTGAGTTAATGGGATTATTTTTCTCTGTATAATTATATTCCTTTTACAATACAAAATTCCTTATAGCAATATAAATTCACAACCCAAAACACCAAAAGGGCTACTAAAATAAGGAGAGGATATAAAAAAAAAAAAAGTTTATTTTCTTTTGTGCCTGGTTTTAATACATAGTTTGGAATAACTTTACAGTTGTTGCATAGGATAAGCTAATGCCTTAAGGCTAATATAGTTTACATTTTCCCTAGAGTTTGAAAAATAAGCAAAACTGGAATGAACTATTCTTTATACCCATACCATTCTTCAGGGTCATTTTTGCTTTAACAAACTCCTCCTATCTAAAGATTCAAAGTAGGTTAACTTTTCTTCTAATAATCCATCCCAGATTCTGGCTTACAATTAGGGCAAGAAGCCTGGCTGGGCCAGCTGTTGCACCCATACTGTTACTTTTGGAAAATCATATTGCAGGGTTTTGAGTATTTTTGAAAAAATTATTGAATGAACACAGTTTGAGTAAAATGGGCAATCATAATCTGACTGTTTCTTTAAACAGATATAAGCATGTCAAAAACAACTTACTTAAAAACATCTTTGAATATTTTAAATATAGTTAGACTCAATGCAAATGGCATTGCCGTTTAAAGTAGAGTGAAGTTTCTGTTCTTGGCATTGATTCTTTAGTAGAGATTTAAAAAATAAGCCAAAATAGCATTCCCCCAGCATCATTGTCCTTTTGTTGTGTTAGCTTTTACTATAATAAATTACAAGACTACAAAACCACACTTACTATGTGCCAGTCCCAATTCTAAGCATTTTATGAAGATCAGCTCACTGAATTCCCTTAACAGCCCATCAGACAAACTCAGCTCCTGTTTTCACTCTGCAGACTAGAAATGGAGGCATCAGTAGCAGAAATAATATGTTCAAATAAAATTTAATCAGGGGCAGAATTGAGATTCCAAATCAGGCAGTTTGTTATTTATTCTTAACTCCTAAGTAAATGAATTGAAGTTTTGGATACCAGCTTATATTGGGATAACTGTTGTTTTGAATTATATTTTACTTTAATCAAAGAAATATATATAAATAGAACAAGTTTTATACTGATACCCAATGCCTTCTGTTCACTACCAAAGATCCCCATTCTAACTGACTCAAAGCAAACATATTTAATTTTCTTTTTCCTACCATTTATCTGTATAAGTTTAAATATAAAGAAAAGCCTTTCATACTGTAAATTTTTGATTTTTAAGATTATGATATTTTTCCACCTGCTACAAAAGATGAGCCCACGCTTTTATGCCTCAGACATACATGCAGATGTCACACCTGCCACCTTGCCAGTGGCATTTCATCATTTTTTGTTGAGTCAGTATTCTTAATGACATCATACTAAGTAAATCTTCTGCCTGGTTAAACCACAGAGATTACAAATTCATTCCTATACATCTTTTAATTTTCCCTGAAGTTGTTAATTGCCTCATTTCATTCTTTCAGATTTCTGGGTACATACCATTAATTCATTCCCAAGTATCCTGACAAACTTAAATTTCCTTGAAATATATTATATAATAAAACCCACAGTTAATCTGTCAAATCCCCATCTTTGGAGACCTCTACTTGAAGTCCTCTGCCTTCCACATCCATCTGACTAGGAAGTTTCAGAAAGTCCTTTCACTATGATTCTAGGAAGCTGCCTCCTGCCTAGTTTGGGTTTAGTCATTGTTTCTTAAAAAGATTTTCAATGATTTTCCAGTTTTCAACAATACCTTGCAATCTAGCTTCCAAGCATCTGATATCACCAAGAAACTCATTACTATTCTAAAAAAACAAGTAAGCAATTAATGACAATCTTGATTCTATCTCACACAAATATATTTTCGATTTTAGCTTTATGTATTCTACCAAGGTTTAAATACACTGTAGAATCTCCATACTTGACCACCTCTGGACATTGGCCACTTCCAAAAGTTCACCTAATGTTCATAGACCAGACAAGCAGCACATGTGCATATCAGTACTGTAGGCCTAGTTCCTTACGTTGACCACCTCCACATGTTGACCAGTTTGTTAGAGTCCTTTCAGTGGTCAACTCACAGAGGTTCTACTGTATTTAACTTCTGGATGTTTTTACACTGGTTTTCTCTTACTATTGTGCTATTGCATGTAAAGTGAAATTTTGAGTATTTCCTGTAGGGCAGGCCTAGTAGTAACAAATTCCCTAAGTGTGTCTGTCTGGAAGACTTTATTTCTCTAGCATTTATGAAACTTAGTTTTGAAGGATACAAAATTCTTTCCAGGCAGTTGTTTTGTTGAGTCCCTCCTGGCCTTTGAGGTCTGCTTTCAGACTGATGGGTTTTCCCTGTGTGTCAGCTGTGGTCTTCGTATGGCAGCTTGTGGGATTTTTTTCCTTTTTGACTGTGGCGGTGTTGATGATCCTGTGTCTTGAAGATGTCCAATTTGCCTTAAATCTTCCCAGCAATCGATGGCTGTTTTGTATCTAAATATCAGAATCTCCAGCAATACAAGGAAGATTCTCCTCCATATTTCCTTCAAATAAATTTCTCATGCTTTTTGCTTTTACTAATTCACTCTATATCTATATTTTTTTGTAGTGGCTCATTTCACGTAGTCCCCAATTTTTCTGAGTGGTTGTTTATTCTTTTTTGTTGTTGTTTTTAAGACATTTATATTCTACATTTAGTAAATTTCACATATACCCTTGTAAGATACACTGTAGGAGTGGTCCTACCAATGACCCTCCTTCCCCCATCCTCTCCCCACCCATATTCTTAGGGTATAATTGGGTTATGTCTTGGCTATCTGAGATTTTTTCTGATTCCATATAAAATTATGTATTATTTTTTCAAGATCTTTAAAGTAATTAATAGGGATTGCATTAAAATTATATATTGCTTTGGGTAGTATGGACATTTTAACAATGTTGATTCTTCCCAGCCATGAGCATGGTATGTTTTTCCATTTGTTAATATCTTCAGCTATTTCTTTTCTTAGAGTTTCATAGTTATATTTATAGAGATCTTTCATGTCCTTTGTTAAGTAAAGTCCCAAATAGTTGATCTTCTTTGGCACTACTGTGAATGGAATAGAGTCCTTGACTGTTTTTTCAGCATGACTATTGTTGGTATATATAAAGGCTACCGATTTATGAGTGTTGGTTTTGAAACCTGAGATGCTGCTAAGAATTTTGTAGTAGAATCCCTAGTGTTTTCTAGATATACAATAATATCATCTATAAAGAGCAAAAGTTTGATCTCTTCTGATCCTATATGGATACCCTTGATCACCTTTTCTTCCCTAATTGCAATGGCTCAGACTTCCATTACAATGATAAAAAGCAGTGGGGACAATGGGCAACCTTGCCTGGTTCCTGATCTGAGTGGAAATGATTTCAATTTAACTCCATTCAATATGATATTGGCTGTGGGTTTGCTATAGATGGTCTTTATCAGTTTAAGAAATGTCTCTTCTATACCCATTTTCTTAAGTGTTCTGATCATGAAGGGATGCTGTATATTATCAAAAACTTTCTGCATCAATTGAGAGAATCATATGGTCTTTGTTTTTTAATTTGTTTATGTGCTGAATTATGTTTATAGATTTACGTATAATGAACCAGCCTTGACACTCTGGGATAAAACCCAGTTGGTTATGGTGTATAATTTGTTTGATGCATTGCTGGATTCTATTTGTTAGGATCTTGTTGAATATTTTTGAATCAATATTCATTAGTGATAATGGTCTATAATTTTCTTTTCTTGTTGGTTGTTTCCCTGGTTTGGGGATCAAGGTGATGTTTTCTTCATAGAATGTGTTGGGTAGTCTTCCTTCTTTTTCTATATTTTGAAAGAGGTCCCTATTAGAGGAGGAGGAGGAAAGTTCCTGACTTAGAATGCTGAGTGCATGGCTGTGCCATTCTGTCAAATAGAGAAAGTCTTATGAGATTTGTCAATGTGAGACACTTTTTGCATTTTGGGACATTTTGAGATCCAGGCTCTCCTTTGGCTTCTTCTCAGACTATCTTTTTGAAGACATTTCTATAAGGAACAGCCTTGAAAGATAAAATTAGTGCCTTTCCTCAGAGCAAAGGGTAGGTTATACTTGATGCCTCTCTCTCTCATATCCTATTTCAAACTAGGATGTACCCCATGGTAATTAAAAATAAAAACTAATTCATAATAAAATGGAACAAAAAATAAAATATGTTAACTTCACCTTCAAAGTTTATCTAGAATTTAACATCATCGCTATTGATCTATGGTTGACTGTGCCAAGGGCTTTTGTCTGAATTAGTGCTATCAAATACAATGTGGTTTCCCTGCTTGTACCTTACTCTGCATTTCATTGAATTGGTCCTTTAACAAACCTCATTTCAGTCTTTCACTTAAAACTGTGCAATGGTGCCCATTTCAGTTGGTTGACTTGGCCCAACAGGATCTCCTGGCCTCCCACCCTCATTACCTCTTTGACTTTACCTCCTACCACTCTCTCTTACACTCTCATGGCTCCATCCTTTCTGCCTTCCGTGATGATATTAAAACACACGCGGCATACTTCCTCCCTAGGGCCTCTCCATTGCCTAGTACTTCTTCCTAAAACTTCCCTTAACTATCCCCATGGCTGATGGCCAAACCTTTTTTTTCTTTTTTTTTTTATTGTTGGGGATTCATTGAGGGTACAATAAGCCAGGTTACACTGATTGCAATTGTTAGGTAAAGTCCCTCTTGCAATCATGTCTTGCCCCCATAAAGTGTGACACACACCAAGGCCCCACCCCCCTCCTCCTTCCCTCTTTCTGCTTCCCCCCCATAACCATAATTGTCATTAATTGTCCTCATATCAAAATTGAGTACATAAGATTCATGCTTCTCCATTCTTGCGATGCTTTACTAAGAATAATGTCTTCCACATCCATCCAGGTTAATACGAAGGATGTAAAGTCTCCATTTTTTTTAATGGCTGAATAGTATTCCATGGTATACATATACCACAGCTTGTTAATCCATTCCTGGGTTGGTGGGCATTTAGGCTGTTTCCACATTTTGGCAATAGTAAATTGAGCTGCAATAAACAGTTTAGTACAAGTGTCCTTATGATAAAAGGATTTTTTTCCTTCTGGGTAGATGCCCAGTAATGGGATTGCAGGATCAAATGGGAGGTCTAGCCCGAGTGCTTTGAGGTTTCTCCATACTTCCCTCCAGAAAGGTTGTACTAGTTTGCAGTCCCACCAGCAGTGTAAAAGTGTTCCGTTCTCTCCACATCCACACCAGCATCTGCAGTTTTGAGATTTTCAATGGGAAAGGATATTTGCATATTTTCAATCAGACAAAAGCTTGATAACTAGGATCTATAGAGAACTCAAATTAATCCACATGAAAAAAGCCAACAATCCCATATATCAATGGGCAAGAGACATGAATAGAACTTTCTCTAAAGACGACAGATGAATGGCTAACAAACACATGAAAAAATGTTCATCATCTCTATATATTAGAGAAATGCAAATCAAAACAACCCTGAGATATCATCTAACCCCAGTGAGAATGGCCAAACCTTTTTTAAGGGTTTTCTCGTGTATTTCCTTTTCAGTTAAGTCAACTCCTGGCCACCTGAGATGCACTGATGTCTCCCTTCACTCCTGGCTCATCCTTCTTCTTTCTCATCTCTGTCGTTTTCTTGTTTGCTTGTTCATGGTCACCTGCTAACATCCTATACCATTTACTATAGAGAGAGTCTTTGTTTCTCCACTATAATTCAAGGTTGACAGAACATTTTTTTTACTAATGATTCCCACCACCCAGTGTTTTACACGTGTCATGAGTGCTCAGTAACTATTAGTTTAATAAAGGATGAGTGTTGCTTCCCTAAACCTTCTGGAGAAGGTAGCAAAACATCCTTATATGCATATATATCTGCTGATTGTAATTGTGCTACTGCTATGTTTTTCTTAATAGAAGTACATTTTAACCATCCCCACAACACACTCATTAAATAAAATCCTTCCTGGTAGGATTTATATTTTGACTAATTCTTGGTCATAGCTTTGGTATGTTTAGGGTCCCAAATACAAGTGACTTTTGTTCAAAGAACAGCATGGAGTCTGATTAGCAATGTTTCTCACTAAGAAACGCAACACAGCCTTCCTGTAAAATTCACAGTAAACGTATCCTCTGTGTTGGCTGCCCACTCCCTTTTTTCATTTAGGAAAATATTTACCAAGTTTTAAGTTACATCCTTCTATTTTTATCTAAAATAACATGTTCTCAATTTGGGTTATATGATGATATCATAGTTTTTAATCCGCTTTCACTACACAGATCCCGGCACAAGTTTGGGAAATTGCAAAAAGTATAATTACTTAATTTGGAAGAAAACACCAAAGTGGCTTGACCAAAGTATTAAACATTATTATCAGATAATAAAAGAACTAAGCAAAAAGGATTGTAAAATGCGTAAAATTAAACTTTATTGTTTTAGAGAGCATGTTTTACCTTGATGAATTTAAGTACCAATAAATGATATATAATATATATTGTTCATGAATTAACCTAAAGACCTGAAATACAAGGTTTAAAGTATTCAAGAAAATTCATAAATACCTGTTAACTTTGTAAAATGAGATAAGCTAATGAGTTTAATAACTTATAATCTTTTTTTAGAGAACAAGTAAGATAATTTTGTCATAATTTAGAATTATTGCAGCAAATGACACAAGTTCTTAATTTCTAAATTTAAGAAATATAATAAATGTTTTCTCCATAAAAATATTTTAGAGTTTAATTACTACATGTTTTTAAGTTTTGAATGAAGAAATGCAAAACGTGCACACTAAATGCACTTCATGAACATATTGAGTGAGTACATTACTAGTCTGGAAAAAAGCTAATAAAAATGGTACATTATTGAAGGGACTTTTTGGAAAATAGAATAAAACTCTTTCCAACCCTATGTTGCCCAACACAATAATTTTACTGTTATGCTACAATGTCAGAACATCTGACGCTTGTTTCATTGTGTTTATGTCTACATGATTCAGAAAATGATTGTTTTTTCACATTGCCTATGATGGCAAGACAACAACAGAAAGTCTTGTTTGTCCTGATTTTCCATTTATGTCTCAAAAAGTGATTCACTTGGCACAGGTTTTGCACATACCCACGGTTGAGGCTATCACATGACGGGTCCTACACAAGCCCTCAGCTTGCTTGGGAATTGCATAAAACAAAAGTACATAAGACAGGAACAGCTATGGCCTCTAAAGGATTTTCCAAATGATCTAAAAAAGAAAGAAAAAACCTCATGAATGTGAAGGATGTGCCTATCCATGAGATATGAAATTGACGTGTTTCTCATTCCATGACAACAGGTTAGGGACAGTGCCTAGAACCTTCTTTGGCCCTCAATTACAGTCGATCACTGATTATAGGAAGGAATAGCCTATTAAGTTTGAAAAACCAGTGGTTAATATAGAATATATAAATTTCAGGGGAGGAGTGGGCAGAACTGACCAGTACTATGGAAGTTATGGATTTACAAATAAGTTCTACAAATGGTGAAAAAAATTATTCTGCTGGCTGGTGGAAGTTGTAGTTGTGAACAGCTGCAGTCCTCCCTCATTGGTTAAGAAGGAGAGTAGAGAAAAAGCACAGACAAAACTTTCTTATAGGAGAAATCTCATCACTCAGCCTGTGAAAAAAATGTGAGGAACAGAAATTCAAGAAAGAGAAAACCATCATCTTCTGGGACCAAGGAAATTCTAAATGGGAAGATGAATTTTATAATGAATTTTAAAATGAAAAAAATACCAACAAAGGATTGCATGGTTTGTAGCAGGAGAAATGAGACAGGTGAAAAGAGAGAAACCATCTTCTACTGTGAGACATGCAAGAGGAAGTCTGGACTTCATCCTAGAGATTGTTCCAAGGAATATCACGCTCATAAAAATAATAAACACTAACACTTTATTTTATGTAATCTAAAAGAGATAATAAAATCATTAGGTGAGTTCACACTTAACATTTTTCTCTGGTAAAACTATAGGATAATTACAAGTAATCTACCAATTTTTTTCCCCATCTAAAATAAATAAGAACTGAGGAGTATGTGGTTGGAAGAAAAGTTAGATTCTAAAATGGAAACGGAAGAGACAGATTAATGGAAAATAACAGAAAACCCCAGATTCTACCCTCAAACTGCACAAAGGAGCAAAGTCAATTCAATGAAGAAAGGGTAGTCTTTACAACAAATGTGTTGGGATAATCAGGTATCTATATGCAAAAAAAAAAAAAGAATCTAGACACAGCAATTAATTCAAAATGTAAAGGATAAGACCATAAAACTGACTTGTAGTATAAGATAACATAGAGATAATATAGATGACCTTCATGACTTTTCTGAGACAATGCTAAAGACACAATCTATGAAAAAATCATTAATAAGTTGGACTTCACTGAAATTAAAAGTTCCTGTTCTGTGAAAGATAGTCAAAAGCATGAGAACACAAGCCACAGATTGGAAGAAAATATTTGTGAAAGTCGTATCTGATAAAGAACTGCTAGCCAAAATATAAAGAGAGAGAGGGGCAGATTGCTTGAGCTCAGGTGTTCAAGACCAACCGGAGCAAGAGTCTGACCCTATCTCTAAAAAAAATATCCAAGTATGGGTGGTGCTGTGGCTCAGTGAGTAGGGTGCCAGCCGCATATACTGAGGGTGGCAAGTTGAAACCCAGCCCTGGCCAAACTGCAACAACAACAAATAAATAAATAAACTTGATTGAAAAACAAAACAAAAATATATATATATCCAGGTATTATGGCAGACACCTGTAGTCCCAACTACTCAGGAAGCTGAGAGAAGAGGATCACCTAAGCCCAGGAGTTTGAGGTTGCTGTGAGCTATGGTGCCACAGCACTCTACCTAGGGCAACAAAGTAAAACTCAGTCTCACGCACACACACAAAACAAAAAAAAAGTTTAGAAAACTCCTAAAACTCAATAATAAAAAATTAACAATCCAATAAACACACACCTTATCAAAGATGATATTCAGGTGACTGATAAAGCACATAAAAAGATTAAACATCCTATGTCATTAGGGAATTAAAAATTTTAAAAAAATGAATTGCTACAACATAATTATTAAAATGGCTACAATCCAGAATGTTGACACCATCACAGGTCAACTAAGATGTGTAGTGATAGGAAGGCTCATTCAATTGCTTATTCTATGCAAAATGATGGAGCCACTTTGGAAGACAGTTTAACAGTTGAGCTGCGATACAGCCCAGAAATCCCACTTCTGGGCATATATTTTTTAAAAAACAGAAATCAGTGTATCAAAGGAATTATCTACATGTTCATGGTTATTTCAGCACTATGAATAATTGCCAAAATATGAAACCTAAGTAACCATCAGTGAGTGAATAGATATGAGAAAATAAGGCACATATACATAATGGAATATTATTCAGTCATACAAAAGAATAAACTCTTGTCATTTGCGACAACATGGATGGAACTGGAGAACATTATAGTAAATAAAATAAGCCAGGTAGAGAAAGATAAATATGGCACGTTATCTCTCAAATGTGGGAGCTAAAAAATGGAAATGACCTCCTGGATACAAAAAGCAGAATGACAGTTTCCAGAGGCTGAGAAGTGTAGCAAGGACTGGGGATAAAGTTAATTAATGCAAAAATATAGTTAGAATGTATAAGATCTAGTGATCAGCAGTGGGATAGGGTAACGGTAGGTAATAACTTATTGTGTAACTAAAATAGTGAAATCAGAATGTTCCTTAGACAAAGAAATGAGAACTGCTTCAGGTGAGGAATATCCTAATTACCTTGATTTGATCTTACTCATTACCCATGTATGCTTGTATCAAAACATCATGTGTACCCCATAATATATAGAAATATTATGCACCCATAGTAATAAAGCATAAACATACAAAATTGTTTTAAAATTAATGAAAACTTTTGAAGGATTAGAAATTAAGAACATTTGGGACACAATTCTCTAGGGTTTCTCACATTTTCTCATATTTTGAAAGATATGTGATATTCTTTACTTCCTATCTGTTAAAGAATGTTTGTGTGGCAAACAGCCTTCGAAGATAGAAATAGTGTTTTTTTCAGTAGCAAAGGCCAAGTTTTGTGACAGCCTCGGAACATAGAGATCGTGTCTTTTAGGCAAAATCCAGGCATACTTATTGGGATTATAAAAATTCAGGATCCTTAAGCCCGTGGCTCATTTCCTATAATGCTGTGACTCACTCAGTGTTCAGATGTTAGCTGGCCCTCTTTGCATTTTCCTGTAAGATGTGAGGCTTTGGACACCAGCATTAGCAAATGCAGATAGCCTATTTATTGTTATTATTGTGAATAATAAACTGCCCTTTACCTCTGAATCAGGAGTCTCATGTCTTCTACCAGCGTTCACCAAACTGTGGCAGGCTCAGTAGGTAGCTTGCAAAGAGAGTAAATTCTCTAATCTTTAATAGTTCTTAATGGAGAGAATGATCTCACAATCTGAGCAATCATTTTGTCACTTGATGTTCTGACAGCACAAGGAAATATTATATTTGGATGAAATTTTTAGATGCTAAAAACTATAGTTGTAATGTCTTCACAAAGTCCAGAGTCCATTTGAATTCACATAGCTGCATAAAGCAAAAACACTATATTGTTTTCTGGCTCAGAATTTTTTCCTAAAAGAAATTATGAATGGGGGAAAATAACTTCGCTGAGTAATGGAAACTCAATTCCAACACCATGCATGGATAGATGAACATATTTTCCACACCCCATATGGAATCCAGGAGATAAGATAATAACCTTCAAATGAATAAAACACCTTGGGTGGAAACCAAAGCAAAATCACTCTTTAGAAATATCTCCTTAACTCAAGAATATATTGTAATTTATAAAATATAATTTCCCACTGAGAATAAATTCAACAATGAAGATGCAAAGCTGAATAATGAAGGAATATGCCAAGTGGGAAACAGAGTTGTTAACTAAATACAAGTATTGTATCTCAGGAATGGAAGAAAAAGTATCCAATGTACTCAGCTCTACTATGAAGCTAAATTATAGCTTTCATATGAAGGCTATAACCCAACTATACCACAAGACTATGGGGAAAGGGCCAAGGAAGGGGAAGGGAGGCAGGAGGTTTTGGTGGAGGGAGGGTCATGGGTGGGCCACATCTACAGTGCATCTTAGAATGGGTACAGGCAGAACTTACTAAATGCAGAATACAAATGCCTGCACAGTAACTAAGAAAATGGCATGAAGGCTATGTTGAACAGTTTGATGAGAATATTTCAGATTGTATATGAAACCCGCACATTGTACCCCTCGATTGCACTAATGTACACAGCTATGATTTAACAATAAAAATAAATAAATCAAAAAAATACAAGTATTATAACCCTAAGTCCAAGAAATAAAAATAAATATGAAAAATAATAGAAAATAAAATGTGTTTATTAAAAGTATAAAGAAACTAAAAGTAAATAGAAATAATAAGGACACATACAAATAACATATGGATTAATGAGAACATTAGATATAGAACATAGAAATTGATAAATTGAGAAATATAAAAATTATACATTATACAACTATAGCAAAAAAAGGATTTTGAGAAACAAAGGTCAGAGTAAAATGGTTTAATATATATTTAATAGTTCATTAGTTTTTAATGATTTGATATTTTTATAAGTGAATTTAAATATAGTTCTTACATCCTTTTTTTAGTTTGAAGAAATATGATTTCCCTTAAATATAAAAAAAATCAGGTGTAAAGATAATGTTATCTGGTAGAGAGTTATGAGAAATTTAGACTTTAAAGATAAACTGTCGTGCGGAGAGAGCAAGATGGCAGCTGAGTAACAGCTTCCTTGCATCTGGGCACTGTGAGTCTGGAAAGAGAGGACTCCAGGCATCTCTGGCTTGTGGGATCTGCCTATAATCATCCCTGTGAAGATACAGGGAGTCAAGGAGAGAGTTCTGGACCCCAAGAGGAGGACTAAAACAGTGGAAAACTGGCAAGTGGTCACATGTGTTAAATGGGTCTAAACACGCCCGCAACTGACTCATGGAAACCTTAGTCCACAGGCACGAGAACTTAAAGAGCAAGAGGAAGTGAAAGGAAAATTAGGGCAAGGAAACGGATAAAACAAATCACTCATGAGGAAGAATCAGCAGAAAACTCCAGGCAACATGAAGAACCAGTCCAGAACAACCCCGCCAAGGGACCATGAGGTAGCTACTGCAGAGGATTCCACCAATAAAGAAATGTTAGGAATGACAGAAAGGGAATTTAGAACACACATGATGAAAACCATGAAAGAAATGATGGAAACAATGAAGGAAACTGCTAATAAAGTGGAAAATAACCAAAAGGAAATCCAAAAACAGAATCAAATAAAAGATGAACGATGCTAAGAATATAGAAAGGATATAAGCAGAGCTAAAGGAACTGAAACAGTCAATTAGGGAACTTAAAGATGCAATGGAAAGCATCAGCAACAGGTTAGACCATGAAGAAGAAAGAATTTCAGAGTTAGAAGACAAAGTTCTTCAGATAACTCAGATAGTAGAAGAGGCAGAAAAGAAGAGAAAGAAAGCAGAATGTTCACTGTCAGAATTATGGGACTTTATGAAGCATTCCAACATACGAGTTATAGGAATCCCAGAAGGGGAAGAAGAATGACCCAGAGGAATGGAAGCCATACTAGAGAATATTATAAAAGAAAATTTCCCAAATATCACCAAAGATTCTGACACACTGCTTTCAGAGGGATATCGGACCCCAGGTCGCCTCAACTCTAACCGAGCTTCTCCAAGACACATTGTGATGAACTTGTCCAAAGTCAAGACAAAAGAAAAGATTCTGCAAGCTGCCAGGAGTAAGCGCCAGTTGACCTACAGGGGCAAATCCATCAGAGTGACCGCAGACTTCTCTAATGAAATTTTCCAAGCAAGAAGACAATGGTCATCTACCTTTAATCTACTTAAACAGAACAATTTCCAGCCCAGAATTCTGTACCCTGCTAAGCTAAGCTTCAAAATTGATGGAGAAATCAAATCATTTACGGATATACAAACATTGAGGAAATTTGCCACAACAAGACCAGCTCTACAGGAAATACTTCAACTGTTTTGCACACTGACCACCACAATGGATCAGCAGCAAAGTAAGAACTCAGAAATCAAAGGACAGAACCTAACCTCTACACTGATGCAAAAGATAAAACTAAGCAATGGATTCTTACAAAATAAGATGAATAGAATACTACAACGCTTATCAATTATCTCAATAAATGTTAATGGCTTGAATTCCCCACTGAAGAGACATAGATTGGCTGACTGCATTAAAAAACACAAGCCATCCATATGCTGTCTGCAAGAAACACACCTGGCTTCAAAAGACAAATTAAAGTTCTGAGTCAAGGGTTGGAAGACAATTTTTCAGGCAAATGGAATTCAGAAGAAAAGAGGAGTTGCAATCTTATTTTCAGATACATGTGGATTTAAAGCAAGTAAAGTCAAAAAAGACAAAGATGGTCACTTTATATTGGTCAAGGGAAAAATAAAAGAAGATGTTTCAATTCTAAATATTTATGCACCCTATTTAAATGCTCTCAGATTCTTGAAACAGACCTTACTCAGTCTGAGCAATATGATATCTGATAATACCATAATAACAAGGGACTTTAACACTCATCTTACAGAGCTGGACAGATCCTCTAAACAGAACTTAAACAAAGATATAAGAGATTTAAATGAGATCCTAGAACAACTGTGCTTGATAGACGCATATAGAACACTCCATCCCAAAGATAAAGAATATACATTCTTCTCATCACCCCATGGAACATTCTCCAAAATTGATCATATCCTGGGACACAAAACAAATATCAACAGGATCAAAAGAATTGAAATTTTACCTTGTATCTTCTCAGACCATAAGGCACTAAAGGTGGAACTCAACTCTAACAAAAACGCTCGACCCCACACAAAGGCATGGAAATTAAACAATCTTCTGTTGAATAACAGATGGGTGCTGAAGAAGTAAAACAGGAAATCATGAACTTCCTCAGGCATAACAACAATGAAGACACAAGCTACTAAAACCTGTGGGATACTGCAAAGGCAGTTTGAGAGGAAAATTTATCGCTTTAGATGCCTACATTCGAAAACAGAAAGAAAGAACATCAACAATCTCACAAGCCGTCTTATGAAACTGGAAAAAGAAGAACAATCTAAGCCTAAACTCAGTAGAAGAAAAGAAATATCCAAAATCAAATCAGAGATCAATGACATTGAAAACAAAAGAATCATTCAGAAAATTAATGAAATAAGGAGTTGGTTTTTTGAAAAAATAAATAAAATAGATAAACCATTGGCCAGACTAATGAGAAACAGAAAAGTAAAATCTCTAGTAACCTCAATCAGAAATGATAAAGGGGACAGAGGCGGAGCAAGATGGCAGCCGAGTAACAGCTTCCATGCATCTGGGCACCGTGAGTCTGGGGAGATAGGATTCCAGGCATCTCTGGCTGGTGGGAACTGCCTATCATCACTCCTATGAGGATACAGGGAGTCAGCGAGAGACTTCTGGACACCAAGAGGAGGACTAAAACAGTGAAAATTGGCAAGTGGTCGCGTGTGTTCAATCCGTCTAAACCCGCCCACAACTGTAAGTTCAGTAGCAGCGAGACTGCAAATCAGAAAGGCCTTACCTGTGAACTGTTTTGATGTTCTTGGGCTTGGCACTGAGTTGAACTGCCCTGGGGAAGGCCTGAGCGGGAGTGCGGAGAACTTTGGCCATTGTCTAGGATCCCAGTCTGAGCCACTGAGCCAGACGGAGCTAATAGTGTTTAGCGGTGGGTCACACGGAACCATTGTCAGTGATCTGCCACGGCAAGCTCCACCCTCAGGGTCGCAGAGCTAGAAAGGGGTGGGAGCTTGTAACCCAGCAACCAAGTAGCCTAAGGGTGGGGTCTGAGCCGCCTTGTAGCCCTAACCCTCAGGGGCAGAGTGAGACCGGTTTTGGCACACTGGATAAGCGGATAGCCACTTCAACAGTGATTCCAGCGAGAAAGCTGGGAAAGCTTCTGCTCAGCAAGTTTACAAGTTCAAAGTGCCTTTTAAGAGGGCTGAAGAGAGATTTAGGGTGTCTACCTGCTAGGGATAGAGAAATCAGCAGCCTCCAGTCGTATCAGAACTGTGACTAACATCTCATACCCCAGAAGACCACGTGTTGCCCAGACAATATTCACTAACATATACAAACTGCTTTGTTTTTGGTTGTGTATTTTTTTTGTTTGTTTATTTTGTCATTGTTGATGTTCTTTTGTTTTTTAATTTCAATCTTTTCCATACAGATCCCTTTTTCTTTCTCAACTTT
Organism: Nycticebus coucang; assembly: GCF_027406575.1. NCBI lineage: Eukaryota > Metazoa > Chordata > Mammalia > Primates > Lorisidae > Nycticebus > Nycticebus coucang. Next base: position 70,271,086 of record NC_069784.1, on the reverse strand, counting down.
TCTAGTTTAATTATAATTTCCCATTGCTGCCTTTTTTAATAACTAGAACTTCATTTTTGCTAGTGTTTCTACCGCTATCATTTGGTTTTTCACCCAATTGTATCCCCGTAAAGTTTTCTGTTTGCTTGTTTTGGTTTGATTTATAGCATTTTTGTCTTTCCTCTCTACTTGGTGGAGGTGGGGTACTGTGTCTGATTAGGTTAGCAAAGAGCTGCTGACCTCAAGGGAACCACCCAAGTGGGCACACCCAGAAGGTGGGGTTTTTTAAGGTTGTGTCAAAGTACCCTACTGTACACCTATATTGCCTTGTCTCCCTCTTTCTGTACCTCTCTTTTTTGTCAATATTCCTTATCCCCACCCCCTCTCCTTTCTCTATCTTTCTTTTTTTTCTTATCACTCGGTCCTCCTTTCTTTCATCCCTTTTTTGCTCCTCAACCTTCTCACCCTTCTGGTCCTGTAACGCTTAGTCCACAGGCACAAGAACTTAAAGAGCAAGAGGAAGAGAAAGGAAAATTAGGGCAAGGAAACAGATAAAAGAAATCACTCATGAGGAAGAATCAGAATAAAACTCCAGGCAACATGAAGAACCAGTCCAGAACAACCCCGCCAAGGGACCATGAGGTAGCTACTGCAGAGGATTCCACCTATACAGAAATGTTAGGAATGACAGAAAGGGATTTTAGAATACACATGCTGAAAACAATGAAAGAAATGATGGAAACAATGAAGGAAACTGCTAATAAAGTGGAAAATAACCAAAAGGAAATGCAAAAACAGAATCAAATCAGAGATGAACGATATGAAGAATATAAAAAGGATATAGCAGAGCTGAAGGAACTGAAACAGTCAATCAGGGAACTTAAAGATGCAATGGAAAGTATCAGCAACAGGTTAGACCATGCAGAAGAAAGAATTTCAGAGGTAGAAGACAAAGTTTTTGAGATAACTCAGATAGTAAAAGAGGCAGAAAAGAAGAGAGAGAAAGCAGAATGTTCACTGTCAGAATTATGGGACTTTATGAAGCGTTCCAACATACGAGTTATAGGAATTCCAGAAGGGGAAGAAGAATGCCCCAGAGGAATGGAAGCCATACTAGAGAATATTACAAAAGAAAATTTCCCAAACATCATCAAAGATTCTGACACACTGCTTTCAGAGGGATATTGGACCCCAGGTCGCCTCAACTCTAACCGAGCTTCTCCAAGACACATTGTGATGAACCTGTCCAAAGTCAAGACAAAAGAAAAGATTCTGCAAGCTGCCAGGAGTAAGCGCCAGTTGACCTACAGGGGCAAATCCATCAGAGTGACCGCAGACTTCTCTAATGAAATTTTCCAAGCAAGAAGACAATGGTCATCTACCTTTAATCTACTTAAACAGAACAATTTCCAGCCCAGAATTCTGTACCCTGCTGAGCTAAGCTTCAAAATTGACGGAGAAATCAAATCATTTACGGATATACAAACATTGAGGAAATTCACCACAACAAGACCAGCTCTACAGGAAATACTTCAACCTGTTCTGCACACTGACCACCACAATGGATCAGCAGCAAAGTAAGAACTCAGAAATCAAAGGACAGAACCTAACCTCCACACTGATGCAAAAGATAAAACTAAGCAATGGACTCTCACCAAATAAGACGAATAGAATACTACCACACTTATCAATTATCTCAATAAATGTTAATGGCTTGAATTCCCCACTGAAAAGACATAGATTGGCTGACTGGATTAAAAAACACAAGCCATCCATTTGCTGTCTGCAAGAAACACACCTGGCTTCAAAAGACAAATTAAAGCTCCGAGTCAAGGGTTGGAAGACAATTTTTCAGGCAAATGGAATTCAGAAGAAAAGAGTAGTTGCAATCTTATTTTCAGATACTGTGGATTTAAAGCAACTAAAGTCAAAAAAGACAAAGATGGTCACTTTATATTGGTCAAAGGAAATCTACAACAAGAAGACATTTCAATTCTAAATATTTATGCACCCAATTTAAATGCTCCCAGATTCTTAAAGCAGACCTTACTCAGTCTGAGCAATATGATATCCGATAATACCATCATAACAGGGGACTTTAACACACCTCTTACAGAGCTGGACAGATCCTCTAAACAGAAATTGAACAAAGATATAAGAGATTTAAATGAGACCTTAGACCAACTATGCTTCATAGACGCATATAGAACACTCCACCCAAAAGACAAAGAATATACATTCTTCTCATCATCCCATGGATCATTCTCCAAAATTGATCATATCCTGGGACACAAAACAAATATCAACAGAATCAAAAGAATTGAAATTTTACCTTGTATCTTCTCACACCATAAGGCACTAAAGGTGGAACTCAACTCTAACAAAAATGCTCGACCCCACCCAAAGGCATGGAAATTAAACAATCTTCTGTTGAATAACAGATGGGTGCAGGAAGAAATAAAACAGGAAATCATTAACTTCCTTGAGCATAATAACAATCAAGACACAAGCTACCAACACCTCTGGGATACTGCAAAAGCAGTTTTCAAAGGAAAATTCATCACTTTAGATGCCTACATTCGAAAAACAGAAAGAGAGCACATCAACAATCTCACAAGAGATCTTATGGAATTGGAAAAAGAAGAACAATCTAAGCCTAAACTCAGTAGAAGAAAAGAAATATCCAAAATCAAATCAGAGATCAATGAAATTGAAAACAAAAGAATCATTCAGAAAATTAATGAAACAAGGAGTTGGTTTTTTGAAAAAATAAATAAAATAGATAAACCATTGGCCAGACTAACGAGGAATAGAAAAGTAAAATCTCTAGTAACCTCAATCAGAAACGATAAAGGGGAAATAACAACTGATCCCACAGAGATACAAGAGATCATCTCTGAATACTACCAGAAACTCTATGCCCAGAAAGTTGACAATGTGAAGGAAATGGATCAATATTTGGAATCACACCCTCTCCCTAGACTTAGCCAGGAAGAAATAGAGCTCCTGAACAGACCAATTTCAAGCACTGAGATCAAAGAAATAATAAAAAAGCTTCCAACTAAAAAATGCCCTGGTCCAGATGGCTTCACTCCAGAATTCTATCAAACCTTCAAGGAAGAGCTTATTCCTGTACTGAAGAAATTATTCCAAAAAACTGAGGAAGAAGGAATCTTCCCCAACACATTCTATGAAGCAAACATCACCCTGATACCAAAACTAAGAAAAGACCCAAACAAAAAGGAGAATTTCAGACCAATCTCACTCATGAATATAGACGGAAAAATTCTCAACAAAATCCTAGCCAATAGATTACAGCTTATCATCATAAAAGTCATTCATCATGATCAAGTAGGCTTCATCCCAGGGATGCAAGGCTAGTTTAACATACACAAGTCCATAAACGTTATACACCATATTAACAGAGGCAAAAATAAAGATCACATGATCCTCTCAATTGATGCAGAAAAAGCATTTGATAAAATCCAGCATCCTTTTCTAATTAGAACACTGAAGAGTATAGGCATAGGTGGCACATTCCTAAAACTGATTGAAGCTATCTACGACAAACCCACAGCCAATATTTTACTGACTGGAGTAAAACTGAAAGCTTTTCTTCTTAGAACTGGAACCAGACAAGGTTGTCCTCTGTCACCTTTACTATTCAACATAGTGCTGGAAGTTCTAGCCAATACAATTAGGCAAGACAAGGAAATAAAGGGAATCCAAATGGGAGCAGAGGAGGTCAAACTCTCCCTCTTTGCTGACGACATGATCTTATACTTAGAGAACCCCAAAGACTCAACCACAAGACTCCTAGAAGTCATCGAAAAATACAGTAATGTTTCAGGATATAAAATCAATGTCCACAAGTCAGTAGCCTTTGTATACACCAATAACAGTCAAGATGAGAAGCTAATTAAGGACACAACTCCCTTCACCATAGTTTCAAAGAAAATGAAATACCTAGGAATATACCTAACGAAGGAGGTGAAGGACCTCTATAAAGAAAACCATGAACTCCTCAGAAAGGAAATAGCAGAGGATATTAACAAATGGAAGAACATACCATGCTCATGGATGGGAAGAATCAACATTGTTAAAATGTCTATAATTCCCAAAGCAATCTACCTATTCAATGCCATTCCTATCAAAGTACCTACATCGTACTTTCAAGATTTGGAAAAAATGATTCTGCGTTTTGTATGGAACCGGAAAAAACCCCATATAGCTAAGGCAGTTCTTAGTAACAAAAATAAAGCTGGGGGCATCAGCATACCAGATTTTAGTCGGTACTACAAAGCCATAGTGCTCAAGACAGCATGGTACTGGCACAAAAACAGAGACATCAACACTTGGAATCGAATTGAACACCAAGAAATGAAACTAACATCTTACAACCACCTAATCTTTGATAAACCAAACAAGAACTTACCTTGGGGGAAAGACTCCCTATTCAATAAATGGTGTTGGGAGAACTGGATGTCTACATGTAAAAGAGTGAAACTGGACCCGCACCTTTCCCCACTCACAAAAATTGACTCAAGATGGATAAAGGACTTAAATTTAAGGCATGAAACAATAAAAATCCTCAAAGAAAGCATAGGAAAAACACTGGAAGATATTGGCCTGGGGGAAGACTTCATGAAGAAGACTGCCATGGCAATTGCAACAACAAAAGTAAACAAATGGGACTTCATTAAACTGAAAAGCTTCTGTACAGCTAAGGAGACAACAACCAAAGCAAAGAGACAACCCACACAATGGGAAAGGATATTTGCATATTTTCAATCAGACAAAAGCTTGATAACCAGGATCTATAGAGAACTCAAATTAATCCACATGAAAAAAGCCAACAATCCCTTATATCAATGGGCAAGAGACATGAATAGAACTTTCTCTAAAGACGACAAACCAATGGCTAACAAACACATGAAAAAATGTTCATCATCTCTATATATTAGAGAAATGCAAATCAAAACATCCCTGAGATATCATCTAACCCCAGTGAGAATGGCCCACATCACAAAATCTCAAAACTTCAGATGCTGGTGTGGATGTGGAGAGAAGGGAACACTTTTACACTGCTGGTGGGACTGCAAACTAGTACAACCTTTCTGGAAGGAAGTATGGAGAAACCTCAAAGCACTCAACCTAGACCTCCCATTCGATCCTGCAATCCCATTACTGAGCATCTACCCAGAAGGAAAAAAATCCTTTTATCATAAGGACACTTGTAGTAGACTGTTTATTGCAGCTCAATTTACAATCGCCAAAATGTGGAAAGAGCCTAAATGCCCACCAACCCAGGAATGGATTAACAAGCTGTGGTATATGTATACCATGGAATACTATTCAGCCATTAAAAAAAATGGAGACTTTACATCCTTCGTATTAACCTGGATGGAAGTGGAAGACATTATTCTTAGTAAAGCATCACAAGAATGGAGAAGCATGAATCCTATGTACTGAATTTTGATATGAGGACAATTAATGACAATTAAGGTTATGGGGTGGAGGAAAAGCAGAAAGAGGGATGGAGGGAGGCAAGGGACCTTACCCAACAATTGCAATCAGTGTAACCTGGCTTATTGTACCCTCAATGAATCCCCAACAATAAAAAATAAAGACAAACTGTCACAACCCCTATGGTCCTCATCTCAGTAGCCACAAGAAGGGTCAGGCATGACAGGGATTAGAAGTACAAGCTTATAGGAGGCGGGCTAAGCTTAGTTGCAGGGTAGCCCAGAGCCCCCTTCGTAACAGCTATTTATTAAGGTTATACACAACCATTGTGGAGAGTTAAGGTAATTACATATGAGGGCTGCATACAAGGATTGCCACATGCTCTTTCCTCATGTGTTCTTTCCCCACAACCCTCATGAAGAAGTACTAAGCATCAATGTTGAACACATGCTTACTAGTGAGTGACCGATCTTATCTCATTTTGGAACACTGAGTTACTTGGAGGATCTCCCCTAAGTCACAAAACATCTCTAGGCTTGCCAGGAGACTGTCCTGTTCTCAGGGTTTCCTTTTAATGTGATAAGAATCAGTAACTGTCCTTTGCAAGCATGGTGTCCATTCCTCTACAATAAACTGCATTTCTCTTCACATCTTGAAAAAAATAGTAGGGCAAACTTTGAGTTTGGGTTTTCAAAATTCAAATTAAGGAATTGTTTTACTTTTGAGTGGCAATCACGGTGTTTGTGCTAAAAGGAGCACAGGAAGCTAGCTACAAGATCCAAAAGAGTCTGGCAGAATCAGACTTATGGCTAGAGGTAGGAGAGATCTGCTAACCCTCAAATCAAATGAGCAAAGCCAAGAATGAAAAACCAGGCAATGTGTTCATAGTGGAGATCACGGAGAGCAAGAAATGGAGCTGTGGGAAAAGAAGGTCAGCAAAGTGGTTCCTGACTTGATCTGTGAACTGCAATCATGTTTCAGGGAAATGTTTCCCCATGGAACCTTCCACTTCCTGCTGTACTGAAGAGGTGGGCAACACATTTTGCAGTGAATGCCTAGCACCTTACAATTTCATATAAAAACAAAAGTATCTAATATAATTTTAAGAAAGAAATTTACCAATGAGTATTGACTGCAAGTAGTCTAATAAAAGATGTTGAATTAAAATGTAATGTAATGCAAAACTTAGCTTCTCTTAAATCTAGAAATTATAAATTACAAATCTCAAAAGGAAAAGAATGTGAGATCTACAACAAAAAGTAATTACAAATATATATGACAAAAAATAAAAATACTTATGTGAGCAATAGAATTATTCAATATAAAGGATAATGTGTATATATATTACTTTTAGAATTAAGGTATAAGATTTGAGAAGTTGAAACTATTCCATTATTCTTGTCATATTGAGTAAAAAAAGAAGAAATAAAATGTATGAGAAAAGAGAAAAATGTGTTGTATTTATTCTTTATAAAAGTTAATCAATACGCCTATAGATTTTCTTGATTTTTGGAACAATAGTGGAAAACAAAATGTTAAATGTGATTTTCAATTTTCAAAAACTAGTTGCAATATATTCACATTTGATTTTAAGTTTCATGTATTTCTACTGACAAAGTTATACTCTAATCAATCTGTGTCATAACTGTGTATATTTCCTTCCACGCTTATAATAGTTGTAGTTTGTAAGTCCTGAAAACATCTACTTACAGCTGAATGTTAAAGTCAATTGAGCCTTAAGGAACATATATCTCAATCTTAACAGTTTACTTATCTGAAAGTTTGAGTTATTTTCCTAAGGTCATCTATCTAGTTAGAAGCTGATTTGGTTACCTTCAAAAATCACTAGAGTTGAAACAGAGTTCTTTATGCACAGCCTCAAGGAAATACCATATTTATACCAGTGAGGATAAAATTATAATACTCTTACCCTACTGTGCACTTTTAAAATTTTATCTCTTTGTGCTTTTCCACAAGTCTTTAAAGTATTTTTTTTAATTTAGCTATAAAATTGACATTGAAAAACAAGGAGCATTTAAGATGGTCTCTGTCAATTCCCATGTTAAGACCATCATTAATCTTAATTATTGCTAAAAATAGAGATCCCATAAGGCAAATCAGTGCTGGCTACTCATGTATTATTTTTTTTTTTCCAAAATAAAGGATCATCCTTATTTGAGTTAGCTATTATCCTTTTATTTATTTATTCTTTGGTGTTCATTATAAAATAACTTTCATGTTTCTTACTTATTTTTCAGACCCTAATGATATTGCATAAGTACATTGTTGGGATTTTAAACAAAATCGTTTAAGTACATTAAAGTTGGTTTGTTCAGATTTACTTTTATTCTCTTCTTCTTGGTTAAAGTCATCTAAGTTTGTAAATTGATTATGAATTCCCTTAAAATTACAAATATGTTGTCAAATATCCAGATAAAAATTTAAACAATTAGAAGGAATTTACATCTATGATTGCAGTCTGAATCTGTGCATTCTGAAGTGATTCCCAGATTTAGTCTTATCAGCTCAAAATGCAGAAATTTTGCTCTCTCCTGCTCATAAAAAAATGAATTGTTTTGGTTGTTAAAGGAATGGGTTCTAGCATAATTCAAAGGTACTTGTAACTGATGTAACTCATCCCTTAAATGAGAATATTACTTTTCATCTCAAATAACGTGTACAAGGAATAAATGTCAGGATGTGTAAAAGTATAAACCACTTGTCTTGTACCTAGTTGACAACTATGCCATGTTTATTTCCCATCTTTATTTGCTCAAGCTCCTCTGCCAACCTCTATTTACTGAAATACTTCTATTCTCAGTTGACAACTCTTCTCAGAAATTCCCAGCCCTCCTGGTGAAGTGAGTAACGTCTCCCGCTAACTACCCTGAGCGCCTAGCTTTTGCCTTTTTTATGCTTTCCTTTACTTCAATATTAAACTAAGTTATGTTTGAGTACCTTTCAAAGTAATTGCCCCTGTAATGCTTTATCTGGTACAAAACAGCCTTGTATACTAAATATACGGTATTTATTCACTAAGTTAAAATAATTAAATATCAGAAAACAAACACACTGGGAAGGAAGGGTGCTATGCTTTACCTACGTAATGTTATATGTGTGTATATGATTGGGTGGAAATATTAGGTTTTGTTTGTTTATTTTCTCAATACACAGATAGATTATATATGTGTTGTCAAAACATTGTCATACTTGGCTGGGTGCCTGTAGCTCAGTGGCTAGGGCGCCAGCCACATACACTGGAGCTGGCGAATTCAAACCCAGCCAGGCCTGCCAAACAACAATGACAACTACAACAAAAAAATAGCTGGGTGTTGTGGTGGGTGCCAGTTGTCCCAGCTACTTGGGAGGCTGAGGCAGGAGAATCACTTATGCCCTGGAGTTTGAGGTTGCTGTGAGCTACAGCCCTCTACCGAGGGTGACGGGGAGTGAGACTCTGTATCAAAAAAAAAAACAAAACAAATAAACATTGTCATACTTGATAAAAAAGTTTGATAACTTGTGTAAATTTACAATGAAATTATCCTTCAAGTTTGCATCTACATTATTAAAATATAGCTCAATTTATTCATTTTGCATAAAATTTAATTGTATCTATAGTATTTTCTTTCCAAGCACTGAATTTATTTTCAGTAGCATGGTCAAAATATTGCTGATGAATTAAAATTCAATTAGGTTAATTGTGGGTATGAGTTCTAGCATAACTTAGATATACTTCTAACAGGCCATTATTACTTTTAACAGACTCAGGGTCTCAGTATTAATGGCAGGAACGTGTGTTTTGATTCTTATAAGATGAGCCATCCACGTGCTTTACATTAAGAGGTAAATTTTCCAAGTTTCATCTGTTATAGCCAAACTCTTCATTTGAATCTTGTTACACCCTAAGTGACAAGGAAAAAGAGCCATATGTGAGTGTATTCTAATTGTATGTCACTGATGCTAAAAAACATAATTAGCATCCACAATTAAAAAGGAAATAACAGAAGCTTTAAATTTAAACCCTTAATGGGATAATATTTTCTTTTCTTTTCTTTCTTTTTTTTTTTTTTTAGAGACAGAGTCTCACTTTGTTGCCCTCAGTAGAGTGCTGTGGTGTCACGCTCACAGCAACCTCCAGCTATTGGGCTTAGGCGATTCTCTTACCTTAGCCTCCCCAGTAGCTGGGAACAGGCAACCACCACAATGCCCAGCTATTTTTTTTGTTGGAGTTTGGCTGGGGCAGGGTTCAAACCCACCACCCTCGGTATATGGGGCCGGCACCCTACTCACTGAGCCACAGGCACTGCCCAAAACATTTTCTTATATAGAAAAAAAAAAAGGAAGCATTTGACCTGCTTTCAATATCTATTTTAATGTATAATTTAGTATTTGTTTGCTTAAATAAAAGAAATTTTTCTTTTATTAGACCAGATTTTCACTTCTCTAAATGTTATAAGTCATATATTACTTATTGTATGAATATGTAGTTTAATATAGACTAAGGTGTTTCAAAAGATGCAAATAAACATTACTTGTAATTTGTTACAAAATTGGCACTTTATCTCTTCAGAAGGCTAAAAGTGACTGCTTTAAAATTAAATACCCCAGATGAATAGATCATCCTAAGGTATGAATCTCCTTTTTGCCATCTTTTCTTAAAGCACAAAATTTATTTGAATTGAAGAATAATTAAGATTGTTTTATAGTATGCTTTTTCTGATTTTCATGTCTGTCCCTTCCAAAATTCATGTTAAAACTTAATCGCCAACTTCAGTTGAAATAATATTTAGAAATTGGGCCTTATGAAGGTGACTAGGCCACGAGGACTCTACCTTCCTGAGTTTATGAGTACCTTACAAAAGGGCTTGAGGGGACACATCCCCCGCTCTGTCCCTTCTGCCCTTTGAGGACATGGCATTTTTTCCTTTAAGAGATTGTAGCAACAAAGTGCCATTTTAGAACCAAAGGTAGGACCCTCGTCAGATACCAAACCTGCTGGTGCCTTAATCTTAGACTTCTTAACCCTTAGAACAGGTAAGCAACAAACACAAATTTCTGATAAACAAGAGAAATAAATTTCTCTTATTCATAAAGTACTCAGTCTGTACTATTTTGTTATAGCAGCACAAACCAACTGAACAAACTGAGACAAGGCCTAGGATGGATTAGTTGGGGAAATTTGCATGGCACTGAGAAAAAGTATAGTGATTCCTGCATACCTTTAATATTTATCCATCTCAAATTCCATTACCCAATAGATTGCCTTTCTTATTTTTTTTGAGTATTGCTAATGTGTGCATTTTTAAAACTAGTGACAGAATTGAACAAAACAGTAAATGTCTTAGACCTTAAGATCTAGTTGAGATGTTTTCCACTTATTTGTTGTTTTTTTTTTCCACTATGCCAATTTTTTTTATTTTCTCTATACATATATATGTGTTTATTAGGTTTCCGCTTTTTGCCTTCACAAAATTAAAAAGACTTAAAATTAATAACAATAACAATGTTTAAGATGAGGACTAGAAACAAAAACCTTATAAAGAACAAATACATTCAGAAAAGAAATCAGATGATTGCTGCAACAAAATATTGAGCAATAATAATAATAATGCAAAAAAAGTAACATTCACATTGTCAGATAAGAGTATGTCTATGATAGAATGCTTTGACTCCAAGGTTCAGTATCGACTCATCAGTTAACTTCTTATTTTTTTTCAGTCTCAAAATATTTATAAATAAAAATAAAAGATAATTTCAAAAAACAGATCATGCTAAATCTTATAGACAATAGAAAAAGAGGAAATACTTCAAAATCATTCTACTTCATCTGGATATAACTGCTATTAAAATTGAAATAATATATTATTATGAAGGGAAATTATAAATGTATTTCACCTATAAATGAAGATGCAATATCCTAAACAACATATTAACAAGTTGAATTAAAAATTAATGTTCAAGTAGTGTCCTTTGGTCAAAATTAAATCCAATTTATGTGAGAATTAATCACTATTTTATTTTATTTTTTTCTTTTCCTTTCCCTCACCCCCTCTCTTCTTCTCCCTCTGTCTGCTCTTCCCTTCCCCCACCCCCACCGTGTCATTAATTGTCCTCATATCAAAGTTGAATACATAGGATTCATGCTTCTCCATTCCTGTGATGCTTCACTAAGAATAATGTGTTCCACCTCCATCCAGGTTAGTTAAATGCTGCAAAATCTCCATTTTTTAAAATGGCTGAATAGTATTCCATGGTATATATATACCACAGCTTGCCAGTCCATTCCTGGGTTGAGGGGCATTTAGGTTGTTTCCACATTTTAGTCATTGTAAATCAAGCTGCGATAAACAGTCTAGTACAAGTTCTTTATAATAAGAGACTTTTTTTTTTTTTTTCCCCTTCTGGATAGATGCCCAGTAATGGGATTGCAGGATCAAACAGGAGATCTAGGTTGAGTTCTTTGAGATTTCTCCATACTTCCCTCCAAAAAGGTTGTATTAGTTTGCAGTCCCACCACCAGTGTAAAAGTGTTCCCTTCTCTTCACATCCGCGCCAGCATCTGCAGTTTTGAGATTTCGTGATGTGGGCTATTCTTGCTAGGGTTAGATGATATCTCAGGGTGGTTTTAATTTGCATTTCTCTAATAATTAGGGATGATGAGCATTTTTTCATGTGTTTGCTAGCCATTCGTCTGTCTTTTTTAAAGAAGGTTCTGTTCATCTCTCTTCCCCATTCATGTATGGGATTGTTGGTTTTTTTTTTTTTCTTGTGGATTAATTTAAAGAGCACAGAAAAAGTCTTAAGTTCCTGCTACAAAATTAACCTTTATTTTCTCAACATCTTGACCTTCCAGAGCTTACTACATTATCCCACTACACCTCAGAAAAATCTAAAGTGTAGCAACGACCGGAATTATCTACAAAGGGAAAATTTTTAGAGCAAGGACCCCCCAACCCTTTTTGTACCAGAGACCGATTTCATGGCACTGAGGTGGGGTGGGCAGTGTCTGACAGGAAGTGGAGCTTCCAGGAGGTGATTTGAGAGATAGGGAGTGGCTGTAAGTACAGAGGAAGCTCAGCTTCCACTCATCTGCCTCTCACCTCCTGCTGGGAGGCCCTGTCTCCTGACAAACCACAGGCCTCTACAGGTTTGCGCCCCAGGGATTAGAGACCTCAGGTTTGGATAAGAGTAGGGAGTGTGAGCAGCCATGGGTTACTCCCTGAAATTTAATACAATTTCCTAATTAAGAACTTTAAACACATAAAAAACATGGTTAGGAATAGAGAAAATTCATCAACATTGTACAGTTGGTTGTCTTAATCTATTCAGAAATTCAGAACTTATCTTAAGAAAATTGTCTTATTATTTCTTCTTCTTTTCAAAAATTTTATCTCTTTTTTTTTGCCTGTGCATCATAAATGTCTCATTCCAAAGGTTCCTGTCTTCCAATTGATAATTCTATTTTAATTTCTCTTCCATTTTAATTGATTTTTTGAAATATATTGAATATGAGATATATATAATTATACATATGTTTACAAATACACCTCTGATATATGTACATACATAAAATTTTATAATTTTATGTCATTTTTCACATAGGGACATATATCCAAACAATGAATTATCAGGATAGATAAGAAGAAATTATTAAAACATTGTGTACTCTTACAATATAAAAAATGGCTAATATATTAAATGAATTTGTTATGGTTATTTGAAATTAATAGTAAGGAGAAGAAATGTGTTTAAACAAGTTATATTTGTTTTAACAAATAAAATGCCACACAAAATTTAGAAATGAAAAATGCTAATCTGTTGATTAAAATCTTCAACTGTTGTAAGAATCCATACTCTAATTTCAGGTCAGGTGTATATATAATTACCATCTATGTACAGTCTCTAAAGAGATCATTTTATAATTATTTTTATATTGGATGCCCAATGTGAATTTGATTTGTTATACAAAAGCACAAATAATGTTTGGTAATTTATTTCGCCCTTATGTGTGTAATAAAAGGTATAAATAGTTTTGACTTTTTGTGCAGCAGAATCATCAACTATTGCCTTAACAGCCCATGTTATCTTAAATGTATGAAATGTCAGTAATTTTAAGTTTATTTTTCTATGGTTTTCAAATGTTAGATAATAATCATGTACTACTTTTATAATCAGAAAAGAGAAAAGAAAAATTACCCATAAAAAAGTTATTCTTTGTTTTAAAGCCTACCCTGCCATTCAGTGTCTCACTGGAGAGGCCTGAATGGCAGTTGAAGAACTTCTCGCCCTTGTCTGCAGGTCATCCCTCCAGCATATGTTCCTTGTAGTTCTTGGCTGGAATGTAGCTCATGTGCTCAGAATAGTTTTGTGCTGATATGCACAACCCCCCAACTGTTCCACTGAGCAAAAGTTTAGAATGTAAGGCTATTCTAGACAAAATGAAAAGGTAAAAATGTCCAAACTATCCAGAAGAGATCATCATTAAGGATTCATGATTTTATTTTAAAGTACTAGCACTTTGTAAATAAGGGTAACATCATTGATTATATTTCTTAATGGGTCTCATTTCATATTTTCTGTCAGCAAACAAATCAAGCCCAGTTTTGCATTGACATCTCTCCATGTAACTGAGAGGAAGGTTTGCTAATGTCACAGATGCTATTTGATAGAACTGTTCATCTAAAAATTCTCCAACAAAAATAATTTGCATTGTATTAGGCCACTCACCATAGAGATTCTAATGTAAATCCTTGATATAAACAGCTCAAAACAAACTTCATAATTCTCTTCTCCAAAATAGAATCAATTGCTCAGTGTGTGAATCAGCAACCCTACTTTGGCTAAAAATCAAGTAAATGTTCTTTTACCTATTTTGAGAAGTTTGTACCATAAAAACAGTAATTTTTAAAAATTCCTGTTATTTGTATTCTCATTTGTAGTGTTGAAGGGCATTTATTCTGTCTTTGGATTATACTTTCCATTTTAAGTAACACATCTGTGTGTTACCCCCCACCTACAACCACCCCTGCAAAATTGTGGATTCTGGCAAGCTGATGATAAAAATCTGATACACCAGATACACATAGCTGTGGGTGGTTGAGTTCCGCTCATCTGTGGTGGACACAGCTTATGGTCATTTGACAAAGGTGATTTAGTTAAGAATAATATGTGCCGAGCACAATTAAATAGAACTAAAAATGCTTGTTCTAACTTTATGAGATCGGCATCTTTTTTCCCCTGTATTCTTTGATTGTTTTGCTAAATAGAGATAAATTATACCTTGATAGTATACCACAAAATTATTTTTCATAAAATTTCACCAAATAAATGTCATTATTGAATATTTAGCACCCAAATTATGATTATTTCAGTTGTTTGCAAATAATAACAATAATTTTTAAAAGGTTAAGATGTTCTCCATCTTTTTATTTTTCTTGGAATCTCTATCAATATGAGACAGTTTAAAGTGAAAGCTTCTACCTTGGAGCTTTCGAAATTTTACTGTCGGATAGTTTAACTGGGTAAGAATACTCTAATTCTGGCAGTGCCTATGGCTCAAAGGAGTAGGGCCCCGGCCCTGTATGCCAGAGATGGCAGGTTCAAACCCAGCCCAGGCCAAAAACTGCAAAAAAAGAGAAAGAATACCCCTATTCTGTGATACTGGTTCCAGCTTCCCACATTGCTATCAGGATGGTTTCATTTTGATTGTGATAATCCAGGGTCTATCAACTAATTTTAATGCCTTTACTATTACAAATTTAACATTTTAAAGAAAACTGAAATGCATCGATAGGACATTTACCATTTTGTCATATAAATGAGAAAATCTTTCTAAGCTATAATACAAAGCTTCAGTTTAAGAAATAAATGCTCAGTCGAGTGACATTTCTTTCTCCACTTTTACGTATGTGTGGTTCCAATGTGTAAAGTAAATAACACTGGATAACTTCTTATTCACATTTATAATTTTAAAATGTTGCTCATTTTTAATAAAATTTTATACTAAAGATGTAATTTTTAAATTTAAGAAGCTAGACCTGATGCCTGTATGTGTGTATTCTGGGCCAAGAAGTCACAAAAGAATTTTCTTTACTCTGGTAATCAATAACGTAAACATCCCAGCTCAGATTCCATTACTTTAGTTCAACTCTGTGGAGGCATAATTTGCAGAAAGTAAAATGTACATATTTTAAACACACAATTTGATGATTTTCACAAATCTGTATCCTCATGTAATTACTGTCACAACGCTCAAGATACGAAATATTTCTGGCATTACAAAATATTGCCTCACATCACTTTGCAGGCAGCCACTGCTCCACTTCCCCTAAGATCTGTCCCCAGCCAACATTGAGTTGTTTTCTGATAACATAAACTAATTTTACCTATTCTAACATTTCATGTAAGACACAGGTCTGTGTCTGTTCTACTTTGCTTTTTAAAATGTATTTTAAATGTAGTTTGTACATATTTGTATGTATTTTCTCTGTATTATAGATGTCTTATGCATATGTTTTAAAGGGCATATTTATGTCTATCAATCATTTCTTCCTAAAAAGTATTGGGCAATATTCCATTGTATAAATACAGGGCAACGTGTTTATCCTTTCATTTGTTGGCGATTTTCTTTTTCGGTTTTTGTTTACTGTGAGGAATACTGTTGTGAATTTGACCTATGTGCAACTCTTTGTGAAGATGTATGCCTTTCTATCTTTTGGATTGTCAGTTAGGAATAAAATTACTGGTTCCATGACAAGTTAACTGCTAAACTGTTCAAACCCACGTGCACTGATTTGCATCCTACCTGCAAGTCCTAAGTGTCCTGGTTATTCTTCATCCTTCCTGACTCTTGCTGCTGATCTTTCTACTTCCAGTCAATTTAGTGGTCTGGAGTGCATATTTAATGGATTTAATTTTCATTTTTACTAAGAATTAGTGACTTTAATCCTGTTCTCATGTGATGACAAGAAATATCCATACCTATGTTATTGTTCATGAAGTGTTCATTTATATTTATTTTCTATTTTACTGTGCATTTAAAAATTACATTGTCTTTTTAATTTCATTTTTCAGTTATTTAATACTGACACCTAGAAATATAATTAGTTTCTTCTTACTATATTTACATGATGTCTTGGGATCTTGCTTGCTCTTCTCTTAGTTATAGTAAGTATTTTTAGCTAATTCTTCCCATTGTACCTGCACTGTCATACTTTATGGAAATAAAAAGAGCTTTATTTTTTCCTTTCCAGCCTGAAAGTTTTTTGGGTCTTTGTGCCTTATTTACTCAATAGACCCTACAATCATGTTAAATGAAAGTATGAGGAATGAAGGTTTTGTTTTAGGTTTGGTGGACAGTGTTCTGTCCTTCACTATTGAGGACACGATGCCCTCTGTTAGCTGGAAGATGTTAATTTTGTTTTTTTCTGGCTCTCTAAAAGATTTTATCGTGATGGAGATTCTATGGCTTTGGTGCATTTTATCTGTGTCAAATCTGATCCCCGCAGGGTGGCAAAGTTGGGGGAGCAGCCTCCCTGGGATGTTTGTGTCTCAGGGATCATCGACAGAACATTTCCCTCCATGGGAGTGGGTGAACTCATGCTCTCACAGAGTGGATTAGCTCCTACAGAGCGGGTTATGAGGAGTCTGGCTGCCTGGGTTCTGGTTCCTCTGTCCCCATGCCATCTCATTGCACACCACCTCTTTCCTTCTGCTCTCCACAAGATAAAGAAATGTGAGGAGCTCAACAAATGCAGCTACCCGCTTCCCAGTCATACTTTTCAGACAGCAGAATCATCAACCAAATAAATCTCTTTCTTTATAAATTATCCAGTTGCAGATATTTTATTATAACAACACAAAATGAACTAACATAGGAATAATATTTGGTCAAATGCTTACTTTTGCATCTCAGACAATCTAATAGGGTTTTTCCTTAGCTATTCTACAAGGTCCCCCAAACATCGCCCCAAAGTCACCATACATGGGGGAAACGAGAAATTATACCTAACTGCACCTTTATTGACAAATATGCATTACAAATTTTACACAGTATTTGCTACAATACTAACCACCTTTTTGCAATAAATATTTTGTGAATAAATATACATTTAACTATGATTTCCCATTTTTCCTTATACAGGGCAACTTAGGGGGTGACTTTTAGCATATCCTACATTAATTTAACAAATTTCATTGATCGAGCATCAGACGGTAAATTAATTTTTTTCTGAATAAACATAAGTTGAGTATAACATGTTACATTTTCTATATCATAGAATTTTATTTACTAACATATTGTTAAATATTTTTGCTTTTATATTCACAAGATATGTTATTCACTGGTTTGTAGTGTCAATTTCAGTATGTTATTAAAGATATTTATAAAATTTTTTGATTTCTTTCTTAAATTTTTGATAGAATCACTGGCAAAGTTATCTGGGCCTGGAGTTTCTTTGTGAAATAGCATTAATAACACATTATATGTGTTTAATAGATTTGGCATTATTATTGATATTTTTTCTTTATTTCTTTCCTTCTTTCTCTCTTTCTCTTTATTTTTTTATTTGACAGAGTGTCAGTCTGTCACTTTCGGTAGAGTGCCTTGGCATCATCGCTCACAGCAACCTCAAATTTTGGGGCTTAAGTGATCCTCTGGCCCCATCCTCCCAAGCAGCTGGGATTACAGGTCCCCATCACAACACCAGGCTATCTTTTTAGGGATGGGGTTTCCTCTTGCTCAGACTGGTCTGGAACTCCTGAGCTCAGGTGATCCACCTGACTCAGCCTCACAGATTGCTGGGTTTACAAACATGAGCCACCACACCCAGCCCTATTGATATTTTCTAACTCATCTTGTGTAAGTATTTAAAATGATAAATCTCACTAAAATGGGTGGCGCCTGTGGCTCAAAAGAGTAGGGCACCAGCCCCATATGCTGGAGGTGGCGGGTTCAAAACCCAGCCCTGGCCAAAAACTCCAAAAAAATAAAATAAAATAAAATAAAATAATAAAAAAATAAATCTCACTAAAATGACTTTTTAAAAAATTTTTCTATTTTTGACATATTCAGTTTATAAATGACATTGTGATTTCTTCTTGGATCATCCATTGACTTGAAAGCTCCTGTTTCCTTTTAAATGATTTAAAATTTTTTCAGAAAAATTTCAGTTACAGATTTCTAATATAATTTTTCTGTGGACAGAGAACATGCTTCTCTGCATATCAATTTTTTGAATTTAATGATCTAGCATAGAAACTATTTTAGGCCAGATGGCATTCACAAACATTTGAAAAAAAATTTGTCTTCTACCTTTATTGCATAAAGTGCCTTTAAAATGTAAATGCTTTAAGTTAGTTGATGCTACTATCGAATATCTATGAAATACAAATGGTGAAAGTTGGAATTATAATAATTCATTTGCCTAATTTTCCCTCAGGTCTCTCTCTCAAGATTTTTTTTGTTTCCTTATACTGTGAAGCATTGACGTTTGATGTATTCACATTTGGATTATTTTTCTCCTGGTTACTAAAACTATTTATTTTGATATGCCCTCTTTATCTCTGATAATATCCTTTGTGATAAGTCTCCTTTATTCTGGTAATAATATAGCTAGTTCAACCTCCTCAGGATTTATATATTCTTGAGATTAACATGATTATGGTTATACAATATTTTGTTTTTATCTTTTTATGTTTTACCTGTTTATATCTTTATATTTAATGTGTTTAAATGCATATAGATATGTCTTGCATTTTTATATATTTATCCTGATATATATATATATATATATATATATATCAGGATAAATATATTTATCAGGATAAATATATAAAATAAGTATATAGAGTATACTTATTTTATATATATAAAATAAGTATATAGAGTGTACTGCCTTTTTACTGAAGTGTTTAGACCACATTCATAAAATATAATTATAAATATGATTGTTTTTAAAAATACCACCTGGCTATTTGTGTTTGTCGCATCCATTTTTTTGTTCAATTGCCCTTGTTGTCTTCCTTTGAAATATGTGACTACTTTTAGTATATTCCATGTTATCCTCAATATTGAATTAAAAAATATAACTCTTCATACATATTTATGTCGTATGCTTCCTTTAATAGTTGCAATATACTTTGTTAACTTCTTACAGTATACAATATAATACAAAATCAACAGAAAAACTCTGGCAATATGAATAATCAGAGTAGATCAACTCCCTCAAGGATCAATGGGGCAGACACAGCACAAGATCCCATGCACAAACAAATAGCTGAGATGTCAGAAATCAAATTCAGAATCTGGATAGCAAATAAGATCGAATTAGAATTCCAAGCAGTAACCCAAAAGATAGCTCAAGAATTCAACGAATTCAAAGACCGAATGAACAAAGATTTTGACACATTGAGATAAGAAATTGCAGCCCTCAAATATCTGAGAAACACAGTAGAATCCCTCAGTAACAGAATGGAGCAAGCAGAAGAAAGGATTTCTGATATTGAAGACAAAGCTTTTGAACGCTCCCAAACTCTCAAACACAAAAAGAAAGGGAGGGAAAGGAGAACTTCCCAGACATGCCAAGAGATTCTGAAATTCAGATAGCAGACAGTTTCAAAACACCAGCATGATTCAACCCAAATAAGACACCTACCAAGACTTAGCAAGAATGAAGTGGAAATGTTGAGCAGGCCTATGTCAAGTTCTGAAATAGCATCAACTATACAAAATCTCCCTAAAAAGAAAAGCCCAGGACCAGATGGCTTTATGTGAGAATTCTACCAAACTTTTAAAGAAGAACTAGTACCTATGCTACTAAACCTCTTCCAAAATATAGGAAAAGAAGGAATTCTACCCAACACATTCTACAAAGCAAACATCACCTTGATCCCCAAAACAGGTAAAGACCCAACAAGAAAAGAAAATTATAGACCAATATCACTAATGAATATTGATGCTAAAATACTCAATAAGATTCTAACAAACAGAATCCAACAACACGTTAAAAAAATTATACACCACGACCAATTGGGATTTACCCCAGGGTCTCAAGTCTGGTTCAATATATGTAAATCTATAAATGTAATTCAGCACATAAACAAATTAAAAAATAAGGACCATATGATTCTTTCAATTGATGCAGAAAAACCTTTTGATATTATCCAGCATCCCTTCATGATCAGAACGCTTAAGAAAATTGGTATAGAAGGGCCATTTCTTAAACTACTAGAGGCCACCTACAGCAAACCCACAGCCAATATCGTATTGAGTGGAGTTAAACTGAAATCATTTCCACTTAGATCAGGAACCATTGTCTCCATTGCTCTTTAACATTGTAATGGAAGTTTTAGCCATTGCAATTAGAGAAGAAAAGGCGATCAAGTGTATCCAAATAGGGTCAGAAAAGATCAAACTTTCACTCTTCACAGATGATATGATCATATATTTGGAAAACACCAGGCAGTCTATAACAAAACTTTTAGAAGTGATCAAGGAATACAGCAATGTCTCAGCTATAAAATCAACACCTACAAATCTATAGCCTTTATATATACCAACAATAACCAAGCTGAAAAAAAAGTCAAGGACTCTATTCCTTTCACAGTAGTGCCAAAGAAGATGAAATATTTAGGAGTATACCTAACAAAGGACATGAAATATCTCTACAAAGGGAACTACGAAACTTTAAGAAAAGAAATAGCTAAAGATGTTAACAAATGGTAAAACAAACCATGCTCATGGCTGGGAAGAATAAACATTGTTAAAATGTCTATACTACCCAAATCGATATATAATTTTAATGCAATTCCTATTAAAGCTCCATTGTCATACTTTAAAGATCTTGAAAAAATAATTCTTCGTTTTATATGGAATAAAAAAAAAACTTGAATAGCCAAAACATTACTCAGCAATAAAAACACAGCAGGAGGAATCACGCTACCATACCTGAGACTGTACTATAAATAGATAGTGATCAAAACAGCATGGTACTGGCACAAAAGCAGAGAAGTAGATGTCTGGAACAGAATAGAGAACCAAGAGATGGATCCAGCTACTTACCGTTATCTGATCTTTGACAAGCCAATTAAAAACATTCAATGGGGAAAAGATTCCCTATTTAACAAATGGTGCTGGGTAAACTGGCTGGAAACCTGTAGAAGACTGAAACTGGACCCACACCTTTCACCATTAACTAAGATAGACTCTTACTGGATAAAAGATTTAAACTTAAGACATGAAACTATAAAAATACTTGAAGAAAGTGAAGGGAAAACTCTTGAAGGAATCGACCTGGGTGAATATTTTATGCGGAGGACTCCCCAGGCAATTGAAGCAGTATCAAAAATACACTACTGGAACCTGATCAAACTAAAAAGCTTCTGCACAGCCAAGAACATAGTAAGTAAAGCAAGCAGAAAGCCCTCAGAATGGGAGAAAATATTTGCAGGTTATACCTCTGATAAAGGTCTAATAACCAGAATCCACAGAGAACTCAAACATAGTAGCAAGAAATGAACATGTAATCCCGTCTCAGGGTGGGCAAGGACTTGAAGAGAAATTTCTCTAAAGAAGACAGACGCACGATCTACAAACACATGAAAAAAAGCTCATCATCCTTAATCATCAGAGAAATGAAAATCAAATCTACTTTGAGATATCACCTAACCCCAGTAAGAGTAGCCCACATAACAAAATCCCCAAACCAGAGATGTCGGCATGGATGTGGAGAAAAGGGCACACTTCTACACTGCTGGTGGGAATACACACTACTATGTTCCTTCTGGAAGGATGTTTGGAGAATCCTTAGAGACCTAAAAATAGACCGGCCGTTCAATCCTATAATTCCTTTACTAGGTTTATAATCAGAAGACCAAAAATCACAATATTACAAAGACATTTGTACCAGAATGTTTATTGCAGCCCAATTCATAATTTCTAAGTCATGGAAGAAGCCCAAGTGCCCATTGACCCACGGGACTAGCAAATTGTGGTACATGTATACCATGGAATAAATGGAATATTATGCAGCCTTCAAGAAGGATGGAGACTTTACCTCTTTCATGTTTACATGGATGGAGCTGGAACATACTCTTCTTAGCAAAGTATCTCAGGAATGGAAGAAAAAGTATACAATGTACTCAGCCCTACTAGGAAGCTAAATTATAGCTTTCACATGTAGGCTATAACCCAACTATAGCACAAGACTATGAGGAAAGGGCTAAGGAAGGGGAAGGGGGGAGGTTAGGGTGGCGGGAAGTTAATGGGTGGGGCCACACCTACTGTGCATCTTAGAATGGGTACAGGCGAAACTTACTAAAGGCAGAATAGAAATGTCTACATACAATAACTAAGAAAATGCCATAAAGGCTACGTTGAACAGTTTGTTGAGAGTATTTCAGATTGTATATGAAACCAGAACATTGTACCCCTTGATTGCACTAATGTACACAGCTATGATGTAACAATAAAAAATAAATAAATAGGAGGGAGGGGAGACAAGATGGCGGACTGAAGCCAGCTTTCAACAAAGGCTCCCGTCCAGAAGGAGAGTTAAGGGACAGGAATTTAGTAAGTATCCTGGTGGACTTGAGCCTCACCAAGAGAGAAGGCTGAAGAACGCACATCAACACCGCTGAGGCAAGTTGTGATCACAAGGATGCAAACAAAAGGTACAAAATCCACCACCAAGCGGACGGGAGTCCCCCTCCCCCATGAGACCGGCTCAAGAGCCCAACAATTGAACAAGCGGGCAGAAATTAAAGGCCCTCCCACTACACTCCACGGGAGAGACCTTCTAAAAACTGGACCTACCTCCCCTACTGGGGTGCCGTGGCGTTCTCCTGCCGGACATAGGGCTGAATAAAACTTTGGGAATCCTTTGCCGGCAACCCTGAATCCCCAGTGCTCCCCTCCCGCCCACTGAGGTCTGGAGGCCTGTCCCCCAGGACTTCGGATCCTTGGGTGATTTCTCAAGGGGAGTGGACAGTCCCCGAGTTGCGACTGGTCAGCATTGACTTTGAGGCACGCAAGTGAGGAGAGGGCACCGGGCTGAGGGGGAGTCACGCCTCGCGGCACTTCCCTGCGGTGCGGTGCACCAACCCTCCCCGGGCATACGGGGCCCAAGACTGAATAAGACTCTGGCCTCCTCGCTGAGAGCTGAGAACCCCTACTCTCACTCGGGGTCTGAGGGCCTATCCCCCAGGAGTTCGGCTCCTTGGGTGATTTCTTGAGGGGAGTGCACAGTGCCTGAGCTGCGTCAGGTCAGCGCTGACTCTGGGATACATGAGCGAGGAGAGGGCACTCTGCTGAGGGGAAATCAAGCCTTGGCAGCACTTCCCTGCGGTGCAGTGCAGGAGCCCTCCCCGGACCGGAGTATTGCGTAAAACTGAATGAAACTCTAGCTTCCCCCCCCCCACTCCCAATTGGGGTCTGGGGGCCCATCCCCCAAGAGTTCTGATTCTTGGGGGATCTCTTAAGGGGTGTGTACCCAGCACAAACTGCGGCCGCTCAGTGCTGACTCTGGGGCGCGGGACAGAGGAGAAAAGGGTCGCCTGAGTGCCCACACCAGAGCAGCAGTTCCCTGGAGGTAGATCAACAGCCGTTTTTTCTTTAACGGCAGAACGCTCACTTCTGGATATTCTGAGGCCACACCCCCTGTCTCCCTGGGCAACCAGAGGCGGCCACCGGCGACACAGCTCACAAACCCGGGAAGCTTCCAGGGCAGGGCCGACCCAGAGAGGTGTTCAGA
This sequence comes from Nycticebus coucang, assembly GCF_027406575.1. Classification (NCBI taxonomy): domain Eukaryota; kingdom Metazoa; phylum Chordata; class Mammalia; order Primates; family Lorisidae; genus Nycticebus; species Nycticebus coucang. Next base: position 70,246,892 of record NC_069784.1, on the reverse strand, counting down.
CGCAAATCTCCAGCAGCAAAGATGTTTGAACTCAAAACAGCCCGTCTTCTGTAGGCGATTTCGACAGGAACAGAGACAGAACCCCGCAAAGTTGTCTGTTCTGTTCTGTTCTGTTAGCAGCATCCATCAGGGACGGGGCTAAGCCTGAGTGAACACCTCCTTCCCATCACCTGCATCAAACACTCAAAGATGTCAGGCCCCATCTCCTCCTGCTAGATAGCGGCAGTCTGCGGGGGCCTGGCAGACTTCCTTGCGATTCAGGCAGGTGCAAACCCCTGGAGTGTCTGTTCACTGCAGGCAACTGGGTTAGCCATCTGCAGAGATACCAGTGACTGGGTCCGACGGAGGGGCAAAGTGGGGAAGGAGACGTCAACCTTCCCAGACTGCTCTGTTTGCTGGGTGGCTCCTCCTGACTCCACACTGCACTGGGGTGAGCTGTGTCAGAGGAGTCACCAGGCCCCTGTGATCCAGTTCCCAGAGACCTCTTGAACCCTTCCACCCGAGACAAGTGCCGATTGAGACAGTTGATTCGGACCTTTTGAACTGGGCTAATAGACTGAGGACTTTTCAGGCGGTGCCCTGGGTGTGCGATTGTAGGAAGGTTTGATTCTCCTTTTCCAACTGGGGCCAGAGGTGGGCAGGCGGGGTGACTTAATTGCTGATTTTTCCACACAGCTGAGACTTCAAGCCAGAGTAGAAGTTGCAATAGGATCGAACAGAAACCAGCTGAAAACAAGACAGAACCACTTTGCTCCACCACACCAGACAGGGCCCCAGTTTCTCAGAACACAACACTGTAAGGGCCCTCGATAAAACCCCAGGGGAAAAACCAAAGGGAGTAAACCATGGGGCGGAATCAGCAGAAAATCTCTGGTAACATGAATAACCAGAATAGATCAACCCCCCCAAGAAAAGATACGGCAGATGTGATTGAAGATCCCATTCATAAACAACTGGCTGAGATGTCAGAAGTCGAATTCAGAATTTGGTTTGCAGACAAGATTAATAAAATGGAATTAGGAATCCGAGGAGAAATTCAAAAATTGTCTCAAGGATTTAATGAATTTAAAGACAAAACCACCAAAGACTTAGACACACTGAAACAAGAACTTACAGCCCTCAAAGATATGAAAAATACAGTAGAATCCCTCAGTAACAGAATGGAGCAAGCAGAAGAAAGGATTTCTGACCTTGAAGATAAAGTCTTCGAACGCTCCCAATCTCTCAAAGAGGAAGAGAAATGGAGAGCAAAAACGGATCACTCACTCAGAGAACTCTCAGATAATTCGAAAAAAAAACAACATAAGGGTTATAGGAATTTTGGAGAACGATGAAGTGGCTACCAAGGGCACAGAGGCCCTTCTACATGAAATTATGAAAGAAAATTTTCCAGACATGCCTAGAGAATCTGAAATTCAGATAGCAGACAGCTTCAGAACCCCAGCACGATTCAACCCCAATAAGCCATCTCCCAGACATATCATAATTAGCTTCACTAAAGTTAACATGAAAGAGAAGATTCTCAAAGCAGCCTGGCGAAAGAAAACAATAACGTACAAAGGTAAGAATATTAGAATAACTGCAGATCTCTCTGCTGAAACTTTTCAAGCAAGAAGAGGCCGGTCATCAACTTTTAATCTCCTAAAGCAAAAAAACTTTCAACCCAGGATCTTGTATCCAGCTAAACTGAGTTTCATCTATGATGGAGAAATTAAATACTTCAATGACATTCATATGTTGAAAAAATTTGCCATAAGTAAACCAGGTCTTCAGGATGTTCTCAGACCTATCCTCCACAATGGCCAACCCAATCCTATACCACAAAAGTAAACTCACTCAGAATCTTCGGATCAAACTCCAACTTCCACACTGGCGAAAGGATTAAAAATGTCCACTGGACCTTTGAAAAACTCGATACCCAAAATTCCACCAGACTTATCAATACTCTCCATCAATGTGAATGGCTTAAACTGTCCTCTAAAGAGGCATAGGTTAGCTTACTGGATACAAAAACTCAAACCAGATATTTGTTGCATACAAGAGTCACATCTCAACTTAAAAGACAAATACAGACTCAGGGTGAAAGGATGGTCATCCATATTTCAGGCAAATGGTAATCAGAAAAAAGCAGGTGTTGCAATTTTATTTGCAGATACAGTAGTCTTTAAACCATCAAAAGTAAGGAAGGACAAGAATGGTCACTTCATATTTGTTAAGGGTAATACTCAATATGATGAGATCTCAATTATTAATATCTATGCACCCAACCAGAATGCACCTCAATTTATAAGAGAAACTCTAACAGACATGAGTAACTGGATTTCTTCCAGCTCCATAATCGTTGGAGATTTCAACACTCCCTTGGCAGTGTTGGATCGATCCTCCAGAAAGATGCTGAGCAAAGAAATCTTAGATTTAAACCTAACCATCCAATATTTAGATTTAGCAGACATCTACAGAACATTTCATCCCAACAAAACTGAATACACATACTTCTCATCAGCCCACAGAACTTACTCCAAAATTGACCACATTTTAGGTCACAAGTCTAACCTCAGTAAATTTAAAGGAATAGAAATTATTCCATGCATCTTCTCGGACCATCATGGAATAAAACTTGAATTGAGTAACAACAGGAATCTGCATACCCATACAAAAACATGGAAGTTAAATAACCTTATGCTGAATGATAGCTGGGTCAGAGATGAGATTAAGAAAGAAATCACCAATTTTTTGGAACAAAACGACAATGAAGACACAAACTATCAGAACCTCTGGGACACTGCAAAGGCAGTTCTAAGAGGGAAATTTATAGCACTGCAAGCCTTCCTCAAGAGAACGGAAAGAGAGGAAGTTAACAACTTAATGGGACATCTCACGCAACTGGAAAAGGAAGAACATTCCAACCCCAAACCCAGTAGAAGAAAAGAAATAACCAAAATTAGAGCAGAATTAAATGAAATTGAAAACAAAAGAATAATACAACAGATCAATAAATCAAAAAGCTGGTTTTTTGAAAGGTCAATAAAATAGATAAACCTCTGGCCAACCTAATCAGGAAAAAAAGAGTAAAATCTCTAATATCATCAATCAGAAACAACAAAGACGAAATAACCACAGACTCATCAGAAATCCAAAAAATCCTTAATGAATATTACAAGAAACTTTATTCTCAGAAATATGAAAATCTGAAGGAAATAGACCGATACTTGGAAGCACACCACCTTCCAAGACTTAACCAGAATCAAGTGGAAATGTTGAACAGACCCATATCAAGTTCAGAAATAGCATCAACTATATAAAACCTCCCTAAAAAGAAAAGCCCAGGACCAGATGGTTTCACGTCAGAATTCTACCAAACCTTTGAAGAGGAATTAGTACCTATATTACTCAACCTGTTCCAAAATGTAGAAAAAGAAGGAAGACTACCCAACACGTTCTATGAAGAAAACATCACCCTGATCCCCAAACCAGGAAAAGACCCAACAAGAAAAGAAAATTATAGACCAATATCACTAATGAATATAGATGCAAAAATATTCAACAAGATCCTAACAAACAGAATCCAGCAACACATCAAACAAATTATACATCATGACCAAGTTGGTTTTATCCCAGGGTCTCAAGGCTGGTTCAATATACGTAAATCTATAAATGTAATTCAGCACATAAACAAATTAAAAAACAAAGACCATATGATTCTCTCAATCAGTGCAGAAAAAGCTTTTGATAATATCCAGCATCCCTTCATGATCAGAACACTCAAGAAAATTGGTCTAGAAGGGACTTTTCTTAAACTGATAGAGGCTATCTACAGCAAACCCACAGCCAATATCATATTGAATGGAGTTACATTGGAATCATTTCCACTCAGATCAGGAACCAGACAAGGCTGCCCATTGTCTCCATTGCTTTTCAACATTGTAATGGAAGTTTTAGCCACCGCAATTAGGGAAGAAAAGGCGATCAAGGGTATCCATATAGGGTCAGAAGAGATCAAACTCTCGCTCTTCACAGATGATGTGATTGTGTATCTGGAAAACACTAGGGACTCTACTACAAAACTCCTAGAAGTGATCAAGGAATACAGCAGGGTCTCAGGTTACAAAATCAACATTCATAAGTCGGTAGCCTTTATATACACCAACAACAGTCAAATTGAAAAAGCAGTTAAGGACTCTATCCCATTCACAGTAGTGCCAAAGAAGATGAAATATTTGGGAATTTACCTAACAAAAGACGTGAAAGATCTCTATAAAGAGAACTATGAAACTCTAAGAAAAGAAATAGCTGAAAATGTTAACAAATGGAAAAACATACCATGCTCATGGCTAGGAAGAATCAACATTATCAAAATGTCCATACTACCCAAAGCAATATATAATTTCAACGCACTCCCTATTAAAGCTCCACTGTCATATTTTAAAGATCTTGAAAAAACATTACTTCGTTTTATATGGAATCAGAAAAAACCTCGAATAGCCAAGACATTACTCAGAAATAAAAACAAAACAGGAGGAATCACACTACCAGACCTCAGACTTTACTACAAATCAATAGTGATCAAAACAGCATGGTATTGGCACAAAAACAGAGAAGTAGATATCTGGAATAGAATAGAGAACCAAGAGATGAATCCAGCTACTTACCGCTATTTGATTTTTGACAAGCCAATTAAAAACATTCAGTGGGGAAAAGATTCCCTATTTAACAAATGGTGCTGGGTGAACTGGCTGGCAACCTGCAGAAGACTGAAATTGGACCCACAACTTTCACCATTAACTAAGATAGACTCTCATTGGATTAAAGATTTAAACTTAAGACATGAAACTATAAAAATACTAGAGGAGAATGCAGGGAAAACCCTTGAAGAAATTGGTCTGGGTGAGTATTTCATGAGGAGAACCCCCCGGGCAATTGAAGCAGCTTCAAAAATACACTACTGGGACTTGATCAAACTAAAAAGCTTCTGCACAGCTAAGAACACAGTAAGCAGAGCAAGCAGACAGCCCTCAGAATGGGAGAAGTTATTTGCAGGGTATATCTCTGACAAAGGTTTAATAACCAGAATCCACAGAGAACTCAAACGCATCAGCAAGAAAAAAACAAGGGATCCCATCGCAGGCTGGGCATGGGATTTGAAGAGAAACTTCTCTGAAGAAGACAGGTGCACGGCCTTCAGACATATGAAAAAATGCTCATCATCTTTAATCATCAGAGAAATGCAAATCAAAACTACTTTGAGATATCATCTAACTCCAATGAGACTAGCCTATATCACAAAATCTCAAGACCAGAGATGTTGGCGTGGATGCGGAGAAAAGGGAACACTTCTGCACTGCTGGTGGGAATGCAAATTAATACATTCCTTTTGGAAAGATATACGGAGAACACTCAGAGATCTAAAAATAGATCTGCCATTCAATCCTGTAATTCCTCTGCTGGGCATATACCCAGAAGACCAAAAATCACAACATAACAAAGATATTTGTACCAGAATGTTTATTGCAGCCCAATTCATAATAGCTAAGTCATGGAAAAAGCCCAAGTGCCCATCGATCCACAAATGGATTAATAAATTGTGGTATATGTATACCATGGAATACTATGCAGCCTTAAAGAAAGATGGAGACTTTACCTCTTTCATGTTTACATGGATGGAGCTGGAACATATTCTTCTTAGTAAAGTATCCCAAGAATGGAAGAAAAAATACCCAATGTACACAGCCCTACTATGAAACTAATTTGGGACTCTCACATGAAAGCTATAACCCAGCTACAACTTAACAATAGGGGGAAGTGGGAAAGGGGGGGGTGGGTAGAGGGAGGGGGATCGGTGGGATCACACCTGTGGTGCATATTACAGGGGTATTTGCGAAACTTGGTAAATGTAGAATGTGAATGTTTTGGCACAGTAACTGAGATAACTCCGGAAAGGCTATGTTAACCACTGTGATAAAAATGTGTCAAATGGTTTATGAAGTGAGTGTATGATGCCCCATAATCATATCATTGTATACAGTTATGATTTAATAAAAAAAAAATCACAAAAAAAAAAATCCCAACAAGAAAAAAAATAAAATAAAATAAAAAAATAAATAAATAGAAGAAAAGAAAATAATTCTTCCTTTGTCTCTCTATCTGTCTTCACACACACACGGACACAAACAACACAGAAATAAATATGCATACACATAATACACAAATGCCCTTATGAATCTCTGTAAATATTTATCTGGAAAATATTTCCTAGAGTATTATTAGATTGTAATAGTTATATTATCAATTTGTCTAGGTAGTACCAAATTGCTCTATGAAATGAAGCCCTTCATTCTCATCCACTAGTAATGCTAAGTTTACAGACACACCCAACATTTTCTTTATATTTTAATTGAGAAAGAAAAATTGTATATACTGCATTTATAATTCACAAATGGCATTTTAATATGTGTATACATTGAGGAGTGAGTAAATGCTGAAGCCAGTTCCTATGCCTTACCTCACATACTTATTTGTGTGTATGTGTGTGTGTGTGCCTGGTAAGAACACTTAAAATCTATTGTTTATGATTTTTCAAGTATACAATATTATTAAATATAGACACAATGAAATATAATATAACTCTTGAACTTATTCCTCCTACATGAAATTTTGTTTCCTTTGACAACATTTCCCCAATTCTTTTCACACTAACATCAAATTCTGGTAACAACCATTGTACTCTCTTTTTCTATAAATTTGACTTTTTTATATTCCACATAATAAGTAAGATTAAGAGGTATTTCTGTTCCTAACACTAGCTCACTTCACTTAATAAAATGCCTTCCAGATTCATCGATGTTGTTACAAATAACAGGATTTCCTTCCTTTTTATGACTGAATGTGTTTCGGGTTTTTGTTTTTATTTGTGTTTTTGTTTTTTGTTACAGAATGTTGAATTTTTTCTAATATATTTTTGGCATAAATTTTTTTCCTCCATTCTGTTAATATGTTTTATCACAATTAATTTACATACTTTGAATCATCCTTGCATTCCAAGGAAAAATCCCACTTTGCTATGGTGAATGATCCTGTTAATGTGCTGAATTCAACTTGCTAGTGTTTTGTCTAGGATTTTTTCATCCGAGTTCATCAGGAATACAGGCCTGTGATTTCTTATTTGTCCCCCTCTCACTTTGGTAAAAAGTAATTCTGGCCTCTGAAAACAAGTTTGGAAATTAACCTTCATCCTCAGTATTCTGGAGGACGTTAAGAGGGACTGGTAGTAGTTCTTTAAATATTTGATGGAATTCAGCAGTGAAACCAGCTAGCCCTGAGCTTTTTCATGCATCCTTCAGTCTTTTGATCTGTTATTCAGATTTTCTTTTTCTTCATGATTCAGTCTTAATATATTGAAAGTATCTAAGTGTTTTTTCTAAGTTATTCAATTTGTTGAGTATAATCGTTCATAGTAGTCTCTCAGGATCTCTGTATTTCTGTACTTTTAGTTATAATGTTTCTTTTTTCATTTCTGATTTTATTTAGGTCACCTCTCTTTGTTTCTTACTCTAGCTAAAGGTTTCTTGGCTTGTTTATCTTTTTAAAACACCAACTCTTAGTTCTGTTGATCATTTACATTACTTGCACAATCTCTTTTATGCTGATTTCTGCTCTGATCTTTATTATGTCCTTATTTCTTTTAATGTGGAGTTTAGTTTATTCTTTTTCTAGTTTTTTAAAGTGTATTTTAGCTTGTTTATTTAAGATCTTTTTTCTTTTTAAAGTAAAAATTTATTGCTATAAACTTTTCAATTAGTACTACTTTACTACATACCATAAATTTTAAATATCAACATTCTATTTTTTATAAGATGGCTTCATAATAGTATAATTCTGTCTATTCTAATAGACATATAATGACATCTTGTTGAGTTAATATGCATTTTAATAATTTTGAATATCCATTTCTTACTGGGTATCTTCACTTATGGAATGATTCCTTTGGAAAACACTTTTTTGAGTATCATTTTTCCACAGATTGCTTTTAGTGATTGGTGTGCACTGTGTCACTCTGCAGGTGGGGCCGTATTTAGAAGAGGAATCCAACACCTGCAGAATGGTTGGAAGTGTTCATTAGTAAAGTCATGTTTGGGGCAAGGTTGGTTATATCTTCGATTTGGAAACGGTGACTTGGGGGAAGAAAGAAAAGATCAAAACACATTGGGGAACAATGTCAATATGAAGAGAAACATTTAAAAGTAAAAATCTAATGTGTGTTAGAGCAGAGATGGCATGATTCCCCTTGTCCAGAATCAGTATAATTTCTATCCCCCCATTTAACTTTTATATATTGAATTCTACAGTTATTAAAGTCAAAAGTGATCAGCCAGAGAAAATAGGGGAAAAAAACATCAAGGGAATATATAAATAGTCCCTAAAACACAAACCACAGAAAGAAAACTATAGGAAAGTAATAAAAAAAGTTTTAAATATGGTATATACATTGTAAAGATTTTAAAGTTAAGGTTCTTATAACCAGCTCTGTTTTGTCTCATTTAAAACTCTCCAGATGCTGTACTTTTTCTTCTTAACATTCCCTGTTCTTAAAAAAACAAATAAACAAACAAACAAAAATCTCAACATACTGTTGGCATGTTTTTAAAGCACTATATATTAAAAATAAATATTGTTATTATTAATGAAAATAAGACTGGAGAAAGAAAATCAATCTTTGTCCTTGTTATGCTTTCTTATTACTTCAAAATTTGAGGATTACAAACAAATACTTCACAGAGTGAGAAACGTCTAATTTTGCAATTGAAATGTATTTCCCTGACTCATCAAATGTCCTTGAATTCACCTCACATCATACGAACCACTGACCCCATTATCGCTCCTAAACTCAGTAGTGTAAATAGACAAGCATGTCATGTTAACTAATACAATAAAAGTTTTCAAGTGACATCACATTATATCATTGCCTTCATCTTTTATCTCAATCTATGATACACAAACTTCTAAATTAGTCTAGGTCAAAATCTTCATTATGGCATTTACTTTTTCAAACATTCTCAATTTTCAGAAGATGCTCTCCTACATTATTTCATTTGATGAGAAAAGCAATGTTGTGAAGTGAAGATTTTTTTTTTCTTTTTTTTTTTTCTTTTTTGTTGAGACAGAGTCTCACTTTATGTCCCTCGGTAGAGTGCTGTGGCCTCACACAGCTCACAGCAACCTCCAACTCCTGGGCTTAAGCGATTCTCTTGCCTCAGCCATCCGAGCAGCTGGGACTACAGGCGCCCGCCACAACGCCCGGCTAATGAAGTGAAGATTTTAAAAAGTAAATTTTGTTTTCATGATCCTATATATCCTTTACATGTTAGAAGAAGAACTTGAAACTTTGACTTAAATTCTCCCACAAGTCTCATTTTCTTGATGACAGTGCACTCTACTGATGTCTTTCATCTTTTTTTCCTTTTCACCTTTTTTTTTTCTGCGATACTCTGATCTTCTCAATGTATCCTGCTTTTGTCCTTCCTTATTACTACGCTTTTGTGTCTGGCAACTTTGTTTCTGTCTTTTTTTTTTTTTCTTTTTCAATAACAATTTCCTTCCTTACTTTCCAGATCTATAAAAATCTTTTCTGAAATTTAAGACCCAAATCAATATCACTGTTTCAAAGATTTATCACTGTGTCAATGATTTCTACATCTGACAAATCTTCCTGTGCTTTATTTGTATGACTGATTTATTTCTGTAACATTCTATTTTATATTTACAGGTTTTTCGGAAGTATGCATTTACCTCTTTCCACATTTTATCATAAGTTTCCAAGAATAAGAATTATTTGTATGTTCTTTTCTTTATGAAAGTTGGTAATAAATAAATACCTTGTGGACATACTAATTAACTAACAAATAATAATTATGCTAATGTTTGCTAATGCTCAAATTTTTCTCTGGAGTGTTAAGGTCAAGGCAGCTATTTCTGTAAAGGCCAGTTTTCCTTTTTATTATCTAATCTGTTGGCAAGGAAATATTATGGTTTCCTTGGGAGAAACTGAGTCATTAGGGATGAACTAATATAAATGTATTCAACTAATGCCACATGAATAATCCTAAATTAGTTAATCTTCCTATAACTTGGACCATTTTGCATTTTTCAGCATCTAGAAAAGCATACTATTTACAATTCATAACTTTTCTTTTATGTAGGAAAAGTTAAAGCTTTGTTAATCAAGTGACACTAAGAAGAAAAGATATCGAATCCAATTTTTTTTCTTACTTCTCTTTTTGGCCACAATAGAAGAAATGATACTGAAATTACCCTCCTCTAAGGAAAAACAGAAAAAGTTTTCAAAACAACTGTTTTTAGATACTAGACAACCAGCAGTGCCAAAGAAGCAGATATTGGAATTTAGAGGGCTCATCCCCTGGAATTGTGAAGCAGGTGACCTCATGGGAGGAAGCAGATGACCTCACAGGAGGAAGCCACACAAAGAAAGAGCTCCAAGGATCTGAATGAGGAGGCCCGTAAGTCTTTGAGTAAATGCTCAGCTCCACGTGCATAGGATGCAAATCCATAGACCAACAACAAATTCTGGAGAAAGAACACCACCTAGAGAGATTTAAACTGAAGGCCTTCCACAGTTCAAATAGAGTATCGGATGTGCAAGTTCCAATCTGCTGGATCAGAGACAATTAATTGAACACCTGTGGTATTCAACAGAGACTCCCAGAAGGTTCACATCGGGTAGTAAAGGTTAACACTGAGAGTAAAGTCTGTGCTAAGCTACCCTAACAAAAGTTGAAAATATCAAACTGATCCCCAGGACCTTAACCATCTCCCAAACAGCACTCAATCCAACCTATTCTTAGAAAAGTTAGCTTAAAATTCACCCAAAGCCACAGATCTTAAAAATCATACTTCTAGTTAATCAAATATAAGCAACAGGTAAGTTTAATGACAGAATACAAAAGCACATTTGTATAAGAACACACAGAAACAAACAAGAAATGGTAATACTGAGGATGAGGGGTGGGTCGGGAAGAGAATGTGTGAATGAAAGGAAATAAATAGGAGAAATTCTTTGCATAGTCCAAGGCTGACAGCCTGACACTAAGTAAAGAGTAATATTGACCCAAACCTCTTCAAATGAAGTTAAAAATAAATAACTTGATGATACTGTATTCAGAATAATGTCTCTTAGCTAAGATCCACAAAACCAAAGCAAAACACATTCTGAAGACTGGTGAATTTGGCTAGTGTAAGAAATCAATATGTGCCACTTCCATTGCTTATCAGCGCGGTTTGAATTTACCTGAAAAATCTGAACAGTCGCTCCAGTTTGTCATGGTTTCATTGTAGCTGACTGACATTCCACAGGTCACTTTTGTTTTCATCAAAAGTGGCCACTTGTAAAACTGCACAGTCTAAAGGAGAACAACAAAGTTGAGGAATGGACTAAAAAAGAAAATGAAAAAAGGGGGTGTTGGAAATACGAGATGAAGCGGCAATTCAGAGAAACCAAGGCAGACATGTCCACGGTTTGTTAGAATGACAGGCCAGGAGTTGTAAATCCTTCCTGTTTAAAGGCTTCCTTCCTTCCTTGCCTGCCTGCCTGCCTGCCTGCCTTGCTTCCTTCCTTCCTTCCTCCCTCCCTCCTTCCCTTCTCTCTCTCTCTCTCTCTCTCTCTCTTTCTCTCTCTCTCCCTCCCTCCCTCCCTCAGGAATTGATTTCACTGATTATGGTTGGATGGTGAAGAACGCAACCCCCATGACTGGAAGATGCTTTGCTCACACCCCTGTGTGTCTGGACGGTCTGGGGCTCATCTGTCCCCCATGTTTCCGTAGCACCAATACAATTGCTGTTGTCAGGAAGTCCAAATAATCCACACAAACCATTTCAGAAAAATTGATAATAAAAGCTCCTGACTCTAAGTAAGTTTGGATATGGTAAATAAATTAACATAAACAGAGAAAAAGTGGATTAAAAAAAATAGAGGTGAAGAGGCACAAGTACTGTTCATCTGCCTGGTTGACTGTTCATCTGCCTGGTTGCAAACGGACCAAATTCTGTTGGCTTAGAGACACAAAAGAGGACAACTGGTAATTTTCCCAAAGACGTCTATTTCTGATACTTGTCTGAGCCTTTTCTTTCTTTATTTTATTATGATAATTTAATGTGTTTATATTAATCAAGAAACAAAAATATAGGAATGCATTTTACAGAAAGGCAACCTCTCTGGAAGGCAGTAGAATTGATGAGTCTAGGGACAGTGGTGAAGGCAAGGGATGGACAGTAACAAAAAAATGAAAAGCCCCATTCATGGTCCTTCTTTCTTTGAAGATAAATATGGGAATATATATATGACTACATATATTACATACTAATATATATAATATTATTGTTCACTTTTTAAATAATGCCTGCAGTTTCTTTTTCTTCCTCATTCTGCTTTTAATGAATGGCTCCTCCTGCACTGCCTTTCCCGTGAGTTCTGCACCAATCACCACTGATAATTGCTCCTGTTAAGCATAATGTTTTCACAGCTGCAGGCAGGATTTTTAAATAGCAAAAGTGCACTGAAGCCATCCTCAGCAATTAATAAATATAATAATAACAATATTTGCACTTGTGACTTTCTACTCTGAGCAGACCAAAGCACTTCACAAATAAACATATGTTATTAACCTAATTTTTTACAGATGGAGAGGAAAACCCACTAGATTTAGGTTAATGCTGCATAAGTGACTTTAGCCCGAGATGTTCAACAAATCAGATGCCTGACCTTGAATACAACCCAGGATTCCAATCAGGGCTTTCTCCAAAGCCTATGCTTTGCTTCAGGAAAATCCAGCGTCTATTAGCATTTGAACTTTAAATGTGCACCACTTAATGCATTCATTTGAAATAATATTTGCCGTGAAAACCATCTTGTTAGTTCTGACTTCCATTAATTTTGTTTCCATAGAAAAGCAAAAATTACATTTTAGAGAGATTTTACATAAAAGAAAAAGCCTCAAATCAAACCCCTAAACACTGACGGTTTACCTTCTCCAGAGGCCAGTCCATGAGGACACAAGAGAACTGATGGGTGCAGCCTTGGACGACTTCAGAGTATGGAAGGCATGAAGAACCCAGGAAGTTTAAGAATGTGTTCCCTCTGCTTCTAAACCTTTTTGTTTGTTAACATAGAGAGATTATATATTCATAATATTATATCGCATATTCACACACAATGCCCAAAGGCTAACTTGTCCACTGTTTAATAAAGTGTGCTCTATTTTCAACTCATTCATGAATTTTGTAGGTTTTATGCAAAAACATAAATTTTATGGTGTGTAATTATATCAATAATTTTGTATTGCTTAAAAGACTGCAAAAGTAATTTTTAATTCGGGGCCTTTATCTTCTTGAACATACTTGCCCTTTGGTTGGGACATTTTGGCAGAGCCTCTGACCCTACTACCACAAATGGTTATTAACTGCTACCACTCTGCTTTAAATACAAATTGCAATGTTAAGCCAAAATGTAGAAAAATTTTAATAATTGTATCTGTTGATTTTTTAAATTTTAAAATCATGTACCTACCTATTCATAATTATGATATTTGAGTTAATGACTTATTAAAACCAGTGCATGCCAAGTCATGCAAGTGAGAATAGTTTGATACTTACAGAAATTTAGCTCTTTCCTAACAGGACATTTTTCTATGTATTTTTTTTTTTTCAAAAACCTATACATGATAATTTTGTTAGTGTTAAACAACAACCAAAATACAAAAAAAGATGATACATGTTTGTAAGCAGAGTTCCTCTAACCCTAAGTAAAATTTCAAAATAAAAAGAGTTAAATGGTTATAAAAGAGAGGCCATTGGTTCATTTTACAGACATATACATTACAGCCGGACAATATTTTATATGTGCAAACTCCTGAGCTTAATTGTTGTGCTGTGGCAACACAAAGTATAGACTCATAACTTCTTTTAAAGGATGCTATAAATTGCAAATTTCTAATCATGTACTTATGTAAGTCCTATAAAAATTCTATGAAGTAAATTTTATAATTGTCTTTTAAAAAATCTTCTTTTGCCTTTGAAATTAACTGGGTTTCTTTCTAATTCAAGAAAACGATAAATATGCTTAGAGAAAATATCAAATAATAATGAAATTCATAAATTCAAAAGTATAATCTTACTCTTCATAGTTCCTTAGGTGTATACCTGTATACCATCAGAAGAATTTACCCAGAGCACACATACAGCTCTATGAGCATGGTACACATATTCATATATGCATCTTATTACTGCTATGTTATGCATAAATGTAAAAATGTAAAAAAATGTAAAAAATGTACATAGTCTTTAAAAACTTTTCTTATATTTTAAAGTAGAACTTTGTGGAATTTATAGTCTGGTATAAGTAGGTATCTATTTTATTAAAGATCTGCTTAATATTTAAACAATTCTCAATCGATGGATATTTATACTTCATCCAGGAGTGTTTCAATTTTAAATAACGTCACAATGACAAATGGACACAAGCTACTGCACACTTGCTTGACTATATCTCTATAAAATATTCTAAGTGAGGGCGGCGCCTGTGGTTCAAAGAAGTAGGGTGCTGGCCCCGTATGCTGGAGGTAGCGGGTTCAAACCCAGCCCTGGCCAAAACTGAAAAAAAAAAAAAAAAAAATTCTAAGCGAAATTATTGAGAATTATCTTATATAGCAAGCACATAATATTTGGGATGTAATAGATATCACCAAATTTCTCTCCAATAGTTTCAACTAATTTATAATTACTCTAACAGTTTTTAAGAATACTAAGACAAATGTATTTTTCTTGTATTAAATAAACATAACATAGAATTCAAAATAATGTGTCTAGAAGCTTCCAAACATAACATAGAATTCAAAATAACGTGTCTAGAAGCTTCCAATATTGTCTCTATAAAGTTTTTAGTGAAATAACCCTGAACACATTGGTGAATTCCCCAAACTATGCTCTCAGACAATTTAATTCCTAAATTGTGGAAATATCAACACCAATTAAAGACAGATGGAACCAGACTGAAAAAAAGAAAATGTATCTAGGCTTTAACTCTTAGCCTAGCATGCCTCTGTGTTTTAAAAATATAATATAGACTATCTAAAAAAGGTAAAACTAGAGCTACGTGTTCCTCTTCACCATCTGGTGTCTGTGTTAGAGGCTCAGGGCATGTAACAATCAGAAAACTGGACAACTCTCGATCTGTATTTTAGGATGTTGTTCTGTGGTCTCTGTGAGCCGTCAGTACTTTGTGGATGGCATCTTTTAACACCCTGCAGAGTGATACGCCGTAGAATAAATCATAGAATATATTTGTGCAGAAAGAGAGGGCTAGGGAGGATGTCCAAAGAAACAATGAGGAAAAAACCATTCCTTCTGTTGTTGGAGGAATAACTTCTCAGACTCCTGAAGGAATATAGTTTTATTTGGATAATGATCAAATGTTTGAGAACCAGATAGAGTACAGGAAGGTGCTAACAACAGCCAAAAAATATCCAAAAAGTGTTATTGAAAATATGTCATATCAACTTGCCCTGTACCTCTAACTTATAAGGAGACTTATTTTTATTTGTCAAAAATCACACTGACAATGGAAACAAGTACATGTCAAAAAAATATGGTATTGATTAAAAAAAAAAAAAAAACTACCTTGAGTTAAAAAAAAAAAAAATGACTTCACTAAAAAGTGTATCATAAGGAAAAGAGAATACCACACCCCTTTACTTCTGAAATAAAGATCTAATTCAGGTTCTCTAATCCCCAAATTTCAGAAAAAATGTATGGCCCTTTTGAGCATAAGAGGGACTTTTCCTTCATAAAATTCAAGCCCAAGAGGAAAATATCATTTGTTAAAGAATGTTAGAAAATGAAAGAAGGTGAGATGAAATGGCAATAGAATGCAATTAAAATGGAATAGAAAAATATTAAAAAGGAATATAAAATAAAGCATAGTACTAAATTAGAGAAGCATAAACAAATAATTACATTTCAAAATAAAAAGTTAAATTGACGTTAAGAAAATTTAAATTAATTAGGTGGAAATATTTGAGGGATATAAAAGGCAAATGAAAGTGTTGAAGAATCGAAAAAATCATTGAGGAAAAGTTTTTATATGTCATTTAGGTAATGAATATACACTTAATTATTAATAGATATTCCTGAAGAATAGACAAGTGTAGAACACAAAGTAAATGTAAAATAAAAATAATCTGAAGAAACTATAATCTGAAGAAACTAATGTGTATATTTTCTAGAAGAAAATATATACATTAATGTACACTGTAATTGTATTATAAGGAAATAAAAATCTAAATTGTGTGTGTGTGTGTGTGTATATATACACACAAAAGTAAGAAGATGCAAATATAAGTAGATGGGAATAAATGGTAGTATACGTACTTCTCAATATTTAGAAAGTCAATTGAGCAAAACTTATACAAACATTAATATACTTATAAATTACATGATTGAGTTATTGAATGAATAATATACATCAGTATTTATTTATTTATGTCGGAAAAAAATCTAATTCCACTCTCCAGACTGCAGTGGCATGATCGTAGCTCACAGGAGTCTTGGGTTAAAGGGTTCTCCTGTCTTGGCCTGTCAAAGTGCAAGGATTACAGGTGTAAGTCACTGGGCCCAACCTTTATTTTTTATTTATGTACAACTTAATACATAATTTCTCTGTCTTTCAATTTTTAGCATCCTTTCTTTCTGGTTAACTATAATTAACATAAAGGAAGATATATAGATATTAAATATCCGATTTAATGAGTTGTGACAAATAGAAGTATATTATTCACACTCATATTAAGTTATAAAAAAATTGTATCACCTCAGAAAGTTCTCTCTTGCCCTTTCTTGTTAAAATAATTACTCCCCAAAAGGCAAACACTCTTCCAAATTCTATTACCCTAGCTTACCCGAGGTTGTTGACTTTTCTGGAATATTATGTTAATTATATCAGACCGTAAAAACACTTTGTGTGAGCATACATAATTTTTGTGAGAGTCAACCTTTTGTACAATTTCATAGTTCTTTATTCTTTTTAATTGCTAAAAGTATTATATTGTGTAGCTATTTAGCAATCTATTTATTCAATTTTTTATAATAGAATATTTCCACTTTTGACCATTATAAAGAAAGCCTTTATGCATCTGACTGTAGAGTCAATTTTGAGTATGATTATAATATAATTATTTATAAGAACTATTATCTTATTAACATTATAGTTTTCTACAATATTATTCAACATTGTACTACTATAGCAACAAGGGGTGAATAGAAAGAGATAAATAAATGACACAAATACTACAGTGAAGGTAAAACTATTTATGTACATATTGTAGAATATTGATATTGTAGGTATAAACCTTCCAAGATCTAGAAAGAAAAGCTATTAGGAACAATTATTTTCATAAACAAATAGAAAACATTGCACAAACAAAGAAAATATAAATAAAAATGATGTTGTGTTAATGGATTGAAAGATTTGATATAGTTAAATTATAACTCTGTTCAAATTGGTCAGAAATTGTACTCAATTTTTTTATATTTAATCAACAGGCTGGTCTCAAAGTTCTTATGGAAATGCAAATAAACAAAGATAATTAAAACACCCACAAAAAAGACATGGTGGACAGCTACGGTAAGGTAATTCAAAAAAGATTACTTCACCAAGTGGTGCTGAATAATTGTATGTACCCCAAATGGAAAGATAATTGTGTCTTCAAATTATTTTTTGTTGTTTTTGAGTCCCTTCTGGTAGTTGCCAAAGCACTTTGGTTGTCCATCAACATTTAATCTAATTATTTATGTTTATGTTGTTGGGGTAAGGGATACCATTTTATCATTTATTGTGCAATTGTCTCCTTTGTTATTGGTTTATTCCTCTTTTCTTACCCTTTTTTTGGGGGGAGGGAGGGGGTGTATTCGAATTTCCTCCAAAAAAGTATTTTTGGCATATGCTTAATTTGATCTTTAAGTAATTTTGCTTTAGAATTGAAGTCTTTTTCATAAATGAGATTAAAAACCTCACCTCTTTTATGTTCTTTTTAGAAAATAATTATGAAAATTAACATGTCAACTGATTTTGCAGTACACAAAACTAAAATCTTTTTTTAACCAATAATTTATGTTTTGTTTGAAGTAAACATAGAGACTGGAATGGTGGGTGACTTTGTGATAACTTAATTTGTATTTTTTTTTAGTTTTTGCTATTGTGATAGTTAATTTTTTGTGCCAACGTGATTGGAGTTAAGAGAAGCTCAAATTCTTGACAAAACCTTGTTTCTGGGCATCTGTGAGGATGTTTCTGTAAGACATAAGCCTTTGAATCTCTAAAGGTCACCTTGCCATTGTGAACGAGCATCACCCAATCCATTGGGGGCCCTTACAGAACAAAAGGTGAAGTAAGGAGAAATTTACTCCCTTTTCTTGAGCTGAGGCATCCTGTTCTCCTGAACTCAGGACATCAGTGTTGCAAACAGCTGTCCTTTAAACCCACAGGATTTATGAGACTGGCATTTCTTGTTCTCAGGCCTCTAGGACTGAACTCAACCTATAATACCAACTTTCTTCTGCCCCCACCAATTCTCATGGCAGATCACGAGAATTCTCAGCCTCTAAAATTGAATAATGCTAATCATCATAAGATTAGTCACATGCTACAGAACAATGTTTCTGTTGACATCACATGTATAAAAATATTCTTGTTAAGGACAACACATATATAGGACAGACACAGCATGTATGATAGTGATCCCGTAAGATTAGAATTGCACTGAAAGGTTCTTATCATCCAGGGACACGGTAGCCTTCATGACTTCTCAGCACCAGACAATAATAACATGCATGAGATGATGCCAGCGTCTCCAAATCTACTATGCTGCCAGTCCTACAAAAGTATAGCAATACAATTATGTGCAGTGCATAATAATAATAATAAACAACAATGTTACTGGTTTACCTGTTTACTATATTTTATTGTTATTTTAGAATATGGTGTTTCTACTTAGATGAGAAGAGTGAACTGCACGTCAGCTAGGGCCGTTCCATAGGGAGGTATTCCAGAGGAAGGCACTGTTTACTAGGAGACGGCAGCTCTGTGCACGTCACTGCTCCTAAAGACTTCACTGCGCTCAGTGAAGACAGACGCAGTTGCAGTGATATTGATGATCCTGACTCTGTGTAGTCCTAATGGGTGTGTTTATGTCTTACAGTTTAACACAAAAGTAAAAATAAAAATACAAAAATGTAACAGATATAAGATATAAAGAAATAAAATACTTTTGTGCAACTATAAAAAGTTTTAGTTTTAAGCTTTTATTACAAAAGTGTCTAAGGTAAAAACATTAAAAGGTACATAAATAAAGGTATAGTAAGCTCAAGTTAACTTATTATTAAAGAAAAAAAATTTATAAATGTACTGTAGCCTCAGCACACAGTATTTGTAAATTCCACAGTGCTCTATGGCAACATATATGCCTTTGCATTCCCTGGACTCTCACTGACTCACCCACAACAAATTCCTGCCCCCTAAGCTCCAGGCATGGTAAGTGCTCCCATGCAGGCATAGTATTTATCTTTTATATCTTACTTTTACCTTTTTTACGTTTAGATGCACAAAACGTGTCTAACGTTTAGATCATCCCTATAGTAAGTATTTACCATTGTGTTACAATTAGCCTAGGAGAAATAGACCATACCATACAGCCCATGTGTGTAGCAGCCTACACCCCCTCGGTCTGTGTGAATACACTCTAAGATGTTTGCACAAGGCTGACATCATCCAAGGATGCAATTCCCAGGGCACGTTCCCTGAGGTACGTGATAAACAATTGTGAAAGTCTTTGAGAGAGAAAGAGAGACATCTTTCTGGCTCTGTTTCTCTGGAAAACCCTAACGCTGCCATATGGCAAATTTTATCAGAATTACATTTACTTCATAACTAAGTAGTTTTCAATCATGTTCTAAATTCTATCTTTATTTATGTTTTATGGGTATGACCTTCATTCATAAAGCTATAAACTAAGACTCAGGAAGGTTCAGTGATGTCTCCAGGTCATGTCCCCCGTGTAACTATGGAGTCTGAACTTGAATCTAGGCCATAGTATTTCTAAAACATGCATTTCTAAATCATTGCGTAGTGTTACATCCTCACAGACATGGTTTGAGGGAGCTTAAATTCTCTTTGGCAAAATAATCATATATAAAACAATTTGATATAACAAAGTGAATCTTATTAACTAATAAAGTAGATAAAGGACTCGAATACAACTCAGACTTTCCACTTCACCTTACAAATGCAAATAATGTAACCTAATCCTAGGAACCCTCAGATTGACCCACGATAATAACATTTTCATTGTTATTTCATTTTCTTAGTGGATGTTACCATCATCCACTGGTTCCACAATTTATCGTTCTGTCTGGGAAAATGTAACATGAAGTTCCTCAGCCACTTGAGGTGTAAAACTACCAGTCACTTAGCTTGGGAAATGGGATCTTGTTCAGGACTTCCATTTTCTTATTTGGACAAAGCCTATGTAACTGGGATAAGCAGAGTAGAACTGGTATTTCTTATTGAGAAATGTAAATTGCCATTCCTCCGTGAAGTGAAGTATATTTGAAGCCAGGGAGTTCAGAAGTGAGTGGAAAATTCAGTTCCCTGGTGTAAAAAAGAACCACTTTCACCCTATCAGGGGAGGGGGAAGAGGATAATGTGATTTTCTTGCTGTGAATTATATTCTCTATTATAAATTCATAGGGGAATTTTATGAAGCAGATAGTTTTACCAGTGCCTACCTCGAGTCAGGAAACATTTCAATTCCGTTAAGCAATTCATTTAAAAACATTGATTGATTGGTTGATTGATGGCTGATTAATGGAATGCTGTCTATCCATCAGGCATGGGGTTCTATAATTCTGTATGTATATTTTGGTACAGAAGATATCTTTTTTTCTTTCTGGGTTTTTTTCCTGATAAGTAGAAACAGGATCTATATTTATTCAGACCTCGAGAAATCGAATAATTTTTCAACTTGGATATAAGTAAAGGGAATTTTAAACTACTTCCTAGATTTAGTGCATGCAGTCAAAGTCACAGAAATGCTGGGAGATCTTGAATTAGAATAGAATTTTCCAAAAGACCTCATCTTCATTCAAGAGTTAAAAACAATAACAACACAAAATACCATTGGTTATTAATTAATTGGTTCTTTACAGAGATATACATTATGTGATACAATGATACAAGATATACAATGTGTTTATTCTATAGTATACATTTATTAAGGTATAATTGTGGAGCAAAAATCCTTGTGTTGTTCTCAAGCAACATGCGTATTTAGTATCTAAGTAACATAAGGCATAGTTCTAACTGGCTAAAAATAAAAATACACTTAAAATGTGTAAACACTCTGTAGAGATGGGTAGTACTGCCATCCCTTCATTCATCGAGGAATGGAGGAAATGGTGCAGGGAACTTCCCAGGGTCACACAGCTCAGAAGCAGTAAAATCGAAATTTTAATAAAAAAGCTACATTTTAGGGTTCATGTTCTGTTTTGGTTTCTTGAAAGAAATAACATCATAATGCATCCCATGTACTCATTATCCAGTTTCAACCATTAGAAATATTGCACAAATTTTTAAGAACATCCTCCACTACATAGTGTATATGTGGGGTATATGATTAAAGCAAATCCAAGAAATATACTTTTATATGTTAATACTAGCACACACTTCTACAAGATAAATCTTGGTAACCCCAATTAACACAATTAATCATTATTTCTTATATTAATATTATGTAATAAATAGTTGATATTCTAATGTCACCAATTATTTCAAAAATACATTTTAATGGGTGATGTGTTAATTAAGATCAATCAAGATTTATATATAGCATTTCATTAATGGGTCTATTATTTATTTATTTACTTATCCTTTCTTTGTTTTCCAATCTATGTATCTGTTGAAGAAGACATTATTATCTCATCATAATAGAGACAGAGCATGTTTGTACTTTGCTTTGGGAGACATATTCTTCCTATCTTCTAAGACTGTCCCTTATATAAATATCATAAAAACACAATCTGAAACAAAAGAGCCTTCAGAGTCTCATTCCACATATAAGCAGTAACACAAGGGACTTGTGGGGTCTTATGCTTCAACAATAATAGGTGGACCTCTCATTTGTGCAACTGTTACCAGTCTCTAAGTTGGGGTATTTTCAAGGTCTTGGTGATCCTCAGAGAAAATCATTTCAGGATTCACCACATAAGTCAAAGCAAGCAGCTTTTATTCGAAGTGAAAGTACAGTCTCCACAAGACAGAGAAATAGAGAGCAGGTAGGCTAGAAAAGAGTGGCTGTCCTCAAAAGGAAGTTTTTTTTTTTTTTTAATGTCTTATGAAGTCTTACTATTTGAAGGTAGGAATATTCAAGGTTAAGGGATTGGTTTTTACTAAAAATTTGAGTAGTCATTTCTAAAATTGGGTTCCCTCCCATGGTGGTTTCAAGGATAGAAATATTTTAAGACCACAATTAAAATGCTATTTGTAATTAGCCAGAGTCCATGTAATTTGACCTAGATAGATGGTAAGCCGGTTGAAGTTGGTGTTTTTTGTGCTTATCAGCCCCCATTACTTAAAACACCAGCACCCATTCTGCAAGTCCTTGCATCTGATCTCAGCCTGTCTCCCAGTATCCAACCCTAAAACAATGTCTTCAATCCTGGTGAATTTTCCCATATGTGCCTTCACTTCATCAGCCAACCTGATTAACCTGATCAGACAGGTGAGGACCAAATCTGTTGAATTGTTTCATATGACATTTAATGAAAGCTATTTGGAATAAAGTTCCAAGCAGCATAGTAAGAACTACCTTAAGTATTGACCCAAAATATGCCATCTAAGTTACCTGACACAACTAAACAAGCTAATCAGGTTTTACATGGGAAGGCCGGTGTCTTTCTCCGTAAGTTCAGTACTGACATTTCCGCTTGGCTAGAGGCGTCATTCCAGGCACAGGGTGATGCACTGGTAATTGCACAGACTCCACCTTGGCCTATAAGAAGCAAGTCTCAGGCAATCATCCATAACAAGGGTGCCCAGTGAGTTCAGGCAGAGCTGAATGCCTTCTAGGGCCAATTCAGCCTAATTGATCATTTCAGTTAAAGTAGGTGATAAATATTGTGCCAATGTCTCTAATCTACTTTTCTCATGTTGTAGAGATAATATCTTCGAGGAGTACATAACAATTGAATTAATTTTCCTTTGGAAAGTATCCCCAAGTAATCAATGTAGCTTCATTTTAAAAAGGTTTCACATTCATCTCTGTGTTGCACGATCTACTGTTAGTATTTCATAGAGGATTTGAAGGTCCCAAATATTTACCCCTAAGTTGTAAGTCACTATACTTTGAGACAGGGACAAGTTAATTCATCTTTACCAAACAAAAAGCACAATTATAGAGCCATACATGGCTTCCTTAAAAGGGAATTCTTGGTCAAAATATTGAGATCTTCAAATTGATGCTAATATCCACTGGGAGGGACCCAGAGATTGATATTGCTCCCTCTGTGGTTCTCCAGAAACATAACAAGCTTTAGCCTTACAAGTTCCATCTAATAATTGATCTAATTCTGTTTTGAAAGTTGCCTAAGTCAACAGCAGGATAGCATCTGTCTGCCCCAAAGAATGAATAAATATTGAATATGAGAGTGTGGGTGGATAAGGAGTCCAAAAATAGCAACAAGTGTTTAGAGATGAAGTGAAGTGGCTGGGAAATCTTCTCTGTTTTAATAGTTTACCACTACAATAAAGAATGGCGGTAACATCTTATTTGGAGCTACGTGTCAGAATGTGATAAGTCTGGAAGTCTATTTAGAAGTGCTTTCATTGCCAAGTTGTGGAAGCAGGCAAATTCCCATCAACCCATGAATGGATTAAATTGTGGTATATGTACACCATGGAATACGATGCAGCCATAAAAAGATGGAGACTTTACATCTTTTATGTTTACCTGGATGGAGTTGGAACATAGTCTTCTTAGTAAAGTATCTCAAGAATGAAAAAAAAAAAGTTTCCAAAAAAATAGTATCAATACTATTATGAAACCAATATATATTTATAAAACACTAATATAGTCCAGAAAGAAGGAGGGGAAAGGAGGGAGAGGGGAGGGGAGAGGGGAGGGAAAGTGGGGGGAGGCGGGAGGGCATTTGGTGGGATGTCACCTAATGTGCACAATGCAAGGGTACATTTCAAAACAACTAAGAGTAAATTATCAATGTCTTACCAATAATAATAATAATAATAATAAAAGAAGAAGTATGTGAGGTGTTGGTTATGTTAATCAGTCAGATTTAGGCATTTCACATGGTATATCAAATCATCACACCTTACTCCATAAATGTATACAGTTATGGTTTAATAAAAATTAAATAAAAAATGTGGGGCGGCGCCTATGGCTCAGTGAGCAGGGCGCTGGCCCCATATGCGGAGGGTGGTGGGTTCAAACCCAGCCCCGGCCAAACTGCAACAAAAAAATAGCCGGGCATTGTGGCGGGCGCCTGTAGTCCCAGCTACTTGGGAGGCTGAGGCAGGAGAATCGCCTAAGCCCAGGAGTTGGAGGTTGCTGTGAGCTGTGTGATGCCACGGCACTCTACCGAGGGCAGTAAAGTGAAACTCTGTCTCTACAAAAAAAAAAAAAAAAAAAAAAATGTGCTTGGGGTGGTTTAAGAGGGCCATGTGGGGAGGGTGTTCTTTTTTGAGAAAGGTTCTGCAGGGGATTGTGAAAGACACAAATACTCAGTCCTTCTCCCTAGCCCATATTGGTGGTGTCTACATTGTTGCCTTCCCAAGTGATGAGACTGTTTCTTCCTCTCTACTTCCGGAAAACAGATACATCTTTTTGCAGTAGTTATAACAACTTGTTCTATTTTGTAATTATGCCTTATAAGCAACCAGAATTATTTTCTATTAGGAGAACTTGAAAATAAACTCATTGAAATTAATCAAACTGAAATCAAAGGGGTAAAAAATTAAGAACACATAAAAAAACTTCTAGGAGTTTTGGGACAATATCAACCTGTTCACATGCATGATTGGTGTGCCAGAAAATCTGACCAGAAAGGGTAGAAACATGCTGAAGAAATAACGGCCAAGAAATTTCCAAGTTTAGTGAGTGATGGCAACCTCAGAAACAAGAATCTCTGAAAGAAAAATAGAAAACAAACAATAAAAATGTCTACTATTATTATTTTGAACTATCCAAAACTGAACACAAAGAGAAAATTTTGGACGTAGCTGGAGTACCTACAGAGAAACAAACAAAAAATACTAAACTTTTGTCAGAATTTTTCACGAGAAGATAATAAAATTACATCCTAAAGTTCTGTAAGGTGGAAAAAGTTTCTCAATCTGTAATTTGATAGCCACATAAAATAGTATTTTAAAATTGGTGTTGGGTGACATCAGCTAACGGAGTATTGGAGAGACTGCTGAAATTTGTTTCCTCCATAAAAACGTTGAGTAAACTGGCAAAAAAAAAAAAAAAAAAAAAACATATCCTATTTTTTCAGAACTCTAGATGTTAAGCAAAGGCTTGTACAAAACTAATGAATATTTATTAAAAGAAACACAGAATGGTGCTCTGAGTACAAACAGTGTGTTCCGTTTTTATTTTACCTGACCCTGGGCCCACTACGGCTTCCTCAGGGACCTGTCAGCCTGAGGGGAAGCCCCACACAGCAGCCACCAGCAGAGTCTGAGAGCCTCTCATTCTCCCATTCCCAAAGAATCCTCCCGGCCTAACCTATCCTGTGGTTCCACAGAGTGACCTCAGTTGTAGAGACTATTTTATTTGACCTGCTTTAGAGCTCACTCAACACAAACAGCCTTTCCCAGGGCGTTTGTAAAATTACCATCACCAAATGTTTAACACTGATGCTGCCCGAGGTTCTGATAACATCTGTAGCAAACAAGAGGTTGCCGCCTGAAAGGAAAATGCAGTGACCTGGCTGTCCACAGGGCACTCTGCAGAGTTTCCACGCCCTGCTCTCAGAATCTAGTAGTTCACACGCGCCCTGCAGCTCTGTGCCTGCCCAGGGTGACTGGGTGACTTCCCGGGGCTGGCAAAGCTGGGCTCCGCTGCAGGTGCCACATCCCCTGGGCACCGAGAGCTGGGAACCAGCGCTGTGCCAGCCTGCAACGGAGTCAGCACCATCAACTCACATTCACTGGAGAACAAAGGTCCCAAACCTTGTGGAGAATCCATCTCCCAGGACGACGTTTGTTCCTCTCCGTGAGTGGACAGGAGACTGGACATTTGGACATGCACGTCCTTCAGAGACTGACCCACCCAGCTGTTCCGCCTTCCTGGGGCAGGACTCACCACGACCTCCACCTTTGCAGTAACTGACAGGTGGGTTTACACAACAAACTTCTCAACACACTAGCTTCTCACCCCAAACTTCCCAAAGACCATGGGAGGGTAGAAATTTACAATTTTAATTCTATGATAAGGGGCCCAAGGGCCCAAGTCAGCGTAAGGTCCCCGGGGGCTCCCCTCGTCTGTCACACTGGGGAGCAGTCCCTGCCCAGTTGGGTCCTACCTCCCCGCTTAGCCGCACCTGTTCATCTTTTCACAGAGGGAAACTGGGGGCTGGGGCGGCCGCCCTCCTTCCAGCCCCCGCCACTCCCACCCTACCCGTCAGGGAGACAATCTGGGGGCCAAACATACTTGTCTCCCCTCTGCCAGGCAAAAGGAGAGAGGCTGGGGGCTGTGGAGGCAGGTCTCTGCGGCAGGCGGAAGGAGGGAAGCTGGGGCCAGGGCTGCCCATCTGCCCCTCCAGACACTACAGCCCCGAAGGCACCACAGGCCGAGGGCAGCTGGACGGCGGTGCTGTGCTGGAGCGGAGGCCACACCCAGGCCTCGCTCAGCTGGAGCCTGGCCACTCACAGTGCGGGGCATTGCCCAACACCGTGGTTACAGTCGACCGTCACTGTGTAAGCGGGTGTGATCTTTACTATATTAATGAAGAAGTTCACTTTAGGCCTCTGGCTCCTAGCTTCCGTGCATGGCCCTGGCGATGGAAGGCCTCTTAATCTCAAGTTTCTCTTTAGGGTTCATTTTCTTTATTCTTATTAGTCATGGCTCTAGGCCCCTGACCACATGCCCAGGTGTCTATCTGGCCACCTGCGGGCCCTCAGCCTTGCATAACAGTTTGTATTAGTCATTAGCTGGCCACTAAACTGGACCAAGCAGACCCCTCAGCGTGCTCACACAGCAGGGAAGACAGACTTTACAAAATTAATCCGGAGAAGTTACTCATGAAACAATCAACTACTGTAGCAAACCAAGACATTAACAAACCTTGCCAGGGGAAGAGAAACTGATTTCCTAGGTCGGCACATTATAGCTTTAAAACGTCTACATTTTAATCAAAAAATTAGAAAGTATGCAAACAAAATAGAAAGAACAGCCAACATATAAGAACAAACCACCCAACAGACGCTGGACTTGAGCCAAAGACTTTGCAAGAGCTGTTTTAAATGTGTGCAAAGAACTAAGAAAAACTGTCTAAACTGTGGAAAAGTATAAAAAAAAAGTCTCACCAAATAAGAATACCGATTAAAAAAAAACAGAAATAACTTAAAAACAAAAAGAACTAAATAGAAAATTGGGGATTGAATAGAAACAATAATTGAAATGAAAACTCACTGGCCGGTAGAGAAAACCAGCAAATTTGAACATAGGCAGTCGATGTTATCCACTCCAGGAGCAAGGAGTAAAAGGGGGAAAAAAATGGTCAATATTCTCAGGATAAACCATATGTTATGCCATAAAACTAGTCTCAAAAAATTTAAAAGGAGTCACCATCCTTTTCCTCATCATCATTGTAGTTGGAGAAAGTTGGTTTTTCAACTACAATGAAAGGAAATTAGACACCAATAACAGAAAGAAATCTATGAGTTACATACTGTGTTTCCCCAGAAATGAAACATCCTCCAAAAATAAGACCTACTTACAGGTTTCCTTCTGGGTGAAATATAAGGCATTCCCCCGAAAATAAAGGCCCCCAGGCTCTGTCTCGGAATGAAAATTAATTTACGGTAAACTGGTTGCTAGGGCCGTCCCGACTGGTGTCTAGCAACTAGTGACATTATTCGGAGTCCTGAAGTCACTGCAGTGTGGAAGCTGAGCGGAGGTAGAAGTGAGCTGTGAGCGCGGGCGGGAGAGAGGATGAGACTTTCGCAGATGCTGTGTAGAAGAATAGGAGGGTCAGAGCGGCAGGGCCATGGCGAAGGTGGTGAGTGTTCGTCTGTCTCTGGTGACACTGCCTGATGCTTGCGGGCCTCCCTCATGATGACTGAAGGTAGGAGTCACAGTTTGTCTGGTTTGTGTTGACAACTACCGTACTGCTGTACCATATACAGGTAATAAATTTCCTTTATTTTCATTTAACAATAAATGTGTACCGTATTCTTCTTCATGGAAAAATAAGACATCCCCTGAAAATAAGACCTAGCGCATCTTGGGAGCAAAAATTAATATAAGACACAGTCTTATTTTCGGGGAAACAGGGTAGCAACAAACTCCTATGCAATGAATCTTTCTCTGGATGATTTATGGAACCACCTTTTATCTGCTGAATAACTGAATATTATTTTCTTTCACTGTTTCCTTTCAGATTCTTCAGTGTACAAAAATGCAACAAATATGCTAATATCATTAGCAGGTTCTTTAAATGAGTTAATAGATGTTTTAAAAAGTAATTAATTTTTGTAAACTTGGCTAGTAAATTTGATTAGTAATTAAAATCTATATGTTCTTTTTTGTATTTAAAAATGATGTTGATATCAATATTTGAAGCAAATTTTATTTAAAGTTTATCATTCTTACACAAAATTAGAACGATTTCTATTTATTTCATAGAGAGAAAATAAAACAGTTAATTTATCTTATTTATTTAGCACTCATTGGACTTTTTTTTTAAATTGACGAACCCTTACAGCATGAGAACAGTCTACTTTATTAGAAATTTATTTTCACTGAGTTGTTTCAAAATAGAAGAAATAACACCAATGGTAGCTTAAAATTTTTGATTTTAGAGGGAGTGAGCAGTGGGGGGAAATGGAAAGATGTTAGCTGAGGCCTACCCAATTCAGTTATAAGGTGAATAAATTCTGGAAGCCTAATGTACGGCTTGGTGATGATAGTTAATAATTAGTAAAAGAATTATAAACTTGAAATTTACTAAGAGATTTAATCAAATCTTACCTTCTCACCAGGCATAAAAAAGGCAACTATGTAAGGTGACAGGTTAGCTTGATTGTAACAATCATCCACAATAATAGCTATAAGAAGACATTATGTTTTACATCTTAAATGTATACAATTTTTATTTGTCAATTATACCTCAAAAAAGCTAGAGAAAAAAGGAGGAGCTTCAGAGACACAAACTGGAGAGGAGCTTGGAAAGCAAACTTGTGTAGCAAGCACCCTGCTATTTCTAGTTGATATTTGTAAGAGATGGCCTAGAGGGACTGATGGAAATGGAAAATAAAGAACCCCCCCATATCTTTATAGCTGTCTCTTAATAGTACTCTGTAGAAATAGTCCTATAGAAATGGAATTACCTTTTCAGACTTGTGGATGTTCTTCAGAAGAAGAACAATGCAGAGAACCGTTTTTATGAACTCATCAGCTATGCCGGGATATACCAAGCTAACTAACCTCACTTTTATTCAAATACTAAAAATTGCATTTCTATGTATTGGGATTTGCCCCCGAACACTGTAGTATTAACGGAGAAAAAGCAACCATGACTATGAAAAATGTCCTGTGCTGTGGAAACTAAATACACACTGTTTTGGAGTCACGCAAACTAGTGCTCTTTCTTATGTTATATAAAGTTCAGTCCTTTTATTTCTTGAAAAAGGGAAACAACTCACTTTTTTAAACTGTCAGTTTGGGGGATGGGGAGAATTGAGGGCAGTGGTTAGAAGAACCGAGCCTGTTTGCCTTAGCTGAGGTATAGGAAACTCACCAAAGTAAACGCACACAGCTCTGTGAACAAACTGTGTGAAGCAAACTTTCTTTAAAAAATTCCCTTTTATTATAACGGGCATTTGTAAGCTTAATACTGAAGGCAGCTGAAAAGCAATATAAGTGTTAGTTGGCTATAGCAATGTGGGACTCCAGTAGAAGTAACTAGTTATAGTTTAATAATCCTGAAAGGAACACATATTTAAACCAAATGTTTAATTTCACATATTAAACATCAAAGACATCTTTTTTCTTTTCTTTTTTTTTTTGTAACTTCCCTAGTAAAACTACTTTTAACACAGTCTGGAAATTGGTTTACAGACTGTTCTTATAGTCAAAGACACAAGAACAGAGATTCTGGCCCTGTGGCTGCCTTGAGCTGTAGCCCTTGGCCTGCCATTGATGATTAAAATGGCTCTATATACAAAGAACCAATTTTTTTTTTTTTTTTTTTACTTTCTTGTTCTTTCCAATTGGACAGAACCTCTGCTTTTCTCCAAATCAGGTGACTGTTCAGATGGAAGCTCAATTTTTAGGAATTAGCCAGAAATAACACTTGT
The DNA here is from genome assembly GCF_027406575.1 of Nycticebus coucang. Lineage (NCBI taxonomy): Eukaryota > Metazoa > Chordata > Mammalia > Primates > Lorisidae > Nycticebus > Nycticebus coucang. Next base: position 70,216,243 of record NC_069784.1, on the reverse strand, counting down.
TATTTTATGTTTTTCAAATATCAAATCTTCACTAAAAGGCAACTTAGTTAAAAGAAAAATGCATAAGTTAGCTTGAAATTGCTGGGAGGAGTTAAGGGAATAGATACATTGCTGTAAATTATATGGCAGAGTGTCACATTCCACCCACAGTCAAACGCGATTTTTTAATACAGAAGTCACTCCTTGCATGCAGGGTATTTCCCTGTAGCTACTCACAACCATTTAGCATTCAACAGCTTCCCAAAGTGGAGTTTTTGAAGGCTTAAGCATGTTCATATGTTCATAAATGACATACTCATTAGCAAATAGAGACCAAAGAAAGCTTTGCATTATCTCCCCTTCCCCAGAAGAAACCTTATGAATAATGATTAGAAGTTGGAGTATTTCCTTTTGTTTTTTTAAATGCAATCTTATTGATCCCATATTACATTCAAGCCCTTCTCAGTGAATGAGAGGAATCAAACTGCCATGTTCTCTATCCATTTTCTGTTTGATCTTGAGCAAATTATTTAACCTGCACTTGTCTTATTTTTTTAATCTATAACATTGAGAAATAATAATACATCATTTATGGGATTATTGAAGACTAAACGCAATTATGTATCCAAAATTTTTAGGAGAGACTTTGGCACATAGAACTTAGAACCATACCTTATAAGTAGCAGGCACTCAACAAAGGTACCCAACAAGGGTTACTTATTGCTTCTATCATCAGAATTAATACTCATGACAATCCTAGGAGCAAGTAATCTTATGACAGTTTAAACATGATGAAAAAGAAGAATTGGCAAGGCCATATTATTTGCTCAGGTGCATTCGAAGATTCTAAGTGGTTGAGCACGTGAGCTGGTTCTTAAAGCCAAGTGTCTCCAAGTACGAACCAACAATTCTTCACTTCTCTCCGGCTTGTCAAATTACATGCAATCTAAATATGTTGGGAATCAGATATGTGTCAAGTCCTGTGCTGAAATCTAGGCAGTCAAAGATGAATAAGGCATGATCCGTCACCTCAAGAGATCATATTTTTCACAGTCATATGTTAAAAAAATCAATTATATGTCAGGGCCTTACTAAAAAAGTGATGTAATGGTAAGCTCATCCCCTCACTCTGGCCTTGTGGAATATCATTTGTGAGGACTGAGAAGATAGCATAAAATACTCAATGCCCTCACTCAGAGTGACATAAATAGAATGTACTTCTTTTTTTTTTTAAAGCAGGGTTTTATTTATTTTGCATTTTTTGGCATATGGGGCTGTTGCCCTACCCCTTTGAGCCACAGGCACCGCCCTAATAGAATGTACTTCTTTAATCAGACAAAATTCTTTTTTGAACTTACACCACATAAAGCAAAATCCAGGACAGTAACATCTGTAATAAGTGGTTTTTAGTGTTGTCGTTCTTCTTTTAACTAACTAGTAATCATTTTTACTTACATCTACAGTTGGACATCCATGTAAAATCTGTTCAACTTTTCCATCTAAATCACTAATTAAACATCAAGTCATGATGATTTTTTTTTGTGCCACTGACAACTTTCAGCTATATTTCAGAACACTTACTCAGCAATATGTTAAATCCAGATATTGGAATAGTAAAGATGCTAAGCTGTGTTTAATTTTCATGGTTTAAAGTTGCTTTAAGAATTACAAAGACAAATTCTGAGATTATTCGAAACATATTTTTCGATTACTTCTTTCAGATAGGATTAGAAATTTTTCAATTACTTAAAGATAAACAACAATCTAATTTATAAATTGTGTTACATTACTCTACATTTTGCTCTTACAGGATTTTGCCTCAATTAATTGCATTTAGCATTCGTGTAAACATCTTCCAAATTACAAGGATTGGGGTTCATAGTCATTTGGGAAAGAATGTTCTATTTTTTCTCAAAATGTTAACAGCTCTAATGGCTATTTATAGACTTCTACCTGTGACCTTTTAACTGTTTAGAAAATCTGAACCCAGATATTTTGAGTCTAGACCTTATACTTGTTTCATTATATCTAACAGGTCTACTTAGGATTTTGACTTCAAAGCCCTGTCAGCATGAATGGTGGGAAGACTCCCACCTGATCTGAGCCAAATGCCATCAGCCATTTGAGACTTGGATCCTGGGACTCGGAATTTTCTACCTCTTTTCATCTTATACACATTCCATTATCAACTCCCAATGTAGCAAAAATAATTATAAATAGAATGCAAATTATATCCACTCATTTCCATAAATAGTACAAGAAATACTTTTAAACAACTGCAAAGGATACAATACCTTATTGATTTGTAGTGAAAGATACTTATTCTCAGAATATTTAATACTACACTGTACCAAATACAAGATGGAATGTGCCTACTGCAAGGAGTTGGCCTTTGGTTTCAAAATAGCAGTGAGTTGGCTATTGTTGCTCTCAAAAGCACTATCCATAATTTATGGTTTCTCTTTGTTTAATTTTTTAAATCTTTTACTTATTTATTGTCTGCCAATGTTTATATCAACAGCCCACAGGATGATTTTCAATGAGATTTTTTAAGCAAGAATGAAATAAATGCAAAACTAAAGTTACTTTTCTTTAAGCCCCAGGACAAAAACCTTATTCAGCCTACTGAATCAAAGTTTATCTGTAAAACCTGAAAATTAAAATGGCCCTGGCAGTTACATGAATTAGAGAAGAGTATTACCAATTTAGAAAAGCTCTGAGAAGAATGGAGGGAACATTTGAGGGATATTATTTTCATAATGTTTGAACTCCTTTGAAGTTTAGATTTTTGTGTTTCAGGTAAAAGGCAACATTTAAATAATTTCGTAAATTCTGATTTATTGAATCAAAGAAAATATGTGTGTTCAGGTGGAAAATTACCATCATAATTCACATAAGATTCATGTTCAATATTTTGTTTATTCCATATTCTCTCGAATTGTTTTCTCATGATTTCATTTAACTTTTTCCTCAAACCCTGTGTTGCTTCTACACTGAAAATTAGATTTTCAGGTTGTTGAGATTCATGTACAGGCAATGCTAAGTACTCTATGTTGCATCCTATATGGTAGTATCCGCTATCATGCTGTCCCAAAATAATAAGGAAATTTTATCTCCATTTTTTTCAGAGGAGAAAAATGTAGAAGTCATAGCTCTACATTATGAGGATATGTTTCCTACCTTTTGTAATTAGCAAGAAATCAGTGATATAATAGTTTTAGTACCTTGTAATTATTTGTCCCCAATAATTTTACACTCACTTTTTTTTTTGCACATGCTAATGATCATGTACTGAATCATCAATTTAATAAGAAGTGATTTCTAATTATATCATCCTTTCTCTATTTTTAGCTGGCCTTCTCAAAAAAAGAGCTTTTGATTATTAACAGGAGATGAACTATAGTTCTTCTTTAAAGGGTCGCCTTTATGATTAATTCAGCCTCTTTAATTAATGAGTTCCAGATAGAAACGTGGGGTAAGATTGAGTTATTCTTCATGTTTATCTCTGTCTTTTCTTAATGTCGTTAGGGAGCAACACATTTTTATAAATTGAATATTTTAGAATTTATTTCAGTCGTTATTCATTTTGATGCTCAAATTGCAGAAACATTTTATAAAATAAAAAATAATTTGTGAAAATAAAAATACATTTATAAGAAATGAACCATTTCTTTTGGTTTGCACACCAAAATACATAATTATTTTTCTATATAATCTCTCGGTCTGTGAGAGTATTTATATTATTACTCTTTGCATTGCCTTGTTATATATAAACTCAGAAGAAGTAGAGGTTATTGAAAGATTCAGGATATACAAACATTCGGGTAAAAACTAAATCACCAGACATTGTTTGACTTACTCTACAACACTGCGGTACCCATCATTATCATCTTCATCCAATATTTAATATACCAACATTCAGAAATTGACTTTCTTTGATACCTAAATATATCTTATTTATGCTACTAAATATTTTTCTATGTTGTCTTATGACAATTTCAGTTAAACAGAGAACACCACTGTCATGTTTGCATGTAACTGCTTTATGTTTTATTGCAATGGCCTGTTGTAGAGATCTAAGCAATAGTGTTTATTAAAAGAAAACTACAAATTAAACACTTGTCCACATAAATATTCAATTAAAAAAGGTTTGAAAGATTTTCTGTGATATTTGTTTCTGCATTCTAACCTATGAAACTCAAAAAAGGTAGGAGCTGCCATTTCTATTTTAAAAGTACAAATGAACTGGCGGTGCCTGTGGCTCAGTGAGTAGGGCGCTGGCCCCATATGCCGAGGGTGGCGGGTTCAAACCCAGCCCCGGTCAAACTGCAACAAAAAAATAGCAGGGCGTTGTGGCGGGTGCCTGTAGTCCCAGCTGCTCGGGAGGCTGAGGCAAGAGAATCGTGTAAGCCCAAGAGTTAGAGGTTGCTGTGAGCCGTGTGACACCACGGCACTCTACCTGAGGGCGGTACAGTGAGACTCTGTCTCTACCAAAAAAAAAAAAAGTACAAATGAACGTAAACATGATATATTTATAAAAATAAAATCTCTGCAAAAAAAATATATATATATATACAATGAAAAATCTAAAGAAATGTATTACTCTCATAACATCCAAATAAGCATTAACACAATCTTTTTAGAAGTTGGACATCTTGAATACTCTGTTCTTTCTTGGAAGGTGGCTAAATCTAGTGTGGTCAGTTTTGTGGAAGAGTGAGAAGAGGGTTGGGGAAGCACCATATAGGCAGAAAATGTTACTAGAAAGTGGATGTTATATGATGGAGGAAAATTAAGCCCACTGTTCAGAAAATAAGGAGGACCTCAGATAATTGAAAATGGCTGATAGTCACAGATACTAACAGGTATGGGATTTAACAACAACTGGAAAGTGATGTGTAGGATGTATTGATAGGAATTATTGAAGCTGGATACATTTAGAATTTCATACAGGTAGGCAGACAATCCATAAACATTATGGTAATCTGTTATGGGTAATGGGCAAAAAGCCACCAGATGAATTAAATATGACCTTAGTTTACCAAGAGAATGTTACAAACTTGATAGATTTTTTGGCTTACATGACAAAGGTACTGGCAAGCCACTAGTGGAAAAAATTTCAGATGCAGAAAACAAAACTAAAATGTGGTTAATACAATTATTTTATAAAGCAGGTCCTGGGTTTGGGGAACAGGATACACATCCTTGAATTTTGAGCAGAAAAACAAAACTAATTACATCAAAACTAATCTAAATGCAAAGAATAGCATGATGTACAGTCTGCATATTGAGATATAATTCCTTAATTCTGTGTAGACCAAGATCAAGTCTGATGAGATCTGAAGTGTGATGACCTCATCATGTGAATCTGGAAGGAAAACATGACATGGCCCAGAGAAATGGAGCTCAATGGACTGTAGATCAAAACAAGCAGTGATGCTTTTAATTTAGAACATTGATTCTTATTTTAAAGCTGTACAATAGAAAAAATGTAATATAAAGAATTTAAGTGGCTCACATCTGTAATCCCAGCACTCTGGGAGGCCAAGGTAGGTGGACTGCTTGAGCTCACAGGTTTGAAACCAGCCTGAACAAAAAGTGAGATGCTGGGCAGCGCCTGTGGCTCAAAGGAGTAGGGCGCCGGCCCCATAAGCTGGAGGTGGTGGGTTCAAACACAGCCCCAGACAAAAACTGCAAAAACAAACAAACAAACAAAAAAAGGCAAAATGCTGTCTCTACTAAAAATAGAAAAAGTGAGGCAAGAGGGTAACTTGAGCCCAAGAGTTGGAGGTTGCTATGAGCTATGACATCACAGCACTCTCCACCACAGCCCTCTATCCAGTGCAACAACTTGAGACTCTGTCTGTAAATAAATAAATAAATAAAAATTTGAGAAGATTCTGTATTTTAAAAAACACATCAAATCATGTGCATATTTAGATTATTGCAATCATTAATAAGTCAAGTATCATATGGAATAATTTTCAGAGTGATGTTTAGGTACATATTTCACATTTTGATAAACTGCTGAAGTTCCATATGACTGACATATATTTAATGTTTAAATATGTACATGGTTTGTTGAATAAAATCCACATTTTAAAATGTCCTTTTATGCATTTACTATAATGCAGTACAGCACTCTCATACCATATAAGAGGCATGCTCCTTTGCCCTTTTTTTAATGACAGTATCTTAATTTTCCCTGAGATTCATACTAATAAAACTATAATTTTTATAATTTTGTCTTCATATCAGTTTCATGCCTTTTTAAAGGGAAACGATGGCCCAGGTAATCACTCTGGATCAACTTCATATTTAAATCCACATAACTGGACACTTGTTTTCTATTTAAATTTTATTGAAAGCATTTCTATGAAAGATTAAAAAGCAAGTTAATACCCTCAATGAATCCCCTACAATAAAATAATAATAATAATAAAAAAAAGCAAGTTAAGAGGCTCGGCGCCCGTAGTTCAGTGAGTAGGGTGCCAGCCACATACACCAGAGCTGGTGGGTTCAAACCCAACCCAGGCCTGCCAAACAACAATGACAACTACAACCCAAAAGTTGCCAGGCATTGTGGTGGGCACTTGTTGTCCCAGCTACTTGGGAGGCTGAGGCAAGAGAATCGCTTAAGCCTAAGAGTTTGAGGTTGCTGTGAGCTGTGATGCCACAGTACTCTACCTGGGGCAACATAGTGACACTCTGTCTCAACAACAAAAAAAAAATCAAGCAAAGAAAAAAACTTAGGAATTCTCAAACACAAGTAAAACAGGCATTATTTTTTTATAAATTAAACATTTGACTATGTATACCAGCTTTACACCATCATTTTAAGAGCATATTATTTTAATTAAATTAAGTCCTGTTCATTGAAAAACGCTGCGGCGGATTGTCTGATGACAGTTCATTTTTCCTGATTATACTTTTAATAATATTTTATTGATTGTTTAGAATCCACTTTCATTGTTGTAACAAGAAGATGTAAAGCAAGAAATTCTTCATAAACGCACTGCAAGTATTACCTTTGCTAGCCTTTTTGACTCACGATTCTGTTTGTTTTACAGTTTTCTTAAACACCTCCATGCTTACAGGAAAATAAGTAATGAGAATTTACTCCATACTGAGTGGAAAATGATTTTTAAAAAATTGTTAAATGTATGGCAAACACGTCCAGCAAGATTTGGAGTACAGTCATCCCTCTGCCATCTCCTGATTCCGCATCTGCAGATTAAACCACCTGCCAATCAAAAATATTCAAGAGGATAAAGTAACAATACAATAAAAATAATATGAATAAGAACATACAGTATAACAAGTATTTACGGGTACTGTAAGTAATCTAGAGATGATTTAAGGTATACAAGAGAATGTACTTAGGTTATATGTAATTACTATGCATTTTATACTACTAATCAGGGACTTGAGCATCCACTGATTATGATGTCCAGAGAAGTCCTATGGTCAGTCCCCCTCAAATATCCAGGGACTGCTACATTCAAATGTATGCATCTCATAGGGCATGTTAGTATTGCGCACCATGTTTTAGTTCAGAATTTGAAATATGTTGGAGACTTTTCAATCTGCCCTAGCAAAACAGTTCCAGGTTTCCCTGGATAAATTTTAGTCCTCTTGGTGATGGCTAGAGGTCAGGGCCTCTTTTCTGATATCATCTCTGCTTCTCAAAGACATAATTCCGGATTGATAAAGTAATTGTATTTGAAAACGCAAGGATTTGTAATATGAATTTTATTAATGACTTTTCACTATTACGGAATCAGTTTGTTCATCATTGATGTTTGCTTTCTTCTCTCTTACCACTTCCACATTACGTTCTCTATGCTCTCAGCGTTTGGATACAGCTGTCTTAAACATTTATTGTAAAAAAAAAAAATTATTGTATTTACGTTTTAAACTGAGCATCCAGATTGTGTACTGGAAACAGAATTTCTGCTATGGGTATACATGGCATAGATCTTATGACTAGTGCATACCTAATATTTATGAAGCCCATTTTTAAAAATTATTTTTACCAGAACAATTATGTTATTGAAAAAATAGTCTTTCAGATTTCTATATTTAGGGTCAACAGTCTACATAGACCATGGCCAGACTACATGCAGGTTCTTAAAATAGCAAACAAATTTGTTACAACTTATTTTAATGAGTGAGCATAAATTGAATGCTTTCAATTTATAGTGGATAATTATGTCCTATAGAACATCTTATGTTCACCATTTGCTTTCCTATCTAAAAAAAAAAAAAAATCCCCCTTTGACCTACAGGTATGTGCAATTATTTTTGTCGTCTTCCTAGGAAAAAGCATCTATGTGCACTATCTCCAAATTCCTCTTCCTGGTTCTCTTTTTTTTTACTTCTCTTCAGTTGAGATCTCTGTTCCTAAAATTGCAAATAAGATTGTATTCTCCAGGTCTTATTAGTAAAAGATCCATCTAATCCAAGGTCAGTTCTTAATTCTCATCAGTCACCAGCGTTCAATCCCAGTGATTTTTTTTCTTCTCCCTAAAGTAAACTTCCACCCCCCACCTTCCCAGCTGCCACAGTGCCACAGCCTCACGTGCTACTTCCTCGTCGTTTTCCTGATCAGTGGGGTCAGCATTATCCAGATCTCAATCCCCACTTCCTTTCTTCTCTGCATATTCTGTTTCCTTCCAGGATCTCATCATGTCCCATGTCTTTAAATACCTTCTCTATGCTAATGACCCCCATAATTTACCCCTCCAACACCACGACTTGCCTAAATGCCAGATTTATATTTATACAGGCAACTGCCAAACTTACTTATCCCCTTGGATGTCCAAAAAGCATTTCAAATTGAGTATGTCCAAACCAAGCTTTCATGCTCCTGCTTCTCCAGACTTGGCCCTGTTCGCTTTTGCCCTTTGGTAAATTGCAATGTCATTCTTTCACTTGCTTCGGACAGAAACTTAAAGACATCATCATCTGCCATTATTCTCTCACACGCCACAGCTAATCTACCGTGAATGCCATCACACCTTTATTCAATACACATCTCACATCAACCGCTATTTACTGCTCTGTCACTATCATCCAAATGCAATCAGTTACCATATCTCACCTGAACAATAGCAGAAATTTTATAATTGGTATTTCCACTTCTAGCTTTAACTTACGAGTCTCCATGTTGCATTGAGAGCAATTGTATATGAATATGTCAGATTAAGTCACCTCTCCATTTCATATTCCATCATTGCTTTTCATCGTTTTTAAAATAACACCTTAAATCAAACATCCTTAATGTGGCCTAAAATGTGCCACATACTCTGTCCCCTATTGGGTAACTCATATATCCTCTCTGTCACACCTGGTTCACCAGTTCTAACCACACTTGAAGCTTTGCTCAACAACTTTGGCTTGAAATAATTCCTTCGATTCCTTCCCAGATAAATTATCTGGTTTCAAGACTTAAGTTTATTCACTTATCTCAAAAATCAAGAGAGGCATTTCCTGTTCACTTTGTGTAAAAAAAAAAAAAAATGCCACCAAGTTGCCACTCTTCATTATTTCCCGCCTTATAATTATTTTTACTACAGTACCTATCAACAGAGCTAAAGCGTTTAGCCAGTGTTATAAAAGAATTAGAAGATTTTTTTTCCTAATCAATATTCCTTTTGCTTCCCAAAAGGAAACTCAAAATTCCCTTCCGAGTTCTTACTCTAACAACAGAGCTATAACGTGAGAACAAGACTTACATTTTAGCATTAAAGAACATCAATGTTAATGTTAAAAGACTTCCACTGGAGGTGCAGGCTGTTTCTCATGATACGTTAACAAACAGAGCTCCTGAGCTTGTGGGCCAATTTAACTTCCTTCCTGTATCTGAGACAATGTTTCTGAGTAAAGCCACCAAGCAAAATATCAGTAATCCAAACTGTGGTCCTTCTAAAGTCATAATTCATATAGAAAAATGGCTTTTCAGAATATCTGAGCTCTGAAAAAATCCAAACAGTAACTGAGTTGCATTGACCTTCTTTATAATTAAACGCTTCTTTTATTAAATTAGTTATTTTTAAAGAATTTATGTTATTACGTATCACATGGGTCAAATGGAAGTGATGCCAGCAGAGTAAATTTATTTTGCATGTGGGATAATGTTTAATAATTTTGCATTAATAAAAAGAAATTAAGTATGCAATAAACAGTTAGGATGAGTGTCTACATAATCTAACTTCAGAGGTGGAAGTAGCTGTGAGCTGTGATTATGCCACTGCACTCCAGCCAGGGCAACAAAGACTGACTGAAAACAAACAAACAAACAAACAAAAGTGTATAAAAAATACATAATCCGTTTTCAGCCTATTCTATTTTAACATTGATTCTATTGATAGATCGTTCCCCATTAATTTTATACCTCTAACTTTGTGCTTTCCAATTAATTACTGCATTATATCACGAATGCTTCTATCACGGTGTTGGTTGGTCTCCCTTTTGCTTATTGTGTTAGCGGTTTGTTAACACAATGTGAAGGAAGGGCTGTCCAAACCAGCTGTGAGCTAAGGTTCCTCCGGAGGAGGATGTTCCTGGTTCTTGGCTCTCAGTGTCAAGAATGAGCACTGGTGCCTAGCTGATGACAAGGGACCACAGGTACACGGTAATCACAGCAACATACGCTTGCCGCAGAACAAAACACACGAAGTATAAGGAAAACACATCTTAAGAGTGAGATGAGTCCCTCTCTGTGAGCGGAGAAGAGAGACCCCGAGTCTGAACCCACACCCCTAGTTTAGGGGCTAACTCACCTGACATTTTCTAGTTTGCCTGGCCTTCTGCCCACTCCAGGATTAGCTATTGCCTCCTGCCTTTGGGGTAATTGACAGGTCAGGGTTATATAACAAAACTTCCTAATACTCAAGTGTCCCTCCTGGAGCCTTCCAGAAGAACTCACGGATGTGTGTTAAATTTACTCAACGTAACGTGTCCAGTGGGCCCTGGTCAGTGTAAAGTCATTAGGGTTACTCTCTCCTGTGGCACTGGGAAACAAACCCAGCCAGGGACTTGGTTCCTACTGCCCACCTTTAACCACACCCCCTCAGGCTCCTGTCCTGGTAAGGAGAGAAGCTGGGGCTGGGGCAGTTGTCTCCTCTCAGGCCCAGCTGCTCCTATCCTAACTGTTAGGAGAGAAGCTGGGGCTGGGGATCATGTCTCCCACAAAGCAGAAAGAGGGGAGCTGGCAGCCAAGGTGGCAATCTCCCCATCAGGCACAGCAGCCCCAGAGGGTGGGACAGGCCTGTGCAGGCGATGGTGGGGCTGCTGAAGCCTCTCCACTTGCTGACACCAGCTCCCACCTCCAGGGTCACCGCAGAAGGGAGGCGCTTTGTAGGCTCCCTGCTCCCTGGAGACCTGGGCCTGCCCTGCATGAGCCTGGCTGTGCTCTGGGGCTAACATGAGGAAGAGCATGGATCATGAAAGAGACCACACGTTTACACTGTTTCTTGAGGAGTTAGAACCGGGATATTTACAGGTATGTACTAAATTATATTTGTGGTGCTGCCTTCTAAAATCATTAACTCTTTCCAGCCATATGATTATACTTATATAACCGAAGCAGCGGCAGGGCTTTGAATGTAGCTAGTAGTAAAGTGTGGACAGCTGTCAAGGTTGAGGATTCGGCAAAATGTGACCCTAGATCCAGCGCTTTCCGTTTTGAGTATACTCCGTGAGCAATTCGGTCATTTGGAGAACGCCACTTCTCTCACGGAGACGAGCCCATGATGCGGCAGCCTGTCTGTTATACATAGACACGAGAAATCCAGTGCGACTTCCTCCCCAATTCGAAGGACCGTGGTAACAGGTGTAATTTCCCAGCTGTGGGATCTTCTGATTACTCCAGCATGTTTGTATCGGGGGGATGGGGAGAAAGTTACTCTATAATTTGATGCAGTATTACCACATATTGTACCCTGAGCTACGAAGATAAAACACTGGACTCTACCATCATTTAATATTTTCAAGTTATGAAGTTCAGCTGTTCTCATTTTAAATTGATGTAATCTTGCTGCGTTACAAGAAAGAGGGATCGATATATGCTTTGTTTTTTTGATATTTTAATTTTGTACACTTTCTTTAAATATCATTATACTCTTTTTTTTTGAATGACAAGGTCAAGGTGAAGAAATCGCTTTGGGTTCTAAATAGAAGTAGATAGGACAAATGCAGCTATTTCAAACCAATGACTTTTTACCAATTCAGTCCTGAATTTTAAGTTCAAAATAAACCAGATCTGTCAGAAGTGACTGGGGGTGTCTTGGTGCTTATAGACCCACCTGCAAATGTTCTTTTGATTTCTAACAAAAATAAAGGATGTTTAGATGCTTTTCTAGAATCTTTGGCTATATTAAGATGGTTTTGAATAAAAATGAGAAGAAAGAATTAGAAGTAAGACAAAATCAAGTAATGCCTCTAAAAGAAATGACAAAAGACAAGTCATTTTAGTAACAACTGGCAATGCAAATTAGAATTGAGTGACAGAGACTGATAGAGAATGCTGAGAAATAGCTAGGGAAAAAAAAAGAAAAATAGTACATGGTGGTGACAGTCCAAAAAAAATGACAGAACAATGAATACATCAAGATTTAATGAAAAGAGAAAATGGCATGAAAGACAGACAGCAGTCCACTGTAGTGAAGAAGGGAGATTGTTCTTTAAGCCAAATATTTTGATTATTTTAAAATTCTCAGATGATAATTATCATCTCAGGACTTTCTCCTGTCCTGCTTTTCCCAGAAACAGTCGCAGCCTCTCTCATGATATCATTATCTTTAAAATGGAAAGAATTTTGCCGTTATTCATTATTAAACATAAATCTTACAATTGCTGAAAACATTTCTAAAATATATAAAGTTAAAAATTTAAAAGTTTCTCTCCATCCTATGTCACAAAGGTAATTTCTGTTATCAACTATTTACTTTTTTGTAATTATTCTTAATCTGCACAGGTACAGACAATATTTTTATATAGAAGTAGATTCTAAATCTATACATTTCAAATAGAATTAATTTGTATTATATATTTCTTCTTTCAAGTAGATTTTTCCTTATCTATTTTTACATGTCAAAGCAATTTAACCTGTGTTTTATATTTTACTGGTTTTCTAAAAATTCCCTTCTTCTATAAACAATGTTGCAATTACTACTCTGGAGGCTGAGGCAGGAGAATCGCCTAAGCCCAGGAGTTGGAGGTTGCTGTGAGTTGTGTGACGCCACAGCACTCTACCTAGGGCCATAAAGTGAAACTGTCTCTACAAAAAAAAAAAAAAAAACAATGTTGCAATTAATACCATTGTATAATTATGGTATACAGTTACTAAATTCTTTCTTTGGGATAAATTTTTAGAAGTATAAGTGTTTGGTTAACTGCTATGCATATTTTATGTATCTGTATTCATATTGACCAAGTCCATCAGAAATTTAATACCATGTTCTTTCTTGCGATCTGTTAGATAACTTGTTTCTTTATAACTTTCTTAACAATGAGACCTATATATCTATAGAAATTATATATATGTTTATATAATATATGTACACATACATATTTAAAATATTTCACTATTACCTGATAATCTTTGGGTCATATTTTATCACTGAATTAATACTTTCTAATACTTTGTAAGAAATTTGTGTGTGATGAATATGATCCTTTTTTATCATATATAATATAAATATATTTTATATTTTTCTTTCTTGCTCTTTTAGTTTTATTCAGATTCTTTATTCTGTTCAGAAGCCCCTTAATTTTAATATCAGTAATCAACTAATTATTACATTTATGTTATGCTTAGGATGGCTTTCTTGCATTCATACCATGAATAAAAAATAGTTGATATAGAAGGAAACATTTTCAGCAGTAATTATAACTAGTAATAATTAGCTATAAGATCTAAAAATCTTTCAGAAAAATTAACACAAAACATTTTTCTAAAAAGTTAAGATTATTGGCAGGTATTAACACATCAAAAACATAAAAGGCTAACATACTTATAGACAATGTAGACTATGCTAATATTGACTTATGATATATTGTTCATTCATCAGGTTAGGGGAAGATATAAATATTGGCAACATTTAATGTTGACAAAGGAACACTGGATAAAAAATTTGTGATTTGTTTGGTGGAAGTTTAAGTCAAAAACAATAAAGGATAAAAACATGATTACAGGCTCGGCGCCTATGGCTCAAGTGGCTAAGGTGCCAGCCACATACACCTGAGCTGGTGGATTCAAAGCCAGCCTGGGCCCACCAAACAACAATGATGGCTGCAACCATAAAATAGCCAGGCATTGTGGCGAGCGCCTGTGGTCCCAGCTACTTGGGAGGCAGGAGACTCGCTTGAGCCCAGGAGTTGGAGGTTGCTGTGAGCTGTGATGCCACGGCACTGTACCCAGGGTGACAGCTTGAGGCTCTGTCTAAAAAAAAAAAAAACATGATTACATTTATCAAAATGAAAACTGTAAATTTTAAAATTTTTACCAAAAGTAATTTCTAGCTATTTTCCCACAAAAGAATACTTGCACATAGGCAAAACTATATAATTGCATGCAGCCATATTAGGATTAGTTGTGATAATAATATATATGTATATAGAAACATAATACACACACACACCACTCACACAGAGGGTGCCAGAAAGTATATATACATTTTAAGAAAGGAAAAAAAGTATTAAAATTATAATGCTTCATATATACCAATAACAAAAGACAAATACAAGGCACGTTGAGCTCTTGTAATTGCAGAAGACAAACATGAGTGTTACAAATTTAATATATATTTTGAGTATTTTCCTTTGTTAGAATGTGAATAAATCCTTTTGGCACCCTATGTTTATGTATTGGTGGCAAGAGTCTTCTCTGTATTTACTAACTTTGATTACAAATGAGAGAACCTAATTCAAACAAAATTAGAGGGAAAAGAACATAGTCTATACGGAAGTGAAATATCCAGAGATAGTCCTGGCTTTAGTCAAAGGGAGATTTAGGGGTTCCACAATACAATCAAGTGTTGCAATTACTTTCTCTGTGTCTTTTCAATACATCATTATTTCCATTGGTTCCAAATTGCCTCTCACTTATTATTGACAAAATGGGTGCCATTAATTTTGGGCTTAGTATTTAATCCAACAGATATATAGCACTGTACAGAATCAGATCATTTGCCCATCCTAAACAAGGGTCTCATATTCCAAGACCTACTTAGCCAGGCTTGAGCCTCATGGCCACTCCTGGTGCTACAGCTGGAATTGACCCATTTCACAAGAACTAAAGTAATGTCTCAGAAATCTGGACTATGTTAAAACAATATGGTAATGAATGGATTCTGGAAGTCCATAATTATGTAGTATAATGAGTTGTGTTTTCAGATGAGAAAAACACAATTCACAGAATGACATAAATCATGAATATTTTTATAAAAATGGGCAATAAATCTAAAAGATCTCAAACTTGTATAAAAGTAAATACAAAAAGTATTTAAATGTATACACAGCTGTCAATATCATAGAAAAGGGTTAGTATTTAAGGGTTTTTTAAAATTACTTAATATATTTCTGAATAAACATTACAACACAAGTTTTTGAAGCTCCAGTTTTCACAGCATCGTTTGTTAAAGAGAGTATCCCATTGTGTGTTTTTGAGGCCTTGTCGAAGATCAGTGACCATTCATGTGAAGATTTATTTCTGGTCTCTCCGTGTGTTCCATTGGTCTAAATGTCTATCTTTATACCAGTACCACATGGTTTCAATTGTTGTACCTTGGGAATATAATTTAAAATCAGAAAATGTGGTGCCTCTAGCTGTGTTCTTCTTTCTCAAGTTCACTTCAGCTATTGGGGTCTTTTGTGGTTCTATATAAATTTTGTAATCTTTTTCTAGTTCTGTAAAAACTGCCATTGTGGTTTTGATAGTGATTTCATGGAGTTTGTAGCTAGTTTTAGGTACCTAGCAACAGAAACTTACAGCAAAGTGAAAAGGCAACCTGCAGGGTAGAGACACTATTTGCAAACCAACTATCAGATAAAAAGTTAACATTCAAAATACATAATAATATTCTATAACACAATGACAGACAATCACATAATGAAATTTAAAAATGGGCAAAGGACTTAAATAGGTATTTCTCCCAAAACAACATACAAGTGGCCACTAGATATATGAAATTTACTCAACATCACTAATCATCAGAGAAATGCAGATCAAATCCACAATGATATATTACCTTACACCTATTAGGGTGACTATTAGATAAAAAGTGATTGCAAGGATGTGAAGAAATTGGAACCATTATACACTATTGCTGGGAAAGTAGAATGGTGTGGCCACTATGAAAAATAACTTGAGGGTTCCTTAAAAAATTAAAAATAACCCAGAAAAAAATTATTTTACCATAAGGACATTTGTATTTGAATATTTATCATAGTTCAGTTCACAGTTGCCAAGATGTGAAAACAACCCAAGTTTCCATTAATTCATAAATGGATTAATGAACTGTGGTATATGTATACCGTGGAATACTATTCAGCCATAACAAAAAATGGGGGCTTTACATCTTTTGTATTTATATGGATGGAGCTGAAGAATATTCTCCTCAGTAAAGTATCACAAGAATTAAAAAGCAAATATCTCTGTAGTCCCAGCTGCTCGGGAGGCTGAGGCAAGAGAATCACGTAAGCCCAAGAGCTGGAGGTTGCTGTGAACCGTGTGACGCCACGGCACTCTACCGAGGGTGGTACAATGAGACTGTGCTGTCTCTACAAAAAAAAAAAAAGAAAAAAAGAAAAAGCAAATATCTGTCGGGGGCCAACCCAACATGCTGTGAGTCTACTTCCCAGTGGCCTGGTGGGGTGTAGAAACCGTCAGAAAATTATTATTAATGAGAGTTATAGAGAATTAATATAGAAATAATAGACAAAGACAAAGAGATAGTTTATTTATTTTTTTTGTAAAGACAGAGTTTCACTTTATGGCCCTCGGTAGAGTGCCATGGCGTCACACAGCTCACAGCAACCTCCAACTCCTGGGCTTAGGTGATTCTCCTGCCTCAGCCTCCCCCGTAGCTGGGACTACAGGCACCCACCACAACGCCCAGCTATTTTTTTTTGTTGTTATTGCAGTTTGGCCGGGGCTGGGTTTGAACATGCCATACATGGGGCCGGCGCCCTGCTCACTGAGCCACAGGCGCCGCCCGACAAAGAGATAGTTTTAAGAGCAGTGGGGATTTGGGAGACGGCACACCCTTCTTCGTGAGACTTCCAGTATACCTCCTTGAGTATCAGGCTAGCTCTGTATTTATTTCATACATTAGGGTTATAATCATTAATCTCACGAAGGCAAACAAGCCTGTCATGGTTCTTGCTGCACTTGCATTTCTACAAACTAACTGGCTACAACTGATTACATCAATTGCATGGATTTACTTGCTACTTTTTACTGTTGTAAGGTATATGGTCTTAATACAGAGTCTTGATAAGGTAGCCAATTACAGACTGACTCAAGGACCAAATCCTAGCTGACTCACAGTCACACACCACAGATGTGATGTTTTAATACTCTGACAGACTTGTGTCCAAACAGATAGACTCCTCTGGCCCAATTAAGGGGACAGAAAAAGGAGATCTTTCTTCTTATCTGGTCTGGAGCAAGTCTTCCTGTGCTGGGCAAAGTTTAAAGAATCCACACTTTTGGGCGGCGCCTGTGGCTCAACGTGTAGGACGCCGGTCCCATATGCCGGAGGTGGCGGGTTCAAGCCCAGCCCCGGCCAAAAAAAAAAAAAAGAATCCACACTTTTAACTCCCAAAAGACAGTCTTCTGGAGCACACAACTCCACCCTGGCAGATAATGGACTCAAGGCAGCTGTGAGGGGAGGGGGATACTCAACACGCCAGACTTTAGAATCCTAAAGTGACAGAGTCTCTTGCTTTATGCTCAAAGCCAAGAAATTGTGTCCGAATCAACCCTCCATTTCTGTCTACCTTTGTCCAGACTCTGTTCCCTATTCCTAATAATGTTTCTCATCTACTAATAATTAATAATTTAATATTTATTTCAAACTTACAAAATCATTATTACTAGTAACATAAGCACATCAAGATATGACTCTCCCCTTAAGCATTCCCACATACACTCTTCAAGTATCTAGTACATTCAAGACTAATAGGAAACTAGTAGATGAAAACTATAGGCCCACACAAGAGAAAAACACAGTTTAATGTTAGAGGGGGGAAGGGAAAGGGGTTTTGGTAAGCTCTATCATTGGGTACAATGTAGGGGTATATGGCACACCTCTTGGGTAAAGGGGTTTTGGTAAGCTCTATCATTGGGTACAATGTGGGGGTATATGGCACACCTCTTGGGTGAAGGGCTTAACTACGACTTGTATTTGACCTAACAAACACAAATAATATGACCAAATATATGTACCCTTATATTAATCCAACATTAGAAAAATTAAAAATAGAACTATTATATGATCTAGCAGTCCTACTTATGGATATGCATCCAACAGAATTGAAATCAGGATCTGTAAGTGAAGTGATAGCTGCACTCGATGGTCATTGCAGCAATATTTGCAATAGCCAAGTTATGGTAATTATGCAACGGTCCATCAAAACATGAGCAGACAAACAAAATGTGGCATCGGCCAAGTAGAATATGATTTAGCCTTAGGAAAGGTTATCCCGCCATTCGTGACAACGTGGATAACCTAGAGGACATTGTACTAAGTGACATAAACCAGACACAGGACAAATACTACATAATTCTACTTATATGAGATGTCTAAATGTGTCAAAATCATAGGAGCAAAGATAAAATGTGAATTTTATCTGCAATTTCATTGCCAGGAAATAGGGAGAGGGAGAAATGAGGAATTGTTGTTCAATGAATATACAGTTTCTTTATGCAAGCTGGTTAACTTCTAGAGATCTTGTATAGAAAATAGCACCTAAAATTTACAATATGGTACTGTGCACTTTAAAATACGTTCAGAGAGTAGAGCTCATGATGTGTGTTTCTGACACAAACACGCACTCCAGAAAAAAAAAAAGAAAATTTTTTCACATGGTAGATATGTTTCACATTTTGATTATGGTGATTATATTATGGATAAAGGTACATGTTCAAACTGTACCAATTGTACTGTATCAAAATGTATATAACACAGGTGTTTTTTTTATATCTCAATTATGCCTCAATAAAGCTAAAAAACAAAACAGGTTATCTTTATTTATATTTTATTCAGATTATAAAATGACTTCTATTTCTTTAAGTATTTTTAAATTTTCAGTGTTTGGTTTAAATCTTTAATACATAAAGAAATAGTGCCTAAGATACTAATATGGCCTTACTATTTTCAAGATTAGTAAATTGTCCCAAACCATTTATTCAATAATTCTATTTTTCCAAAGAACATAATGGCTATTCTATTATTACATTGAATAATTTAATAGGATGATTTGTTTTTGAGATTTATTTTCTGCCCATTGATCCATTTATTCTGATCCCATAACAATTCACTTTTAATAGCTCTTTCTAGTCTTAAAGTTTTATTAGTCCATATGATATTTAGAAAAATGTTCAACCCCAACCCCTCCAAAACCATTAATACTCTATTTTGATAGAATTACATTTATATATTACTTTAAGAAAATTGGTTTCTTTATAATATTGACTACTTAACATCTATGATAATGGTATTTCTTTCCATTTTAAAGAAATTATATCTCTTAATTAGTTTTATAATTTTCTTTACACAATATTTCTCATTATGGTGTTAATATCCTCCTGGAATTTGATAATTTTTTAAAAATTATTGTAAATGCAACATCGCTTCTGCTCCCATTTCTAAGTGATTAGTCCTGGAATATAGGGTAGCTGGTGATGTTTTTATTCTTTGTGCAATATTAATTTAGTGGTTACGTATTATCTGTTTTTAAGTTTTACTGAAAATATATTTACCCTAGTTTTATCAACTTAAAGTTTTTTTATAGTGTATTTCTTGGTTTTTTGCATTTTAATCAAGTTGTACAACCATCTCCTCTATTTAAGTATATTTGATTGACTACTTTCACCTACTAAAATGTTCCAAGGCTCATGAATGTTGTTGTGTGGATTATTACTTCTTATGGCATATAATAGTCAACATGCCATATTGTTACCAGAATTTCTTTCTTCAGTAGGTCCTTGGTCTCAGGGATTTGAAGAATGAACCCAGGGACACCAGATGAGTGGTAAGATAGAATTTTATTAGACAGAAAGGAATACAGAAAGAGTAAAAAGTGCCACAACTGGGGCAGCACCTGTGGCTCAAGGAAGTAGGGTGCCAGCCCCATATACGGGGGTGGTGGGTTCAAGCCCAGCCCCGCCTCACCCTACCAAAACTGAAAAAAAAAAAAAAGCTCCAGAGCTGTTGGCAAATGGAAAGACCCAAATGGGAAGTCTCACAGGGGCTCTTTGTGTAGGAGTATTAGGTCTTGAGAATTATACTTGGCTAGGACTTGGCAAATGGAAACATGTCTTCAACACTAATGAGTGTTATCCACAAATGAATGAATGCAATCCCTCCAGGGCAGCGCAAAAAAATCAGGGCATTACCTTCATGAAATTGCCCAGGCCTAGGAAAACTGGGGTCCCCTGTCCATCCTTGAATGGGAGAATCCTGTATCAATTCTCCCTCTCCTAGTAGAAACTCAAACTGCTATTAGAGAAAAAGGATGACTGTAAGAGTTTCTCCAAAGGGAGGGTGATCTACGGACCTGTCGTAGAGTCAGGTCTTGGACTGAACCATCTTTACTGTTTGTGGCCTGATGACATCATCTTCAGAAGACACAAATCTGATTAGCATATTAAAAGATAAGGGTAGAACAGTAGATGAAGGGGTTAATTACAGTGCTATTGGTATCAGGTTGGAAATAACAAAGTGATTTCCAAAGAAAACTACATTAACACTTTCCTTGCTGTTTTCTAAATAACTTCAAATTTTCTTTAGGCTCACAAGTGTAGGTGGATTGTGGTTGATTCTTTTTATAGTCTGCTTCTGTGGGAGGTGGTGGGTTCCAGAATTTTACTCATGAATGATGTATCCAGGAATCTTTTCCCATAACTTTAATAGCTGTAGAAGAAGAAAAGATAACAGGAAAAGGACTCTCCCATGTTGGGTGTCAGGAAAGGTGACTTGGAAGGAAGAGTTTTGATCATAACTAGAACTTTAGGAGAGAAAAATTCTTTTAGTGTTGAATGTGAAAATGTAGTTGGGAGGTTCTTAGAGATTTGTTGAAATTTAGCTAAGGAAGTAATATATTTTACTAATTCTGTAGTGTCTTGATGTAATAATAAAGCAATAGTTTAAAGGGTCCTTTTGTATAATAACTCAAATGGGCTACAACCTAGCTTTTGTGATAAATTTCTTATTCCAAGGAGAACAATGGAAAGTAATTTAGTCCAAGGGAGATGAGTCTCATGATTTAGATTTTGCAACTGTTCTTTGATTTTATCATTCTTTTTTTTTTTTTTTTTTTTTAACCTTCACAGAGGATTGGAGTCTCCAAGAACAGTATAAGTGATATTTTATGTCCAGGGCTTTAGATGTTCCCTGTGTAACCGTTGCTTTAAAGACAGGCCCAATATCACTTTCAAACTCTGAGGGAGTTCAAACCTGGGAATAATCTCATGTACCAAAGCTTTTACAACTTCCTGGGCCTTTTCTGTTCTGCAAGGGAACACTTCCATCTAATTAGTAAAAGTAGACACAAATATAAGCAAATAAGTACACCATGTACCTTAGGGAGATGAGTAAAATATATTTGCAAATTTTCACCTGGATATTTCCCTTGTTTCTGTATACCTGTGGGAGCTAGATGATGATTTGAAGGATTGTTTCTCTGACATACCTCACAAGTCCTTATTATCTGTTTTATGGTTTTAAATAAGTTCTTTCCATTAAAGAGAACTTTAACCATTTGATAGGTACTTTCAGTGCCACAATGAAAAGACTGATGTAAAGTTTTAGGATTTTCCATTGACTTGAGGCAGGTAATAGCAAAAGTCCACATCTATTGTGGAGCCAGCCAGATGGAAGTAGTGAACAGTCTTTGGATAAAGCCCATTCCTTTTCTTTTTGGGTATATAGAGGTGCATGATTCTCAAGTGATCCCTCCCAAATGAGGGGTGTCACAGGGGGACTTTTTCCTTCTGTGCTGCTATTTCAGCTTCTTAATTGGGAAGTTGGTTACCTTCAGAAATCTCATCTAAGATTTTTTGTTGTCCCTTACAATGAATAACACTACTTCTTGTGGTGGAGCATGAACAGCTTGTAATAACCTGTCTATTTCATGATGATGTCTTATAGAGGAGCCACTGGGATTTAGGCTTTGTCTTTCCTTCTACATGGTAGCATGGACATGTAACATGAGGAAGGTATATTTTGAGTCAGTGTATCTATTGACTCATTTGTCTCTCCCAATTTCTAAAGCACAGGTTAAAGCTATAAGCTCAGCTAATTGCGCCCTGGTTCCAGAAAGGAGAGACCCGTTCATGATCATAGCATGCTGAGTAAGTACGGCACAGCCTGCTTTGTGATTTCCTTGTTCTATGAAGGAACTTCCTTCACTATACAAATTCATGTCAGGATTAAGTTCTGTGAAAGAACTTCCATCTGTCTACAAACCACAGGGGGGTTTCTTGTAACTTTTTAGCTTCTGCTTTTAGAGGTATTCTTTTTAATTGGGATAGATGGTGGGATTATTTAATTTAATTTGGACTGGATGAGCATATTTTGCTCTTCTCACCTGTCCCTCGGTAGCCCATACTTCTGGGTTAATTTTCTTCTCTAATAAGGGAAGGCATAGTAGGTTCTTGTCCCATATTCATATAAATGGTTGTTCCCACTTTAGTTAGTATGCCCCCCAAAAGGGAGTAAAATGATGGGGAGTAAGAATTTCAGGCATGATTAGGAAGGCTTGAAAGAACAGCCAGTCACCCCAAGTACATCTTAAAGGCTAAGAGAGAATTTGGTAACCAGCTTTCCAGACATCCACTATATAGTTACAGATTTGGGGGATAGAAGACCAGGGTTAGAGAAGTACAGAAAAGTTTGCTCCTGTGTCCAGAAGAAATTTTGTCTCCTGGCCCTCCACTATGAGGCAGACCTGGGACTCTTGATGGATGGTGACACAACCTGGAGCCATGAGAAACTGCTCTGACACCCTCCGTCCAGTTTGGAGGATGGTGGAGTCACTGTTCCAGGAGGCTATTGCCTCTGAGGAAAGGCTGCCCTCTAGTGATCACCCTTGCATTCTGGGCAGAGGCCAGGTGGCTTGCCCAGGTGGTGGTGGTGCCAAGGGCAATCTCTCTTGAAGTGGCCAGTCTGACCACATTGGAAGCAGTTGTTCTTAGCTCCTCTGGCTTCCCTCTGCCCCTGAATGGTGCATATTTATCAAAGTGCCATTACTAGAGCTGTCATTCTTTTTTATCCTTCTTTTTTTTTTTTTCTCCTCTTCCACCTGATCTCGATTATAAAAGACTGCTATGGCCTTTTTGAAAGATTCTCCAGATTATGATCAGGGCCTAGAGCCAATTTTTGGAGTTTTCTTTGAATGTCTGGGACCCCCTGCATGATAAATTTATCTTTTAAAGTAATTTGGGCCTCTAAGGAGTCAGGTGTCAAATGAGTGTATTCTCTCATTGCCTCCCTGAGCTGCTCAGGAAAAGCTGAGGGACTTTCATTTTGTGCCTGGTGAATAGTAGATAACTTAGAATAATTCACAGGCTTTTTCTTGAATCAACATAAACCTTCCAGGATACGTATTAGAAAATGTTTACGCCACCAGTCACCTTATTTCTCAGGGTCCCATTTGGGATTCTTAAAGGGAGCTGCCTGTCTTCCTGTGGGGTATCTGTCCCTTTCCTCAGAGGACATTCTGCCATCAATATTGGCCATGAACCGCAAATCACCCCACTTTCTAGCCTCATCCGAGACTTTGACCTAGTAATAGCATTAAATCTCTCCAAGAAAGGTCAAAGCTTTATTCTACCCCCTGGAGAACATCTGTGTCTATCTGGGTCATCAAAAATTTTC
This sequence comes from Nycticebus coucang, assembly GCF_027406575.1. Taxonomy (NCBI): domain Eukaryota; kingdom Metazoa; phylum Chordata; class Mammalia; order Primates; family Lorisidae; genus Nycticebus; species Nycticebus coucang. The sequence continues at coordinate 70,192,157 of NC_069784.1, read as the reverse complement.
CTACATCAGCCTTAATTTGTTTTAAATTTGCCAGAGAAAATGGAATGAATGCTCATGCACTTCAAACAATGAAGGATTCAGATCCTTCCTGGGGGTCCCAACAGTACCAGAAGAAACCCTTGAAGCAGACTCTTTCTTGGGTTTTCTAGGGGCCTGGAGGAGAGTGCAGGAGAAGTAGATGGTGGGTTTGAACTAAGTGGTGACACTGTCTATCTCAGGAATCCCTGGCCATTTAGGGAAGTTATTACAGCTAGGAGAGCTGGATCTATCTGACAGGTTTTATACAGTTGGGATTTGTCTCTGAGAAAAAAGAAAGCTTGCACATAGGTAATTCAGACAATTTCCCCTCTTGTTTACCATAATTTAGGGTCCCCTCTGGTGGCTATTGTTCACCACTGGAGAGTCACCTCAATACTAACACCTGGCTTGGGTGCAAAAGAAAACTATACATTCCTTCTTCAGCTTCTGGGGATCAAATATATCCCAGCAATTTAGAATACAGACCAGCGGGGTGTTCCAGCAGCACAGGCCAAAGTATCAGGCACCCAGGAGCCATAGTGGTCATTCCTGATGAAAGTTCTCCTGGTGAGAGAACATGTTACCTGGCTGTTCTCTTAGAGGGAGAACGTTACCTATCTGTGAGAAAGAACAAATGGCCAGCACCTTATTCAATACCACCCTCTGTGTTCCCGGGTGGTCAAAGCATCCTCTGACCAACCCAGAAACCCTTCCAGCCAAACAAAAGAAAGCATCCTTCCAATGTTTAGGGAAGAATCCCTGAGGATAGTGGCCTTTCCACCTTCATGCTTGTCTGGATTTAGCCACAGTTACCAATGTAGCCCTTTGTACCTGCTGGCTCTCCTGTGCTTATTACTTGCTGGCAGCACAGCCTGGTCCCACCTGATGCAAGTTCAGCCCCTTTCTGCACCTGCCATTGAGTGTATGCCTGTCAATTACAGTGGGGATGAGCTCCACCCTGGAGAAAACAGCTGCTCAGCACTCACATGTGATAATTTTTACAAGCTTTTTGTAAATTCCCAGTAACAATGGAAAATAGGCTTTTTATTTTAAACAGGTCTTAAATGCTATGTTTTTCATCTTCCTTTCTTCCCCCAAAATAGCAAGGCAACAATTATTAAACTTAGTAAAAAATCAGACACTTCAAGAGACACTTTAAAATTTTTGCATTAGAGTTAGTTACAGCTAGCCAAGATCTTAGAGAAACTTGGAAGGACTTTGAACCTTTTCATTTACACTAATAGACTAGGGAAAAAAAAAAAAATCAAATGCCCAGGGTCTTTTTCTTTGCCTTTCTTCATTGTTAAATGTTTTCTTTCTTTTTTTCTAAATTTTTAAAGAGACTGAACTGTAGCTAAGGGTTTTGCAGGGGTCCTCAAACTTTTAAACAGGGGGCCAGTTCACTGTCCCTCAGACCATTGGAGGGTCAGACTATAGTTTAAAAAAAAAAAAAAACTATGAATAAATTCCTACGCACACTGCACATATCTTATTTTGAAGTAAAAAACCAAAACGGGAACAAATACGATCACACCACCGCATGTGGCCCATGGGCCGTATTTTGAGGACCCCTGGTGGAGCAATTCTTGCCTTGGGGGGAATTACCCTGGGCTTCCCCTCACAGGCTCCTGGTCACCCAGAGAAGCCATGTAGGGGAGTCATTTTGACCTTTGTTTGGAGCCAACTTCTTCATCTTTGTTAAAATGGTTCCATTTTTTTCTCAAACACGCAAAAAGCCAACTGAATTTAATTTTGCATTGAAAGGCAATAACAACAACCTTACTACACACCTACAACATCTGAAACACACTTACAACATCTGCAAAATACGAGAATGAGCCCAAAACAAACTTAGCTAAATATATAAAGCAATCCTTTATCAATGTTCAGACAAAGCATTCAAACCACAAGGAGAGAGAGAGAAAGCAGGGGTCTGTAGAGATAAGTAGAAGAGATTTGGGACCATGGAAGATGAGAACAGGTAGTAAAACAGCTGGGAGAGCAGGTTTTCGGAAGGCCCTCCAGTGTCCTGGGGTCAGAACCATTGCTGGGGACCCCAGGACTTCTGGGTGCTACTTCTGTTTGCTCAGCTCTCAACCAGAGAAAAGGAGTGGATACAGCAGGGGTTCAAAAGCCTTCTAACATTCCACTGGGCTCCTTTCTGTTGGAGCTAAGAGGAATTAGAAAGTTCATTTCCTCAACAGCCTCTCACCTGTGACCTAGAGGTTAGCAGCTGCATTATGCATTTTTAGAGGCTGATGGGCATTCAAATTATTGGTCTCCATTATTACGATTATAGAGAAAAACAGGATAGGGTTAAGTGGTCCCATTGCTTACAAATCTTCAATCCTGGATGATGGTCCCAAAATATGTTACCAGAATTTCTTTCTTCAGTAGATCTTTGGCCTCAGAGATTTGAAGTATGAAGCCATGGACCATAGTTCAGTGGGAATACAGGATTTTATTAAACAGAAAGGAATACAGAAGTGTTTTGCCAGGAGTTCCCCAAAGACCACACCATTAGACAAGTCGAATTAAAGAGAAGTCCTTTATTGAAGAGCCGACCTGTGACTGCCTCAGTGTCCCAATATGTGGTTTCTGAGAGAAGCCCTGAGTTGTTTGAGGCTCTGGCTTTTATAAGGCAAAATATTTCCAGGGGGCAAATAAATATAGAAAACACAGTCACAAAAGCGAAAGCAGCAGTTAGGGGAAAACAGAAGGGTAGGGCAATAGTCTACCAGGGGTCCTCAAACTTTTTAAACAGTGGGCCAGTTCACTGTCTCTCAGACTGTTGGTGGGCCGGACTATAGTTAAAAAAAAAACAACAAAAAACTATGAACAAATTCCTATGCACACTGCACATATCTTATTTTGAAGTAAAAAAACAAAACGGGAACAAATACAATCATACCACCTCATGTGGCCTGTGGGCCGTAGTTTGAGGACCCCTGAGAGCAAAGTATAATCTACAATGTCCTAAGGAAATGTAGGGGGGGGGCTTATAGGTGGGGGTCGTAAAGCAATAATCACCAGGGACATAATCACAAGTGCAGTCAGTAATTTACATCACTAACAACTTTAGTTGAATGCAATCACAGTTGTACAATGGGAGGGCAAAAAGGAGCAACCAGTTTTGAATGGAATGGGATGTAACAGAAAAGGAGTCAAAACAACAGAATGGAATCAGGCCTGTTTTGCCTCCCCACTGACTCTCAGGAACAGGAATTATAACAAAATGGAGTTAGGATTGCTTCTCTTTCACCTTAACAGAAGGAGTCAAAAGCATCAGAACTTTTGGCAGAAGGAAAAACCCAAGTGGGGAGTCTGTACATGGGCTTTTTGTCTAGGAGTATTAGGTCTTGAGAATTACACTTTGATAGAATATGGCAAATGGAAACATGTTTTCAACATTAACGAGTATTATTGACAAATGAATGAATGCAGTCCCTCCAGCTCAGGGCAAAAGGTAGGGTGTTCCCTTCATGAAATTGCCCAGGCCTAGGAAAACTGAGGTCCCATGTCCAAGTTTGAATGGGGGAATCCTGTATCAATATTTTGTTAAGCCACTTTTCAAATTGATATAGGGCAGGTGGTAGCCCTGACCAGGCGGGAGCCAGTAGAAGGACCCACCCAGCTTTCTTTGTCTCTGCTCAGGGGGTGTTGGTGCAGCCATGGCAGAGGACCCAGTGGGTTGGAGGGTAGGCAGAGGGGCCCACAGGAGTCCCTAGTAGCCAGAGGGGCCAGACAACTTCTGAGGAGATGCCTCCAGGTTGCCAGCTCGGGCTCCCTATAGGGTCTCCACCCCCGGCCTCTGTCTCCCTCCCCTTTGCACTCCTTATTTTTAGAAATAATTCCATAGTGATTCTACATTCCATAGTTGACAATCCCACAACAACACACAGGAGCTGACAGGGCAAGGATTGTCCCATACTGATATAGCATTCCCTCATTCCCCCATTTCCTAGGTCTGGGGATTTCATGTAAGTTTCCTAGGCCTGGGCAAGTTCATGAAAGGAAAGTACTGACATTTTTCCCTGAGCAAGGGACTGTATCCATTCATTTGTCAAAAAAGTAATTAACCTTGTCTCAAGGGAAGGGATTATTGTATCCATTCATTTGTGAATGGATATATATATATATATATATATATATATATATATATATATATATTCTAAACAAAAGACTCAGGCTGAAATTTTCAGACTTGGGTCTTTCCCTCTGCCAAAAGCTCTGGTGCTTTTTCTGTATAATAAATCCTGTCTTATCATTCATCAGTGGTCCATGGGTTCATTCTTCAATTCTCTGAGACCAAGGACCTACTGAAGAAAGAAATTTCAGTAACCAAGTGATGGACATTTGTGTTGTTTCTGACTTTCAGGGTGTGAAGTTTTGTATTGCATTAATCTTATTTTCCGTGTCCTCATGCTTTGACACCTTGTTCAATCTGTCTGCCTTTCACAGAGTTTGCAAATTCTTGGGAAGAGTAAACAACTCACCTATGTGCATTCTTTTGGAATACAAACCAACCAATCTAGAGCCCACACCTCAACCACCCTCTTTATGAAGCTGTCACATTTCAGACCATTATCCACCTGCCCTATGCACCCCAAGCCCAGGTATGAGATAGACAGAGCTATTGATATTATTCGAGGTAGCCAATTCTAAGCCTGCTTACCATGCCTTGCCTGTCCCTTTCCAAGGAAACCACGATAAAGGCTTTTGCATAAGGTTGCCCCCTTCTCCCTTTCTCCTTTGGTTTGTTGACTCACTCCCATGCTTCCCAATGTGGACTTATTTGGGACATGGTTACCTCTTCTTCTTGGAAACTCTGAGTAACAAACTCTGTTTTCAATGGCAATCATCGACTGATCTGTTAGCCCCACTGTAGTTTATAGTTTCTATGAATACACACTGTTTTAAATCAGGTATGTTAATCCATTTATCCAGGCATGTTAGGTTCAGATCAAATCTTCCTCATTTAGAAGAACAGAATGCCCTGGTGTATTTCAAAATAGTTACATTTCCCCCTCTCCTGCTGAAAACATGAGGGCATTTTTGTTCAACCTTTAATGTAAGAACCTGGCAGGGATCATAATGATAACATTCACATATGTGTGGAGGCCCCTGGCATTTTAAATCCTGCCCACAGTTAGGCTCCCAAGATTCTTCCCAATCCTGGTTCCAACAGCAACTTCTACTCCTAGGCCTCTGCTACTGTAAATCTCTGCATCTGCCCTCTCACTTAAATTGTGCGTCCCGAGTTTTACCCTGAAATCTCATTTCTCTGACGGTTGTGAGAAGAGTTGTTTATTTGTTGTGGGTGGTGAGTGATGACTTCCAAGTTCCTTATAGGCTGGCCTAGAAAACAGAAGATCAACGTTTTTATTTATAGACTTTTAAAATATTATTCAATTCTATAAATTAATTTTTAACCTGACTTTATATAAGATTGCATTTTTATAGTTTTTTAAAGTAAATTTCTTTGGAAAGGAACAGTTAATTATTTAAATGTTACTGAAAGGGGTGATTTTTATGACAAAAATGGTACACTAAAATGACCATAAGTATGAAGAAAACTAGAATAAATAATGATGTATAAATACAAAACATGACTTAAAATTACCCTCAAGGACATTATATCTGAATTCTAACAAACCTGTGAGAAATAACTAGTTGCCTTGTGAAAGGACTACTTTATAATACTATTTAATCCCTTATACTCATAAATTTTTCTGTGCAGACATAAAATATATTTGTGCAGATTATACTACAATGACCAGCAGCTCCATTTCACATGAACATATCATTTAAACAAACATGTTACGTGATGTTCGGAGTATCATGAGGTAAACTTCCAACATTTTGTGTCAGTGTAGAGCAATGAAATATTTCTCAGGCCCACAGGACACTCCGCAGTGGTCCTTGCTGGAATAGTACCTAGATGTTAGGAGGTAAGACTCTAGAATGAAAAATCAACCTTCACAGCTTACTCTGTTTCATGATATCTATGTTAACTAGACTAATAACTAAGAAATTTTTAATTTCTTTATTTATAAAAGTTCCACCTTCATATGATTGTCGTGAAAAGTAGTAATGTTAAAAATGGACAGTGTTTTTAAATAAAAGAAAAAAAAGGTAGTGTTTTGATTTTTGCCTGACACATATTAAGCGATCCAGAATGAAAATTATTTCAATATTTTTCTTACATAACAGATTTAACTGAGTTAAACTTTGTGTCTTGTAGCTGTGTATCTAGTTTATACAGAGACCTAAGCTGTCTCTGAGTTTCTGCTCTAGGTATGAGAGAGGATACCTGGAAAAAGTAAGGTCAAAGAGAACAGAGGTCTCAAGGAGACCCGAAGGGTACACTCCTGAGGTCACAGCTCCACCTGTGAGCTCTTAGGAATTTAAAAACAACTTCTTGGGACCTGGAGGCTGACACTTGCTTCCACTTCTGTGAAAAGCTCACAGCTTTGTAAAAAGCTGGAGCCTGCTTCTCCAGCTTGATTCAAACTGTCCAGTGAGAAAGGTACCTGTGGGCCAGAACTTTTTGACTGGGGATAAAAAGGAGAATACTGAGCCAGTTGGGGAGCGTGGCCATTTTGAATTCTTCTGTGCCTTGCTCGGCTGCCTGAATAAAGTCCTTCCTCCTGTAAACACGGTGTTTGAGTGTTCTTTCTCTCCATTGGGCCTCGTCTTCTTGCAACAGGTGTTTTAGTATTTCCATAGTGCTATGCTGTTCATAACTGTAGTGCTTAGTATGAACAGAAATCCAAGGCCTCACTTATGAAAAAGAAAATTTATTAGTTCGTGTAACTGTGAAATTTGTTGAATTATTTTCTATGCAAATGCTCAAAACTACGCTCAGCATTCTTGATGTTCTTTTTCTGTATCTTATTTCAGTCTGTCCTTTTGATATATATACTGGTCTCATGTTTCTTTACTGCAAATTGATTCTACCAAAGTGGTGAGATACAAAACTGTTCCTAGTCCCACATTACATTGTCTACCCCAAAATAACAGAATAGACAGCATCTTTTTTTCAGTTGCAGAAGTAGGGGTGAGTAGATAGTGGCAGGTGAGTCTGATCCTGTTTTCTCCTTTCCTTCTTTACAAAAATCCCCACCATCTGATACCGGAATTTCACTCTTCAGTAGGTCGTTGGTCTCGGAGATTCAAAGAATGAACCCAAGGACCACAGATCAGTGGTAAGATAGGACTTTTATTAGAACTTAGAAAGGAATACAGATAACACCAGAGCTTCTGGAAGGGGGAAAGAACTGAAGAACTCCCTCTGGAGTAACCACATGGGTTCTTTTATCTAGGGGTCTTAGGTCTAGAGGATTACACGTGGTCAGCAGTTGGTAGATGGAAAAACATCTCTTCAAAGTTAGTGAGTGCATTAACAAATGAATGAATGCAGTTCCTCCTCCACTAGGGCGAGGTTATCAGGTCCTTTACAGTCTTTGTCCCTGAGAAAGGATTAGGGTGTGTGCTCCTACCCAAGGTGGAACCACCCAAAAAAACCATCATAGGCTGCTGTTCAGGATCTTATCAGAGCCCAGAGGGTGTGTACCCCAAAAGGCAGTTTGCTTGTGCCTGGACATGGGGGTCTGACCTCTGAGCTCACCTGGGCCTGGAGAATGGGGGTGAGGGCTCCCTTTCTAGCCCTGAGAGGTGGAATTCTGTATCACATCCACTGAGACACTGTGCTCTTGCTGGTCAGGTTGACTCCTTTTCCATTACCTCTGGGTTGACTGAGAGCGTGCTGTGATAATCAGGCCCCTCAGAGAAGCGTGGACCTGCTAGGTGGGGCTCAAATGAAAGAACACTGTGCAGACCAGAGCAACCTAAAAATTCTGAAAGAAACAGAGAAACTTATAAAATCATTTTCACTAAATTGTCCTGCATACGTCATTGCTGTTTTTTTGAAGTTAGATTTATTTGTTATATGAAAAGAAATGTAGCACTCAAAAAATATTACAACTGCCAATATATAAAATGAACAGGTATAAGCCTCATGGAAAAGCAAAAAGAAATATATATTTTCTCATATACATCTACAGACCCCAAGATTTTCACTTATTTTCATAAGTGAAAGTAAATTATAATTTTCATATCTGCCACCTATTGCTATTCAGCCTTTATTATGTGCATGTTAGGAATATACTTAACATACTTAATCATAACATACCTTCAATTTATATTTCTGATCATTCTAGTATTAATATTTATGTATAGATGATAGTAATGTTTTAACTATAGTAATTATATAATGTATAGATGATAGTAATGTCTTAACTATTTAAAACTAATGCACCACTTTTTATTTTTTTAGTTATGGTTTATTAGGATTTAAAATATCCCTATACAAAATCATGATTGCAAACCAATGGGAGAAATATGATTTTATCCATCTTTAGAAATATGGGTATATTTCTGTATTATAATCTAAATTTTTTCTTTTTCCTCCATGATAGTCACTAACTAAAACATATTTACTGAATATAAGTTTTTATAAGCTCTAAGATTTTCAGAATTAGAGAGAAAGAGACAAGATTCAGAACATATCACAGGTCTTCACAGTCTACTTATTTCTTTATGATATGAAAATGATATTCAGCAAATATTTATGCATTCCATGCTTACAAATGTAATAATAGTTGACATAGCAGAATTTTTTTAGATTTTACAAATCAATATCTCAGGGATTACTTTTAGATGGAAAAGAATCAATATAGAACTTAAGTAATTTGCCTCTATTAAAATGATATTGATAAGTTCAGATCAAGAAGGTATACTTCACATTTTTTCTAAATATCATGTGGGTGATTAAATTTTAGGAATAGACAGTGATTATGAAAATTAAAAGTTTCTATCCTTAATACAATTTGATGAAAAATGAGACTGGTACCTGTGGTTCCTTCGTTGCCAAGGGTTATAAAAGTGTGTGGTAGTAAATCAGATTGACTTACTCTTTCGACCATGCTCAATTAGACCACACACATATAAATATTTCTAAAGTTAGAAGTTATTGACATCCTTATGAATAATTGTGCTATCTACCCATTAAAGTGATAGCTATAACAGGCTACTCTGAAACACCCATTTGAACTTTCCTTTAGCTTGACTGAAATTGAGATTATAGTTAAGACATGTTGCCTTGTTCTGAGTATTTTATTCCAGTATTTTATTCAAATGTTTGTTCTTTAAAAACTTAAAGAAAAATCTTCATGCAATTCTTGAATAATAAAGAATTTGTCTGGTCCTTGTTCCAAGGTCCTGGAATGGGGCCTTTAAACCCTTCAAATTGCTTCATGGTTGGAAATTCTTGTTATTTATGGCCGCCCTCTAGAACTACACCTGACTATGAGCTAATGAGGTGGCTCTGATGGGCATCTAGATAGTTTTAGGATGGGGACTGGCTATACCAGAAAGAATAAATGTCATTAGATGGTTGAAGTTTTAAATCAAGTGATATCAGCTCAATATACTGAGAAAAAAATGAAGGCTAGAGATTGAGCTCATCATGTGGCCAATAATTTTCTAGCAGGGGCCAACTCAGACGAAAAGACTCCCAGGCACCAGCTTTATTCACCAGCCGGGAGACCTGATGGAATAGTGTTCCCCAAACCAAGCCCACCCACTAAATTTCTGACCTTCCTTTTATACAATTTTAGAGCTTAGGTGCATCCCCTTCCTCAAAGACAATAGAGGGTCAAGGAAGTTACAAGGTTACCACATAGGCTCAACAAGCATCTTCTGAAGGGCGTATTGATAACAGGAACATCCGCTGCAGTGGGGGTTGTAATTAGTAGCTTTGTCCTTACCCCACACTGCCTGGCTAATGCCTGCACAGAGTTACTAGGGCAGAGTCTTGGTTCTGCTTCACTCCTCTGCCTCAATTTGAACAATCACAAGGCCTCTACCATAAACTCTGGACACCAAACACTAGGGTACTCATCCTGGTTTCCTACATGACCTACATCCATGACAGGAGGGGTTTACATGTTCTGACTCTGCAGAGACAGGACACGCAAATGCTGCTGTTATTACCCTTCCTGATCTTGCCCTGTGGCCACAGGTCTCTTCTTTTGGCTGGTCCTGATTGGTATACTGTAAAGTAAAACCATAATTGTAAGTACAGTACTTTCCTAGTTTTATGAGTCATTCTAGTGAATTATGGAACTGAGGTGCAGTGGGAGCCCTCAAAGTTATAACCAGTTGATGTGGCCAGTATATGTGGTCCAGAAACCTTCAAACTTGCAACTGGAAATTGATTTAAGGGCAGTTTTGTGGAAGACTGTACCCTAAACCAGGTAGTTATTGTCAGAATAGCATTGTAATAATACAAAATACTTTTAATTAAAATATGAACTACTTTATAAGAACAGATTTATTTAAAGTTTCTGTAGCCATAAATATAAAAATAAAACAATTTATGACTAGAATTATTCTTAAAAATATAGCTTTTATATATCTTTTATATATTCTATATCAACATATTTCTTTAAAATAACAGAGGCATTATAAATAACACATTTTTTCTTGAGGCAGTGTCTCTCTTTGTTGCCCAGGCTAGAGTGCAGTAGTGTCATCATAGCTTACTGTAGCTTCAAACTCCCAGGCTCAAGTGATCCTCCTGCCTCAGCTTCCTTAGTGTTAACAGGAATTTTTTCTCCAGTAAGTCCTTGGTCTTGGGGATCTGAAGAATGAAACCACAAACGACAGATCAGTGGTAAGATGGGATTTCATTAGACAAAAAGGAATACGGAAGGAGTAAAAAGTGCCAGAGCTTCTGGCAAAGGGGAAGACCCAGGTCAAGTGTTCCCATAGGTCCTTTGTCTAGGGGTGTATGTCAGATTTTGACCAGGACTTGGTAGGCAGAAAAACACCTTTACAGACTTAATGAGTGCATTAACAAATGAATGAATGCAGTCCCTCCCCCGAGACAAGGTCATTAGGTCTCTGCAGTTTTTGTCTCAGGGAAGGGATTAGGGTGTGTGCTCCCAACTCGAGGTGGAATCACCTAAAATGTTTCAGGCTGCTATGTTCATGACCTTGCTAGAGCCCAGAGGGTGTGGCCTGTTTGTGCCTAGAGATGGGGTGTCATTTCTGAGCTCACCTGGGCTTAGATAATGGGGGTGTCCCTGTCCAGCCCTGAGTGAGGGACACCTGTATCACTGGCATCTAGGAGTATAGGTGTCCACCAAAATGCCATACTAATTTTACTACTATCTTTATTCTTTTTTTTTGTTTCTTTTTTCTTTTGAGACAGAGTCTCATTCTGTTGTCCTGGGTAAAGTGTCTGTCATCACATCTCACAGCAACCTCAAACCCTGGGGTTAAGCAATCCTCTTCCCTCAGCCTCCCGAGTAGCTGAGACTAGCTGGTTTTCTGTTTTTAGTAGAGACAGAGTCTCGCTCTTGCTGAGGCTGGTCTCAAACTCCTGAGGTCAGGCAATCAAATGGCTTCAGACTCTCAGAGTGCTAGGATTACAGGTGTGAGCCACTATGTCTGGCCAACTATCTTTCTTTGTTCACACTTCTGTAACAAAAATACCTTAAAGTGGGTAATTTATAAATAATGTCATAGGGAGGGATTTATTTCTTCAGGACAGGTGAGAGTGTGGGGAAGAATTAATCTCGCTCTCAAGGGCCTACCAGGGGTTCTCAAACTGTTTAAACAGGGGGCCAGTTCACTGTCCCTCAGACCGTTGGAGGGCCAGACTATAGTTAAAAAAAAAAAAAAAAAAAACCTATGAACAAATTCCTATGCACACTGCACATATCTTATTTTGAAGTAAAAAAACAAAATGGGAACAAATACAATCATACCACCTCATGCGGCCTGGGGGCCATAGTTTGAGGACCCCTAAAGAGGTTTCAAAAAATGAATTTTGGAGGGATACATATGTTCGAACCATAGCACAAACTGAACAGTATTTTAAATAAAGTAAAATATTAGCAGATGTCATTTTTGAAATAAGTATAAAATATATTTCAAGCATTATATAATTTTTATATAAAATAAGTCAAAGTAGGAGAGTGTTACTGAAATCTCTGAAAAAGAGTATGGAGAGAAATGATGGCAGCAAAAATAGTTTCAAGGATTGCTAATAAAATACAAAAAAGTGAATTGAGCTCATAATGTTTGATATTTTTGTGTTTATAGGTAAGTATGGAGCAATCTATTTTCTAGATTATATGTGTATGTTATATATAATACATATGTTAGATGCATTCATCCCTGAGAAATTTTACAGATTAATAAACAGATAGAAATAACAATTCTAGTGTTAAAAAGCAGAAGGAATTATTTAAGTCCATGTTGACACTATCTCAAAGCTATTATGAAGGGCTGAATTACTGGAAAGCTCACTATCTTTCCTTGATGTCAGGAGTGGTGGGCAGAAGTGATGGTAGAAATAAGGAAAACCTATGTAGTCTGATATTGAAAAGGTAAAACTTAAAGGTTTAATAGTGTTGGTAATGGCACTGTGCAGTCTGTCCACCTCATAATGTACCCATGTACCTTGTTACGACCAATGTATAACATGGCTCAACAACAGAAATAAAATTGAATATATCCCCCAGCCCAGTGGCTATATCTTCAAGAGATGTGGTTTTCCTATAGGTCACTTTTATAAATATCTAATATGCCTCTTGAATTACAAAGTAAATCATTCATTGCCTCTTTTCTCAGATACGTGTAAATGTCTACAGGAATAAACATATATATACTAGGCAAGAAAGATTGCCAATAAATGTAAGCACATTTGACAATTTTGTATTTTGTGTTTTTCAAATAATTTCTTCAATGAAGCTCTTTTGAGCAATTGGCTTTAAGAACTGTAGAAAACATTAGGCATACAAAAATAGGTCTTTCAAGAATCTTCAACTCATGGATGCAAATAGAAGTGCAAAAAATATATGGAATAAAACTAATTATGAAATTGCTATAATTGAGATAGGTTCGTGAAAGAAAAGAGATTATGTTTTAGTCTTGAGAAAATATTTATCTTAATTTTTTACTAACTTTGGGAACAGAAATGAACTACTCTAAATTACTGTACATTTATTTGTGAATGTGTATAAAGACATAAATCATAGATTGTCAGATTTTTTGTTTTATAATTAGGATAATGCACATGACAATTAACCAGCTCAAATTTTTAAAATAAATTTAAGCCATTATTATTTTGTGCTTTGAACTTTTCTAGTAGAATATATAACAGCATGTTGAAAGGGCACTCAAGGGAAATTATAGTGAGATATTAATATTTAAGTTGAATTTTATGATTAGCAAATTCTTATTTTAAATAATTAGTGGGTGATATTTAAGGTAGACAAAGGTGGGAATAATATTTAAGCCTTAAGTAAACATAAAACAATAGGATTTCAGTAATAAAAGTGGTCCTCTTATTCAGGGAATGGTGCAAGTAAGATTCAGGCCAAGGGTAGCACCTCTTCTTTGGTCCCTTATGACGTTACGCTCTAACAGCTGCTGTCTTCCCATGATCAGGTAAGTGTGCATTCACTCTTCATTTTCTCATTTCTTTTTTTAATTTCAAAATATTAAGAGTATAAATGTTTTTGTTACATGGACATCTCATATCATGCTTAAGTCGGGGCTCTTATTGTTCCCATTAGCTTAACAGTGTTTATTGTGCCCGATAGATTTTAACCCTCTCTCCCATTTCTTTTTTCTTTCTTTTTTTATTTTTGAGACAGAATCTCATTATGGTGCCCTTGGTAGAGTGCTATGGCTCACAGCAACCTCAAACTATTGAGCTTAAATTATTCTCTTGCCTCATCCTCCCAAGTAGATAGGACTACAGGCACCCACCACAACGCCTGGCTATTTTGTTGCAGTTGTCATTGTTGTTTTAGCGGATTCAGGCCAGGTTCAAACCCACCAGCCTTGGTGAATGTGGCTGGCACCCTACTCACTGAGCCATGGGTGCCAAGCCGTCTCTACCATTTCTTGAAGTAGACAATGCTCCCTTTGTCTTAGTGAAGCCACAGTCACTTTAATGAACTATAACACCATGCAGCAACCACAACCTTTGACCCATATTCAGTCATATTCTGCCAAATAACTGTTTCTGTAAATAAAGTTTTATTGGAACACTTATTGCTCATTTATTTATGGTGCCCACAGATTTCACACCTGTAACAGAACTGAGCAGTTGCAATAGAGACTTTTTTTCCTCACAAAAGCTAAAATTTCCTGATTTGCCATTAACATTAATAAAAGTCTGCCAACCTCTGTTATACACATGTTATTGTTTCATGCCTTAAATTTAAGTCCTTTATCCATCTTGAATCAATTTTTGTGAGTGGGGAAAGGTGTGGGTCCAGTTTCAGTCTTTTACATGTAGACATCCAGTTCTCCCAACACCATTTATTGAATAGGGAGTCTTTCCCCCAAGGTATGTTCTTGTTTGGTTTATCGAAGATTAGGTGGTTGTAAGATGTTAGTTTCATTTCTTGGTTTTCAATTCGATTCCAAGTGTCTATGTCTCTGCTTTTGTGCCAGTACCATGCTGTCTTGAGCACTATGGCTTTGTAGTACAGACTAAAATCTGGTATGCTGATGCCCCCAGCTTTACTTTTATTACTAAGAACTGCCTTACCTATATGGGTTTTTTTCTGGTTCCATACAAAACGCAGAATCATTTTCTCCAAATCTTGAAAGTACGATGTTGGTATTTTGATAGGAATGGCATTGAATAGGTAGATTGCTTTGGGAAGTATAGACATTTTAACAATGTTGATTCTTCCCATCCATGAGCATGGTATGTTCTTCCATTTGTTAATATCCTCTGCTATTTCCTTTCTGAGAAGTTCATAGTTTTCTTTATAGAGGTCTTTCACCTCCTTCGTTAGGTATATTCCCAGGTATTTCATTTTCTTTGAAACTATGGTGAAGGGAGTTGTGTCCTTAATTAGCTTCTCATCTTGATTGTTATTGTTGTACACAAAGGCTACTGAGTTGTGGACATTGATTTTATATCCTGAAACAATACTGTACTTTTTGATGAATTCTAGGAGTCTTGTGGTTGAGTCTTTGGAGTTCTCTAAGTATGAGATCATGTCATCAGCAAAGAGGGAGAGTTTGACCTCCTCTGGTCCCATTTGGATTCCCTTTATTTCCTTGTCTTGCCTAATTGTAGTGGCTAGAACCTCCAGCACTATGTTGAATAGTAAAGGTGACAGAGGACAGCCTTGTCTGGTTCCAGTTCTAAGAGGAAAAGCTTTCAGTTTTACTCTATTCAGTAAAATATTGGCTGTGGGTTTGTTATAGATAGCTTCAATCAGTTTTAGAAACGTGACACCTATGCCTATACTCTTCAGTGTTCTAATTAGAAAAGGATGCTGGATTTTATCAAATGCTTTTTCTGCATCTATTGAGAGGATCATGTGATCTTTATTTTTGCCTCTGTTAATATGGTGGATAACGTTTATGGACTTGCGTATGTTAAACCAGCCTCGCATCCCTGGGATGAAGCCTACTTGATCATGATGAATGAGTTTTTTGATGATAAGCTGTAATCTATTGGCTAGGATTTTGTTGAGAATTTTTCCATCTATATTCATGAGTGAGATTGGTCTGAAATTCTCCTTTTTGTTTGGGTCTTTTCCTGGTTTTGATATCAGGGTGATGTTTGCTTCATAGAATGTGTTGGGGAAGATTCCTTCTTCCTCAGTTTTTTGGAATAATTTCTGCAGTACAGGAATAAGCTCTTCCTTGAAGGTTTGATAGAATTCTGGTGTGAAGCCATCTGGACCAGGGCATTTTTTGGTTGGAAGATTTTTTATTGTTTCTTTGATCTCAGTGCTTGAAATTGGTCTGTTCAGGAGCTCTATTTCTTCCTGGCTGAGTCTAGGGAGAGGGTGTGATTCCAAATATTGATCCATTTCCTTCACATTGTCCAATTTCTAGGCATAGAGTTTCTGGTAGTATTCAGAGATGATCTCTTGTATCTCTGTGGGATCAGTTGTTATTTCCCGTTTATCATTTCTGATTGAGGTTACTAGAGATTTTACTTTTCTATTTCTTGTTAGTCTGGCCAATGGTTTATCTATTTTATTTATTTTTTCAAAAAAACCAACTCCTTGTTTCATTAATTTTCTGAATGATTCTTTTGTTTTCAATTTCATTGATCTCTGATTTGATTTTGGATATTTCTTTTCTTCTACTGAGTTTAGGCTTAGATTGTTCTTCTTTTTCCAATTCCATAAGAAAGCTTGTGATGTTGCTGATGCGTTCTTTTTCTGTTTTTCGAATGTAGGCATCTAAGCGATGAATTTTCCTCTCAAAACTGATTTTGCAGTATCCCACAAGTTTTGGCAGCTTGTGTCTTCATTGTTGTTATGCTCAAGAAGTTAATGATTTCCTGTTTTATTTCTTCCTGCACCCATCTTTTATTCAACAGCAGTTTGTTTAATTTACATGCCTTTGTGTGGGGTCGACCGTTTTTGTTATAGTTGAGTTCTACCTTTAGTGCCTTATGGTCTGAGAAAATACAAGGTAAAATTTCAATTCTTTTGATTCTGTTGACATTTATTTTGTTTCCCAGGATATGATCAATTTTAGAGAATGTTCCATGGGGTGATGAGAAGAATGTTTATTCTTTATCTTTGGGATGGAGTGTTCTATATGCGTCTATCAAGCACAGTTGTTCTAGGGTCTCGTTTAAATCTCTTATATCTTTGTTTAATTTCTGTTTAGAGGATCTGTCCAGTTCTGTAAGAGGAGTGTTAAAGTCCCCTGTTATTATGGTATTATCAGATATCATATTGCTCAGACTGAGTAAGGTCTCTTTCAAGAATGTGGGAGCATTTAAATTGGGTGTATAAATATTTAGAATTGAAACATCTTCTTTTTGTATTTTTCCCTTGACTAATATAAAGTGACCATCTTTGTCTTTTTTGACTTTAGTTGCTTTAAATCCACATGTATCTGAAAATAAGATTGCAACTCCTCTTTTCTTCTGAATTCCATTTGCCTGAAAAATTGTCTTCCAACCCTTGACTCAGAGCTTTAATTTGTCTTTTGAAGCCAGGTGTGTTTCTTGCAGACAGCAAATGGATGGCTTGTGTTTTTTAATCCTGTCAGCCAATCTATGTCTCTTCAGTGGGGAATTCAAGCCATTAATATTTATTGAGATTATTGATAAATGTGGTAGTATTCTATTCATCTTATTTTGTGAGAGTCCATTGCTTAGTTTTATCTTTTGTATCAGTGTTGAGGTTAGGTTCTGTCCTTCAATTTCTGACTCCTTACTTTGCTGCTGATCCATTGTGGAGGTCAGTGTGCAGAACAGGTTGAATTATTTCCTGTAGAGCTGGTCTTTTTGTGGTGAATTTCCTCAATGTTTGTATATCTGTAAATGATTTGATTTCTCCGTCAATTTTTAAGCTTAGCTTAGCAGGGTACAGAATTCTGGGCTGGAAATTGTTGTGTTTAAGTAGATTGGATGTAGGTGACCATTGTCTTCTTGCTTGGAAAGTTTCATTAGAGAATTTTGTGGTCACTCTGATGGATTTACTTACCCCTGTAGGTCAAATGGCGCTTACTCCTGGCAGCTTGCAGAATCTTTTCTTTTGTCTTGACTTTGGACAAGTTCATCACAATGTTTCTTGGAGAAGCTCGGTTAGAGTTGAGGCAACCTGGGGTCCGATATCCCTCTGAAAGCAGTGTGTCAGATTCTTTGGTGATATTTGGGAAATTTTCTTTTATAATATTCTCTAATATGGCTTCCTTTCCGCTGGGGCATTCTTCTTCCCCTTCTGGGATTCCTATAACTCCTATGTTGGAATGCTTCATAAAGTCCCATAATTCTGACAGTGAATGTTGTGCTTTCTCTCTCTTCTTTTCTGCCTCTTTTACTATCTGAGTTATCTCAAGAACTTTGTCTTCTACCTCTGAAATTCTTTCTTCTGCGTGGTCTAACTGTTGCTGATACTTTCCATTGCATCTTTAAGTTCCCTAATTGACTGTTTCAGTTCCTTGAGCTCTGCTATATCCTTTTTATATTCTTCATATTATTCATCTTTTATTTGATTCTGTTTTTGGATTTCCTTTTGGTTATTTTCCACTTTATTAGCAGTTTCCTTCATTGTTTCCATCATTTCTTTCATTGTTTTCATCATGTGTATTCTAAATTCCCTTTCTGTCATTTTTAACATTTCTTTATAGGTGGAATCCTCTGCAGTAGCTACCTCATGGTCCCTTTGCGGGATTGTTCTGGACTGGTTCTTCATGTTGCCTGGAGTTTTCTGCTAATTCTTCCTCATGAGTGATTTGTTTATCTGCTTCCTTGCCCTAATTTTCCTTTCACTTCCTCTTGTTCTTTAAGTTCTCGTGCCTGTGGACTAAGGGTTTGATGAGTCCTTTTGGTACAGGACCAGAAGGGTGAGAAGGTTGAAAAGCAAGAAAGGGATGAAAGAAAGGAGGACCGAGTGAAAAGAAAAAAAAAATAGAGAAAGGAGAGGGGGTGGGTAAAAGAAATATTTACAAAAAGAAGAGAGGCACAGAAAGAGGGAGACAGAGCAATATAGGTGTACAGTAGTGTACTTTGACACAACCTTAAATAAAACCCCCCTCTGTGGGTGCCCAGTTGGTTGGTTCCCTTGAGGTCAGCAGCTCTTTGCTAACCTGATCAGACACAGTACCCCACCTCCACCAAGTAGAGAGGAAAGATAAAAATGCTAGAAATCAAACCAAAACAAGTGAACAGAAAACTTTTTGGGATAAAATTG
Source organism: Nycticebus coucang (assembly GCF_027406575.1). Lineage (NCBI taxonomy): Eukaryota > Metazoa > Chordata > Mammalia > Primates > Lorisidae > Nycticebus > Nycticebus coucang. The sequence continues at coordinate 70,173,369 of NC_069784.1, read as the reverse complement.
GGTGAAAAACCAAATAATATCAGTAGAAGCACTAGCAAAAATGCAGTTCTAGTTATTGAAAAAGGCAGCAATGGGAAATTATAATTAAACTAGAAAAGTTGAGAAAGAAAAAAGATCTGTATGGAAAACGTTGAAATTAAAAAAGAAAACAACATCAGCAACATCAAAATACACAAAAAAAACAACCAAACCAAAAAAAAAAAGCACAACCAAAAACAAAGCAGTATGCATATGTTGTTGAATATTGTCTGGGCAACACGTGGTCTTCTGGGGTATGAAATATTAATCACAGTTCTGATATGACTGGAGGCTGCTGATTTCTCAAACCCCAGCAGGTAGACACCCTAAATCTCCCTTCAGCCCACTTAAAAGGCATTTGAACTTGTAAAGTTGCTGAGCAGAAGCTTTCCCAGGAAAGTGCTTGTTGCTGGAATCACTGCTGAAGTGGCTATCCACTTACCCAGTGTGCCAAAACTGTCTCACTCTGCCCCTGAGGTTTAGGGCTGCAAGGCGCCTCAGACCCCACCCTTAGGCTACTCAGTGACTAGGTTACTAGCTCCCACCTAATTCTAGCTCTGCGACCCTGAGGGTGGAGCTTGCAGGGGAAGATGACTCACAATTGCTCCCTGTGGCCCACAGCCAAACACTATTAGCTCTGTCTGGCTCAGAGGCTAAGACTGGGGCCCTAGACAACGGCCAAAGTTCTCTGCACTCCCACTCTGGCTCTCCCCAAGGCAGTTCAACTGAGTGCCAAGTCCAAAGACACCAAAACAGTTTATAGGTAAGGTTTTTCTGGTTTGCAGTCTCGCTGCTACTGATCATACAGTTGCAGGCGCATTTAGACTGATTGAACACAAGCGACCACTTGCCGTTTTTCCACTGTTTTAGTCCTCTTGGGGTCCAGAAGTCTCTCGCTGACTCCCTGTATCCTCACAGAGGTGATGCTAGGCAGATCCCAGCAGCCAGAGATGCCTGGAGTCCTATCTCCCCAGACTTACGGTGCCCAGATGCAAGGAAGCTGTTAGTTGGCCACCATCTTGCTCTCCATCCTCTAGTTATAAATTATTAAGCTTCTAAGAACATATATAGAGGAAATTTTAGTATATTTAACTTTTTGGAATTTTCCCACATTCGCTTACATTGAATATATTAATATCTTTATGTTTCATATATATATATATACATACACACATATATATAGCATAAAGATATTACTATACAAACACACACACACACACCATAAATGATATACTTGGATGCTCTTTGTATCTTTGGACACTTTTCTATGTAAGGCAGAAGTTTGATGAGTTATTCTTAGATGAGTAAGAACAACTCATTGGCCTCAAATTCAAGATTCTTCACACCATTTAGTCAACATCCCCTCCATACAAAGAGTGTATTCCTGTAGTATTTGGCTCATTACTGCTCACATTGTTTCATTCTCTTCCATCACTTTTTTGCCCTGTCTCTCCAACTACACTGCTCAGAATTCTTTAGCCCTGGCAGGACTCACCTTTTATGTAAGGATTTCTAAGTCAATGTTCCTCAAACTTTTTGGCACCAGGGACCAGTTACTTGGAAGACTATTTTTCCACGGACTAGGAGGCAGGGAGGAGGGATGGTTTTGAGATGATTCAAGCACTCTACTTTTATTGTGTGTTTTATTTCTATTTTTATTACACTGTAATATATAATGAAATAATCATACAACTCACCGTAATGCATAATGAGTGGGAGCTCTGAGCTTGTTTTCCTGCATCTAGACAATCCCATTTGGGGGTGATGGAGACAGTGACACCCAAAGTGTGTCACTTAAATCCAGTCTATTCCATAGTCTGGTTGGTTGGGGGGTGGGGTGACTACAGAAAACCTTGCTTCACAAGGATGGGATGCTGTGTATGGAAGCGGCTTTCCAGTGCTTCTGTGGTGATCTCAGGATGTGGACTTTAATCCAGAACATGTGAAGAGTTGAAGTTGTCTCCAACCTGCTTTAAGGCCACCAGCATTTAAGACGGCAAATAGTTGATCCTTTTGTAGCAGGGACAAAGTCGATTCCCCTCGCTCATTGACAAATGGCTCACAATCCATCCCTTCCAGTTCAAGGGTCTTTGGTGTTTGAGGAATTATGCTCAGACTCTTCTGAAAGCTGAGATAGGCAATCATGTACCAGCTGAGAGGAAGGTGGCCCTGGCTCGGTCTCTTTCAAAATCTCTGCTAATGTTTGAAACAAGTCAGAAATCCCAATGTCTACTCATGGATCCCAAAATTCCAGTTTGGCTCTGGATGCAACTACGTTATCCACCAGCTTGAGCAGTCTCGTAGTTCTCCCCTGGACTGAAGGCTGAGTTCACCGAGCAGTTGAATATGTGGCACTAGTAAGCGAACTGTGTTACGCAATCTGTGTCACTGAAATGTGCTGTCAGTGGTGACTGCTTTTCCTAAATAAATCACTGCAGCAGCTCCCTGAAGCCAAAACTCTGGCCAGCGATATCCCTCTAGAAAGCCATCATCTCCTTCTCTGTGTGTGAGAGCAGCCGCATTGAGCTGTGTCCCTCTCCTCACAGAGCCACGAGAAGCGGTGAGTGAAGGGCGTGTACTTCAATGTGGTTGATCATTTTAATCATGTCCTGCAAAATGTTTAGTTCAGGTGACATTTTTTGGCTGGCCATCATTTCTTTATGGATGAGACAGTACATAGACTCACGTTCAGAAGGGACCTCTTTGACCCGAGTAACGAAGTGGAAAAGTCGTGGCAGCTGCACTGACACAGAAGGACCAGTTCAATTTTCCTGACATGCAATAGTTCCAAGACTTGAACAGTCCTGCAGCTGTGGTGTTGTTTGGCAACAAAATGTACCTAACACATCCTCGCACACATCCTCCTGAAAATCCATCGTCCAGCAACAAGCCGCTGACTAGTCAAGCTGGACTGAGTACCACAGTCATTCCTTAATCATCTCTGACAACTGTGCCTCCATTTCCTCTGCTGTTTCATCAGTTCATCTAGCTGTGGTGCTAGCTAGAAGAGGAACATGTGCTGCCTTTGAATTGCAGTGTCTCCTAAATTTCACAGCACATGTCCTGAGCAACAGGCAGGATCAACTCTCCCACAATAGTAAAGCGCTTCCTAGCAGTAGCAATGCAGTTAGCCACTAGGAATTATGCTCTGATTCACACACATATGATGAACTGGTGGCCTGCGTTAATTGCTTCTGTTCCTAGTGCTTATTTTTTTTTGCTTTCCTAAAAATCCAAAGGGCTTGTCTTATAATGCAGAGTGCTTGGTCTTTGTAGACCAAACTAGTCTTGAAGGTTTCATGGCCTTGTTGGCTGGCCGGTCACCACATATTACACAAAGTGGGCTTGGAGAATATGAATCATCTGTTTCAATGAACCTCTAACTTAAGTAGGACTCTCAGTATTTTTTTTTTTAATTTATCTTTCATTTTGATGGCAGTTTTAGAATTCTCTGCTGTCTCATCATTGGGTCTTAGCACCCTTTGCAAAGATGCTCTCCAGCAACATCTGCTTTTCACTGATTTTTGCTAGGATTACCTTGTGGCCTTACCAAAACTAGGAGACGATTTCTTAGTGTGGGAAAGAGGTGCAGATAGAAGTGATAGATGAAATAATAGGCCATGTGCAGACAGTAAACTAAGTGTTGGATTCTGACTTAATGCGGGCCTGCCACCAGGGGCAGCTTCATTGTCACTTGCCACTCACTGCTAGGGCTCTGGTAGGAGCCTGCCAGCTACTGATTTCCTGTGGTCTCTGTGCAGTCAGACTTCTCCGCTGAGAATAATCTGTGTTTGCAGCTGCTCCCCAGTGCCCTCATCACCACATCAGCTCCTCCCAGATTCTCAGGCACTAGATTCTCACAAGGAGCACACAGCCTAGATCCCTTATATGCTCAGTTCACAGTAGGGTCTGTGCTCCTATGAGAATCTAATGCTACCACAGATCTGAGGAGAGGTGGAGCTCAGGGGTGACGTGAGTGAGGGGAGCTGCTGTACACAAAGCTTCACTTGCCCACCAGCTGTCCATCCCTGCTGCACGGCCCAGTTCCCAGCAGGTCATGGACCAGTGGAGTCAACAGTCCCAGGTTAGGGGACCATAGCTCTGAGTTACTTCAGTTCACAGTTGCTTCTGTTCCTCATGAAGTCCTGGGCACCAATTTTATGACCTCTCGATTCAGATCACAGCCTGCATTTTAACACCTCTGCTATTTCCCTGTGAACTGTGTGGTACCATGTGTAATGTCTTTTGCTCTCTATGCTTTTCTCCCTTCTCCAAACTCATTGCAAGGTTCTAAAAACAAAGCACCATGTTGAAAAGCTCATATGTGTCTTGGTCTTTGTGGACCAAAGAGGTTCCTTCTGAACATGAGTCTATCCACTGTCTCATCCATTGATAATTTCTCTATCCTCATATTTCTTATTATTTTTCAATAGCCACATTATTTGGGGGATATTTTTGATAGGAAATATAATATTTCTTCTCAATGTTGACCAGTTTTTCACTTCAGTCAGAAAAAACTAAGTAATGACTAAATGAATAACTTTTTCTAAGGGTGAAGGGCATGCATGTGGTATAGGCGGTGTCTATCTCAACATTTGAAGTAAAAAAAAAAAAAGAGAGAGTTATCTCTTAATTGCAGCCATAAACTTCCACCTTCTGGGATCTGAAGAGTATTTAAAATGAGAAAACTAAGACATAGACACTTGGAATCAAATAGAAAACCAAGAAATGAAGCTAACATCTTACAACCATCTAATCTTCAATAAACCAAACAAGAGCATACCTTGGGGGAAAGACTTCACGAAGAAGACTCCCACGGCAATTGCAACAACAACAGAAATAAACAAATGGGACTTCGTTAAACTGAAAAGCTTCTGTACAGCTAAGGAGACAACAACCAAAGCAAAGAGACAACCTACACAATGGGAAAGGATATTTGCATATTTTCAATCAGACAAAAGCTTGATAACTAGGATCTATAGAGAACTCAAATTAATCCACATGAAAAAAGCCAACAATCCCTTATATCAATGGGCAAGAGACATGAATAGAACCTTCTCTAAAGAAGACAGACGAATGGCTAACAAACATATGAAAAAATGTTAATCATCCCTATGTATTAGGGAAATGCAAATCAAAACCACCCTGAGATACCATCTAACCCCAGTGAGAATGGCCCACATCACAAAATCTCAAAACTGCAGATGCTGGCGTGGATGTGGAGAGAAGGGAACACTTTTACACTGCTGGTGGGACTGCAAACTAGTACAACCTTTCTGGAAGGAAGTATGGAGAAACCTCAAAGCACTCAAGCTAGACCTCCCATTTGATCCTGCAATCCCATTACTGGGCATCTACCCAGAAGGAAAAAATCCTTTTATCATAAGAATACTTGTACAAGACTGTTTATTGCAGCTCAATTTACAATTGCCAAAATGTGGAAACAGCCTAAATGCCCACCAACCCAGGAATGGATTAAGAAGCTGTGGTATATGTATACCATGGAATACTATTCAGCCATTAAAAAAAATGGAGACTTTACATCCTTCATATTAACCTGGATGGAAGTGGAAGACTTCCATCACAAGAATGGAGTAAAGCATCACAAGAATGGAGAAGCATGAATCCTATGTACTCAATTTTGATATGAGTACCATTAATGGCAATTAAGGTCATGGGAAGGGGGGAAGGAAAAGCACAGAGAAGGAAGGAGGGAGGGGGGTGGGGCCTTGGTGTGTGCCACACCTTCTGGGGGCAAGACATGATTGCAAGAGGGACTTTATGTAACAAATGCAATCAGTGTAACCTGGCTTATTGTTCCCTCAATGAATCCCCAACATTAAAAAGATAAATAAATAAATAAAATGAGAAAACTAGAGTATATGCAATAGATTAGTGTTTTAAATGTTCAAAAAATGGTAACTCTATTACTGCCTTCTCTTTTTGTGGGATAAAATTCTCATTCTCATTTTCAATGTGTTCACTTTAAGTGATACAAACCTCAATGCTGTGCGTGACACAGATGAAACAAATTTCTCCAGTGAGAGTATTAATTGCTTAGTTTTGCTTCCATAAGCATTTTGGCTTCTATACCAAGTGGTACATGCATATTTATTTTCAAATACATAGTGGGTTATAAACTAAGTTTTTTTGTTTTTTGTTTTGTAGAGACAGAGTCTCACTTTATGGCCTTGGTAGAGTGCCGTGGCCTCACACAGCTCACAGCAACCTCCAACTCCTGGGCTTAAGCGATTCTCTTGCCTCAGCCTCCCGAGTAGCTGGGACTACAGGCGCCCACCACAATGTCCGGCTATTATAAACTAAGTTTTTAAAAATAATATATTTCTTCAGACTTAATAGTTAAGCATGATATTAAAAATATGATTGCATAATTGATATTTACTTTTGTCATATAAACTTATTATTCCTTTCATTCAGAAGTAGTCATCTCTATCATTTGCATATTCAAAAATAGCCAAGGTCAGTGGTATTTGTGGTGAATACTGTGATGTTATATCTATATATATGGTTTTGATTGAAAGATTTACTTTCCAGGTGGTGCCTGTGGCTCAGTGGGTAGAGTGTTGGCCCCATATACCGAGGGTGGCGGGTTCGAACCCAGCTTCAGCCAAACTGCAACCAAAAAATAGCCCGGCATTGTGGCAGGCGCCTGTAGTTCCAACTACTTGGGAGGCTGAGGAAAGAGAAACACCTAAGCCCAGGAGTTGGAGGTTGCTGTGAGCTGTGACACCACAGCACTCTACCGAGGGCAATAAAATTAGACTCCGTCTCAAAAAAAAAAAGAAGAAGAAATATTTACTTTCCTATTTTCTTGAATCATTATGGAGAATATCTCTCGGCTATCAGCCTATTTGAAGTTTTGCCTTGGTTGATGAAAACTGTCCTGCTCAAGATCACATATTCTTCCCCTGGCATCCTTCATGTAAAGGTGTGTCCCCAGCATTTTGTGAGTAAAATTAAAGACTGATTTCAGCTCCACAGCTCCTACACGGGCATAGCCAAGGCTTTGTTTAGGACTACACGGTGGCTCGATTTCTCCCTTGATGAGAGGGAGAAGATGTGACTTTTTGTGGACTTCCAAAGCATCATCAATCTACTGAATAGATCTGTTTCTCTTAATTTATTTCTGTGACCTCAGGAAGAAACGTGGCAAGTGAACACATGTGATAGGAAAAAAATCCTTGGAAACTATATTCTTATTAAATTTTTACAAGTAAATTGAGATTTAGTTAGGTGAGATGGCTTGTAGAAAACCTGCAAAAGTTGGTCAAAAGTATCTGTGTTCAATGTTTGATTCACTTAGCTTTTCTTTGTCATACCAGCTTATGTATCTAGATATAGCAGAGGACTAATTAGTATCTTTATTCTTCTTACTAAATAAAGAAGATATAAGATGTTCATTACAACTTCTGACTTCATCACCAAGAAGCTATTTAACCTTAGTTGAGTCATTTAGCCTAGACTGGCTTCTATCGCTTCATTGATAAAGTATTAAAATTGGACTAGCTGGTATTTGAAGTTATACCTACTTCTAACTTTCTTAGTCTTAATTAGGAAGAAAGTAGAATTTTATAGATATCTTTTACTTAGTATATTGTAAAGGCAATATGAACCTCTGTAACTTAATTGGTCAATAAAAAGAATAAAGGATTCTTAGGAATAAAGGATTACTTAGGAAAATGTAATTGATTTGCTACATCATATTTTATACCCTGATAAAATGTTAGATAAATATTTAAATATAAAAAAGAAGCCACAAGAGAATGCAAAGAATTTATGGATGAATAATATTCATAAGGCTTTCCCCCAAAAATAATATCTATAATGGTTTCTCCCCTTATAAATTGCTTCGTCAAATCTTTTCTGTTGGTGTGTTTGCAATTTTATTATTCACATATAAGATATCTTTATATAGTAAAGGTATAACTTGTCATTGCAAAAATATGTTTCTCCATTTTTCCATGCTACACTTGGTATAGCTTTTTTTTTTTAACCTAAATAACATTTAGGTGTATTTAATCTGGTAATCTCTAATTTAATTGGAAATTGAAAATCATTGATAAATCTGACTTCCTAAAAATTTAAAATATCATAAATAAATAGAAAATGGGAAATATTTCATAACAAACATTCAATTCCTTAATATAAAAGTAGCTTTTAAATATCAATAAGAAAACATAGAAATCCTGATAGACATTTGGCAAAGAAAAACAAGTAATTTATAACTTCGTGGTATTATTGAAAAAAAAAAATTGCAGAAAGGTAAATGTACAATAATTACTGCATTATTTATGACACAAAGTAGTAAAAAGTTTGAATCAATCTGAAAGCTTGTAAATTAATCATTAGTTAGATAAATTTGGGAATGGGTGTGTAAACGAAATAGTATGCAGTCTTAAGAATAATTATATAAACCTATATTTATTGATGGGCTATATACTTATTATTCAAGATTCAAGTAAATTTGTTTGCAATTCCACAGTTTGGAAGCTTTTAATTTCATGGTCAACCAGCATGGGAACATGGGTTGTGAATAGACAAGTGTGAGGAATTCTTAGTTAGCTCTGAGGAAAGCACTCTATAGCACCGGGAGGAAGAATATAATTTAATGCTTATCAGTTAGTATGTTGTCAATCAATAGAAAGTTTAATAAAAAAAGTATAGGGTGAAGAGTTTACGCATATACATACACAAATGACATAGCAAAAGCATGTTGGCTATATAAAAATAAAGACTTTATGGTGCATCTTAGAATGGGTACAGGCTAAACTTACTAAATGCAGAATACAAATGCCTACATACAATAACTAAGAAAATGCCATGAAGGCTACATTGAACAGTTTGATGAGAATATTTCAGATCGTATATGAAACCAGCACATTGTACCCCTTGATTGCACAAATGTACACAGCTATGACTTAACAACAACAAAAATAAATAAATAAAGACTTTTGAGTAATGATGTTCTATAAATAAAATCAAAAGTTGCAAAAAATTATTTTAAAATAATATTTAGAGAAAGTGATGATCTAACTCACTAATAATAAGAAAAGTCAAATTTTGACTACTAAATTCAAATTTTAAAATGATAAAATCTAGATACGCTAGAGTTATTAATATGATGGAATAGAAATTCTCATTCACATCAGTTTGGTTCTATTGTCAAAGGCTTTTTTGAAGAACAACGTGACTTTATTAATATTTATCTTTAAAATGTGTACACATTTTCACTGCCAGTTACAGTTGTAGAAATTTGGGCACAAAAGGGCGGCACCTGTGGCTCAAAGGGGTAGGGCACCGGTCCCATATGCCGGAGGTGGTGGGTTCAAACCCAGCCCTGGCCAAAAACCACAAATAAATAAAGATAATAAAAAAAAAAAAAAGAAATTTGGGCACAAAAAAACATATTAAACACATTAAACCTTGTTAAAGAAAGCAAAAGTTGCTCTGGACTAGATAAGGAAAAAAATCTCCCTTATTTTGTCACCTGGGTATGATCAGAAATTCCAGTCCATTTGAGCACAACTGTATAAATATATTCAAATGTGAAAAGGTATTTGCTATTGCTTTTGTCTTAGTTCCTTATCTGAAATCGCATGTCTATGGAATGATATAAATAAAATGTGGCCCAATGATATAGGTCTATATGCATCAACAGAGAAAGATATCTGTGCTACATTAATAAATAAAACAATAATTTTTAGAACAATGTGGTATTAGGACTTTTCAGACACACAGATCCATTAGGATGGATGGACAGATAGATAGATAAGAAGAGATTTATTATGAGATTTGGTGTAAGTGTATGTATGGGTACTTAAGGGAAGAATCATATCTTGATATGCTTGCATTGCTAGTAATAATGATTTAATAAGATTGAAACCAATATTCAATCATTAGTTGTAAGTAGGTTAGGAATTGAGTTAAGATAATGATTGGAGATAACAGACAAAAGGGAACAGAGACAGGAGAGAAGTGGATCAGAGAAACCCAAAGCCTGGTGAAGGCCTAGCCCTTTTAAGACTCTAGAGCAGCAGTTCTCAACCTGTGGGTCGTGACCCCTTTGTGACAATGAAAATACATCCTGCGTATCAGATATTTACATTACAATTCATAACAGTAGCAAAATTACAGATATGAAGTAGCAACGAAAATAATTTTATGGTGGGGGTCACCACAACATGAAGAACTGTATTAAAGGGTCACAGCATTAGGAGGCATTAGGAAGGTTGAGAACCACTGCTCTAGAGGCTATCTCACTGAAACTTCATATCTCCCCTAGCACGATTCTGCTTTGAGGTCACTTAGCAGTCAAGGCTTGCCCAGGCCGGGCTGGCCACTCAGGGAGAGCAAGTGCTTTTGAGAAGTTAGGGAATGGAGAATGTTTAAACCTTGTTAAAGAAAGCAAAAGTTGCTCTGGACTAGATAAGGAAAAAAATCTCCCTTATTTTGTCACCTGGGTATGATCAGAAACTCCAGTCCATTTGAGCACAAGGCTTCTTGAGTGTTAATTGCCACGCCTGTGATTTGTGTGCATGGCCTAATTGGGGTCTTCTTTGATATCCTACATCTAGACTGTGTTCCCTGTCCCATGTTCTGTTTGTATTAAGGTCAAAAATAACTTAGAAGAATAATAGTACAAAGTAAATCAGTCTAATTAATGTAGCTAGTTTAAATTAAAATAATATTATATTTGTTATTACTTAAAAGATGTTGAGACAAAATTTGTTTAATAGACTTCTTATTTACCACAGTAAAATGTCAAAATAACATTTAATTGAGAACTAATTTCTCCTCAAATCAATTTCAATTTGCTGATACTCTAGTCTGACAGATCAGGGATTGACAAAACGTCGCCACAGTCTTGCTGCTTGCTTTTAAAAATATAATTTTATTAGAATATCGTTGCATAGCTATGCTACAATGTTTGCTTAAGAATTGTCTAGGGCTTCTTTCATGCCATTACAATTAGAGCAGAAGCCTGAAATATTTACTATCTGGCTTTATAAGGAAAAGCTTGGCAAGCCATGTTCAACTTCACACAATCTTTTCAACAAAGATTGTCCTGAAACATGGACAGCGGAAAAGCCTTCTGTTGCACTAGTTCTAGTCAAAGCTGAGAACCTATGGGATCACCTCATCAATGCATCAGTATGCCTCTCCCTGTCATATGATGCCTTTCAAATGTAGATGAGTACGCTAAGCACCGGGTCCTGTAGCAGGGTTCGGGAGCTAGAACATTTTCCTCCCCTTTGAGGCAGAAATCTCACATATATGACTCCCCTTTTCTCAGATGATTTACTGAGGTGTCACACCTCTATTTATTATACAATCTATCTCTTACCTTATAGGAATATAGGTTAGTCATTAATTTCTGTATTCATGCTTTGATCATTATAATATCTTTCATTTATAGACCCAGAGTAAGAGTTTGTGAAATGAGGAAGTGATTAAAATCTTACTGAAAGGAAAAATGGGAAAGATACATGGGTGTCCCTGACAGGTGAAAACAAACTACATATTTCTATAATCTTTCCACTTAAGGTGACAGAGAAAGTAAGGGACACTGTTGAACAACAGCTGGATTCCAATTGCCTTTCCTACCCTAGGCTGTTAACAATATGTGTTATTCTGAGTTATCTCAGTTGCAAGATATAAAAGCTGATGCTTAATTGGTTAAATAAGAAATAAATTTATTGAAAGATACTGAAAGGTCACAATGATACTGGAACAATGAAAGAAAAAGGCAGTGGAAACAGACAGGAGCACAGAGGCCTGTGTATCCCATGCCAGAGACAAAATTCCACAATGAGGTAGGTCTGTTTAAACTGTTATTAATGCAGCCAGTAAATATGAGATGTTTTCACTTGCTATAAAAAATACCACTTTGTATGTGGTCATGCCATAGAAAGGCCAAGGGACATGACCCCTGCTCATAGGGATACTTCTGTGGGCAGAGGCTGCATCTGGCTGCCATCACTTCTGTCAACACAAATGTGATTTCTTCACTCTTTTACTTGCTGGTAATCTTAGCTTTCAATTCAAAGGCCAGAGCAGGCATATCTAATGTCTCCAGCCCAGGTCACGCCTGCATTTTCATATGAGTTAGGACTATCGCATATTTTGAGTTTAGTAGTGTGAGATAACTTCAGTTATCCACCAAGAGTCATCAAAGATATAGGAAGAGGTTTCTGATATTGAACCAAACAAAGAAATAAATAATAAAATGTCTACTACAAGTAGGCACAATTTTTAAGCATGGATATTAAGAAAAAGGGTATTCTAAGATGAGAAATAAGATAGAGCATTAGGAAATTTCAGGACATAAATGTAAAGCACATTTGGATATCTGATAGAGTAAATATTCACCATGTTATATTGTGTATATTGAGTATGTATTAACTATATGTTGAGTACATTGAGAGAAATAGTGCAAGAAAACTCATTGAGATCAAATTTAGGCTGGACTTGAATGCCAAGAAAAATATAACTATTTGTTTATTTATAATTATTTGGATCTTTTCTGAAAGTACAAAACTCAGATGTATACAAGAGAATGAAAATAGACCAAGTATTATGAACCAACAAATAGTCTAACGTCGACTGCAGGGCAAGTATCAAAAATATGCTGATAAAAGTGCTACTAAAAGCTTGGTACCGGGCGGCGCCTGTGGCTCAGTCGGTAGGGCGCCGGCCCCATATACCGAGGGTGGTGGGTTCAAACCCGGCCCCGGCTGAACTGCAACCAAAAAATAGCTGGGCGTTGTGGCGGGCGCCTGTAGTCCCAGCTACTCGGGAGGCTGAGGCAAGAGAATCGCTTAAGCCTAGGAGTTGGAGGTTGCTGTGAGCTGTGTGATGCCATGGCACTCTACCAAGGGCCATAAAGTGAGACTCTGTCTCTACAAAAAAAAAAAAAAAAAAAAAGCTTGGTACCTAGTCTCAAAGCCAAATAAATAAAGAAAAAGAACAAGTAAGGAAAAGAAAGGCTTATTATTAGGTTATTAAATATGAAATGTCCGATTTCCTTAAGTACGAAGCTTAACAGTTTGTATCTCTGACATTTCACTTTGACACTTCTTTTCTTTTTTGTTTCTATGGTAAAGGTACATCCTCACTCTTTCAAACACATTTTATTTCATGATTATCTTTCAATATTTTTTTTAGAGAAATTTTTGTGAAACCATAGATAAGTCAAAAATTTATATGATTTTTTAATATGAGTTCCATCATGGAATGAATGCAGTGCAGACAGCTAAAATATCAACAAAATATTTCGGAAGGATGTGGCTAATGAATGCCAAGTACAATGATGGTTTGAAAATTCCATCCTGGTGATTTTAATCTTGAAAATGAGCCATGTGGGTGACCTGAGACTAAGGTGGACAACGATGAGCTGAAAGCTATAGTGGAAGAAAATCCATCTCAGTCTGCACATGAATTAGCAGCAAGGTTTGACATTACAGTTTCAACAACATTGGATCATTTGAAACAAATCAGTAAGGTGAAGAAGGTGGATAGATGGGTTCTGCATGAATTAAACAAGCTTCAGAAGGGAAAACATCTTGAGGATTGCCTTTCTTTGCTGTCACAATATAAGATGAACCATTTCTACAACCTACCAGTGTGTGCAATGAAAAATGGATTTTTTTGAGATATTGTTATAGTATAGCAAGAGTTCAACACAATGTTTGGATAAAGATGATGTGAGAAACACAATTCAAAACTGAATATTCATTCAAAAAGCTAATAGGGTCTGTTTGGTGGTTCAGCACTGGAATTACCCATTACAGCGTCAAGAAACCTGGTGAAATGATTACACGGCAACAACTGGCGGAATGATGACTTCTGCAACAACTCGGATGACACGATAAGGAAGCTTAGGATAGAGCACCTGAGAATGGTGAACAGAGACAGGCCAATTCTCCTGCAGGACAACACTGTCCACAAATAAAGCTGCTTCAAATTATGGAAGCTGGGCTTGGAAACTCTCTGTGATCCACTGTATTCACCAGGCCTGGCACCCACTAACTACCACTTCTTTCATGCTTTAGACCACTGTGCAAGGAAAAATACTCTATTTTCAACAAGCCAAGGAAAATGCCTTTCAAGATTTCATCGTCACTTGCTCCCCAGGGTTCTTTGCTGTTGGTACAAACTACCATTAAGCTGTGGTATATGCATACCATGGAATACTATTCAGACATTAAAAAAAATGGAGACTTTACATCCTTCATATTAACCTGGATGTAAGTGGAAGACATTATTCTTAGTAAAGCATCACAAGAATGGAGAAGCATGAATCCTATGTACTCAATTTTGCTATGAGGACAATTAATGAAAATTAAGGTTATGGGGGGGAAGGAAAAGCAGAGAGAGGGAAGGACGGAGGGGGGTAGGACGTTGGTGCATGCCACACCTTCTGGGGGCAAGACATGATTGCAAGAGGGACTTTACCTAACAATTGCAATCAGTGTAACCTGGCTTATTGTACCCTCAAGGAATCCCCAACAATAAAAACAAAACAAAACAAAACAAAAAGATGACAAAACTGAGTCAATAGATTAGGTACATACTTTGATAAATTGTATTGCTTCTTGTTTGAGACATAATAAACTAAACTTTTTATTAAAAGTCAGACATTTCAGATTTAATGACCTTAAATCATTTGCCAGCAAATGAGGAGATGGCAGACTCCTGTCTTAAGAAACCATCTTCCTCCTGCTACAGGAAGTTTAGGTGCTTTTACAGACACACAGTGCTTTAGTTGACTCAAGGTCTTCGTGACTTATGCACATGCTGTTTCTGTGGGCTCCTGGTAGCTCAGTTGTTTCCCATTTGATCTAATTTTCTGGTTTCTCTGCCAACTGTACTGTGACCATTAAGTGGCAGGTTGCATAAGAAGAGAACAAATCAGCATGAACAGATCCATGAGCTTCCTAGAGTGTTACTGTGAAATTACAGTAGCTCTCTGGTTTAATTTTTAAACCTGTAGCAAAAGCTTAACTTTAGTACAATTTTATTTTATTTTATTTTATTTTATTTTATTTTATTTTGAGACAGATTCTTAAGCTGTCACCATGGGTAGAGTGCTGTGGCATCACAGATCACAGCAACATCCAACTCTTGGGCTTAAGTGATTCTCTTGCCTCAGCCTCCCGAGTGGCTGGCACTACAGGTGCCCACCACAACACCTGGCTATTTTTTTGATGTAGTTATCCTTATTGTGTGGTAGGCCCAGGCTGGATTCGAACCTGCCAGCCCCAGTATATGTGGCTGGCGCCCTGGTCTCTGAGCTACAACCACTGAGCCTTTAGTACAATTTTAAATATACTTTGTATCACTACTTAATTTCTACATTATCTTAAGGACCATGAAAAATGCACCCAGTCTCTAGATCCATAAGTCACAATATTTTTTACTCCCTCCTTCCCTATCTAAAGTATATGCTAGATAAAAAATTAGTTAGTATCCGAAAATTTGAATACTTTTATTTTGAATTCTTTGGTAACAATGCCCATCATGCTATAGTGAAGTATACATATATAAACACAGTCCGCCTGCCTCGTCCTCCCAGAGTGCTGGGATTACAGACGTGAGCCACTGCGCCGGGCAAGAGAAATATACCTCATAGATACAAATACTATAACAATATAACAAATGAGTGAAATCAATGAAAAATGTATTAAACTCTCTTTGGCTGGCTATTGCCTAAAATGTAGTAACTATTATTATTATTGATTAACAATGTGGCACAGAATGTACTAGCTTGTGTTTTTCATTCTTTTTTTTTTTATTAAATCATAGCTGTGTACATTGATATATTCATGGGGCATCATTCACTAGCTTCACAGACCGTTTACCAAGTTTCACATATACCCTTGTAAGATGCACCGCTGGTGTAATCCCACCAATCCCCTTCTCTCTACCCACCTCCCCCCACTCCCCCTCCCTTTTCCCCTTCCCCCTATTCTTAGGTTGTAACTGGGTTATAGCTCTCATGTGAAAACCCTAAATTAGTTTCATAGTAGGGCTCAGTACATTGGGTACTTTTTCTTCCATTCTTGAGACTTTACTAGGAAGAATATGTTCCAGCTCCATCCATGTAAACATGAAAGAGGTAAAGTCTCCATCTTTTTTAAGGCTGCATAATATTCCATGGTGTACATATACCACAATTTATTAATCCATGCGTGGATCGATGGGCACTTGGGCTTTTTCCATGACTTAGCAATTATGAATTGGGCTGCAATAAACATTCTGGTACAAATATCTTTATTATGATGTGGTTTTTGGTCTTCTGGGTATATGCCCAGTAGAGGGATTACAGGATTGAATGGCAGATCTATTTTTAGATCTCTGAGTGTTCTCCATATCTCTTTCAAAAAGGAATGTATTAATTTGCATTCCCACCATCAGTGCAAAAGTGTTGCCTTTTCTCCACATCTGCACCAACATCTCTGGTCTTGGGATTTTGTGATACAGGCTAGTCTCACTGGAGTTAGATGGTATCTCAAAGTAGTTTTGATTTGCATTTCTCTGAAGATTAAAGATGATGAGCATTTTTTCATGTTTGAAGGACGTGTGCCTGTCTTCCTCAGAGAAGTTTCTCTTCAAATCCCTTGCCCAGCCTGCAATGGGATCCCTTGTTCTATTCTTGCTGATGCGTTTGAGTTCTCTGTGGATTCTGGTTATTAAACTTTTGTCAGAGACATAACCTGCAAATATCTTCTCCCATTCTGAAGGCTGTTTGCTTGCTTTACTTCCTGTGTTCTTGGCTGTGCAGAAGCTTTTTAGTTTGATCAAGTCCCAGTAGTGTATTTTTGAAGCTGCTTCAATTGCCCGGGGGGGGGTCCTCCTCATAAAATACTCACCCAGACCAATTTCTTCAAGGGTTTTCTCTGCACTGTCCTCTAGTATCTTCATAGTTTCATGTCTTAAGTTTAAATCTTTGATCCAGTGAGAGTCTATCTTAGTTAATGGTGAAAGGTGTGGATCCACTTTCAGTCTTCTACAGGTTGTCAGCCAGTTCACCCAGCACCATTTGTTAAATAGGGAATCTTTTCCCCACTGAATGTTTTTAATTGGCTTCTCAAACATTAAATAATGGTAAGTAGCTGGGTTCATCTCTTGGTTCTCTATTCTGTTACAGACATCTACTTCTCTGTTTTTGTGCCAATACTATGCTGTTTTGATCACTATCGATTTGTAGTATAGTCTGGGGTCTGGTAGTGTAATTCCTCCTGCTTTGTTTTTATTTCTGAGTAATGTCTTGGCTATTCAATGTTTTTTTCTGATTCCATATAAAACGAAGTATTGTTTTTTAAAGATCTTTAAAGTATAACAGTGGAGCTTTAATAGGGATTGCATTAAAATTATATATTGCTTTGGGTAGTATGGACATTTTAACAATGTTGATTCTTCCCAGCCATGAGCATGCTATGTTTTTCCATTTGTTAATATTTTCAGCTATTTCTTTTCTTAGAGTTTCATAGTTCTCTTTATAGAGACCTTTCACGTCCTTTGTTAGATAAATTCCCAAATATTTCATCTTCTTTGGCACTACTGTGAATGGAATAGAGTCCTTAACTGTATTTTCAACTTGACTGTTGTTGGTATATATAAAGGCTACCGATTTATGAATGTTGATTTTGTAACCTGAGACGCTGCTGTATTCCTTGATCACTTCTAAGAGTTTTGTAGTAGAGTCCCTAGTGTTTTCCAGATATACAATCATATCATCTGCGAAGAGCGAAAGTTTGATCTCTTCTGACTCTATATGGGTAACCTTGATCGCCTTTTCTTCCCTAATTGCTGTGGCTAAAACTTCCATTAGAATGTTAAAAAGCAATGGAGACAATGGGCAGCCTTGTCTGGTTCCTGATCTGAGTGGAAATGATTCCAATTTAACTCCATTCAATATGATATTGGCTGTGGGTTTGCTATAAATGGTCTCTATCAGTTTAAGAAATATCCCTCTCTATGATTTTCTTAAGTGTTCTGATCATGAAGGGATGCTGGATATTATCAAAAGCTTTTTCTGCATCGATTGAGAGAATCATATGGTCTTTGTTTTTTAATTTGTTTATGTGCTGAATTACATTTATAGATTTATGTATATTGAACCAGCCTTGACACCCTGGGATAAAACCAACTTGGTCATGATGTATAATTTGTTTGATGTGTTGCTGGATTGTTTGTTAGGATCTTGTTGAATATTTTTGCATCTATATTCATTAGTGATATCAGTCTATAATTTTCTTTTCTTGTTGGGTC
This sequence comes from Nycticebus coucang, assembly GCF_027406575.1. Taxonomy (NCBI): domain Eukaryota; kingdom Metazoa; phylum Chordata; class Mammalia; order Primates; family Lorisidae; genus Nycticebus; species Nycticebus coucang. The sequence goes on along the minus strand of NC_069784.1, from coordinate 70,155,057 downwards.
TTTTCCTGGTTTGGGGATCAGGGTGATGTTTGCTTCATAGAACGTGTTGGGTAGTCTTCCTTCTGTTTCTACCTTTTGGAACAGGTTTAGTAACATAGGTACTAATTCCTCTTTAAAGCTTTGGTAGAATTCTGACGTGAAACCATCTGGTCCCGGGCTTTCCTTTTTAGGGAGGTTTTGTATGGTTGATGCTATTTCCGAACTTGATATGGGCCGGTTCAGCATTTCCACTTGATTCTGGCTAAGTCTTGGAAGGGGACATGCTTCCAAGTATCAGTCAATTTCCTTCAGATTTTCATATTTCTGAGAATAAAATTTCTTGTCATATTCATTAATGATTTTTTTGATTTCTGAAGAGTCTGTTATTATTTCGTCTTTGTCGTTTCTGATTGATGAGATTAGAGATTTTACCTTTTTTTCTGATTAGATTGGGCAAAAGTTTATCTATTTCATTGACCTTTTCATAAAACCAGCTTTTTGATCTGTTGTATTATTCTTTTGTTTTCAATTTCATTTAATTCTGCTCTAATTTTGGTTATTTCTTTTCTTCTTTTCTTGGAATGTTCTTCCTTTTCCAGTTGCTTGAGATGTCCCATTAAGTTGTTAACTTCCTCTCTTTCTGTTCTCTTGAGGAAGGCTTGCAGTGCTATAAATTTCCCTCTTAGAACTGCCTTTGCAGTGTCCCAGAGGTTCTGATAGTTCGTGTCTTCATTGTTGTTTTGTTCCAAAAATTGGCGATTTCTTTCTTAATCTCATATCTGAGCCAGCTATCATTCAGCATAAGGTTATTTAACTTCCATGTTTTTGTATGAGTATGCAGATTTCTGTTGTTACTCAGCTCAAGTTTTATTCCATGGTGGTCCAAGAAGATGCATGGAATAATTTCTATTCCTTTAAATTTACTGAGGTTAGACTTATGACCTAAGATACGATCGATTTTGGAGTAAGTTCCATAGGCTGATGAGAAGTATGTGTATTCAGTTTTGTTGGGATGAAATGTTCTGTAGATGTCTGCTAAATCCAAATGTTGGATGGTTAGGTTTAAATCTAAGATTTCTTTGCTCAGCTTCTTGTTGGAGGATCGATCCAACACTACCAAAGGAGTGTTGACGTCTCCGACTATTATGGAGCTGGAGGAAATCAAGTTGCTCATGTCTGTTATAGTTTCTCTTATAAATTGAGGTGCATTCTGGTTGAGTGCATAGATATTAATAATTGAGATCTCATCATATTGAGTATTACCCTTAACAAATATGAAGTGACCATTCTTGTCCTTCCTTACTTTTGTTGGTTTAAAGCCTATTGTATCCGCAAATAAAATTGCAACACCTGCTTTTTTCTGATTACCATTTGCCTGAAATATGGATGACCATCCTTTCACCCTGAGTCTGTATTTGTCTTTTAAGTTAAGATGTGACTCTTGTATGCAACAGATATCTGGCCTGAGTTTTTGTATCCAGTCAGCTAACCTATGCCTCTTTAGAGGACAGTTTAAGCCATTCACATTAATGGAGAGAATTGATAAGTCTGGTGAAGTTTTGGGTATCGAGTTTTTCAAAAGTCCAGTGGCCATTTTTAATCCTTTCACCAGTGTGGAAATTGGAGTTTGATTCAAAGTTTCTGAGTGAGTTTACTTTTGTGGTATAGGATTGGGTTGGTCATTATGGAGGACAGGTCTGAGAATATCCTGAAGAGCTTGTTTGGTTATGGCAAATTTCTTTAACATATAAATTTCATTAAAGTATTGAATTTCTCCATCATACATGAAACTCAGTTTAGCTGGATACAAGATCCAGGGTTGAAACTTATTTTGCTTTAGGAGATTAAAAGTCGGTGACCACCCTCTTCTGCCTTGAAAAGTTTCAGCAGAGAGATCTGCAGTCATTCTAATATTCTTCCCTTTGAAGATTATGGTTTTCTTTCTCCTGGCAGCTTTGAGGATTTTCTCCTTCATATTAACTTTAGTGAAGTTAATTATGATAAGCCTGGAGGATGTCTTATTGGGTTGAGTCGTGCTGGGGTTCTGAAGCTGTCCGCTATCTGAATTTCAGAATCTCTAGGCATGTCTGGAAAATTCTCTTTCATTATGTCATGCAGAAGGGCCTCTGTGCTCAGCAAGGCCACTTCATCTGTTTCTAGAACTCCTATGATCAGATATTCACCTTCTTCGAATTATCCCAGAGCTCTCTGAGAGAATGATCCGTTTTTGCTCTCCATTTCTCTTCCTCTTTAAGAGTTTGGCATCGTTCAAAGGCTTTATCTTTGATGTCAGAAATCCTTTCTTCTGCTTGTTCCATTCTGTTGCTGAGGGATTCTACTGTATTTTTCATATTTTTGAGGGCTGCAAATTCTTGCTTCAGTGTGTCTAAGTCTTTGGTGGTTTTGTCTTTAAATTCGTTAAATTCTTTTTTTTTTTTTTTGTTGAGACAGGGTCCCACCCTATGCCCCTGAGCAGAGTGCAGTGGGCGTGGTAGCTCACCACAACCTCAGACTCGGGCTGCGGGCACCCCGCTGCCTCAGCCTCCGGAAGCCGCTGGGATTACAGGCGCTCGCCGCGGCGCCTGGCTGGGTTTTTCCATTTTTTTCACGAGTCGGGGTCTCACTGTCGCTCAGGCGAGTCTCGAACTCCTGAGCTCAAGCGATTCTCCCTCCTCAGCCTCCCACAGTGCTGGGATTACAGGCGTGAGCCACCGCGCCCGGCTAAATTCGTTAAATTCTTGAGACAACTTTTGAATTTCTCCTCGAATTCCTAATTCCACTTTGTTAATCTTGTCTGCAATCCAAATTCTGAATTCGATTTCTGACATCTTAGCCAGTTGTTTATGAATGGGATCTTCAATTGCATCTGCCATATCTTTCCTTGGAGGGGTTGATCTGTTCTGGTTATTCATGTTACCAGAGTTTTCCACTGATTCTGCCCCATGGTTGTTTTACTCCCTCTGATTTTTTCCCCTTGGGCTTTGTCGAGGGCCTGTACAGTGTTGTGGCCTGAGAAACTGGGGCCCTGTCTGGTGTGGTGGGGCTAAATGGTTCTGTCTTGTTTTCAGCTGGTTTCTCTTCCACCCTAGTGAAACAGATACTTTGGATTGAAGTCTCAGCTGTGGAGCAATATCAGCAATTAAGTCACCCCACCTCCCACCGGCAAACAATTGGAAAAGAAAAATCAAACCTTCCTACCACCGTGCACCCAGGGCACCACCTGATTTGTCCTCAGGTGATTGGTTCAGTTCAAAAAGTCCAAATCAATTGTCTCAGTCTGCACCTGTCTCGGGTGAGAGAGTTTAAGAGGTCTCTGGGAACTGGATCACAGGGGTCTTCTGACTACTCTGGTGTGACTTGCTCCAGTGCTACGTGGAGTCAGGAGGAGCCACCCAGCCAATAGATCAGTCTGGGAAGGTTGATGCCTCCTTCCCCACCTTGCACCACTGTCATACCCAGTCACTGATAGCCCTGCAGTTGGCTTACCCAGTTGCCTCTATTGAATTGGTACTCCAGGAGTTTGCAACTGCCTGAATCACAAGGAAGTCTGCCAGGTCGCTGCGCTCTGCCTCTCTCTAGCAGGAGGAGGTGAGGCCTGACAACCTCGGGCACTTGATGAAGGTTGGGGGGTTTTCACTCAGGTCCAGTCTCACCCCTGATTAATGTTACTGATAGAACAGAACAACTCTGTGGTTCCCCTGCAGAAGAGAAGCTGAATTGAGTTCCAAATCAGCTTGTCTTTGCTCTTATATTGTCTATAGGCTGACGATCCCCTGAGGGCCAGGTGCATCTTAGGTTTAGTAAAGCGGACCTCTGGGTCAGCCCTGCCCTGGGAGTTTCCCCGATTTGCAAGTTGGAGTAGCCTCAGGCAAATCCTATACTCAGAGTCTCTGGTTGCCCAGGGAGACAGGGGTGTGGCTTCAGAATATTTGGTAGTAAGCCGTATTGCTAGCAAAAGAGGGCTGCTGTTCTATGGCTCAGGCAACTACTGCTCTGGTGCAGCTCCCCCCTGGCTAACTGCCCTCTCGCCACTCCCATACTCCAGAGCCTGCACCGACCAGCTGCAGCCCAGCACTGTCTACACCCCTCAAGCAATCACCCAGGAGTCTGGACCTCTGGGGACAGGCCTCCAAGACCCTGGAGTGAGAGCAGAGGGGAGTGTGGGGAGTGCTGGGAGCCTGGGGTTGTGGGCAGAGAACACACACAGCTCCACACAGTTCTATGCCTGGCCGTATTGTCACCAAAAGATGGCTGTCGCACTGTGTCTCAGGGAACTGCCACTCCGGTGCAGTCCCCTCTCCGCCAACCGGGACTGGCCTCCAGACCTCAGTGTGAGTAAAGGGGAGTGCTGGGAGCTCAGAATTCCAGGTAGAGACTATATACAGTTTATACAGTTTTATGCCTGGCAGGAGGATACCATGGCACCCTAGTAGGGGAGGTAGGTCCAGTTTTTAGAGGGTCTCTCCCATGGAGTGTAGTGGGAGGACCTTTGAACTCTGCCCGATTGTTTGTGGGGCACTCTGAGCCGTTCTCATGGGGGAGGGGACTCCCATCCGCTTGGTGATGGATTTTGTACCTTTTATTTGTATCCTTGTGGTCGCAGCTCACCTCAGCAGGGTTGACGTGCATTCTTCAACCTTCTCTCTTAGTGCAGCTCAAATCCACCAGGTTACTTGCTGAATTTTTGTCCTTTAACTCTCCTACTGGACAGGAGCCTCTGTGGAAAGCTGGCTTCAGTCAGCCATCTTGTCTCCTCCAGGCATCATTCTACACTTTTGCATGCAGGCAGAATCTGAGGGTGAGCTTTGGTTTGGTCTAAACAGGTATTTTCAGAACTTCTACTCTGCGTCTGGCACTAGGGTGAGAGTAGTAAAGAGAGTGTGTTTTTCATTCTTAATTGAGCAATACAAGAAAAATCATTTCATTGTAATAAGTATGCAGCTGAAATTTATAACATCATCAAATCTGAAATAACTTAGAAAACAGGAAGTGATTAGATTGATTCCCTCACATGGCAGCTTTTACAGTGTGCATTGTCAAAATTAAGAATCTATAGCTCAAATTCTCTTAACACAAATGGCATGTTTTATTCCAATGGAAATTAGAAAGAACATTCAAATATTTTAATTTTGTAGTACTGTTCTGTGAGAATACAAAATATCTGGTAATCACTGTACCAAATAAGTTCCCAATGATATACAGCAAAAAATGTAATAAAGGTAATTCTTATACTTCATAATTACTTTAAATGATTACTACTCAAAATATTTTATATATTCATTTTTGAAAGATTTACTGTCCCACAATAGGCCTTCATCTGGTAGCCTATTTGTCAAATTTTCAAGTTGAAACACTTTACAGAAATGCATGAAATTCTAGCTTATTTTTGAAGAACTTAAAGATCATAAAAAGTAGGTCCAATTGGTCATTCACAGAAAAGGTTAATTAAAGCATAGAAGTTGTGTAAGAGTGCCCCCTCTTATATGGAGGACACTTTCTTTGTCACACTGATGGTCATGGACTCACCTCCGAATCAACTTGGATGCTGTGTATGCATCGCTGTTTATTAACTGTTTGCCCCTCACTGCTCAGCTTCAACTCAACCTGTGTGTAGGCACATCTGTCTTTCATCCATCACTGCTAGATGGGGTGGGTAGTGAGGACTCTGTCTGTCATAGTCCCGAATAGCACACTGGTTCTGGTTTCAAAGAATTTACTCTGATCAGAAAGAGAATATTTTCAGGTGAAGATATGAGCGTCAGACAGAACGTGAAATTTAAAGTTTTGGATGTGAATAAAGAAAAAGCAGAATCCCGGATGATGTGGTGAAGAATAAAGCTGAATGCTCTGGGGTGCTCCGAGCTGTGCATCAAAGGCCCTGAGTGACCAGGAGGACAGTGCTGCGAGGTGCCATGAATGAGAGTCCTTCACAATCTTTCTTATCCATTTACCTTTAAACAGTTCCTTCTTTCTTGCCTCAGTATGAAGTGTCAATTCTGGTATTTTTAGAATTTTTTTCTTTCCTTGAATGATTACGCCAACAGGCTCTTTTGAAAAAATAGTACATTTAAAAGTTTTATGTAATTACAACCTGAGGTCCAGTAGCATTGAGAGGAGCTTTATAGTTAGAATGCCTTGCTGTTTGCCAGAAAAGCCCTGTGGTTCACTGCTTGTCTGATACTTCAATTATTTGGCTGTAATCACATACTAAAGCAGATATTGATTTCCTAGGTATTCAAATTACACCCCCTAAATGCAAGCACCAGTAAAAGTGTTTTTTTTTTTTAATCCTTTTAAATGATACACAATTTGGCATAATGGCTTGTGCTCATGTAAGGGCGTATATTCATGTATTTTTTAAAATTATATTATAAAACCCCATAGTAGGGATCATTTTTTAGACAGACTTAAACTTTTTCTTGCAAGAAGTGTTCTTTTCGTTGGCATATAAAAGGAAAGGTACATTATGATTAGGATATTGGGACATTCATGAAAGTAAACAGTTATTTATTTTTCTCTTACAATGCAAGCAGTCCGTATATATTTATTTTATTTTTTGAGATTTATAAAAGGTGTGTGATTACAGCGTCTCCAGGCGCTTATCAAATGTAAAATTAGCGAGTAGCTGAAAATGAATGGAAGCTTGCCTTGCTCAATTGTATTTTTGAACTATACCCTTTCTCAATATATTATGGAAATTTTAGGGAAATGTGTTTAATGCTGTTCATATTTGAAAATGATCAATTATATTACTTAGACATCATAACCGGTGTTTGACTATTACCACCCCCAGTGTTCAACCTTTTTCCTTTTTTGCTGCATATTGGAAGGATAAGAGTTGTCTTGGACCATACATTAAATACAAAAACATTAATCAAAGTTGATGAACCAAAAAGGCCCGTGCATACTTTTTGCAATATCCAACCACAGACCAGGAAAACAGTCCTCAAATAATCTTCATGTGGCCCACGGACCACAGGTTGGACATCTCTGCTCAACAATTCACTTCTGGTGACAAAAACTCTGACTAACAAATTTGGGCCTGATTTTTTTCAACATAGAAATCATAAACCTTTCCTGTGTTTCAAAAGATGAAGCACAGAGATAATATTCATTCTACAAAAGGGAACATTCAGCCCAGTGTTCTCACAGGTTGAGGAACACACAAGCTAAAGTTTCATCACAGGGAAATGAGACCTTGATTTTCCGTTATGTACAAGCCAACATACCAGTCAGAATTATTTGTTTTTTAATAAGCCCTTTTCCTTGTCTCTGTAGAGTTTGGGTTAAATAGCTGGCCTATTTAGCTTGCTGCCTTATTCGGAAATAAGAGTACCGTACCTTTTGCCTTCCTCTAAGTAAATACCCTGTTTCCCCGAAAATAAGACAATATCTTATTTTAAGGTGTGCTTCCAAAGATGCACTAGGTCTTATTTTCAGGGGACATCTTATCTTTCCTGTAAGTAGGTCTTATTTTCAGAGGATGTCTTATTTTCAGGGAAACAGGGTAGAACTCTGTGAGAGCTTTGCAGCTAGTGATACAGACATTTCCTTCTTTAATGGTCATACTTTTTTTAAAGGTAAGAGTATGCTCTGAGTTGAACATTCAAAATTTAAATTTTATATGTCAACGGTTTTTTATTTCTTGAAGATTTTCTCAAGCCATCAAATGATTTATTTAAAAATATAATAACGGGCGGTGCCTATGGCTCAGTGAGAAGGGTACCGGCCCCATATACCGAGGGTGGCGGGTTCAAACCCAGCCCTGGCCAAACTGCAATCAAAAAATAGCCGGGCACTATGGCAGGTGCCTGTAGTCCCAGCTGCTCGGGAGGCTGAGGCAAGAGAATCGCCTAAGCCCAAGAGCTAGAGGTTGCTGTGAGTCCTGTGACGTCATGGCACTCTAGCCAGGGTGGTAAAGTGAGACTCTGTGTCTACAAAAAAATAAATAAATAAATAAATATATATATATATAATAACTACCTTCATCTTCACATGCTTTCTAACATGTTTCCATTAATTCCACAATTAGGGCACTAAAGATTCTATTATTTTTTATCCTATTTCTATATCTCCAATTAAATATTTCATACATAATCAATATAATTCATTGCTCTAAATTTTTTAGCATCTGTCATTTGTAGTTTTTCTAATTATATGAAGCCATAAATAATAAATATTTATATAGAATGTAAATTTGAAGTCATAATTATTGATAAATAATTCTAAAATTTGTTTATATATTTTTTGCCTATTTTTAAAAACTACAGACAACATCAAGAAAATTGAAATAAATCCCATACATGTGATTAAAACATGAGTCTATTTAATAATGAACATGTGATTGTCATACAATGACGCACAAATCACTGCACATTGACATGAGGAGTGATGTCTTACTATCCAAGCCTAATAGCGACTAAGTCTATTTCTCTTTTTCTTGAATATTGTTTACAAATTTTACTTTTAAAAGATACAGTCTAATGATAACGGCAAAGCACTTGGCAGCAGATTGAGCTATGTTAAATCCCTGTTCCAATTTGCCCATTAAATGTGCCTTAACAGATATTTACATTGTCAAATATCTGAGTTTCATTGCCAATAAACCATTAAGTTCACTGCCTAATATTTCTCAATGTTTGTTGACTGACACATTAAGCTCCCAGTGGTATTATATTTAGTGTCTCTCAGTTGGTAATATGAAGGTCCTAAAATCATTTCCGAAAAGGCATTTGATAGAAGACAAGACTATGAAGAAGTTCTCAGTAAATAGTTGTTGAATGAAAAAGCATTGCTGTGGGTTAAATTGTTTTCTCCACTGTAACAAAGATAAGTTCTTAGCCTGGTACCTATGACTGTGACCTTATTTGGAAATAAGGTTTGTACAACTGTAATCAAGTTAAGATAAGGACTTACCAGGTTAGGGGAGACTCTAAATACAATATGTCTTGTGCCCTTGTAAGAAGAGAGGGCACAGAGGCTGAGGAGAAACAAAGAAGACCACACGCACAATGTGACAGAGATCAGTGATGTGCAGGAGCTATGGTACGTTGGGAGTGCTGGCAACAACCCACAGTGAGCAAGAGGCAAGACAAGATATTTCCCTTTCAAAGAGAGCATGACCGCATCAGTACCTGGATTGTGGAATTCTAATCTCCAGAACTGGGACAGAATAAATTTCTACTATAGCTTTAAGCCACCCTATTTTGCTATTTTGTTATGCCAGCCCAGGGAAACTGATGTAATTAGTTATATTTCATTAACATAAGTTATTTGAAAATGCATAAATAAATGTTGCTTACTTTGTGCCAGGTGTATTCAGATAAATAAATTATATTTTTCTTTGGTAATTTATTTATAAATGACATTTATATTAGATATGTTAATATTGATCTTGATCTGTACATAAATTTCCATATATTTATTCATTCATTTAATTCCCATATTTCTAAGGGATGTCGACCTAAAGAAAGAAGCTGAGGCAAATAATTTTAAGATGTTTACTTAGGCTCAGGTGAGGACAGCTGCTAGGAAACATTTCCAAATTACTTTGAGAAATGCTCTGGCCCTTCATTACTAGCAGATATTTAAAGGCAAAAGTGAATACAAGGAGTGGGCTGATACAAAGCTTTTTGTCAAGAATTCTCATTGAGCACTCTGAGAGTCCGAGGCAGGTGGATTGCTTGAGTTCAGGACTTCAACACTAGCCTGAGAAAAAGTAAGACCCCCATCCCTACTAAAAATAGAAAAATTGAGAAAAGAGGATCACTTGACCCCAAGAATTGGAAGTTGCTATGAGCTATGATGCCACAGCACTCTACCCAGGGTGAAAGCTTGAGACTATGTCTCAAAAAAAAAAGAAAAAGAAAGAAAGAAAAAAAGAAAAGAAAAAATAAATTCTCATCGGTTTATGAAAATGACATTACTTAGTGATTGGCTAGACAGTGTTGAAATAAAGGATATGAGTTATGGTTTCCAGAATGCAGCGTTGTTTAGGTTAACTTGTAACTATTTATGGCATCGGTCTAGAGTCCACAACAAACAACATCAAGATTCCTCAGCTCAAAGTGGGGAGTGGGATGTGAGTATTGTCTCATTCCAGTGCCTCGCTGGGCCTGGTCATTTAAACGGGACTCTCATTCTCCAAAAGAAAAGTTTCTTTTCTTTCTCAGGTATATACTTATACTATCTTTATTATATATTGAGTGAACTAAGTCACAGAGATAATAAATAATTTGTTTATGGCCTCACAGCCAAAATATCAGAGCACAGATTAGGATCTGTATCCTTTGCTGAGACCAGAACAATAACTTCTTTCCTCAAAGGGATACTGAAATATAAAACTGAAGTAGTTATACTGCTTCCCTGCCTCTAAGGGTTTGGATGTTAAATTGCAATTTAAACCTTTTTCACCTATGCTTTTGTTTGTTTCCATGAATAAGATTTACACGACTCTTTATCTGTCGTGGGTCTTCTTCATTTGATAGAAAAACCCCACAATTGATATATCAGCCAGGCTACCAACTACCATCCCAGGGCAAGAGGCTGTGAACCCATATAGTGTAGATGATACCCTCTACTGCTTAATTTCGTTTCATTCAGCTGACACAGTAGCAACAAAATGACCTCGCTGTGTGTATTTGTTTTCTCTCTTCTCCTCAGAAGAATTGACACCATAACCAGAGCCTAGGGCAGTACCTGGTCTTAAATAAACCTACACTTTTAATTTATTTCCTTAGAACTATTTTTCAGGTGTTTATACTTTGTTCATTATTTTTGCCTACTAGCATTTGAATAAAGAAAATAGAAGTGCTAAAAATCTTTCTCTCCATATTTGATGTGCATGATTTATGCATGCTGATCATATCGGTGTCCTTGACAGCAAGATATCAGGTGACTGGGATCTATCTGGGAATTGTTAGGGCTGATAGAGCTCCACTTCCTTGTGGCATGGGTGGATGTGTGGGTACTTAAGGGAAGAGTCCTATCTTGATGTGCTCACATTGCCAGCAATAATGATTTCATAAGTTTAAAAACAATATTCAATTACTACCCTGTTTCCCTGAAAATAAGACAGTGTCTTAATTTAAGGTGTGCTCCCAAAGATGTGCTAGGTCTTATTTTCAGGGGACATCTTATCTTTCCTGTAAGTAGGTCTTATTTTCGGAGGATGTCTTATTTTCAGGGAAACCGGTAGTTATAAATAGGTTAGGAATTGAATTAAGAAAATGATTGCAGATGATGGGCAAAAGGGAACAGAGACAGGAGAGAAGTTAATCAGAGAAAAGCATGTAGCCATTCAGACCACAATGACAATACCAGGAGCCCCAAGTCTGCTACAAAGCCACAGCCTGAAGCCTGGAGTTTTCAGAGAAACTGTCTTGCCTGGGCTTCATCCCTCCTCCAGCAACTCTGTTTGAAGATCGCTGAGCCCTGAGAGATAAGGTTTGCACAGACCAGGCTGCCCTATCAGGGACAGCGAGTGCATTTGAGGAGTTAGGAAAATAGTGAGGGAGTGAAGTTCATGCTAAGATCAGTACAGGTACCTACTCCTCTGTGGGAGACAAAAGGTCTCTTGGGGAGATAAAGAGGAACATGGCCCTTTTCTTATCATCTCTAGGTGTGGCACAGCATCAGCCTGTCTGCCCGCAAGTTTTCCAGGGGTCTAACTGCAGCTCTTGTGATTCGTGTGCCATGGTCTGATTGGGGTTTGCTTTGACATCCTGCTCCTGGACTGTGTTCCTGTCCCAAACTCGGTTTGTGTTAAAATCACAAATAACTTAGAGTAACAAAAGTAAGAGGCAAATCAGCATAATTAAGGTAGTTAGTTAAAGAAATAGTTTGGTTAGAAAATGCAAGCCCAGCAAGAACCATGACATAAGGGTTTAGCTTTCCCCATTGGATGTATGTAATAAATATGGAGCTATCCAGTGTTAGGGGCTAATCCTCTGTCCTCACATTTGTCCTCCTAGCACAGCTTTTAAAAAAACTTTGTTCTTATGTCTTTAATTCTTCATTTTTCCCTCATCCTCTTATCACTGCCAGTCATTGAGAAAGAACCCACATTGTAGTTTGGAAATCTCCAGCAATGGGGGGATGCACTTCCATTGTGGTCATCATTATCTACTCACTACTTGATGGAGTGCCTGGCCACACCTGGCACACCCTGAAACATACCTGGCCTACTCTTTGCTTTAGTGAATGAACAATTCAATAAGTCAAAAGATGCTACAAATTTATAAAAACTAAGATGCCTAATAAAATTCCTGAGTGTTGGTAGGAAAAATGACAAACTGGAAGAATCTATCCCATGAAAAAGGTGACCTTCACTCCATCTTCACAAGACCCTCTAATTACTATGGGGCATGAACAGCCGTATGTTGACGGTAAAGGGAATGATCAGTTCTAGGGTTCTCACGTTTAAATGGATTGTTAAGAATCTGCATGGGTATTGGCCTGTGTTCTTTTTAGGTTTTAGCTCAAATTCCATGCTTATAGCACTATTGGAAAGGGAGTATCCTGAAATATTAACATATCCTTCTCAAAAGTATTGCTTTGGGAAAAAAATATTTGCTTGCTGAACCAAGAGGGACTTTACCTAACAAATGCAATCAGTGTAACTTGGCTTATTGTACCCTCAATGAATCCCCAACAATAAAAAAAAAAACAGGAAAAAAAATGATTTTAGAAATAGTACTAAACTTGCTTATGGCTAGATACCAAAAGGTTATTTCATTGCTTGCTTGGCAAAACAGAATAGGTATCTCGTAGGGCTTAAAAGATTGGCCGTGAAGAACTGGCATTTCAGGTTCAATACATAAGTGTGATGGCTTCTGCCTTCAGCAGCATTGCACCAGTGAAGATGTGCAACACACAGGGCAGTAGAGAGTCTCTAAGAATGACCAGATGCCAAAGATAAACATTAGTCTTGGCAGATGGTCAAACTTAAATGATGTTTATTGAAAATATACCACAAGGTATATACACTGAGTAAAATTTAGGGAAATTTGGCAATGTGGGTTTATAGGGGAAATTTCCTGGGCTGCTACTTTTAAATTATCCCTATATGCTAGCCCACGAAACAGTGGAAGTCTAAAATCATTCACATCTAAGAAATACATGTGTGCTATTGCTTGTTTTTAATTTGTATTTAAGGTTAGTCAAATTGCAACTTATTGGACACTGCTTGTGGCTCAAAGGAGTACGGGGCCAACCCCATATACTGGAGGTGGTGGGTTCAAACCTGGCCCTGCCCCCCCCCAAAAAAAATTGTAACTTATTCTTTTTTTTTTTTATAACTTATTCTTAAATGAATTTTTAAATGCTTAAAGATCACTTCTGAGTGTTGAGTAACTACCACATGGACACTTAGATTTGAAAATATTTAAAAGAACACTTTATGTCCATATGTCTCTGACTTAATAATGTACATATGATGAAATCAATGTCATTGTTCTTCTTAAACAAATATCTATGAGCTGTGGGCCTCACAGAGTTGCTTTACATGTGGGACATAGTTCATTAGAGGTTTCCTGGAAAGCAGCAGTCACCCTAGTTTAGAAAGCACAAATGCTAGATGCAAAAAGAGAAAAGTAATTTGAATTCAACTTCTTTCTCTTTCTTTCTCTCTCATTTCTATTTTTTCAGATGTATCTCTTCTTTATAAATGTGAACACCCTACCTGTTACAAGTACAATAGCAATATATTTTTATAAGAGCTAGAAATAACCTAAATATCCTACATTAGGTGAATATTTAAACAAATGAGGGATCATTTACTCAATGGAAAATAATGTTTATTGAAATCATGCATAATAAAGTTTATAGTATCCACATGCATGGTTTAATATAAGGAAATGATCTTTCTTACATTTGTATTTATGACTATTTAAATTTTTTAAATATATGATATACCAGAAAGGTTTGCAAAAGAACCTTGATAATGGATGTTATTGATATCATGCTTAGGAAAATTCTTTTCTATTCTTCTTACTCTTCCTTTTCTTGACAAATATCTATTTATTTTAAATGAAAAATGAGTTACTCTGGAATAAAGAGTCTAGAATGCAACATATTGTCATTCTTTTCTAATATATAATATCTCTACTATTTCCTACATGCTTACTACTTAAAATATAAAGTAAAAATTGTGTTAGTTCTCACCCCATTATATTTTGGAAGACCCACTTATTTTTGAGTAAACAATACTTAGAGCATTGTTTCTTGATATAGAGTAATATTGTGTTTTTTACCATTGAGGTCAAGATATTTTATTTAAAATCCCAAACATATTACATTCTGGTTTTATATCACACAAATATTAATAACATTTTTATACAAATGTTTTTATAATAGAACATATTTAAATTGTAGTAGAATATTTTTATATAAGAATAGTTTTAGATTTTATAAAAAGTTATAAAGATAGTGTAGAAACTTCACATGCACCCACTATCAAGATTCTCTCCTATTGACACCTTACATTATCATACACTATTCACAAATAATAAACTAATACTGTTATTTAATTATTAACTGAAGTATATACTTTATTTACATCCCCTTATTTTTTACCTAAAATCGTTTTCCGGTTGCACAATCTCATTCAGGATACCACATTACTATTAGTTGTCCTAGGCTTTCCTTGTTTTTGATAACCTTGATAGGTCTCAGGAGTACTGACCAGGTATTTTGTAAAATACTCCTCAGTTGGGATTTTTCTGATGTATTTCTCATGATTAGATAGGGGGTTAATGCCATGTTTAATTATGAGTTTTGACCATATAGGGCAGCATTTACAGAAATATCTCCTTTGTTTAATATCAGAAGTTGTGCCAAACTCATTGACTATCTGGTAATGGTGTTAAAGTATTTAATGAATTATATCCTTAAAATTGCTACATATGAATCAAAATCTCTACTGAGCTTTGAAAAATATAATTCTGAATTTTAAAAAATATTCTTTAATGGCTGTCAACTTTTCAATACAAATTTAAAAAAAATCAAGTACTAGCAAGTCAAATTACTAATATATTATTCCCTAGGGTATGAAAAATACTGTAAGAAAGTCCTGGTGTGAGAAAATGACCAAGCCTACCATTATGGCATCCAGAGCACAGTCCAGATAAGCTATTGACATTAGTAATCTAAAACAAACCAGATTATATGTTCAAAAGGGGAATCACCGTGACAAGAGACATAAGCACACTAGCTTAAGAAATCAAGTAAGCAAGTCGACAGCTTGACATGAGCTTCATCTGGCTTGCCCAGAAAATGGAGCCCTGGTTCCCTCTATGGATGGAAGTTAGGTTCCCAAGTCTTGACTTTGTAAGAGGATCAATTCATTTTGACAGATGATGTAGAATGACTTTCTGCTTCTGGAAATATTGGGCAAATGATACGATCTCATCAATTTTAGGCTCTCATATTAGAAAAAATAATAGACATTTTTCTAAAACATAAAACAAACTGAACAAAATCTTGAACTAATAACCATATTTTCTAAAGCACTACTACCTTTATAGATCAATATTCTTCT
Source organism: Nycticebus coucang (assembly GCF_027406575.1). NCBI lineage: Eukaryota > Metazoa > Chordata > Mammalia > Primates > Lorisidae > Nycticebus > Nycticebus coucang. The sequence continues at coordinate 70,139,540 of NC_069784.1, read as the reverse complement.
GTATTTTATTTAATAGTTATAATAAGCTTAGGAAAACCTTTATATATTTCTTTTAAAAGTTTTAGTTTTCTTTCCTTTGAATATATTTTTATGGCATTCCAAAATATTTAATTCCCTCTGGTGTTCATTTAGTGATTTACTTAGAAAGCATGCTGTGAAGACAAAGCAAGCCATATTACAATTTTCACTTCTCTCCAATCAATTTTAAAACAGAGACAGCTGAAAATTCATCAATCACGATGTTGGAATTATTTTTCAGGCTTACATAAGCACATAAGGATATCATTATAGATGTTTGAATCATTTTCCCTCAGTTCTGGAAAAAAAGAAAAAACAATGCAAATCATTGGTTTTCTGTAACTTAGGATAGAGTTTGATAAAATAAGAGTCTCAGAAAATAAAAATATTTATAAAAATTCTTATTAAAATACTTTCTTACATAGTCTTATAGCTAAACTACTAAATCCAAATGAAATGAACATTTTAATTGGAAGTATGTCTGGAAATGACAGTGGACGTGAGTGTGGCTGGTGTTACCCTGAGGAGAAGAATAGGAATGGCATCTTAGAATGAGTACAGGTGAAACTTACTAAATGCAGAATACAAATGTCAACATACAATAACTAAGAAAATGCCATGAAGGCTATGTTGAACAGTTTTACGAGAATATTTCAGATTGTATATGAAACCAGCACATTGTACCCCTTGATTGCGCTAATGTACACAGCTATGATTTAACAATAAAAAAAAAAAATTACATGAAAAAAATAGGAATGTAACTGTTGGAGTGACTCCCTGGCACCTCCTTGATGAAGGGTCATCACCCAGTTGTCAGTCTTTATTTTATATTCTCCCTCAGATCCTAACAAATTGGTTGTAGAACATGAGACCTCAAGTTTCTCTTTCAGGCTAACTGAACAATGACTAAACAGTGAATCCCAACTATATTCATACATTTCCCCAATCACAAAGTCAATACTCAAGCGATAGAATCTATGATAAAAATTTGAATCAAAAACTATATGAAACTATGTTTGAGACACAATTAAACCCATCAATAGAAGAATATATGAATTGAATCAACCCAAGTAAGGCAGCAGAAATGAGCAAAAATAGCCAACTTGCCATCGGTAAAGTGACAGTGGCTCTTAACTTTCTCAGGCGCCTTCGCTATCTCCTTAAGACTCTTAGATTTTCTTATTGACAGGGGTTCCATTGAGATGCCTTTCTTACTTTCCAGATCATTTCCATTTTTACTTAATAAAATTTATATGTTTCATGAAAGAAAGTAAACTGTGAATAAATATTAACTCTCCTAATTAAACAATTGTTGAAAATTAAGAATATTATTTCACACATTTCTGATTTTTTTTTTTGTTTTATAAAAGAGGGTGCTGTAGCACTTTCAGTATGATTCTTGAACAGAATTCCAAAGAGATGCAGAAACTGTCCATTGGCTGTGAAATCACATAATATTGGAACATGAATGTGCAGGCCTCTGGTCACCTGTTGGTAATATCCAGAGTCACCCCAGTTCTTAATCATCCTAACATCCAGATATCAAGTTTCCCCTGGATTTTGTAAGAGTAAAATAATGCTCCCCATTTTCTTTCATTTAAGTCATTTTGTGGAATTTTTGCTGTTTCTTCCTACGGGTGACCTAAGACAAAAATCCACAGTATTGACTCTTCATTTTTTTCATAATTAGCTGCATAATATTCAGTAAACTTTAGATTTATTCTTAACCTCAGTTTTTGCTTTGAGTCTTATAGCTCTATTTTATTAAAAAATTAAATGAGTTATTGTGCATAAAGCATATGTGTAGTAATTAATGCTTCATAACATAGTATCTACTTAAGAATGTTATAATAATATTCCAGTTATTATTATTAATAGTATTATTTCTCACCATGAAGCCACTTATAAAGAGAGGTACAAAATGAGAAAGTAAGCAGGAAAGAATGCTTCTGTAAAAATAACTAATACTACCTCATGAGTGAAGATCATCTACCTGTAGACCTGTGGTCCATAAGCAGAATTTTAATAGAGAACATGAGGAAAAGGAGCTCAAGCTGAAGGAATTATATAAGCAAAATCCTGGAATTATGGCACAGATAATATGTGTTGTCGTGAATTTGGGCTGCTATGACAAAGAACCATGGACTGGGCAGCATATAAACTACCGAAATGTACTTCTTACATTTTCGGAGGATGGGAGTTCAAGAGCAGGATGCCAGACTGGATTCTGGTGAAGAGTCTCTTCTGGATTTCAGACTTTCTGCTTCCCGTTGCCTCCTGACTTGGAGGAAAGAGCAGAGAAAACTGAAGAAAGCACAGTGTGTCTTTTTATAAGGACAATGGTCTGCTCAAATGACCTGCTCTCCTCCCAAGAGCCTCCTCCTTCTAATGCTGTCGCTCTGAGGATTAGGATTTGAACAGTGGGAGGGTGGCAGAAATATCAAGGCCATGCAATACCTGAGAAGTTATAAACTTGACGCAGTGGAATGTATGGGTATGACCAGCTGAGAAGGTCCAGCCTCATAGTTCTGGCTTCCTTTTTAAGGCTGATACTTCTACCTACAGTTATGGTTTTCTTCTTCCCTATCTGTCTAAGACCTTGTTTTAATTAATGGAATCTTCTCAAATGCACTGAGCACTCAAATGCATAATTTAAGTAAAATGTTTTCTCTTTCTTTGGTCTAAAATTGCTTATGCTTTGTTTCCTCAGCTCAATATCTTCACTGAACTGTTTCCTACATTACCTACATGAATTTCTTCTATTCCTTTTCTCTTTCTTCAAAAGAATAGCTTGCACTCAGTCTTCACTTCCTTTGTTTTTGCTTACAGACCTTCATTTTTGAATCATTTCAAATCTGATATCTATACCCTAAAAAGACAGCATAAATGTACTGATAAGACCACAAGTTTGGTCTAGAGAGAGCTGCTTCCATATCCTGCAATTATTAGACAAATGATCATGGAAAAACTCAGTTCCATTTTTCTCATCCACGAACAATCATTGATATTAAGTACTTTGTGTTTTCAATGTAAGGATGAGAGAGCCTTATCTAGCCAATTCACCTAACATGGTGGCTGGCACAGATTGAGTCATAGACATATATTTTATTCCATCTATTTTATTTTATTTCTTCCCAAGGGCTTCAGTAACTCTTGCTCAAATCCTATCTTGCCTGACTCTCTGCCTTGACAATGCTCTTGTTAAAACATTTTTCTCCTTGGTTTTAGCAAATCAACTGATGAAATGTTAAGAGAATTTAGGTTTATTCAGATGACTAGCTTAATAATTTTTCTGGTTATGTATTTATGGTTTCATATATTAGACGAACGTAACTAAATGATCATACCTATGAATTAACAGAACTTCATAGGAAAAAAAGGCTCTGAAATAAGTATAATATTTAATGAGAAAAAGAACAACCGGTGCTCAGGTTAGGCAAAAATGTAAAAATCTTATGAAAGTGTTACCAGTTCAAAAATTAATAGAATGAATCTTTAAGTTCAAATCGCTTACCATGGACTCAGCTAGACAAAGCCATATAATATTGAGATACAAAGAAGGTCTTTCTTCCAAATTAAAAAATTTTCACTTTTAAAACCAGTAATGTTTTGGAAATCACTAGATGTCAGTAATTGTTGACATTTTTGACAAATGATAAAATTATTCAAACTTGTAAATAAATAAAAGAATAACTAAAATATAAATTTGCTATTTTAATACTGAAATTAGTTTTGTGGATTTTTAGAGTTTTAAATTTTAATACATAAATAGGTATTATTAAGTTCCCTACGTCCAACCTCAGACCTACTTAAGGTGAAGGCGAGGACACCTTTCTACTTGTCACGAGTTGCTCAGATGCATTGTTATGATTAGGGAAGGTTAAAATATCAGACTGGGGGAACATTCAATGAAAACCCCATTATCACTATATAAACTGTTACTACTATGTAGATAAATATCTCAGAAAATACTTAACTTTCTTCAAAAGTCAAACAAATATTGAAGAAACATGGAATCTTTCCAAAACTTGAGACTTTCAAAGTAAATAACAGAAAAAAAGCATTCATATTTATTCTATTCCCCATTCTGAAAACAGAGTATTGATTTCTTTCTCTCTAAAGCCAAAAGAACTGGGCAAAGCATTATGTTGAAGAGAAAAGAAAATCAATCAGTCTTGCATAAGGCACACTGCATTCATTTTTTAGTGATTATAATGACCTGGTAAATATGAGTAAAGACCAATCGTATGCGAACCACACTGAGAAAGCGTGTTCTGGGAAAACAGTAGCAGACCACAGATGGCAACACTAATATTTTGATGAACTAACTAGTGACACTACTGCAACTGAAGCGCTGACAGGGCTTAATATTTGGGTTGGGGCAATACATTTTAAAAGTTGAAGCCTTTAAATAAAGCAGTGTATGGCACTTTCAAAGGGAAAGATACATAATGGAAGTAAATTCAGATCATTGGGTGCCTATACAAGTGTGTGTACTAATTTCCTAATGCAGATGTAAGGCAGTGCTCCCCAACCTTCTTGGCACCAGGGACTGGTTTCATGGAAGACTGTTTTTCCAGGGATGGAGTTGGGAGGATGGTTTCAGGAGGATTCAAGCATATTACATTTATTGTACACTTAATTTTATTATACTGAAATATATAATGAAATAATTATACAATTCACATCATGCAGAATTAATGAGAACCCTGGACGTGTTTTTATTTTGTTGTTGTTGTTGTTGCAGTATTGGCTGAGGCTGGGTTCAAACACTTCACCCTTGGTATATGGGACCGGTGCCTTACTTCCTGAGCTACAGGCGCCACCATGAACATGTTTTTTTACAACTAAAAGTTTCCATCTAGGCATCTAGGGTTATGGGAGACAGTGATACACTTTGGTCAAAGTGTGTCACTTACATCCAGTCTTACTCTATAATCTGGTTTTGGTTGCTGTCACTGCAGAAAACCCTGCTTCACAAACATAGGATATCTCACATAGAAGCAGGCTTTCCAGAGGTTTTGTGGCAATCTCAGGATATTCCACCTTGACTTAATCCAGAACCTGTGGAGATTTGAAGTTGTCTCAAACATACCTTTAAGGCCACTGTCATTTGCAGTCACAAGCAGTTAATCCTCTTCTAGCATGAACAAAGTCGACTGCCCTGGCTCATTCACAGATGGGTAAAGGATCCCTTCCCTCCTAGCTCAGGGTCTTTTGTGGCTGGGAAGTAATGCTCAAGCTCCTCTGAGAGCTGAGATAGGGGATAATGCACCACTTGGCTCAGTCTCTTTCAAAATTTCTGCTAATGTTGAAATATGTCAAAAATCCCAGTGCTCACTTGCTGTCCTTTAATTCCAGTTTGGCTTTGAATGCAGCCACTGTATCTGCCCACTTCAGCACAGTCATAGTTCTCCTGTGAAGTAACAGATTGAGTTCATTGAGCAGGTTGACTATGCCACACAAGTAAGCAAGTTTTGTGACTCAGTTTGAGCCTCTGAAATGTGCTGCCAGTGGTAACTGTTTTTCTAAAAGAAATGTCTAATGTGATTCTCATAACCCAAGAATTCTGGCCAGTGATCTACCTTTAGAAAGCCAAGTCTTAGAGTTCTGCCTGAGTGGGAAGAGCCTAGACTCTGTCCTTAAGAGAAGTCCCCAAGGAGTTCACCCCAGGAGTTTCTGAGCACGTAGGTGGTCTGGCCTGTGAGTGAGGCTGTCCCTTATTTCTTCAGGCCCAGAACCTCAGACCAGGACAAGGCCCATTTGGTCTGTTCTTATAGCCCCTACCATGTGAAAATTCCTGGGCTGGATCCTCCCTTCACTTCCAAGCTCAACACATCATACCTGACACTGGACAGATGTGGTCAGCAGCATTTTATTAGTCTCATGTACCTACCATCCATGGAGAAGAGTTCCTCACACCATGCATAATCACAGAGGGGTTGTAATCCAAAACAGAGGGAATAGCACAGGTTGTGGATGGCAAACCCACCGGAAGGTAGGGTGTTTCCTGGTCCACAAGGAGAAGGGAGCACACTTGTCCGAATCATGTCGTGGGCTGGCCAAGACCTGCAACCTGCTACTCAGTGATAATCAGGAACATCCCCTGGGTTTATGTGGCTGGAGGACCTTATTTGTGGAAGCAGAGAGAAGACATTAAAATATGTGATTAAGCCAGTGGTTCTCAACCTTCCTAATGCCATGACCCTTTAATTTAGTTCCTCATGTTGTGGTGACCCCCAACCATAAAATTATTTTCATTGATAATTTTAATAGCAAATTAATAGCACTAATGTATGTTATAATTGTATATAGAATCTTCCAATGTGATTAAGCCATTTGGGACCCTCTTGTTTTCATCAGTCAAAACCCCACATAATATTAGAACTTAATTTTAGACATTACACCTCATGTGACAGAAAGTTCAGATATTATTAATATGATTAATTTCCACCAAGCCAAGAGTCCAAAACAGGATTGGCTGAGTCACCTTATGAAAACAGTCACCTCCAACCTACATAAGCATGGATAGGAAATATTTTCTAGGATATAAATTGAAATCTACATGCCTAATGGGTATTTGCTAGATTCGAGTCACCCCAATTAATTTCAAGTGCAATTACATTTAGTTTTAAAATATTGGAAATTCATTATTCTTCAAAAAAAATTATTTTAAACTCAAAATAAGTGACAGAGTCATGCTTTTCTATTTCACTCACACAAATTAAAATAGTGGTCTTGCTAGTTTGAAAAGAATAACTACATCAAAATTATCATTTTTCACTTGTTCTTTCTATTGCTAGACAATTAACGAAGTCTTTTAGTAAGTTCCCATCAATCAAATTAGCATTTTAAATAGATTATTTAAATGAAAAAGATCACTTTTTTTCTTGTTTTAAAAAGATGATTTAGATGTACCTCTAGTGATTTGGGGTTAGTTTCAACTTCTTTGTACTTTCTCTTTCCAAAAACATATGCTAATAAGTTCCCAGCAATATTATGAAGATAAACCAAAAAGCTCTTTGCATAAATGAAATGGTGTATAAATGCAAATTAATAGCACTAATGTATGTTATAATTGTATATAGAATCTTCCAATGTGAAGCACTATCTTAAGTTAGGATATATCCTTCAGGGAAAGATAAGAATAAGAGTTCACAAAAGGATGCATAAGATGGTTGAAGTAGAATGAGACTTATGCATATACAAAAGGAAGGTAAGGAAGCCAAGATTATTTAGTGTGGAAATGTGAAGAGATAGAGTGAATATAATTGAGTTATTTAAGATTGGGAAAAGTATAGTAAAAATTGATAAGATCCTTTTTTATGTGCTATTCCATAATACAAGAAGGAGAGATCACTCGAAACTAATGGAATGTTAATTTAAAAGGAACAAAGGGAAACACTTAATCTTCACGTAGTGTAAAGTCAAACCACGTAATTCAATACTTTAGAAGATTATAGATTAAAATTCAGAGGCTACACTTTAAAAATTGGAAAAAAGTTAACATTTATTTTATAGTGAAAGCAATTTTCCATATTAAATAGGGAGAAATATGAGGCCAGTGTAATTAGATGATAATCATCAGTATTGGAAATATGAATATAACATCTCTCAACCAAAGAGACTGCTGTACTTTTAGCATTCTTGAATTACTGACAATTGTATTTTCAAGGAGAAAAACAGTGAACCTGTACATATGTCCTTACTTCGTTATGGCCATGCTCAATATTCATCCCACATTCTTTTTTCCCTGTTAAAAACTTGGATTCTTTTTTATTAATTAATAATCTTATTTATGTAGCCAATAAATTATTGGAAGCACTGCTACACAATCAAATATATTAAAGTTTGCATTTTGCCAACTTATTTTATATTGCATAACTATGGGAATGAATTTAGCAAGCAGAATTTCTGATCTTCTAATATTTGATATTTTATGCCTTTTTTTTTTTTTTTTTTTTTTTGTAGAGACAGAGTCTCACTTTATGGCCCTCGGTAGAGTGCCGTGGCCTCACACAGCTCACAGCAACCTCCAACTCCTGGGCTGAAGGGATTCTCTTTCCTCAGCCTCCCGAGTAGCTGGGACCACAGGTGCCCGCCACAACGCCCAGCTATTTTTTGGTTTGCAGTTCAGCCCGGGCTGGGTTTGAACCCGCCACCCTTGGTATATGGGGCCAGCACCTTACCGACTGAGCCATAGGTGCTGCCCAGATATTTTATGCTGTTTTAATTATAAACAGTAATGCTGTACCAAACTGAATATGAGTATTTGAAAATGAAGCAAGCATTTCAATCATTCATGCAATTTTATGGAAAGTAAATTTGTGCGAAAAAATTGTTTCTATTTAAAAGTTTGAGGACATTAAAAAATAGAGGAGAGACATGTAAGTATATCTGTAGAGCTGAAAGTAAAATGGTCTTTCTAGATACAAGTAGTAAGAATACATATTCCTAATTTTATTTCTATTTAAAAAGTTTAAAATACATTAATGTCATTTTTATTAATGAATGTTCCTCTTAAAAATGTTTTGAAAATGAAAGTTGGTTATATTTGGGGGGGATAATTTTACTAAATCAAATAGTTGTACTTGGAAAAATTATTCAATGAACAGCCACATTAATTCTTGTTTTTCCCATGAAAAAAAGATTAACAGGACGGGGTCTATTTTTATTTAGTTCTTAGTTCTCAGCTTTTTTTCCAGGACAGTCTCCCAGTGTTAGAGAATTATAAGTTCCAGGAATAATCCCTCATTCCTGCCTTAGCTGAAAGTTGATTTTATTTTAACAACTCAAAGTTTAGTGACTAGAGGATTTTGTTTACTGGGAACTTGAAGAAATCCTCTACTGGGCAGATATTTTAGGAATACCAAACTAAGAAAATTCAAAGCACAAAATCTAATAGCTGTGACTTTTAGGGGATATCTTTTGATGATATGAGGAATGAGAAGCCAAGAAACATGGAATGTGAAGAAAAACTAGATGTACATCTGAGTCCTAATTGTGAGATGCCAAAAAAAATTAGGGCAAGGTAACAAAAGTGGTAGTGATCTAGAAAGGAGGGTGGAAGTTGTTTCCTTTTGTTCTGTTGTTTGTTGAGTGGTTTGTAGGCAGTAAGTACACACTTTAATTATGATTACATGTTTGAGGTGAATTTTTTTTTTTTCCAGTTAGGAAAAAACATCAGTCTCATGGGAAAAATTTATAAAAGTATAGCTATATAACCCAATTTCAAAGATTAAACCATGTCTAGTGCAGTTTAAAGAAGCCCTAAGCTGTGAATATGTGCTTTAACTACATAACTAAATTTTAATATAATGAGGTTATAAAACAAATTTAAATTTCTCAGAGCACTCCCTTACATATTGAAATTTAACTGCTCATCCATAAAATTCATAATGCCTTCATGTTATGATTTACATGACAACTTATAGTGACTTCTGTCTTGTAAAAATCTGAATATTATTCAAATACATCAACAATACTATTATAATTTATATACTGAAAAGAAATTATTTTAATTTAAGCAATTTTCATTCTAGTAATTCTCCTTCTATTAAGAATATTATGATTGAATCTAGAGAAAATTCAAAATGATACAATTGAAGATTTCTTTTTTTTTTTTTTTTTTCAGTTTTTGGCCGGGGCTGGGTTTGAACCCACTACCTCCCGCATATGGGGCGGGTGCCCTACTCTTTTGATCCATAGGTGCTGCCTGATGATTTCTTAAAATTAGATTATGTTGAATAGATACCCTTTTTATTAGAATGAATTAGTGTTTATATTTTCTTTTTGACTAGCCATTGTTCTTTAATTAGATATTTGTATTACTTTTAAAATAATATATAAGGAACTGTCTAAGTAAATTGCTTAAGGCATCACATTTAGAAAGAACATCTACAAACTGAGACTTGCAGATTAATAATGATTATCCACTTTCCCAAAGAAGCTTCCATAAACTTAATGTTTTAAGTATCTTTATTTAAATTAAGCAGCACTGTTAATATGGTGAATACAAATTGGGACCTTATAGAAAGAGGCCATTGGTTGGGATTTTATGATATCCTGAGACTATGGAGATAAGTTAAAATGACATATCAGTTTTGACTGCTGTTTATAACAAGAGAATCACTAGCAATTATAAACCTAATTAAGCAGCAATTGATTAGGCAGATATCTTGGAACTGAAATAATATTTTCTGATATTATAGATAGAAAGTATCTGAAGTGTTAAGGTTTGTCTTGGGAATATGGAGCTTCTCTCGAAATATGAAGGAAAAGATGTAAGAACAATGCCAGAAAAAGAAATTGCACTGAAGAGGATTATGCAGACATGGAAGACTTATTTAAGACAATTGCAATATAGAAGAAAAATTGAACTCAACTCTGCTGAAACCAATAGTGAGGTGGGTGAGCTTGTGGAAAAGTACTTGAGGACATCGTGAAGAAAGGGAGCAAATGTGATTGGGGTAATGTGATTAGGAGGACTATGTTTGCTAAATAGTTCATGCAGAAATTAGGTTCTTGACCTTCTATGGAGATGGGGAGTTATAAATACTCTCTTCCTTGATAATTATTGATTTCAAAGACATGGCTGTCAGGTCCTTGAAACAGATGTTTCTGGGTTATAAAACTTTCAAGAGGCTGGGAGGCTTACATCTGAAAGGGCAGAGAAAGAATTTATAATTCTAAGTTTCTTAAAGTACATGCTCTAAGAAAAGGTAAGTCAGGGGGCTACTCTAAAGTCAGAAAAAAACTAGTCTAAAGTTTAGTCAAGCTGAGGAGAATGGAAAGCTCATCTTGGTGACTAATCTCTATCAGCTCCTCAAAGTAAAGTAAATAAAGCAGAAGATAACATGTATTAATTTTGGTTATAGAAAAATAACTAGGCCAGGTGTAGAGGCTCATACCTATATCTCTAGCCATCTGGGAAGCTGTAGAAGGAACTCCGTGAGGTCAGTAGTTCAAGATCAGCCTAAGCAAAAATGAAACCCCATCTCTACAAAAAGTAGAAAAACTAGCCAGGCATTGTGGTGAGTGCCTGTAGTCCCAGCTACTTAGGAGGCTGAGGCAAGAGGATCACTTGAGCCGAGAAGTTGGAGGTTGCTGTGAGTTAGCCTGAAGCCATAGTCCTCTAGCTTCGATGAGTGAGACAGAGTGAGACTCTGTCAAAAAAAAAGGAAGGAAGGAAGAAGGGAAGGGAGGAAGGGAAAAGGGAGGAAAAAAAGAAAAGAAAAAGATAATTAGCCATTTTAATTTCAGTACTACAATAGCAAACAAAGTAGTGATAGGTTTGGAAAGTTTGAATCGCAGGGCATCTTGGAGAATGGACTTCAGTAAATCCAAGTCTTACATTCAGACATAAATTGGATTGTATCTATTAAAGAAATTCAAATTCCCCTGCAGAATAAAAATTATGATAATGTGAATATCCATTCATTATTCCTTATTAGGCATATATAAAATATTGATTTCATAGGATCACCAGAATCTTTGCTGTAAATTCACTTCCCTAAGCATTTCTCCAGTCCCACTATATCTGAATCCTCTGACAGTGTAACCCAGAAATGTGTTAAGCTCCTGAGGCAGATGTTTGAGGAATATAAAAAAAAAATTAAAAATCAAAAATACTTCAAAGGCAGATACAAAATGAGAAAGTGAACAAGAATGAGTATGTTACATGGTAAATCTAGTACTATAATACTACATGTACATAATTATATACATAATTTTCTAGCATTACACAGTATTTTTAAATTATGTTTCTTAAAAATTGAATGTATTTTAGAATATTTCACTTCAACAAATACAGTCTACTATCTTGCATGTCTACTACACTCAGGCAATATGCTGTATCCTAGTAATGTAACAAGTAAGAAAATGAAGAAGTAAATATGGTTATTTACCTCAAACTGCTGATAAAAATATAAGGCCGTAGCATTTGTATCCCTGAGGATAATTTTAATGAAATACATTTGTGTAGGCTACAAACAGTTCTGATGATAGCTTCAAAACTGCAGCAACTTAATCTTCCTTAAGTATTTAGAAATCTGGCATACAGATTTCTACACATACAACTATGATTCTTTGGATTGTAGGTTGAAATATGATTTCTGGCAATATGTAGATATGCCACAACCATGATGAGCAGGAACTGGGAAGTACTGCTTTCGGCTTCCAGTAGAGTTATACCACAGTAATGTGATGAGAGTATTCAACAATATAAGAGTAATTTTTAAATTACATGCATTTTGAACTAAGATTTAATTGGATAAAAGACTCACATCATCAAGTATTAACATTATCCTACAGCACTAAATGCAAATGGTGAGTTTAGTCAAGTTTAACATAAAGAAATATATAAATGAAGCCTTTGTATACACCAATAAGAGTCCAGATGAGAAACTAAGGACACAACTCCCTTCACCATAGTTTCAAAGAAAATGAAATACCTAGGAATATACTTAATGAAGGAGGTGAAGGACCTCTATAAAGAAAATTATGAAATCCTCAGAAAGGAAATAGCAGAGGATATTAACAAATGGAAGAACATACCATGCTCATGGATGGGAAGAATCAACATTGTTAAAATGTCTATACTTCCGGGTGGCGCCTGTGGCTCAGTCGGTAGGGCACTGGCCCCATGTACCGAGGGTGGTGGGTTCAAACCCAGCCCCGGCTGAACTGCAACCAAAAAATAGCCGGGCGTTGTGGCGGGCGCCTGTAGTCCCAGCTACTCGGGAGGCTGAGGCAAGAGAATCGCTTAAGCCCAGGAGTTGGAGGTTGCTGTGAGCTGTGTGATGCCATGGCACTCTACTGAGGATGATAAAGTGAGACTCTGTCTCTACAAAAAAAAAAAAAAAAAAATGTCTATACTTCCCAAAGCAATCTACCTATTCAATGCCATTCCTATCAAAATACCAACATCATACTTTCAAGATTTGGAAAAAATGATTCTGCGTTTTGTACAGAACCAGAAAAAACCCCATATAGCTAAGGCAGTTCTTAGTAATAAAAATAAAGGTGGCGGCATCAGCATACCAGATTTTAGTCTGTACTACAAAGCCATGGTACTGGCACAAAAATAGAGACATAGACACTTGGAATCGAATTGAAAACCAAGAAATGAAACTAACATCTTACAATCACCTAATCTTCAATAAACCAAACAAGAACATACCTTGGGGGAAAGACTCCCTATTCAATAAATGGTGTTGGGAGACCTGGATGTCTACATGTAAAAGACTGAAAGTGGACCCACACCTTTCCCCACTCACAAAAATTGATTCAAGATGGATAAAGGACTTAAATTTAAGGCATGAAACAATAAAAATCCTCCAAGAAGCATAGGAAAAACACTGGAAGATATTGGCCTGGGGAAAGACTTCATGAAGAAGACTGCCATGGCAATTGCAGCAACAACAAAAATAAACAAATGGGACTTCATTAAACTGAAAAGCTTCTGTGCAGCTAAGGAGACAACAACCAAAGCAAAGAGACAACCTACAATGGGAAAGGATATTTGCATATTTTCAATCAGACAAAAGCTTGATAACTAGGATCTATAGAGAACTCAAATTAATCCACATGAAAAAAGCCAACAATCCCATATATCAATGGGCAAGAGACATGACTAGAACCTTCTCTAAAGAAGACAGACGAATGGCTAACACATGAAAAAATGTTCATCATCTCTATATATTAGAGAAATGCAAATCAAAACAACCCTGAGATATCATCTAACCCTAGTGAGAATGGCCCACATCACAAAATCTCAAAACTGCAGATGCTGGTGTGGATGTGGAGAGAAGGGAACACTTTTACACTGCTGGTGGGACTGCAAACTAGTACAACCTTTCTGGAAGGAAGTATGGAGAAACCTCAAAACACTCAAGCTAGACCTCCCATTTGATCCTGCAATCCCATTATTGGGCATCTACCCAGAAGGAAAAAAATCCTTTTATCATAAAGACACTTGTTTTAGACTGTTTATTGCAGCTCAATTTACAATCGCCAAAATGTGGAAACAGCCTAAATGCCCACCAATCCAGGAATGGATTAACAAACTGTGCTATATGTATACCACGGAATACTATTCAGCTATTTAAAAAAAATGGAGACTTTACATCCTTCGTATTAACCTGGATGGAAGTGGAAGACATTATTCTTAGTAAAGCATCACAAGAATGGAGAAGCATGAATCCTATGTACTCAATTTTGATATGAGGACAATTAATGACAATTAAGGTTATGGGGGGGGAGGAAAAGCAGAAAGAGGGACAGAGAGAGGGGGTGTGGCCTTGGTGTGTGTCACTCTTTATGGGGGCAAGACATGATTGCAAGAGGGACTTTACCTAACAATTGCAATCAGTGTAACCTGGCTTATTGTACCCTCAATGAATCCCAAACAATAAAAAATAAATAAATAAATAAAAATAAAGTATAATTTCCCTTCCCTATGGGAGAAAAAAAAAGAAATATGCAAATGAGTTCTTCAGGTAAAATTTCTTTTTTTTTTTTTTGAGAGAGTGTCAAGTTGTCACCCAGGGTAGAGTGCAGTGGCATTACAGCTCATAGCAACCTCAAACTCTTGGGCTTAAGCAATTCTCTTGCCTCAGCCTCCCAAGTAGCTGGACTACAGGCACTCACCACAATGCCCGGCTATTTTTATTGTTGTTGTTGTTGTTGTTGTTGCTGTTTGTCATTGTTTAGCTGGCCCGGGCCAGGTTCAAACCTGCCAGCCTTGGTGAATGTGGCTGGTGCCATAACCACTGTGCTACTGGTGCTGAGCCCAGGTAAAATTTCTTATATAAACACACACACACACACACACACACACACAAAACAGATTCATGGTATAGATTCAAAGCAAGTGTGATTTTTTAAAAATATTTTTATCATGAAAACCCAAGTGAGAATTCAAAGTAAAATTTAAAAAGTGATTTTAAAAAATTATTAATGAAATAATATTCCAACTAAAGTGAAAAATGGCCCAGGAACTCTGACAGGCAAAAGCAGTTCAGTGGTATTAATTGCAGGTGAATATAAAAGAAGAAAACAAGCTTTGTCAGATTTCTGCCGTGTTCTAGGTTGCTATGTGATCCTAGAAGGTAATATAAGAATTTGGGAACAAACAGAAAAAAGAAAACCTTTCTAAAAGTTAGAAGATAGGCTTAATTAGTTGATTAAAATGAAATAAAAACAAGATGTAAAGTAAATTATAACAGTAGTAGTAAGTGATGTCATGGGCTTATTTAGAAGAAAGTCACAGTAAAAAGCAGTGTAATACCTAATAATTTTTCCCCACTCATAAATATTTATTTACTTTTGTGAAAGAGTGCCTTGAAAACAAATATTTGAAATTAATTTTGCAAAACTGAACAAGTAATTGTTTCACTTGTACCAGTAATTAAAACTAAGTATGTTTTTTCTAAGTCTACAGAAAATAATTTTGTAAAAGCAACCTAAAAATTATGAGTAATTATATTTTATTTTGCATAAATAATTCTTTGAATGCCGAAGCATGAGATAAGAATACTCTCCCATTAGTTTGCACAACTATCAATGTGAGTAGGTCATAAAAGTAAGCAGTAATTTTAAGCATATCAATTTTGAAAATTCCACAGTATTGTGTGAGTGTAACTTTATTTTCATTTATAGCTATTTACTTTCACGTGGTGTCTATATGAAATTTAGTTGACATAAAATCATTGATAATTTAAAAATTCTCAGGTGTAAATAAAATTAGGTTTAATTATATATAATTATTAATCAATAAATGTTATGTGATGAATTTTTTAAAAATTACCAGTTAGTGGAGAATTGCTATAAGCTTTTGAGACGGTGTTCCTATTCATAATCTGTGCATGTTTTAAATACCCATATCAGAGAACTGTTTGTAGAATATCATCCAATAACATAAAATAGGACATTATATATAGAATATGATCCAATACGATCTACACGTGTGTAGAGTTTTTCACTAAAATACATAGTTTGTAACCTTTTTTATTTCTTTCACAATTTAGTATTTTTTAATATTATTGAATTGAAACCAGTAAGGTTTCAATAAAGGTTTCCTAAAGGTATTATCCAAAATAATACCTTTAGGAAAATTCATCATCACCATCATTGCAACTCAGAGAAGTGAAAATGCAAATGTTCCGTGTATTTATACATATACATATGAGTAAGGCCATATACAGTTCTGTGTGTACTGTGTATGGATTCACTTTCACAATAAAGATGCACATACATGTATAGGTTGGTTTTACAAAAGTTTGAAGATACTTAAAATCAAGAAAATCACAACATAACAAAGATATTTGTACCAGAATGTTTATTGCAGCCCAATTCATAATAGCTAAGTCATGGAAAAAGCCCAAGTACCCATCGATCCACGAATGGATTAATAAATTGTGGTATATGTATACCATGGAATACTATGCAGCCTTAAAGAAAGATGGAGACTTTACCTCTTTCATGTTTACATGGGTGGAGCTGGAACATATTCTTCTTAGTAAAGTATCCCAAGAATGGAAGAAAAAATACCCAATGTACACAGCCCTACTATGAAACTAATTTGGGACTCTCACATGAAAGCTATAACCCAGCTACAACTTAACAATAGGGGGAAGTGGGAAAGGGGGGGGTGGGTAGAGGGAGGGGAATCGGTGGGATCACACCTGTGGTGCATATTACAGGGGTATTTGCGAAACTTGGTAAATGTAGAATGTAAATGTTTTGGCACAGTAACTGAGATAACGCCGGAAAGGCTATGTTAACCACTGTGATAAAAATGTGTCAAATGGTTTATGAAGTGAGTGTATGATGCCCCATAATCATATCATTGTATACAGTTATGATTTAATAAAAAAAAAAAAGAAATGTAAAATCGTGTGTATGGAAATAAATGACGCTCACCAGGGACACCAATAAGCTGAGCAAAATGAAACTTGCAGTGGTGAATCAGAAAGGACTGTCAACCGTGTGGCAAAGAAATAATGAACCATAACACAGTAGGTCTCAAACTTCTGTGGGGAGATATGCAGAATCTCTCCACCTTGGGGCCCCCACCTTCTCCATCTTTCGAAGTGGTTTTTGTCTTCTGTATCAACTACCTATTTCAAGTGGAAAGAAAGATTATTTGTGAAGGAAAAAAAACACACATCTCCCAGCTTTGTCAATCCCATTTAAACATCTGTTTAGAAGCTCCACTCAGAAAATCTTTCTTTCATTCCTTGGGATATCCCAGCTGCATGGGAAGCTACAAAATACCATTTATTGACATTGCTAAAATCAGTCTCAGTCACATTTATCCCTCCTGAAAGGGGCAACCCAAGGTCCTATCCACTTATTCCATGAAATCTGTAGTCATTTGTATAGTACAGAGTTGGGGCTGGATAGCCTTGACCTCATATTTGTAACCCCTAAACTAAAATTCAGTTTAGCTTCTTATAACATACTCATTACATGATGAGAAATGAGAATAACCTCAAAAAACTCTGAGTTAGTAAATAATGAAAGTGCATAGTAGCATTGACTAGGTTATAACAATAGCCAATCTTGTTTTTATAGGAATACAGAGAAATTATGCCCACTTGGTTTACCAAGTACACGTGACACATACTTGATACTTAAAGATAAATTTGTCATAAAATTCATGCTAAACTAATATACATTTGAAGACTCAATAAATGAAGCATATATCTTTTTAGGAAGATATATTGGTTTCAATTTATATTTAATGGGACAAGAGAAGAAAATTTTAAGTTTTAATTGTATACTGGCTAAGAATTGAGGTTTTAAAAATAAATAAAAGGCTCATGATAAGTAAATAATTACTATTAATTAATTTACAGGATATTTAGAAACAGTAAATTATATTTACACTTTTAGGCTGAAGATGATTTTTCTGATACTGTAGATACAAATTTTCATGAAATAAGTTAGAAGAGAAGAAAGAAAAAAAGAAAAAATCAGTTGTGTCATATTTAAAGTAGATATACGTTTTTGTCATTGTTGCTAGTAATACCATTAGTCATTTGATTTACATAGTTATAATATGTTCTAAATATTTTTAAACTCGAAGCATTGAGCAATTCCTACTTTTGTCATGGAAATACTCTATAATTCATTACTTATTAGAGATTAGTAGACTATGAATTCTATCCACCATGCTTCCCAGTTGTATAATTACTAGACAGTATGACCTCCAGCCCCCCATATATGCTCTAATAAATATTGTCACGTGGTAATTTTCCTGTGATAGTCTAAGTGTCTTTAAGCTTCTTTTATATACTTTTCCTTTGGATCTCTCATTTCTCCCCTTATCCCATCCTGATTCAGTGGCAAAGGAAGAGAAATGAAGATAGTCATCACATGCCATTTTCTAAGTTGATAAACACAGCCTACTAAATAGCCTACAGTTTCCTACAAGAAGAAAATTAGATGATATATAAAATAAGGTGAGCAAAGTTTCTAGGTCTGTTAATTTTCTTTTTTTAATTTCAGATTAATATGAGGGTACAAATGACTAGGTTACATTGTTTGTGTTTTTTAGGTAAAGTTCAAGTTGTAGTTGAGCCCTTCACCCAGGAGGTGTGCTGTTTACCCTTACATTATGCACATTAGGTGAGAGCTTGCCTATCCCCCTTCCTCCACTCCTTTCCCCTTTTCCTCCACCTTCCTCCCACTCCCACTTGAATGTAATTGTATTTTTCCCTAGTGTGGGCACGTTAGTTTTTTGTGCTTTGTTTTGTTTTGTTTTTGAGACAGAGTCTCACTTTGTCACCCTCAGTAGAATGCTGTGATGTCATAGCTCACAGCAACTTCAACTCTTGGGCTCAAGTGATTCTTTTGCCTCAGCCTCCCACACAGCTGGGACTACAGGCACCCACCACAATGCCTGGCTATTTTTAGAGACTGGGTCTCGCTTTGCCTCAGGGTGGTCTCAAACTCCTGAGCTCAAGCAATCCACCCACCTTGGCCTCTCAGAGTGCTAGGATTACAGGCTTGAGCTACCACATCCAGCCTTAGTTATTCATCTATTGGTTTAATATTGATATTGAGTAAATTGGATACTTGCTTTTCCATACTTGTGATACTTTACTAAAAAGAATGTCCTTCAGCTCCATCCAGGTAAATACAAAAGATGTAAAGTCTCCATCTTTTTATGGCTGCATAGTTCTCCATGGTGTACATATACCATAGTTTAATAATCCATTCATGAGTTGAGGGACAATTGAGTTGCTTTCACATCTTGGCAATTAGAAATTGAGCAGCTCTAAACTTTCTAGTGCAAATGTCCTAATGGTAAAATGATTTTTTTCTTCTGGTTAGATACTAGTAATAGGATTATAGGATTAAATGGAAGGTCTATTTTTATCTCTTTGAGGATTTTCCATACTTCTTTCCACAGGGGTTGTATTTGTTTGCAATCCCACCAGCAGTGCAGAAGTGTTCCCTTCTGGTCATATCCATGCCGGCAGCTACTGTTTTGGGGCTTTGTGATGTGGGCTAATCTCACTGGGGTTAGGTGGTATCTCAGAGTGGTTTTGATTTGCATTTCTCTGATGATTAGGGAGGATGAGCATTTTTAATGTGTTTGTTTGCCATTTGTCCATCTTCTTCAGAGAAATTTCTGTTCAAGTCTCTTGCCCACTTATAAATGTGATTGTTTGCTCTTTTGTTTTTAATGAGTTTGAGTTCTCTATAGATTCTGGTTATCGGCCCTTTGTCAGATTCATAGCATATAAATATCTTCTTCCATGCAGAAGGATGTCTATTTGTTTTAGCTGTTGTGCCCTGAGCTATGAAGAAGATTTTTAGCTTTATCATGTCCCATTTATTTATTTTTTTGTGTTGCTGCAATTGCCAAGGAGGTCTCCTTCATAAACTCTTTTCCCAATCTAATAGCATCAAGAGTTTTTCCCACACTTCCTTACAGAATTTTTATTGCTTTGTGTCTTAAAGGTAGCTACTTTTCTTGGTCTCATTCAAATTCCTGCTGTTCTTTATTTGTTTTAATTAAATCATAGCTGTGTACATTAATGCAATCATGGGGCACCATACACTGGTTTTATATTCCATTTGACATATTTTCATCATACTGGTTAACATAGCCTCCCTGGCATTTTCTTAGTTATTGTGTTAAGACATTTATATTCTACATTTACTAAGTTTCACATGTATGCTTGTAAGATGCACTGTAGGTGTGATCCCACCAATCACCCTCCCTCCGCCCATCCTTCTCCCTCCCTCCCCTCCCTCTCCCCCTTCCCCATATTCTTAGGTTATAACTAGGTTATAGCTTTCATGTGAAAGCCATAAATTAGTTTCACAGTAGGGCTGAGTACATTGGATACTTTTTCTTCCATTCTTGAGATACTTTACTAAGAAGAATATGTTCCAGCTCCATCCATGTAAACATGAAAGAGGTAAAGTCTCCATCTTTCTTTGTTCCTTGCTTTTACCCTTTGGCTCTGCCTTTATTTCACAAAGCTACTTTTCTCCTCCTTTTCAGAATTGGCATTGGGATAAAAAAAAATCATACCTATATATAGGTATGTGTGTGGTTATGAATATACATGCCATGCCTGCGTGTATGTATGTGTGTGTTTATATAATCTGTGAGTAAAAGAGGGAAAGACCAAGAAAAGGAGTTTGCAACCTTCCAATCTTTGCATAATTTTTCTTTTCTTGAAGTATATAGCATATGTTCTCTAAAACTTAGGCCATGAAAATATTTGCTAAAACTGCTTAACATCTCAGTATAAGCAAATAATAAACAAAATGCTAAATCTCATTGAAGTAATATTTGTTCTAGTTTATACAACTATAATATTTATCAATTATATTGTCTTTTATATTGCTTTGAGTAATTTGGTTCTACAGTTTCTCCAAATGCAGTTAAAATATGATGGACGATTTATTCTTTTTTAAGGAAAACACATTTTCCACTTGTGGAGTGTGTTAAACATAATCAACAAAGTCTTGTCATGGTTAATTATAATAAATAAACCCTATAACAATCAAGATGAACATATCTTATAAATGTAAGTTTTCATAGCAAAAAATCACTTCAATTTTATTCTTTTTTGAAATATGTCTAATTATACAAAAGTGGTTCATACTTAAGCAACAGAACTGAAAACAAAAAGAATTGTTATTCAATGCATGAATCTAACCCATAAACAATCATAAATATAAAAATCAGAGAAGGGGATAAATTCCTCTAACTTTGAGTATTATAAAGCAAATCAATCTGTTCTAATTTAAAATTTCACTACTACCAGAATTTTCAAGGTTTTTAAAACAGCTCGAAAAAAGAACATTTAATAGAAATGACTCAGATTTATATGATCATTAGTATATCTATTTAACAAGTGAAGAAAGTGAAAAAATACAGTTTGCACACAAGTATCTACTCCTAACACAGAGTTAGAGTTTTTCTCTTGATGTATATACAGTGAAAGCGTGGGGAAGCTTTGAGACTTCTCAAGCCTTAATCATGTTTTCTTCTTCTAAGATGAAATTACTGCTAATATGTTATTTGCTAATGTTCTGTCTTTCAGGATATACAGGTTTATTTCTGTAGGTGTTGCTTATTGAACATAGTTACAAGGATTAGCACTGCTGTGCTGGTTGACTTGGTTTATGCTTCAGTTCATCAAAATTGTTAATTTTGTCACTTAAAACTAAGTTCCATATTTTAGGCATTACAGATTCTTATAACTGGAAATTGCTTTATATGTTAACAAGATAGAAATATTCTTGTCTATCATTGTGACATTGTAATCTTTACTTATCTGCTGGTCACTTATTTGGGAACCTCAAATATTCATGGGAGAGACAAAAACCGGAATGTCACTGCAGGTTTCTCAGGGCAGCCGGGAATCCTGGCAGGCAGTAAGAGCAGATGGGATAGGCCAGGCTTTGGCAGAGTCAGATCCCAACACAGTTGGATTCAAGAAGTTAGAGATGGACCAAGTACAAGTCAAGCACAGGCTGGCCAGCTAAATATATCAAAATTAACACGAATAAGAGGGGCACTAAAGGTAGTTCTATGTTAGTTCCTTTGTTCAATTTCCTAATATTGTAATTCTCTGACTTCTAGGCAAGAACAACTTGTGGTCTCCATTCTTTGGAGCAGGACTTAAAGGTAGCTTGATGAGTTACAGGGATGTTGACTTCTGCTTCTGAGAGACAGTTAAGTTTAATTGTGCAGTCATTAACTCCACCTTTTCATTCAGTTCATATTTGCAGAACTGGACATACAATTTGTGACTTTGATGTACATTTTTGTGTCCTTTGATAGTGTAAATAAGACAAAATATCAACTGTAATTCTTATGTTTAAGATTTATTTTAGGCTGGCACGGTGGCTCATGCCTGGAATCCTAGCACTGTGGAAGGCTGAGGCAGGAGGATTCCTTGACATCAGCAGTTCAAGACCAGTCTGATCAAGAGAAAGACTCTGTTTCTACTAAAAACAGAAAAAAGTAGGAGTTGTGACAGGTGTCTGTAGTCTCAGATACTTGGGAGGCTGAGGCAAGAGGATCTCCTGAACCCAGGAGTTTGAGGTGAGCTCTGTTGAGCCATGGACTGCTAGACTGGGCAACAGAGTGAAGCTCTATACCCCCGCCCTCCAAAAAGATTTCTATTTTAACAAAAGTATCCTTTATATACAATTCAACTGTACCATTCAATACTTGACAGAGAAGTAATGATCTGTTTAAAACTAGAAGGAGGGTGGCACCTGTGGCTCAAGGAGTAGGGCGCCGGTCCCATATGCCGGAGGTGGCGGGTTCAAACCCAGCCCCGGCCAAAAACCACAAAAAAAAAAAAAAAAAACTAGAAGGAAAGTTAGCTGAGTTGTATTTATTATGAAGGAGGAAAGTTAGCTGAGTTGTATTTATTATGAAGGGGTAACATAAAAGTGAAGAATCATGGATTAATAAAGTATTTGCAAGAGAAACTCTGTTTATGTGAGATTTCATTCTAAAATCTCTTCATCTGCATGAAGAATCTATAATTGCCATGTTAGATTATACTACTATTGTTATTATAGTATCAAAAATATACCAACACAAAGGACTTGGCTATATTCAGGGAGAGTAAGTATAAATACAAACATGCAAATATCTAAGTTTGAGATTATGGCTTTTTTCTGTGTTTCTAAGTAACTCTCAATAAGAAAAAAAGGTAACAATAAATATCTGTCTTGTCAGCCATTTCTTAGTGGCCCTAGAGATTTACAATAAATTTTGATAGTATCCTTATCACTGGCAGAGGGTCATATACAATGTCCACAAATTATTCACAATAGACCTTACCTAGTGTGGACAATGTGAGTCAAGTGCTGAAACAATTTTTAATTATCAAGTTGGATAATTGACTGTTCATTTGTTTATTCTCTAATTTCAGTAAACTCTAGTGTTAATTGGGCATGTAGTATGCCTCCTGCACCATTCTTGACATTCTGAGCATAGCAATGAATCAGATATCTAAAAGGAGTTCCTTTAAATATCCTTCAATTCTAAGAAGTCAAACACAAATTCAAGAAAAACAAAACAAAAAATAAATAAATAAACAAGTACAATTTCAAATAGGACTACAATACTTGAACAAACTAAGGGGGAGAAAGTCTATATAAGGTGATAAACTTCAGGTTTAGATGCGAACAATAAGAGGTAATTAAACAGCATAATTAATTTGTCTCTCAGTAAACAGCAGACTGTTAATCGCAAATGAGGGAGGCAGTCTCTTGGCTATTTGGATCAGAAGAAATATTTGGAGCTGTATCTCCTACAATCTCCACTAGGTGAGAAATATATAGTATATAATTTGTCTATTATATACTAAACAAATTTTTAGAAAGAAAAGCTAATATTTTTTGTTATCTCATGAGCTATTCTTTCCCTCATATTATAACACCCTTTATGATTTCCTGCTATAAGCAGAACCACGTATTATTCAAATCTTTGGCATCACATCCAGAACCACTTTATTCTTTAATACTGAGTAAATACAGTTGTGTAAGATAATATAATAATTTAATTGTATATTAAATTTTCAATAAAGTAAACAAGATAGCAAAGAATAAGTAGAAAATCTCTGCTATTTTCCCAGTAAAAATATGGTTGAAAATCATGTTTTTCCATTAATATATAATTTTCTTTCAAAATGTGACGGGTTAGGTCATATTTTCTTAACAACAACATGTCTTAATTAGAACCAGAAGACAGAATATTTTTGCATGATCACATATGTCGAAAACCAGCTAATCAATGAAAGGATTGGTATATAAAGACTTTAATTTTATTTATTCTTATTAATGAAGAGGTATATTTACTACCACTAATACAAATAGTAATTTTTAAAGAGTTTCTAAAATGTTTTTAAATTTATCTTCATCATAAATGTGAAATACTAGCATTCTTTAAAATAATAGTCAATAAATGGTGAAATCAAATTGATCAAAAACTCAATATTGTTGTTGGCTGTGCTAATTTTAGTCATCTAAGGAAGAGAACCATTTGATTCTGTGCCCAATTTGTTCAATTTTGCATGAAATTGGCCAACAAGGTGGATAATGCAACCCAATCTGGAGGGCCGATACAGAGGACACCTACATTCAGACATATCTTCATAGGTGTATTGCACAAATAAGTAATTTTAAAGAAAATTAAAAGTTACCTGAAACATCATATTGAAAGTTTTTAATTTTGTCTGAAATATATTAATACAAAAAAATTCAGGAAAAAGTCTCACGTACCCCCCACATCCCTACTGCTGTGTATACTGTTAACTGAATCCAGTAGCTTTAAGAAGAAACTTTCATATTAAAATGAAAAAGATTTAGAGAACACATTAAATAAGCACCCTATAGCTTTGTCTCATGACTGGGTTTCCTCTTCTTTTTCATGAATGGTTCCCACTTTTACTTGAGGCATCTTAATCTGTCATCATGGAAATAGTCACATATGCCAGCGTCCCACTGCTTGTGTTCAATTTGCAAACAGTATGTGAAAGTTTGTCAAATTCATGTGCTTTCAGCATGCTACTTTGTCATCATTTTTCAGGTTAAGAAGCCACCGCATCTACTGCTGCAGTTTTCCCGGCAGAAAACAGGTGCGTATTGATCACATCGTCAGCAGGAAGCAACAGTTTGTCTCCTCCGTACCATGTCATTATAATGTAAAGTAGCAGCCAAAATATGGCAACAAGCTGATACGTAGTCAACTGGAGGTAAAGTTTCCAGGTGTTTGGGAAGTTCTCAATGTGAGCTGGCACAAATATTTGGTGTTCTTCATTTAATGACAGCATTTTGCTTATTGTCTCTTTTAAAAGAGGCAACATTTCTTACAAATACCAGTCTTTCTTTCTCTGTTTCAGTCACTTGCTTTACCCTTCTTTGCCCTCTGTATATATGAGATGTGTATGTATATGTATGTATGTGTGTGTATTTGTGTGCATGTAGTATATGAGTTATGTGTGTATATATGTATTTTGGTGTACATCTGTGTACATGTGTGTATGAATATGTGTATGTGTGTATTGTGTGTATATACGTGTATGTATATGTGCAATGTATGGACGTGTGTATGCATGCACATGTATATGTGCATGTGTATATGTGTATGTGTACACATTCATTTGTGTACATGTGCATGCATGGGGTTATGTGTACGTGTGTGAATGTACTTGTGTACATCTGTAAATGTGTGCATGTGTATATGTGTATGTGCAGATGTGTACATGTGTATATATGTGCATGTGTAAATGTATATGCATACATGTGCACATGTGTGTATGTGTAGATGTATCTACATGTGCGTGCATGTGTACATGTATATGTGTATATGTTTGTGTATGTGTGTGCCAATGCATTTGTGTATGTGTACTTGTGTGTACAGGTGTATATGCATGTGTACATGTATATGTGTTTACATTTGTGTACAAGTGTACACATGTGTGTATGCTTGTGCATGTGTAAAGGTATATATACATGTGTGCATGTGTATATGTGTTTGTGTACATGTGTACATGTATGTGTATGTGTGTGCATGGGTGTACATGGTGTGTGTGTCTATGTGTACATGTTTGTCTACATGTGACTTCATGTGTGTACATGTGTGGGCATTTGTGTGTGTATGTGTATGTGTGCACATTTGTATATCTTTATATATGTGTGTGAATGTGTATATGCACGTGCATGTGTACATATGTGTATGTACATGTCTGTATGTGCATCTATGTACATAGGTGTGCACATGTATATCTGTGCATGTTTACATATGTCTACATGTATGTGTCCATGTGTGTATGTGTATTTGTATGGGTGTACATGTATGTGTACTTGTATGGATGTGTATGTGTGTGCAGGTATGTGTTTTGTGCATATGTGTGCAGGTGTGTATGTGTGTATGTGTGCCTGTGTTTTCATGTGTATATGTGTATACAAATGTGTATGTCTATGTGTAAACATGTGTGTATATATATAAATGTATGGGTAAGTGTGTGCATGTCTTTATGTGTATATGCATATGCATATGTGTACATATGTGTATGTGTGTGTGTGTACACGTGACATAGCTGAAAAGCTGCAGGCAACTTTTTAGGTGTACTTGATGAAGGGGCAAAGAATTACAGCTAATTTGCACCCCATATTGTTTATTTTTATTTATAATTTTTTGGAATACTTTTTTTACAAATTTTTTGAAATAAATTTTTGTACAAATTTTTGCCAAATATATATCATTTGAAACATTTTAAAGTGGATTAATAAAATATAGGACTTAAGCATGGATAAATGGGACAAATATTAAAGCTAATAGGAGTCTGTCCAGAGTCAAGAAAATATTATTTTTAAGTATTTTGTATTATTTTCTTTCTTTATAACATGGACTGCATTTCACAGAATGCCAGCTAAAATATATTTTACCAATGTGAAAGTATTATTTTAGAGCATGATTTACCAATGTCTATACACATGCCTCTGTACATATAAGGACTGCCCGTTATGATCAGCTGCCATGAAAAATTAATTTTCTGGAAAAAATCAATATGGAAGATAGTAAATTAGAAATTTACTATGTAAAAGATATTTCAGATGTTGAACAACTTAAATATTTTGTATGAGGCAAGATAAATTTTAAAATTTCTGAACCTCTAATGATCAGTAAAACAGAGTGGAATAATTAAATGAAAGAGAGAAAAAATTTAAAATATGGTTAATCTGACTCCAGCACACTAGATTTCTGTTGCAGTTTAGGGTATTTTTTTTTTGAAAGATCAAATAGCCTTTTTAATGTCTATATTTGTGTTTTAGATATGTATTTGTGTCTTAGAGATATCAGCAAAATTTATTAAAATAGCCATATAGATGAAAAATATGATCTTAGCCATGATTCTTAGATGCTCAACTTCTATTTCCTGAGCTTCTACTAAATGGTAGGTAGTGGGTTTGCTGTGTGATTGTAAGGAATAAAAAACAGCAAACAAGGGAACACCTTTTCTCTGCACAAGTTATTAACAGTCTACAAATAAAGACAAACACACACCTGCCAAACTGAGTAGTAACAGTTTAATCGAGATAAGCATAAAAAGCTACAGAAGCACAAAGGAAGGGCTCAAACTCAGGTTTTGATTTTGCCCCAGGCTTTTTAAGTTATTCCTAACACGCAGTTGCCAAAATCCTTCAAACTAGCTTGTATTTCACATATCAATCAAATTTTCCACTCTATATTAATGAGTCTTTACATGTTATGTCTACCATGAAGACTAATAAATATACTTTTCTAAATTTTAATAATAAGGGGGCAAAAGGGTATTGGTGTGCTCCCACCTAATGGGCACAATGTAAGGGTACATGGCACCTCCTGGGAGCAGGGCACATCTACAACAGAGACCTTATCTAACAAACAAACATTGAAACCTAATTGTACCCTCATATTAATCTGAAATTTAAAAAAAAGAAAGGAAAAAGTACATTTTAATAATAAATGGAATAGCAGCAGCAACAATAGTAGCAGCAGAAGCAGCAATAATTACATGTCTCACGTGCTGAGGTCACTGAATTCCAGGTACTCCTGGTTGTTTTTTTTGTTTTTTTTTATTTTTGGCCGGGGCTGGGTTTGAACCCGCCACCTCCGGCATATGGGACTGGCGCCCTACTCCTTGAGCCACAGGCGCCGCCCCGGTACTCCTGGTTGTAAACAGGCATTATTTCACGTCAGTCTCCTACAAACATCTGTAATAACAGGGAAGTAGAAACTGAGGCTCAAAGAGGTTCAGTATCATGCTCTTGTAGAAAATGAAATATTTACACTTTTTCAAAGTAAATGAAATATTTACTTTTTTCAAACCCTAACGCATTAATCACTGTACTAATGCTTACACATGTTGTGTAATGTTTAAAAATATAAAAATTAATATAAATTATTCCACTTGCTCCTTATAGAAATGTTGAGAAGGCAATAGGAGCGCTGTTATTTTTTAAAAGTCAGGCTTATTCAGATGTAACAGTCACATGATAAGTTTTGCTATTTTTATGTGTATAATTCTTTGAATTAATAAAAGATATATTATCATAAAAATGTCATTTCAATCAAGTTCCAGAACATTTTCTTCACCCCAAATGTTCCCTCATATGCCTTTGTAATCAATCCAGACTTCCATCCCTAGTCCCTGGCAAGCAATGATCTATTTTCTGTCATAATTAAAATTTTGCAGAAAATAATATAATAGACCCAGTCAGTGTGTCTACTTGTTAGTCTGGTTTATTTCACCCGGCAATGCATGTGTGTTTGATCTGTGTTGTGGCTCCTGTCACCTGCTTCTCCATTTTGTGGATAGATGTAGCCCATATTACTTATCTATTCACCAGAGTGGCAGTTCATGTCTTTCCAGTTGTTTGCCATTATAACTAAATCTGCTATAAACCCTATGTACAGTTTTGTGTGTGTAACTATATCCTACTATTTCTGTTGACTGCATAGGAAGGGAATTCCCAGTTTGGGCCATATATTAAATGCACACTTAACAAGACACGGTTGAATTATTTTCCAAAGTGGCTGTACTATTTTGCACTCCCAGTAGCAGTATATGTGAATTCCGTTTACTCTTGAGGCCTCTCCATTTGAAACTGTCGGATTTTTTTTTTTTTAATTTTAGCTATTTTAGTAGAAAACGCTGTCTCGTGGTGGATTTAATTTGTATTTACCTAAAGACTAATAATGTTGGGCATTATTTTCTCATGTTATCTGATAAACACATAGTATCTGTGTTAAGATTTTTATTCAAATCTTTTGCCCCACATTTTTGACTTATTTTAGAATAGTATTATCATATTTTGCCATGTAAAATGTGCTCCTGTGTATAATGCACGCCCACGTTTTGGGCCCATACTTCAGGAAAACACCCCTGGAGAGACACATCCGGCAGGGGCTCTTGTTCTCCTGGTGAGCGTGCAGATCACACCGTCCTCTCTCAGCCACCCTCTCTGCGGAGGCTCTTCCCTCCACGCCACATCAGGGGTGGAGCTGAGACCGTCACATATGTGGCCAGTGAGCTGGGGGCTTCTGCGTCCACTTGGTCCATGGGCAGCCGGGCGGGTTAAGGGGCCTGCCCAGGTCTCCTGGTCCCCTCTCCGTGGCCGGGCCTCGGGCCTCAGCAGTCACCCAGCACAGCTACACGCCACCTCTCTGGCAGTGTCACCGCCCCTTCTGCTGATTGCAGCGCTGGGTGGAGACGGCTCCTGCTCACTTCCACCTGATCCCGGACCTTCCCAGACCGGAACCCCACGGTTCCGGGGGGCCCAGGTGGGAGGGCTCCGTGGTCCTGGGAGGCTCCCAGACCTCTCCTGCTCCTGCTGTGCACTGCCCATCTGTAATGCGCATCCTTACTTTTCCCTCAAAAATTTGGACCAAAAGTTCTCATTATACATAGAAAAGTATAGTATGTGTACATACATATATATATATAAACAGTACAGAGAAATCCCATATAACCCACCCAAGTTTCTCTATTATTAACATTTTACATTAGTAAGATATATCTGTTATGATTAGTAAACTGATACTGGTAAGTTATTATGAATAGATTCTGCATTTTACTCAGCTTTTCTTAATTTTTACCTAATAATCCTTTTCTGTTTCAGTATCCTATCTAAGACACTGCATCACATTAGATTGTCACGTTTTTGTGGTGAAGAGTTTCTGGGCCATGGCATTTTCTCAGAGAAGAGTTGTGGGTAAAGGTAAAGCCCCTCCTCATTACACCACATCAGAGACCGTGCACATCATATGAAAATCACCATTAAAATGTTCTATCACCGCCACTCTTAATCTTGATGGTTTCACTGAATTACTGTTTGCCTAGTTTCTCTACTTATAAAATTACTCTTTTCCTCCCTTTCCGTAAGTGGAAGAAGTCACTATTTGGCATCCACAGTTGAGGTGAGGAGTGAGGAGTTAGGTTCCCTCAGCTTGAAGATTATCTCTACAAATTATTTTAAATTCTTTTGTGCAGAAGATTTGTCTCATCTCTCTTATTGATACATTCAGTTGGTTATTTATTCAATGTTTTATTTCAGAATGGCACTCATGGATATACTTTTTATACTTTGGGTTATCATACAACCCTGCTTTAATGAATATTTCTTTCTTTCTTCATTTAGTTTGAGACAGAATCTCACTCTGTTGCTCTGGTCTAAAGTGCCATAGCATCATAGCTCATAGTAACCTCCAACTCCTGGGCTCAAGCCATCCTCTTACTTCAGCCTCCCAAGTAGCTGGGATCATAGGCGACTGCCACAAAGCCTAGCTAATGTTTCTTTTTTCTTTCTTTCTTTTTCTTTTTTTCTTTTTTTTTTTTTTTTTTTGTAGAGATCAGGTCTCCTTCCTGCTCAGGCTGGTTTCAAACTCTTGAGCTCAAGCTATCTACTTGCCTCAACCTCCCAGAGTGCTAGGATTATAGGCAGGACACCATGCCAGGCTGACTTTAGTGAATGTTTTGCTTCAATTGTTCCAACTTTATTCATTGGCGCCTCTCAAGAATGGTTTCTGTGCCTCTTAGATAGCCTTCCTTCGGTGAGGCTATTGTGCATTTTTTAGTACATTCTTCCTTTCTGACACTCTTAAGACTGTCCTTGCTCATCTCTGTTTCCTGCTGCAATCACAGTCATTTCTCTTAAGAAGCCCTGGATTGGTTCATGGAGGATGGGAACAGTACCAGGATCTGGATGCAGGTTGCTCATTGTGACTGAGGCATCCATCCTGGGCCTTCTCAACTAACAGAGCAGGAGAAAAGTGTGTTTACTAACACACGTACATTCATGTATCTACAAATGTTTCTCTCTGTATAACCGTATATACCTATATTAAGCTAAGGATGAGTTCATACTAACATCTCCAATTATAATTCATCACCACACGTATCATTCTAGCTTCCCCCCCTTGTACACCTGTACCCTCCCACTTCCTGAGAAACCTGGTTCCTATCCTCCACTATCTATTTACTTAATTGTTTAAGCCAGTATATATGAAGACTGATTTTGGAACTTTTTTCCCCTTGGGAAACAACATTATCAGCTAAAGTATGATTCTCATTTACAGAACTTTCACTTTCATTTAGTTTTAAAGATTCTACACATTCCCAAAGACACATAAATCAGTATCCCCCTACCCATCAGTGAGTCTGTGAGTTTATGTATTTATAACACTGAATTCTTGTCACAATGTGTATTCTGTCCTGGGATTCACTGACCATATAATTGATTTACTTTTTTAGTTTGACTACACTGAGTTCCTTATGATGCAAGTTTCTGTGCATTTTAGCAAACATTTTACATGCCCACAATTACAGTATCACACAGAATATATTGCTTTGTTCTATAATAATCCCTCTGTTTCTCTTATTCAATCCTTCTGATGCTTCCTGATACATTTTACTCACGGTAAGTTTTCTTGTTTCAGAGAACTGGTTTCTTTCATGTAAGATCCACACATGACTTTACATGGCCGGATGGCACATTCCTATTTATTACTGAAGGGCATTCCACTGTATGTTGTACCACAGTTTGTTTAGCCATTCAACTGTGGATAGATTGCTTCTGCTTTGGAGCACTTGTGAATATAGCTGATATAAAGTCATGCGCAGATTTCTCTACGGACCTGTGTTCACATTTTTTTGGGAAAATAATGATAAACATACATGCTGGATTATTTTGGTAAGATCATATTTAGCTTTGTAAAAAACTGCCAATCTGTCTTCTGAAGTGGTTGTACTATTTCACATTCTGATTAGCAATGAATGAGAATTTCTGTTGTTTAGTATCTTGGAGTACATTTAGTGATGTCAGTAATTTTTTTCTTGTTTAAGTTTTGCCATTTTCAATAGGACTCTTGTGTTATCTCATTTGTTTTATTTTGCATTACCCTAGTGACAAATGATGGTGAACATGTTTTCATGTGCTTATTTTCCATCTGTATATCTGCTTTGGCAAGATATCTGCTGAGACGGCTTATCTTTTCTAAAATGTTTTCACTGAATTGTTTGCTTTTAATGAAATTCTAAGGGATTTTTGTATAACTCATAACTTTTATCATATATGTTTTTTACAAATATTTCTCCCAGTCTGCAGCAATTCTCTATATTTTTTTGCACAATATTCTTAGCAGAAGAGAAACTTAAATTGAATAGAGACCAGTTTACACATTGTTTCTTATATAAGTCATGCTTTAGTTTGTTATGACTAAAAACTAATCACCCAACAATCACCAAAGTGACATACGACGTTTTTCTGACATTTTTTTCTAGAAGTTTTATAGTTTTGCATATTACATGTATGTTTGTGAACCGTTTTTAGTTAAAAATTTTAGCAAAGTTGTCTTGCCTAGGTTCATTTCTTTTTTCATGTGGATGTCCAATTGTTACAGCACCCCTTGTGCCATTGTAAAAAATCAATTTGCTGTGTCTGTGGAGGTCTATTGCTTAATTCTCTGTTCTGTTTCATTGGTCTATACTTCTGTCCAGGCTTACTTGATTACTGTAGCTTTATAGTATGGTATAGCATTTCCTGAAGTCATATATTATGAGTTCTGCAACTTCCTTCTGATATTGTCTTTGTCTTTCATACAAATTTTAGAGTTAGTTTGCTAATGTCTACAAGACAGCTACCTGAGATTTTTATTGGCAATGCACTGAATCTGTACATTAAGATGGGAAGAATTAAATCATAAACACATATTGTCTGCCAATTCATAATATAATTCCGTTTATTTAAAACTTCTTTTATTTTTTATCAGTGTTTTATAATTTTCTACATACAGAGACATATAGTATATATGTTATTCAACTCATACCTAAGTATTTGTTTTTCAGTTTTTCTTTTGGGGATGAAGTACAATTGTAAATCATATTGTTTTAAATTTCAAATTCCAATTGTTCATTGTTAATATTTACAAAGGCAATTTAATTTTATATATTGAACTTGTATCCTGCTATCTTGCTGTATTATCCATTAATTCCAAAAGCTGCTAAGTATATTCTTCAGTATTTTCTACGTAGGCAGTGATATTTCTCAATAATTGTGTTATGTCAAGTTTGTGAACATAGATTTATTTGTAGTCATCATTATTATCCTTTAAATATCCATATAAATAATTGTAATGTTCTTTATTTTATTTATGATACTGGTAATTTGCATCTTCTTTTTATTTTGGTTAGTCTGCCTAAATATTTACCAATTTTATTGATCTTTTAAAAAAGCTTTTGTTTTCTTGTTTTCTTCCTATTCTCAGCCTGTTTTCATTTTGATTTATGCTCAAATTTTTGTTTCTTTTCTTCTTTTATTTATCTTAAATTGCTCTTATTCCTTTATTTTACAAAAGTGAAAACTTAGGTTACAGATTTTGAATCTTTCTTCTTTTCTAATATAAACCTTCATGCTGCAAATTTCCTTTTAAGAGATGCTTTCATTGTAGCCAGCAAGTATCTAAAAGGTATTTTTCATTTCTATTTAGTACAAAATATTTTCTAAATTTTCTTGAGATCCCTAATATCACCCATGTTTTATTTAGAAGTATGTCATTTAATTTCTAAATTTGGGGGATTTTCTATCTATATTTGTATTACTAATAATTTAATTCTTTCATTTTCTATAAGATTTTTTCTTATCATTGATTTTCTACAATTTGAATATGATCTGCCTCCATGGTGTGAGAGTGTGTGTGTGCCTATCTCTGTTTTATTCATCTCAGCTTCTTGGATCTGGTTTGGTGGCTGCCATTAATTTTGGAAAGTTGTGGTTTATTACTACTTCAAATATTTCTTCTTGAAATATCTGTTTCTTGTTCTTGTATTAAAATTGCATATATGTTATACATTTATAAATTATCCCCCATTTGTTAAACGTTTGGTTCAGTTATTTTTAATTATAATTTTTTGAATTTTCCATGAATCTATCATCAGCATTACTACTTCTTTCTTCAAATATGTCCAGTCTACTGATAAGCTCATCAACATCATTCTTTATTTCTCTTATACTTTATCCCTTCCTTTTTGATTCTAGAGTCTGCATTTCCTTCTCACATTAACCATCTATTCTTGCATGTTCTGTGTTTTTTTTTTTTGCTTAAGTCTCTAAACATATTAATCATAGTTATTTAAAATTCATTAATAAATTCAACATTATTGTCATTTCCGAGTCTGAGGATGATTGTTTTTTCTCTTTAGACTGAAGGGTTTTTGTTTATTTTGCCTCTCCATACGCTTTGTAATTTTTTTGTTAAAAGCTAGAAATTTAGTCCCTATGATAGTAACTGAAATAAATATTCAGTGAGAATTTATGTTAATATAACTAAGAATTTACTGTGTTTAGTCTTTGTCATAACTGCAGTGCCAGATGCTTCAAATTATTATAGCGTTCTTGTTTTTGTCAACCATCTTGACTTTGATCTTACCAAAGTACTTGTCAGAGACAGTCTGTGTCTACAGATCTTTCTGCTGTAATCCACCATTACAGTCAAGCCTTGTTGGTATGGCGGTGATGTGTGAGGAGGGAGAGTGTTCTGTAATCTTAGGATTAAACCTTAGTCCTGGAGTGGGTGTGTGTTTCCAGGTTGCAGCCCTTACAAGTGTTTCTCAGCAGTGTGCTGTTCTCTACCCGCCCTTCAGCCTCTTCCCTTGGTAGCAGCATTCTCAATCCATTTTCTTGAAGACTTGGTCCTTATTGATTATGTTTATTCTCCTCCCTTTCAGTAAGATATAAACGCTAGAGAAAACTAGAGAAATTATCTCCCAGCTGGGATAAGTCTCCAGCAGTCTTTCCCCCAACTCCCGTTGGAGAACAGGCCTTGTATTATGAAGAAATCTTTGGAAAGTGATGATTACTGATTTCCTTCCCCTGCCAGAGCCATGTGGGCAGCTTTCTCAAATCTCAACATTGAGAACTACACAAGGCCCCTGGAAGAAAATCCCACAAAAGTGTACGCTCCCCTGTGATCAGGTTCATAATGGATTAGTTGCCAACTTATCTGGGTGGTGAGACAGAGCACGCTCACATGCAGCCAGGTACATGAAATGGATTTTTTATATATAGGCAGCCAAGGACAAGAGAATCTGGAGATTCATTGTGAGCTGGTCTCTCAAGGCTCAGATTGCTGCCCAGGATAGACGGAGTCTCAGCTGCTGGAGCCCCAGTTGCACGACAGATGAGGGACCCTAAAAGACAGCTGGCTTTGTGTTGACTACTTGGGTCACAGGACACACTGGGCTAAAGTGTTGGAAGACAGTCTGCATGGGGGAGATACTGGACTGTTCAGAGCTTGGGCTGTTACAGTCAACTCCTTCCTTTTCTCAAGATGTCACATACTCAGCACAGTCTAGAGACCCTCTTGAGATCTATAAGGGGAGAATAAAATCACCATGTTAGTGCTCTTACCAGTTAGGGCTCTGGTGGCCTCTACTTCTCAGAAAGCTGCAACTGTGAGGATGCATGTGTTTCTCTGGATTTCAAGTTGGTTGTTGCCCCTGCAAACTTGGTTCTTGGAAGAGTCCAAATAATTGATTTTCACTTTGTAGAGCTTTTTCTCGTAGGAATGTGAGTAATGACTCCCAGGAAGCTCCTTATATGTTAGAACTGAAAGAGGAAATCCTACCTCAAAGCCCTTACCTCCTCCCACCAGCAGGTTTTTGTGCCTTTTTATTAGGAGTTTTAAGAGGTTTCTCCTTGTACACAAAAGTCCTTTTATAGATATGTGATTTGCAAATACTGTTATTAGTGTCTATATATGATTTTCTTAACAACGTCTTTTGCAGAACACTTAAAAAACATTGTCTTTTTTGTTTTTGTTTTGTGTCATGTTCAAGAAAACTTTGCTAAGTTTCAAAAACTTGGTTAAGTTTTGCGTATTCCCCTTTGGGGGATCTCTTTGCGATTTCTTTTTTTTTTTTTTTTTTATTGTTGGGGATTCATTGAGGGTACAATAAGCCAGTTACACTGATTGCAATTGTTAGGTAAAGTCCCACTTGCAATCATGTCTTGCCCCCATAAAGTGTGACACACACAAAGGCCCCACCCCCCTCCCTCCATCCCTCTTTCTGCTTCCCCCCCCATAACCTTAATTGTCATTAATTGTCCTCATATCAAGATTGAGTACATAGGATTCATGCTTCTCCATTCTTGTGATGCTTTACTAAGAATAATGTCTTCCACTTCCATCCAGGTTAATATGAAGGATGTAAAGTCTCCATTTTTTTTAATGGCTGAATAGTATTCCATGGTATACATATACCACAGCTTGTTAATCCATTCCTGGGTTGGTGGGCATTTAGGCTCTTTCCACATTTTGGCGATTGTAAATTGAGCTGCAATGAACAGTCTAGTACAAGTATCCTTATGATAAAAGGATTTTTTTCCTTCTGGGTAGATGCTCAGTAATGGGATTGCAGGATTGAATGGGAGGTCTAAGTTGAGTGCTTTGAGGTTTCTCCATACTTCCTTCCAGAAAGGTTGCACAAGTTTGCAGTCCCACCAGCAGTGTAAAAGTGTTCCCTTCTCTCCACATCCACGCCAGCATCTGTAGTTTTGAGATTTTGTGATGTGGGCCGTTCTCACTGGGGTTAGATGATATCTCAGGGATGTTTTGATTTGCATTTATCTAATACATAGAGATGATGAACATTTTTTCATGTGTTTGTTAGCCATTAGTCAGTCGTCTTTAGAGAAAGTTCTATTCATGTCTCTTGCCCATTGATATACGGGATTGTTGGCTTTTTTCATGTGGATTATTTTGAGTTCTCTATAGATCCTGGTTATCAAGCTTTTGCCCGATTGAAAATATGCAAATATCCTTTCCCATTGTGTGGGTTGTCTCTTTGCTTTGGTTATTGTCTCCTTAGCTGTACAGAAGCTTTTCAG
Organism: Nycticebus coucang; assembly: GCF_027406575.1. Taxonomy (NCBI): domain Eukaryota; kingdom Metazoa; phylum Chordata; class Mammalia; order Primates; family Lorisidae; genus Nycticebus; species Nycticebus coucang. The sequence continues at coordinate 70,102,097 of NC_069784.1, read as the reverse complement.
TTTAATGAAGTCCAATTTGTTTACTTTTGTTGTTGTTGCAATTGCCATGGCAGTCTTCTTCATGAAGTCTTCCCCCAGGCCAATATCTTCCAGTGTTTTTCCTATGCTTTCTTGGAGGATTTTTATTGTTTCATGCCTTAAATATAAGTCCTTTATCCATCTTGAGTCAATTTTTGTGAGTGGGGAAAGGTGTGGGTCCAGTTTCAGTCTTTTACATGTAGACATCCAGTTCTCCCAACACCATTTATTGAATAGGGAGTCTTTCCCCCAAGGTATGTTCTTGTTTGGTTTATCGAAGATTAGGTGGTTGTAAGATGTTAGTTTCATTTCTTGGTGTTCAATTCGATTCCAAGTGTCTAAGTCTATGTTTTTGTGCCAGTACCATGCTGTCTTGAGCACTATGGCTTTGTAGTACAGACTAAAATCTGGTATGCTGATGCCCCCAGCTTTATTTTTGTTACTAAGAACTGCCTTAGCTATACGGGGTTTTTTCCGGTTCCATACAAAACGCAGAATCATTTTCTCCAAATCTTGAAAGTACGATGTTGGTATTTTGATAGGAATGGCATTGAATAGGTAGATTGCTTTGGGAAGTATAGACATTTTAACAATGTTGATTCTTCCCATCCATGAGCTTGGTATGTTCTTCCATTTGTTAATATCCTCTGCTATTTCCTTTCTGAGGATTTCATAGTTTTCTTTATAGAGGTCCTTCACCTCCTTCGTTAGGTATATTCCTAGGTATTTCATTTTCTTTGAAACTATGGTGAAGGGAGTTGTGTCCTTAATTAGCTTCTCATCTTGCCTGTTATTGGTGTACACAAAGGCTACTGACTTGTGGACATTGATTTTATATCCTGAAACATTACTGTATTTTTTGATGACTTCTAGGAGTCTTGTGGTTGAGTCTTTGGGGTTCTCTAAGTATAAGATCATGTCGTCAGCAAAGAGGGAGAGTTTGACCTCCTCTGATCCCATTTGGATTCCCTTTATTTCCTTGTCTTGCCTAATTGTATTGGCTAGAACTTCCAGCTCTATGTTGAATAGTAAAGGTGACAGAGGACAACCTTGTCTGGTTCCAGTTCTAAGAGGAAAAGCTTTGAGTTTTACTCCATTCAGTAAAATATTGGCTGTGGGTTTTTTATAGATAGCTTCAATCAGTTTTAGAAATGTGCTAGCTATGCCTATACTCTTCAGTGTTCTAATTAGAAAAGGATGCTGGATTTTATCAAATGCTTTTTCTGCATCTATTGAGAGGATCATGTGATCTTTATTTTTGCCTCTGTTAATATGGTGGATAACGTTTATGGACTTGTGTGTGTTAAACCGGCCTTGCATCCCTGGGATGAAGCCTACCTGATCATGATGAATGACTTTTTTGATGATAAGCTGTAATCTATTGGCTAGGATTTTGTTGAGAATTTTTGCATCTATATTCATGAGTGAGATTGGTCTGAAGTTCTCCTTTTTGTTTGGGTCTTTTCCTGGTTTTAGTATCAGGGCGATGTTTGCTTCATAGAATGTGTTGGGGAAGATTCCTTCTTCCTCAGTTTTTTGGAATAATTTCTGCAGTGCAGGAATAAGCTCTTCCTTGAAGGTTTGATAGAATTCTGGAGTGAAGCCATCTGGACCAGGGCATTTTTTAGTTGGAAGCTTTTTTATTGTTTCTTTGATCTCAGTGCTTGAAATTCGTCTGTTCAGGAGGTCTATTTCTTCCTGGCTAAGTCTAGGGAGAGGGTGTGATTCCAAATATTGATCCATTTCCTTCACATTGTCAACTTTCTGGGCATAGAGTTTCTGGTAGTATTCAGAGATGATCTCTTGTATCTCTGTGGGATCAGTTGTTATTTCCCCTTTATCGTTTCTCATTGAGGTTACTAGAGATTTTACTTTTCTATTTCTAGTTAGTCTGGCCAATGGTTTATCTATTTTATTTATTTTTTCAAAAAACCAACTCCTTGTTTCATTAATTTTCTGAATGATTCTTTTGTTTTCAATTTCATTGATCTCTGATTTGATTTTGGATATTTCTTTTCTTCTACTGAGTTTAGGCTTAGATTGTTCTTCTTTTTCCAATTCCCTAAGATCTCTTGTGAGATTGTTGATGTGCTCTCTTTCTGTTTTTCGAATGTAGGCATCTAAAGCGATGAATTTTCCTCTCAAAACTGCTTTTGCAGTATCCCACAGGTTTTGGTAGCTTGTGTCTTCATTGTTGTTATGCTCAAGGAAGTATAATGATTTCCTGTTTTATTTCTTCCTTCACCCATCTGTTATTCAACAGAAGATTGTTTAATTTCCATGCCTTTGGGTGGGGTCGAGCATTTTTGTTAGAGTTGAGTTCCACCTTTAGTGCCTTATGGTGTGAGAAGATACAAGGTAAAATTTCAATTCTTTTGATTCTGTTGATATTTGTTTTGTGTCCCAAGATATGATCAATTTTGGAGAATGTTCCATGGGTTGATGAGAAGAGTGTATATTCTTTGTCTTTGGGGTGGAGTGTTCTATACGCGTCTATCAAGCATAGTTGGTCTAAGGTCTCATTTAAATCTCTTATATCTTTGTTTAATTTCTGTTTAGAGGATCTGTCCAGCTCTGTAAGAGGTGTGTTAAAGTCCCCTGTTATGATGGTATTATCAGATATCATATTGCTCAGACTGAGTAAGGTCTGCTTCAAGAATCTGGGAGCATTTAAATTGGGTGCATAAATATTTAGAATTGAAATGTCTTCTTGTTATAGTTTTCCCTTGACCAATATAAAGTGACCATCTTTGTCTTTTTTGACTTTAGTTGCTTTAAATCCACATGAATCTGAAAATAAGATTGCAACTCCTCTTTTCTTCTGAGTTCCATTTGCCTGAAAAATTGTCTTCCAACCCTTGACTCGGAGCTTTAATTTGTCTTTTGAAGCCAGGTGTGTTTCTTGCAGACAGCAAATGGATGGCTTGTGTTTTTTAATCCAGTCAGCCAATCTATGTCTCTTCAGTGGGGAATTCAAGCCATTAACATTTATTGAGATAATTGATAAGTGTGGTAGTATTCTATTCATCTTATTTGGTGAGAGTCCATTGCTTAGTTTTATCTTTTGCATCAGTGTGGAGGTTAGGTTCTGTCATTTAATTTCTGAGTTCTTACTTTGCTGCTGATCCATTGTGGTGGTCAGTGTGCAGAACAGGTTGAAGTATTTCCTGTAGAGCTGGTCTTGTTGTGGTGAATTTCCTCAATGTTTGTATATCCGTAAATGATTTGATTTCTCCGTCAATTTTGAAGCTTAGCTTAGCAGGGTACAGAATTCTGGGCTGAAAAATTGTTCTGTTTAAGTAGATTAAAGATAGATGACCATTGTCTTCTTGCTTGGAAAGTTTCATTAGAGAAGTCTGCGGTCACTCTGATGGATTTGCCCCTGTAGGTCAACTGGCGCTTACTCCTAGCAGCTTGCAGAATCATTTCTTTTGTCTTGACTGTGGACAGGTTCATCACTATGTGTCTTGGAGAAGCTCGGTTAGAATTGAGGCGACCTGGGGTCCGATAGCCCTCTGAAAGCAGTGTGTCAGAATCTTTGGTGATATTTGGGAAATTTTCTTTTATAATATTCTCTAGTATGGCTTCCATTCCTCTGGGGCATTCTTCTTCCCCTTCTGGAATTCCTATAACTCGTATGTTGGAACGCTTCATAAAGTCCCATAATTCTGACAGCGAACATTCTGCTTTCTCTCTCTTCTTTTCTGCCTTTTTTACTGTCTGAGTTATCTCAAAAACTTTGTCTTCTACCTGTGAAATTCTTTTTTTCTGCATGGTCTAACCTGTTGCTGATACTTTCCATTGCATCTTTAAGTTCCCTGATTGACTGTTTCATTTCCTTCAGCTCTGCTATATCCTTTTTATATTCTTCATATCGTTCATCTCTTCTTTGATTCTGTTTTTTGGATTTCCTTTTGGTTATTTTCCACTTTATTAGCAGTTTCCTTCATTGTTTCCATCATTTATTTCATTGTTTTCAACATGTGTATTCTAAATTCCCTTTCTGTCATTCCTAACATTTCTGTATACGTGGAATCCTCTGCAGTAGCTACCTGATGGTCCCTTGGCGGGGTTGTTCTGGACTGGTTCTTCATGTTGCGTGGAGTTTTCTGCTGATTCTTCCTCATGAGTGATTTCTTTTATCTGTTTCCTTGCCCTAATTTTCCTTTCACTTCCTCTTGCTCTTTAAGTTCTTGTGCCTGTGCACTAAGGGTTACAGGACCAGAAGGGTGAGAAGGTTGAGGAGCAAAAAAGGGATGAAAGAAAGGAGCACCGAGTGATTAGAAAAAAAGAAAGATAGAGAAAGGAGAGGGGGTGGCGATAAGGAATATTGACAAAAAGAAGAGAGGTACAGAAAGAGGGAGACAAGGCAATATAGGTGTACAGTAGGGTACTTTGACACAACCTTAAAAAACCCCACCTTCTGGGAGTGCCCTGTTGGGTGGTTCCCTTGAGGTCAGCAGCACTTTCCTAACCTGATCAGACACAGTACCCCACCTCCACCAAGTAGAGAGGAAAGACAAAAATGCTATAAATCAAACCAAAACAAGCAAACAGAAAACTTTATGGGGATACAATTGGGTGAAAAACCAAATGATAGTGGTAGAAACACTAGCAAAAATGAAGTTTTAATTATTAAAAAAGGCAGCAATGGGAAATTATAATTAAACTAGAAAAGTTGAGAAAGAAAAAGGGATCTGTATGGAAAAGATTGAAATTAAAAAAAAAAAAAACAAAAGAACATCAACAACGTCAAAATAAACAGAAAAAAAAATACACAACCAAAAACAAAGCAGTTTCTATATGTTATTGAATATTGTCCTGGCAACATGTGGTCTTCTGGGGTATGAGATGTTAGTCACAGTTCTGATACGACTGGAGGCTGCTGATTTCTCAACCCCCAGCAGGTACACACCCTAAATCTCTCTTCAGCCCACTTAAAAGGCACTTTGAAGTTGTAAACTTGCTGAGCAGAAGCTTTCCCAGCTTTCTCGCTGGAATCACTGCTGAAGTGGCTATCCGCTTACCCAGTGTGCCAAAACCGGTCTCACTCTGCCCCTGAGGGTTAGGGCTGCAAGGCGGCTCAGACCCCACCCTTAGGCTACTTGGTTGCTGGGTTACAAGCTCCCACACGTTTCTAGCTCTGCGACCCTGAGGGCGGAGCTTGCCGGGGCAGATCACTGACAATGGTTCCGTGTGACCCACCGCCAAAGACTATTAGCTCCGTCTGGCTCAGCGGCTCAGACTGGGGCCCTAGCAGCTTGCAGAATCTTTTCTTTTGTCTTGACTTTGGACAGGTTCATCACAATGTGTCTTGGAGAAGCTCGGTTACAGTTGAGGTGACCTGGGGTCCGATATCCCTCTGAAAGCAGTGTGTCAGAATCTTTGGTGATCTTTGCGAAATTTTCTTTTATAATATTCCCTTGTATGGCTTCCATTCCTCTGGGGCATTCTTCTTCCGCTTCTGGGATTCCTATAACTCGTATGTTGGAACGCTTCATAAAGTCCCATAATTCTGACAGTGAATGTTCTGCTTTCTCTCTCTTCTTTTCTGCCTCTTTTACTATCTGAGTTATCTCAAGAACTTTGTCTTCTATGTCTGAAATTCTTTCTTCTGCATGGTCTAAGCTGTTGCTGATACTTTCCATTGCATCTTTAAGTTCCCTAATTCACTGTTTCAGTTCCTTCAGCTCTGCTATATCCTTTTTATATTCTTCATGTCGTTCATCTCTTCTTTGATTCTGTTTTTGGATTTCCTTTTGGTTATTTTCCACTTTATTTGCAGTTTCCTTCATTGTTTCCATCATTTCTTTCATTGTTTTCAACATGTGTATTCTAAATTCCCTTTCTGTCATTCTTAGCATTTCTTTATAGATGGAATCATCTGCAGTAGGTACCTGATGGTCCCTTGGCGGGGTTGTTCTGGACTGGTTCTTCATGTTGCGTGGAGTTTTCTGCTGATTCTTCCTCATGAGTGATTTCTTTTATCTGTTTCCTTGCCCTAATTTTCCTTTCACTTCCTCTTGCTCTTTAAGTTCTCATGCCTTTGGACTAAGGGTTACAGGACCAGAAGGGTGAGAAGGATGAAGAGCAAAAAAGGGATGAAAGAAAGGAGGACCGAGTGATAAGAAAAATAGAGAAAGGAGAGCGGGTGGTTAAAAGGAATATTATGAAACCAAAACAAGCAAACAGAAAACTTTACGGGATAAAATTTGGTGAAAAACCAATAATAGCGGTAGAAATACTAGCAAAAATGAAGTTCTAGTTATTGAAAAAGGCAGCAATGGGAAATTATAATTAAATTGGAAAAATTGAGAAAGAAAAAGGATCTGTATTGAAAAGGTTGAAATTAAAAAAGAAAACAACATCAACAACATCAAAATAAACAAAAAAGAAAAACAACAAAACCGAAAAAAACAAAACAAAAAAATCACAACCAAAAACTTGTACACTTGCTGAGCATAAGCTTTCCCAGGAAAGTGCTTGTTGCTGGAATCACTGCTGAAGTGGCTATCCACTCACCCAGTGTGCCAAAACCGGTCTCACTCTGCCCCTGAGGGTTAGGGCTGCAAGGCGGCTCAGACCCCACCCTTAGGCTACTTGGTCACTGGGTTACCAGCTCCCACTCGATTCTAGCTCTGCGACCCTGAGGGCGGAGCTTGCCGGGGCAGATCACTCACAATGGCTCCCTTGACCCACAGCCAAACACTATTTGCTCTGTCTGGCTCAGCGGCTCAGACTGGGGCCCCAGACAACGGCCAAAGTTCTCCGCACTCCCGCTCAGGCTCTCCCCAAGGCAGTTCAGCTGAGTGCCAAGTCCAAAGACACCAAATAGTTCACAGGTAAGGCCTTTCTTGTTTGCATTCTCGCTGCTACTGAACTTACAGTTGTGGGCGGGTTTAGACGGATTGAACACACGCGTCCACTTGCTGTTTTTCCACTGTTTTAGTCCTCCTCTTGGGGTCCAGAAGTCTCTCGCTGACTCCCTGTATCCTCACAGGAGTGGTGATAGGCAGTTCCCACCAGCCAGAGATGCCTGGACTCCTATCTCCCCAGACTCACGGTGCCCAGATGCCAGGCTGCAGACTTTTGAATTGTGGCAAGCATCTGTTAGGATGTTTTGTAATCATTTACTCCTAAGGATAAAAGTAACCAATTAAAAGGTAATGCAGGTCTATTGCATAAATTTTGGAGAAGGTCCTCTTTGCGATTTCTTCTAGAGGTCCTATCGTCACTTCTAATTTTAATCTCTGGCCTGGTCCATTGTTGTTCATGTGATGTTGAGGCTGGGTCCTGCTTCACGGTTTGCTCATATCACAACTCTTGAACACACTGTTCCTTTATTTAGATCCAGATCTCCATCTCCCCGCAGCTTCTTTCCTCCTGAAGAACTAACTTTATATATAAAGTTCTTTACCATGTGTCTGTGGAAGCAATTCTTTCAGATTTGCTTAGATAGATCCACAGAATTCTTTATTCCGACCTCCTTTTTTAAGGATAGTTTTATTTGATATTGAATTCTGTGCAGTCTTTTTTTTTCCTTTTAGTACCCTAAAAGGTTCTGTTTTTTCTCTTGTTTTTAATGAGTAATCTACTATCTCAACTTTTTCTTCCCTTTGTTTAATGTATCTTTTTCTCTGCCTGCTTTTAAGATTTTTCCTTTATCATTGGTATTGAATGATTTAATTATGATGTGCTTTGATTTCATTTTATTCAAGATCATTGTGCTGAGGGTTTGTTGACTATCTTGGATTTGTGGATTCATACGACCTTCACATCTGAGAAACCGTCTTCACGTATTTTCCTGGCTTCCGTTTGGGGACTTCAATTATGTGTGTTTTAACATTTATAAAGTTGTTGTATAGCTCACTGTTTCTCTTTTCTTTATTTTGTATTCTGTGTTTTATTTATCTATTATTATGTCTTTAGATTTGTGAATCTTTTCTTTTTACAATTTTTAAACTGTTGTTAATTTAATGTTGTGCATAATTCATCCCAGATATGGTAGTTTCATGCCCAGACATTATATTTGGATCTTGTTACATTTTATGTTTCCACAAAAATTTTGAACATATGGAATAAAGTTTTAATGTCATTTGTGACATACATGTCTGTCCCAGATGAGTTTTAATTAACTAGTTTTTTTTTTCCTATTCATGGAACATACTCATTGGTGTCTTTACATGTCTGATCATTTCTGATTGGATTACATAAATTATCACTGTTACACATTAGGGCTAATATTTCTGTATTCCTATCACTATTTGTCAGTGTCCTTCCCAGATGTAGTTAAGTTACTTGGAGATACTATACTCCTTTTATTACTTATTTTTAAGGTTCCTGGTTTAAGATTATACCAGTGTTTAGTTTAGGATTAAATCTTCTCTGGTACTGAGGCAAGAATTTCCTGCGTAAGCTCCACCTGGCCTCATGAATTTTGAGAGATTCGAGTCTTTCAGGTGGGAACAGACACTACTTCTGGCCATTTGTGCACCTGGGGCTCTGCTGTCTCTAATTTTTCAGAAGGTTCCTTTCACCAGCTTTGGGTACTTTCATCAATGAACTCACTAGGGTCCCTTTGTAAAATCTCCTGGGTTGTTTCTCTGCAAAGTTGTCTCCCATCTGGGGCTACTCTCTTGTGCCTTCCTGTGTTTGTTTTGGTACTCAGTAAACAGTACCCCAAAATGAAAGTCTCAGAAGCGGATGTTTATCTGTGACCCTCTCCTTTTTTCCTGTTTCTCAGCCCCGTTCTCCCCTGGAACTAGCCATAGAAACTAGAATCCCTTTCCTAAAGATAGAACATAGAAACCAAAACCCCCTTTCCCAAAAGCCGGCCATAAAACCTAAAAATATTTCTTGAATTTCTCCCCATCTTTCTAGGGAAAAACAGGCTACAAGTAAGTTACCTGACCTACTCCATAGGTATCAAGACCTCCATTTCAAAGAGGACCCTGCCAAGTACCCAGAAGAGAAGAATGGATGCTCGGAGAGGAGAAAAAGGTCCAGACAGACAGGACTTATTGGGCCTCCTCACTCAGGCATCATCATTCAATCAGACCCTTTTTGTTCAATAATTACAATGTTTCTACATGGCTATCTAAACTTGGTGGAGCTTAAGCACAGAAATGGGTAATTTCCCCTGTAACTTTGGGGAAACATTCTCAAGGCTCCTGTGTCACTAAAACTGTGATTAAATGAATCTACACACCTCTGCTCCTCTTGATATAGCTTTTCTCAGTGATCTTCAGTGCATATTCAGAGGACAAAGGGGACACTTACCCTTAGCCTCAACATTGGTTTGCCTCTGAGTTTTCTCTGAATAGCTTGAAACAGTGGTTTTTACTGCCGTATTATTTTCTTTTTTTTTTTTTATTAAATCATAACTGTATACATTGATATGATCATGGGGCATCATACACTCGCTTCATAGACCATTTGACACATTTTCATCAAATGGTTAACATAGCCTTCCTGGCATTATCTCAGTTACTATGCCAAAACATTTACATTCTACATTTACCAAGTTTCGCAAATACCCCTGTAAGATGCACCACAGGTGTGATCCCACCGATCCTCCTCCCTCTACACACCACGCCCCCCTCCCTTTCCCACTTCCCCCTATTGTTAGGTTGTAACTGAGTTATAGCTTTCATGTGAGAGCCCCAAATGAGTATCATAGTAGGGCTGAGTACATTGGGTACTTTTTCTTCCATTCTTGAGATACTTTACTAAGAAGAATAAGTTCCAGCTCCATCCATGTAAACATGAAAGAGGTAAAGTCTCCATCTTCCTTTAAGGCTGCATAATATTCCATGGTGTACATATACCACAATTTATTAATCCATTCATGGATCAATGGGCACTTGGGCTTTTTCTATGACTTAGCAATTATGAATTGGGCTGCAATAAACATTCTGGTACAAATATCTTTTGTTATGTTGTGATTTTTGGTCTTCTGGGTATATGCCCAGCAGAGGAATTACAGGATCGAATGGCAGATATATTTTTAGATCTTTGAGTGTTCTCCGTATCTCTTTCCAAAAGGAATGTGTTAATTTGCATTCCCACCAGCAGTGCAGAAGTATTCCCTTTTCTCCACATCCACGCCAACATCTCTGGTCTTGAGATTTTGTGATATAGGCTACTCTCACTGGAGTTAGATAATATCTCAAAGTAGTTTTGATTTGCATTTCTCTGATGATTAAAGATGATGAGCATTTTTTGATATGTCTGAAGGCCGTGCGCCTGTCTTCTTCAGAGAAGTTTCTCTTCAAATCCCTTGCCCAGCCTGCGATGGGATCCCTTGTTTTTTTCTTGCTGATGCGTTTGAGTTCTCTGTGGATTCTGGTTATTAAACCTTTGTCAGAGATATACCCTGCAAATATCTTCTCCCATTCTGAGGGCTGTCTGCTTGCTCTGCTTACTGTGTTCTTAGCTGTGCAGAAGCTTTTTAGTTTGATCAAGTCCCAGTAGTGTATTTTTGAAGCTGCTTCAATTGCCCGGGGGGTTCTCCTCATGAAATACTCACCCAGACCAATTTCTTCAAGGGTTTTCCCTGCATTCTCCTCTAGTATTTTTATAGTTTCATGTCTTAAGTTTAAATCTTTAATCCAATGAGAGTCTATCTTAGTTAATGGTGAAAGGTGTGGGTACAATTTCAGTCTTCTGCAGGGTGCCAGGCAGTTCACCCAGCACCATTCGTTAAATAGGGAATCTTTTCCCCACTGAATGTTGTTTTTTATTTTTATTTTTTCCCACTGAATGTTTTTAATTGCCTTGTCAAAGATCAAATAGCAGTAAGTAGCTGGATTCATCTCTTGGTTCTCTATTCTGTTCCAGATATCTACTTCTCTGTTTTTGTGCCAGTACCATGCTGTTTTGATCACTATTGATTTGTAGTAAAGTCTGAGGTCTGGAATGTAATTCCTTCTGTTTTGTTTTTATTTCTGAGTAATGTCTTGGCTATTCGAGGTTTTTTCTAATTCCATATAAAATGAAGTATTGTTTTTTCAAGATCTTTAAAACATGGAGCTTTAATAGGGAGTGCGTTGAAATTATATATTGCTTTGGGTAGTATGGACATTTTGATAATGTTGATTCTTCCCAGCCATGAATATGGTATGTTTTTCCATTTGTTAACATTTTCAGCTATTTCTTTTCTTAGAGTTTCATAGTTCTCTTTATAGAGATCTTTCACGTCTTTTGTTAGGTAAATTCCCAAATATTTCATCTTCTTTGGCACTACTGTGAATGGGATAGAGTCCTTAACTGCTTTTTCAACTTGACTGTTGTTGGTATATATAAAGGCTACCGATTTATGGATGTTGATTTTGTAACCTGAGACGGTGCTGTATTCCTTGATCACTTCTAGGAGTTTTGTAGTAGAGTCCCTAGTGTTTTCCAGATACACAATCATATCATCTGCGAAGAGCGAAAGTTTGATCTCTTCTGACCCTATATGGATACCCTTGATCGCCTTTTCTTCCCTAATTGCGATGGCTAAAACTTCCATTACAATGTTGAAAAGCAATGGAGACAATGGGCAGCCTTGTCTGGTTCCAGATCTGAGTGGAAATGATTCCAATTTAACTGCATTCAATATTATATTGGCTGTGCGTCTTCTGTAGATGGCCTCTCTCAGTTTAAGAAAAGTCCCTTCTAGGCCAATTTTCTTGAGTGTTCTGATCATGAAGGGATGCTGGATATTATCAAAAGCTTTTTCTGCACTGATTGAGAGAATCATATGGTCTTTGTTTTTTAATTTGTTTATGTGCTGAATTACATTTATAGATTTACGTATATTGAACCAGCCTTGAGACCCGGGGATAAAACCGACTTGGTCATGATTTATCATTTGTTTGATGTGTTGCTGGATTCTGTTTGTTAGGATCTTGTTGAATATTTTTGCATCTATATTCATGAGTGATATTGGTCTACAATTTTCTTTTCTTGTTGGATCTTTTCCTGGTTTGGGGATCAGGGTGACGTTTGCTTCATAGAACGTGTTGGGTAGTCTTCCTTCTTTTTCTACATTTTGGAACAGGTTGAGTAATATAGGTACTAATTTTTCTTTAAAGGTTTGGTAGAATTCTGACGTAAAACCATCTGGCCCCGGCTTCTCTTTTTAGGGAGGTTTTGTATAGTTGATGCTATTTCTGAACTTGATATGGGTCTGTTCAACATTTCCACTTGATTCTGGCTAAGTCTTGGAAGGTGGCATGCTTCCAAGTATCGGTCAATTTCCTTCAGATTTTCATATTTCTGAGAATAAAGTTTCTTGTAATATTCATTGAGGATTTTTTGGATTTCTGATGAGTCTGTTGTTATTTCGTCTTTGTTGTTTCTGATTGATGATATTAGAGATTTTACTCTTTTTTTTCTGATTAGGTTGGCCAGAGGTTTATCTATTTTGTTGACCTTTTCAAAAAACCAGCTTTTTGATTTATTGATCTGTTCTATTATTCTTTTGTTTTCAATTTCATTTAATTCTGCTCTAATTTTGGTTATTTCTTTTCTTCTACTGGGTTTGGCGTTGGAATGTTCTTACTTTTCCAGTTGCTTGAGATGTCCCATTAAGTTGTTAACTTCCTCTCTTTCCCTTCTCTTGAGGAAGGCTTGCAGTGCTATAAATTTCCCTCTTAGAACTGCCTTTGCAGTGTCCCAGAGTTTCTGATAGTTTGTGTCTTCATTGTCGTTTTGTTCCAAAAAATTGGCAATTTCTTTCTTAATCTCATGTCTGACCCAGCTATCATTCAGCATAAGGTTATTTAACTTCCATGTTTTTGTATGAGTATGTAGATTCCTATTGTTACTCAATTCAAGTTTTATTCCATGATGGTCCGAGAAGATGCAAGGAATAATTTCTATTCCTTTCAATTTACTGAGGTTAGACTTGTGACCTAAAATGTGGTCAATTTTGGAGTAAGTTCCGTGGGCTGATGAGAAGTATGTGTATTCAGTTTTGTTGGGATGAAATGTTCTGTAGATGTCTGCTAAATCTGAATATTGGATGGTTAGGTTTAAATCTAAGATTTCTTTGCTCAGCTTCTTGCTGGAGGATCGATCCAACACTGCCAAAGGAGTGTTGAAATCTCCAACGATTATGTAGCTGGAGGAAATCAGGTTACTCATGTCTGTTAGAGTTTCTCTTATAAATTGAGGTGCATTCTGGTTGGGTGCATAGATATTAATAATTGAGATCTCATCATATTGAGTATTACCCTTAACAAATATGAAGTGACCATTCTGTCCTTCCTTACTTTTGATGGTTTAAAGACTACTGTATCTGCAAATAAAATTGCAACACCTGCTTTTTTCTGATTACCATTTGCCTGAAATATGGATGACCATCCTTTCACCCTGAGTCTGTATTTGTCTTTTAAGTTAAGATGTGACTCTTGTATGCAACAAATATCTGGCTTGAGTTTTTTGTATCCAGTCAGCTAACCTATGCCTCTTTAGAGGACAGTTTAAACCATTCACATTAATGGAGAGTATTGATAAGTCTGGTGGAATTTTGGGTATCGAGTTTTTCAAAGACCCAGTGGACATTTTTAATCCATTTGCCAGTGTGGAAGTTGGAGTTTGATCCGATGTTTCTGAGTGAGTTTACTTTTGTGGTATAGGATTGGGTTGGTCATTATGGAGGGTAGGTCTGAGAATATCCTGAAGAGCTGGTTTGGTTATGGCAAATTTTTTCAACATATGAATGTCATTAAAGTATTTAATTTCTCCATCATAAATGAAACTCTGTTTAGCTGGATACAAGATCCAGGGTTGAAAGTTATTTTGCTTTAGGAGATTAAAAGTTGATGGCCACCCTCTTCTGGCTTGAAAAGCTTCAGCAGAGAGATTTGCAGTTATTCTAATATTCTTTCCTTTGTACATAATAGTTTTCTTTTGCCGGGCTGCTTTGAGAATCTTCTCTTTCATGTTAACTTTAGTGAAGCTAATTATGATATGCCTGGGGGATGACTTATTGGGGTTAAATCATGCTGGGGTTCTGAAGCTGTCTGCTATCTGAATTTCAGATTCTCTAGGCATGTCTGAAAAATTTTCTTTCATAATTTCATGCAGAAGGGCCTCTGTGCCCTTCGAGGCCACTTCATCATTCTCCGAAATCCCAATTATTTGTATGTTGCTTTTCTTTGAATTATCTGGCAGTTCTCTGAGTGAGTGATCCATTTTTGCTCTCCATTTCTCTTCCTCTTTGAGAGATTGGGAGCATTCGAAGACTTTATCTTCAATGTCAGAAATCCTTTCTTCTGCTTGCTCCATTCTGTTGCTGAGGGATTCTACTGTATTTTTCATATCTTTGAGGGCTGTAAATTCTTGCTTCAGTGTGTCTAAGTCTTTGGTGGTTTTGTCTTTAAATTTGTTAAATTCTGGAGACAACTTTTGAATTCCTCCTTGAATTCCTAATTCCATTTTATGAATCTTATCTGCAATCCAAATTCTGAATTCGATTTCTGACATCTCAGCCAGTTGTTTATGAATGGGATCTTCAATCACATCTGCCGTATCTTTTCTTGGGGGGGGTTGATCTATTCTGGTTATTCATGTTACCAGAGTTTTTCCGCTGATTACACCCCATGGGGCTTTATCAAGGCCCCATACAGTGTTGTGGCCTGAGAAACTGGGGCCCTGTCTTGTGTGGTGGGCTAAGTGGTTCTGTCTTGTTTTCAGCTGGTTTCTGTTCAATCCTATTGTAACTTTTACTCTGGCTTGAAGTCTCAGCTGTGTGGAAAAACCAGCAATTAAGTCACCCCGCCCGCCCACCTCTGGCACCAGTTGGAAAAGGAAAATCAAACCTTCCTACAACCGCATATCCAGGACACCGCCTGAAAAGTCCTCGGTCTATTAGTTCAGTTCAAAAGGTCCAAATCGATTGTCTCAATCAGCACCTGTCTTGGGTGGGAGAGTTCAAGAGGTCTCTGGGAACTGGATCACAGCGGTCTGGTGACTCCTCTGATATGGCTTACTCCAGTGCTGTGTGGAGTCAGGAGGAGCCACCTAGCAAATAGATCAGTCTGGGAAGGTTGATGTCTCCTTCCCCACTTTGCCCCTACGTCGGACCCAGTCACTGGTATCTCTGCAGATGGCTAACCCAGTTGCCTGTAGTGAACAGATACTCCAGGGGTTTGCACCTGCCTGAATTGCAAGGAAGTCTGCCAGGCCCTTGCAGTCTGCCGCTATGTAGCAGGAGGAGATGGGGCCTGACATCTTGAGTGCTTGATGCAGGTGGTGGTAGGGAGGTGTTCACTCAGGCTTAGCCCCGTCCCTGATTGATGTTGCTAACAGAACAGAACAGAACAGACAACTTTTCGGGCTTCTGTCTCTGTTTCTGCTAAAATCGCCTATGGAAGATGGGCTGTTCTGAGTTCAAATGTCTTTGCTACTGGAGGTTTGTGTCCAATTACCTCGCTGTGTCGGCCCTGCCCTGGAGGCTTCCCAGGTTTGTGAGCCGCGTCAGGCAAATCCTTTGCTCACTGGTGGCCTCCTCTGGTTGCCCAGGGAGACAGGGGGTGTGGCTTCAGAATATCCTGAAGTGAGCCATTTTGCTTTTGTTTGTGTCCTTGTGATCACAGCTTGACTCAGCGCTGTTGATGTGCATTCTTCAACCTTCTCTCTTGGTGCAGCTCAAATCCGCCAGGATACTTACTAAATTCCTGTCCCTTAACTCTCCTTCTGGCTGGGAGCCTCTGTTGAAAGCTGGCTTCAGTCCACCATCTTGTCTCTCCCCCCTGCCGTATTATTTTCTGAAAAACTTTGGCTATTACTTCATCAAATATTTCTGGCCTAATCTATTGTCTTCTTTTTCTAGGATTCCAATTACATATATTAGACTGACACCATCCTATTTCTCTGGATAATTTTGATAATTAAGATGATTTATTCTTTTTTTTTTTCTCCTGGGTTTCAGTTTGGGTAATCCTTAGTGACCTGCCAATTCACTGACTCATTCCTCAGTTATATTCTTACTGCTTATAACCTGTCAAGGGAAATCCCTCAGACATGTTTTGTATCATTTTTCTGTTTTTACCACCTGGTTCTTTAACATATGAACTGTAGTTATTTAAATACTTCTGTGTGATAATTGCAATATGTGGCTCATAAATGGGTGAGGCCTGTGGCTCAATGAGTAGGGCGCCAGCCCCATATACCGAGGGTGGCGAGTTCAAACCCAGCCCGGCTAAACTGCAACCAAAAAATAGCCAGGTGTTATGGCAGGCGCCTGTAGTCCCAGCTGCTCGGGAGGCTGAGGCAGGAGAATCGCAGAAGCCCAAGAGCTAGAGGTTGCTGTGAGTCCTGTGACATCATGGCACTCTACTGAAGGTGGTAAAGTGAGACTCTGTCTCTAGAAAAAAATATATATATATATTTTATATTTAATGTGAACATGATATATTCAGTACACTGACATGAAAAATTATAGAAACTCTCCAATGTATTATAGCTTTCTTTTCTTTTTAGAGACAGAGTCTCACTTTGTCACCCTCGGTAGAGTGCTGTGGCGTCACAGCTCACAGCAACTTCCAGCTATTGGGCTTATGTGAATCTCTTGCCTCAGCCTCCCGGGTAGCTGAGACTACAGGCACCCGCCACAACCCTGGCTATATTACAGCTTTATTATGTTCTAAAAGAGCAGTGCCCAGTAGGATTTCTGGAAGAATGAGAATGTTTAGTTTGGTAGCTGCTATCAATTTGTCCCAAGACAGCATGTGGGATATGACTAGTGTGACTAAGAAACTGAATTCTAAGTTTTACTAAATTTTGATAAAATTTATATGGCCATATAGAGCTGATGGTTACTGCAATAGGTAGCCCAGTTCTAGAATTTATCAAATCTAAGCGTAGGCTTACTATTTTCCATTAAAAAAATTCAACACAAATTATTCCCCTACACACTGGGATATGTACAGAGAAAATGCTATAAATCTTTTAACAAACCCATCACTACAGACACATGCATAACTAAGATTTCACT
This sequence comes from Nycticebus coucang, assembly GCF_027406575.1. NCBI lineage: Eukaryota > Metazoa > Chordata > Mammalia > Primates > Lorisidae > Nycticebus > Nycticebus coucang. Next base: position 70,085,092 of record NC_069784.1, on the reverse strand, counting down.
AAGCACAGAAAGTAACTTCTCACATCCCTATCTAGACACATTCATGGCCACTAACAAACAGTAAGTTTTATTAATCAACAAAGTTAGGCTGGTACAAAAGTCACCCAAGTATTTTAGTTATTTATTTCCTGGAATAAGGCTCTGGAGAATTATGGGACTTATTCTTCCATAAAATGAAATACATATGAATTTTTAAAACTATGGTAACCCAAAATGAATAAATAAACCTATTTTACTACTACATTCAATTTTGATATATTTGTCAATAATGCCATGGCTCAGCACAAAGATATCAAAATTGAAACTTAGAAACAGACATCCTGGCTTACTGTACACCTATCTTGAGCATCAACTTGAGTGTCATTTTCCTCTTAATGTAAATCAAAGACAGTGATCTACCTTCTGCAGTTGCTGAGAGTAAATGGAGCTATATCTATTTCAATGGTTATGAGTCTTTTTTTTTTTTTTGGTTTTGCTCAGAACAATCCCCATGATTCTGACCTTAAACTTAATATTGACATCATTGTTTTTATTTGCTTATATTGTGTGCATAGTATAAAATATTACATAGGCATTTTAATTACAAAAGCCCACATTGCCATGAGGTTACCTCTAACACTGGTGACCATATCTCATTTCAGCAACTTCCCCTTATTAATCATTTATATCCAGAAAGTGTAGGATAGGTGATAGTAAGTTAGAATTTAGATGTTCATAAACTGATTTATCAATTTACAGATGTGCCCCATTCGCCTCCTACTGTTCCCCTCCATTATTTCAACTAGATGAGGTGGTGTGCAAACTGCTGGTAATTTAGCTGCCTGATAATAGATGCACACTATTTTAACAGTACAGCAGGGAGTCCTTGTCTTGCCTTTTTAGTTCACAGCATTGTTGTACAATGTAACACCAATTAACACTTAAGTGATAGAGTTTCAGTTTCTAGGTAAAATCTTTCTTTCATGCCTCCATACTACAGCCTGCTTAGTTATGATATTTAATCAGCTGAAAGCCCAGGGCATGCACTTGTAGTTGTGTCATTATTTATAATTGAATGCAGCACTGCCGCTGTGGCAAACCTTACTGGCATCATTTGCGTAAGGTTTAAGGGCTTCTGGTACGGCTCCTAGATCCTCACTCACCAGGCTATTCTGCTGTAATGTGGCAGTGTATTTTAAAAGACTTGTTTGTGATTGAAGTCAGTGGGGTTGGGGGGTGGGGGGCGGGTGAGAAACAGCAGTGAAAGCTGAAACAGAATAATTAATTTTAAAAAATAAGCATAATCCTTCCTGACCAATTTTCAAACTCATGAGCATAGTCCTTCCTGACCAATTTTCAAACTCATGAGCATCTCTCAGAGATGATAAATATATGTCAAATATCCAATTTCAAGTTTAAAGAGACTTCAACTTCTTATCTAATTACATGTATACATATACACAATATATAAATGGAGAAAGGAAGGTTTCACAAATTATATTCCAGAAACCTAGTTTTCTGAATTCTTATGTGCTAATTTGTTGGCTATGGTTATGGTAGGACTACAGAGCTGAGGCGAGCATGGAAACTGGCATTAACTGGACGACAACATACATTTTATACAATGAGAACAGTCTGACAATACAACAGTGTCTGAAACAGGCCTGCACAACCTTTTCTCACTAAATATACATTCAATACTTAGGCTGTCATATCCTCAAGGGAACACTATGAAATAAAATTTAATAGACAAAATATAGGCTCCTATTGAGGTAAATTTCACAATTATATTAACCGTATTTACTTTGTGACTTATTCCAATATCTCTTCCTTTTTCATTCTCACATATTAATTTTGGTATCCAAACGTGGCTCTAATAACTACATTTATTAATTGATTTTTGTCAACAAAATTGGTAAAATATCTAGTACATGCTAAACTGTCGCCAATATTTTAGGGAAGCTGCTTTGAATGCGGTAAATCCAAATTTGTCTAAGCAAATTTCATGGTTGCAACCTTGCCTCTGTGGAGTTTGCATTCCACCACAAATACCCTTGTGAGACGGCTGGCATTCTTATTTCAACATCATGCTTATTCAACAAAGAACAAATAAACTACAACCAAATTGACTTGCCTGCATATTTTATGAGCAGTGTCTTCAATGTTGAAAAGAAATGGCCACAGACCTGGCTTTGTCTCTTCTGCTTACTGACTTCTGCCTAACTTTTGCGATTCTGAACACCATTGATAGTGACTGTGGTTTCCACCATTGCTATAGTCCTGTGAAGGAAAAGCGTCTTTAAGAGCAGCTATTACCTATACACTTGAACAGTGAGCTGGAAAATACAGTAATTAGTTGAGCTTGTTCATCTATATTCTGACGTATTAAATAAACAACTACAATAGCAGCATGCAAATGCCTATAGTATAGATATGAGAATTAAATTATTTTTCATAAGGAGTATCCTCTTCATGTTTCCTGGTATATTCTACATAGGCTTAAATATTAATTTATATCTTTTATTACTTCTGTCAACTAGAGAACACAGTATGTAGGTCTACATATTTCAGCATACCTTATGATCTAGAAATTAATGGCACATAGAAGGAAATAAAGGTATATTAGGAAAATCACTGGATGGGAATTTAAATGATAGGGAGTTGAAATTCAGATCTGCAACAATTAGCAGACTTTCGGCTTCCACAATTCTCAGGGGTTAAGAGTAGATGAGCTAATAATTGAGGGATTATTTTATAATTTTACAGAGAATTAATTGCAAAGTAGTTTACCCTTCTTAAAGTACTAAGAGTTATGTGATACAAATATTAGCTTTTAATTTATTTTCCTGTGAATATGATATTAAATCTAATCTAAGATGTTTATAATTAAATGCAGTGTTTCATCCCCATCTTGTCATGAATGATGAATTAACCAGAAACTAACTTTGTATTAACTTACTGGAAGTTTTAGGATGGACATAAAAGATGAAATATGTTAGAACTGAATCATCACAACTAACTGATGATATGTATTCATCAGTTATAAGTGAGATTGACCAATACTTCCTGTAACTGTATTTAAATACAAGAGTCAATTACAGAGCATCATTTCCGAAAGTTAAAAAAAAAAAAAATGATTCTAGGCTTATTTGATTGGGTGAAGAAAGCCACATATTAAGTTCATAATGTAGAGAAATATAATCATGCTTATGCTTAGTAAGCAAAGACCTGAAATTGCTTGGTGAATAGCATTAATAGTAACCACATTGTAATATCTAAAAATATGTTTTCACTAATTTTTAACACAACATTTATTTTTCTATAATAAAAACAAATGTTAATGATTGTTCTACAACTTTTTTTTAAGAGACAGTCTCACTTAGTTGCCTTTGGTAGAGAGCCATGGTGTCACAGCTCACAGCAACCTCTAGCTCTTGGGCTTAGAGGATTCTCTTGCCTCCGCCTTCCGAGTAGCTGGGACTACAGGCACCCGCCACAATGTCTGGCTACTTTTTGTTACAGTTTGGCTGGGGTAGTTCGAACCTACCACCCTCCATGTGGAGAGCAGGCTGTGAGACTGGCAGGGCCCTCTCAGCCTGGGGAACATTCAAAGGATGAACCCTCAACTGCTTCTCCTCCATTCCCAAAACAGCCACATTCCTTTCTTCCTGCTCCCTCTGCCAGAAGTCAGTAGCCCTTTCTTTGTCTAGCTAACTATGCGGAGATCCTTGAGATCCCTCCTTTCTTTTTTCTTGTCATATGCTAACAAAGTTGAGTAGTAACCACGAAGTCATATAGTTCTTCCTTTGTCTTATTAACTATGCTGGGATCATCATGATCTTTCCCTTCTTATTTCTTGTCACATGTTAATGAAGTTGAGTAGAAACCATTAACAAGATGATTTGTCTTTGTTAAAGTTATTTACATTTTCCTATTGTACTCTAAGACCAAAACTATGTCTTTTGTTTATGCTATTTCCCCACATTATCTATGCTACCTCTCCCTGGACAACCGTATACAGATACTATAAATTAAAGCTGATTTTGTGCTTTGCTGCTGGCTGTAGCCATCTGCTCAGTCAGTCCTCCCAGTCCCATCCTTTGTTTCTGTCTCTTCTCTTATGCTGTATTTTTCTCAGTCCCCACCAATTCCACTCTGGTTCTCTCCCCTTCCCCGTGCTGGTTCACCATACCTCAGTATATGGGATCAGCACCCTATGCACTGAACTACCTGTTCTACAATTTTCTAAATGTGAACATCTCTATTTTTATGTTTCAGGTCAGTTCTTAAAAGTCTTTAGAATAATTTATATTATTTTATGTAATTCAATTCTGATTGTTTTATAATGTCATATTCATTTTGTTAATATCATTTATTATTATGTAGCCAAAGTTCTAATTTGAAAAGTCATTTTTTCTTAAGTATATTCCATAATTACATCATTAAAAACCTTTCTTATACATTTATAAAGATTGTCCATGTTCTGATCATAATCTTAACACATAGATTTAATTATTTGTGATTTACTTTTCTAACATTACTGGCATTTTTCCTATTTTTTAAAGTAATCATTTTCTGTTGTGTGAGCCAAGATCCCATTTAAGGCCAGGTGTGGTGGCTCATGTCTATGATCCCAGCACTTTTGTAGGTCAAGGTGGGAGGATTGCTTGGGGCCAGGAATTCAAAACCAGCCTGGACAACATAGCAAAACCCTGTCTCTCTACAAAAAATGTAAGAAAAGTATCCCATTGTAGTGCCACACCCTTAATAGTTCCCTGCTACCTGAGAAGCCAAAGCAGGAAGATTCCTTGAGCCCAGGACTTAGAGGCTGCAGTGAGCTATGACCAAGCCACTATACTCCAGCCTGGGCAACAGAACAAAGCAAGATCCAATCTTACAAAAAAAAAAAAAAAATCACTCCATTGCTGAAATATGTAAAGAATAAAAGACTTTAAGGAATATTTATGGACCGTGAGATGCTTTATGTCAGTAGTTCTCAACTAGAGTGGCGGGGCAGGATCTCATACCCCAAGGAACATTTTAAAGTTTACAGATATTTTTGATTATTATTACTGGGGAAGAGGTCTATTTGCTTCTGGCAGAGACCAAGTATGTTGATTAATATCCTGCATGGACACAAGATAGCTCCTGGGTTAAAAGGTAAAGCAACAGATAGTGAGACATCTAGAGAATAACTCAGAGGAACACTGTTTCCACCTTGGTTGGATTAACTTACCTGTTAAAAAGGAGAAATACAAAAAGAGAATTTGGATAAATCTCTATCGCTTTTCCTTTCTATTTGATAGTTTGTTCTCATGGATATGTTTTAGAAATGAGTAAAAAATTTGAGGTATTCTAAACTTATGTGAGATCATACTCTTTCCCTTTTTTAAAGAAGAAAAATATTTTACATGAAAGTTCTGCAGTTTAAGGTATTTGGAACAGTTGCTTTCTTTTTTTTTTTTAGAGACAGAGTCTCACTTTATCACCCTTGGTAGAGAATGCTATGACATCACAGCTCACAGCAACCTCCAACTCCTGGGTTTAGGCAATTCTCTTGCCTCAGCCTCCCCAGTAGCTGGGACTACAGGCACCTGCCACAATGCCCAGCTATTTTTTTTTTGTTGTTGTTGCAGTTTGGCTGGGGCTGGGTTTGAACCCACCACCATCGGTATATGGGACCTGCGCCCTGCTCACTGAGCCACAGGCGTCGCCCGGAACAGTTGCTTTCTATTCACAATTTCGTTTAATATATATTCCTCAGAAAAATGTTCCCAGCTAATGGCTTGTGGCAATTAAACCTGTGTGGGAGCCTAAGTTTTAAGAAACTTGCAAAAATGTTATTACCTTATAATCTAACTATATTAAAAATGTGCTTTGCTCATAGAGAGCCGATTTCAGTGTTTCTCTTTCGCTCTTAAAACGGGACCCCTAACTGGGGATTAAATTAAAATAGCTCTTTTCATATATGGCTCCCACTGGAATGTACATTATAATTCTAAGCTTTCTGGTTCTTGTGGCCTGTCTTTACTATTTTCTATTAAAGCTTCTAATTTTAGCGCACACCTTCAGTGTGTTTTGGATATGATGGGAAAAGGAAGCAGAGTGAAAGGTAAATCTCACAGCCGATCAGCTCTGTCCGCAGGCGGCCTCTTCAGCAGAGACGCACATGGATTATACAAAGAGATTGTTGCTTTTCTATTTTCAAGGGCGACTTCCAGCTTAGAGAGTAAATAACGAAATAAGAAGTTTTGAGGTTGGGAACAGATCTAGCTCTCTTTGTATTTTGATTAATTGTTTTGCTTTTGCTTCGTTTACTTACAATATCTCAGTCGTCTTTAATATGAACTCTAGCAATGCTTCTGTAAGTGTGGTCCATGAGGAGAAACATCACAGCACCCAGGAGCTGTCAGCCCCTCTCAGACACACTGGATTGGAATCTCTAGAGGTGGCATCCAGGAATCAGCATTTTAAGACGCCATTCAGATGACCTTGATGCAGGCTGAAGTTTGAGAAGTTAGAGGACTTATGCAAAATCACAGGAAGTTTCTTAAAACGTTTATAAAATGTATGCTTCCTGAAATCATTTCAGAGATCTATTGTGATCTTCATTGTAGGTTTTCTAAAGTCAAGTATATTATAAACGAATACTTGAAAACTGTTGGTGAGCTATGTTCATTTTAATATTGTTGTGTTTTTTGTCACTAAAAATATTGTGACAATAATTAGTTCAAACTGCAGATTCTGTCTGTATTGTCTGAAGCCCCTTTTCTGGAAATAATGCAGACTGATCACACCTGAAATAATGATATGATATAAAAATGACTTTGGAAACAAATGCCTAACGTGATTATTCTTTCAATTCTCTGATATGACGTTATCAAAGATAACAACTATACTTGAGGTAATTTCTAGTAGAAATTATCAGCCCTCACTTAAACTGTTTTATTGGCATAGAATTCCAACTGTGTAAAATTCCTACATGGAGGATGACAAATAATATGCTAAAATGAAGTAAGTAGTAAGATTTCTTTCTTTCTGTTTATTTTTTTGGAAACAGAGTCTCATTATGTTGCCCTGAGTAGAGCGTTGTGGCTTTGTCATAGCTCACAACAACCTCAAACTCTGGACCAAGTGATTCCCCTGCCTCAGCCTCCCCAGTAGCTGGGACTGTAGGCACTCCCATAGCACCCAGCTAGTTTTTCTATTTTTAGTAGAGATGGGGTCCCACCCTTGCTCAGGCTGGTCTGGAATTCCTGAGTTCAAGCAATCTGCCTGTCTCTGCCTCCCAAAGTGCTAGAATTACAGGCGTGAGGCACCGCGCCCTGCCAAGTAGTAAAATTCTTACAAATGAAAGTAGATTACAATCATTGCCCCAGAATAATAAATATCTTTGGCATAGATAGAAAAAATAAAATTTATTTTATATTATTATTGTACTCCAGAGCAAGACAATACAGTCTCATCCTCTAAAGAGTATTTCAGCAGTTTAAATTATAAGGATACTGAGTCCCTATACTGCCAAGCCAATGGACAGTCAGTCACTCTCAGATACTTTCTGTCCTCACTCTGCCAAAGTACATAACACTGGGCAAGTTACTCTACTACCTGGGCTTTAGTTTCACCGCTGGGATACAGGAAAAATAGCAGTGGCTAACTTATAAGGTTATCGTGTATATTAATCTATTTAATACATGTATGTAAATGCATTTAAAACATTTAAAGGAGTATCTGGCTCTGTTAAGTGAATATTAACCATCAATATCTCGAATATCAAGAAGTCATTACGTCTGTCCTTGAGTTGCTTCCTTCCCTCCCAGGTTTTCATTTCTCCATCTAATATCTGTGTTAGGATTCTTTTTGTCCACACCTATCTGAATAACCTCACTCCTTGCATCCAATCCAATGGCACTTGTTCACAAAAAATATGTGCAAAGCAAACAAGACATCGTAGACTCACTTTGCCTTGTCCTATGTGTTCTTTCCAAAAGTCTCTTGTAACACCCTGTTCTGACTATGTTTTATCACTTGATAAAGCAAATTATGGCTGAAACGAGGCATTCTAAGCAGTACAGCTAGCAAAGTAAATAAGTGGAAAAGATATTAAGAGAGAAATTTCAACAGAATTGACTTTGAAGAAAAACAGGCATTTAAGATGGCCCTATTAATTAACCATGTCATGGTTATTATTAATGGCTCTCAAGGTCAGGTTAATATTCTTTACCTTTTGTTTATTGAATGAAGAAACGTACCACATTACTTTGCTTTTTTCCCCAAACAGAAATGTTCAGACTATTCATTCTGATGGAATAAAAGGAAAAAAGTGGAGAGATGAACGCTACGTTGCCGCACCCTCGGCACCAAGCCGCAGCGAGGTGGCGCTGTCCGCGTTGTAAAACGACGGAAAGGAGGTCTGTGCTCCCCGGAGCGAAGCCCCCAGCACCCCCAGTGTGCGCAGCAACAGAGATGTTGCCCAGCATGCTGTTTTTTGTCGCATTAACCTAAGGGTATGGCTTTCTGTTACAATGTACGTGTATGTTAAGCTGAATGTCTGTTTGTCCTGATAAGCAAGCAATAAGTCTTATCAGAATGAACACAATGATAGTTGATCCAGAAACAGCATTAGAAGTATGACTGTGCCAGACTCAGTGGCTCCAAGTAAGCCTGCACAAAAGCAAGTCCCCACCATAAACGCCAGTGGGCTAAGACAATGCAGGCACAACAAACAAGATGTTTAAACAAGATGTTCCAACACGATATGCACCATCACCACCCACAGTAAAACTTTCCTTAAAAAACATCTTACTTCACTTACTTTTTAGTCAATCAACTCACAATGGAATAATCACACATGATTAATAATAAACACTAAATAAGAACATATATATAATCAACATGAAATTAACATTTATATACCATAGAAGAACTTTTAAACAAGTTATACCTTTACTATTACTTAAGTTTAAATATAAGAAGTTGCAGTATGTTAACATTCCTCAGATAAGAGGAAGCAAGCAGATCTCACTGATAACTACTAACCTTTGTTCCCCTTAAGGACAGAACATTGAGAAGTAGTAATGGATAACTACCCACGTTTGCAAACTTAAAATATAACTTGTAAAGGTCAGCAAGTTGTAAAATTACTTTGTGTAACCTGTAATGCTTTGTGGAAACTGTATAAAAACCGTACTTAAAACTCAGTAAAGCGCAGCTGCATACTTCACCAAGTGCTGTGTGCCAGACTGTCATTTTCCTGCGTCGACCTTTCAACCAACCTGACTCCATTTCCCTGCTTTCCCTCGGACTGAAGCCCACTGACAGGGTGGTCCGCGGCACTACGTTAACATCTTGAATGTTGGCTCGGCTCCTATAGCACAGTGGCTAGGGCACCAGCCACATACACTGGAGATGGTGGGTTCGATCCCGCCTGGGGCCTGTCAAACAATGACAGCTACAACCAAAAAATAGCCGGACATTGTGTGGGCACCTGTAGTCCCAACTACTTGGGAGGCTGAGGGCAAGAAAATCATTTAAGCCCAAGAGTTTGAGGTTGCTGTGAGCTGTGACGCCATGGTATTCTACCCAGGGCGACACCATGGCACTCTACCCAGGGTGAGACTCTGTCTCAAAAAAAAAAAAAAATCTTGGATGTCAAGAGGGCCACATAATCATCTGGATGTACATTCACTGGGAAGAAGAATTTGGCAATTTGAGTAGTGGGAAAACAAGCATTAGGAAACGGTTATATTTTTAATTTCTATGGTTCCAAGCAAAGGTTAATTGCTAATTACTACTGGGAGTTACATAATTTCATTTTAATACATATCATTTTAAAAGTCTACTTCCCACCCTCTCCTTGACATCTATCAGAATGCCAGGTAAGGGCAGAGGCTCAGCCGGGTGATGTGCAGAGAGGCGAGGTTGAAGGGGTTACTACAGGATATAGGTGTATCTCTCAGGGGAAACTGGCCAAGGTTTTAGCTTAGATGAAACACTGATTTCAGTGGGATTCCTTACGTGGGACCATTTCTCCAATGTGGGGCTCCCTTGGGCTGCGTCATCACAGAACACAAGTCATCAAGGCAAGTCACTTGAAACACGTGAGAACAGATGTTACCAGCAGATTTATGAAGTTTTTGTAATACTGACATTGGAAAATGATATAAAAGTCATCTTAAAATCTAAACTGCAGAGCACAGAATATCTCCATATAAGAGATGAACATGGAAGAAACAGGACTTTACAGGACAAAATACCCAACCCTGAAATTCACGGAGGCCTCCTGTACTAATTACAGCCTAAGAGATCTCTGATGGGTCCGAAATGTGACCAGAACAACCTCATCTCAAGATGTACACACCACGGATTACATCTCAGGAGAGAATATAAACGTGTGTATAGGAGAGTTGAATAAGGATGCAACTGTTGTTAGTATAGTATCTGCCTGCCCTCTGGTCTAATTTGCCTTATTTGCAAAAACAATATCTGAAGCTCTGTGTGTCCTGATTTGATGAAACTTCGGGATGTTTCTAGAATCCTTTGGAAATTCAGGCTATTTTTATAATTCTCTTCCTTAAAGAGTTTCTCTAGCAAACCTTGGGAATGGAAAGTTGTCAAACATAATAAGACCTGCTGTCTGTAACTTTTGCAAAAACGTTTTGGCTCTCATGTTCACGCTGTCTGCCAGCATGCTGCTGTGCTCACCGCGGATGGCGGGGCCTCATCTGGGCTGTCTGATCTGCTGCCCTTCAGGCTCTTCTCTGTCCCCTCCCCTGTTATGGACACTCCTCCCCTCTCCTCCTCAGCTTTTTCAGGGAAGTTCTTGGGTCTGTAGTGGAACGATTCTTTAGTTGAACAATAGCTTCAAGAGGAGTCAAAGAGCAATTGGGCATAGCCTCCCGTTGTAGTAGAAATATTCCCTAACTTTATATTTAAGCCCAGTTTCCTTTCTTGCCCAGACAGCCACACTTCTTCAGTAATGATTTTCCCTCTCCATGTCCATTCTCTCTTCCTATTACCGGTTTCTGGGACACTGAGTAAAAGAGTTAAGAATAACTCCTCTCCCAGTTAAATCAAAGGGTGTCACTGTGTATGTTTCAATATCCCCAGCCTTGTGAGACTGATAAGAAGGACCCTGCTGCTAGTCCTGAGTCTGGGCTGCAGAGAACCATACAGGTGGTATTGTGCTTTTTAATTATATATTGAGAGAAGCCCTGACACAGCCAATATATTCTAACGAATAAACCTCTTATACAAATGGGAATTCTGAGCACTGATACAGAAAAATTTAGATTGGATGCCGGAGGTAAGAAAAAGAGAGTCACGGGTAGTTGGTATCACAAGAGATATGCCTGCAAGCTTTAAACCTAAAGGAAAAGATCAGAGGTAGAAGAGTTGCTCTATATGGACTACCTATTTTTGTAGGTCAAATATAATGAATATTGGCAACTTAATAATAAGTTCTATTGATTTCTATTGTGAGAAATAATTCTGAGACAGTGGTTTTTACTATTCTTTTGTAGTTCATATTTTTGTCCTAGGCAATCAAACACCAAAAATCATGTACATTTGAATTTAAAGACAGAATTTAATTTGCCAAGACATTAAAGCAACAACACAAATCACATATCTAACTTTAAATTTTCTAGTACACACATTGTAAAATGAAAAGATACTGGAGTAATTAACTTAACAATTTGTTATATCTAACATACCCCAAATAGTATTATTTTAACATGTAATCAAAATAAAAATTATGAGTTTTTTTAACGTCTTTGAAATTTAGGGTGTGTTTTACCCTTATAAATATCTCAATTTGTAATAACTCATTTCAAGTGCTCAGTAGTCACACACGGATACAGGATACTCTCCTGAGGGTGAAGCATTAGAGTTTTGCCTCTGTCTTTGATGAATTACATTATATTTATGTATTTTTAATTTCTCAAGACATAGCTGTAATTTTTAGACTGAACTAATTTATTATACATAATATATATTTCCACGTTATATTAAAAATAGTATCAGTGTGATGCTAAGGGTATTTTTCCTTAACTTAATTTTGAAGAGAATAAATGTGCTTTGGATAAATGTGTTCCTGTGCTTTTTAAGCAATATTCATATATGTTTGAAAAATTAATATTTTACACAGGCAAAATATATTGGTTGCATCCAGGAATTATAGAAAATGTGATAATAACATCATAAAAAGTATTACTTTAATAAAAGCCTGATTATTAAGTAAATAAAAAATTCTACTAATAAATTCTGTGGGGAAAGCATTTAACTGGTTTAATCAGGAAAATATCTAATTTTCATATCCATTGGCTCAATTTAATCTAAAAAGCTATAATGTCATCAGTTAACTGTGCCCTGTAGAGATACAACTAGAGTCCAGATCTGTGAATTATTGGTGAATAAAAGCCATCAGCTAAGTGTTATCTGGCAACATTAGCAAAGCTGATTTCAGGAAAGGTCATACAAATCATCCCTGTTTGATCACAGGTATTGGCTGATGATCCCAAATGAAGATTTTTTTTTTTTTTTTGTGGTATTTGGTTGGGGCTGGGTTTGAACCCACCACCTCCTACATGTGGGGCCAGCGCCCTACCCATTTGAGCCACAGGCACCACACCCAAATGAAGATTTTAAATACTCAAACTTCTTTGTGAAATTGGATAAAAACCTTCCAGCTTTCCCAGGGGGCATTACTCCAGGCAAGTGAGATCTCTTGACTCAAGTGCTAGAGCCAAAGAAAAGGGTCTTTAAACCAAGAAGCTGTGCGGCATTCAGCATTGTGCACAGGTCAGCAGAGGCTGGGGCTGCCGATCCACAAAGCAGAGCTGTTTATAAAGGTCTAGACAGTCACAACACTGACCATAACAGAGCTCCTGGGATACAGTGGTGGCTGAAAAGTAGCTACTGAGTCTACTTCCCTCCAAATGGGAGAAGCTGTTTGCTTCCTTTTGCTTAGAGGTCTCACTATTTTAGTGACTCGTCATCTCTCCCAGTAATTTCCGATAGAGGGAAAGCCAGAGGAGTTTAGAATACTCACCACTTTAAACCTCACCAGTGCGCAAAGCTTCTACCTGTATATTGCTTAAGAGAAAAAAATAAATGGCAAAGCCAAGACAAAATATCTTAAGTATACATTAACAAAGTCCAGGTGAGCTTTGCTACTTATATGTCATAAGAGAAAAGATCTTGGGAATTTTCTTGCTGTGACACTGTGTTATTGGTTTTTATAATTTTAAAAGCTATTTTTCATTGTTAATTTAATCTGTAACATGAAGAACACCAAACATAAAATAATATAATACATTCCTAAAAATAATTAGCAGTATTATTTATGTGTAGGAATAAAAGCAAAATGAATTTCTTTTATTTATTTATTTAATTATTTAATTATTTTTTATTTTTTATATCATAGCTGTGTGGGGTACAATGTGCAGGTTTCATATACAATCTGAAATATTGTCATCAAACTGTTCAATGTACCCTTCATGGCATTTTCTTAGTTATTGCATGTAGATATTTGTATTCTGCCTTTAGTAAGTTTCGCCTGCACCCATTCAAAGATGCATTGTAGGTGTGGCCCCACCCTAACCTCCCCCCTCCCTTTCCCTTCCTTGGCCCTTTCCTCATAGTCTTGTGCTATAGTTGGGTTATAGCCTTCATGTGAAAGCTATAATTTAACTTCATAGTAGGGCTGAGTACATTGGATACTTTTTCTTCCATTCCTGAGATACTTTGCTAAGAAGAATATGTTCCAGCTCCATCCATATAAACATGAAAAAGGTAAAATCTCCATCTTTCTTTAAGGCTGCATAATGGCTCGATGGGCACTTGGGCTTCTTCCATGACTTAGGAATTATGAATTGGGCTGCAATAAACATTCTGGTACAGATGTCTTTGTTATATTGTGATTTTTGGTCTTCTGAATATAAACCTAGTAAAGGAATTATAGGATTGAATGGCAGGTCTATTTTTAGGTCTCTAAGGATTCTCCAAACATCCTTCCAGAAAGAACATATTAGTGTGCATTCCCACCAGCAGTGTAGAAGTGTGCCCTTTTCTCCACATCCACGCCAACATTTCTGGTTTTGAGATTTTGTTATGTGGGCTACTCTTACTGTAGTTAGGTGATATCTCAAAGTAGTTTTGATTTGCATTTCGCTGAAAATTAAGGATGATGAGCTTTTTTTCATGTGTTTGTAGATCGTGCATCTGTCTTCTTTAGAGAAGTTTCTCTTCAAGTCCCTTGCCCACCTGGAAATGGGATCACATGTTCTTTTCTTGCTAACATGTTTGAGTTCTCTGTGGATTCTGGTTATTAGACCTTTATCAGAGGTATAACCTGCAAAAATTTTCTCCCATTCTGAGGGTTGTCTGCTTGCTTAACATACTATGTTCTTGGCTGTGCAGAAGCTTTTCAGTCTGATCAGATCCCAGTAGTGTATTTTTGATACTGCTTCAATTGCCTGGGGAGTCTTCCTCATAAAATATTCACCCAGGATGATTTCTTCAGGAGTTTTCCCTGCAGTTTCTTCAAGTATTTTTATAGTTTCAAGTCTTAAGTTTAAATCTTTTATCCAGTGAGAGTCTATCTTAGTTAATGGTGAAAGGTGTGGGTCCAGTTTCAATCTTCTACAGGTTGCCAGCCAGTTCACCCAGCACCATTTGTTAAATAGGGAATCTTCCCCACTCAATGTTTTTAATTGGCTTGTCAAAGATTAAATAACGGTTGGTAGGTGGATTCTTCTCTTGGTTCTCTATTCTGTTCCAGACATCTACTTCTCTATTTTTGTGCCAATACCATGCTGTTTTGATCACTATCAATTTATAGTACAATCTCAGGTCTGGCAGCGTGATTCCTCCTGCTGTGTTTTTATTGCTGAGTAATGTTTTGGCTATTCAAGGTTTTTTCTGATTCCATATAAAATGAAGTATTATTTTTTCAAGATCTTTAAAATATGACAATGGAGCTTTAATAGGAATTGCATTAAAATTGTATATTGCTTTGGATAGTATAGACATTTTAACAATGTTGATTCTTCCCAGGCATGAGCATGGTATGTTTTTCCATTTGTTAACATGTTCAGCTATTTCTTTTCTTAAGTTTCATAGTTCTCTTTATAGAGATCTTTCACGTCATTTGTTAGGTATACTCCCAAATATTTCATCTTCTTTGGCACTACTGTGAAAAGAACAGAGCCCTTGACTGTTTTTTGCGGCTTGGTTATTGTTGGTTTATATAAAGGCTACAGAGTTATGGGTGTTGATTTTGTAGCCTGAGACATTTGTTGTATTCCTTGATCACTTCTCAAAGTTTTGCAGTAGAATCCCTAGTGTTTTCCAGGTATACGATCATATCATCTGCGAAGAGTGAAAGTTTGATCTCTTCTAACCCTATGTGGATACCCTTGATCACCTTTTCTTCCCTAATTGCAATGGCTAAAACTTCCATTACAATGTTAAAGAGCAATGGAGACAATGGACAACCTTGCCTGGTTCCTGATCTAAGTGGAAATTATTTCAATTAAACTCCATTCAATATGATATTGGCTGTGGGTTTGCTGTAGATGATCTCTAGTAGTTTAAGAAATCTTTCTTCTATATCAATTTTCTTAAGGGTTCTGAGCAGGAAGGGATACTGGATATTATTGAAAGCTTTTTATACATCAATTCAAAGAATCATATGGTCCTTATTTTTTAGTTTGTTTATGTGCTGAATTACATTTGTAGATTTACGTATATTGAACCAGCCTTGAGACCCAGGATAAATCCCACTTGGTCGTGGTGTATAATTTTTTTGATGTGTTGTTGGATTCTATTTTTTAGAATCTTACTGAGTATTTTAGCATCAATATTCATTAGTGATATTGGTCTATAATTTTCTGTTCTTGTTGGGTCTTTCCCTGGTTTGGGGATAAAGGTGATGTTTGCTTCGTAAAATGTGCTGGGTAATATTCCTTCTTTTTCTATGTTTTGGAAGAGGTTTAGTAGTATAGGTAGTAGTTCTTCTTTAAATGTTTGGTAGAATTCTGACGTAAAGCCATCTGGTCCTGGGCTTTTCTTTTTAGGGAGATTTTGTATAGTGGATGCTATTTCAGAACTTGATATAGGCCTGTTCAACATTTCCACTTCATTCTGATTGAGTCTTGGTAGGTGGCGTACTTCCAGGTACTGGTCGATTTCTTTCAGATTTTCATATTTCTGAGAGTAGAGTTTCTTCTAGTATTTGTTAAGGATTTTTTGAATTTCTGAGGGGTCTGTTGTTATTTCATAGTTACCATTTCTGATTGATGAAATTAGAGATTTTACCCTTTTTTTCCTGGTTAGGTTGGGCAAAGGTTTATCTATTTTATTGATCTTTTCAAAAACAACTTTTGGATTTATTTATTTATTTATTTATTTTTTAACTTTTGGATTTATTGATCTTTGTATAATTCTTTTGTTTTCAATTTCATTTAATTCTGCTCTGATTTTGGTTATTTCTTTTCTTCTCCTGGGTTTGAGGTTGGAGTGTTCTTCCTTCTCCAGTTGCTTGAGATGTCCCATTAAGTTATTAACTTCCTCTCTTTCTGTTTTCTTGAGGAAGGCTATAGTGCTAGAAATTTTCCTCTTAGGACTGCCTTTGCAGTATCCCAGAGGTTCTGGTAATTCATGTCTTGATTATTTTTTGTTCCAAAAATTTGTTGATTTCCTTCTTAATCTTGTCTATAACCCATCTATCCTTCAGCAAATGATTGTTTAGCTTCCATGTTTTTGTATGGGTATGCAGGTTTCTTATTGAGTTCAATTTTTATTCCACAATGGTCTGAGAAGATGCAAGGAATAATTTCTATTTTTTAAAAATTTGCTGAGGTTAGATTTGTGGCCTAGGATGTGGTCAATTTTGGAGTATGTTCCGTGGGCTGATGAGAAGAATGTGTATTCAGTGTTGTTGGGATGAAATGTTCTATGTCCAGTTGTCGAATGGTTAATTTTAAATGTAAAATTTATTTACTTAGCTTCTTTTTGGAGGATCTATCCAGCACTGCTAAAGGGGTGTTAAAATCTCCAACTACTGGGCGGCGCCTGTGGCTCAGTGAGTAGGGCGCCGGCCCCATATGCCGAGGGTGAAGGGTTCGAACCCAGCCCCGGCCAAACTGCAATAAAAAAATAGCCAGGTGTTGTGGCGGGCGCTTGTAGTCCCGGCTGCTGGGGAGGCTGAGGCAAGAGAATCACGTAAGCCCCAGAGTAGAGGTTGCTGTGAGCCGTGTGATGCCACGGCACTCTGCCTGAGGGCAGTACAGTGGGACTCTGTCTCTACAAAAAAAAAGTAAAAAAAAAAAAAAATCTCCAACTACTATGCAAGTGGAGGAAATCAAGTTGCTCATGTCTGTTAGAGTTTCTCGTATAAATTTAGGTACATTCTGGTAGGGTACATAAATATTAATAATTGAAATCTCATCATATTGAGTATTACCTTTAACAAATATGAAGTGTCCATCCTTATCCTTCCTTATTTCAGTTGGTTTAAAGCCTATTGTGTCTGCTAATAGAATTGCAATGCCTGCTTTTTTCTGCTTTCCTTGTGCCTGGAGTATAGATGACCAGCCCTTCACCTTGAGTCTATATTTGTCTTTTAATGTAAGATGCGATTCTTATATGCAGCAGATATCTGGCTTGAGTTTTTGTATCCAGTCAGCCAACCTGTGACACTTTAGAGGACAGTTTAAACCATTCACATTAATTGAGAATATTGATAAGCCTTTCGAGAGTCCAGTGTACATTTTTAATCCTTTTGCGACTGTGGAAGTTGGAATTTGATCCAAATTTTCTCGGTGGGTTTACTTTTGTGGTGGAGGATTACACTGGTCATTATGGAGGATAGGTCTGAGAATATCCTGGAAAGCTGGTTAAGTTATGGCAAATTTCTTCAACATGTGAATGTCATTGAAGTATGTAATTTCTCCGTCATAAATGAAACTCAGTTTATCTGGGTACAGGATCTTGGTTTGAAAGTTATTTTGTTTTAGGAGATTAAAAGTTGATGACCATCCTCTTCTAGCTTGAATGGTTTCAGCAGAGAGATCTGTAGCTATTCTAATATTCTTGCCCTTGTAGGTGATGGTTTTCTTTCATCTGGCTGCTTTCAGAATTTTCTCCTTCATTTTAACTTTAGTGAAATTGATTATGATGTGTCTGTGGGATGTTCTATTTGGGTTGAGTCGTGCTGGAGTTCTGAAACTGCTATCTGAATTTCAGAATCTCTTGGTATGTCTGGAAAGTCCTCTTTCATAATCTCATGGAGAAGAGACTCTGTAACTTGTGAAGCCATTTCCCTATAAGGGAATCCCTATAAGACTAATACTGGTTTTCTTCAAATTATCCCAGAGCTCCCTGAGAAAGTGGTCTGTTTTTGCCCTCCATTTCTCTTCCTCTTTGAGAGTTTGGGAGCATTCAAAAGCTTTGTCTTCAATGTCAGAAATCCTTTCTTCTGCTTGCTCCATTCTGTTACTGAGGGATCCTACTGTGTTTCTCAGATCTTTGAGGGCTGCATCTTCTTGTCTCAATGTGTCAAAATATTTGGTCATTTGATCTTTAAATTCGTTGAATTCTTGAGATATTTTTTGTGTTACTGCTTGTAAATCTAATTTGATGTTATTTGCATCCAGATTCTGAATTCAATTTCTGCCGTCTCAGCTATTTGTTTGTGCATGGGATCTTGTGCTGTGTCTGTCCCATTGATCCTTGGTGGAGTTAATCTACTCTGATTGTTCATATTGCCAGAGTTTTTCTGTTGATTTCGCCTCATGATTGTTTTTCATCATTGCCTCTGGCTGTCCTCAGAGTTGGAGAGGTGTCTCTCCAAGATTAGACCACTGTGGGATCACTCTATTGTTGCTGGATCTTTGTAGGGAGTGAACCTGTGTAGTTCCTCTGGGACTGCCCCAGCCAGGGAGTTCTGGTTGTGGAAGCAGCTCCAGAGTGTGACACACCCGGATCCAGCAACAGGGTGGGAGGTGGTGCGCACTGTTCTGGGAATGCCTGATGCCCACTGACTTTGGCACAGAGAGCCCAAGGCTCCAGCAGTCTCTGGCCAGGAGAAGGGTTTTGTGCAGAGGCATGGAGGGATCCAGAGGGCACACAGCTACCAGAGCCCCTGGCCAGATAAGCAGGCCTGTGTGGAGGCAGGGAGGATACAGGAGGGAGGATGCAGGGTTGCGTGGCTCCTGCAGTTCCTGGTCAGGGCATGCAGAGGCACTGCGGGTGCGGGTCATGTGTTGGGTGTCTCAGTGCAGCTCTTTGGAGGTCCAGATGGGGCCAAGCCCAGGAGTTTGTGGTTGCTATGAACTGTGACACCATGGCACTCTACCCAGGGCAATAGCCCAAGGCTCCAGTTTGCCAAAACCGGTCTTGCTCTGCCCTGAGGGTTAAGGCTGTAAGGCAGCTCAGTCCCCGCCTTTAGGCTGTTCAGTCACTAGGTTACTAGCTTCCACCCAATCCTTGCTCTGCAACCCTGAGGGCAGAGCTTGCTGGGGCAGTTCTCTCACCATGGCTCCCTGTAGCCCATAGCCGAACACTGTTAATTCCATCCGGCTCAGTGGCTCAGTCTGGGGCCCTAGACAATGCCTAAAGTTCTCCGCACTCCTGCTCAAGCTCTCCCCAAGGCAGTTCAACTGAGTGTCAAGTCCAAAAACACCAAAACAGTTCACATGTAAGGCCTGTCTGGTTTGCAGTCTCACTGCTTCTTATACTTACGGCTGCCGGTGGGATAAGGCCAATTGAACACACGCAACCACTTGCCTGTTTTCCACTGTTTTCATCCTCCTCTTGGGGTCCAGAAGTCCCTTGCTGACTCCCTTATCCTCAAAGTGATGATTATAGGCAGATCCCACCAGTCAGAGATGCCTGGAGTTTTATCTCCCCAGACTCACGGTACCCTGTTGCAGGGAAGCTGTTACTCAGCCGCCATCTTGGATTTTCCTTCATGAGTTTCTTTTATAAAGAGAGAAAAAAGTATATGCATGGTAGTACATGTAAACAACCAAAATTTAAATTTACTTTCATCATAAATTAGAATTAGCCCTTTCTAGAATATCACAGATATGCTGTTGTATCTAAACTCATCACAAATGGGAATTATTTAAGAATGTTTTAGAAATGTTAATTCTGAGATTCTGTACAAGAATGTGATCCACTTATCCTTAAAATTTCCCCCATGTGACTTAACTTTATGCGGGTTGCTTCATGGCTCCCTTTTACTTTAGCAACTTGTAATTTTTTCTTTGCCTGTTTGTGTTTTTAATCATCCACACTATAGAAATGTCTTTAAATTAACTGAAAACCATTCCTTTTAAACTCAACCATGAAGAAAGTTAATGCCCCTGCCTCTTAGTCTCTGCAGCAGGATGTACTTAACTAACTCAGGTAAGTACTAATTAGCAAGCAGAGCCAGCCTCTTCATGTTGAATAACCTCTACTGAAGTCCTCTACTGCTTTTCCACCAGCTCATGCCAGAGCATAAACCTTCTCTGGCCTTTTGTTTCAGAGGATTTTTGTTCCATTTCTTTCCTCCATGGCAAAAGTGTTGAATAAATTTTTTCTGCCTTTTTGCCAGTTTGGGGCAGTTTTTTTCTGACAATATTTTTACTGTGCTTACATATTTTTCCTCCCTTTTGCCTCCTAACCCCATTAAGAGATCAATAACATTTTATTAAAGGGAATAGATTCATAATGGCACTGAGACCATGTGCTTCAGACATACAATCATTTCTAGAAGATAATGGAGGCATAGCTTGAAGAATACCTCAAAGTATAGGAAACCACAAGTCAAAATAAACATGGATGGAAATCATTTGTTATTCTTTTTAGTGGAGACATTTTGGGGAGATATTTCAAGGTAGGAGTCTACAGATATCAGAAGCAATATGGAAAACTAATGTTGGGTTGGCAGTTGTCTGCATTCTTGGTTCTTCATGTATTCTTGCCCAAAGAAGGACTGAATGAACCAAAAGCAAGGCGAGCAAGAGGCTGAGTTTATTGAGGAAGAAAAAGGTTTACAACCAGGCACAGTGGCTTATGCCTATAATCCTAACGCTTGGGAGGCTGAGGTGGGTGGATTGCCTGAGCTCATGGGTTTGAGACTAGCCTGAACCAGAGCAAGACCTTGTCTCAAAAAATAGCCAGGCATTCTGTCAGACATCTATAGTCCCAGCTAGAGACCAAGAGTTCACTTGAGCCCAAGAGTTTGAGTTTGCTATGAGCTATGATGCCTCAGCACTTTACCAAGGGCGTCAAAGTGAGACTCTGTTTCAGAAAAAAAAAGATAGGTTTACAAAGCAAGAGTGATATGTAGTGTAGGCTTACAGAGGAAGACACATTCACCAGAGATGATGAACAGGCCCCTCATCTTCAGAAATGGTTCTGGCAACAGTAGAGGGTTCTGTTTCATACTGTCTGGATTGGGCCTTCCTTGTGGTTCAGACATCACCAAGGGACCCCTTTGTTGAACAGGTAACAACTTGACAATTGCCCTTAGGTTACACCAGGTCATTTTCCAAATCCTACTAAGTCTGGGCTACCTGCGGGATTCCTTCCTTCCAGGTGTGGCAGTTGCTTGGGATAGGATGAAGGGCAGGACAGCACCAGACACAGTGCCTGCCCTGGTCCTTCTTCCCAAGTGGCACAGTTGCTCAAGACACCCCCAAGGCAGGACACCCCTGTCCCTGGGACAGCAGGGGGTCCTAACTGTCTACCTAACAATAAGGAACACAAAACACATAAATAAAAATTAAAGAAAACAAAACACATTTTTAAATATTCTAACGAAATCGAAAGTGGATAATTGCTACTGGGTGAGCACCAATGTTTGCCTTACAGATCTTTTGGTGCCAGTGTTGTCAATCCGAAGTTCTAATAGCCTTAATTTCTTATGCAGCAGGTTGACATATGCTTGCCTGACATTCGTGCACACAATGTTATTGTCAATTTTATTTGTCCATATATAGTGCATAGAACAACCTCCATGAAAGGGATAGGAAAAGAGGAAAGTAGGTCTTCATACTCTCAGTTCTTAGTACACACTGTCATCTCCTATACATAGATACAAAGGGAAGTCAAGGATTAGCAGGTACTTGAAGGGATACAAAGATACAGAAGGGCAAACAATTTAAGATGGGAAGAGTAAATTTGATAAAAATGTCAAGAAAGGAAGTAGAGGAATTTTTTTATACCTGAAGAAACACGTGTCCAATGTTTGACCTTGTTTCATTGCCCAGTTCTGGATCAAAAGTCTACATCTGGAGTCAAGATGTGGGGTTAATCTTGCCCGAACACATGGACTGAATGTGGAAGGGGAGGAAAAATTCATTGGCATCAAAAGAAGGGTGGGAAAATGCTGAACAGATGAACACAACAAATAGCACACACATGCACACACATACACATATGTGCTGCTATACAAATCCTCATGAAATTCCAAAACAAAGATAATCTCTTAAGTGTCTTAGAAGAGGACAAATGGATTATTTACAAAGGAGTAAAGACTCATACATCTTAACAGGAACACTGAATGCTAGAACATATTGTAGTAAAATGTTAAAAATGAGAAAATATTTTTTCCGAAGCAAAATTCTATGTCTGTTAAAACCACTAATCATGCTAAAGGCAAAAGAAACATTCTATCAATAAAAAACAAAACATTCATCTCTCTGTACCTTTTTTCTACTCCAGTATAATATGAATATGAATAATTCAAAAAATAAAAATTTCACAATTAAAAAAAAATCCTATTTAGAAATGTAAGGATGCGAAATCTCATACTAATAATCGTATAATATCTCTAAGAAGAAATCAGTGTAATTTAAGATAACAAGTAACTCTAAAAATTTAAGTACCTTAAAAATGAGAGAACATTTTTTCCAAAGCAAAATTCTCTATCTCCCTTATAGTATCAAAGTACAAAATATTCATTTAACATTAAATATGATTAAAAATACGGATGACCTTAATGATACAGCATATGTCCAATCTATCAAAAAGAAAACAACTTAATTTGAAACTCAAGGGAAAAACGATAAACTGTATAATAAATTAGAAACCAAATGAAGCAAACTGAAGTGCAGCAGAATTAATGGAAAGTGATGTCATTATAGTTCATTAGCCTTTGGTGGTTGGGACGTTCTGCTTAGAAGGTCAGTGTTCAAGAAATTCTGGATTTACTACTTTTATTCAGGAAGGATCTATTTCTATAGTGAATCACATTTATATAGCTGTGGTAATTAAACTATAGTTTAGTAGCTTTCAATTTTTTAAATTGCTATCTGTCCTCAATTTTAACTATTGAACAGAATATGGATGTTATAAACCCTAATAGTTGAAAAGTAATGGTTTAGAAGACATAATGCAGAAGTTGTTGGTAGACATCAAGTTAACATGAAAGATAGAAGCAAAAGTTTGTCATCTACATATAATACGGTTCAGAGTGACAATGTCTAAAGTCTTTCACCCAAAGAAATGAAATGCAAGTGTATTATATAAAATGAGGATTAACAATAATAATAATGTGACCAATGCATAAAAAGTGATCTTTAAGATAGAGATTTCTAAGTTAAATTATTTGATGTTTTTATAAAGAGTCAGTAGACATCAACTTTTAAAATAAATGTTTAGGGAGGCGCCTGTGGCTCAGTCGGTAAGGCGCCGGCCCCATATACCGAGGGTGGCGGGTTCAAACCCGGTCCTGGCCAAACTGCAACCAAAAAATAGCCGGGCGTTGTGGCAGGCACCTGTAGTCCCAGCTACTTGGGAGGCTGAGGTAAGAGAATCACTTAAGCCCAGGAGTTGGAGGTTGCTGTGAGCTGTGTGAGGCCATGGCACTCTACCGAGGGCCATAAAGTGAGACTCTGTCTCTACAAAAAATAAATAAATAAATAAATAAATAAATAAATAAATAAATGTTTAACTAAAAGCAAAAGGTAATTATTTATTTATTTATTTATTTTTATTAAATCATAGCTGTGTACAATAATGCAATCATGATGTAAGAATGTAATCATCAGAAAAATACAAGCTAAAATATTCAAAATTGGCTTCTTTTGAGGCTCAACTTGGCAGAATTTTTTCATTGTCATTTCATCTTTCAAAACATAACAATAAAACTGTCATAAAGTAAATTTCAAAAGTATTTTTTTTTCATTCTTCGTTGTGTACTGAGTGATACTCCAAGTCAGTGCTGATATTATCTTTTTAAAAAAAGCTCCAGGTGGGTTTTTCACACCACCACATTTGATGATCCAAACACTTGCTGGAAATCATTTGAACATTATCTTCAAATTGGAATTTTATAATCTAGTTTTAACTATTTAATTAAATATGTATTTCATGTGAGTATAGTATTTGAAAAATAATCATTTGTATTATAATCTTCATATGTTTCACTTTGAAGCCATGAATCAGAGATTTACTAGATTATCTGCTCTTTGTGAGAATAAATATATAGCAGTTAGAGAACATTTATCCGAGAAAACAAGTTTTACCTTTAAAGTGCTGAAATGTAAACATAATAGCTCATCATAGTCACACATACTCAATATTTGCTATGAACTGAATGTTGTCCTCCCCAAAATTCACAAATTGAAACCTGATTTCCAATGTGATGAAATTAAGAGGTGGAGCTTTGGCGAGGTGAGAGGCTGGGAGGGTAGATAGAGCCCTGGAGGGCGGGATTAGTGTTCTCAGGGGCTGAGACCAGAGCTCTTCCCTTCCCTCACGTGCACACACAGCAGGAAGGCACCCTCTGTGCACCCGACAGCAGGTAGAAAGTTTTCACCAGTTAGAGTATCTTCGCTGTGGACTTCCCAGCTTCCAGGACTGTGAAACTTAAATTTTTGTTGTTTACAAGTCATTCAGTTTATGGTATTTTTAATACTGCCCACGAATGGACTAAAACAATACATAGATTCTAGGTGTTTATTTCATTCCTTCTTCTTATACAGACTACCTCGTCTGCATTTTATCATATTTAAATTTGAAACAGATATCATTAATATTTGTCTTTTGAATAGCAGTTTTAGTTTAGTTTGTTTTTTTTTTTTTGATGTTTTTTCACTTTTAAAGACATGGAAAATATTTCTACCATAATTTCATTCTGATACCCATTAGGTAATGTCAGAATATAAAAGCAGTGTGTGTTATTATATGTAATAAATTGTATATATACATATAGATGTATGGATATAGATATAGATGATTAGATATAATCACTTCTGAAGACTCAGTTGTCAGTGTTTACCAGGAATTTTGATCATCCATCCTAATGAAGAGATTGCTGCAGTTTTCTAAGAGGAATTTCTTTTTTTTTTTTTTAAAGAAAAAGATCTCTTCTTTTTAAAATTCTATTTGTATGATTATAGAGTAATTATATATTTTAAATGTGTTAATTGCACATGCATTAAAACTTTTACTATTATTTCAAAGATTAACCAAAAATATATTTGACCTAACGATGAAAGATCTTTTCTCACTTTTTAAGAAATATGTAATTGTTGTGGGTACATAATAGTTGTATAATTTTCTAGGGTATATGTTATGTTTTGACACAGGCATGCAATGTGAATTAATCATATCATCTCAGGCATATAACATTTGTGTTATGAACATTCCAGTTCCACTCTTAGTATATCCTAACTTATTATTGGTTATAGTTACTTTGCTGTGCAATCAAATCTTATTTCCTCAGCCCAACTACCTAACTATAATTTGTTCCCATTAATCATCCCCACTTTATCCCTCACTTCCTTCTACCCTTCCAGACTCTGGTAACCATCTTTTTACTCTGTGTCTCCACGAGATTGATTGTTTTTAATATTTACCTCCAACATATGAGTGAAAACATCCAAGATGTGTCTTTCTGTGTTTGGCTTATTTCACTTAACATAATGTTCTCCGGTTCCACCCATGTGGTTTCCAATGTCAGGATTCATTTTTTTTTTTTTTGTGGCTGCATAATATTCTACTCTATAAATGTACCACAAATTCCTTATCCATTCATCTGTTGGTGAACATTTAGACTGATTCCATATCTTAGCCATTGTGAATAGTGCTGCAATGAATGTGGAGTGCATATACCTTTTTGATATACTGAATTCACATTCTTGGATAGACATATACCATCAGTGGGATTTCTGGGTCATATGGCAGTTTTGTTTTCAGTTTCTTGAGGTACTACCATACTGTTCTCCATGATGGTTTCAGTAATTTACATTCCCTCCAACAGTGTATGACGGTTCCCCTTTCTCCACATCTTCGCCAGGATTCATTATTGTTTGGCTGTTCAATAAAAGCCATTTTAACTGGGGTAAGGTTTTATCTTATTGTAGTTTTTATTTGCACCTCTCCATGGACTAATGATGTTGAACATTTATTATATACCTGTTGTCCACTTGTATGTTCTCTTTTGAGAAATGTCTGTTAAGATCTTTTGGCCATTTTTTAATCAAATTTTTGATTTTTTTCTTCTTGAGTTGTTGGAGCTCCTTATACACATTTATACCAGTTATTAATGTCTCATTACAGGGGTAGTTTGAGACCATTTTTTCGCATTCTGTGGGTTGTTTCATCCTTTTTTTTATTTTCCTTTGCTGTGCAGAAGCCTTTTAGCTTGATTTGGTGCCCCTCTTGCCACTCTTCCAACTCTGCTTGGGATGTCTATGCTTTGGGAGGTTTCTTACTTATTTTTTAAACATTAACTCAAAATTTAAATATTATTTTTATCAGTTCCTATTTCTCATAAATTAACACTAAGTACAAAAGATAAAAAATGATATTTAAATACCCTACCACAGTGTTTTTCAACCTTTTTTATTGCACGCTCACTCGAACCTGTAGTTAAAACTCCATGGCAGCCTTAAATTATGTTGATCAGAAATAAAGAGTAAAATAAAGAATACTGTGCTTTTCACTTCTTTCAAAAATAATTAAATTAATGCTCTTTAAAAATTTTTTTGCAGCATCCCTAAGATCCTCTCATGGCACACCAGCATGCTGTGGGACACCAGTTGAAAATCACTGCCCTAGAGGCTGTTATCTATTTTTCATTCATTTGTGCATTTTATATTCATCTATTCTTTAAACAGTTAGAGACTGACTACTACGAATCAGTCAATTTGCCGATATGTAACTGACTAGACAAATTAGAAAGAGTAAATAGAATAATATGAAGCTGACATATAAGCGTGATCAATACAGCATTTACTAATTTCTTTTTTGAGGTGATTCCTAATAGATAAAAATGTGTGGGGCAACCACTCAGTGGACTGGGCATTCTAGTAACTTCTAACAGCAAAAGGAAACAATATGTAAAAAGTTATAACATATTTGTCAGGAGCTGAAATGGTGACAGCTGAGCTGCCAGATGTTGAGGTAGTTGATTAAGACAACAAGCAAAAATAAAAGTAACTGTCAAACCTTTAATGGCTTATTAGGACCATACAAGCAGAAGGCTAAATGGAAGAAAGTGCTGGCTCCATGATGGTCCTGTTTTTTCCCGCAGAACGGTACTGAGTGAAGATCAGAAGTGATGCCACGTGGAGAATTCTTCCTGCCTGCGAGCCGTGAACAGACAGTTCCTGCCCTTACACGGATGCAGGGCCAAAGCCCACTGCCCAGGGAGAGAGAAGGGAGAAGTAGACAAGGAAAAGTACTGACTGTGAGCCACAGTAAAGAACAGGTACTTTCAAGGTCCCCTGAATCCCATGTGGAATTACCAAAGCTACCAGCACAGCCACGCAGAAGAGCTGGCTCGTCAGAAGCCCAGAGGTCCTGGGTGCAGCTCTCTTCAAAGTCTGCACTGCATTGGCTGTGCACCAGTCTAGTGTGGGAGGGCAGCTTCCCCATGAGACATGCCAAGTAAAGCCTTTGTAATTGTTTGTGGTTAGGCCTGAAAGAATGTACATAGGTTTTGGGCTAGTAATGACCTCTTCAATATTTAGGAAATATGATTTATTCAGAATGATTGGTCACAGAGTATCATATGGTTGTAGCTGAAGATGAAGTTAGAGAGCCAGTTTTAAGGAAAGTCATACAAAGTTTAGATATCCCAGAATTTTTCCTTAATTGTATAGAGACTTTTGAACATTTTTATGCTTTAATCTTGGAAAGATACCATAGGTTATCTTGCATATATATTGAAAAATGTTAAGCAAGTGATTGAACCTATCATGTTTGTAATATAAGAAGTGTAATCTTGCACCAGATATTATCAGAAATATAAAGAACAATTCAGAAATTAAAAATATCAGGACGATATAACAGTACTCACTTTGTGTATTAGTAATACAGCCTCCAAAGTGTGAAACAAAAATCAGCAAAAAAGAAAAATAAGAAAACCTAAATCAGAGTTGAAAATATTAATCTACTCATGTAAGAACTGATGGAATAACAAGGAAATAGTAAGGATATTAAAAATTTGGCAAATCCGTAAAAGTAAACATAGATTCAAACAAAACCTATCAGCAAAATCATTAGTGTATACAAAAGGGATACTGTACTATAATAATTTTTCCTAGAATTATGAGTTGTATTTAACATTTTTAAAAATGAAATAATGTAATTCTCTACATTTTGAGAACAAGACAATTCATATGATTAACTCAATAGATGGAAAAAAGTGATAAAAGTGAATAATTAATGTGATAAAAACTTTAAGCAAACTTGCAAGAGAAGACATTAATTTATCATTCTAAAAAGGGAATATACACATTTATACATATACAGAAATATATCAGTATTACATGTGTACCACCACATTTAATAGTAAAATGTTAATAAAAATAAAGCTTTTCTAATTGAGAATAAATTAAGAATGCCCACTATAACCATTTTTATTTATTATTATTTTTTTGAGACAGCGTTTCACTATGTTGCCCTCGGTAGAATGCCATGGTGTCACAGCTCACAGCAACCACAAACTCTTGAGCTTAAGTGATTCTCTTGCCTCAGTCTCCCAAGTAGCTGGGACTACAGGTGCCCACCACAATGCCTGGCTGTTATTTTTTTTTTTTGATTGCAGTTGTCATTGTTGTTTATCAGGCCCCGGCTGGGCTGGAACCCACGGCTGTACTCAATTCACTGAGCCACGGGTGCCGCCAAACATTTTAATTTATTAGATGTCATAGTCAGTAGAATTAAAAACACATAAAGGTAGAGTGACAGAAAATGAAAACAATATAACTGTTGTATTTAAATTACTTATGAAAATGAAAAAAACACACTACTTAATCAAAATATTAAAATTAATAAGTTAAGCATATTATTTGATTTGGGTCAATATACAAAAACTTCCTACATTTCTATAAACTAGTAGTAAGCAATTAGGAATTAAACTAAAAAAGAAAGTAATTCATAATAGCATAAAATTTTAAAATATAAAATCTAGAAATAAGTATAATGAAAGGTATACAGAAACTCTTCAAATAAATTTTAAACATTATTGAAGATTTAGGATAAAGTGCAAAAGGAAAAATATATTTATAAAATAGTTATTTTAGTGTTTTAAAGATATTAATACTTCCCAAATTATTCCAAAAAATTCCAGTATAAATCTTGTAGTTTTTGTAATAGCAGTTGACATGCTAGTTTTATAAGTTATCTAGAAGGTGTGGCACACACCAACTTCCATCCAGGTTAATACGAAGGATGTAAAGTCTCCATTTTTTTTAATAGCTGAATAGTGTTCCATGGTATACATATACCACAGCTTGTTAATCCATTCCTGGGTTGGTGGACATTTAGGCTGTTTCCACATTTTGGCGATTGTAAATTGAGCTGCAATAATCTGGGGGCAAGACATGATTGCAAGAGGGACTTTACCTAACAAATACCTAACAAATGCAATCAGTGTAACCTGGCTTATTGTATTCTCAACGAATCCCCAACAATAAAAAAAAAAAAAGAAGTAAAAAAAAAAGTTATCTAGAAATGCAGGGTCATGAATGCTCTGAATATGCAAAAGGAATTTGAGCAAGACTGGAAAACTTCTTCACTGGACAGCACGATTTATATTAAAGCTGTAGTAGTTAGGAGGAGAAGGTAAATAATGCATCAGGTGTAGAATACAGAAATGGAATTTGGCACAGGCTTATGACCCTGTGGAAAAGTGTGGTACTTGGCCAACTGTACAAGGTCGGACAGTTAAGTTCACTAACTCATCCTGGAAGCAGTTGTACGTACCTCATTGGTGAATATCACTATGGTCGCCCTCAAGGTACTCCCCTTGGGAAGCTATGCACCAATGCCAGTGCCCAGTGCTCCCTTCAAAGCAATTTGGGAACTCTTTTTCTGCAATGGCCATTAGAGCCATCATTATATGAGATCTGACAATTAAGTTTGTGAACTCATCCTAGAAAAAGTGCTACATATCTGATTGCTGAATATCACTGTAGTCATCAGATGGCCTAAGGGAGTAGTTGAAGGTAACTGTGTGTGTGTGTGTGTGTGTGTGTGGTGTATATAGACAAATAAGTAATTCCAGGCAACTTGTGGAAATAGAAAAACCAATAAAATTTATAGAACAAAACCTAGAAGAGTATCTTAATAACCTTGAAATAATGATTTATTTCAAATGATTAGTCACAAATGGATGAACAAATTTCTCAACCTAAACACATTAATAATTTTTTAAAGTAGTTCATTAAATGACACAATAAAAGAGAAAAGATAAACTATGGAGTATATAAAACAGAGAAAAGAAAGCTGGGAAATATTATCTAAGATAAGAAGTTCATATTATAATGCAAAAAGAATTCCTATAATTTGATACGGCAGGGACACCAAAAGAAATGGACATGAGATTTGGACAGATATTGCCGTAGAAAGATATCCAAATGGCCAATATCCTTAGTAAAAGTGACTTAACCATCAGGAGATACGCAGCAGTTCCAAGTGGTAAGAATAGGAGCAAAATGATAAAGAAATCGAATGTCTTTGCAAGGGGGTCTGTTAACTGGAACCTGTGCAATGGTGATAAGAAAACATTGAAGAATAAGATATAACATCACAAAAAGATTGTGATGAAGTGCATTTGCATGTGAGAGAGAGAAAGAGAAAAAGAAGAAGAGATGAAACAATTTGAATAATAGTACACACACTAATGCCTTGATATTTAAAAACAAACGAGAGGAGACTAATAGGAAGGGAAACAACAGCTATCTTCTTCTTGCTGGCAAACATCATAACATATGCTATTTTATCTTTTGCACATGTGTGCTCAAAGTTATAACATCAGAATATTTGGTCTGATCACATTTTCTACACTAAAATATAAACAGTAATGATACAGGTGACTATAATTTCCTAATTCTCATCTTTTTAAAGAAAGACCAGTATTAGCTTTTTCATCCTATTCCAAAGTCCCCTTTGACACATTACACACATACATAAACACACACATATATACTCACACACACAAACAGTAAATTATCTGATTGGCCCTTCCCCCAAACAAACCACAAACATGTAGCTCTGCCCTTTCCTTTTCTCTCCCTCTCTCGGGAGCTCCTGGTCCCCAGCAGGAGTCTGGTTTGGCCTTAGATGAGAAGTGAGCTTAATAGAACTCTATCCCTGCAAGATGCAGCAGCCTATAAATTTTTAGCTCTGCCAGTATGTGTGCAAAGATAATATGCTTATTAACGTGTGAAATATTAACGAGCCATTGCTGTTACCACAGATTGAAGCAAATTATTTCATGACCAATTTTATCAATAATAAAATGTATACCCTTATCTTTTAAATAAATCTCAACTTAGTGAACACAATGTTATTTGTCAGATTGCCTACAACACCAAAAGGAAAAAAAAAAATAGAATATGTAGCAAAATGCCTGTTCTTTGAGCCTCATATTTCCTTTTCCTAATATTAATCTCTTTGGGACTATTTTACATTTTATTTTTATTGAATATTGCCTCACATAATACAAACTTTCAACTCCATTGCCTCAATTATTTACTGTTAACGGGAAGATGACCTACTAAAATATTCTATGACCCAGGGTTGGTTTTAGAAGTAGCAGAATGACAATTGCCACCATTTAGGCAAAAGTTAAAGTTGCAGAAGTCAGCGGGATGGGCCTGAATTACATAATGCAAGGAAAGGAAAATTGCAAAGAATATTTCTGAAATGTAATCCTCTCTCATGATAATGTCCAAAATAATTTCTCTGCATTAATCCATGGCTCATTTACTTTAAATTAATGAGATTTGAAGATTAGTATATCAAAGAATAAGCTCTAGACTTAAATTCTCTGCCTTCAAATCCCAGATCTGCTGCTTACTGGATCTGTTGTTCCAAGTGCTAAATATATTACAGCTGAGTTTTATAAGTGTCATCTGTGGACCAGGCCTGATCTAAATCACAGAATTATGTGAAAGTTTTGTATGGCACCTGTGATGACTCTATAAACGTTAGATCTACTATTATTGCTATATTACCACACTAAAATAGAACATTATCCTTTGGTACTTTAAAAACAAAGTTACTTTACGTTCAATTTTAGCTGACTATAAATTTCATTTTTTAATTAAGAACCTTTGGGTTTACAGCCTCTCAGGAATTTCTTTTCTGTGTGTAGCCAAAAAATTCCCAAGAGTCACTGAAATATACAAAAAATAAATTTTATTTATCATTTTGATCTTACACCAATCCACACCATCTTCTTGTTTAGTCGACTGAAATTTTGTGGTCAAGATGAGTTAATGCACAAGTAGTCCAATGCTATTAAAATTTCTAGTAGCTTAAAACACAGTGACTTTTTTTTTTTTTTTTTTTACAGTTTTGCCACTAACAGGCCCTCAAAATTCTGCTTGATAGTCAAGCTGTCAGATGACTGTCAGGAGACCCACAATAAATGTATTCAAATCTCCGCAGAGTCTCTTTCTTTTTGTCATTATTTTCATGGTCTATAAGTCAACGAGGATATGCCACATGCCTTTAGAAGATTTTAACTTCATGCTTTGAAGGGTGGGTTCACAAAATGTTTCTTACACTTTAATATAAATTCAAACCCTAACTTCTTCAGTAGTTTTAGGACAATGTCTAATTCCAAACACCGCATGTAAATAATTTATACTAAAGAAGGAGACATTTCCTAAATAGTGTTGTCAATCCCCAGCTTCTTTAAAAGAAGTCTGATCCTTCCTTTTTCTCCTTCTCTCTGTCTCTCTCCCTCCTCCTCACCCATTTATCTCCCTCTCATTTGCTCTCTCTCTCTCCACCTCAGCAATAGTAAAGCATCACTCTGCAATTTGGTGTCACCCTCACATTTTGCTTATAAATCATTTATCTTAAATACAACAAAACCATTTTCAAGTAAGAGATATATTTTTAAATGATCTATTTCAAATAATCAGGACTGATTCATATCATATGCCTGTATTAAAACATCGCATTGTACCCAATAAAGATATACAACTATTATGAACCCATAATATTTAAAATTGAAAAATTTAAAAAATAAATGTAGTGGAATTGTGGGTATGTCTGAGAGGTGCATGGTGAGGTTTTCTTCTTTAGGTTTTCCGATTATTGTCAAAACTATCTTTAAAGAACAGATATTCAATAAGAAAATAGAAATAATAAAGCTATTAAAATAAAATATGATTTATGAAAGCACTTGGTAAGTTGTAAGTTTTTCTATAAAGGTAAGGAAGTATTGTGATTTTTCTTGTATGTCTCATCAGGGAATATCCAAATTACATATTTTAAATCACATTTCATTTCTGGAATAAGAATATTTTCTGCTTAAACAAAGCACCTTAAATTGCTTTTTCAAACCTTGTTCTACTAATCTTCACTATGTTTCTTTGAAATTATTACTATTACTACTTTTTAACGTTTATAATCAAAAAAATAAAGGTAGATTTATTGATTACTCCAGGTCATGCAGCAAGTGTACAGATCAAGTAGATGTTGACACTCAATAGTGCTTTACATTTGATTGCCTCCTAAATACTGCCCGGAGAGTAAAGTTTCTACAATCCCGATAACACATCCTACAGTCATCCACAAGTACAAAAGAAATCTACACATCCTAAAATCTTTAAGAATAACAAAATGAGGGAAAACTTAAGCCGGTTGATAATATTGACTTCTTCTCATAAATGCACATTGAGAGATTAGCTTTACAAAGTATATTAAAGAAAAGAATAGAAGCGCAAATCCAACATACAAACTCTGAGTTTACAAATAAGAACTATATGAAGCAGTGAGAATCTATGTATGGCAGATACTTTATTATCTGATAATAAAGTATATTAAAGCTGTTTGTAATATAGACCTTTCTCAAATCCAGCTTCTTGGAGGTACCCTGACTGGGATTTGCCCCACCTTGATGCTGCACCAGCAGTTCCCACACCTGGGTGAGGAAGGGACACCCTGCCAATCTACCAATCAGAATTTAGCTTCTCCACCGCGAAAGAACACAGAAAACTCTAGAGCCTCAGTCCAAATAGCAAAGGTCTTACTTATGTTTAAATCTTTAATCTACTTGTAGTTAATTTTGTTCACCATGAATCATACAAAGATAAGTATAAAGAGTCAGTTGCTCAATACTGGTTTTGATTAGATTATATTTTCCTTCTGGTTAAAGCAAAGAATAATTTCATAAATGTTTTCTTTTTTTTTCTCTTTTTAACTGTTTTTGTATACATGACGTGTTTTGTAATGGAGAAATGATTCTAGAAACAGTAACGTTAAAGCTGTTCAAAGGCTGAGCTTTCTTACCTATGTGATGCAAATAAAGAACAATTTGCAGATAAATCCCTTAACTTGTTTTTGTTTTTGATTATGGATATAATTGAGGGAACAGCCTTGGTTCACACACTTGTAATAACAATAACACTTTTCTGTGGCCAGTCTCAGGCAACTTTGTGAAGTAATATAACTTTTTTTTATTTTTTTATTTTTATTGTTAAATCATAGCTGTGTACATTAGTGCAATCGCCTGTACCCATTCTAAGATGCACCATAGATGTGGCCCCACCCATTAACCTCCCTCCACCAAAACCTTCCCCCTCCCTTCCCCTTCCTTGGCCCTTTCCCCATAGTCTTGTGCTATAGTTGGGTTATAGTCTTCATGTGAAAGCTATAATTTAGCTTCATAGTAGGGCTGAGTACATTGGATACTTTTTCTTCCATTCCTGAGCATAAATGTTTTCTTATAAAACATTTAAAGTATTCTGGTTAAAGCCCTCTAGTTGATTACAAAACAGTTTGTAGGATATAATACCATTTTTCCAAAAAGTGGTAAATTCCACATATACATATACTATATTTATTGAAGGTGCGAAAAATATGTACTACGCACATTTTAAGGAAAGAAAACAGTATTAAAATTGTAATACTGCATACATACTGAAACAAAAGATGAATAAAAGTCACATTGCAGAAGTCAAATGTGATTTGAGTATTAGAAATTTAACAAAGTTTTTTCCTTTCTTAAAATGTGCATATTATTTTTGTACTGTTTGTATTTTGATTTAATATCTGTGATCACATTTATATCTATATCCTTTTAAAGTCACATATATATTTACATATGCATTAATGAAATGCAAATAGCAACGATTGGCTCAACTAATTTCACTGAATTTTTACATACAAGTATAAACTGTTTTTAAAAGCATAACCAGTATAAGAATGACAGTTATGTTTAAATATTTATTTTATTGGGAAATATATAACAAAAAAATAGTGACATATAGTATATCAAAGAGACATATTCCTTTGTTTAGACTATTTGGAAAATATAAATTTTCTTTCTGTTAAGCTATAGACAATATGAATCAAGACTTTTTAAAGGTTTATGCTCTTTTATCATTAATTTCAGTTCTAGAAGACTACTCCAATAAATAAAACTATCAACACTCATGCATCGTAATTGCTCATTGCAACTGTGTTTATAAAATAACAATTATAAATAATCTTAACTGAAAACAACATTATAATAATAAAATAAATATTGCTAATGAAGATGAAGGTAATTTGTAACCATTAGAATTCAGTTTTCAAGTACATTTCATTTACTCACATGGGGAAATACTATTAACATCACATGTGAGAAAATGGCTTGAAAAAGTGATACAAAGATTAATTAAATAAAAGAAGCAAATCATAGAGTAATATGTATATGATATTTTAAGTAAAAATAGCTGAATAATATTTATTTGCATGTCCTTATATTTATTTGTAAAACCATAGAGAGGTGGAAAGGTAAAGCACCAGATTAAAGCTCCAGAAGTGGAAATAATGGAAATAGATGAAATTTTCAGAGCAAAAGACTAAAAGTAAAAACATAATATTTAAAAGTGGTTATTTTAATGTCAGAAAGATGGATAATTTACTCCTTTACACATTTTCCACAGTGCAAGTATTATTGTTCTCTTAATACATATTTATTTTATAAACATAATTTAGTTTATTTTCTTTTGAAATAAGTATTTAGGGATAAAACAGCAATGTGGTTATGAATACTAAAAACTTTTGCACATAGTTGTACTTTTAAGAGCAAAAAGATCTACAGAAATATGTGATAAAGCATACATTTTTCACTCTGTCTAAAAAACCAATATCCAAATTTATAACAATAAGCAAGTGTCACTCATGCTGCTACCAGTATCAAAGTTGACAGACAAGCCCCAGAGCAGGTGGATTGCTTCAATAATTTGCCATCTACAATGAATACAAAATGATTTCTAAAAGCTTTCCAGAGATCTGTAGGATGCTGGTGATATCTCACAGCAACATGACATTGATGATGAAGCTTGGGCAAGAAAAAAAGCTAAAAAAAAAAAAAAAAGACAAGGCATTGTTTTCTGTGGCCTTTGGTTTGGCAACTTTTAACTATAAATGCAACAGCTGGCCACTGAAAGGATGGTATCAGGACCCGCTGATCGGTGCTGAGATGTGATGCTATTGGTAGGCCGCCTGTGTATTTGAGATGAAATAAACCCAGCAACTGGACGCTTTAGCAGCTGGTCAGACAAAGGATATTGTTCAGATATTTAACAGCTGATAATTGAGCATTCTAGTAATATTTGTTGAAAAGAAAATGGTTACCAAATGGGTAATGTTCAGAGGCAATCAATATTCAAAGTTTGAGAAAAGGATCTGTGGGAGGAGAAGTCAAGTCTTCAGCTCCTTCGGGAAGACTTTCCGAAAGATGAGGCTAGTGTAAAACTAAAAGAATTGTGTTTGATTGCAATCAGTGTAACCTGGCTTATTGTACCCTCAATGAATCCCCAACAATAAAAAAAAAAAAAAAAAAGAATTGTGTTTGAACTTCAACCGGAAATAGCCATTTGAGACTTTTTGACTTTGCCTTCATTGTAAATCCATCTTGCCCTAATATAACCCATTTTATATATTGCCACCTCACTATTTTTTCCAAAATCATTATATTTTATAATATATCTCTTTAAACATTCTCTCATAGAGGGAGATTGTGCCTACTTTTTATTGACTGATATATTTAACTGTTTAATACACCCATTTATTCAAAAACATAAAATGCATGAAAGGCTATTCATTGAGAATAAAACAAAATAAGTAATGGAATTATGGTATACATTTAATTGACAATACAGTGGAAGTCCTCTTATTTTATGAAGCTACAATTAAACACAATAGCAAGATACAACCATTTAAAATATAATTGTAAAATTTGGGCTATCAAAACATAAAATGTACCATATAATTACAATTTTTACATTATTCAGAAACTTATTGTGATGAAATATTTATTTTCAAAATTAAGAATCATGATGACATAGATTTAACGGTTTATAAGCCCAAGGTAAGTAAAAATGATAACATTTAACTTGCATTCTCATGAAGATGTTTCCAATTTATTTATATATAACCTGCTTTTCAGATATTCCCTAATTGGAAAATCACTTTTGACTCAAACTCAGCACCTCAGAGTTGTCCTCTACCTCTAACATTCATCAAGTTGCATCCTGTTTAAGAAATGTATGAAATCATAATTCTAAAAGACTGGTAATCTGACTGTGGCAATTTCCACTGATTTAACTCGAGAATTCTGACTTCTCTTAATTGAGTACTTAATGGGTTTCCCAGGACATGTTGCCAAATGAAATACATTATACAAAGTTAAGAGCAAATAAAGACCTCGCCTTATCTCACTTTATCAGTTACAAGCACCATATCGAAACCAAGAGTCTGCAAGTGAGAGAATTATTTTCCATTACTTTAAAAGGACACATGGATACAAAAATAAACAGAAAGACATTGACCAAGAAGAGTTTAAATTCATGAAGTGGTGATTTGAGCTCAGTAGGGTTTAATGAGCACTGCAAAGAGTTTATAAGTCTTGTACAAGTGAGTTCATGTTTCACTGTAATATTCATTCTGGCCAACAAAGAAGGAAAAAAAACATAACCCTTAAGATACCTTAATATTTGTAATAAAAAGAAGTTCCTGAATGATAATGCTACCATTTTGATATTCTTTTTTAAATTATACAAATTGGAATAATTAAAGTCCCAAATATTTTCAGACAAAAGCTTTGGTAATTGTCATCATTTCACAGAAATTCATTAGGTTACAATTAAAAACACAAAAAGAGTGAGAGAGAGAGTGTGGGGGAGGAATTTAGCTATATGTAGCTGCAGATATGGCCCCATGTGTATTTACCAATCTACCTTTCCACCTTCATAACTGTGACTGGTTAGGCATTCAGTATTCTTCAAATAGCCAAACGTTATTTATTTTGCAAAAAACTGTCAGAAATGTATTGCTTTCTTTGATCTTCTTAAATGCCTATGTTTGTAGAAATAGTAATTATGAACAAGAAAATTGTTGACATATTTCTTGTCAGTCATCTCTTTCCCCTATTTTTCTTTGATGTCTTCAAAATGCGAGCTAGTATAAGCAATTTAGAGTCATCATTGCTTGCTTCCCCATGGCTTTTAAGCAAGCCCCAGTATGATTTTACAATTGGGTTTCCCATCAATTGATGATGCTATTTCCGCTTACTTTGGGAAAGGTAAACATCAACAGCTACCCCGCTTCTTTAAATTTACTTTAAGAAAGACAATAAATAATGCAATACATATTTCCTCACAGTTTATGAGTATATGTTTTATTATTTTGTCTTCAAAAGAAAATTGGAAAAGAGCAATAGAGATATTGTCTCATCCAGAAAATAAGTGTTTCAACACTCAAGCTCAAATGTTCTTTCTACTAACGGTGAAAATTGAAATGATGAACTCATATTTTCTGGATATTTCTGTTTATAAAGCTGAAAGTATTTTTGTTACATATAACTAATCAAAACCATTTTCAATTAAATTTTACAGTACAACAGAACTTGATAAAATCAGCAGTTCCTTCTATTAAGATATGAAAATTGATATCTGAACAGGTGTAAGTTACTTGCTTAGAATTCTAAGAGTCAATTACTGTGATCCCTTAACTCTTACCACTGGGCTCTTTTAAATACTCTATCACTTATACTAAGTATATTTGCAGTATCATATACAACCTATTAAGAATAGGCTATAAAGTCAACCTCCAAATTTGAGTTTCCATTATTCCCTGCTCCTTCCATGTCTAAAGGTGAATATAGTGAGAAAAATTCAACAAAATATAATAAAAGTCCAAAATCAGATCCTTAATATATACCCCTCAATCTGATTGACCTATAACTCTTATGAATTTTATGTCCAAGCATCAAAGACTTGAATCATATAATCACTTATAACTGCTCCCTGCTCTGCCATTCTAAGCCATCCATCTGAATTTTTTATTTGGAGCAAAGTAGAGAAAATTAATGTGAGTTTGAATCAAAATGATAGTTATGAAATAATACAATCTTCGTGGCTTTTGTACTGACTTTTTCAGTTGAAAGAAGAAAAATACAATAATTAAGTTTTATTTCTTGTCTTACTTCCATTTACACTTCAAAAATTATATTTGACATTAGAAAAAAATACAGAAATCTCTAGGTATCTTGTAATAAAGAGGAAACAGTTCCTTAAATCTACATGATAAACCCTAGACACATCTAATCAAAAGATACAATAAAACAAAATAGACCACCTTTTTATTA
This sequence comes from Nycticebus coucang, assembly GCF_027406575.1. Taxonomy (NCBI): domain Eukaryota; kingdom Metazoa; phylum Chordata; class Mammalia; order Primates; family Lorisidae; genus Nycticebus; species Nycticebus coucang. The sequence goes on along the minus strand of NC_069784.1, from coordinate 70,045,005 downwards.
GAATTATGTCATTGTTATTACATCCATAAATTATGACTTTTTATAATCATGTGTTTTCTGTGGTTTTCACTGTATACCTTCTTTAAAACTATAATCCATTGCTTTTGGAAACTACAGAATGGTTTGACTGTTAGCCATTTATTATAAAAGAAAATGTATTCTTTACCTCTGTGATTCAAAAGATATGAAAGGTGAAAAAATACCTAACCTACAACATCTCTTCTTACAGCCTCGATGGGGTTTTATCATAGTCTCCAAAGCAGAGCTTCTTGTGTCCACCCCAAAGAGGAACTTCCTTCAGTTCTCAATCTATAGGACTTGTTTACTCTTCTTTCCCTAACAAGCCCCTCCTTAGCTGCTTAATGTGTACATTGAATATAGCCGGTCCATCTTCTTCCTGTCATTCATTGTAAGAGGAAGTTGTTATTGTAAAGTGAAATAAAATAAATAAAATAGTATTGCCATCTCCCCACACCCATGCCAGCATCTGCAAATTTGGGACTTTGCGAAGTGGCTAATCTCACTGGGATTAGGTGATATCTCAGGGTGGTTTCAATTTGCATTTCTCTGATGATTAGAGATAATGAGCATTTTTTTCATGTGTTTTTTGGCCATTCATCTGTCATCTTCAGAGAAGGTTCTGTTCATGTCTCTTGCCTACTTATACATGGGGTTGTTTGCTCTTTTCTTGTTGATTAGTTTGAGTTCTCTGGAGAGTCTAATGATCAGCTCATTGTCAAATTTTAACATGCAAAAATCTCTCATTAGAAGGCTGTTTCCTTTAATTATGGTACTCTTAGCTGTGCAGATTTTTTTAGCTTGATCAGGTCCCATTTAGTTATTTCTGGTGTTGCTGTATTTGCCAGGGCGGGGGTCTTCATAAATCTTTTCCTAGGCCAATATTGTCAAGTGGATATGGAGAGAACACTTCTACACTGCTAGTGGAATTGCAAACTAATACAACCTTTATGGAAAGAAGTATGGAGAATTCTTAAAAAACTAAAAGTCAACCTTCCATTTGATCCTACAATTCCATTACTACCCAGAAGAACAAAAATAATTTTACCAGAAAGACATTTGCATGAGAATGTTTACTGGAGCTCAATTCACAATTGTCAAGTCGTGGAAACAATCTAAGTGCCCACTAACCCATGAATGGATTAATACACTGTGGCATAAGTATACTATGGAGTACTACTGAGCCACAAGAATAGATGGAGACTTTACATCTTTTATATTTACCTGGATGGAGCTGAAACACATTCTTCTTTGTAAAGTATCTCAGAATGGAAAAAGAAATATCCAATGTACTCAATACTAATATGAAACCAATATATAGAAAACTACATGCCCACATGAATGATGAAATACAAATAGTTTAGCAAGGGAGAGGAGAGAGGAAAGTGGGGGTGGGGGCTATTGAGGGAAGAGGCAGGATGTCACCTAAAGTGCACAATGTGAGGGTGTTGAGCCCACCCCCTGGGTGAAGGGCTTAGCTACAACTTGAACCTTATCTTATAATTGAAAACAACGTAACCTAAACATTTGTGCCCTCATATTAATTTGAAATTAAAAAAAAAAAACAGAAGAAAGAAATAAAATAGAATAGAATAGAATAAAACAAAATAAAATAAAAATCTGTAACCATTGGCTTGGAAACCAAGGAACAAATAGCAGAAACACCGTTTTGTATTCTTGACAGATGGCCATTGTTATGCAGCAGTTAAAAAAATAGCAAAAGTATTACTTGAAATACAGTACTTGAGAGGCTACATAAATTTGTAGATGAGAGGAAGAAGACACAAAACGATGTAATTCTTTTGTGTCAGTTTGTATTGACTTCTTGACAAGAAGGAGAAGAGCTCAGAAAGAATTGGCCTTTGTGAGCAAGATTGCAAGGTTTCCAGAAATTCATAGCCTTGCAATGTTGAAAAAGCCAACCCTTTCAGATTCCAAATGCTAAGACAAGAAATGAGAAATGTTTGGGAAGGCAGATGGATTTAAGGGTGTGACATCATACATATTATGAAAACCCAAGGAATAGAAATGTTTCAGACAAAAACCAGTTATAGATCTAGTAACCACATCTTTTATATTAGAGAAAAATGACAGGGGAGAAACAACTAAGACTGTATTGATTCTCCCACAAAAGTTAGACAGGATTAAGGTACAAAAAAGTAGGCAATTAAGTGTGTGCCATTAAGTGAAGTGGAACAAGGTGTTGATACAAACGCAAAGGAATACACTGCATCTGGAAATGATCTCATAATTTGGATGAATTATGGGCTTGTTTATTTTCACAGAGATTTGACCAGGTATTTATGAAAGATGTGCTGCTAAATGATTCACTGACCTGAGAATTTAATGAAAAAAGTTACTATTTAAGACTTTGAATTACTGTTGGGCCCCTCGGAGCCTAAGGGCCCAGAGCAAGTGAGGTCTGTCTCCCTCAGGCTCTGATGGCCTCTTCAGGTACTGTCAAAGGCAATGTAGGAGAGCGAGTAATTCTTAGAGTACAGAGCCGTGGGGCACAGAGAGGTATTCTCAGGAAGAAACATTTGTAAAAGTTTTTATTAGGAAAAGAATTGCAAACCTATATATCTAAGAGAAAAAAACTCTGAAATTTTTATTTCAAGTCTACATTGTAAGATTCTTCTATACTGGTTTTTACTGAATTATTGATATATTTCAAATAGTTCATGTAAGAATTGATTAAATTTTTCTCCAATTGCTATCTTCAAGTGTATTCTCCATCAAATCTATGATTTTTAATTAGTTCACAACTGTGTACATTAATGCATTTAAGGATAATGGCTATATCCCAGCAGCTAGAGCCGTGTCTCCTGTTTCCTTTATTCTCCATGAATATTCATTGACTCACTAAAGGAATGCATGCTCTCAAATCTTACTGTATTATCCCAGCCCCTTTAATTGTATCATATGCAGGCCCCATAGATTTTGAGTCATTGTCTATGATTAAGTACAATTTAAAATTTTAATTTGAAACAGAATTTAAACCTCATCTTTCATGCCTTCGGGGCTGACCTAAACTGGGATTCTGAAGTGTACGGAAGACGGGAGCAGCATTTTTTTCCCTAAGAAAAAATGAAGTGTCTTAAAATTTTGGAAAGGTAACATTTCTTAAAAACAAAAAAAAATCAAAAAAAAAATTAAGATAATTTTATACTCATGTTGAAAACAATGAAAGAAATGATGGAAACAATGAAGGAAACTGCTAATAAAGTGGAAAATAACCAAAAGGAAATCCAAAAACAGAAGCAAATAAGAGATGAACGATATGAAGAATATAAAAAGGATATAGCAGAGCTGAAGGAACTGAAACAGTAAATTAGGGAACTTAAAGATGCAATGGAAAGTATCAGCAACAGGTTAGACCATGCAGAAGAAAGAATTTCAGAGGTAGAAGACAAAGTTTTTGAGATAAGTCAGATAGTAAAAGAGGCAGAAAAGAAGAGAGAGAAAGCAGAATGTTCACTGTCAGAATTATGGGACTTTATGAAGCATTCCAACATACGAGTTATAGGAATTCCAGAAGGGGAAGAAGAATGCCCCAGAGGAATGGAAGCCATACTGGAGAATATTATAAAAGAAAATTTCCGAAATATTACCAAAGATTCTGACACACTGCTTTCAGAGGGATATCGGACCCCAGGTCGCCTCAACTCTAACCGAGCTTCTCCAAGACACATTGTGATGAACCTGTCCAAAGTCAAGACAAAAGAAGAGATTCTGCAAGCTGCCAGGAGTAAGCACCAATTGACCTACAGGGGCAAATCCATCAGAGTGACCGCATACGTCTCTAATGAAACTTTCCAAGCAAGAAGACAGTGGTCATCTACCTTTAATCTACTTAAACAGAGCAATTTCCAGCCCAGAATTCTGTACCCTGCTAAGCTAAGCTTCAAAATTGACGGAGAAATCAAATCATTTACGGATATACAAACATTGAGGAAATTCACCACAACAAGACCAGCTCTACAGGAAATACTTCAACCTGTTCTGCACACTGACCACCACAATGGATCAGCAGCAAAGTAAGAACTCAGAAATTAAACGACAGAACCTAACCTCCACACTGATGCAAAAGATAAAACTAAGCAATGGACTCTCACCAAATAAGACGAATAGAATACTACCACACTTATCAATTATCTCAATAAATGTTAATGGCTTGAATTCCCCACTAAAGAGACATAGATTGGTTGACTGGATTAAAAAACACAAGCCATCCATTTGCTGTCTGCAAGAAACACACCTGGCTTCAAAAGACAAATTAAAGCTCCGAGTCAAGGGTTGGAAGACAATTTTTCCGGCAAATGGAATTCAGAAGAAAAGAGGAGTTGCAATCTTATTTTCAGATACATGTGGATTTAAAGCAACTAAAGTCAAAAAAGACAAAGATGGTCTCTTTATATTGGTCAAGGGAAAAATACAACTAGAAGACATTTCAATTCTAAATATTTATGCACCCAATTTAAATGCTCCCAGATCCTTGAAACAGACCTTACTCAGTCTGAGCAATATGATATCTGATAATACCATAATAACAGGGGACCTTAACACTCCTCTTACAGAGCTGGACAGATCCTCTAAACAGAAATTAAACAAAGATATAAGAGATCTAAATGAGACCCTAGAACAAATGTGCTTGATAGACGCATATAGAACACTCCATCCCAAAGATAAAGAATATACATTCTTCTCATCACTCCATGGAACATTCTCCAAAATTGATCATATCCTGGGACACAAAACAAATATCAACAGAATCAAAAGAATTGAAATTTTACCTTGTATCTTCTCAGACCATAAGGCACTAAAGGTGGAACTCAACTCTAACAAAAATGCTCGACCCCACCCAAAGGCATGGAAATTAAACAATCTTCTGTTGAATAACAGATGGGTGCAGGAAGAAATAAAACAGGAAATCATTAACTTCCTTTAGCATAACAACAATGAGGACACAAGCTACCAAAACCTGTGGTATACTGCAAAAGCAGTTTTGAGAGGACAATTCATCGCTTTAGATGCCTACATTCGAAAAACAGAAAGAGAGCACATCAACAATCTCACAAGAGATCTTATGGAATTGGAAAAAGAAGAACAATCTAAGCCTAAACTCAGTAGAAGAAAAGAAATATCCAAAATCAAATCATAGATCAATGAAAATGAAAACAAAAGAATCATTCAGAAAATTAATGAAACAAAGAGTTGGTTTTTTGAAAAAATAAATAAAATAGATAAACCATTGGCCAGACTAACGAGGAATAGAAAAGTAAAATCTCTAGTAACCTCAATCGGAAATGTTAAAGGGAAATAACAACTGATCCCACAGAGATACAAGAGATCATCTCTGAATACTACTAGAAACTCTATGCCCAGAAATTTGACAATGTGAAAGAAATGGATCAATATTTGGAATCACACCCTCTCCCTAGACTCAGCCAGGAAGAAATAGAGCTCCGGAAAAGACAATTTCAAGCACTGAGATCAAAGAAACAATAAAAAATCTTCCAACCAAAAAATGCCCTAGTCCAGATGGCTTCACTCCAGAATTCTATCAAACCTTCAAGGAAAAGCTTATTCCTGTACTGCAGAAATTATTCCAAAATATTGAGGAAGAAGGAATCTTCCCCAACACATTCTATGAAGCAAACATCACCCTGATACCAAAACCAGAAAAAGACCCAAACAAAAAGGTGAATTTCAGACCAATCTCACTCATGAATATAGATGCAAAAATTCTCAACAAAATCCTAGCCAATAGATTACAGCTTATCATCCAAAAAGTCATTCATCATGATCAAGTAGGCTTCATCCCAGGGATGCAAGGCTGGTTTAACACACACAAGTCCATAAACGTTATCCACCATATTAACAGAGGCAAAAATAAAGATCACATGATCCTCTCAATAGATGCAGAAAAAGCATTTGATAAAATCCAGCATCCTTTTCTAATTAGAACACTGAAGAGTATAGGCATAGGTGGCACATTTCTAAAACTGATTGAAGCTATCTATGACAAACCCATAGCCAATATTTTACTGAATGGAGTAAAACTGAAAGCTTTTCCTCTCAGAACTGGAACCAGACAAGGTCGTCCTCTGTCACCTTTACTATTCAACGTAGTGCTGGAAGTTCTAGCCAATATAATTAGGCAAGACAAGGAAATAAAGGGAATCCAAATGGGAGCAGAGGAGGTCAAACTCTCCCTCTTTGCTGAAGACATGATCTTATACTTATACCACAAGACTCCTAGAAGTCATCAAAAAATACAGTAATGTTTCAGGATATAAAATCAATGTCCACAACTCAGTAGCCTTTGTGTACACCAATAACAGTCAAGATGAGAAGCTAATTAAGGACACAACTCCCTTCACCATAGTTTCAAAGAAAATGAAATACCTAAGAATATACCTAATGAAGGAGGTGAAGAACCTCTATAAAGAAAACTATGAAATCCTCAGAAAGGAAATAGCAGAGGATATTAACAAATGGAAGAACATACCATGCTCATGGATGGGCAGAATCAACATTGTTAAAATGTCTAAACTTCCCAAAGCAATCTACCTATTCAATGCCATTCCTATCAAAATACCAACATCGTACTTTCAAGATTTGGAAAAAATGATTCTGCGTTTTGTATGGACCGGGAAAAAACCCCGTATAGCTAAGGCAGTTCTTTGTAACAAAAATAAAGCTGTGGGCATCAGCATACGAGATTTTAGTCTGTACTACAAAGCCATAGTGCTCAAGACAGCATGGTACTGGCACAAAAACAGAGACATAGACACTTGGAATCCAATTGAAAACCAAGAAATGAAACTAACATCTTCTCACATGAAAGCTATAAACCAGTTACAACCTAACAATAGGGGGAAGTGGGAAAGGGAGGGGGTGGTGGTGGGTAGAGGGAGGGGGATCGGTGGGATCACACCTGTGGTGCATCTTATAGGGGTATTTGAGAAACTTGGTAAATGTAGAATGTAAATGTTTTGGCACAGTAACTGAGATAACGCCGGAAAGGCTATGTTAACCATTTTGATAAAAATATGTCAAATGGTCTATGAAGCAAGTGTATGATGCCCCATGATCATATCAATGTATACAGTTATGATTTAATAAAAAAATAAATAAATAAATAAACAAAGAAACTAACATCTTACAACCACCTAATCTTCGATAATCCAAACAAGGACATACCTCGGGTGAAAGACTCCCTATTCAATAAATGGTGTTGGGAGAACTGGATGTCTACATGTAAAAGACTGAAACTGGACCCACACCTTTCCCCACTCACAAAAATTGATTCAAGATGGATAAAGGACTTAAATTTAAGGCAGGAAACAATAAAAATCCTCCAAGAAAGCATAGGAAAAACACTGGAAGATATTGGCCTGGGGAAAGACTTCATGAAGAAGACTGCCATGGCAATTGCAACAACAACAAAAATAAACAAATGGGACTTCATTAAACTGAAAAGCTTCTGTACAGCTAAGGAGACAATAACCAAAGCAAAGAGACAACCTACACAATGGGAAAGAATATTTGCATATTTTCAATCAGACAAAAGCTTGATAACTAGGATCTATAGAGAACTCAAATTAATCCACATGAAAAAAGCCAACAATCCCATATATCAATGGGCAAGAGACATGAATAGAACTTTCTCTAAAGACGACAGACAAATGGCTAACAAACACATGAAAAAATGTTCTTCATCTCTGTATATTAAAGAAATGCAAATCAAAACAACTCTGAGATATCATCTAACCGTAGTGAGAATGGCCCACATCACAAAATCTCAAAACTGCAGATGCTGGTGTGGATGTGGAGAGAAGGGAACACTTTTACACTGCTGGTGGGACTGCAAACTAGTACAACCTTTCTGGAAGGAAGTATGGAGAAACCTCAAAGCACTCAAGCTAGACCTCCCATTTGATCCTGCAATCCCATTACTGGGCATCTACCCAGAAGGAAAAAAATCCTTTTATCATAAGGACACTTGTACTAGACTGTTTATTGCAGCTCAATTTACAATCGCCAAAATGTGGAAACAGCCTAAATGCCCACCAACCCAGAATGGATTAACAAGCTATGGTACATGTACACCATGGAATACTATTCAGGTATTAAAAAAAATGGAGACTTTACATCCTTCGTATTAACCTGGATAGAAGTGGAAGACATTATTCTTAGTAAAGCATCACAAGAATGGAGAAGCATGAATCCCATGTACTCAATTTTGATATGAGAACAATTAATGACAATTAAGGTTATGGGGGGGGAGGAAAAGCAGAAAGAGGGATGGAGGGAGGGGGGTGGGGCCTTGGTGTGTGTCACACTTTATGGGGGCAAGACATGATTGCAAGAGGGACTTTACCTAACAATTGCAATCAGTGTAACCTGGCTTATTGTACCCTCAATGAATCCCCAACAATAAAAAAAAAAAAAAAGATAATTTTATACTCATTGAATTATCTCTCTGGGGCTAATACCTACCATTTACATTTAAAATAAAGTGCTAGAGGCTGGGCGTGGTGGCTCATGCCTGGAATCCTAGCCCTCTGGGAGGCCCAGGTGGTGGATTGCTCCAGCTCAGGAGTTGGAGACCAGCCTGAGCAAAAGCTAGACCCAGTGTCTAAAAGTAACCAGGCACCGGTGGGTGCTTGTTATCCCAGCTACTGGGGAGGCTGAGGAAAGAGGATTGCTTGAGCCCAAGAGTTTGAGGTTGCTGTGAGCTATGAAGGGTGACAAAATGAGACTTAAATAAATAAATAAATAAACAAAATAAAATAAAATAAAAGGCTGGAAAATAAACATGATTTGTGTGCCTTGCACGCACACATATGCTTGGGCACTAGAAGTAGCAGAGTTTACCAAAAGAAAGGGTCTGTAAGGAATATCAGAAAATTTAAAACCAGGGAAGGCAGTGCAGAGAAAAGTGGATTCCAACAGATCCAGGGATTGATCACCGCTTTCTACATGCCTTCTGGGAAGGCCCTGTGTTACTGGTACTCAAAGTGTATGGGAGAAACATTTACACAGCTGGAGAATATCACCAATCACAAAACGTTTGTCAATCTGAAAAGTTAAAAGCCTCAGGGCAGTAAGAGGGCAGAGAAGTTACGGAGCCAGCCTGGCCTTACCGCCACTCGGGGCCTTCGAGCCTGGCCTCCCTCTGAGCTTCTCCGCGATGGGCAAGGCCCAGGGAAAAGGGACACTGCAGCTGTCAATGGGTGCTCCTGAGACCCCCACAAACAGGGAACAATCCTACACTCCTTATAATACTTTCCTGCCATTAAGTGAGGAAAGAAGAATTAGAAAAAGTGTATTTTTAAATGGTCACAAATATGAACGTTTTATTGCAACATTTACTACCTACTAAATAGAGTAGAAGCTTTTCCTCAGTAGCAGATAAATTTTTTATAACTCCTTCCTTAGCCAAAGTCCAGTGCAGAGGAAGGAGTGGATTAAGTTGTAAAATACTAAGGATGATAACCTAATATATATGTGTATAGAGTTTTTTGAATGATTTAATATGCTTCTCTGTATATAACAAGTAAACCCAGGGGTGAAAATCCAAATTTATTTGTTGAAACTTTGAGAATAATTGAGTTTGGAAGGCAAAGAAATCGGGTGACTGAGTCTGAGACAGAGGCGTCTCCCACAGCATTTGACCTTGTAACACTTCCTCCTTTTTAAAGTACATCTTCACTCGGTTTCTTTTTTTTTTTTTTGGTTTTTTTTGGCCGGGGCTGGGTTTGAACCCGCCACCTCTGGCATATGGGACCGGCGCCCTACTCCCTGAGCCACAGGCACCGCCCTTCACTCGGTTTCTTAAACACCACAGGCCGCTGTTTCCCTCTTACCCCACTGGTCACTTCTCAATTTGATTTTTGAGATTCTCCTCTTAAATGACTGTGAACATTAAGTTACTCCTGGGGCTAACTCTTTTTTTTTTTTTTGTAGAGACAGAGTCTCACTGTACCAGCCTCGGGTAGAGTGCTGTGGCGTCACACGGCTCACAGCAACCTCTAACTCTCGGGCTTACGCGATTCTCCTGCCTCAGCCTCCGGAGCAGCTGGGACTACAGGCGCCCGCCACAACGCCCGGCTATTTTTTTGTTGTTGCAGTTTCGCCGGGGCTGGGTTTGAACCCGCCACCCTCGGCATATGGGGCCGGCGCCCTGCTCACTGAGCCCTAGACCTTGCTTAAATCTATACAATCCTGTGACTTTATATACAATTTGTAGGCTATGACTTCTTATGTACATGCGTGTGTCCGTATATAAAGCCATGTTTTATGTACATATATAGTCTACACTCGTGTGTGTATCCAGACTAGACAACTCCTCTGAGATTCAAACCCCTATGCAAAATTGCCTGTTTGGTAACTCCACATGGACACCTAATTACCTGACAATACTTTCACTGATGACCTGACGTTACTTATTTTTTTTCCTTCCAAACCTACTGCCTTTTCCCCTCCCTACTACCTTCTCGATCACCCTCGCCTCAGCGAGTGGTGCCGTCATTAATACGGTGTTCAGGTAGCCGTTTCCTCCTCTCGTTCTACCTCATGGCACGTCCAACCCCACTGCTATCTGGGGCTTCATTTTTCAACGTTTTGTCCTCCAGAAACTTCCCGCACTTCTACCTTCATCTCCGTGTCTGTGAAGGGGGGGCCTGGACTGACACCCTTTCCATGGTATGTAGGCCACCAAGGATCTGGCCCAATCCACCTCTCCAATATCTTACCTAATCATCTATAACTATTGGTGCCATTTCTATAACTAAGCAAACAAAGAATAAAGTGCAAGCTCTTTTCCTTTGCTTTTGCCATTCTTACTAATGGTATGATCAGAGCTTAGCTCACGCTGAAGAAAGTTAGAGAGAAATTCCTAGTGGAAGTTGTGTCCAATCCTTATGAGACTCGATATACGTTATGATAAATTAAACTTTGCTTTCTAGATTTTGTGCGAGCCCTTCACTTCCTCACTGATAATTTGTATATATCTATATTATAAGTCTGACTTGTGTGAATGAGGATTTTAAGGACTCAATATATTCTACTATAATTTATTTTTAAAGGAATTTCCAAGGTAATTTTGAGAGCATACAATTTTCTTTCTTTCTTTTTCTTTTTTTTTGTTGTTTTTGGCCAGGGCTGGGTTTGAACCCACCACCTCCGGCATAGGGACCGGTGCCCTACTCCTTGAGCCACATTAGGATTATCATAAGGGCACAACAATTCGGCTACATTGTGTTTGTAAGGAAACCTCTGAGTTGTAGTTGAGTCCTTCACCCAGTACTTGTGCCCTATCCTCCTACATTGTACCTGAACATTTCCAGTAAAAATACATTTTACAAAAAGGACAATGAGATAGGTCACTTCCCTCATTGAGTTAAATAATGGGGATAAGAGATAAGCTACAGAAAGCAAAACTGGCAATTCTTCTTTATTTCTGTTTGGGAAAAATATGGCTCTCATCCCCTCAATTTCTAGTTTGACAGACCATGATGTAAGGAAGAAAACTCCAAATAAACAAACAAGAGCCTTTGGCAAGGTTTTCCTAGCAATATATGAAATCAAACACCGAAGAAGCTTTTTAGGAGCCTATAAAATGTTAAACTTACTATAAATTTCTTATTGTACCACGAAAGCATAAGTCAGCCTAATAAATCACTTTGGAGAGCCTCAGTTCTAACTTTTAGAATCAATAATAAAACTGGGCTTTGAGCATAGATGTCCACGTTTGGCACATACGAAGACGGCTGGGGATAAACAATGATGTCAAATGTTGTTCAGGATGCCGAGCTCTTGGAGATTTACAGCATAGGAAGTAAAGCCTCGGCTTCCCTGGTGCCCAGGATCTCACAAGGCCATGCCACTGTGTTCTTCAAACGTTTCATTTTTTTTAACTGCACTCAATGTGCACTTTAGCTACTAGAATATTGAGTGTTTGTTCTAACCAGAGAACTTGGAATACGCTGATGATGACTAGACGTATTATGACTGTAAGTTATGTTTGAGCCTAAAAGCACTGCGCCTTTTGCCCATGTCCACGTTCTCCATTACAGACCAATCACAAGCCTCATCTGGCTGTTCTGCGTCAGAACTTGGCAGGCCTGAACAGAGATGTGCTGTAGCGGGAAACACGTTCTTCAATTATGAAGCTTTTGTATAAAGAAGTCTGTATGGTAACCTGCCAATAATTTTCATTCTTACATGTAAAAATAATATTTTTAATATACTTGATTAAACATGAGACTAATAAAATTTAATTTAAAATTTCTTGTTATTCCTTTAAATGTGCCTACTAAAAAACAAACTTACATGTATGCTTTCATTTTTGCATTATATTTCTACTGGATATGTCCAGTCTATATGCCTTTGAAAAAAAATCATCTCATAATATGGTCAGACAGCCCAGCATCCAACAGCTTTGTCAATGAGTTGACAGATTGGGGGTCTCCCTAGTTTAGGCCCAAAATATGAAAAGAAATGGATGCAGACATAGTAATTCCATTATTGATCACAGTGATGCTCTACTATATTGTGGGGGGAAAGTGTCAAGAAAAAGAGAAGATTATTTGTAGCATTATTCACCTGTCCTGATTTTTTAATATATTCACAGGGATTAAGGAACCTGAAGACACAGTTCTTTCTCATGGATTTAAATGTTCTATTTTACCTTATCCAGAAAAGACTGTGGAAACATTTTCTGTATTGTCTTTTTGTTCATATCAACAAGTACTATAGGTCAAGATAATAGTTCTCATTTCATCTGCATAAAGTGCAGATGCAAAAGTTAAGAACATGAGATGGTACTTTCAAGCTCTGTATTTCAACAATTTTCCTCTCGTCATAACTGTGACCAGGTTGAAGAAGTATTTTCAATCTATTTATCAACATGCATGTACCCAAACATGCACACCCACATACATTGCTGTAAGTCTTTAAACAAACACCCCTTCACAACCAGAAAATTGGCCTGTGCACTCGATCTGCTCCAGTAAAGTGGAGTTTAATATAATCTGGCAATGCTGTTTAGGTTACAGCCTACACATTTTGCCCTTTATTCTCTTTTGCTCTTTTACCCAGAGGAGTCTATCAAGAGACCATGTACAGAAATACCAAGTAAAATATATCATAAAAAAGGAACTCTGAGAACCTAGTGACCTGAAAAAAAATGTTACTTATGAAACTAATGATCTGAGAATGCCTTTAAATTGGAGAGCATCTAGAATAGCAGAGAGACCTTCAAAATGGGCATGTAAGCACTGATCCAGACAAGAGATTAAATAGCACGATATATTAAAAAGCACAAGGTAAAATTAAGTTGGGAATTTTTACTCGATACAGTATTTCACACAGCAGCTGAGAGAGCGTGCCTGCCTGCTGCCTGCCCACCTGCCTGCCTGCCTTCTCGCCTTCCTTGACATTATTTTATACTTTCTTCTTGTTTTGGCGTCAAGTTGTTTTACTTTTATTCTATATACAAAGAAACATTATTACTTATATAGCATATAAAATATATATGTCATAATGCTATAATTATATAGCATGTTAAATATTGATACACAGGTATAAAATATGTCATGACACTATAGTAACTAGAATTTTCTTCAGCTTAACAGAACAATTAATCTAAGGAATAAATGCAAATTGTCTTTGCAGGCTTGTATCCATGTTTTGCCTACTAAATATTTTTTTTTAAAGCATGATGATTTCTGATAACAAACTTCTAAAATAGTTGTATACACATCAGTTCTCAATGTGTATGATTATGACCATATACTAAATTTTTATATTGACCATAGTGAATAAAAGCATTGACTTCTCATTCTTTACTCAATAAAATATGGACAGGCTTTAGCGCCAAGGGGCAAAACCAAGAGGGGACATCCATAACAGTTTGCTAAAGATTAAATCAATACATGAAGTCTTAATGTCGCAATGGCAGTTTTATTTATTTAACAGGAGAAAACATAGCCGTTCTGTCCTTTTCTTATTTAGAGTAGAGGGGCATAGGTTAAATACGCATAATGAATTTGAGTCAGCAATTTCTTTAGATCAAAAAGAAACCCTTGAAACTCAGAAATTTGTTTTTAAACAGATATATTCTCTCTGGTGTACAGTTCAATAGACTTCATTAGAAATTATGGATAAGGAGTTAACAGTGCTGAAGGGACCATAGGCCTATTTATACACAATTTTCAATAATACCAGCCATAGTTATTGCACTAAGTATGTTTTCTGTTTACATAATTAGCTGGTTATTTTTTTTCCCACTTCCTACCATAATCAAATAAACATAAAATGCTACTTGCAAGGTTATTTGTGTTCCCAAAAAAAACTCCATAAAGAGCCACATCAAGACTCAAAATTAAACCTAATTATAAATCAACTTGTTTTCATATTTGCTTTCTAATTCAGGGCCACTAGAGAAAGTGAAAAATGTATTCTTTTATTTCTGATATTGATATTGAGAGTCATTTCTTAGAGCTAAGAAATTTGGGGGTTTTTGGTTTAACAATATTCTCCCAATACATTTTGTATCTTTTAATTTACTTTCCTAATTTGATATAACTTAATAAAAAAAACAGTTCATATTTACTGCAAAATAAATTGGTTAACACAGAAAAGATCACCCATAAGTCCATGTCCCTAAGTAAAAAAATTTTGATATTTTTGCCTATATACGTTTGGTGTCAATACCACAAATTTTGCTTTTGGAGCTTGCATTCTGAACTCATTTTCTCCATCGTGAAATGAGACCTTGCAACCGGACTCGGAATAGTTAAATAGCATGCCATTTATTCATGTAATTTCTTATTTAAAGAAACTTTTTTATTTTTTTCTGCATTATTGGAAATTGTATCATGATGAATTTCTTTTATACATTATTTTTTTCTATTCTTTTTACAATTTATCTGAGGGAGCTTCTAAACAACAGAAATTTATTTCTCATAATTCCGAAAGCTGGGAAGTCAGAGACCAAGGTGCCAGCAGATTCTGTGTCTGGTGAAGAACATTTCCTCATGGGCAGCCCCCTCTAGCCGTCATCATATGGTAGAAGGGGAGAGGCAACTCTCCCAGGCGTCTGTTATAGGGGCTCTCTGTAAAAGACGGTGGGGGTGAGGGGTGGGTAATTAGGTCATGAAAGCTCTGCCCTCAGGACCTCGTCACCTCTCAAAAGGCTCCATTTCTCAACCAGAACTGTAAGGATTAGGATCTGAAAATATGAATTCTGTGGGGAAAGACACAGATATTCAGAACACAGCACGACTAAAAATTCCTACAGTGGGATTTTCTACTTTAAATGGTCTAGTATTTTTTATGTTTCTTCATTCCTATTGCCTCTTAATTTTAGTATTTATATTATTTTATAATACCATCAGTAGTATCAAATAATGTGTTTACCAATCTCCTTAGCTGTGCTAGGAGAAACATGGATAGATTAATAGATAAACAGGTAGATTTAAATTCTTCCAATGTAATAGTTGAAGCATGGTATTTTAATATTTTTATAAGTGAATTTAAACATCTTATATGTTTATCATTAGACATTGAAAATGCCCTTGTGTAAAATGTTTATTTAAAATATTTACCAAATTATAGTTTTAGGTGATTGTTTTTGACAATTAGGTCAATTTGTATTTTGTCAATGATAAAAATAGTGTATTGATCATGTGTAATATGGCATTTTTCCTAGTTTGTCTTTAAACTGTTATTTTCTTACTTTGTTAACAAGCTGTTCTTTTAAATTTTATTATATGCCTTGTGGTTTTTCTTCCTTGTCCTTTTAATGCTTCAGGTACATATTCTTTTTATATTCTCAAAGTGCTATATTTTGACTCTATAGCAAGAGATCATAAAAAGGTCACAGAAAAAAATAACCAACTTTTCATTTGTGTTTTACTCTATACAAAGGTTAATGTAGGTTTTCATAAGGTTGGCTTTAAACCTTGACCATAGATAATAATTGGGAGTGAACTCTTGCTTCTTTTCAGAGTTAGAGAGGAGTGTTGAAAGACTCTGAAAAAATCTCAGAGACGACTCATTTCTGGGACAATGAACAGCTGAAGATAGTGTATAACAATGAATTGAAGGAAATTCAATTCTTTCCCATATTTCAACATTGCAAAATTCTATGAAGTACTTAGTGATAAGAAATACCATTGGTAAAGTATCATGGTTTTCTGTAGCTAATGTTAAAGGATCTGAAGCAAGAAATGTTCATTGCAATGGAATAATGTGACTTCTAAATTTGATGACTCAAAAAAGAGGATCATTCAATGCAGAAAAAGAAATTGTATCAATTCTGCATAGATATGATTTCCTTAAAACATGCTGGCAAAGAATTCTTCCCATCACTAGTTAACCAGGGATCAAGGAATGATACTACAGTGGTGTAATCTGTGCAATCTGATATTGTGCAATCTGATATTGCACTTGAAGTTTAACCATGGAAAACTTCTTAGATGCAAAGGGGTCATTGCATTGCCACAGTTTAAAAGAAAAATACGAAGGGGAACATATCCAGAAATTTGAAAGGACTCTACGTATTACTTGTTTCCAAAATTCTCTCCCTAAAAAGGATAGACATACCAGAGAATTCATCTTACAGACTGCTGTATGAGAGCAGCTGAAATTAGCAGATATTATAGAATTTATATATAGAGAGAGAGTTCTGTGCAGTGTGTTATATAAAATTTCTTAGTTATCCCTAACAGTACTATGAAGTAACTGTACTTCTATATCCATTTTACAAATGGAAATACTGAGATGAGGAATGAACAATGAATGTCTGGTTTTATTGACTTATTTACTTAAACCTAAGAACCAAGGCTCTCGGTCTTGCCTATTTCTCCAAAATACTTGCAAATAAGTTATTAGAGTTTAAAAATATTCCCTATTTTGCTCTCATTTTAAGGATTTCTCTGAAACATGTATAAGTTTTAAATCTTTTATATCTTTTTTTCCCTAATGGTTGTCTTTCATGTTACTTCGCACATAACGTTTTGAGTTCATATACCTCAGGTGAAAAATTGGGCTAATAACATTAGCACCTCTGTCACAACCTCATTGCACATGATTAGTTATGATAATGGGTTTAAAGCAATTTCATTTTGTTTTAAATTATTACACAAATATCACTTATCATGACATCAGACATTCTATTCCCTGTGGCAGTTTGATGTGTCAACGTGACAGGCTACAGTATAGTATCCAGTCATTCAATTAGTTATAGACACAATGTCAGTTATAAAACTACTCCAGGTGTTGCTGTGAAAGGATGTTGGAGAGGTGATTAACATCTACAATTAGATGTCTTTTTTTTTTTTACATATACATGTGTTCATTAGGTTTCCATTTTTGGCCTTCAGAAAATTAAAGAGGCTTAAAATTTAATAACAATAACAATGTTTAAAATGAGGACTAGAAACAAAGAGCTCGTAAAGAACAAACGACCATAAATACGTTCAGAAAAGGAATGAGAGAATTGCTGCATTGAAATATTAAGCAATAATAATAATAATAATGCAAAGAAAGTAACATTCACATTGTCAAATAAGAGTATGTCTATTATAGAACGCTTTGACTCTGACATTCAGTATGGAGTCATCAGTTAACTTCTTATTTTTTTTTAAGTCGCAAAAAAAACCCAACTAATATTTATGAATAAAAATAAAAGATAATTTCAAAAAACAGATCATGCCAAATCTTATAGACAATAGAAAAAGAAGAAATACTTTGAAATCATTCTACTTGATCTGGATACACCTGATATTAAAATTGGAGAGAATATATTATTATAAAGGGGAAATTACAAAGATGTTTCACTTATAAATGAAGACGCAATATCCCAAACAACATGTTAATAAGTTGAATTAAAAATTAATGTTTAAGCAATGTACTTTGGTCAAAATTAAAGCCAATTTATGTGAGAATTAGTCACTATTTTATTTTCTTGTCTTTTTTCTTCCTCTTTTCCTTTCCCTCACCCACTCCCTCCTTCTCTGTCTGGTCTCCCCTTGCCCCAGGCCCCACTGTGTCATTAATTGTCCTCATATCAAAATTGAATACATAGGATTCATACTTCTCCATCCCTGTGATGCTTCTCTAAGAATAATGTGTATCACCTCCATCCAGGTCAGTACAAATGCTGCAAAATCTCCATTTGTTATGGCTGAATAATATTCTATGATATACATATACCACAGCTTACCAATCCATTCCTGGGTTGAAGGACATTTAGGTTGTTTCTACATTTTAGCAATTGTAAATTAGGCTGCGATAAACAGCCTAGTGCAAGTGTCTTTTTAATAAAAGTCTTTTTTTTCCTGGATTGATGCCCAGTAATGGGATTGCAGGATCAAACTGGAGGTCTAGGTTGAGTTCTTTGAGGTTTCTCCATACTTTCGTCCAAGATGATTGTATTAGTTTGCAGTTGTGCCAGAGTGTAAAAGGTTCCTTTCTCTCAACATCTGTGTTGCCTTTTTTTTTTTTTTTTGTGAAAGAGTTTTACTATGTCGTCCGCGGTAGAGACACAGCTCAGAGCAACCTCAGACTCTTGGGCTTAAGGGAATTCTCTTGCCTCAGCCTCCCAAGCAGCTGGGACTACAAGCACCAGCCACAACACTTGGCTATTTTTATAGATGAGGTCTCACTCTGGCTCAGGCTGGTATAAAACCCATGAGCTCAGGCTATCCATCTGCCTCAACCTCCGAGAGTGCTAGGATTGCAGGCGTCAGCCACCATGCCCAGCCTACAATTGTCTTTAAGAAAAGAAGATTTACCTCAACAATCCATGTGGACCTCATCCACAAAATAAAAAAAATAGGTTTTCAGAGGATAAGAACTTCTGCCTCAAGACTCCAACATTAGCTCCTGCTAGACAGTTCCAGTCTCCCAATCTGCCCTATGGATTTCAGAATTGCCAGCTTTCACAGGTGCATAAGCTGACTCTCTGAAGTCTATGTGTGTATCTGTCCCCCTATCAACGGAGCTATCATCTATCTCCTACTAATTCTGTTTATCTGGGCAACCCTGACTCAGAGTGTTCCTTGTCGGTATGAATAGTCCTTTCCACTACTTGCAGTGATCATGCTGAGTGTGACACACATATATTTTTCCCAAGAATCCCTGTAGTGGTCTCTGAGCCTTGGTAATGACTGGATACAATGCAGGGTTTTATGGCACACTTTCTGGATGAAGGACTAAAATACACCTGGGATCCTTCCCGACAGACACAAACAATGTAACCTAATATATATATATATATATATATATATATATATATATATATATATACCCTTAAATTAATTCAGAAAAAAATTAGTAATAAATAGAAGATATTTTTACAATTTCAAAATTCATAAATATATATAAAACATAAAGTATACATGTGTGATTTTCTGTGTATACATATATATATAAGTAGTGTGTATGTTATCTACATAAACTAACAGTGTTGCATTTTACATCTACCCAATCCAAGGCTAGTTTAAAAAGAAATGACATACGGTAACATTCTAAAATTCGTTGTTTCATATAAATATATTTTTGTAACTTTTCCTGCCTGACATTTGTGCTTTAAGTCAAAAGTACTTATGTGAAAGCAATTTTTTTCCCTTTTTTACTCATCTTCTCTGAAATTGTGTAGGAGGAAGCAAATTGCTACCACTCAATCCCTGACATTAATTCAACAGAAACATATTTTGATTTCAGAAGAATTATGGAAACATTCTTTCAGAAGAGAACAATGAAAGATAGCCTTCTGTGTTTAGCACATTCCCTTTTCCAAGTGGCAATGGAGGTAGTAACGACAAAGCAAATTGCTTCCTATTTTTATGTGCTTTTTAAAACTTTGGCACTAACTGATCTGAATCACTAAGACCACATCTGCACCCAGCTAACTGAAAGATTTTACATGACTGTAAAACTGAGAAGAATTCTTCCTCCTTTGATGTTCTGAGGATTATAATGCTTAGGCCACTGCACTGCACACAGTAGGGTCACATCCAGAGCACTGGGGGGAAACTTGGGTTTTCATCTGAAAGATTTTTTTTTTTTTTATTGTTGGGGATTCATTGAGGGTACAATAAGCCAGGTTACACTGATTGCAATTGTTAGGTAAAGTCCCTCTTGCAATCATGTCTTGCCCCCATAAAGTGTGACACACACCAAGGCCCCATCCCCCTCCCTCCATCCCTCTTTCTGCTTTTCCTCCCCCCCCATAACCTTAATTGTCATTAATTGTTCTCATATCAAAATTGAGTACATGGGATTCATGCTTCTCCATTCTTGTGAAGCTTTACTAAGAATAATGTCTTCCACTCCTAATCCAGGTTAATATGAAGGATGTAAAGTCTCCATTTTTTTTAATACCTGAATAGTATTCCATGGTGTACATGTGCCATAGCTTGTTAATCCATTCCTGGGTTGGTGGGCATTTAGGCTGTTTCCACATTTTGGCGATTGTAAATTGAGCTGCAATAAACAGTCTAGTACAAGTGTCCTTAAGATAAAAGGACTTTTTTCCTTCTGGGTAGATGCCCAGTAATGGGATTGCAGGATCAAATGGGAGGTCTAGCTTGAGTGCTTTGAGGTTTCTCCATACTTCCTTCCAGAAAGGTTGTACTAGTTTGCAGTCCCACCAGCAGTGTAAAAGTGTTCCCTTCTCTCCACATCCACGCCAGCATCTGAAGTTTTGAGATTTTGTGATGTGGGCCATTCTCGCTGCGGTTAGATGATATCTCAGGGTTGTTTGGATTTGCATTTTTCTAATATATAGAGATGATGAACATTTTTTCGTGTATTTGTTAGCCATTTGTCTGTCATCTTTAGAGAAGGTTCTATTCATGTCTCTTGCCATCAATATACGGGATTGTTGGCTTTTTTCATGTGGATTAATTTGAGTTCTCTATAGATCCTAGTTGTCAAGCTTTTGTCTGATTGAAAATATGCAAATATTCTTTCCCATTGTGTAGGTTGTCTCTTTGCTTTGGTTATTGTCTCCTTAGCTGTACAGAAGCTTTTCAGTTTAATGAAGTCCCATTTGTTTATTTTTGTTGTTGTTGCAATTGCCATGGCAGTCTTCTTCATGAAGTCTTTCCCCAGGCCAATATCTTCCAGTGTTTTTCCTATGCTTTCTTTGAGGGTTTTTATTGTTTCATGCCTTAAATTTAAGTCCTTTATCCATTTTGAATCAATTTTTTTGTGATTGGTTAAAGGTGTGGGTCCAGTTTCAGTCTTTTACATGTAGACATCCAGTTCTCCCAACACCATTTATTGAATAGGGAGTCTTTCCCCCAAGGTATGTTCTTATTTGGTTTATCGAAGATTAGGTGGTTGTAAGATGTTAGTTTCATTTCCTGGTTTTCAATTCGATTCCAAGTGTCTATGTTTCTGTTTTTGTGCCAATACCATGCTGTCTTGACCACTACGGCTTTGTAATACAGGCTAAAATCTGGTATGGTGATGCCCCCAGCTTTATTTTTATTACTAAGAACTTCCTTAGCTATATGGGTTTTTTTCTGATTCCATACAAAACGCAGAATCATTTTCTCCTAATCTTGAAAGTACAATGTTGATATTTTGATAGGAATGGTATTGAATAGGTAATAGATTGCTTTGGGAAGTATAGACATTTTAGCAATGTTGATTCTTCCCATCCATGAGCATGGTATGTTCTTCCATTTGTTAATATCCTCTGCTATTTCCTTTCTGAGGATTTCATAATTTTCTTTATAGAGGTCCTTCACCTCCTATGCTAGGTATATTCCTAGGTATTTCATTTTCTTTGCAACTATGGTGAAGGGACTTGTGTCCTTAATTAGCTTCTCATCTTGACTGTTATTGGTGTATACAAAGGCTTGTGGACATTGATTTTATATCCTGAAACATTACTGTATTTTTTGATGACTTCTAGGAGTCTTGTGGTTGAGTCTTTGGGGTTCTCTAAGCATAAGATCATGTTGTCAGCAAAGAGTGAGAGTTTGACCTCCTCTGTTCCCATTTGGATTCCCTTTATTTCCTTGTCTTGCCTAATTGTAGTGCCAGAACTTCTAGCACTATGTGGAATAGTAAAGGTGACAGAGAACAACCTTGTCTGTTTCCAGTTCTAAGAGGAAAAGCTTTCAGTTTTACTCCATTCAGTAAAATATTAGCTGTGGGTTTGTCATAGATAACCTCAATAAGTTTTAGAAATGTGCCACCTATGCCTATACTCTTCAGTGTTCTAATTAGAAAAGGATGCTGTATTTTATCAAATGCTTTTTCTGCATATATTGAGAGGATCATATGATCTTTATTTTTGCCTCTGTTAATATGGTGGATAACGTTTATGGACTTGCGTATGTTAAACCAGCCTTGCATCCCTGGGATGAAGCCTACTTGATCATGATGAATGACTTTTTTGATGATAAGCTGTAATCTATTGGCTAGGATTTTGTTGAGAATTTTTGCATCTATATTCATGAGTGAGATTCGTCTCTAATTCACCTTTTTGGTTGGGTCTTTTCCTGATTTTGGTATCAGGGTGATGTTTGCTTCATAGAATGTATTGGGGAAGATTCCTTCTTCCTCAATTTTTTGGGATAATTTCTGCAGTACAGGAATAAGCTGTTCCTTGAAGGTTTGATAGAATTCTGGTGTGAAGCCATCTGGACCAGGGCATTTTTTGGTTGGAAGATTTTTTATTGTTTCTTTGATCTCAGTGCTTGAAATTGGTCTGTTCAGGAGCTCTATTTCTTCCTGGCTGAGTCTAGGGAGAGGGTGTGATTCCAAATATTGATCCATTTCTTTCACATTGTCAAATTTCTGGGCATAGAGTTTCTGGTAGTATTCAAAGATGATCTCTTGTATCTCTGTGGGATCAGTTATTAGTTCCCCTTTATCATTTCTGATTGAGGTTACTAGAGATTTTACTTTTCTATTCCTCGTTAGTCTGGCCAATGGTTTATCTATTTTATTTATTTTTTCAAAAAACCAACTCTTTGTTTCATTAATTTTCTGAATGATTCTTTTGTTTTCAATTTCATTGATCTCTGATTTGATTTTGGATATTTCTTTTCTTCTACTGAGTTTAGGCTTAGATTGTTCTTCTTTTTCCAATTCCATAAGATGGCTTGTGAGATTGTTGATGCGCTTTCTTTCTGTTTTTCGAATGTAGGCATCTAAAGCGATGAATTTTCCTCTCAAAACTGCTTTTGCAGTATCCCACAGGTTTTGGTAGCTTGTGTTTTCATTGTTGTTATGCTCAAGAAGTTAATGATTTCCTGCTTTATTTCTTCTTGTACCCATCTGTTATTCAACAGAAGATTGTTTAATTTCCATGCCTTTGTGTGGGGTTCCGCATTTTTGTTAGAGTTGAGTTCCACCTTTAGTGCCTTATGGTCTGAGAAGATACAAGGTAAAATTTCAATTCTTTTGATTCTGTTGATATTTGTTTTGTGTCCCAGGATATGATCAGTTTTGGAGAATATTCCATGGGGTGATGAGAAGAATATATATTCTTTATCTTTGGGATGGTGTGTTCTATATGTGTCTATCAAGCACAGTTGTTCTAGGGTCTCATTTAGATCTCTTATATCTTTGTTTAATTTCTGTTTAGAGGATCTGTCTAGCTCTGTAAGAGGAGTGTTAAAGTCCCCTGTTATTATGGTATTATCAGATATCATATTGCTCAGACTGAGTGAGGTCTGTTTCAAGAATCTGGGAGCATTTAAATTGGGTGCATAAATATTTAGAATTGAAATGTCTTCTTGTTGTATTTTTCTCTTGACCAATATAAAGTTACCATCTTTGTGTTTTTTGACTTTAGTTGCTTTAAATCCACATGAATCTGAAAATAAGATTGCAACTCCTCTTTTCTTCTGTATTCCATTTGCCTGAAAAATTGTCTTCCAACTCTTGACTCGGAGCTTTAATTTGTCTTTTGAAGCCAGGTGTGTTTCTTGCAGACAGCAAATGGATGGCTTGTGTTTTTTGATCCAGTTAGCCAATCTATGTCTCTTCAGTGGGGAATTCAAGCCATTAACATTTATTGAGATAATTGATAAGTGTGGTAGTATTCTATTCATCTTATTTTGTGAGAGTCCATTGCTTAGTTTTATCTTTTGCATCAGTGTGGAGGTTAGGTTCTGTCATTTAATTTCTGAGTTCTTACTTTGCTGCTGATCCATTGTGGTGGTCAGTGTGCAGAACAGGTTGAAGTATTTCCTGTAGAGCTGGTCTTGTTGTGGCAAATTTCCTCAATGTTTGTATATCCGTAAATGATTTGATTTCTCTGTCAGTTTTTAAGCTTAGCTTAGCAGGGTACAGAATTCTGGGCTGGAAATTGTTCTGTTTAAGTAGATTAAAGGTAGATGACCATTGTCTTCTTGCTTGGAAAGTTTCATTAGAGAAGTCTGAGGTCACTCTGATGGATTTGCCCCTGTGGGACAACTGGTGCTTACTCCTGGCAGCTTGCAGAGTCTTTTCTTTTGTCTTGACTTTGGACAGGTTCATCACAATGTGTCTTGGAGAAGCTCGGTTAGAGTTGAGGCAACCTGGGGTCCGATATCCCTCTGAAAACAGTGTGTCAGGATCTTTGGTGATATTTCGGAAATTTTCTTTTATATTATTCTGTAGTATGGCTTCCATTCCTCTCGGTCATTCTTCTTCCCCTTCTGGGATTCCTATAACTCGTATGTTGGAACACTTCATAAAGTCCCATAATTCTGACAGTGAACGTTCTGCTTTCTCTCTCTTCTTTTCTGCCTCTTTTACTATCTTAGTTATCTCAAGAACTTTGTCTTCTACCTCTGAAATTCTTTCTTCTGCATGGTCTAACCTGTTGCTGATACTTTCCATTGCATCTTTAAGTTCCCTAATTGACTGTTTCATTTCCTTCAGCTCTGCTATATCCTTTTTATATTCTTCATATCGTTCATCTCTTATTTGATTCTGTTTTTGGATTTCGTTTTGGTTATTTTCCACTTTATTAGCAGTTTCCTTCATTGTTTCCATCATTTCTTTCATTGTTTTCATCATGTGTATTCTAAATTCCCTTTCTGTCATTCCTAACATTTCTTTATAGGTGAAATTCTCTGCAGTAGCTACCTCATGGTCCCTTGGCGGGGTTGTTCTGGACTGGTTCTTCATGTTGCCTGGAGTTTTCTGCTGATTCTTCCTCATGGGTGATTTCCTTTATCTGTTTCCTTGCCCTAATTTTCCTTTCACTTCCTCTTGCTGTTTAATTTCTCGTGCCTGTGCACTAAGGGTTACAGTACCAGAGGGGTGACAAGGTTGAAGAGCAAGAAAGGGATGAAAGAAAGGAGGACTGAGTAAAAAGAAAAAAAAATAGAGAAAGGAGAGGGGGTGGGTAAAGGGAATATTGGCAAAAAGAAGAGAGGCACAGACAGAGGGAGACAGAGCAATACAGGTGTACAGTAGGGTACTTTGACACAACCTTAAAAAAAAACCCACCTTCTGGGGGTGCCCTGTTGGGTAGTTCCCTTGAGGTCAGCAGCTCTTTGCTAACCTGATCAGACACAGTACCCCACCTCCACCAACTAGAGGGGAAAGACAAAAATGCTAGAAATCAAACCAAAACAAGCAAACAGAAAACTTTATGGGATAAAATTTGGTGAAAAACCAAATAGTAGTGGTGGAAACACTAGCAAAAATGAAGTTCTAGTTATTGAAAAAGCCAGCAATGGGAAATTATAATTAAAGTAGAAAAATTGAGAAAGAAAAAAGATCTGTATGGAAAAGGTTGAAATTAAAAAACAAAACAACATCAACAATATCAAAATAAACAAAAAAAACAACCAAACCAAAAAAAAAAGCAAAACCCCAAAACAAAGCAGTATGTATATGTTGTTGAATATTGTCTGGACAACACATGGTCTTCTGGGATATGAGATGTTAATCACAGTTCTGATATGATAGGAGGGTGCTGATTTCTCAAACCCCCAGCAGGTAGACACCCTAAATCTCTCTTCACCCCACTTAAAAGGCACTTTGAACTTGTAAACTTGCTGAGTAGAAGCTTTCCCAGGAAAGTGCTTGTCGCTGGAATCACTGCTGAAGTGGCTATCCACTTATCCAGTGTGCCAAAACCGGTCTCTCTCTGCCCCTGAGGGTTAGGGCTGCAAGGCGGCTCAGACCCCATCCTTAAGCTATTCAGTCGCTAGGTTACCAGTTCCCACCCGATTCTAGCTCTGCGACCCTGAGGGCGGAGCTTGCCGTGGCAGATCACTCACAATGTCTCCCTGTGGCCCACAGCCAAACACTATTAGCTTTGTCTGGCTCAGGGGCTCAGACTGGGGTCCTAGACAATGGCCAAAGTTCTCCGCACTCCCTCTCAGGCTCTCCCCAAGGCAGTTCAACTGAGTGCCATGTACAAAGACACCAAAACAGTTCACAGGTAAGGCCTTTCCAGTTTGCAGTCTCGCTGCTACTGAACTTACAGTTGTGGGCGGGTTTAGACCGATTGAACACAAGCGACTATTTGCCATTTTTCCACTGTTTTTGTCCTCCTCTTGGGGTGCAGAAGTCTCTCGCTGACTCCCTGTATCCTCACAGGGGTGATGATAGGCAGATCCCACCAGCCAGAGATACCTGGAGTCCTATCTCCCCAGACTCACGGTGCCCAGATGCAAGGAAGCTTTTACTCTGCCGCCATCTTGCTCTCCTCCCCAATCTGAAAGATTTTAATGAAAAGAATCATTACACGAGTGCAGCCAGGACTAAGGGACATTTCAAAGTTTGGTTGCACACTGAAGTACTAGTGACAAGGCCTCCTGGGCGAGGGGCAGGAATGATATTAGTGAAGCCTCACACAGAATTAAAAAGCCATTGGAATAGCACTGCCCAACAAAATTTCCAGTGATAGAGTACAGCCTTTGCCCAAGCTAAGGGAAGGCAAGGACAAGGGTTGTGAGGAGTGATAAATACTTTGATCTTTCTCTTTTACAGGTCTGTGATTACTTGTGATGTCTTTGGCCAAACCATTTGGAGACCAGAAATCAAGGGAGCCTGGGTGATGCCTAGCACAGAGTAGGGCAGGGCAGAGAGAATGATGGCATTTCAAGGAGAGTGGCAAGTAGAAATAGCAGGCATGCAACACATCTATTAAAGCTGACTTGCTCAAGTGAGGCTCTTCAGTGATAAAGCCTTAGGTTCAAAGAGCATACATCTGAGCCATTTGGGTGAAAGAAGCTGAAGGGAGATGTTAGCTAAGCTGTTTTTCCCCCCATTTGTTTAAGTTTAAATAGAATAGACCATCGAGTTATAAAGACAAGAATGTTCCAGATGGAATTTTTTAAAAGTAATGATACAAAGAGAAAAAGCAAAGGGAAAATGTTTTTGCACAGAGCAACGAGGGAGGATTGCGGTTGCCAAGGGTGAGGCTGCTTTCTGACCGTGTAATCCATGATTCGTGATGGGTGTCAGGGTTACGAATAATATGATTTCCTTTAAAAATTATCAGAAATGTGGGTACTATGATTTTGAGAAGTACCGTAAGGGATTCTAATAAGCCGTCCAGTGAAGGATGAATGTTCGAAGGAGGTTTTGAAACCTATTCCTTACATTCCAGACTTGACTATTCTACTGTATGTTTGACACCTACAGCTACATGTACGTACCATAATGAACAGCACAAAGGTTACACTCTGTTGTGGTTTGTATACGGTTTGTCTTCACCAAACTCATGTTGAGACGGGTCCCTGTGTGGCAATACTAGAAGGTGGTGCCCTTAGGGGTGACTAGGTGCTGAAGATCTGTCATTCTTTCGGGAGTGGATCCCGCTTGCATAGGACTGGGTGAGCTAGTGTAAGAGTAGGTGGTTTAGAAGCAAAGCAGCCTGGCACGTTGGCCTTCTCTGCTGAGCCTGCTTCCCCTTCCTCTTCTCCAAAGGGACGTAACGTGGCACAAAACCCTCATCAGAAGTTGACCTGACATGGTCACCTGACCTCGGACCTCTCATTCTCCAAACTGAGAGCTTCATAAACCTTTTTCCTTTATAAACTACCTGGTCTCAGATCTTTGGTTATATTATAACACAAAAAAGTAAACTAAGAAACACATCAAAAACACGTACTTGATTTTCCCCTCCCTTACTCAAAATCTGTTTTTCTTTCATCTCTTTCCCATCTCCATAAAGGACAACAGATGAGTCATGCTAGCCAGACCCTACAAACTGTCATTGGTTTCTGCTCCTTTTTCTGCTTTTCCAAGTCAAATACCTCCTCAGGTTGTATTGCTTCCAAATCCAACAGATCCATTCTCACCCTGGATGCCCTACTCTTGCTCGAAGCTATTCACATGGTTTTCCTGAAATAATGGAACAGTGCTATCAGCTTCTAACTCTAGTCTCTGTCATCCCTCCTTCACAGTCCGCCGTGGTGCCCTTGCAGTAGCAGAACCCAGATCACCTCAATTTGCTGCTGTGCATTCTCACACACTGCCCCATTACTTCTAGCCTAGGAGGCTTCTAAATGCCTCTCTCATCTTATTTCCAACTTGTTTATCTCACTTACCACTTCTTTATCACACTCCTTTGGTTTCTGGAATTGGCCAGGTACTTTCTTGAGTCATCACATAAGCAAGTTTCTCCTTGAAGGGGTCTTCATGCAGATCTTCAATGCTTTGTCTCTTCTCTGTATAATAAACTGAATATAAATGCTGTGCCAACTGAAAATAAATTAAGAGTTACACAATACCCAAAGAAAAAGGTAACACAATGAAAGTTATGAAGCTTTCAAACTTTCACTGTGAAACAATATGAAGTCCAATCTGTTCATCACCAAAAAAACTGTTTTCTACCAATTAACAAGTGATCTCAAAAATACAGTAAATAAAGCAGTCAGAAAAGGCTATTAAAGAAATTATGCCAGAGGTGTGCAATTCCTTGGTACAGAGAACTAGGAGTGGTGTGTTTTCTGATCGGGTAGTATACCAGCAGAACTGTGATTTAACCACGCTACTCACAACACTATTTTGTGAGATTTCTTAGTTATAGTCAATGAGCATAGCAAACAAGCTTTATGAAAGTGTATGAATGCACTGTGTTTATAGTTATTTTATGTTATCATTTTTAAGGCTGTAACTTTTCTGCTTTTCAGATGAAATAACTAATAGTCTTTGATTATCATTATGCAAAATTTTAGGACATAACAATGCCTTTAAAAATTTCAATTTTGCATAATTAGAAAACTGAAGAAAGAGAAAACATTACAGATTTTAAAGGTATAACAATCATTTTTCACAGACCTTTAATCACTACATTTTGAATGACTTCCAAGGTAACAAAAACAATTACTCTTCAAACCTATCCTTAATCTACTACAGTATAAGGCAACCCACCTTATCACCAACAAATAAACAAACCTGTTTCTTTGGGTTATATCCAATCTTTGGTCAAAATTCTATCATTTACATAACTTTGAAATAATCAAATATTTCATCAAACATTTAAATACAATTAGTATGTTCATCTTTGTTGTTTTTCAGAATTTTGCTCATTTTGCAACATATTTATTTTCTATTTACCATGTATCAGATACTGTGTTAGAGACATGTGATAGGAAAATGAATAAACAGGCCTACTCTCTGGCATTATGGAGATAACATTTCTCAGATAGCACAATTTAAAATTCCTTTCTAGAGTTGGTTTTCTATATTTGCTTCTGTAATGCAGGCAAATCAAAAAACTAAATATTATCCAATAAGAGCAAAAGAGAATGATCATAGTCTCATTCTTAAACTATGGCCCCACTTAACACAGCTTAATATTCACTATTTCTTAAACAATTATGCCATACACTTAATCATATTTAACTTTCTACACAACATACAGAAAACATGGTCAAATAATATTTTAGATAGTGCTATTCTATTTACTACTCAGACATTTTGCTTAATAAAGTATGCTTTTGTACCAAAATTTCCCAATTTGGAATATCATACTCCCATACTTTATGGTATTTTCATAGTTGCATTTATATTGGCATCCATATTTTAATTTGAAGTATTTTTTTTTTGCTATTTTGTTGATTGAGTTCATTATATATTCTGCTTATTAATCCCTTGTCAGATGAATAGTTTAACAGTATTTATCCCATTCTGTAGCCTGAGTCTTCGCTTTGTTGACTGTTTCCTTTGTTGTGCAGAAAACTTGTAACTTAATACAATCGCATTTGTTTATGTTTGCCTCTGTTGCCTGTTATTTTGAAGTCTTGTGCCCAAACTCTTTGCCAAGGCCAATGTTCTGAAATACTCCCTCAATGTGTTTTTTCTTCCCTAGGAGTTTACTGTTTCAGGTCTTAAATATAAATTTTTATCCATTTAAATTGTATTTTTATATATAATGAGAGACAGGGGTCTAGTTTCATTCTTCTGCACATGAATATGCCTTGTGTGGATCCTTTATTCTGTTCCACTAGTCTATGTGTTTTATTTTATGCCGGCACCATGTTGTTTTGGTTACTACAGCTTTGCAGTATATTTTAAAGTCAGGTAATATAATGCCTCTGGCTTTGTTCTTTTTTCTCAGGTTTACTTTGTTTTTTTTGCTGGTCTTTGTTGTTATATATAAATTTTGAAATATTTTTTCTCTTTCTGTGTAGAATATCATTGGTATTTTAACAGGAATTTCATTAAATCTGTAGACCATTTTGAATAGTATTGCTCATTTTAACAATATTGATTTTTCCAATCCATTGGTATAGGTATCTTTCCAATTTTGTGTGTCCCTCTTAATTTCTTTCATAAGTGTCTTATAATTTCCTTGTAGAGATCTTTCACTTCTCTGGATAAATTTATTTTTAGATATTTTTTGCTTCTATTGTAAATAAGACTGCTTTCTGGTTTGTTTTTAAGATTTTTTTTGCTGTTGATTTATGGAAAGGCTACTAATTTTTGTATATTGATTTTCCATCTTGCAGCTTTACTGAGTTTGTTTATAAGATCTAATTTTTTTTTTATAAGTTCTAACATTTTTTTTTTGGTGGAGTTTGGGGTTTTTTCTAAATATAGATTCATGTCTTGTGTAAATGAGGATAACTGAATTCTTCCTTTCCAATTTGGATGCTCCTTATATCTTTGTCTTACCTAACCACTCTGACTAGGATTTTCAGCACCATATTAATAAAAGTGGTGAAAGTGGACATCTGTGTCTTATTTCAGACTTTAGAGGAAAGGTTGAGTTTTTCCCCATTCAATGTAATGTTAGCTGTGAGTATGTCATTTATGACCTTTATAGTTTTGAGGTAAATTCCTTCTGCACAGTGTGTTGACAACTTTAATCATGATAAAATATTAAGTTTTATCAAATGCTTTTCAGCATCTATTGAAATGAACATAGAGTTCTTGTTCTTGATTCTCTGTTAATGATGTATCACATTTATTCATTTGCACATGCAGAACCATCCTTGCATTTCTATGATAAACCCCACTTCATTGAAATGAATAATGATTTAAATCTGTTGTTATATTTGCCTTGCTAATATTTTGTTAAGAACTTTTGCATCTATGTTTATCAGCAGTATTGGCCTGAATTTATATCTGTTGTGTCCTTCTCTGGTTTTGATATCAAGATAATGCTGGACTTGTAGAATGAGTTTGGGTGAATTGTCCCCTTTCAATTTTTTGCAATAGTTTGAGTGGAATTTGTATTAGTTATATTTTAAATATTTGGTAGAATTCAACAATGAACATTTCACAAAAGAAGACATACAAATGGTCAATGGGAATATGAAAAAAAATCTTCAACATCACTAATCATTAGGGAAGTGTAAGTTAAAGTCAAGATGAAACACACCCCACTAAAAATTGCTGTCATCAAAAATGCAAAACACAGCAAATGATGTCAAGGATGTGGAAAGTAAATTAGTGTTGCCACTATGGAGAAAAGAATGTTGATCCCTCCAAAGGCTAAAAAGGAATCTACTATATGATTTGACAATTCCATTGCTGGGTATATATATATAAATTAAATAAAATTAGTATATTAAATAGATATTAAATATCTATTTATTGCATTTATTACAACATGATTCACAATAGCCAAGATGTGAAATTAACCTCTCTTTCCATCATTGGATAAATTAATAAAGAAAACATGGGATACATATACAATAGAATACTACTTTGCCATAAATAATGAAATCTTGTCATTTTCACTAATTTTATGGAACTGGAAGATGTTAGTTAAATGAAATGAGTCAGGCATAGAGAAACAAATATTGCAGATTCTCACTCATATGTGGGAGCTAAAAAAGTGGATCTCATAGAGGAAGAGACTAGAATGATGGCCACCTAAGGCTGGGAAGGGTGTGGAAGGGGACAAAAAGAGTTTGGTTAATGGGTAAAAAAAATGCTAACCTATGCTGTAGTGTTTGGTAGCCCAGTAAGATGACTATAATTAACAATAATTTATTATATACTTCAAAATATCAACAAGAGAAGATTTATAATATTCCCAACACAAAGAAATAAATTGTTGAGGTGATGGATATCCTGATTACCTGGATTTAAACAATACACATTGTATATGTACTTTATAACTGTATACATTAATATCAATAAAAATTTTTTCACATAAAAATTATATTGTTGCATTCAAAACTCAAGAATATTTTGATTATGCTGTGTTTTTTGAATTAGAAAATAGACATGTGAGTACATGTCACTCTGATACTTTTTCTTACGAATTATTAGACAAATCTAGGTGTAGTTTTTCTTCCTTTACTCAGTAAACACCTACCATGTATTAGGTAATGTGGCACTTATGTGATCAACAATGGTGAAGCAAAGAAGCATCATTCTTCAAGCTTGCTTTCTAGTGAGGCATATAGGATACTAAAATTATAGACAATTATATAAAAACAATGACAGCTCTATGGAGAAAACTAATAATAGAGTTAGTAATTTCTCAGTTTAGGAAGTCTAAGGAGCCAATTATTAAATAGCATGGGAAAAAGTGATACAGTTAAGACAATTTTTTTATGTATGAGATATGAGAGACTTAAATTCCTTGGAGGAACCGAAATGAAGTGTTCCTAAAGGACAGAGTGAAAAGACAAAAGCTGAAGAAGCAGGCAAGAACATCTCATCCGATATTGTTTTACATTTTCTCTGGTGTTGTCTCTCTTTTTCCATGATCCCCATATTATTTTAACTGCTTTGAATTTTATCACCTGGTGTTTATGATATTACATATGTGTTAATTTATATATAATGTTCATATGTATACACATACACACAGTATCAGTTTGGGGTTAGTTTCTACTATCATGAAGTATATTTTGAAACATAATAACTTTGTTAATATAAATAGAAAAAAGTTAAATTTTCATATAACGTTTAAAATTTCCTTTAGACTCTAGAACATTTATCTGATAAAACAATGAAAAAAATTATCCAGGAATCATGTCACCCAGATTTCTGCCATAGATCTTTTCTGACTTCTTGTTATTTATTTATCTGTTTTTCTCTCTCTCTATCTAATCTCCTGACTATGACTGCAACATTTGATAAGCTTCACTTTACTCACAGAATATTTTGAGATCATACTTCAGGGCACAAGCATGCATGCTAACTGAGCATCCAGCTCCAAAGACTGTATTCAGCCACCATTAGATGGAACTGTAAAAAGGAGGGCATCACTCAGTAAAAATGTACCTTGTTCCCAGAGCCAGCATGCATGTTTTATTCTTCAGTATTTCCTTTCTGGAAAGTATAGATTTGTAGAACATTGATTGTTATTATTAACTGTTGGGTAGCTTCTAATAAAGAATAATTTGCTCTTTTCTTCTCACATGTTACATTCTCTACATTTTCTGTTTGTGAATTATTGTGAATCTGTTTCTCTATATTTGTGTATGTTGTCTGCCTCTTCAAATTGTATTACTCATTCCTCCTTTTGGTGTTATAACTCCTAAGTATAATGGTGGACATAACCCAAGACATTTTACATTCTCCTAGGTAAGTACCAACTTGCTCTCATTTAACAAACACACTTGGCTCTGGCAGAAGAGCAAATTCAACATGCTTCCTCTTTGCTATTAAACTAGCAATCTCTCAGTTAGATTTGAGCTATCACATAATGTACAATTTTGTGTGGATTTCATTTATAATAATTTCAGCTTATTCCCTTAGCAAATCACCAAACCAATAAACTCCCTATTCATTATTGGATTCTGACAACATCAAATCCTGGGAGCTTGCTTCTAGCCATTTAATCATCCCACAATCTTCTATTTTAGAATACCAGCAGAGTAGGATTATTTGCTTTGTCTACTGCCAAAAAACTTACCTCTAAATAGCAAATGGACTTTTTATTTTTCCAGTATCTATCAGGTTACCGTATATCTTCCAAATAAATAAACCTCTACACTTTGGCAATTTTATTTAAAAATATGCACTCATAATAGAAAATCTAAAGGGACTTAGAAAACATCTCTTTCCATTTTTTTTTTTTTGTGTGTGTGTGTGTTTTAACCTGTAAACTGTTAATGGTGCTCTGATTTTCTTTTTCAATTCACAAATAAAGGAAAATAAATAAGACTATACCTAAATTAAATTGATTGTAAATTGCATGTCTATGGGATACCCTAAAAGAAATTCATATATATCAATTTGACTTTAATAAACATGTGTAAATTCACCAAATTTAAAATAGTACTTTCAATTATGGAATGTTTTAAGGTCATGGGTATGTGAAATTTCTGACTATTTAACTAGTCGTCTCACAAATGTGTGTGCTTCATAACAACAAAACTTTGGGCAGGACAGTCATGAATAACTCGCACCACTAAAGAATATATTAAAAGCCCACACAACTCATATTGACTCGGTTTTGTCAATATTTATAAATATACATAACGTATCTGTAAATCCATATTGTGTTTGAGGGTTATATTTAGGTACATAAGCCTCCTTTGTATAACAGGATGTTTACAAATTACACTTGTATCAGGTTATTTAAATAGTAATGAATTTTCCTAAATTGTAGGGTGGTGTATGCAACTTCAACTAAAAACATGATTAAACTATGTCTCTGTGAGTTGTAAAAAACTAAACTCCTTAGCGCAGTTTATAAACTTGTGCCCCACTCTCTGTTTCAGTCAGAAGCAGAGCCAGTGTGTCTTTGCAGAGAGAAGCTTTGAGAAGTGGTGGACCAGACTTTTTCTGTTTCAAGTAATTCAAGTGGGAAAATGTTGTTTTAGAAAACAAAACTTTCTATTCTGCTCATAGTCCATTTGGAAAGAAATTTAACTAAGTAGCATGCTTGGGTCTTTCTTTCTTTCTTTCTTTCTTTCTTTCTTTCTTTCTTTCTTTCTTTCTTTCTTTCTTTCTTTCTTTTTCTTTCTTTCTTTCTTTCTTTCTTTCTTTCTTTCTTTCTTTCTTTCTTTCTTTCTTTCTTTCTTTCTTTCTTTCTTTCTTTCTTTCTTTCTTTCTTTCTTTCTTTCTTTCTTTCTTTTTCTTTTTTTTTTGTAGAGACAGAGTCTCACTTTATTGCCCTCGGTAGAGTACTGTGGCGTCACAGCTCACAGCAACCTCCAGCTCTTGGGCTTAGGTGATTCTCTTGCCTCAGCCTCCTGCGTAGCTGGAACTGCAGGAGCCTGCCATGACACCTGGCTATTTTTTTGTTGCAGTTCGGCTGAGGCTAGGTTTGATCCCACCATCCTCGGTATATGGGGCTGGCTCCCTACCCACTGAGCCACAGGTGCCGCCCAGAAATTTAACTAAGAATAGATTAAAAACTGGATTTTTTTTTTCCAGTTTTTGGCCAGGGATGGGTTTGAACCCACCACCACCAGCATAGGGGGTTGGTGCCCTACCCCATTGAGCCACAGGCACTGCCCAGAAATTTAACTAAGAATAGATTAAAAACTGGATTTTTTTAAATATCAAATCTTATTATCATGCTTGGTTTCTCAGAAATTTACAACATGCTCAGCCTGAGTTATAGCCTCTTTAGATGAAACCACTGGTTAGCTGGGAATTGAAATTAAGCTGTCAGAGCTGGTTATTTATCTGGGAATTTGGATAAGGAGGAAACTGTCCTTTTTCAGTGTTTACCTTTCACACAACATGGCACTTTTATCTGTCTGAGTAAAAATACAACACTGAACATTATGTCACTGATAGTGTTCTAACTAATTTTGAATGATGACTTGTTAAGGAGGCTGAGAATTCCTAACACTGGATGGAGGACTGGACTACAGATGACCATAAGTCTTCCTTCTAATAGTAAGTTTTTACAAATCAATGAAACTGCTGATATGGAAAGGAAGATGAAAGGAACATTTACGTAAGATTATTTCAACAGAATATCAGATTATGGAATTACTCTGTTTAATATAGATTCAGAAAATTATTTAACGAAAGAGTAGAGTACATCTGCTACAAAATAGATTCTCAACTAACAGACAGCTTTAAAACCAATCAGTTGGCAAACTCTCTTAGACCTATCATTTTATGGGTAATTTTTTACAATGTGTTCTATCATTTTTAATATGCTTTATTACAATAAATTCTCATATATTTGTGATTATTTATTATATAGATGCAAATTAATAAATAGAAAATAAAATATAAAGGGTTCTTATTCCAGAAATGGTGTCATAGCCTGTGTTAGACTAGCTCTCCTATGGATAATAATTTAAAACCTTGGAAAATACAAAAACTCAAAATATAAGCAAACAAACAAACAAAGAAACACCACTTTGAAGAAGCTGGACCTAAAGAGAATTGAGGTAGATACTGGAAAAGATGTGACCCACGTAAGATGGGAACTACCTTGAGTGATATTCTTCTCAATGCCTTTCCTTTGAGGGTGTCCACATTTAATGTCACATAAGACATCTAGGATTCAAGTGGAAACCTGCAATCTCACTTTTTTGAGGAGTAGAAGTTGGGCTTAGAAGTTTTCTCTTGCATTTTTTTTTCTTATTGCTTGAGATTCATTGAGGGTACAAAGAAATTAGGTTACATTGACTGCATTTGTTAGGTAAAGTCCCTTTTAATAAATTGTGTTATTCCACTTGTATAATAGAGATTATGTCCAAAATCTAAGGTATTTTTTTGAATGATAAAGGTTAAAAAATTGATCTGTAGGCATGACAGAATTTGCAGTTTGCACTAGTTAATTTGTGATAAAAACAAAGGAAAAGAAATACTTCTCAGAGAAATATAATAGAATTCAGTTTCTACCATGTTCAGGTAAAAATCTTAAATCATTGATCTAGAACAGTGCTTCTCAACCTGTTGGTTGTGATCCCTTTTTAACAATGAAAATACATTGCAGCATTAGAAAGGTTGAGAACCACTGATCTAGAAAAATGCTACTCAATCTTAAGAGAAAACACAATCAATATATGCCAACTGCAAGAAAACTCCACATAATAATAGCTAGGCGTTGTGGCAGGCACCTGTAGTCCCAGATACTTGGGAGACAGAGGCAGGAGAATTGATTCAGCCCAGGGGTTGGAGGTTGCTATGAGCTGTGATACCACAGCCCACAGCCCTCTTCCCAGGGCATCGGCTTGAGGCTCTGGTTCAAAAAAAAAAAAAAAGAAGAAGAAGAAGAAAGAAAAACACGTGATATCCACCTAAATTGAGTTTCATTTATGATGGAAAAGTTAAATACTTTAATGACATACACATGTTGAAGAAAACTGCCATAACCAAACCAGCTCTTCAGGATATTCTCAGTCCTATAATGCCATAATGACCAGCACAATGGTCTACCACCAAAGTAAACTCACTCTGAAATTCTTGATCAAAACCCTATTTACACAGTGGCAAAAAAGATTAAAAATTTCCACTGGACTTTCAAAAAACTTGACAGACAAAATATTACCAGGCATATCAATTCTCTCAATTAACGTGAATGGCTTAAATTGTCCTCTTAGGAGGCATAGGTTGGCTGACTGGATACAAAAACTCAGGCCAGATATCTGCTGCATACCTCTCATCTTACCTTAAAGGATAAATATTGACTCAGGGTGAAGGGATGGACATCTGTGATCCAGGCAAATGCAAATCAGAAAAAAGCAAGGTTGCAATTTTATTTGCAGATACATTACGCTTTAAACCAACAAAAGTAAAGAAAGACAAGGATGGTCACTTCATATTTGTTAAGGGAAACACTTAACATGATGAGATGTCAAATATTAACATTTATGCACCCAACAAGAATGCTCCTCAATTTATAAGGGAGACCTAACAGACATGAATAATTTGATATCTTCCAGCACCATAATAGTTGGAGATTTTAACACCCCTTTGGAAGTGTTGGATAGATCTTCCAATAAGAAACTAAGCAAAGAGGGACTTTACCTAACAATTGTAATCAGTGTAACCTGGCTTATTGTACCCTCAACGAATCCCCAACAATAAAAAAAAAAAAAGAAGAAAAAAAAATTTGGACTTAAACTTCACTATACAACTTCACCATATAATTAAATTATGTTAATTGAATTTAACAGACATGTACAGAACATTTCATTCTAACAAAACTGAATACATATTCTCATCAGCCCATGGAATATCTTCCAAAATTGATCACATCTTAGGCCACAAGTCTACCCTCAGCAAATTTAAAAGTATAGAAATTATTCCTTGTATTTTCACAGAACTTCACACAATAAAAGTTGAACTCACCAAAACAGGAATCTGCATACTTATACAAAAACATGAAAATGAAATAATCTTATTCTGAATGATAGTGTGTTATGATGAGATTAAGAAGGAAATTGCCAATTTTTGGAACAAAATAATAATGAAGACATAAATTATCAGAACCTGTGGGATCCTACAAAGGCAGTTCTAAGAGGGAAATTTATAGCATTGCAAGCCTTCCTCAAGAGAACAGAAAGAGGGGAATTTAACAACTTAATGGGACATCTCAAGCAACTGGAAAAGGAATAACATTCCAACCCCAAACACAGCAGAAGAATAGAAATAACTAAAATTAAAGCAGAATTAAATGAAATTGAAAACAAAAGGATTATTCAACAGATCAATGAATCAAAAAGTTGGTTTTTTAAAAAATTCAACAAAATTGATAAACCATTGGCCAATCTAACCAAAAATAGAAAATTAAAGTCCCTAATATCATCAATCAGAAATGACGAAGGTGAAATAAAAACAGACACCTCAGAAATTCAAAGAATCCTTAACGAATACTACAAAAAACTTTATTCTCAGAAATATGAAAATCTGAAAGAAATTGACAAAGACTCAGAGGAACGCCACCTTAACCAGAAAGAATTGGAAATGCTGAACAGACCTATATCAAGTACTGAAATAGAATCAACTGTATGAAATCTCCCAAAGAATGAGAGTCCAGGACCTGATGTCTTCACATCAGAATTCTATCAAACCTTTAAAGAGGAACTAGTACCTATATTACTTAACCTTTTCCAAAACATCAAAAAAGAAGGAATACTTCCTAACACATTCTATGAAGCAAATATCACCCTTATCCCAAACCAGGAAAAGACCAAACAAGAAAAGAAAATTAAGACTAATATCTTTAATGAACATAGATGCAAAAATATTCAGTAAGATCCTAGCAAACAGAATCCAGCAACACATCAAACAAACTATATACCATGACCAAGTGGGTTTTATCCCAGGGTCTTAAGGTTGGTTCAATATACATAAATCTTTAAATATTATGCATTACATAAACAAAATGAAAAACAAAGACATATGATTCTCTTAATAGACGCAGAAAAAGCTTTTGACCATATCCAGCATCCTTTCATGATCAGCACACTTAAGAAAATAGGCATAGAAGGGACTTTTCTTAAACGGATACAGGCCATCTACAGCAAACCCACAGCCAATATCATATTGAATGGAGTAAAATTGAAAACATTTCCACTCCAGGCAATGTTGCCCATCATCTCCACTGCTTTTTAACATTGTAATGTAAGTCTTAGTCATCACAATCAGGCAAAAGAAGGCAATTAAGGTCAAAAATAGGGTCAAAGGAGATCAAACTTTCACTCTTCACAGATGATATGATTTTATACCTGAAAAACCCCAGGGACTCAACTACAAAACTCTTACAAGTGATCAAGGAATATGTAGCATCTCAGGATACAAAATCAATACTCACAAATCAGTAGCTTTTATATATACCAATAATAGTCAAGCTGAGAAAAGAGTCAAGTACTCTATTCCCTTTACAGTAGCAACACCAAAAATACATTACTGGGATCTGATCAAACTGAAAAGTTTCTGCACAGCCAAGAACACTTAAGTAAAGCAAGCAGACAGCCCTCAGAATGGGAGAGTATATTTTCAGGCTATGCTTCTGACAAAGGTTTGATAATCAGAATCCACAGAGAGTTCAAATTTATTAATAAGAAAAGAACAAGTAACCTCATTTTGTTATGGGCAAGGGACTTGAACAGAAGCTTCTTTTAAGAAAATAGGTGCGTGGCCTACAGACACATGAAAAATGCTCATCATCTTTAATCATCACAGAAATACCAATCAAAACCACTTTGATATATCATCTAACTTCAGTAAGAGTGGCTGACATAACAAAATCCCAAAAGTACAGATGTTGGTGTGGATGTGGAAAAAAGGGAACACATCTGTACTGCTGGTGGGAATGCAAGCTAATATGTCTCTTTTGGAAAGAAGTATGGAGAATACTCAGGGATCTAAAAGTAGACCTGCTGTTCAACCCTGCAATTCCACTACTATGTGTATATCCAAAAGACCAAAAATCACTTTACCACAAAGATATTTGCACCAGATTGTTCATTGCAGCTCAATTCATAATAGCCAAGTCATGGAAGAAGCCCAAGTGCCCATCGACCCATGAATGGATTAATAAATTGTGGTATATGTATACCATAGAATATTATGCAGCCTTTAAAAAAATGGAGACTTTACCTCTTTTATGTTTACATGGATGGAACTGAAACCTATCTTATTAGTAAAGTATCTCAAGAATGAAAGATAAAATATGCAATGTACTCAGTACTAATATGAAACCAATTTAAAATCACTCACACTTTCATATGAAGAATAGATGACAACTATGGCCCAAGATGAAGGAAGGAGGAGGGTGGAATTAAAGGGGAAATTATATCGGGGGAGGGTGAATGGTAGGATCACACCTATTGTGCATATTGCAAGGGTACAAGTCGGATCTATTAAGCATAGAGTATAAATGTCTTAACACAATAATTAAGTAAACGAGGTGAGGGATATGTTAACTAGTACAATGTAAGCATTCCTAATTGCGTATGAAATCAGCACATTGAACCCCATAAATTCATGAATGTATACATGATCTATATTTATGATTTAACAAAAAATAAACAAGAAAAAATTATATGAAAGAATTATCATGAAATATATATATATGAAAGAATATATATGAAAGAATTATCAGTAAAGTCTTTAATGAAAATATAAAACTGTGATCAAAGTAAAATACTCTCAGAATGAATGAAAATGAAAGGTGTCTTAGGAAATAAATACAGTTGTAAATGGAATCAAGTGAACATTTTAAACCTGTAAGATGTTGTAACTGGGTTATAGTTTTCATGTGAGAGCCCCAAATTAGTTTCATAGTAGGGCTGAGTACATTGGGTACTTTTTCTTCCATTCTTGAGATACTTTACTAAGAAGAATATGTTCTAGCTCCATCCATGTAAATGGATCATACCTGTGGTGCATCTTACAGGGGTATTTGCGAAACTTGGTAAATGTAGAATGTAAATGTTTTGGCACAGTAACTGAGATAATGCCAGGAAGGCTATGTTAACCATTGTGATGAAAATGTGTCAAATGGTCTATGAAGCGAGTGTATGATGCCCCATGATCATATCAATGTATACAGTTATGATTTAATAAATAAAAAAATAATAAAAAATAAACCTGTAAGATGTATGAAAAAAATGATTTAATAGAAAACTTTTTAAAAAAGAAAGGGTAAATGATCTTGAAGATAGAAATAAAGAAAAATTTTCAAAACTGAAGAACAAAAATGAAAAAAAAAAATTTAGAAGTATTGAAATCAATGGGACCATATAAATGGATTTAAGATAGGAGTAATTGAAGTTCCTAGAAGAGCAGACATAAAATGCAAAAGTAATTTGAAGACATAAAATCCAAAACTTCTAAAATTAATGAAAGATGTATATTTATAAATTTTGAAAGCTCAATCTTAAACAGAAAAACAGAATTAAGTTTGGTTGTGATGGTTCATACCTATAACCCTAGCATTTTGGAAGGCCAAGGCAGGAGAAACTTAAGTATAGGAGCCCAAGACCAGCCCAAGAAACATAATGAGACTTTTTCTCACTAGATATGGTGTCACATGACTATAGCACCAGCTATTCAAGACACCGAGGCAGGAGGATCATTTAAACCCAAAAGTGTGAGCTATGACTGATGACTGTAGTACATTCCAGCTTGGGCAACAGATT
Source organism: Nycticebus coucang (assembly GCF_027406575.1). NCBI lineage: Eukaryota > Metazoa > Chordata > Mammalia > Primates > Lorisidae > Nycticebus > Nycticebus coucang. The sequence continues at coordinate 70,002,514 of NC_069784.1, read as the reverse complement.
AAGATATTGTCTTTAAAACAAACAAACAAACAAACATGGTGGGTCACTCCTGGAATCCCAACAATCTAGGAGGCCAAGGCAGGTGGATTGCTTGAGCTCAGGAATTGGAGACCAACCTGAGCAAGAGTAAGATACTATCTCTACTAAAAATAGAAAAACTAGCCAGAGTACTGGCACAGGACTACAATTACAGCTACTCTGAAGGCTGAAACAAGAAGATCACTTGAGCTCAAGAGTTTGAAGCTGTTTTCAGTTGTGATGCCACAGCACTCTACATTCTACACAGGGAGACAGAGTGAGACTCTGTCTAAAACAAACAAACACACACCAGAAGGAACAAAACCCATGCTTATCACATCACAATAAAAGTACTGAAAAGAAAGATGGGCAGAAAAATCTTGAACACAGACATAACAAATGACACCGTAAATGCTGCATAAGGACACAAATCTTCTCAAACCATGGACTTCGCTAAAGAAAATAAGAAAGGCAGAAGTCAGTGAAAGAGCATCCTTTATGCTGAAATAACAACAAAAAGAAGTCTATACACCCCAAATATATACCCAGCAAAGTATGTTTCTGAAGACAACATAAAGAGATTTTTAGGTAAAATAAAATTAATTCATAAGTACTAAATACATTACCAAATTAAATAAATTATTTAGGCTAAAGGGAAAAGACATCATCAGAAAAATTTGATGTTCAAACTAATAATCAGCCCATGATATTGTAATTATATTTGTAAATAACAGAACTGTTATGTTCCTTCTTATATTTTCATAGAGATAACACTATTTAAAGCAAAATTTATATTATTGTTTTATGTTATATGACTATTTCATAAAAGATGATAGAGTTAATAAATGGATCTATATGCTATATTTAAAAATTAAGTTACAATGATTGATGAAAACAAAAGGAGGTTCTGAGCTTTCAGGTAGCTGAAGTCAAGGATAGGTGTACAGTAAACAATCTCTTATAACTTCTCAAAATGCAAAATAACTGTGAATATAATGAGAATTGATAAGCCACAATGCTGTAATCCCCACACTCCTGCCTCACTTCCAGCTTCGCTTCATTCTTTTTGTAGAACTGACCAACAAGGAGATTAAATATTTTCTTTCTTTCTTTCTTTCTTTCTTTCTTTCTTTCTTTCTTTCTTTCTTTCTTTCTTTCTTTCTTTCTTTCTTTCTTTCTTTCTTTCTTTCTTTCTTTCTTTCTTTCTTTCTTTCTTTCTTTCTTTCTTTCTTTCTTTCTTTCTTTCTTTCTTTCTTTCTTTCTTTCTTTCTTTCTTTCTTTCTTTCTTTCTTTCTTTCTTTCTTTCTTTCTTTCTTCTTTTTTGAGATAGCATCTCACTCTGTCACCCTGGGTAGAGTGCACTGACATCATAGGTCACAGCAACCTCAAACTCTTGGACTTAAGGGATTCTCTTGCCTCAGCCTCCCAGGTAGCTGGGACTACTACCACAACGGCCAGCTATTTGTTGATGTTGTTGTTGCAGTTCTCATTTTTGCTTAGCTGGCTGGGGCAGAGTTTGAACCCACCAGCCTCAGTGCATGTGGCCAGCACCGTTACCACTGTGCTACGGCGCCAAACCAAGATTAAATCCTTTCTAACTTTGAAAATACTAAAAAAGTAATGGGACAATCAGAACATTGTGTATAGGGGAAAATTTTTCAAGGAATCAAAAGCCACCTAAATGACCCGCCTTGTGAAAGGCCCCAGGCCTGATCAAAAGGGAAAAACCTCAGCAAAGGGGGAAAGTGTGATCTAAAAGAATACTCTATTAAATGCATAACTTCTGGGGAGCAAATGAAAAAAATAAAGAAAAAGGACTTTTGACTATTGGATAGTGAAGGGAAAAGAAAAAAAAATGGATATTAAGCTATAATCTGGTAAAAACAATATCAAAAATTAAATAATAGGAAAATAAAGTCCATAAAGAGTTGTTGAAAACCAAGAAATGAAAGTTACTGCAAAATTATCTTAGGTCCATCAACAACCTCAACCATAAAACCAACCATAAAGTAGAAGAAAACTCTTAAGTCTACACTGCTAACAAAATTAACTGTACTCAAACAAGTATGTATAAAACAAGCCTAAATCTGAAATCCAAAACCTAAGATGAAATACACATAAAAAGGAACAAGTGAAAAAAGAGCTGAATACACTTAGAAAAAAATGGAAGACATTTAACTGAGAGTTACCCGTGCCCAAGGGAGGGCAGACTCAAATGGGGATTTAACAAGGGACATTGAAGAGGTCAGATGCATGCTTCAGGTCAACTGCCTTCCAAAATAAACAAATAGGGAAATAAATAAAGCAATCTAGATAATTAAGATTAAATAACAAAGAAATTTAAAAAACAGTCAAAAGCAATGGAAATAGAAAAATTGCATAGAAATAATATTTTTGTTATCTCAGAATCCTTGAGAAAACCAAAACAATGGAACAGAACTAATATTAAAAACTATAATGCAAAACAACTCTCCAGAAATACAAAAAAGTCTGAACATTTATATTAAAAGGGATTAACTGATGCTGTGGAAAACTGACCTAGAAAAATTAATGCTAAGATCTAGCATCATAAAGCTAGTCAATTTCAAAGGTAAAATAAAATCTTCAAGGCTTCTCGAAAAAAGGATCAAATGATACACAAAAATTATAATAACATCAAAACTAATTTGCAAAGCAAATAATAATGGAGAAGCACTTTTTAAAAACCCAAAGAAGGTATGAACCAAAAATTTTATATTCAGCTAATCTGTCTCTCAAATATAATCTTGACAACAATTTTCAATATAAAAGTAATGAGATTTTAATTAACTCTTCCTAAAACATGTGCTGAGAAGATAGGGGTCATTTAACCAATACCATAAGATGTTACAGTTCTCCTGTCCTTGTAAATATAGCAAAAACAAAGAACTTTGGCTTCATTTTTCCTCTTTATTACTTCTTTGTTTTCTACTTCATTGATAAATTTGATTCAAATTTTCTGTCATTAAATCATCTCTTGTTGTGTTTTTACTGTTTTATTTTATATTCTACTCTATTCTTTCTGATTTTTTTCCCATGTAACTATTGAATGTGGACCTTTAGCTTAGTAATTTTCAATATTTCTATTTTCTAATATGAGTTTTGGTGTTATAAATGTCTCTCATTTATAACATCAAAAAATATATATATTGCAAAATATATATTTTACAATACCACAAGTACATATTTAAAGTTCTATTACTATCATGTTTTTAAAGTTATTGTTTTTTATTTTAATTGTGGTCTCTTTTAATCACATTTTATTTATGGGCATCTTTCAACTTTCAATACACGGTGATTTCAATTTATTTGTATAAGTCTCCTTAATGGTTCTGCTGTGTTCAGAGAATATTTTTAAAATCTATTTTGAGTAGTTCATTAAATATTTATCTTCTTGTTGATAGTTGCTATTTGAGAGATCTTATAGCATTGGCTAACCACATAGCTTCTGGAGTCAAAATGATGAATTTAAATACTAATCCTGCTATTTAATAGTTATATAACTTTCAATCATCTCTGTTTCAGGTTTCTTCTTTCGTAAAATGAATAAAATATAAGTATCCAATTTACAGGGTTGTGAAAATTAAATAACCTAATATAGGTAAAGATGCCTGAATATTTTCTGGCCATGTCAAATGTGGCTTATTAATTAATATGATAACCAATGCATAATTGTTTCCATGAATATTTAATGTTCATTTTCTGTTTTATCTATACATACCTACTATATTTTGGTTGATAATTATATTTTAAATTAATTTTTGTCATCACTGACTTTTCAGTCTGATGTCTCCATATTGGAGAGACATGTGTTTAAATTGCCTATTCTCATGATGAATGTATATAATTCAACAAGAAATAGGTATATTTCACTTTATGTAAACTGAAAATTAGGAAAAGTTACTACAATAATTTTGTAAGGCTGATGTATCAATAACTCTAAGTATTAGGCAAACATTTCATAAGAAGTGAAAAGTATGACGCAGTTTCACTTAGAATACCAAATGAGAAAATTTTACATGAATAACAGCATAAGAATACATTAGGATCTATGACTCAGAGGGCCATTGATTTGTCTGCCTATTTGACCGGCAGAATAAGTCATAAGTATGAATTGCACTGTCAACCCTAGTTTCCTGTATTGCTGGTTTTGGGGAAAGCCAACACACATATAATGAGAAGACACAAGAAGTCCAATACAAAGGTTCGCACAGAAAGAAATCATGTAAATAAGCCTCCTTGAAAGAGGATCTTCCATCCTCAATTAAGACTTCAGATGTCTACTTCTCTAGCCAATATCTTGTGAGAAGTACTGTCCCAGAACTACCCAACTGAGATGCCAAATTCTCTACTCAAAAAGATCAGTTATGATTGATTTGTTATCATAACATGCAGCAATATATAATGCAGATTTCTGAAAAAAATAATATATCATGTTCAAGTTGAGTAAATGAAGAAAATGCAAATGTAACTCAACCTAAGAAAACTTTTAAAAATTACCTATAGACAATGAGAAAAATAATGTTATCAACTGAATAGAGTCAAGAAAAACTTTCGACAAAATTTAAAAAGTCTTATTAAAATATCTCAGCAAATAAAAAAAAAAAAACTTCTTTATCTTAATTGATAAGAAACTATTATGCCCAGATCATGAAATCACAAAGACCACCGGGAGCCGAGTCTGATGCCAAAGCAAAAGAGCCTTTTGTTGCAGCAAGCTCGAGCTTGGGCTCCTGGGGGCCCTGCTGCAATGGATCCAAGCCAGGTGCCCCAAGCTCTGAGGTGGAAGGTTTTTATAATGCGGCACAGCGGGTGGGACATACAGGGGTACCGGGTATGGGGCACTTCAGGATCGGCCACTATGTGGCCTGATCCAGAATATGGTTTCTGATTGGGAGGTGACCATCTTGTGATTTCGGGGAATTGCCTGTGCTTAATGGAAAATAAAACTTACAGAACAAAATGGTGGAGAAACTAAACTTAACTCCTAAGATGGCGTTAGTTCAGCTCTCACACTCATCCTCAATTAAGACTTCGACTTGTGACTTCAAGGGCCCAATGATGGCACCAGCACCATCTGTGTCATTTCCAGCTCCTCCCTTTCTGAGAGGGGCCGATACTGGCTTCTCAAAACTAACAGTTATACTGCCTCTATGCGCTCGCATGAAAGCGATGAGCCTATTGATTATGCAAGGCCCCACAGTCAGGAGTAGTAGTAGCATCACCAGGGGGCCTTCCAGGGCTGATATTAGGGTTGTCAGCCAGGGGGACCAGTTGAAGAGAGACTCATACCAACTCTGTTCATTTTCTCTTTCTAATTTATGCTTACACAAACTTTCCCGCACAAGGGCCATTGATTCTTTTACTACTCCTGAGTGATCAGAATAGAAACATCATTCCTCTCCTAAGGCAGCACAGAGCCCTCCTTGTTGGAAGAATAGTAGGTCTAGCCCCCTTCAGTTCTGCAAAACCACTTCAGAATGGAAGGTCAGGGAATCTTGGAGTAGGGTGATAGACTTCCCTATCAATTTCTATGTCCAGGTCGATGGCCGCTCGAAGAGCACCATAGTTCTTATCTTGGAGGACCAAGACAGATACCCCTGTCCCGGCCCCTGCTAAACCCAATCCCAATAATGCTGAGATAGTGAGTGAGGTAATCACCTCCTGCTTCTTGCATGGGGTTGGGTCCAAGAACCTCTGAAGTACTGTGCCTTCTTCATGGTAAATTAATCTAGGTATTAGCTGCACTAAGACACAGTAATCACGATTCTGGTTTAAGACCCCTGCGTGTGTGCATGGGGCTAATCCTTTGGAGCAGGGTGGCCACTAGGCATTACTTCAGGGTATTCGATACCCAGTCCCACTCCATGGGGTGGTGGCATTGCATAGGTGCTGGTGGGAGATAGGCACCTTTACTATGCATGTACCTCTCCCTACTACCATTGGAGGGTAAGACTAGGGTGACTCTGATGCCATCAACAAGCTGTAGCTTCCCCCAAGGTGTAGTTTCCAAGGATGGCAATGCCCTCATAGTAAAGGGGTTTTACACTGAAGCAGAGCCAGCAGGCCAGTGTCAGATCCAGCCTAGTAAGGTTTATTACCTGGTACATACTCATGAGTAGTTCCTAGACAGGGTCAGGAACTCAAGGTGGCTCCTGTAAGAATTTATTGGCAGAGCTGTTTCGGGGGCCTGAGTTTTCAACTCTGGTAGAACCTGGGGACCTGCTGGGGGCTGGAGAATGAGGTTAGGGCCAATCCAGGTAGGTTTTTCGGTCACTAGGCTGTACACCACTCTTAGTCTAAAGAATCCCTCTTTATCGCCCATTCGATCAGCAGCATACAAGCGAAGTCCCCAGTTTTTACCAGATTCCCAGGAGGGGGCCTTTTACCCCAGATCCGTGAATTGAATGCGCACTGGACCAGATAGGCGCCATTTCCTTCAGACTCCCATCCAGTGTCAGTTATTCCTGCCAGTTCTATCTGACCATGGACCAGGGCTCCTTTTCACTACTATCAAGTCAGGAGCTTTAGGGGGTTCCCACCAGATCTGACCTGTGTATACACAGCTCCAATGCTGACAAAAATAATGGCTTTTTCCTATGCACTTATCATCAGTGTGGCCTGGACACACATAGGAAGAGCTGTGCCGTGAAGCAGGTCTCCAAGAGCTATATGTCAAGCCTATTATCTGGTCCAGGTCCACAAATAAATCTGGGAACCATGTGTTCTTAGGGTGTATCCCCCAAGTTGAAGTTAACAGTGCCCATTCCTTGGACCGGACTCCAGAGATAGGCCCCCCAAAGATCTGCCAGGTTACATTATAAGGTTGGTGTGGGTTTGAGTGGGGGGAAGCACAAAAGGAGGTACATACAAGTAATAAAATGGAGCATGGAGCAGGTGGGGAGGGCTTCAGCTTGAGTTTTAGGGATTGTCTCTGTCCCGCTGAATCTTCCACAGTGGGATGAAGTCTTCTCAGATGGTGAAAGGGTCTGCAAGCTTGACATGGGTATGGTGTACCCAGGAGGCAATGCCACCACTTTGAGGGCAGTTGGTGTCATCAGGACTACATTTATAGGACCCTGTCCACCAGGGTTCAAGCATTTCCCAATGATGCCTCTTCACATAGAGCCAGTCACCAGGCCAGAACTTGTGGGGTTTAGGTACAGGGCCAGCCTCATAAGTGGCTTGCAGGCAGCTCCTGTTTTCCTTTGTACCTGCTGATAACATTGAAGGGAAAGGAGGAAATTTTCATCATCTGTTTTAGTTAACATTTCTATGTGGGTATTGGGGATGATGGGTGGTTGTCCCCCATAGAGTATCTCATAGGGAGTAAGCCCAAGCTTATAAGGAGTGTTCCTAACTCAATACAAAGTGAAGGGGAGGAGAGCCACCCAGTCTGAGCCAGACTCAAGAGTTAATTTAGTCAAGGTCTCTTTTAAGGTTCTATTCATTCTTTCTACCTGAACTGAGCTCTGGGGCCTGTAAGCACAATGTAATTTCCAGGTTGTTCCCAGGGTTGTTGCTACCCGTTGTGTTACCTGAGATATAAAGGCAGGGCCATTTATATCTGAGCCAATCAGGGCTGGCAGTCCATACCTGGGGAGGATGTCTTCCAGCAATTTCTTTGCCACCGTCTGGGTGGTCTCATGCTTCATAGGAAAGGCTTCAGCCCACCTGGAAAAGTGTCTATAAAAACTAAGAGGTATTTATACCCATATTGTCCTGGTTTAACTTCTGTAAAATCTACTTCCCAATATGCACCAGGTTTGTTTCCCCTCTCACGGTTTCCTTGGGCTGTAGGCCCGGCCCTGGTGTTGATGAGCTGACAAGCCTTGCAAGTACTGATTGTCTGATCGACCTTGGCATCTAGTCATTCTATTTTGATCTTTGCATGGTGGACTAAGTCCTTCAGTCTTCTGTTGCCCATGTGGGTGGCCTGATGCATGCGCTGCAGCACTTACACCCCTAGCTGTGCTGGGAGGATGGTTTTTCCATCAGCGGTACACCACCAGCCATTATATTGTGGAGGGCTGTGTGCTTAGGGGATAGTGCGGAGCCATGCCAGATCTTCCAGAGTGTACTCAGGTTTCTCTGGCAAGACTGGTGGTCCTGGGTCTGTCAGGCTGATGGTCAGGGTCTGGGCTGCACTAAGGGCTGCATTCCTGGTGGCCTCGTCCACCTGACGATTGCCTCAAGCCACTGGGTACAGGCTTCTGATGCCCTGGGCAATGAATGATGGCTAACTTCCTTGGCAGCCAGATGGCAGCTAGGAGATTTAGTATCTTGTTTATTATTGACCCTTTTTGCCTCTGCAGTCAGCAACCCTCCCTCGGTAGATAGCACCGTGGACGTGGGCTATGGCAAACGCATAATGGCTGTCAGTATAGATGTTAACTTTCTTCTCTTTCCCCAGAACTAGGGTCTTGGTGAGGGTGATGAGCTCTGCTCTGTTGGGCAGAGGTGCCACTTGGGAGTGGCTTGGCCCACAATGTCTCCGTTTCAGAGACCAGTGCCGTTCCTGTGTACCTGCGCCCATCCTTCATGAAGCTGCTACCATCCATGAGGCAAGTCTCCTCAGCATCTGGTAGCAGCTGGTCAGTCAGGTCCTGACAAAGGCTGTGGACCTGGACTAGAACATCCTGGCAGTGGTGGATTGGTGCCTCTGCATTTGGGTTGGGTAGGAGAGTGGCGGGATTCAGGGCTGCACTGGGCAGGCACCAAATCTGTGGTCGATTCAGCAATAAGCTTTGATAGTGTGTCAGCTGTGAGTTACTCATCCACCAGTCTGGGGGCTGCTTCAAGACTCCCTCAATAGTATGAGGTGTGGTTATCAAGACCTCTTGCCCCAGGGTGAGTTTATCTGCATCTTTTACCAGGAAGGCGGTGGCTGCTATAATGCGTAAGCAGGGAGGCCACCCCAATGCTACTGGGTCCAATCTTTTAGACAGGTAGGCCACTGGATGAGTCCAGGGTCCTAGAGTCTGAGTCAATACTCCCTTGGCCACCCCTTTGTGTTTGTCCACATACAAATGGAAGGGTTTCATTCTGTCAGGGAGGCCCAACACAGGAGAAGTAAGTAGGGCAGTTTTGAGCTCCCTAAATGCTTGGTCTCTGTCCACTGACCAGTGGAAGGGCTCTCCCTCCTTTGTGGCTTCATAAAGGGGCTTGGCAATTTCAGCAAACCCCGGCACCCACAGTCGACAGAATCCTGCCGATCCTAGGAACTCCCACACCTGCCTGGGATTGGTAGGGGTAGGGATCCCAAGTGCAGTCTGTTTCTTGGCCTCACTCAGCCATCTCTGGCTGTCTTTAAGTACATATCCTAGATAACTTTACAGTCTGCTGACAGATCTGGGCTTTCTTCACTGACGCTCAGTATCCCAAGTCTCCCAGAGTGACAAGCAGATCCTGCATTCCTTGCAGGCAATCTTGTTCATCGGCAGCTGCTATCAGAATGTCATCCACGTACTGGAGGAGAGTTAGGCCAGGGTGTAGCCTGCGGAACTCACCTAAGTCTTCATGTAGAGCTTCATCAAAGATGGATGGAGAGTTCTTGAAGCCTTGTGGCAGGCGGGTCCAGGTCAGCTGCCCACTGATGCCTTCCTCCAGGTCACTCCACTCAAAGGCGAACATGGCCTGGCTCTGTGGTGCTAGGTGTAGACTGACAAAAGGCATCCTTCAAATCTAAAACCATGTACCATGTCTGAGTTTGGGCCAAGGCACTCAGGAGCATGTACAGGTTGGGCACCATTGGGTATATATCCATTACCCGCTTGTTGACCTCCAGTAAGTCCTGCACTGGCCGAAAGTCATTGGTAAGGGGTTTAATAGTCAGCAAGGGAGTAGTCCATGCTGACTGGCAAGGGATTAGAATTCCTGCCTTTAGGAGGTGCCTAATGTGCGGGAGTATTCCTTTCTTTGCCTCTGCTGTCATGGGGTACTGCTTTACCCATATGGATTCTGCTCCAGGCTTAAGCTCTACTAGAACTGGGTTTGAATGAATGGCCAACCCTATTCCTCCTGTCTCAGCCCAAGCCAATGGGTGGGAGCAGAGCCAAGCACCAATGTCAGCTTGAGCCTGTGTTGGTGGCTGGTGAAGTTTGTATTCATCCTCCAACTGGATAGTTAGAACTTGTATAGGTCGCCCTCCGTTATCTGTGACCTGAGGCCCTTCCTGCTTGAAGAATATCTAGGCCCGATTTTACTTAGCAGATCTCTGCCCAGTAAGGGGTATGGGCAGTCTGGGATGACCATAAATGCATGGGATACCCGGCCCGTGCCCAAGTCTACAGTCCTTCGGGTACTCCATGAGTACTGTTTTATTCCGGTTGCCCCTTGTACCTAAGAATGTTTTGTATCCAGTTTACCCTGATCTGCTGTAAGTACTGAATGTTGGGCACCCATATCAACCAGGAAATCTATCGGCATCCCCTCCATTTTGAGGGTTGCCCTGGGTTCAGGGTCGGGTGCTGAACCCTGACCCCTCTAATCACTCAATTCCCCAAGTTCCAGGATGTGGGTCTTACCATGGGGGGTGGGCTTGCTGGCCCTTCTTTTAGGACATTCTCTAGCCCAGTACCTTTTCTCCTTGAAGAAGGTGTACTTGTCTCTTTGTAGTTGCCAGCAATGCCCCAAAGGTTTCTCCTCACCGTCCTTTGTCAATTGCCGCAGCTGAGTCTCCCAGTCTTGGGCTTCAGTGGCAGTGGCGGCTAGCAAGATTTTAGCCAGGTCTTGAGTTTGCTTGGCCCAAGTCCAGGTCTGCTTCTCTTCAGGGGTCTCTCTGTTATTATATACTCTCTCTGCTACTGTAAGTAGATCCTGTAAAGACTTTTCAGACAGCCTATCTATTCTCTGGAGTTTCCTTTTCATGTCAGGGGCAGATTGGTTAACAAAGGCCAAGATAACCGCGGCCTTGTTGTCCTCTGCCTCAGGATTCATGGGCATATAAGTATGGAATGCTTCCATGATACTCTCCAGGAAGGTGGCAGGGACTCATTTTTCTCCTGCTGCACGTTCCCTACCTTAGCCAAATTGGTCAGCTTCTGGGCCACTTTCTGGAGACCCCTGACCTGGTTCTGTATTAAAGTCCCAATTAGGGTGAGTGAGGGGGAAAGGCAGCATCAATCTGAGCAGGGTTAGTAGTGGGAGTCCCGTCTTGGCCCTCAACCGATTTCTGGGCCTCCGACAGGATTCTCTCTCTCTCTTTCATGGTGAACAGCACCTGTAAAAGCTGCTGACAATCATCCCAAGTAGGTTGATGAGTGAAAAGGACAGAATCTAAAAGACCAATTAATGCAGTGGGTTTTTCAGAAAACTTAGAGTTCTGCATTTTCCAGTTATACAAATCACTAGTGGCAAAGGGACAGTAGTAAAGGGTCTAAGCCCTGCCCACATCAGGGGGACTCATGGCCCTCAAGGGAAGGACGGTCAAGTCAGCTGCCACCTCCGGGTGAGCTCGCTATCTGGTGAATGGCGGACTCCCAGCGACAGGTCTTGCTGCCCCTGCTTCAATGGTGGGCTCCCCTGCTGCCGCTTCTCCAGGAGGTAAGTGCCTGACCTGCAGAGGTCCAGCAGAGGGGTGATACAGAGGAGGTCCTGTTCTGCACTATCCTGCAAGACAGGGTAGAGTGGCACAGAAGGTTTGAGTGGTTTCTCAAGTGGGGGGGCTTCTCATGCACCGCGAGAACCGAACTGCTTGATGTTTTGTCTGCCAGGGGCAGTATTGCTTTCAGCCAGGGAGGGGGATCTTCCGCTAGGTCCTGCCAGGTGGTGATATATGGGACCTGGTTGGGATTACCGGTCCATGGACAGTAAACAATGTCCTTAACCTGGAAAATAATGGGGAGATGAAAGGTTCCCTCCGGAGGCCAGCCAACATTAAAGGTTGGCCACTCACTCCTGCAGAAAGTAATCAGTTTAGTTCTTTTCACCACAAGTCCAAAATCTTGAGCTCTAGTTTTAACCTCTGAAAAATGATCAAGAAAAAGAGTAAGGGGGTTCATGTGAGATTGAGGCATATTGGCAGTCAAAGTTGCCCTGTTATAGCCAACCACACTAGAACACCAACGAAACACAACACACACAGTACACTGAGTACACACAAAACCAATGGTCCACAGAAACAAAACTGAGAATGGGATGACAGTCTCTGACTATGCTGGGGGAGCAGCCCACTACATCTGTTTGAAAAAACCACAAGGGGAACTGTTTCCACACCGTGCCCTTGGGATTCCACATCCCAGTCCAGAGACGCAATCTCTTTGGCAAACACTGAAGGGTCTGAGACCCCTCCACACCCTGGGTATTCCATGTCCCAGTTCGGAGGGGTCAGGACCCTTCCAGAAGGGGCTGGGATGTCTCCTCGGCACCCCTGGCTGGCAGCCTCCAGCATGTCTGCCTTGACTTCATGCCAATCACTTTCTCACAAACTCCAGATTTCAAAAACAAGCATTACAAACTTCAACAAGACAAACATTTACCGATTAAGACAAACACTTACCACCTGCTCTTCAGTTTGGGGGTCTTCAGGAGTCTTAGCGAATCCCTGATGAGCCCTCAAATGTTATGCCGAGATGGTGAAATCCCCAAAGACTACCAGGGAGCTAAATCTGATGCAAAAGCAAAACAGCCTTTTATTGCAGCAAGCTCGAGCTTGGGCTTCCAGGGGCTCTGCTGCAATGGATCCAAGCCAGGAGCCCCGAGCTCTGAGGCAGAGGGTTTTTATAATGTGGCACAGTGGGTGGGACATCCAGGGGTACCAGGTATGGGCCATTTCAGGATTGGCCACTGTGTGGCCTGATCTGGAGTGTGGCTTATGGTTGGGGGGGGTGACCATCTTGTGCTTTCGGGGAATTGCCTGTGCTTACTGGAAAATGAAACTAACAGAACAAAATGGCGGTGGAACTTCCTAGGATGGCATTAGGTCAGCTCTCACAAAACAATTGTTCACATCATGATTAAAGATGAAACATTTCTAGCCTTCTCACTGAAGACAGGAATACCAGTTTGGCTGACACACTATTTAGAACCATGCAATATTGTATAGGGAAGTTGCTGATTGGTAGGTTGAGAATGGAATGGGAAGACTGTAAATGGGCAGAAACATCTTTTACAGTGGTAGAAGTATTTTAAGATTCAATTATGGTGATGTTTGATCAGTCATCTAATTTTACTAAAAATCAATGAATTGTAAACTTAAAATGGTGAATTCATGTTTTGTAAGCTATGCCTCAAAAAATCTGCTAAAAAAAAAAAGGTCAAAAATTAAGGAAATATACTTAGGTCCTAAGCAGTGTTTAAAACAAATAACAAAGGGCAGCACCTGTGGCTCAAAGGGGTAGGACGCCGGCCCCATATGCTGGAGGTGGCAGGTTCAAACCCAGCCCTGGCAAAAAATAAAATAAAATAAAATATAAAACAAACAACAAAAACAATGAAATGTATGAAACATTGGAAAAGAAAAGATAACACTGTCATTATTTGCTAAAGATATTATCATTTAAATAGACTATCCAAGAGAACAATGAGAGAGGTCAGCATGGTCTTTGGCGACAAGACCATCATATAAAACATATTATCTCCCCTGTATACCATCAGTAACAAGTAGTAAAAAGTAATGGAAAAAGTTTTCAGCCACAATGACTAGAAAATAAGTGATAAAATCTAAAATGAAGTGAGGAAAACCATTAAGAACAAAAAGCATAAAATTTTACAGAACAACATAGGAAAAGGACTTAGTAAGTGGAGAGGCACATTGCCAGTCTGGGTAGAACACTCACCCCTTAAAAAATTATTGTACTAATGAAAAATAATTTAAATCAAAATTCAAATAAGTATTTTTGTGAAGCATAATAATCAATTCTAAAAGTCTTATGAAAGAAGAATTGCACAGGAATTACCAAGATGATAGTGAAAAATAACACTAGTAAGGTATTGTCTATATAGTATCAACCACAATAAGAAGCTATAGAAATTAAAATATGCTTTCATTATTTTTAGAAATTGTATATAAATTGATTCAATAAGTCTTTCCCTAAAAAATTATTTTACAAAAATACTCACATGGGCAATAATGTGATTGTTTATAATATAGAACAGCACAAAATAACATTAACAGAGATTGAATGAAATACAGTACATCAGTTGAAAATACTGATCTTTGAAGAAAATACTAATCTTTGATGAATATTTAAATGGAACACTATTGACAATTTACAGTTGTGGTTAAGAGCATAGAAAATAGACTTAAATTATATGGATTTAAATTTTGACTATTTCAGTCACTAAACTTCATAATCTTTTGCTAGCTGTCTAAATACCCTACCTTTCAAAATCTTCATTTACTAAATGAACACATTTTCATTAATACCTCAGAGAGCCATAGATGTTTACAATTAGGCCCACCTTTATGGCCTAATGGTAAGAGGGCAAGGTCCTGAATTGAGTGCATTGATAAGGTTAGTCACAGCTTAATTGTAGTTTGTTTCCAAACATATAAAGTTTTTTGAACATTGACTGAGACACAGTAAGATTTATATAAATTTTCTAAAATAACAATAATCATCATTATTGCTCATTTTTACATGAAAAAATAAAGAAGCTGTTGAGTATATAGTATGCCATCACTCAGTAAAATACAAAAGCTTATATACATTTATGTGCATACAAACACACATACCTATATATGTATATGTATATAATATCATCAGAGGATATACAATAAATTTGTATATATAATTGACACTATATAGGAAAAAAATGGCTAATATTAGCAAAAAGGAGGTAGTGAAAGAAGACAACATTTCACTGTAATATGCAGCAGAGTGTCATAACTTTCCATTAATTTCTAAAGTTAACTAAAAGCTTATTTTAAAATAGCATGGTATTCAAGTTGAATCATTGGACAATCAAAATAGAAATAGTATAAGAAGGGTGGTGCCTGTGGCTCAGTTGGTAGGGCGCCGGCCCCATATACCGAGGGTGGCGGGTTCAAACCCGGCCCCAGCCCAACTGCAGCCAAAAAATAGCCGGGCGTTGTGGCGGGCACCTGTAGTCCCAGCTACTCGGGAGGCTGAGGCAAGAGAATCGCTTAAGCCCAGGAGTTGGAGGTTGCTGTGAGCTGTGTGAGTCCACGGCACTCTACCGAGGGCCATAAAGTGAGACTCTGTCTCTACAAAGAAAAAAAAAAAGAAATAGTATAAGAACTGTACACATGTATGGAATTTTAGTATATGATAAAGGTGGTTCTTTATTAAAACCATTTTTAGTGACCATTTTTTCCTAGTCAAAAAGTCAATCTTATGATGTCTGGTGGATGATTTCTTTCATCATGGAATCAAAAATAAAAACAAAGGAATCTATTTTTTTAAGTCTTTCTTTCAACCTTAGAGTGAGACAGAGACACTTTATGGCCTAATGGTAGGAGGGCAAGGCCCTGAATTGAGTGCATTGATAAGGTTAGTCACAGCTTAATTGTAGTTTGTTTCCAAAATAGTTCTCTGCAAAGTTTTTGGAGTTCCTTATTCTTAGCTATGTGTCCTTGATGTGCTTCTGCCTCCAGATGGGGAAAGTAGCTTGTGTTGGGGAAAAAATTTGTCCTAAACAAAAGCTTTTTTAAAAATACAAAAGAATGACTTTTAAAACTTATGTGAGAAGTCAAAGAAACCAAAACATGAGAGACCATGGTATCATGGAAAGAAGAACCACAAAGAAGTATACTCCAAAACCTAGCTGGAAAGGGCCAAGTGCCCAAGTGAAATGATAGCTGAGAGACTAAATAATAAGCCAGGGCATTTGGCAGACTTTTATTTCCTGCCAAGTAAAGGAAATAAAAATCAGATTACAGAGTCCATAAAGATGTAGACATCAAAGAGACATCCCAGACTTTCCTTTACAACCCCTGAAGTATAACACCCTGAGAATCATCACACATCTGAAATAAACCAGCTTCACCAATGCTAAAATTCAGTGTAAATCACCTTAACTGTTAACTAGGTGGGGCCATCTCCATTTACCTAACTTCATGTGAAAGTAAGTCAGTCATTGATGTGGAAAGATGATATATTTTTCATGGACTGCACATAATTTTTATACACAAATGTCTGTAGCAAAAAAAAAAAAAAAAAATCGCCAGATGTGACAAGAGACAATATCAATTGATTAAAAAAATCCAGGTATTGGGCGGCACCTGTGGCTCAGTGAGTAGGGCGCAGACCCCATATACCGAGGGTGGTGGGTTCAAACCTGGCCTTGACCAAACTGCAACAAAAAATAGCCGGATGTTGTGGCGGGCGCCTGTGGTCCCAGCTACTGGAGAGGCTGAGGCAAGAGAATCGTTTAAGCCCAGGAGCTGGGAGGTTGCTGTGAGCTGTGATGGTACAGCACTCTACGAAGGGCAATAAAGTGAGACTCTGTCTCTAAAAAAAAAAAAAAAATCCAGGTATTAAATACAGAGAATAGAAACTGAGCCACAGATAAGAAAGTGGAATTCTCTGTTTCTCTGTCATAGTCTTTAAAAACTCTATTTAACAATTTAAAAAATAAATAGTTAGATGGAGAATTTTATTCAAAATTACCAACTAAACAAAACTATTGCAATACAATACATTAATGAAAATTATGAACATAATAAACTTAACTCCAAATTAGAAATAGCAGAAAAAGGGGTTAGTGAACCAGAGATAAGTCAGTCGAAATTATCCAGATCGAAGAATGACGGGAGAAGGAATATGAAAGACACAGAAAAAAGAAAAATGTAGGAAGACATATGGGACACAATAAAAATAAATAGTTTGTATTTAGTTCATGTCTTAGAAGTGAGATACGGTAAAAGAAAGAAGACATGCTGGTCAAGAATTTCCAATATAATAATAATAAATAATACCAAATGTAAGTTCATGTATTTTCAGGAACCCCAACGGACATAGAAGCAAAGAAATCTACAATTGGAACATCATAGTAAAACTATCAAACAATCAATGATCAAAATAACAATAATCAGTAATAATAATAAAACTTAAAATTGTGAGGAAAAAACATTATATTTTCTGAATGACTTTAAATGTATAAAATATATTGGGATATTTAACTCAATAATTCATTTAAAAGTTCAAAGAAGTTACACTTCAGGTTATTATTCTGTATTCATTCTAAATCAAACCTGTTCTGGTTTTTATACTATATTCTTATCATTTTTCTTTCAAAGCAATATCCATATCTGAACTGTCACAGTTTTTAGCTTAATATTAATTTCCTTCCCAAAGTACCTCCCATGTTGTTGACAAATAACTTTTTCAATACACATTTCTTTTTCTAAAAATTTTCTTAACAATTTATCTCCTTAAGCTAGATCTTTTTACTATGTATTAGTTTCTTAAGAATGCTATAACAAATCACCACACATTAGGTGGCTTAAAACAACAAAAATTTATTTTCTTACATTTTTGAAGGCTAAAAGTTGAAAATTAATGTCATCACATCAGCATAGCTATACTCCCTCTGAGGGTTTTAGGGAAGAATCTTTCATTGCCTCTTCCACCTTCTAGCAGCCCAAGGCCTGTCTCGCTCGGTTTGTGACAGCCTTACTCCAATCACTGCCTCTTTTAAAAGATTAAGATTAGACCGGATTTAGGAGCAACCTAATTGAGTATGACCTCATCTTCACTAATTACATTTTCAAAGATCCTGTTGCCAAATATTGCCACGTTCTGAGGTTCTGGTAGACATGAAATTTGAGGGAAAACTATTCAACCCACTACAGGATATGATGAAACAATTAATTTAACTTGAGTGTAATCAATTTTCACCTATGTCTTTCAAGAATGAAGATGAATAGTTCATGTTTGAAAGATGCTTTATTTCAAATCAAAGAGGCTGTGTAACAACTTGACACAATCTGTTATAAATTCATTTCTAATTCATCTGAATTGATTATATATTACAAATCAATAGAAAAATCAGAAAATATGTAGAAAAATAGCTGGCTCCTATAAAGTGGTGGATTTCAAAACCCTTGGGGGACAGTTTTCATAGTACCATAGTAGATGATCTAATTATTTTATTTCTCATCATTTGAAAGTAAAATAAAATTCTAAGGGGATAAAATACACTATTATGATTAAAATTAAGGAAAGGAAAGTATTAATAAAGAATCACATAATTCTAAGTTCCCTTAGGAAGTCCATGTGGCATTCCTGCATTTGCTCTCATACGAAGTAGGAAATGTGAAGTTTCCTACAGAAATGTGGGGATTTTACCGGGAGAATGTTAGAGCCTCCAGGAAAAAAAGACCCCACATGAGTAGTGGAAAGGGACAAAAAGGCAGTAAAGGACAGAAAGGCAAAATAAACCACAAATTGGAGAGAAGGTTGACATGAGATGATTAATAAGCTAAAAATGCATTTTCCTTAGCTCATTAGGAGAGCTATGTGCTGCAGAACAGCTATTTACCTTTGTGCTAGGAGTTCACAGAAAGCTAAGAGTAGAATCACTAGCTATTCCCTCTTTCCTTACCGACTTTGATTTATCTAAAGGAGTCAGTAATTACAGATAATGTTATGCTTAAGTATTTTGAATATGTACTTCTTACACCACGTGCTTTTTATCAGCTCTGTTAATTATAAAAGCAATGTAAGATTAATGCTAAAACATTACTTTTTTAAATAGTTGATAAAAATCTATGTATGTCAGAGTAGAAAATCAGTAAGCCTTCAAAATAATTTTTACCTAATTTACTTAAACTATTTCTGATTTCCATTTATAACCAACTGATAGCTTAGCAAGTGATAGCATGGAGATGATAAAGGCTGCCTTAGGAGTTTATGGTAATAATTCTATCAGGTTACTTACATATTATAATTTTCATAATACATGTCCTTATGCTTATTTTAAAAGTCATTGGTTATTAATACTAATATTGTTTTTAAAAGAATGTAGCAGGGTAGCACCTGTGTTCAGAGGAGTAGGGCACCGGCCCCATATGCTGGAGCTGGTGGGTTCAAACCCAGCCCTGGACAAAAACTGCAAAAAAACCCCAGCACATAGCAATTGCAATCAACAAATAACTCTGAAATTGATTTGCGTATTTATTTACTATGGCTCATTGTAGGGGTTGGGGGGGGGGGAGTCCTTGAGATACCAAAAATATAATACTGATAGGCCTCTATCCAACTCTCCACTTTTTCACTTACAGTTCATAATAAAAGTACACTTTTATTTCTGCAAAAATTTCCACCAAATCAAAGTCTACTTGATTTATTTTTAACTCTGGCTATTTACACCCACATAGATTGTTAGGGTAAATGTTTGTGGTCAAAGTAATCTCTGACCAAAGTAGACTAATGGAATAATGCTAAGATTACATTTGATGACAAAGATATTTGAAAGTATTTTTCTAAGAATTAAACTGTTAAAAGCACTTAAGAGCTTTTTTCTGGAATTTTAATACTGTTACTGTTACCATTAGTCAAATTCTTTTCTGAATATAAAATTCACTATCTGGAATCAGTTCTTATTTTAAATTAATGTAGTGAATTATTTGTAGCAGAAACAAGATCATATAAGATGATACATATACAATGTATGTAGTGAAAATTGTCAATCATATTCTATTTTCTGTTTTTAAGTGACTATATCATAATCTACAAAAATTTTTAAAATGATGGAATTAAATCATTCAAGATTAGAATAGTCTATGGTATGTGTTGACCACACAAAACTTGAAATATCTCACCACATCTATTTTTACTTGTCAGGGTACTGCCCCAGGGGCAGAGTTCGCTAAGACCTGTGGAAACTGGTGGAGACCAGCTGAAGAAATATAGAGTTAAAAACAAGGTTAAACAAAGAGACATGAGACATAGAGTAGAACTAAAAGCGGGAGCTCAGAGGTCTGTTTCCCATTTGTGGGATTCCAGCAATGGCACCAAGTGTTCGCTCCACTCTGCTTTTATTAGAGTCTATTTGCCCAGAAGGCAAGATGACAAAGGGAACAAAGACACCAGCAGTTTCTCTGATTGAGAATTTCAGCTCCTGTTGTTATTATTATTAACCTTAAGGGTAGCCTTGAGAAATCTGAAATCTGAGCCTTGTATTGGGAGAGCCTCCTGCTTGAGGTCACACACACAGATTTCTAGGGAAGTGTTAAACTCCACTAGTTTCCTGTGGAGTAAAGCGGCCACCAGCATTAATTTCTGGGGAATCAATGGGAGGCAAGAATTTTCCTCTCAGCACCACCACAAAGGATCTTCCTCTGTGATAAGGGATGTAAGGTCTTCTGTCCATATCTCAGGGCTGGAGCTACTCCCTTGATCTCTGCCCCCAGGCAAATGCAAGCTTCCACAATGGGTATCTGCTTTGCCTGTTTACTAGGCAGGAGACGACCCAGTTAATGTCTCTTTCTAGGTCTTGTCATAGCCTCTTCTATGACCATTTTTCCTCAGAGTGCTCACAGACCCAGTAGGGATGTTTGTAAGCTGTATCACCAATAGGCTAGAATTTCAGAAAAGGCAGGAAGCTTCTTAGCAATGGCTAGCTTAAATGTAAACTAGCTGACTTTTCTTTCTTATGACTCGCTCAGCTTACTTTTTAATTTTCCTCTTTTTCTGGGGGTGCTATCCTTGGCTAAGAATGGGTCTTCAGTCCCCATTCTCCTTGCATTACTCACTTAAAAAAACAACAACAAAACACTTGCATAAATCCATTCAATATGATCAATATGTTCAGAAAAAATAGTTGAATTAGTTCAGGTCAAATAAATCACCATCAATGTAAAACTGAAGATAGAGATTCTGGCAAATTTTTATTGACTTCCATTCTTGCTATGGTTGTTTTTACAAGAAGACATTAGCTCCCTGTAAAGGCTGAATTCTGAGAACATGGTCAAATCTGCCTTTTTTTAATAATAGAAAAATATGTTCAAAACTAATAAATAATATAAGCAAAATTTTCTCCCCATTCCTTATTTATTCTGCATATGCTCACCAATATAATATAACATGAAGAAAAATGAATCTTCTCAGTACATGAACGTGTAGTTTTTATGGACCATATGTTTTTGAAAAAATTCCCTAGTGTTCAAAGATTTAGTTTATGGTTTTAAAGTGATGAATTGTAAACATACGAGTTTTGAAAAACTCCTGAACATAGTCAAAAGAAAGGTGAATTATATAAAAACACTGAGATGGCATCTTATCCATTCTAAATACTTGATTAGAAAGAGACGAAGGTGATTTAAAAGTTTGATTAATATTAGCATAATTTTTTCTTTTTGGCTTATCAGAAACTTTTTGTTTATGTTAACTTCAATCTGTCCATCCTTTGGCATCTTCTGCAGTGTTTTGTTCTTAAATTTTATTAAAGATAATAATTTACCTTTTTTTTGGCGGCGGTAAGAAGCTATTGTACCACCTTTAAATGAAATTAACCATAAGCCCAAGCAAAAACAAGAATAATCATAACTTAAAAAATGAATCTGTAAATAATTAAATGAATTAAATATTTTGTTCATGAAATTAAGAAGTCATTGTCTTAGTTTATATCATTTTTACCCATTTTGTGAAAGCAAATTTTACTAGTTACTGTTCTTAATATACATCTTTATTTGTAGGGCTTTCACTCTAAAATCATGCTACTAATGTAATAATATATTCTATTCTTTTGTTCTTCTAGAGTGTCCAATATTAAAGGAATGTTGAATAGCTGAACAGTTGTTTATTGTTTTTAATATTAACAAACATCTAAGGAAACTTCCCTGGCAACTGACTCCAATCTCTTTACCCACACTGCAAGATCCATTGCAATGGTCCCTATACTATGGCCATGCCCTCCCTTTGAATAAGTCTGCCTTACCATCTTTTTCAAAAATAAACTTCCTTGAATTTTTTATTTTATAATAACATTCATTATGATTCCATTATATTTTTACTTGAAAAGAAGAATAGGTGTTTTTTATAGGTCTATGTTAGAGATAATTATTTATGGAAAATTTAGCATATTACTAATTTAAGTGAACTAACAAATGAGGCTGTCTATACTCTTTTTACATTATCATGTAAGAAGTTTTGTTTCTAGTAAAATTAGGTAGAATTCAGTCAATGAATTAAAGTTTGTATCTATGTGTGTAACATGTAAAATAGAATCAAGAATCACTTTATCCATGATAAGTGCTTTCCTTTATATTGTATCTAGAGTGTTCTGCCACATACTTAGCATTTCATATGCACAATCACAAAATGAATGTTATCCCTATCATCTGTTAATAGAAGTTGGAGATTTAAGCAATATACTAAATCAAACATGTTGATCACTCCTTCTGGCTTGGTCCTACTGGAGTTTAGTTGAGAAGATGTATCAAGGAACCTAGTGTATACTGGGTGTGGTGGAGGATTTTTGTAATTCTATTTTGTAGGAGAAGTGCATGTGGGGAATAGCTGATATACAAAGAAAAGTGATCATTTCTTTATAGCCTGAGTCCATCTCTTATCTGTATCATTGAGATAAACAGATCTATATCTTCACATATAACTTAATGTTTAAATTTTTCTTTTTAAATTCCAAGCCAAAGACTATATATCTGAACAGCAAAATATCTAATCACCTTTAAGCACACATGCATACTAGCATCAGATAGAAATTGCATAGCTGCACATTTAAATTTGTAAGCATTTTTCTATAATAGGAATAAAAGAAGGATTCCATGTTCATTTTATTTACAGAAGCTTCAAACCTTGAAAAGTGTCTGGCTTGCAAGAGGGACTTTACCTAACAAAGGCAATCAGTGTAACCTGGCTTATTGTACCCTCAATGAATCCCCAACAATAAAAAAAAAAAGTGTCTGGCTTATTAACAGTGAATGGATATTTATTCAATTTCAGTGACTGGGTAATGTTTGGCACACAGTAGA
The DNA here is from genome assembly GCF_027406575.1 of Nycticebus coucang. Classification (NCBI taxonomy): domain Eukaryota; kingdom Metazoa; phylum Chordata; class Mammalia; order Primates; family Lorisidae; genus Nycticebus; species Nycticebus coucang. The sequence goes on along the minus strand of NC_069784.1, from coordinate 69,979,578 downwards.
TGTTAAATAGTTGTGAGAAAAATAATATCATGTAATTATTTTAGAAGTAGTGTTATGTCATAATCTGCCACTCTCCAAAATGCTAAATGTTATGCAGGTTACCTAATTTCAAGGATTTAATTCAGTTCTTGCTCCCCCCAAAATCTGTTTTTTAATCTTATGTATTTGATTTTAAAAGTTTCAGGAAATCAATGGTTTCAATGTTTGGTCCTTTCCAAAGTTATTTTTACAAGTTAGGAACACACATTTCTTAGTGGAATTTATCTCTATGTTGAGATAGTAGAGTTTTATGCCTTCATTTCTACACATATTTGTGTTTCCTAAAGTAGTATTCAGAGACCAACTGATTCTTATTAAATTATCCTAGGATGATTTGTTAGATTTAGAAAAAAAAAATGTGGTAGAGCAAATTTTAAGGCAAATGTGCTAATATGAGGTAATATATATTAAGTTCTGGGATATTATGTTAACAAGACTAACAAAATCACTGACTTTACTCAGCATATACCCTCTGGCTTAGAATATAGTTCCTATTATTATTAATTTATACCCTCAAATAATAAAAAAATCAATCAATGCTTTAAAAGTAGGTCAGAAATTTTACAAAGTTAATAGCTTTATTGATGTATAAATGACATAAACAAACTGCTTTGATGCAAATTGTATAATATGAAAATTTTGAAACATATACATAGATATGGAAAGATTACCACAGTGAAGATAACTAACATATTCCACAGCTGAAATTACCTGCTTTTCTAAATCTCCTTTGGAATCCCAAACCCGTAGCTGTATTTACCCACTCTCTTTCAGACAGCCACTGATTTCAATTGCCAAAGATTTTCCTAGATGTTCTAGAGTTGTATATATATGGGATTATACAGTATATCTGTTACCATTTCTGGCTTTTTTTTTCCTCAGAATATTTATTTTAAGATTCAATTATAATTTTTAATGTTCAACATTTTATCTTTTCATTGCTAAACAGCTTTCCCTATATTTCTTTAATAAAAGTTTCTGTGCCATCCACCTGTTGATGCTTATTGTGATTACTTCCAGTCTTTAGCTATTATGACTGAGCAGCTACACGTTCTTTTCTCTCAAGCAAATAACTAGAGATCAAATAGCTGGTTATATGGTATGTGTAATTTTAACTTCCCAAGAGTCTGTCAAATTGTTTCCAAAGTTTTTGTACCTTATATATTTTTTTAAGAGAATGGGTCTTGCTGCTAAATTCCCTAGGCTGAACTTGAACTCTTGGGCTCAAGACAACTTAAAGCCTTAGCCCCCAAATAGCTAAGCTCACAGAGATGTGCCATTGCACTTGGCTTTTGTACAATTTTACATTCCTCACAGCTGCAAAAGAGAGTCTCCCTCTGGCACATCCTCTCCAACACTTAATAAAATTAGTCAGTTTTTGCCTGGCCAGTGGGCTCATGCCTGTAACCCTAACAGTCTGGGAAGTGGAAGCAGGTGGAGGCCTACATGGGTGAAGTCTGAGTCAGGTGGATCCTCTACACTCAGGAGTTCAAGAGCAGCCTGAGCACGAGACGCCATCTCTACTAAAAACAGAAAAACTAGCTGGGCATTCTAGTGGGCACCTTCAGTCCCAGTTACTTGGGAGGCTGAGGCAGGAGAGTTGCTTGAAATCCAAGAGTTTGAGGCTGCTGTGAGCTATGAGTCCACAACACTCTACCCACGGCAAACAGTGAGACTCTGTCTCAAAAAAATATATCTATATATATCACTTTTATTTTAGCCATTCTCACAGATGCCTAGAGGTATTTCATTATGTTTTTTAAATGATTTTAAAAATTATCTCCTATTGTTAATGTTTATCTATGACATAATGTTTCTCTTAACAACTTCCTTTTTAATTGAGATATTATTCACATTCTATAAATCTTTCCTTTAAATCATAAAATTCTGTGGTGGCTATTATATATATTTACAGAATTGTCAATCATCGCCAGTATCTAATTCTAAAGTATTGTCATCATCACAAAAAGATACTCCATACTCATCAGCACTGACTTCACATCTCACCCTTCTCCTACCCACTGGCAACCACTAATCTACTTTCTATCTGTACGAAAAGTCTATTTTAAAAAATTCATATAAACAAACCCTATAAAATAAGGCATTTGGTATCTGGTGTCCTTCACTTACCATAATGTTTTCATGGTTCATCCATATGCACTATATATAGGTAATCCATTCAACTTTTGGGCTGAATAATATTCCATTGTATGTCTGTATCAGATTATCTATTCATCATTTTACAGACATTGGATTATTTTAATTTTTGGCAATAATGAATAATGCTGCAACGAACATTTGTGTTCAAGTTTTGTGTAGGTGGAGCTTTTTCAGTTCTCTTTACTGTAGATCTATGAATGAAGTTGCTGGGTTGTACAGAAACTCTATGTCTAACTTTTTGGAGACCTGCCTAAGGGTTTTCAAAAATAACTGCATAATTTTACAATCTTACCACAGGTTGACAAGGTTTCTAATTTTCCCCACCAATATTTGTTATTGGTCCTCACCAATATTTGTTATTGTCTATTTTTGTTGCATTTGTTTAAGCAAAAGTCCATCCTAATAGGTATAAAATGGCATCTCATTGTGGTTTGCACATTTTTCTAATAACTAATGAAGTTGAATACCTTTTCATGTGCTTTTTACAATGGTCTCTTTTCTTAAAAAAAATCTATATAATGATTTGTCTAGTTTTTAATTGATTTATTTTTCTTTTTACTGGTGAGTTTTAAAGGTTCTTTATATGTTTTAGATGCTCAACCATTATTATTTATATAATTGGTGAATATTATGTCTCTAAGTACATTTCACCTTCTTGATAGTGTTCTTTAAAACACAAAACTTTACATTCTGATCAAGTTCAATTTAACAATGTTTTCTTTTGTTGTTTGATCTCTTGGTGTTATAGCCATGAAGTCATTGCCTGATCTGAAGTCAAAATATTTGCACCTTTGTTTTTATTGAGTTTTATAGTTTTAGCTCTTACGTTTATTTGATCCATTTTTAATTAAATTTCATGCATGCTATTAGGTAGGGGGTCCAATTTTATCCTTTTGCATGCCAATATTTACTTATCTTGACAGTATTTGTTGAAAAGACTAATAACGCTCCTTTCAATGTTTTTCATTCTTTTTGAAAATCCATGAGCACAAATGCATGGGTCTACTTTGGGAGTCAATTATATTCCATTGATCTGTATTTTATGACAATATCACAGAGACTTAATTGCCAATGAAACTGAAAAAGATTTTAAGTTAATTTGAAGAAGGTTTCAAATTAGGAATTACAAGTCTTCAAATTTTGTTCTTTTTTTTTAGGATTGTTTCGACTATTCTGGATCCCTCACATTTCCAAGTAAAAGTCAGAATCAACTTTTCCATTTCTACAACAAAAGAAGTAGGGTTTTATTAGAAATTGTATTGAACTTGTACAACAATTAGGGAAGTATTACTGTTTTAATTTATTAGGTCTTCCAAACCAAGAACTTCAAATATCTGTACATTTATTTCTGTCTCCTTTAATTTCTTAAAATAAAGATATGTGGTTTTAATTCTTGTGTTCCAATATGGATTCCTCAATTTTTTTAATTTTAATTCATTCTACTTAATGTTTCCTGAAACTTCAATTTCTGTGATATTTTATCTAGCATTACTTTTAGAAATTTAATATTAACATCATTTTTCTACATTATATTCTCTTTCATTTCTTTCTGTTACTTTAATTAGATGTATTTTACACCTTTTTAAATTATCCCACAGATTCAACATTGTTAAATGGATATTCTTCCCAAAGTGATTAACAAATTCAATGTAATTCCTATTAAAATAGCAAAGACTTTTTTTTGCAGATTAGAAAAATTGTTCAACACTTTCTATAGGACCATAAAAGACCCTAAATAGCCAATGCAATTTTACTTAATAAAGTATCATCTTATCAGACTTCAAGTTATGTAAGGCTATAGCAACTAAAACAGCATGTACTGGCAATCACATAGACATATGGATCAGAACAGAGAACCCAGAGATGAAATCATCTGAATATTCTTATTTGATTTTTGACAAAAGAGAACATACTGGAGAAAAGAATTCCTGTTCACTGCATGGTGCTGGGAAAACCGGATAGCCACATGTAAAATATGGAAATGGGATCCTCACCTCTAACTACTCACAAAAATTAACTCACAGTGGATAAAAGACTTACACCAAAGGGAGAAAACTGTAAGAATCATTGAAGAAAATGTTGAAAAAACTTTTATAGGACTGTCCTAGGCAAAGAATTCATGAAGAAGACCATGAAAGCAACCAGAGTAATAGCAAAAATAAATAAACTGACCTGATCAAATTAAAAAGCTCTGGATAGCCAAGGACACAATATCAATGAGCAAATGGACAACACCACAGAATGGGAGAAAAAAAATATTTGTATTTTATACATTTCATAAAGGACTGATAACCAGAATCTACAAGGAACTCAAGCAAATCAATAAGAAACAACCAAACAACCCCATTAAAACAGCAGGCAAAGATATAAATCAAAACTTTTTAAGTAAAGATATACCAATGGCCAAAAAGTCATGAAAAAATGCTCGATATCTCTAATCATTAAGGAAATGCAAATCAAAACGACAATAAGATATCACATAACTCCAATAAGAACAGCTCACATGAAGACCAAAAACAACAGATGCTGGTGTGGATTTCCTTTAAGTAAACTTGAATGGAAATACATCAAAGAACTTACAGTAGTCCTAACATTTGATCCAGCAATCCCACTTTGTGGTATATACCCAAAGGAAAAAGGCCATTTTATAAAAAGTATGCCTGCACACAAATGTTTATAACAGCACAATCCACACTTGCAAAGATGTGGAAACAACACAAGTGCCCACAAATACAGGAATGGATTAATAAAATGTGATATATACATACCATGTACACCATGGAATACTAATGACCAATTTTCTTCCTCCTTTCCTCTGATAGATGAGATCTTTCTCAGGTCTTTATCAATAAAAACTCATTGGAATTCCTGGAAGTAAAGCATGTAACAGTATGTTCCTTTGCTTCTGCAGTCCCTGAGATTATTTTTCACTCATGCTATACCACACTCAGCCTCAAGCTATTTAAATTGTTCCCACTGGTGTGTTTCTACCACTTAAGTTTCTGTGGACCTAGCTGGAGGCTTCTCCGTGTAGGCAGACCTTGGCTGTGTCTCCATAGATAAACCGTTTACACTTGCAATTAGTGATTTGCCCTACAACCTCAGTTTCAGACAGAGCTGCAAAAAGTTATTGCTTTACAGTTTTTCCATATTTTTCCTATTTTAAGAATGAGAAAGAGGACTGAAAATTCCTTATATGCCCATACAAAAAAGTGGAACTCCATCTCACTTAAAAAAAAAAAAAATCATGTTTACTCGCGTCTTTTTCTTCCAAACATGTAAATGTTGGATTGTCCTGTCAGGTTTGACTTCTTTTCCCTTCTTTTCCATAGTCAAGGTGTAAGGAAAATCTTATATATTTGTGGCTTTAATACCACTTTAATGTGTATGATTTTCATACTTATATTTTTAACTTGAAACTTCACTGAAGCCCAGATTCATATCCTCAATAATGTACTATTTTCTTTATACAAAATTTTACATACCTGTGTGTGTGTTGGGGGGGAGGAATTTGTTTTAAAATTATCAGTTGAATATGTATAGAATCTGCAGTTTAAAAGATGAAGGAATAAGATTTATATCAGTAATAAGACAAGTACTGAGACACTGACCCTAGAGGCATGCTGTCAATCACTATGCATACCTTAAAAATAACTCATTTCAACAAATATTTATGGAAAGAATGGAGAATGCTTTGCACTGAATTCATGTCTAAATATTTCAGCACATTATTTTCATTTATATTAACTTTAAAATATTTTATAAAACATTTTATAAAATATCAAAATATTTTGAATATATTAGCTTAAGCCTTCATTTAAATATTATTATAATTTGATTTGTGCATTACACATATATGTTATACATATATATGAGATCTTCTGGATAAAAACTTTCAATATCTCAGTCTTCCAACACTGCTATAAGGATATTTTTGTGGAAAACATTTTGATTTTGTTTTTCTTTAAAAAATAATTGCTGGGGACACAGTGGGATGTTGTGTCAAGATTGACAGCTTATTCCTGAAAAACAAAAAAAAACTCTAAGACTTTTGTTAAAAATAATGGAAAAGAATAATATATGAAGAAATGTGAGAATGAAATTTCCAGGATTCTTCATTGCATACTTTTTAATTCATTTGTTTCAAGAATACCAATATACATTTTTTTTGTATACAGCATGTCCCTTTCTGTTATTTTTAGCAAAATGGATTCCTTGCTGGGATAAGTGGAGCAATTGTTAATTTTATCTCAGAATGGATTGAACCAAAGCAGTAGGTTATGTTTTCATTTAAGCTGTTGAGCAGTTATTTAGTCTATAAATAATCTAAAATGTTATGCTAAATATTTTACGTTAAAAAAGTTATTGAAATAATTGAAATAAAATTTAGCACTTGCTACTACACTTTGACCTGAGTTATGTGTGATTTTACTTTTTCTTATTTAGATTTACATTTTGGTTTTAAAGTTTATTTTTCATTATTCAGGATACAAAATAGCTTATATATCCATGGGGTACATGTGATTTAAAATGTTTTGGGTATATAATAGTTATTTACATAAGGCTCATGTAATATTTTGATAAAAGCCTATAGTGTTTCAGCACCAAATCTGGGTAATTGAGATATATATCACCTCAAGCACTTACCATTTTTTCTGTGTTAGGAATATTCCAACTACACTCTTTTAGTTATTTTAAAATACACAATAAATTATTTTACACTACAGAGGTCCCATGATATTACTAAATACTAGATCTTATTTCACCCAGCTATCTGCACTTTTGTACCCAACTATGCTCTCTGTATTCCCCTTCACACACCCACCTACCTTTCCCAGCCTATGGTAACCATCATTCTTCTGTTTAATCTCTCTGAGTTCAATTATTTTCAGCTCCCATGCAGGAGTGCTTGGCTTATTTCACTTAACATAAGGTCTTCTAGATCCATCTATGTTGTTGCAAATGACAGAATATCACTCTTTTGTATGAATGAATAATATTCCACTTTGTATGTACCCCATTTTTAAAATCCTTTCATCCATTGATGGGCACTTGGTTGATTTTAATTATTGTGAATGTACTACAATAAACATGGGAATGCAAATAGCTCTTCAATATGCTGATTTCTTTTCTTTGAGATATGTGCTCAGAAATGGAATGCTGGATCATATGGCAGTTCTATTTTTAGTTTTTTGAAGAACCCCCTCCTGTTTTCCATAGTGCCTGTACTAGTTTACACTCTCACCAGCCATGTACAAGACTTCCCTTTCTCCATATCCTCACCAGTATCCATTATTACCTTTTTGATAAAAGCCATTTTAACTAAGGTTTTGATTTGAATTTCCCTGATAAGTAGAGACAGTGAGCATTTTTTCATATACTTGTTTACCATGTACATGTCTTGAGAAATGTTTATTCAGATCTTCTGTTCATTTTTAACTATATTTTTTTCAATGAAGTTGCTTGAACTTCTTATATATTCTGGTTATTAATTCTTTTTCCAATGGATAGTTCGCAAATATTTCCACTCTCTAAATTGTCTGTGTCCTTTGTTTTTCCTTTGTTGTATAGAAGCTTTTTAGTTTAATGTGATTCCATTTGCCCATTTTCCTTTGGTTGTCTGTGCCTTTAAGCATTACTCAAGAAATCTTTGCCCAGAAGTCATAGAGTGTTTCCTCAATATTTTCCTACAGTTGTTTTGTCTCTTAAATTTAAGTCTTTAATAAATGTTGATTTGATTGTTGTATATTTTAAGAGAAGCATCTAGTTTTATTCTTCTATGTATGGACATCCAGTTTTCCAAGTACCATTTATTGAAGAGACTATCCTTTCCACTGTGTCAAAAATGAGTTGACTGTCTCTATAATATTATGTGACTTTTGCTTACTTGATATTTTTATATGTTTATGTTTAGGTTCAATTTAGAGTATACTTGATTATGTAAGTATTAGCATGAATTAAATATTAAATTAAATATTGACAATAGAGTGGGTGGTGCTATTAATTGTGCCATGACAATAAGTGTAAACCAGGACTATTCAAAATCATATTGGAACATATGTTTACCCTAAAATTAGTAGAATTTTAGTAGAATTTAGAATTTAATGTAATGAGCTATGTTATAAATTATGAAATGTTAAATGCCTGAGGTAATGAATACCCCAATTACTCTGATCAATGCTCATTGTATGGCTGTATAAAAACATCACATGTACCCTATAAAGATATACATACATATAGATTTTTAATGAGGGAATATGATATACTGGAATAAACACAATAATTAACTTTTTTTTAGTATTTCAAACTTTAACAGTTTTTGGTTACATGACTTTAGGCAAATCAAATACTCTTTGTAAAATCAAAAAGCCAGAAAATCTCTAAGATTATAGCTTGCATAAAGAGGTATTATTTTTTCTCATGTGCTCAATAAAGAAAGATATCTTTGATGTTTTGTTATATGAAAGAAACAATAAGTGCCAAGATATATGAAAATATTTTAGGTGCTGAATAATGCTAAAAATGTGTAACAACCAGACTTAAACCAATGATACAGGATTGGTACTGATCACAGTGGTAATTCAGTAATGACTCCATCACTAAATTAGGTTGGAGATTATTTTTTGACAAAACAATAAAGTAAAAAATTGTATGTGTTAGTGATAATTAACCATCGATTTGTATTATGATAGTTTCACTGGACTAACTGAAGCATATTCTTTCCAGTGTCTTACACTTCATGATTCATAAATTCTAATAAACTCATTGAAAAACATCTTAGATCTAAGACAGATGCTCAAGAATATCTGTCATTCCAAATACAAAGAAATCCCCTTTGAAATGTTTATTAAATACTCTTACTTTATATATCCAATTTAACAACAAATAGGAAGACTTCAATTTTTAATCTTAGTTAAATATGACTTGATTATATGGTGCCAACTATAAAAGTAACTTTCCTAAGAATCAGAGGTTGCTAAAATAAAATTTTTTTTTAAATATAATAGGTAATAATATAAGGATAAATAAAGACCTGTGGATTTTGTGAGAATGCAAAATATTTCATTTAAATATGCTTTATAATTGTCTTGTAGTTAACAAACTCTGCCTCTTAAAAAATTCCAACCTAAATTATATTAGTAAGCAAGCATGTAGTGAACAGCACACATCTGGCTTAAATATCACACACATAGCCTCTTAAAACTTGTTTTCAGTATCTAGTAATTCACGGTCTTGAAGATCACCTCAAAAAAATGCCTACTGCTCTAACTACAAAGATGTATCTCCTGCAACCTATATCACACAGGTCTAATGAGTTATTGTTTTTCTCTTTTTATCCATGATTAAATTCCACTTATATTACAGTTGTTGTGTAGCTTTTCCTCTGCCATGGTCAGATAACAAACAAAAAAAAAAAGTTTCTAAATATTAAGAAATATAACCTGACTGCGTTATGGTATCTCACATAATACAACAGATTTCCTAAATGAAATGTTTGATGAAAAGTATTCTTTCATATAGCAGTCTTCATTAATATATCATAGGATTTTATCTCATTAAATAGTACAACTCTTCTATGAATCATACCTTATATAGGTAACTCAAAATGACACGATTAATCTCAATGTTGGTAGCACCATTAGAGTATCATGAACTATTCATCTGTCTTTCTGCAAATACTTGAGGTATTTTCTTTACACAATCTAGGAAAGACTTTGTTATTTACGGACACAAGTCAATGGAAAAGTCACGGAACCCCAAGCCAATTCTTACTTTATGTATTTTAAACCTAAGACAAGTAGCCCTGGAAGCTTGTCCTTAAATCTCATTGAACACTGAATGCTTTGTGTTTTATCACCAACCCCTCTGACCTTGAAAGTTATTGAAGTTATACTCAAAAAGGCAAAGCAAAAGAGATAAATTTCATTATATTAAAATTTTTATGTTGATTTTTCTTCCTTTAACATTATAATTCCATTTTATTTATATTAATCTTATTAGGTAACAAAAGTATAATATGGTGTCAACCTAAAAAAAAAAAAAAAAAAGGCAGAGACAAGATGGCTGACTGAAGCCAGCTTTCCACAGAGGCTTCCATCCAGAAGGAGAGTTAAAGAACAGAAATTTAGCAACTAACCTGGTGGATTAGAGCTGCACCAAGAGAGAAGGTTGAAGTATGCACATCAACTTGATGGGACACAAACAAAAGGTACAAAATCCATCACAGCAGATGGGAGTCCCCTCCCCCATGAGAATGGCTTGGAGTGCCCCACAAATAAACGACCAGAGTTCAAAGGTCCTCCCACTACACTCCATGGGAAAGACCCTCTAAAAACTGGACCTACCTCACCTACTAGGGTGCCATGGCATTCTCCTGCCAGGCATAAAACTGTATAAAACTGTATATATTCTCTACCTGCAATTCTGAGCTCCCAGGACTCCCCTCAGCTCTCACTCTGAGGTTTGGAGGCCTGACCCCAGGAGTCCAGATTCTTGGGTGATTTCTCGAGGGTTGTGGACAGGGCCTAGACTGCAGCTGGTCAGTGCTGATTCTGTGGCATGGGAGTGAGGAGAGGACGGTCGGCTAAGAGGGAACCACACCAGAGTGGCGGTAACCCGAGGTGCAGAGCAGCAACCATTTTTGGCAACAATAGGGCTCACTCCCAGATAATCTGAAGCCACACCCCCTGTCTCCCTGGGCAACCAGAGGAGGCTGGGCATCTTCTCAGGTGGCAACCACCACGGAACACATCTGGGAAGGAAACACAGGCCCTGAAAGTAAAGGGTTTCCCTGAGGTGGTACCAGCCTGGGTGGAGCACGGGGAGTAGAAAATGCAAGCACAGAGCCAGGAAATTCCCAGGGTGAGGCTGACCCAGTGGACTGCTTTACTGAGCCTAAGACGCACTGGGCCCACAGGGAATTGTCAGCCTACAGACAAAGGAAGGCAGGAGGCTAGAACTGACAGCTAACCAAATACAAACCTGCGGGAGCAAAGACAGGGCCTGAGGTGCAGGCTCTGGGAACTCAAAACAGCTTCTCTTCTGCAGGGGAATTTATCAGGGACAGAAACAAATTCCCACAAAGTTGTTCTGTTCTGTTCTGTCAGTAACATCAATCAGGAGTGGGGCTGGAACTGAGTGAACACCCCCATCCTCCATCAAGCACCTGAGGTTGTCAGGCCTCACCTCCCCCTGCTGGATAGAGGCAGAGTGCAGAGGCCTGGCTGAGCAGATATAGATTTCCTTGTGATTCAGGCAGGTGCAACCCCCTGGAGTATCTGTTCACTAGAGGCAAGTGTGTCACAACCCTATGGGACTATCAGTGACTGAGCATGACAGAGGTGCAATGTGGGGAAGGAGGCATCAACTTTCCCAGATGAATCTATTTGCTAGGTGGGCCTCCTGACTTTACAGAGCACTGGAGCAAGTCATATCTGAATTGTCACCAGACCCCTGCAATCCAGTTGCCAGAGACCTTTGAAACTCACCCACCTGAAACAGGTGCTGACTGAGACAACTGATTTGGAACTTTTGAACTGAGACAATCTCCCAAGGACTATTCAGTTGTAGGAAGGTTTGATTTTCATTTTCTAATTGTTGCCTGTAGGGGGCAAGGTGATTTAATTGCTGGTATTTCTCCACAGCTGAGACTTCAACCCAGAGTAACTGTTTCACTAGGGTCGGATAGAGACCAGCTGAAAACAAGATAGAACCACTTAGCCCCACCACACCAAACAGGCCCCCAGTTTCTCAGGCAATAGCACTGTATGGGTCCTCAACAAAGCTCCAAGGGAAAAATCAAATGGTATAAAATAATCATGGGGCAGAATCAGCAGAAAAACTCTGGTAACATGAATAACCAGAATAGATCAACGCCCCCAAGGAAAGATATGGAAAATGTAACTGAAGATCCCATTCATAAACAGCCGGCTGAGATGTCAGAAATCGAATTCAGAATTTGGATTGCAAACAAGATTAATAGAATGGAGGAAAATTTGGAATTAAAAATGAGGAGGAATTCAAAAGTCAGAATTAGAAATTCAAGGAGAAATTCAAAAGTTGTCTCTAGAATATAACGAAGTTAAAGACAAAATCACCAAAGATTTTGATGCATTGAAGCAAGAATTTGCAGCCCTCAAAGATCTGAAAAATACAGTAGAATCCCTCAGTAACAGAGTGGAGTAGCAGAAGAAAGGCTTTCTGACATTGAAGACAAAGCTTTTGAATGCTCCCAAACTCTCAAAGAAGGAGAGAAATGGAGAACAAAAATGGATCATTCTCTCAGAGAGCTCTGAGATAATTCAAAGGAGGCTAAAATATGCCTCATTGGAAGCCCTGAAAGTGATGAAGTTGACTCACAAGGTAAAGAGGCCCTTCTCCATGAAATTATGAAAGAATATTTTCCAGACATGCCAAGAGATTCTGAAATTCAGATAGCAGACAGTTTCAGAAACCCAGCATGGCTCAATCTGAATAAGACATCCCCCAGGCATATCATAATTAACTACACTAAAGTTAATATGAAGAAGAAAATTCTGAAAGCAACCAGACATAAGAAATCCATTATTTACAAAGGGAAGAATAGAATGACTTGGATCTCTGTCCTGAAAATTTTCAAGACAGAAGAGGGTGGTCATCAACTTTTAATCTCCTAAAGCAAAATAACTTTCAACCCCGGATCCTGTAACTAGCTAAACTGAGTTTCATTTATGATGGAGAAATTAAATACTTTAATGACATTCATATGTTGAAGAAATTTGCCATAACCAAACCAGCTCTTCAGGATATTCTCAGACCTATCCTCCATAATGACCAGCCCAATCCTCTAGCAGAAAAGTAAACTCACTCAGAAACTTTTGATCAAACTCCAATTTCCACAGTGGCAAAAGGATGAAAAATGTCCACTGGACTTTTGAAAAACTCAATACCCAAAATTTTACCAAACTTATCAATATTCTCCATTAATGTGAATGGCTTAAACTGACATCTAAAGAGGCACAGGTTAGCTGACTGGATATAAAAACTCAGGCTAGATATTTGCTGCATACAGGAGTCACATCTTACCTTAAAATAGAAATAGAGACTCAGGGTGAAAGGACAATCATTAATATTTCAGGCAAATGGTAATCAGAAAAAAGCAGGTGTTGCAATTTTATTTGCAGATACAATAGGCTTTAAACCAACAAAAGTAAGGAAGGGTAAGAATGGTCACTCCATATTTGTTAAGGGTAATACTCAATATGATGAGATTTCAATTATGAATATTTCTGCACCCAACCAGAATGCGCCTCAATTTATAAGAGAAACTCTAACAGACATGAGCAACTTGATTTCCTCCAGCTCCATAATAGTCAGAGATTTCAACACTCCTTTGGAAGTGTTGGATAGATCCTCCAATAAGAAGCTGAGCAAAGAAATTTTAGATTTAAACCTAAACATCTAACATTTGGATTTAGCAGACATCTAAAGAACATTTCATCCCAACAAAACTGAATACACATACTTCTCATCAGCCCATGAAACATACTCCAAAATTGATCACATGTTAGGTCAAAAGTCTAACCTCAGTAAGTTTAAAGGAATAGAAATTATTCCTTGCATCTTCTTGGACCGCCATGGAATAAAAGTTGAACTCAGTAACAACAGGAATCTGCATACTTACACAAAAACATGGAATTTAAATAACCATATGCTGAATAATAGCTGGGACAGAGATGAGATTAAGAAGGAAATTGCCAAATTTTTGGAACAAAGCGACAATGAAGACACAAATTATCAGAACCTCTGGGATACCGCAAAGGAGTCCTAAGAGGAAATTTTGTAGCACGGCAAGCCTTTCTCAAGAGAATGGAAAGAGAGGAAGTCAACAACTTAATGGGACATCTCAAGCAACTGGAAAAGGAAGAACATTCCAACCCCAAACTCAGTGGAAGAAAAGAAATAATTAAAATTAGAACAGAATTAAATGAAATTAAAAATAAAGAATTATACAACAGATCAGTAAATCAAAAAGTTGGTTTTTTGAAAAGGTCAATAAAATAGATAAAACTTTGGCTAACCTAACCAGGAAAAAAAGAGTAAAATCTCTAATCTTATCAATCAGAAATGACAAAGATGAATTAACAACAGACTCCTCAGAAATACAAAAAATCCTTAATGAATATTACAAGAAACTTTATTCTCAGAAATATGAAAATCTGAAGGAAATTGACCAATACTTGGAAGAACATCACCTTCCAAGACTTAGCCACAATCAAGTGGAAATGTTGAACAGGCCAATACCAAGTTCTGAAATAGCATCAACCATACAAAATCTCCCTAAAAAAAAAAAGCCCGGGAACAGATGGATTCACATCAGAATTCTACCAAACCTTTAAAGAGGAACTAGTACCTATATTACTCAAACTGTTCCAAAATGTAGAAAAAGAAGGAAGACTAACCAACATGTTCTAGGTGAAGCAAACATCACCCTGATCCCAAAACCAGGAAAAGACCCAACAAGGAAAGGAAATTATAGACCAATATCACTAATGAATATAGATGCAAACATATTCAACAAGATCCTAAAAAACAGAATCCTGTAATACATCAAACAAATTATACATCACGACCAAGTCAGTTTTATCCCAGGGTCTCAAGGCTGGTTCAATATACGTAACTCTATAAATATAATTCAGCACATAAACAAATTAAAAAACAAAGACCATATGATTCTCTCAATTGATGCAGAAAAAGCTTTTGATAATATCCAGCATCGCTTCATGATCAGAACACTTAAGAAAATAGTTATAGAAGAGACATTTCTTAAATGGATAGAGGCCATCTACAGCAAACCCACAGCCAATATCGTATTGAATGGAGTTAAATTGAAATCATTTCCACTCAGATCAGGAATCAGACAAGGCTGCCCATTGTCTCCACTGCTCTTTAACATTGCAATGGAAGTTTTAGCCATCGCAATTTAGGGAAGAAAAGGCGATCAAGGGTATCCAGATACGGTCAGAAGATATCAAACTTTCGCTCTTCGCAGATGATATGATTGTATATCTGGAAAACACCAGGGATTCTACTACAAAACTCTTAGAAGTGATCAAGGAATACAGCAGCGTCTCAGGTTACATAATCAACATTCATAAATCGGTAGCCTCTATATATATACCAACAATAGTCAAGCTGAATAAACACTTAAGTACTCAATTCCATTCACAGTAGTGCCAAAGAAGATGAAATATTTGAGAGTTTATCTAACAAAGGACATGAAAGATCTCTATAAATACAACTACGAAACGCTAAGAATAGAAATAGCTGAAAATGTTAACAAATGCAAAAACATACCATGCTCATGGCTGCAAAGAATCAACATTGTTAAAATGTCCATACTACCCAAAGCAATATACAATTTTCATGCAATCCCTATTAAAGCTCCACTGTCATACTTTAAAGAGCTTGAAAAAATAATCCTTCGTTTTATATGGAATGAAAAAAAACTCAAATAGCCAAGACATTTCTCAGAAATAAAAACAAAGCAGGAGGAATTACGCTACTGTACCTCAGACTATACTATAAATCGATAGTGATCAAAACAGCATGGTACTGGCACAAAAACAGAGAAGTAGATGTCTGAAACAGAATAGAGAATCAAGAGATGAATCCAGCTACTTACCATTATTTGATCTTTGAGAAGCCAATTAAAAACATTCAGTGGGGAAAGATTCCCTATTTAACAAATGGTGCTGGGTGAACTGGCAGGCAACCTATAGAAGACTGAAACTGGACCCACACCTTTCACTATGAACTAAGATAGACTCTCACTGGATTAAAGATTTAAACTTAAGACATGAAACTATAAAAATACTAGAAGAGAGTGAAGAGAAAACCCTTGAAGAAATTGGTCTGGGCGAGTATTTTATGAGGAAGACCCCCTGGGCAATTGAAGCAGCTTCAAAAATACACTACTGGAACCTGATCAAACTAAAAAGCTTCTGTGCAGCCAAGAACACAGTAGGTAAAGCAAGCAAATGGCCCTCAGAATTGAAGAAGATATTTGCAGGTTATGTCTACACAAAGGTTTAATAACCAGAATCCACAGAGAACTCAAACGTATAAGCAAGAAAAGAACAAGTGATACCATCGCAGGTTGGGCAAGGGACTTGAAGAGAAACTTCTCTGAAGAAGACAGGTGCGCAGCCTACAGACATATAAAAAAATGCTCATCATCTTTAATCATCAGAGAAATGCAAATCAAAACTACTTTGAGATATCATCTAACTCCAGTGAGACTAGCCCATATCACAAAATCCCAAGACCAGAGATGTTGGTGTGGATGTGGAGAAAAGGGAACACTTCTACACTGCTGGTGGGAATGCAAATTAATACATACGTTTTGGAAAGATGCTTGGAGAACAGTTGGAGATTTAAAAATAGATCTGCCATTCAATCCTATAATGCCTCTACTAGGTATATACCCAGAAGACCAAAAATCACATTATAACAAAGATATTTGTACCAGAATGTTTATTGCAGCCTAATTCATAATTGCAAAGTCATGGAAAAAGTCCAAGTGCCCATCGATCAACAAATGGATTAATAAATTGTGGTATATGTACACCATGGACTATTATGCAGCCTTAAAGAAAGATGGAGACTTTACCTCTTTCATGTTTACATGGGTAGAGCTGGAACGTATTCTTCTTAGTGAAGTTTCTCAAGAATGGAAGAAAAAGTACCCAATGTACTCAGCCCTACTATGAAACTAATTTATGGCTTTCACATGAAAGCTATAACCCAGTTATAACCTAAGAATGGGGCAAGGGGGAGAGGGAAGGGAGGGAGGGGGGAGGACAGGCGGAGGGACCGTGATTGATGGGATTACACCTGCAGTGCATCTTACAAGAGTATATGTGAAACTTAGTAAATGTAGAATCTAAATCTCTTAACACAATAACTAAGAAAATGCCAGGAAGGCTATTAACTAGTGTGATGAAAATGTGTCAAACGCTCTGTAAAAGCAGTGTATGTTGCCCCATGATTGCATTAATGTTCACAGCTATGATTTAATAATTAAAAAAAAAAGAAAAAAAACTAGAGAAAATTATCTCTAAATTCACTGGTTTTACTCAGTAATAGAAATAAAGATTATAATCGAGAATCCACGGAATGGCAAGCCACCAGTGTATTTGGTTTAGGAAGGGTAAAGGAAGCTTTTAGCAAAAAAGAGACTATATATGAACTGATTAGCAAGACAGTTCATTGGTTCCAGAAGTTCAAAGGCAGAATTACTGTCAGTTCATCGGTGGAAGTGCATTTCCTAGGCAAGTGTTCTGAGAACATTTTCTCTGAAGTACTGCAGATCCAAAGAATGTCTAGTGATAAACCTTATCAAGGCAGGAGATGTGTGAAGAACATGAATGGGTTTCTTGTGGTGGTTTTATAAACCTTTAGAATCAGTTACTATCTCAGACGTGAAAACATGAACATCCTTTCATTTGTGCCTTCCCAGACCTATTTTATCTGGATTAAAAAAGTAATTTCATCCTGGAACCTGCAACTCTCACAATAGAAAATTAAGAAATAGAAACCCTAGTAACAATGTAATTGTCCTATTACATGATGCAAAACACAACACTTCTTACATCTTCAAGTCCTTCCATTAATAATGTTATTATATTTACTTGCATCATGATTCAGAACATAACTAATATCAATAAAGCATGAGGTTATATATTGGCCTAGTGCAGATACCTGAAGAAGTATATTGCTGCTTTAGTTATCTACGGTCATAGGCCACAAGTAATGATGTATCATATATACAACAGAGTTAATGTTTGAATTAATGATGGACCATGTATACAACAGAGTTAATGTTTGAATTAATGATGGACCACATATACAATGGAAATCCCAGAGAATAAAATGCAGTTGATAATTTTCTATCCCCTAATGATGTCACAGCCATGTTAATGTTGCAGCACAACACAGCTCATATGTGTACAGTGCTGTTGGTGTAAACAAATCTACTGTGCTGCCAGTTAAAAAGTGAAGTGGCTAAATAAATAATTTTAAATATAGAAAAAGCTATAGTATAAGGATACAAAGAAAAATCATATTTTATACTGTTGTGCAATATATTTGCTTTAAGCTAACTGATATTACAAGACTCAAAACATTTTCTTTTTAAGTTTATAAATGAACAAAGTTACAGTAGCTAAAGTGAATTTATCATTGAGGAAAATATTTATATTGCATACATTCAGTGTAGCCTATGTGTGTAATATTTTCCAAGTGCACAGTAGTGTACAGTAGTGTCCAAGGCCTCGCTCACCACTCACTTGCTGATACATCTTCCAGTCCTGCAGTCTCCATTCCTGGTAAGTGCCCTATACAGGTGTATTATTTTAATCTGTTATAGCATACTTTTGCTCTGCCTTTTCTATGTTTAGATATGTTTAGTTCACAAATGCTTACCCTTTTGTTACAATTCCCCAAAATATTCAGTATGGTTTACTGCTGCACATGTTTGTAGCCTAGAAGCAACAGGATACATCAAATACCCATGGATATAGTAAAATGTACCGTCTAGGTTTATGTAATTACATTCTATCACATTCACACAATTAAATCACCTATAAATTCATTTCTCAGAAAATATCCCCTTTGTTAAGTGACTCATGACCATGTTTTACATAGCATTTTGTTTTAAAGTCCTTACTATACTAATCATGTAGAAAAAGTTTCTTTGTATGTTTCAGTATTTGCAGTAAGTGGAAGCTTTAAGTTTGGAATAGATAAAGGAGATTTCTGAGAAGTATGAAATTCTAGTCCACATTTGAAGTGCCCAGATTATATTTTAATGGAAAATGAAGCTTGAAAAGAAGAAATGGACACTCTATCAGAATATTTAATTCAAGATGGTGGTCACAACCCAACCAAGTTGTTCTATTCCCCTCAAGCTTTAAAGTTTTATTTTCAATTTGAATACTGTGTTGAAGCATGGAAATCTTCCCCACAGGCTACAGTCAAATAGTGCGCTGCAATACTAATGTTTGCATCTTGGAAATAGTTGCTGGGAATGTGCTTTTTAAAGAAATGGATCTTGAAAGAGAACAAGGATATTGCTTCCCCAGTGAGACAGTGAAAAAAGGTCCACTGCATTTTTGAAAGAGGTACTAAATTGTTACAGAGTGCAAGAATCCAAGGAAATAAAGTAAAAGTGATGGAATTGTAATTTTTCTGCATGATTACATTAGAAAAGACTATTTAAACATAAAGCTCTATTGCAAAAATAGAGCATAAAATGTAAGGAATAAAATATGTTACATAGTTATTTTTGTATTTTCTTTTGTATGTAACAACATATACAAGAAGAATACACAAACACACATTTATGAATATATCCAATTAGTTTAAAAATGCTTCACATATTACTGGGGAAATATTTCAGTCATAATTAAGTGTCAGAGAAACAAAAGATAAACACATTCTAGTTCAGTGGCACAGATGGTCATAATTCTGCATTTGACATTCTGTCAAATAAAGCACTCTTTATGGGGTAGATAGAATCTACATGATCTAAGGCTGGTTATGGTAGGCCATTACCAGATACCGATCTTTCCAATCACTTCCAGTTGGGAAAAATGTTAAATAAATACATAAAGAAAGAAAGATATACTGCCTTTACCTGAATATTTTAGTTACAGGTTTTTAAAGCGACTGCATAGAAAATTAATTATAGATATATACCTTTATTTGCCATCCTAAACACCTCTATAGTTCTTAATTTACAATATGTTTTTAAAATGAAATGTGCTTCACCAAATTCAGAAGCATATGAAATGAATTTAATGAAATTATTTTAACATATTTATGTTTGTATTAGCCTTACATTATACCACCTTATTATTAATATACTGAATTGCTGTATTATTTTAAAAATGTCATGACCTATATGAAGTGTGTAACATATAGGTCATGACATTTTTAAAATTTATATTTATTCCGTTTATATTCTTAGAATTTTTTTTAATTTACCATTAAACAATTTAAAAAATTCTTGTATTTCACAATTGTAAGCATTTTGGGAAAAATAAGCACAATTATTGAAATGTTTCTGGAATGTCAGCGCTAGATTCTATCACCGGTCAAATGTTTTATTTTTAATATATTTCATGAATACTTGTATAAGATTTTATACATATGTGAAAAAATTTTTTCTTTCTTGAGAGGACATAGCATTAAGTGCTCTCAGAACCGGACAATATAAAAATTCTCCCAATAGAAAATATCCAATATTTCAATAATCATTTAAAAATATAATAATTAATCTATTTTACAAAGGAATATTTCTAGTGTAGAGTGTCAGTAGGAGAAGGGTAGATACGTCGTCCCAATGAAAGGACATATGACTACCAGTGTTTGCAATTTTTTTACAAACCTGGTTTAATAGCAGAGATTAACTACATCCTAAGGATTTAACTACAACTCATGTGCATTCAATTAACCTCCATCTTAAATAAACTTTTATTGACATAGACAAAACGTATAGATTATAATGTAAAGCTTGATATATTACCATTAACTGACCATATTTCTGTGCCCACATTTAGATTGAAAATGTCGTCAGCACATCTGCAAACCCTTATGCCACTGTCTCTTCCAACCCCTTTCCTTTTTCACCAGGCTAACCATCTTCCTGGTTTTCAACACTGTAGATTCTCTTTGTCTGTTTCAGAAATTCACTGTATTAATAAGAACATAAAGAATATTTTAACTTCCTTTAGTTACTTTTGCTCAACCATACATTTGAAGGGTTCATTCTCATTGTTACGTAGAGCAACAGCTCATTCATTTTCACTGAAGACTACTCAGGACTCCAGGGTCTGACTGCAACACGGTGGATTCCACTGCTCCTGCATGTTCTATTTTTCCTCGAGAGTTGACTTACTGTGAACAATGCTGACATAATCGTTCTGTACATTGTGGCATACAGATGTATGTTTCTATTGATTTATATGCAGGAATGGAATGATAAATATTAGTGGATACTGACAAGTGATTGTCCAGAGGAATGGTTCCAATGTACACCCTCACCAGGAGTGTATTCAGAGCTAAAGCTGGCCATATCCTAGTCAGCTCACAGTATTGAAACTTTTTTAAATTTCAGCCATTTGAATACTAAAATAATGTAATAGCACAATTTTAGTTTGCATTTCTATTATGCTTTTGCCAAGGTTGAGTAAATTTAATGTTTATTTTCTTTTGAGAAAACTCTTGTTAAGTAGCTGTTGAAGTCTTTTGTCTGTTTTTCTTCATATACGTTCTGGATAGCAGTCAGTTACATATGAAGCAAATATGTTTCATAGCTCTTACAATGAAGTCCTTTGGGAGGAAAAAGCGTATTTTACATAGATACTTAGACACATAGGTCTATGCCTTTCTAGATCACTGCCTATTCAGATACACCTACCTAATTTCCCATTATCTTTCCCTTTACATTTCATTTTCATAGTGGGTGTTTTAATGTAACTATGAAATATCTGAAATATTTTCCCTATAGCAAGATTGGAGACCACAGTTCTCACTGCAACAGATTTTAGTTTTTTGCTTGCTTGTTTATTTTATAATTGAGGTGATCATTAGAAAGCAGAAGTGGATACAATCATGGGAATAAATACTGCAGAGGGAATATTGGCATCTCAACTTTAGGAAGCTCCTGATGTAGAAGATATTAACAAATATAAGAAAACATACTAGGAGTGTTAAAAGTTTACTTTATGTTCTCTTATGTTCTATCAGTAGTCCTCATATTGCATTTAATGTTACAATAATTCAATTATTCATAATAACTGACCTATTATTAAACTGTACCATCTTTCACAAAGTTTAAGTTCTCAGAATGCCATGGACATTCAATGAATTAATTAATAAATGAAAGTGCTTTTAATCAAGCCTGATATAGTCAAAAGGTAAATGGCAGATAAATAAGACTTTAATACCATACTTAAAATTAAAAAGTTAAAAATAATATTCAAATGAATGTCATTAGATTAATTTCTAAACTTAGAATACAGGTCATAAGTGCAGGAGCAAGAGACATATTTCAGAGGCTGGAAAAGCATTTAGAAAGAAAGATATAAATGTTAAAGAATAGAGAGAGGATTTGGATGGACTATTTTCCCCCGATCGTAGCACTGTTAGTTAGTTCTGCTGTGATGACCTCATTCAGAGCTCTGGGCGCTTAAGTAGATGGTCTAAACAACAGTCACCTGTTTCTCCTCTGGAGGGTAATTATTAACACAACCTCTGTAATCAGCATATTGGAGCATATGGTGGCTGGAGGGCTTCATCCTAGTTATGCCCTGTTGATAAATAGCCTGGGGAATTCACAGCGGCAGTGGACAGGAGAACTACCTTCCCTTGTCTAGCACCAGATAAGGATGCTCATAGCATGATCTCATGCCTAAGCAAGCACTCAGTTCTTTTAAATATTAAAATATACCTCCAAAATTTGTTAATCACTGAGGTTTCTAACTTTTTGCTTCACTTGATCATTAGATATTTTATTCTTCCTACCTCTACCCTTTAGAAATTGCATTTGTCAGTGAAATAAATTTGGAAAACATTATTAATATTAATAGAAAAAAATGTGCTGTAAAAACATTAGGTGTGTCAGGACTCGAGAAGTAATCATTTCACTTTGGGGACATGAAAATTAACATTACATTGTTAAATCAAATATATTTAGGGTGTGTTTCATATTTTTCTAGACTGCAGTATATCTTTCACAGTCTCAAGCAAAATCTCCAGAATTTTTCTTAAATTATTGTCTCCAAGAAAAATGGCAATGTGGATACATCATGCCTTTGATCACAAAGGCCAGGTGACTATCTGTACTCACAGATTTTAAGTGGTGGGGCGTCGTGCTGGATATATATTCAAAACTTATTGTTTGGGTGGCTTGGAAAAAGATGTTAGATTCCAACTTCTTAGCTTACCTGAGATAAGAAAGAAATTCAACAGCTTATTCTTTTGCATCTCAAACCTCTTCTTGACTGAATTGTAATTCCATCATTTAAGGTTAGTATATTGTTTTCATAAAGTGCTATTTGATACATAGAGACTTCCATAGTTGGCAAATAACAAAGAAATTTGTGCCTGTGACCACCAGGAAAATTAAAAAACATGAACGAATCTCACTGTAAAGCTTACTATTTGGCATTTATAGTTATGAAGCAAAGTCGGTCAGCAGCTTTGCCTGCAAGTTAAGTGCCATTTTGATTATGTAATTAAAGAGGACAGGACATGTGAGGGAAGGGATCTGCCACTCGTTATCCACCCAATACATTGGAAATTAAGTCCTAGAACTGAACAGATCATTGTCTAATAGGCCACAATTTATTACTGTTATTATTTCTAAAGGGTTTCTTCTAGTCAGTGCCTGTATCTCACAGAAATAAAAGGTGCGTATAGAGATGATAGCTGTTCTGTTTGTCCAAAACCTAAAAATTAAATTTTCCTAAATGTAGTTTTAAATAATGAAACCAGTTAAAGTTACAGTTACTCTCTTCTGCAAATTTTAATAATTTAATAAAAGACAAAAAATAATTTAGAACAGAATAAATGCAAACCACATAAAACAAACAGAAAACCCCCAACACCTCAATAAAACAACTGTGGCAAAACAAAGATATAAGAATGGGTTAACTTTTATATAACTTCATTATATAACATTTTTATAATGCAAATGAGGTATAAATGGAGATATTACAAATATAAGAAATTGGATACCTATAACTCATCAGGTATAAATATAGACAGGTAAACATGTATGTGTATAGACAGGTAAACATGTATACAGGGTTCCTGAGACAAGATGGCGGACTGAAGCCAGCTTTCAACAAAGGCTCCCGTCCAGAAGGAGAGTTAAGGGACAGGAATTTAGTAAGTATCCTGGTGGACTTGAGCCTCACCAAGAGAGAAGGCTGAAGAACGCACATCAACACCGCTGAGGCAAGTTGTGATCACAAGGACGCAAACAAAAGGTACAAAATCCACCACCAAGCGGACGGGAGTCCCCCTCCCCCATGAGACCGGCTCTGGAGCCCCACAATTGAACAAGCAGGCAGAAATTAAAGCCCCTCCCACTACACTCCACAGGAGAGACCTTCTAAAAACTGGACCTACCTCCCCTACTGGGGTGCCGTGGCGTTCTCCTGCCGGACATAGGGCTGAATAAAACTTTGGGAATCCTTTGCCGGCAACCCTGAATCCCCGGTGCTCCCCTCCCGCCCACTGAGGTCTGGAGGCCTGTCCCCCAGGACTTCGGATCCTTGGGTGATTTCTCAAGGGGAGTGGACAGTCCCCGAGTTGCGACTGGTCAGCATTGACTCTGAGGCGCGCGAGTGAGGAGAGGGCACCGGGCTGAGGGGGAGTCACGCCTCGCGGCACTTCCCTGCGGTGCAGTGCACCAACCCTCCCCGGGCATAGGGGGCCCAAGACTGAATCAGACTCTGGCCTCCCCGCTGAGAGCTGAGAACCCCTACTCTCACTCGGGGTCTGAGGGCCTATACCCCAGGAGTTCGGCTCCTTGGGTGATTTCTCGAGGGGAGTGCACAGTGCCTGAGCTGCGTCAGGTCAGCGCTGACTCTGGGATACGTGAGCGAGGAGAGGGCACTCTGCTGAGGGGAAATCAAGCTTTGGCGGCACTTCCCTGCGGTGCAGTGCAGCAACCCTCCCCGGGCATACGGGGCCCAAGACTGAATCAGACTCTGGCCTCCCCGCTGAGAGCTGAGAGACACTACTCTCACTCGGGGTCTGAGGGCCTATCCCCCAGGAGTTCGGCTCCTTGGGTGATTTCTCGAGGGGAGTGCACAGTGCCTGAGCTGCGTCAGGTCAGCGCTGACTCTGGGACACGTGAGCGAGGAGAGGGCACTCTGCTGAGGGGAAATCAAGCCTTGGCGGCACTTCCCTGCGGTGCAGTGCAGGAGCCCTCCCCGGACCGTAGTATTGCGTGAAACTGAATGAAACTCTAGCTTCCCCCCGCCCCACTCCCAATCCGGGTCTGGGGGCCCATCCCCCAAGAGTTCTGATTCTTGGGGGATCTCTTAAGGGGTGTGGACCCAGCACAAACTGCGACCGCTCAATGCTGACTCTGGGGCGCGAGACAGAGGAGAAAAGGGTCGCCTGAGTGCCCACACCAGAGCAGCAGTTCCCTGGAGGTAGATCAACAGCCGTTTTTTCTTTAACGGCAGAACGCTCACTTCTGGATATTCTGAGGCCACACCCCCTGTCTCCCTGGGCAACCAGAGGAGGCCACCGGTGACACGGCTCACAAACCCGGAAGCCTCCAGGGCGGGGCCGACCCAGAGAGGTGTTCAGACGCAATTCTCCAGCAGCAAAGACGTTTGAACTCAAAACAGCCCGTCTCCTGTAGGCGACGACAGGAACAGAGACAGAACCTCACAAAGTTGTCTGTTCTGTTCTGTTCGGTTAGCAGCATCCATCAGGGACGGGGCTAAGCCTGAGTGAACACCTCCTTCCCATCACCTGCATCAAACACTCAAAGATGTCAGGCCCCATCTCCTCCTGCTAGATAGCGGCAGTCTGCGGGGGCCTGGCAGACTTCCTCGCGATTCAGGCAGGTGCAAACCCCTGGAGTGTCTGTTCACTGCAGGCAACTGGGTTAGCCATCTGCAGAGATACCAGTGACTGGGTCCGACGGAGGGGCAAAGTGGGGAAGGAGACGTCAACCTTCCCAGACTGCTCTGTTTCCAGGGTGGCTCCTCCTGACTCCATGCTGCACTGGGGTGAGCTGTCTCAGAGGAGTCACCAGGCCCCTGTGATCCAGTTCCCAGAGACCTCTTGAACCCTTCCACCCGAGACAAGTGCCGATTGAGACAGTTGATTCGGACCTTTTGAACTGGGCTAATAGACTGAGGACTTTGCAGGTGGTGCCCTGGGTGTGCGATTGTAGGAAGGTTTGATTCTCCTTTTCCAACTGGGGCCAGAGGTGGGCAGGCGGGGTGACTTAATTGCTGATTTTTCCACACAGCTGAGACTTCAAGCCAGAGTAGAAGTTGCAATAGGATCGAACAGAAACCAGCTGAAAACAAGACAGAACCACTTTGCTCCACCACACCAGACAGGGCCCCAGTTTCTCAGGCCACAACACTGTACGGGCCCTCGATAAATCCCCAGGGGAAAAACCAAAGGGAGTAAACCATGGGGCGGAATCAGCGGAAAAACTCTGGTAACATGAATAACCAGAATAGATCAACCCCCCCAAGAAAAGATACGGCAGATGTGATTGAAGATCCCATTCATAAACAACTGGCTGAGATGTCAGAAGTCGAATTCAGAATTTGGTTTGCAGACAAGATTAATAAAATGGAATTAGGAATTCGAGGAGAAATTCAAAAACTGTCTCAAGAATTTAACGAATTTAAAGACAAAACCACCAAAGACTTAGACACACTGAAACAAGAACTTACAGCCCTCAAAGATATGAAAAATACAGTAGAATCCCTCAGTAACAGAATGGAGCAAGCAGAAGAAAGGATTTCTGACATTGAAGATAAAGTCTTCGAACGCTCCCAATCTCTCAAAGAGGAAGAGAAATGGAGAGCAAAAACGGATCACTCACTCAGAGAGCTCTCAGATAATTCGAAAAAAAATAACATAAGAGTTATAGGAATTTCGGAGACTGATGAAGTGGCAGCCAAGGGCAAAGAGGCCCTTCTACATGAAATTATGAAAGAAAATTTTCCAGACATGCCTAGAGAATCTGAAATTCAGATAGCAGACAGCTTCAGAACCCCAGCATGATTCAACCCCAATAAGCCATCTCCCAGACATATCATAATTAGCTTCACTAAAGTTAACATGAAAGAGAAGATTCTCAAAGCAGCCCGGCGAAAGAAAACTATAACGTACAAAGGTAAGAATATTAGAATAACTGCAGATCTCTCTGCTGAAACTTTTCAAGCAAGAAGAGGCTGGTCATCAACTTTTAATCTCCTAAAGCAAAAAAACTTTCAACCCAGGATCTTGTATCCAGCTAAACTGAGTTTCATCTATGATGGAGAAATTAAATACTTCAATGACATTCGTATGTTGAAAAAATTTGCCATAAGTAAACCAGCTCTTCAGGATGTTCTCAGACCTATCCTCCACATTGACCAACCCAATCCTATACCACAAAAGTAAACTCAATCAGAAACTTCGGATCAAACTCCAACTTCCACACTGGCAAAAGGATTAAAAATGTCCACTGGACCTTTGAAAAACTCGATACCCAAAATTCCACCAGACTTATCAATACTCTCCATCAATGTGAATGGCTTAAACTGTCCTCTAAAGAGGCATAGGTTAGCTGACTGGATACAAAAACTCAAGCCAGATATTTGTTGCATACAAGAGTCACATCTCAACTTAAAAGACAAATACAGACTCAGGGTGAAAGGATGGTCATCCATATTTCAGGCAAATGGTAATCAGAAAAAAGCAGGTGTTGCAATTTTATTTGCAGATACAGTAGGCTTCAAACCATCAAAAGTAAGGAAGGACAAGAATGGTCACTTCATATTTGTTAAGGATAATACTCAATATGACGAGATCTCAATTATTAATATCTATGCACCCAACCAGAATGCACCTCAATTTATAAGAGAAACTCTAACAGACATGAGCAACTTGATTTCCTCCAGGTCCATAATAGCCAGAGATTTCAACACTCCCTTGGCAGTGTTGGATCGATCCTCCAGAAAGAAGCTGAGCAAAGAAATCTTAGATTTAAACCTAACCATCCAATATTTAGATTTAGCAGACATCTACAGAACATTTCATCCCAACAAAACTGAATACACATACTTCTCATCAGCCCACGGAACTTACTCCAAAATTGATCACATTTTAGGTCACAAGTCTAACCTCAGTAAATTTAAAGGAATAGAAATTATTCCATGCATCTTCTCAGACCATCATGGAATAAAACTTGAATTGAGTAACAACAGGAATCTGCATACCCATACAAAAACATGGAAGTTAAATAACCTTATGCTGAATGATAGCTGGGTCAGAGATGAGATTAAGAAAGAAATCACCAATTTTTTGGAACAAAATGACAATGAAGACACAAGCTATCAGAACCTCTGGGACACTGCAAAGGCAGTTCTAAGAGGGAAATTTATAGCACTGCAAGCCTTCCTCAAGAGAACGGAAAGAGAGGAAGTTAACAACTTAATGGGACATCTCACACAACTGGAAAAGGAAGAACATTCCAACCCCAAACCCAGTAGAAGAAAAGAAATAACCAAAATTAGAGCAGAATTAAATGAAATTGAAAACAAAAGAACAATACAACAGATCAATAAATCAAAAAGCTGGTTTTTTGAAAAGGTCAATAAAATAGATAAACCTCTGGCCAACCTAATCAGGAAAAAAAGAGTAAAATCTCTAATATCATCAATCAGAAACAACAAAGACGAAATAACCACAGACTCATCAGAAATCCAAAAAATCCTTAATGAATATTACAAGAAACTTTATTCTCAGAAATATGAAAATCTGAAGGAAATAGACCGATACTTGGAAGCACGCCACCTTCCAAGACTTAACCAGAATCAAGTGGAAATGTTGAATAGACCCATATCAAGTTCAGAAATAGCATCAACTATACAAAACATCCCTAAAAAGAAAAGCCCGGGACCAGATGGTTTCACGTCAGAATTCTACCAAACCTTTAAAGAGGAATTAGTACCTATATTACTCAACCTGTTCCAAAATGTAGAAAAAGAAGGAAGACTACCCAACACGTTCTATGAAGCAAATATCACCCTGATCCCCAAACCAGGAAAAGACCCAACAAGAAAAGAAAATTATAGACCAATATCACTAATGAATATAGATGCAAAAATATTCAACAAGATCCTAACAAACAGAATCCAACAACACATCAAACAAATTATACATCATGACCAAGTTGGTTTTATCCCAGGGTCTCAAGGCTGGTTCAATATACGTAAATCTATAAATTTAATTCAGCACATAAACAAATTAAAAAACAAAGACCATATGATTCTCTCAATTGATGCAGAAAAAGCTTTTGATAATATCCAGCATCCCTTCATGATCAGAACACTCAAGAAAATTGGTCTAGAAGGGACTTTTCTTAAACTGATAGAGGCTATCTACAGCAAACCCACAGCCAATATCATATTGAATGGAGTTAAATTGGAATCATTTCCACTCAGATCAGGAACCAGACAAGGCTGCCCATTGTCTCCATTGCTTTTCAACATTGTAATGGAAGTTTTAGCCACCGCAATTAGGGAAGAAAAGGCGATCAAGGGTATCCATATAGGGTCAGAAGAGATCAAACTCTCGCTCTTCGCAGATGATATGATTGTGTATCTGGAAAACACTAGGGACTCTACTACAAAACTCCTAGAAGTGATCAAGGAATACAGCAGCGTCTCAGGTTACAAAATCAACATTCATAAATCGGTAGCCTTTATATACACCAACAACAGTCAAACTGAAAAAGCAGTTAAGGACTCTATCCCATTCACAGTAGTGCCAAAGAAGATGAAATATTTGGGAATTTACCTAACAAAAGACGTGAAAGATCTCTATAAAGAGAACTATGAAACTCTAAGAAAAGAAATAGCTGAAAATGTTAACAAATGGAAAAACATACCATGCTCATGGCTGGGAAGAATCAACATTATCAAAATGTCCATACTACCCAAAGCAATATATAATTTCAACGCACTCCCTATTAAAGCTCCACTGTCATATTTTAAAGATCTTGAAAAAACATTACTTCGTTTTATATGGAATCAGAAAAAACCTCGAATAGCCAAGACATTACTCAGAAATAAAAACAAAACAGGAGGAATCACACTACCAGACCTCAGACTTTACTACAAATCGATAGTGATCAAAACAGCATGGTATTGGCACAAAAACAGAGAAGTAGATATCTGGAATAGAATAGAGAACCAAGAGATGAATCCAGCTACTTACCGCTATTTGATTTTTGACAAGCCAATTAAAAACATTCAGTGGGGAAAAGATTCCCTATTTAACAAATGGTGCTGGGTGAACTGGCTGGCAACCTGCAGAAGACTGAAATTGGACCCACACCTTTCACCATTAACTAAGATAGACTCTCATTGGATTAAAGATTTAAACTTAAGACATGAAACTATAAAAATACTAGAGGAGAATGCAGGGAAAACCCTTGAAGAAATTGGTCTGGGTGAGTATTTCATGAGGAGAACCCCCCGGGCAATTGAAGCAGCTTCAAAAATACACTACTGGGACTTGATCAAACTAAAAAGCTTCTGCACAGCTAAGAACACAGTAAGCAGAGCAAGCAGACAGCCCTCAGAATGGGAGAAGATATTTGCAGGGTATAACTCTGACAAAGGTTTAATAACCAGAATCCACAGAGAACTCAAACGAATCAGCAAGAAAAAAACAAGGGATCCCATCGCAGGCTGGGCAAGGGATTTGAAGAGAAACTTCTCTGAAGAAGAGAGGCGCACGGCCTTCAGACATATGAAAAAATGCTCATCATCTTTAATCATCAGAGAAATGCAAATCAAAACTACTTTGAGATATCATCTAACTCCAATGAGACTAGCCTATATCACAAAATCTCAAGACCAGAGATGTTGGCGTGGATGCGGAGAAAAGGGAACACTTCTGCACTGCTGGTGGGAATGCAAATTAATACATTCCTTTTGGAAAGATATATGGAGAACACTCAGAGATCTAAAAATAGATCTGCCATTCAATCCTGTAATTCCTCTGCTGGGCATATACCCAGAAGACCAAAAATCACAACATAACAAAGATATTTGTACCAGAATGTTTATTGCAGCCCAATTCATAATTGCTAAGTCATGGAAAAAGCCGAAGTGCCCATCGATCCACGAATGGATTAATAAATTGTGGTATATGTATACCATGGAATACTATGCAGCCTTAAAGAAAGATGGAGACTTTACCTCTTTCATGTTTACATGGATGGAGCTGGAACATATTCTTCTTAGTAAAGTATCCCAAGAATGGAAGAAAAAATACCCAATGTACACAGCCCTACTATGAAACTAATTTGGGACTCTCACATGAAAGCTATAACCCAGCTACAACTTAACAACAGGGGGAAGTGGGAAAGGGGGGGGTGGGTAGAGGGAGGGGAATCGGTGGGATCACACCTGTGGTGCATATTACAGGGGTATTTGCGAAACTTGGTAAATGTAGAATATAAATGTTTTGGCACAGTAACTGAGATAACGCCGGAAAGGCTATGTTAACCACTGTGATAAAAATGTGTCAAATGGTTTATGAAGTGAGTGTATGATGCCCCATAATCATATCATTGTATACAGTTATGATTTAATAAAAAAATTAAAAAAAAAAAAACATGTATACAGAACATA
Organism: Nycticebus coucang; assembly: GCF_027406575.1. NCBI lineage: Eukaryota > Metazoa > Chordata > Mammalia > Primates > Lorisidae > Nycticebus > Nycticebus coucang. Next base: position 69,947,935 of record NC_069784.1, on the reverse strand, counting down.
TTTTATCTCATTTTTTTCCAAAAGATACAATTTTAAGCATATATTGGGAATACATACTCCTACTTCTTCGGAAAATTTTACAAGGAACACATGTTTTTCAAGGTAACCTTTCCCCCAAACCACAACGCTTCCATGTAATATACACTTCTTGTAAAAGATCTCCTAATGTTAACGAAAGTAACTTCATTCTCCTTTAATGCCACCAGGCAAGTTATGTCTTCTTTGAGACTCAGATTTGGCAATTATCAACACTTGTGTGGTAAGGGTAGGGGGAGATGGATGATTTTTGTGAACGCTTTCAGAATGAAAAAATCATGTAAAGTATTCACTTATTCCTTCAATATATATTATAGGCAACCATTATTAGCTACTTGTGATATATTAGTAAACAAAAGAAATAGATTTTTGTCATGGAATGTACATTCCACCAGGAAATATGCAGCATCAGGAGAGCCAGCTCTTATTTAAGGAAGCCAACTACATATTTTTCAACAGATTTTTCCTGTTTTTCTGCTCTCATTTTGCTATTAAGTACATAGGAAATGACAAAAATATGTAGAAAAAAATAAAAGTGGAAAGCAAAGCAAACTTTAAGATCCATTTCAATACTTATATCTTTCTCAATTACATAACTTAACCTTTACTTTTCAAATATGTAAAATCATTAGGTTTATAATATTAAAATCAGTGTAACATCTCCAAATGTTCATAACATCTCTTTGTTCTGATGCCTTACTAATTTGATTTCTGTAATAGCACAGGTTGTAGATGTAAAAACATTTAAAATAAGAAAAAGTTAATTATTTGTTGCCCCAAATTATGTTCACTTAAATTTAATAAACCAGGAAGATTATAGCTGACAATTAACAGCATTTTCTAGGGCTATAAAATTCAATAATAAGTAAAAGTTTATAATCCATGTTTTTCTAAACATTTAAAATATCATGAATCAATACAATTGAAGTTGATTTCCGACAAATGAGTCTTTTCTATCTGTAAGAGGAAAAACTAGACTCTCTACTTTTTTACTATTAATTATTATCTCCATTCTTACAAAGAATGGCTTCCCTATCACTGAATAAAGAAACATGTTAAGCATAGAAAGTGTCTGTATCAAGTTTCACAGAAAAAGTGATTATACATTTAAGGGAAAAAAGATAGAATATATTTTAATGGGAAATAATCATAAATTGTAAAGGTTTTACTGAATTTCACACCTCAGAAAGAATTATTAATACAGCATTTCTGTATTAATTGTGTCAGCAGTGGCAGCAGCAGCAGAAGAAGAATTAATAATATAACAATTAAAAAGTCAAATAACCTCAATTCTGGCTTGAATATAGACACCTAAAATTACTAAAAGTACAGAGTCCCTGTGTACATAGCCTGATGCAAAGTGCAGTGATGTCAGCTCCCTGTGGACAGCTGTGGTCTCTAGATTTTCCCATGTGACTGTTCACAGGGCTGCTGAAGGAGAGGACAGACACTTCTGGCTTGGGTGAAGGCACCGAGGATTAGCTCAATGTCAGGTATTGTGCTGGGAAATGATGTCTGCATTGTGCCATAAAAAAAAACAACTAAGAAACTGAAAAAAAAAGAGAGATATTAAAGAATTTTTATGCAATGAAAAGCAGACAATACTGGTCTATGATCCATCCTAGAAAGAAGGAAAAAAGATGAAGTGGCTCTAAGATCACCCTGGCTATCTATCTATGTAGAGTCATTCTACAGACTGCAAGAAAGAAAGGAACAATTCAGAGTCAATTGGTTTCATTCAATTTAAAAGGCAGAAATTGGGTGAATTATCTACATACAAGGTCTGACAGTTAAGTTCCCAAGCTCATTCTGGAAAATGTGCTACCTACAAAACGTATTGGTGAATATCAGCACACTCACCTTGGAAGTACTCCCCCTGGGGAGGCTATGCCAAGACACCAGCCCCTAGTTTACCCTTTAAAGCAATTTTGGAAGCTTTTTTCTGGAGTGGCCATTGGCCATTTGATGTCCTGAGTGTCATCAAAATCTCTTTCTTTCAATATTTCTTTTATCATAAAGTAAAGAAGAAGTCCTTGGGGGCCAGATCAGGTGAGTAGGGAGGGTGTTCCAACACAATTATTTATTCACTGGCTAAAACTCCTTTATAGAGTCTGTGAAAGCTCTTTGCTTTGTGTTCATCAGTGGGCATCCCTGGCACCATTTCTGCAGGCATTTTTCTCATGCCAACATTTTCAGTTATTATATATATATATATATATATACATACATATATATATATATATATATATATTTGAGACAGAATTGCATTCTGTGGCATCACAGCTCACAGAAACCACAAGTTCTTAGGCTCAATCACGCCTCAGCTTCTCGAGTAGCTGGGACTACAGGCAACTGCCATGCCGAGCTACAGTTAAGATTTTCTTCACTGTTTCTTTATCAGTGTCAGTCTGCGATGCTTCTCAATCAGCCAATGATTTTGATGCACAATTTGCATTTTTGCATTTTGATCATTTCTATTCATTGCTGGCTTCCCTTTCCTCTCTTTATAAATGACACTTTCTCTCCCATTAGAAGAAAGAACATTTAATCCATTTGTACTGCCATTTTCTTCATAAAATTATCCTCATAAACTTGTGCTAACATTTCCCTGATTTCACTTCCACTCTTGTTAAGTTTAACAAGAAATTTAATGTTTGTTCATTGCTCTAATTTAAGCTCTGACATTCTCAGAAAACTTTACGGGGATAAAATTGGGTGAAAAACCAAATGATAGCGGTAGAATCACTAGCAAAAATGAAGTTCTAATTATTAAAAAAGGCAGCAATGGGAAATTATAATTAAACTAGAAAAATTAAGAAAGAAAAAGGGATCTGTATGGAAAAGATTGAAATTAAAAAACAAAAGAACATCAACAACATCAAAATAAACAAAAAAAAACCAACCAAACAAAAAAAAAAGAAAAAAATACACAACCAAAAACAAAGCAGTTTGTATATGTTATTGAATATTGTCTGGGCAACACGTGGTCTTCTGGGGTATGAGATGTTAATCACAGTTCTGATTCGACTGGAGGCTGCTGATTTCTCAAACCCCAGCAGGTAGACACCCTAAATCTCTCTTCAGCCCACTTAAAAGGCACTTTGAAGTTGTAAACTTGCTGAGCAGAAGCTTTCCCAGCTTTCTCGCTGGAATCACTGCTGAAGTGGCTATCCACTTACCCAGTGTGCCAAACTGGTCTCACTCTGCCCCTGAGGGTTAGGGCTGCAAGGCGGCTCAGACCCCACCCTTAGGCTACTTGGTTGCTGGGTTACCAGCTCCCACCCTTTCTAGCTCTGCGACCCTGAGGGCGGAGCTTGCCAGGGCTGATCACTGACAATGGTTCCATGTGACCCATCGCCAAACACTATTAGCTCCGTCTGGCTCAGCAGCTCAGACTGGGGCCCTAGACAACGGCCAAAGTTCTCCGCACTCCCGCTCAGGCCTTCCCCAAGGCAGTTCAACTCAGTGCCAAGTCCAAAGACATCAAAACAGTTCACAGGTAAGGCCTTTCTGGTTTGCAGTTTCGCTGCTACTGAACTTACAGTTGTGGGCGGGTTTAGACGGATTGAACACACGCGACCACTTGCCGGTTTTCCACTCTTTTTGTCCTCCTCTTGGGGTCCAGAAGTCTCTCGCTGACTCCCTGTATCCTCATAGGAGTGATGATAGGCAGATCCCACCAGCCAGAGATGCCTGGAGTCCTATCTCCCCAGACTCACGGTGCCCAGATGCAAGGAAGCTGTTACTGGCCGCCATCTTGCTCCACCTCCAATCTAAGCTCTGACATTCTCCCTCGTGATGGCATACAAAACATGCAACAAAAATAATGAATCACCAGGCAAGACACCACCACATATTGATGTGCTGCAGCTATGAGACACACAGCTGTTGGCACAGTGCTGCTATGGTAAAGGCATGGTGGCAAGTTCATGGACATAATTGTCAGACCCTGTATTCATCAGGTAGTTTATCACATAAAAGGCTCAATTAAGAGAACAACACTTGCAAAGCTCTTGTAGATCCTACTGCACCTTCAACTGAAAACCAATCTGCACATTTTTAGAGTTAAAGTCACTTCTCAGAAATCACATGTAAGTAGAAGTGATATAAATTCTCATAAGCTACCGTAGAGAGATTTTGTTGATATCATGTCTGAGTATCTTGTTGAATTTGCCAGAATGGCCACATCTTAGGAGTGAGGCTAAACTAATTTTAGATTAAAAGTTACTCTAGATTTGTCATGTTAAAATTTAACAACAAATTCCAAAATGAGTAAATGATCTATTCGTAACAGGACTGCCTGCCCACAGCAATATGTAAGACTGTTATTTCATAAGATGTACATGTCATAAATTTGGGAGGTTTATTTCTAACTTTCTATTATCAAAGAAAATTGCCTAGACACCTAGAGAGAAGACAGAACTGCTTTGCTTAACCTCTTAATAGAAAAGAAGTCCAGTTCTATTTACTTCTTAAAATCCATAGTTAGTGTTGTAAAGTAAGTTAAAGAGTGTATCTTAGCACATTTTCTGTTGCTATAACAGAAAATCACAGACTGAGCATATTGTAAACAGCAGAAGTTTATTTGGCTCTCAATTCTGAAGGCTGGGAAGTCTAAGAGGTGGCCCTGCCATCTGGTGACAGTCATCTCATGATGGAAGGGCAGAAGACCAAGTGAGCATTTGAGACCGAGAGACCACAGTCCAAGGGTGGAGCTTTAATTGGAACAATCTGCTCTGCTAATGCCATTAACCTGCTCCTAGGATAACAGCATTAATTTATTCACGAGGCCCCCATCCTCATATCCTGATCACCTCTCATTGGGCCTCATCTCCCAACACTGTTGGATTGCAGATTAAGTTTCCAACATATGAACCTTTGGGGGACATATTTATACATATTTAAATAATAACAGAGCATTTTACTGAAAACACTCATGTTTATTGATCAAAGCATTTATTAACTCTGAAATTCACAGTTTCTCCCAATTTTCTACACTTGATCGTAGCCAAAAGCTGATAAGTGATCCAATTTTCTAATACACGTATTTCAGAAAAACTTGTTCACTGAATTACCCCTCATTGCTACTGAAACTTTTGGAAGATGCAAGTATTTAGGACTGTGTCATGTGAGTATCAATCCTCATGTGGATATAAGGGAAGGCAATTATGCCTGTGAGTTTATTTTCATTATTTTGTCATAAATTTTAGGTAGAAGGTAATTTTAGGGAGTATCTTCTGAAAGGTAAATAATAAGATTATATTTTGTAGAATGAAAACATTTTTTACACTAAAATGCCACTAACTAAAGTTTACAAAAAGTCAGAACTGCATCAGAAAAGGAGAAATGAACTGGAATATTGTACCTATTGGCTGTGACCTAAAGCAATTATCAAATTACAGTGGACTGTGGTTCCTCATATGTAAAAGAGGAAAAAAGTGTTTTATATCCTTTTCTCTTACTTACATTAACAAATAATGAAGTTAAATTAATTTCCATTAAAGTATAAATATCTTTCAAAATTCAAGTTCTATTGAGATAAACGTATTTATACCTTATACACCGTATTTAATATAAGAAAGAACTGAACATAATCTTTTTATTTATATCTATATTGAGCCTGAAATAACAATAATTAAATTACTTTTGGATTCTTGACTATATCTTTGATATAAAGGAAGTCTGAAATGTATTATGAAATGTGGTTACTTTTATTGTATAAAATTAGTATAAATGTAACTGGAGGTCCTACTTCTTAGTGATGTATCACAAGAATGGAAAAAACAAACACCACATATTCTCCCTGTTAAGTTGGAACTAACCAATCAGCACCCATATGAACATTTGTTAGTAAAATTTAATCAGAAGCAAGCAGGTGGGGAGGGTAGGAGGGCACAGGTTAAAATACACACTTCTGGATGATGGGCACACTCATAATTTTATTAAAGCTGTATAAAAGAAAACATGTAACCAACATTTGTATCGCCATAATATTCTGAAATTAAAAAATATATAAAGAAAATAAGAAGAGTCTAAGTAGTCAAGACTACTACATGTAAGGCAGTATCCTGGATGTAATTCTGGAACACCAAAGGGAAATTTGGTAAAAACTCAGGAATCCTGAAAAATACAGGCATAAGTTAATGAATAACTCAATATTATTTCATTAATTATAACAAACGTACCTTTCCAATGTAAGATGTTAATAACAGAAAAAACTACGTGTGGGGTATATGAGAACTTTTGGCACTTTTGCAACATTTCCCTAAGTCTAAAACTTCTCTAAAATAAAAGGTTAATTTTAAAAATAAAATAATGGACAAGATGGCTGACTGAAGCCAGCTTTCCACAGAGGCTCCCACCCAGTAGGAGAGTTAAAGGACAAAAATTGAGCAAGTAACCTGGTGGATCTGAGCTGCACTAAGAGAGAAGGTTGAAGAACGCATGTCAACCCCGCTGAGGTGAGCTGCAACCACAAGGATACAAACAAAAGGGTGGAACAGAAGCCAGCTGAAAACAAGACAGAACCACTTACCCAACCACACCAGACAGGGCCCCAGTTTCTCAGGCCACAACACTGTACAGGCCCTCGACAAAGCCCCAGAGGTAAAAATCAAAAGGAGTAAAACAACCATGGGGCGGAATCAGCAGAAAAACTCTGGTAACATGAATAACCAGAATAGATCAACCCCCTCAAGGAAAGATATGGCAGATGGATCAAACTCCAATTTCCACACTGGTGAAAGGATTAAAAATGCCCACTGGACTTTTGAAAAACTCGATACCCAAAACTTCACCAGACTTATCAATATTCTCCATTAATGTGAACGGCTTAAACTGTCCTCTAAAGAGGCATAGGTTAGCTGACTGGATACAAAAACTCAGGCCAGATATCTATTGCATACAAGAGTCACATCTTAACTAAAAGACAAATACAAACTCAGGGTGAAAGGATGGTCATGCACATTTCAGGCAAATGGTAATCAGAAAAAAGCAGGTGTTGCAATTTTATTTGCAGATACAATAGGCTTTAAACCAACAAAAGTAAGGAAGGGCAAGAATGGTCACTTCATATTTGTTAAGGGTAATACTCAATATGATGAGATCTCAATTATTAATATCTATGTACCTAACCAGAATGCACCTCAATTTATAAGAGAAACTCTAACAGACATGAGCAACTTGATTTCCTCCAGGTCCATAATAGCCAGAGATTTCAACACTCCTTTGGCAGTGTTGGATCGATCCTCCAACAAGAAGCTGAGCAAAGAAATCTTAGATTTAAACCTAACCATCCAACATTTGGATTTAGCAGACATCTAAAGAACATTTCATCCCAACTAAACTGAATACACATACTTCTCATCAGCCCATGGAACTTACTCCAAAATCGATCACATCTTAGGTCACAAGTCTAACCTCAGTAAATTTAAAGGAATAGAAATTATTCCATGCATCTTCTTGGACCACCATGGAATAAAACTTGAGCTGAGTAACAACAGGAATCTGTATACTCATACAAAAACACAGAAGTTAAATAATCTTATGCTAAATGATAGCTGGGTCAGAGATGAGATTAAAAAAGAAATCGCCAATTTTTGGAACAAAACAACAATGAAGACACAAACTATCAGAACCTCTGGGACACCGCAAGGGCAATTCTAAAAGGGAAATTTATAGCACTGTAAGCCTTCCTCAAGAGAACGGAAAGAGAGGAAGTTAACAACTTAATGGGACATCTCTAGCAACTGGAAAAAGGAAGAACATTCCAACCTCCAACCCCAAACCCAGTAGAAGAAAAAAAATAACCAAAATTAGAGCAGAATTAAATGAAATTGAAAACAAAAGAATAATACAACAGATCAATAAATCAAAAAGATGGTTTTTCGAAAAGGTCAATAAAATAGATAAACCTTTGGCCAACCTAATCAGGAAAAAAAAGTAAAATCTGTAATTTCATCAATCAGAAACAACAAAGATGAAATAACAACAAACTTGTCAGAAATCCAAAAAATCCTTAATGAATATTACAAGAAACTTAATTCTCAGAAATATGAAAATCTGAAGGAAATTGACCGATACTTGGAAGCACGTCACCTTCCAAGACTTAGCCAGAATCAAGTGGAAATTCTCAACAGGCCCACATCAAGTTCGGAAATAGCATCAACCATACAAAACCTCCCTAAAAAGAAAAGCCCGGGACCAGATGGTTTCACGTCAGAATTCTACCAAAGCTTTAAAGAGGAATTAGTACCTATATTACTCAACCTGTTCCAAAAGGTAGAAAAAGAAGGAAGACTACCCAACACATTCTATGAAGCAAACATTACCCTGATCCCCAAACCAGGAAAAGACACAAAAGAAAAGAAAATTATAGACCAATATCACTAATGAATATAGATGCAAAAATATTCAACAAGATCCTAACAAACAGAATCCAGCAACACATTAAACAAATTATACATTATGACCAAGTTGGTTTTATCCCAGGGTCTCAAGGCTGGTTCAATATATGTAAATCTATAAATGTAATCCAGCACATAAACAAATTAAAAAACAAAGACCATATGATTCTCTCAATCGATGCAGAAAAAGCTTTTGATAATATCCAGCATCCCTTCATGATCAAAACACTTAAGAAAATCGGTATAGAAGGGACATTTCTTAAACTGATAGAGACCATCTACAGCAAACCCACAGCCAATATCATATTGAATGGAGTTAAATTGGAATCATTTTCACTCAGATCAGGAAACAGACAAGGCTGCCCACTGTCTCCATTGCTTTTTAACATTGTAATGGAAGTTTTAGCCACTGAAATTAGGGATGAAAAGGCGATCAAGGGTATCCATATAGGGTCAGAAGAGATCAAACTTTCTCTCTTCGCAGATGATATGATAGTATATCTGGAAAACACTAGGGACTCTACTACAAAACTCTTAGAAGTGATCAAGGAATACAGGAGCGTCTCAGGTTACAAAATCAACATTCATAAATCAGTAGCCTTTATATATACCAACAATAGTTAAGTTGAAAAACAGTTAAGGACTCTATCCCATTCACAATAGTGCCAAAGAAGATGAAATACTTGGGAATTTATCTAACAAAGGACGTGAAAGATCTCTACAAAGAGAACTATGAAACTCTAAGAAAAGAAATAGCTGAAAATGTTAACAAATGGAAAAACATATCATGCTCATGGCTGGGAAGAATCAACATTGTTAAAATGTCTATACTACCCAAAGCAATATATAATTTCAATGCAATCCCTATTAAGCTCCACTGTCATACTTTAAAGATCTTGAAAAAACAACACTTCGTTTTATATGGAATCAGAAAAAAACCTCAAATAGCCAAGACATTACTCAGAAATAAAAACAAAGCAGGAGGAATTACGCTACCGGACCTCAGACTATACTATAAATCGATAGTGATCAAAACAGCATGGTATTGACACAAAAACAGAGAAGTAGATGTCTGGAACAGAATAGAGAACCAAGAGATGAATCCAGCTACTTACCATTATTTAATCTTTGACAAGCCAATTAAAAACATTCAGTGGGGAAAAGATTCCCTATTTAACAAATGGTGCTGGGTGAACTGGCTGGCAACCTGCAGAAGACTGAAATTGGACTCACACCTTTCACCATTAACTAAGATAGACTCTCACTGGATCAAAGATTTAAGCTTAAGACATGAAACTATAAAAATACTAGAAGAGAGTGCAGGGAAAACCCTTGAAGAAATCGGTCTGGGCGAGTATTTTATGAGGAGGACCCCCTGGGCAATTGAAGCAGCTTCAAAAATACACTACTGGGACTCACTGCAAGTAAAGCAAGCAAAGAGCCCTCAGAATGGGAGAAGATATTTGCAGGTTATGTCTCCGACAAAGGTTTAATAACCAGAATCCACAGAGAACTCAAATGCATTAGCAAGAATAGAACAAGGGATCCCATCACAGGCTGGGCAAGGGATTTGAAGAGAAACTTCTCTGAAGAAGACAGGCATGCGGCCTTCAGACATATGAAAAAATGCTCATCATCTTTAATCATCAGAGAAATGCAAATCAAAACTACTTTGAGATATCATCTAACTCCAGTGAGACTAGCCCATATCACAAAATCCCAAGACCAGAGATGTTGGCGCGGATGTGGAGAAAAGGGAACACTTTTGCACTGCTGGTGGGAATGCAAATTAATACATTCCTTTTGGAAAGAGATATGGAGAACACTGAGAGATCTAAAAATAGATCTGCCATTCAATCCTGTAATCCCTCTACTGGGCATATACCCAGAAGACCAAAAATCACATAACAAAGATATTTATACCAGAATGTTTATTGCAGCCTGGTTCATAATTGCTAAATCATGGAAAAAGCCCAAGTGCCCATCGATCCACGAATGGATTAATAAATTGTGGTATATGTACACCATGGAATATTATGCAGCCTTAAAGAAAGATGGAGACTTTACCTCTTTCATGTTTACATGGATGGAGCTGTAACATATTCTTCTTAGCAAAGTATCTCAAGAATGGAAGAAAAAGTACCCAATGTACTCAGCCCTACTATGAAATTAATTTAGGGTTTTCACATGAAAGCTATAACCCAATTATAACCTAAGAATAGGGGGATGGGGAAAGGAAGGGGAGGGAGGTGGGAGGTGGGTAGAGGGAAGGGGATTGGTGGGATTACACCAGTGGTGCATCTTACAAGGGTATATGTGAAACTTGGTAAACCGTCTGTGAAGCTAGTAAATGATGCCCCACGATCATATCAACGTACACAGCTATGATTTAATAAAAAAACAAAATAAAAATAGAAATAAAATAATAAAATTAGTATAAATGAGAAATGTGGATAAATTAGGACCCCCTAACTTTAACAAAGTATGATCTTTTAGAGATGATGTTATGAAAATATTTCTACCACTACCCCCCCAAAAAAAACATCAGGGTGCACACTTATTCTCAAACCAGAAATAACCAAAAACAAAAATAAAAACAAGTCACAGTAAATATATAATGGACAATGTATTTTAAGACACTGCAAATAAGACATCAAAGAACAGATATTTCTGAAAGAAGAAGTAGTATTAAAGTGAATAGTATGATTTTACCAGCTTAATGTTTTAGGGCAGTTTCCTGGGAAATGGGCAGAAAAAGGGAGCCCAGGTGAAAGACAGAAGATTCTCTGAACTTGAGATGGAGCCGACATTCTGAGGAGGCACAGGATATGGAATTCACAGGACAGAATATTAGAGAGAAGAGAACACAGAAGAGAATCGGGAATGCTCACCACTGCTCAGCAGATTGTCAACCTGCTCATGGGTGGGAAGAAACTACCAAAGTATGAGGTGAAATCAGCAAATGAGAGGAGGAGCAGTAACTGACACTCACAAAGTGATGGATGGAAAAGGTGCCTCTGCCTAGCAGCTGTGTTACAGTAAAACTCTGAAATTCCAGGAAGTTGGGTAGAGTACTCAGGAAGATCTTTTCTTAGAAGGGCAAAACAATTTGCCTTAGACTAAGCCTGCTCTGGAATCATTGAACAAATCATAAAAGTGAGACTTGAAAGGGTTATTGTCTCCAAGAAAGTTAACTATCTCACAGGACAATTTTAAAGAACATTAATATCAGTATAAAAATACAAACTGGGCAAAATAGTAAAATCCCAAGTGTTGTAATCTGATAAAAGATAATAAGGAATGCAAAAATGCAGGAATATATTATTAATAATTAGGGCAATTGCTAATAAACTAAAAAACCAAACCAGAATTAACACAGATATTGTATTTAACAGACCAGGATAATAAAAAAGTTATTATATTAAACTGGATATCCATAAAGTTCATGTACAATGTAAAACAGATTACACATGAAATTTATGGCCACCCTGTATTTTATGTGTTTGCAAAGATAGATAGAGACATATGAGATACTTTTAAAAGCCAAATTATAATTTTAGAGATGGAATGTATGAAGTGAAAAATATACTGGATGGAATTACTAGCAGATTAGATATCCTAGAAAGAAAGACATTAATGAACTTAAAGCCATAACAATAGATTAAAATGTTCTAAACAAATTTAAAAAAAAATAGCCCATATATACATGAATTGTGTGTATATATGAATGGTATGCACGTGTAACATAGAATGACCAAATGAAGTTTATTTCAGGTTGGTTTGGTTTAACTTTCAAATAATAATCAGTGTAATTTACTATTTTCAAATATAAAAAGGTAAAAGAAAACTAAAAGAGAAAAGATATATGCCCATCTCAATAGCGACAGGAAAACCATCTGACAGAACCTAAAATCAGTAGATTGATATCAAAAGGGATTTTACTTTACCAGATAAAGGGCATCCATGAAATCCCACAAATGACTTCATACTTGTTCTTTCCCCATCATAAAAAGTTCAAGGTTGTCATTCTTAAAACTTTTTTTTTTTTTGTAGAGACAGAGTCTCACTTTATGGCCCTCGGTAGAGTGCCGTGGCATCACACAGCTCACAGCAACCTCCAACTCCTGGGCTTAAGCGATTCTCTTGCCTCAGCCTCCCGAGTAGCTGGGACTACAGGCGCCCGCCGGCCCCATATACTGAGGGTGGCGGGTTCAAACCCGGCCCCAGCTGAACTGCAACCAAAAAATAGCTGGGCGTTGTGGCGGGCGCCTGTAGTCCCAGCTACTCGGGAGGCTGAGGCAAGAGAATCGCTTAAGCCCAGGAGTTGGAGGTTGCTGTGAGCTGTGTGATGCCACGGCACTCTACCGAGGGCCATAAAGTGAGACTCTGTCTCTACAAAAAAAAAAAAAAAACAACAACAAAAGAAAACTTCTAATCAACATTAATATGCACATTCTAGACATTGAAATCAGCCAAAGAAAAGACTTAAAGCATACCTTGATTAGAAAGGGAGAAAGAAAACAATCATTTTTTCAAGCAGAGAACATGACTATGTATAAATAAATGAAACTGATGTAATGTAAAGTCTACTAAAAATAAATAAGCTTTTAAAGATTATAAAATATGAAATCAGTATAAAAAGTACTTGATATTCCTGTCTTATGTCCAAAAACAATCAGGAAGGGGAAATAAAATAAAAATGTTCATAATACCATGAAAATTATGAATCACCAAGGGATAAATCTGACCCCAAAATGCAATAGACATTTGTATACTTAAAACTACAAAAATTATTGAAACTAAATCATTAAGCCCTAAATAAATCAGGAGACATGCTGTGTTCCTATAAAAGAAGATTGGATATTGTTAAAATATCAATCCTCCTCAGATTGACCTACAAAAATTGCCATTGCTATCCCATCGTGTGATTTTGTGGGGATTTTCAAACTAATTCTAAATTTCGTAAGTAAGTACATTATGAGATGACCTAGAACAGACAAACACGACTTTGAAAAAGAACAATAGATTTGAAAACTACTGTACTAATTTTAAAATTTATGTAAGCCTAGAGTACTCAGAACAGTACGGTGTTGATGTAAAGACAGAAAAATATAAATGAAACAGAATGGAATATGTCTTAAATATGAAACCAAAGTGCAACTCATAAAAGAATACATGGATAATTATACTCTATTAAATTATAAATTCCAGATATTTGAAAAATAATGTTAAAATAAGAATATTAGCCAGATATTGGTAGGAAGCATCTATAAAGCACACACATATATATATATATATATACACACACATATAAATAATGAAAACATATATTAACACATACTCAGGTATACTGATATAACTAATAGCTTCATTTCAAAAGGAATGAAACAGAAAGCAATCTAATATTGACCAATAGTGAAAAGAAGGAACAAATTGTGGCATATCTATACAGCGAGAGACTACTTGCTTGGTAAGATTGAATCACTAATAAAAAGTTCCAGATCAGACAGAATCACAGCAAAATTCTACCATACATTTAAAGAAGAAATGATACCAATCCTACTGAAAATGCTCTAAAGGACTGAAAAGGAGAGTCCATCCTTCCATTCTACTAAGCTAATATTACTCTGATGCCAAAGCCAGGAAATGAAGCAACAACAAAAGAAAATTACAGACCAATATCCCTCATGAACACAGACCTAAAACATTAACAAACCAAATCCAAGAGCACATCAAAAAGATAATTCATCATGATCAAGTTGGTTTCATACCAGTGATACAAAGATGGTTCAACACATGCAAGTCTATAAAAGTCATGCACCACATAAAGAGAAATAAAAACCAAAAAGCAAACAAACAAACATTTAATAGAACCCAACACTTCTTCATGATAAAACCCTCAAATAACTAGGCACAGAAGGAACTTACCTCAAAATAAGAAAAGCCATATCTAACAAACCCATAGCCAGTATCATTCCAAATAGAGAAACGTTGAAAGCATTCCTCCTAAGAACCTAACAAGGATGCCTTTCTTTGTTTAACATAGTACTGAGTGTTCTAGCCAGAGCAATAAGGAAGAGAAGGAAATAAGGGGCATACAAATTGGGAAAGGGCAAGTCAAACTCTCTATTTACTATGGCGTGATCTTATATCTACAAAATCTTAAAGACATCTCCAAAAGACTCCACAATTTGTTAAATGAATTCAAGCCACAAAATCGATGAATCCAAATCAGATATTACACTCATTGATATATATTAATAACAACCAAGCTGAGAATCAAATCAAGAACTCAGTCTCATTAACAATAGCTACAATAAAAAATATATATATCTAGAAATATACTTAACCAAGGAAGTGAAAGATATCACCAGGGGAACTACAAAACACTGACGAGTGAAACTGATGAGAGCACACACAAATGGAAAAGTGTCCCCAGGCTCATGGATTTGAAGAATTAACATTATATAAATGACCATAATCCCCAAAGCAATCTACAGAGTCATTCTACCTGCTATTATACTAATATCTCTTTTCACAGAACTAGAAAAAAATTAACCTTAAAATTCATATAAAACCAAAAAAGACTGAAAATAGCCAAAGCCACTTAAGCAAAAAGAACAAAGCTGGAAACATCACATTAGCCGATCTCAAATTATACTAAAAGATAACAGCATCCAAAACAGCAGGGTACTTATGGAAAAGTAGACACATAAATCAATAGAACCAAGATAAAACCCACCTACAACTAACTGATCTTGGACAAAGTAGACAAAAACACACACTGGGGGAAAGACACACTATTAATAGATGGGAAATTGGACTCTTATCTGTCATTATATCAAAAAATAACTCAAAATGGATTAAAGACTTAAATGCAAGGCCTGAAACAAAAAAAGAAAAAATTCTAGAAGAAATCCTAGGAAAATCTCTTCTGGACATTTACTGAGCCAACAAATTCATGACTAAAACCTTAATAGCAAATGCAACAAACACAACAATAAATAGATGGATATTTCTAATTAAGCTAAAAAGTTTCTACACAGCCAAAGAAATAATCAATAGACTAAATAGAGAAGAGGAATGACAAAAAAAAAAAAAAAATTGGAAGCTGTACATCTGATAAAGGACTAATATCCACAATCTTCAAGGAATTAAATAAATTAGCAATAAATAAAAACAAGTAACTCCATTAAAGAATGGGCAAAAGACATGAACAGATATTTATCAAAAGAAGATGTACAAATGGCCAAAAATATATATAAAAGTGCTCAGCATCACTCATCATCAGAGAAATGCAAATTAAAACCACAATTAAACACCAACTTATCCCACTCAGCATGGCCATTATCAAGAAGTCAAAAAATAATAGAAGCTAGCATGGATGTGGGGAAAAAGACAGGTTTATACACTGTTGATGGGGATGTTAATTAGTATAACCTCTATGAAAAACAGTATGGAGATTCCTCAAAGAACTGAAAGTAGATCTAATATTTGATCCAGGACCAGGCAGGGTGGCTGACACCTGTAATTCCAGCACTGTGGGAGGCCAAGGCAGGTGGAATGTCTGAGCTCACGGCTCGAAACCTCCCTAGGCCAGAACAAGACCTGGGCATGATGGCAGGTGCCTATATTCCCAGGTATCTGGGAGGCTGAAACAAGAGAACTGCTTGATCCCAGGAGTTTGAGGTTGCTGTGAGCTATGATACTATGGCACTCTACTGAGGGCAAAAAGGGAGATTCTGTCTCAAAATAATAATAATAATTAATAATAATAATAATATTTGATCCAGCAATCTCATTACTGGGCATCTACTCAAAGGAAAAGAAGCCATTGCATCAAAAGAGACACCTACAATTGTGTGCATTGAAGCTCAATTCATAGTTGCAAAGATATGGAATCAAACTAAGTGCTCATCAACTAAGAAATGAATAAAGAAAATGTAGTATTCATACAGCATGGAATACTACTCAGCCATAAACAAGGACTGAAATAATGTTGTTTGCAGCAATGTGAAGAGAACTGGAGGCTTTCATCCTAGCTGAAGCACTGGTGGAATGAAAAACTAAATCCGGAGTGTTCTCACTCCTAAGTGAGAACTAAGCTATAAGTACACAGGGGCACACACAGTGTTACGATAGACACCAGGCAATAGGTACACAGGGGCACACACAGTGGCACCATGGGCACTAAGCTATAGGTAAACAGGGGCACACAGTGGCACCATGGACACTAAGCTATAGGTACACGGGGGCGCACACAGTGGCACCATGGACACTAAGCTATAGGTACACTGGGGTGCACACAGTGGTACAATGGACACTGGAGACTCAGAAGCAAGACAGGGGGGAGGGAAGTGAGAGAAGAAAAACTACCTATTGGGTGACAGGTACACTAAAAACTCCAAATCATCCCTATATAATTCCTCCCTGTAACCAAAACCACTTATACCCCCAAATCTATCAAAATTTAAAAGAAATATTCACCAAAAGAGCAAATATCAATACATTTTTAACAGATGATTTTCAAAATTATGCAAAGTGAAAAAATTCTGTCAGGGATGAACATATAAGGTACAATTGCATTTTTATAAAATGTTGGGAAGTGCAAACTAACACCCAGACACAAAAAGTGATCAGTGTTTGCCCAGGGTCAGAAATGGGGAGCCGGATGCAAGGATGGGCAGGAGGGGATTACAAAGAAACTGAAGGAACGTCTGGTTGTGATATTTATGTTCAACGTCTTGATTTTCGACACGATCTCATAGAGGTACACCAATGTCAAAATTGAATATTTTAAATATATGCCATTAATACATGTATTATGAAAAACATTAAATTTTGAGCTCTGCAATTACATGCTAAATTGAATATATGAATTTATCTCCACTTTCTACTGAAACATGAGAAAAATGAGAGTAAAATATTCAAAAATATACATTTCTACAATGAGGACGTGACAGGAAGTTGGGTGACATCAAAAATTTTTGGAAAGTAGTAACAAGGGTCTGATAATTAAGAGAAATGCTCCCAAGCAGAAAATAGGTAGCAAATTGAAAAATAGTTTCTGCAGCACAACCTAATAACAAAATGCTCTGAAAACAAAAGCAGGAGAAAAAGGTCCAGAATAAAGACTGGTGCTGGAATACAGGCAAATTGTTTGAAGAAGTTTATAGCATAACCTGAACTTGAGACAGTAAATTCTTTTCTCACTGTCCCAGAAATAGGCACCTAACTCATTTCCTCTGGGAAAATGTCTGTCACAAGAGCAAAGATCAATGACTCCTGATGTTTGAATATTCTTCTCTTTATCTGAAATGAATCCCAGCTTCTCACACAGAAATCCCAATTAGCACTTCAATGGTAAATATAAACTGATAGTAACATGTTGCCAGTACATGAGACCCCTACATAAAGATGACACAACCACATAAATAATTCAAAGACTGTGGTGTGTGTAAGAGAAGATATTGCACTGTGAAACAAGAACAGGATGTTATTAGAAAAGGATCAACTGAGAACAAGGAAATCTGCCTGAGAGTTAAAATTATGAAAGCCACAAATTAATGTCTGATAACCTAAATTAAAAATATCATAGAAGAAATTAATGTTAAAGCTGAGAAAATTTCTCAGGGATAAGGTTTTAAAAAGCCAGAGATGTGTGATATTAGGGAAATGATAAATATAACATAGGTTCCATTTAGGAGGCACCAAGTCCATATGAAAAGCATTCCAGAAAAAACTGGATGAAGGAAAAGGAGAAGAAGAAATTAACAAAAATTAATAGGAAAAAAATTCCCAGGACACATGTTACTATCTTTTTAAAGGGTTCAATGATATATAAGGTATACACTAAAATAGAATCGCAGGACTTTTTTTTTTAACATAGAAGAAATTCTCATCACTTTTAGAGAGAAAAATGAGTTCACATACAGAAGACTGAAATCCTAAGGCCATTAGAATGCTCAAAAGTGACTCTGGGAGAGTAGACTGCAACAGAGGTAGTGACATTTCAATTTTTAAGAAACATTGTCTATTGTATACTCAACTGTAACCATCAATCAAATAGGACCTAAAAAATTTCCCTCTCAGCAGTCATCTGAATGATCTGTTTCATGAGCATCTATTTTTTTGGGGGGGGAGGCAGAGTCTCACTATGTCACTCTCAGTAGAGTGCTATGGTGTCACAGCTCACAACAACCTCAAAGTACTTGGGCTTACGTGATTCTTTTGCCTCAGCCTCCCAGGTAGCTGGGACTATAGGCACCCTCCACAATACCCAGCTGTTTTTTTGTTGCAGTTGGTTAGCTGGCCTGAGGCAGGTCCAAACCCACCACCCTCCGTGCATGTGCCTGGCGCCATAACCACTGTGCTATGGGTGCCAAGCCAAGTATCTCAATAAAATATAAAAAATCCAAAAGACATGGGATCTACAAAAGTGGTCAAGGAATGAACTCTGAGGACAGTCAGAAAGAACTCAGTAGAAACAGCGATTCCACCTTAGCCTAAAAGAAACAGACTTCCAGGAGGGATGTCGCCAAAGGGCAAAAAAAATTCCAGACAAGTTGGACTGCACTGAACTGGGTTTTAAACTTCTGTGGGAGAGGCATGGTGGAAGAATTATTGAATGGCAATGAGAAATGTAATGAACATAAAAAATGCAATCCAACCCAGGAATAGCTAAACGTCATGCAACAAAAGCAGGGCTTATTACTCACTGCTCAGCTCACCTGAACCTTAATAGTCTTAAGAAGGTCTTTAGTAGAGTCTTTATCTTTAGTAGTCTTAAGACTGTAAGAGAAATATATTTATCTAATCATTTATTGATTATTACTTCATCAATTATTAGATTTACTTTTTCCTATTTTAACCCCTTGGCAATGAGAACACAATTTTTTTTTTTTTTTTATTGTTGGGGATTCATTGAGGGTACAATAAGCCAGGTTACACTGATTGCAATTGTTAGGTAAAGTCCCTCTTGCAATTATGTCTTGCCCCCATAAAGTGTGACACACACCATGAGAACACAATTTTACTGTGTTTTCACAATTTGTGTTTTAGTGGCTTTTTTGCCACTAAAAGCATCTTATAAAACATTTCCCCCAGTCACCCTTTGTGACAGAGTTGTTCTCGCCTGCACATGAAGAAATATAGTTATCAGTGTCAGTGCCATGTCGAAGCAACTGTGACACTTGTATTTTTCAGGCAATAAACTTTTTAATTACCTTTTAAGAAAGAAACAAGAGCGCTAGTTGTGGTCTGAAAATTTCCTATTGGCATCTTCTCTTAAGATCAAGAAACTGTCAAGATGTTAGAGGCTTAGAAAAAATTCAAGAGACAGTGAGGCAGTTTTTTACATGTGCTGTATTATTAGAACTCGGCAAGACAGAGAACAATAATATAGATTTTGAAAACATAAAAACAACCTTACATTGAGAAGTGATCAATAGGTCAAATTATTAATTGAAAGAAATAGCATCAACACCTTACCAAAATTTTGATGGGTTATAATAATGCGAGCCTAAGTAAGTCTAAAAAGGCTCTTAAAATAGGTATAATATAAAAATTCTTAACAATAAGAAGACATTTAACTAGAAGAATTTTACCTTTTCCAAGAAATAACAAAATAATGTGCATCTTATAATCAGGGGCAACTCAAAGTTAAGTACATCAATAGTCCGATGTAGGAAAAGGGAAAGGGAGGGCCGCTCTCAGTGGGGCCGGCCGAGATTCCAGGCTTATTGTTCCTATTCCAATCCATATATCTGATGCATCAGAATGGCAGCCCAGAGTGAATGAATTCAAATGTTACATTTCTAAGGAAGAAGTGAAAATAGAACATCTAAAATATTAAAATGTTAAGGGGATTGCAGTGTAGACATGATACTTTTAAAAATGAAAGACATTAACAAAGAAACATATAAAATACTTGAAAAGTGTCACTTGCTGGGAATAAAAAGTAAAAATCATTGATTTTTCTTCTTTTTTAATTGGAAGACTTATTATTTGCTTTTAAACTGTGTACATGGAGTCCTTTAGTAAAATGTAAAATTAAGAAACAACATAATTGAATAATTTTAATAGGACAAAAGATATTTGAACCTTTATTACATTAAACAGAATGTAGGAAAAGATCAAAAATAAACATGCACATTTATGTGAACTATTATCAGTGTTCCATGTTTTTGTGTGTGAGAGAGAGAAAAAACTGAACTGAAAAAAATTTAAGCTGTGCACAAGGTGCTTTATATGCAAAGTAACCCTTACAAGACCCTTAGACATTTGGTATGCTACTTAACAGTGTGTTTTTCAAAGAGTAACATTAAGCATTTTATCGCTAATATTAAAGATCTTGGTAGCATATGGAGAGAACAAAGGTTTCAGCAAAATTGGGCGAGGCGAAATGGGGAATGAGAAGGACGGAAGTCGTAAAGATGTGCCGCAGTTGATAAGAGACGGTTTTCAGGGACAAGGACTCAGGGATGACATTGTTAGGAGACTGCCGGAGAAGGCGGAGGCGACTGCAGATTTCCCTACTTTAAAAGCAGAACATGCTTCAAATGCCCAGAGGTCTCGTACCTACTGTAAGAGAGAGCTGGATGATCACTTTTCCTTTCCTGACAAAATTGGAGGCTGTTGGAGTGATTATCCGCCATCTGTTGTCTACAGCGGTTCAATTGTTGAAGGGTCCTCTAGAAGAGGAAAGAAAGAGCTCATTCTTGATGGAAGGTTGAATGTACATTCAGAGGTAGATTCAGCTGAGTAAGTGGCCAGTTAATCCCCTTTGCACACAGGGACAAGGCTGCCACCAACTCTAATTGATTCTGAAATGAATCTGTATAGAAAATTAGAAGGTTTGGGATTCGCGTGTGAGCTCCAATAAAGAGCCAGGATGTAAGCCTGACAGCTGAATGGATTCAGAAATGAGAATCTGATAAGCAGCTTAAAACTGTACTTAAGTCCAGAAATGATTTGAATGCTGCTGTTAATGGCACATTGTATGTTGTCACCTAGTTAATTATCTCTGAAGATGAGTTCTTGCAGAGGAGAAGAGATGCCATTCTCCCACAGCTTTTCCTCATCACTTATTTATTAACTTCCCCCCCTTTCCCAGCTACCATTACTTGAAGGCAGAAAGAAAGGCTTGGGCCGCTGCAGCGCCTCTGTAGCTGTCAGTTCACTGTGCCAGACTTCCGATATGAACTGTTGCATGTACTGTCACAGACACTGACTTCTACATCTTCATTTGCAAATGAGGAGCTGACATTTGTTAGGTCTTGTATTTGCACACAGCTCCACCACATGAAAAGCAAACACTGTCACTGCTGGTGACTTTGTTTATTCCTTTGCAGATACTATATGGCCTATTTAGAAATTTTCTTCACATTTTTTTTTTAACTAACTAAGATAGATAGTCACAGAGCTACGTGTCCTCATATTTTATTCAGAAAGCCGTCTGCAGTTTACGGAGCGTGCACTGCATCTGATAGCTATTTAAAACCGTATTTTTAAAACCGATTTGCACTTTTCTGGTTTATATTCTTTGGGTTTATTTTCCCTAGATAAATGTAGGTTCATTTCATGATTTAAGAGTTAAGGTTTCTTACTCATTGATTTTTTTTTTTGATAATAGGAAAATATTGCCCACCAAATGAAAACAAAGAAGTGAAATTTAAAAGCATAATAAATTTTCCAAGTATTGTTCTTGGTTTATTAAAGTTTCATCTTTTAAAAGTAGCTTGATAATGTCAACATACTCAAAGTCATTGAGACAATCATCTGTTACTATTAAGGCTTTTTTGTGTGTGAAACAGAGTTAAAAGCAGCCTCATAAAGCATATCTCTGCCTGCAGGTGAGCTGCGTCCCAGTCTAGAAAAGGGAGGGTGTGTTTCTTAAAGTGGCCACCTACAGGACAGCTTTTGTGCTTAATTCCTAATTAACTGAAAATATTTTAAGTGCAAATTTTAAGTCTTCTAAAAACAATAAAATCAAGATCGCCTATTAGGACAACTGTTTCAACTAAGAAAAGAAAAATGGAAAAGACATTTCATGGTGATTAGATCATTTCAATATATATAAAAAATGCATTTGAGATACAAGATATTTTATCGATATCTCTTTCTGATAAAAACTTTCAACAAATTGGGTATAGAGGGTATGTACCCCAACACAATAAAGACACTACATGATAAACACACTGACATTATCCTGAATAAGCCTGATGTCACTTTGACCTCTTCTATTCCCATAGCACTGGAAGTCTTAGCTAGCATAATTAGTAAAGAGAAAGAAACAAAGGCATCTTAATTGGGGAGGAGAAGGTCATATTATCCCTATGTGCAAATGACATGATCTTACACATAGAAAATCCTAAGTACTCCACTAAAAACTGTTAGAACAAATTCAATAAACTTGCAAGATACAAAATCAACATTACAAAAACTAGTAGTGTCTCTCTATGCCTTTAGTGAATTATCTATAAAGAAATTTTAAAAACTCAATTTTATTTACAATAGCATCAAAAAATAATACTACAGATAAACTTAATGAGGAGATGAAAGACCTGTATACTGAAAATTATAAAACATAAGGAAATTGAAGAGGACTCAAATGGATAGAAATGTCTTAAATTCATTGATTTTAAGAATTAATATTATTAAAATGGCCTTACTGCCCTCAGCGATATACAGATTTAATATAATTCTTATGAAAATGCTGATTACATTCTTTACAAAAATTTTTAAAAATCCTAGAATCTTTAAAACCAGCAAAGACTGCAGACAGCCAAAGAAATCCTGAGTTAAAAGAACGAAGCTGGAGTCATCACACTAACTGACTTCAAAATATACTATAAAACTATAGTAACCCAAACAGCATGGTACAAGCATAAAAACATATAGACAGATCAATGGGACAGAATATCACCCAGAAATAAATTCATTCACCTACAGCCAACTGATTTTTGACAAGGTGCTGAGAACACACACTGGGAGAAAGACATTCCCTTCCATAAATTATACTGGCTAAACTGGGTGTCCATATGCAGGAAAAGAAGGAAATTAGACCCCTACCCCTCATCACATGTAAAAATCAACTCAACATGAATTAAATACTTAAATGTAAAATCTGAAACTATGATACTACTAGAAGATAACATGGGGGAATTCTTCATGACATTGAGCTGAGCAAGAATTTTTAAAACAAGACATCAAAAACACAAGAAACAAAAGCAAAAATAGGCAAATGACATTACATCAAACTAAAAGCCTTTCACATGACAAATAAACAACTTAGTGAAAAGCCAACCTGCAGAATAAGAGAAAATACTTCCAAAGTGTGCATCTGACCATGGGTCAAAATCTAGAATATATAAAGAACTTAAAAACTTCAATAGCTAAAATAAAACTAAAATAAATAATCTTTTTAAAGGTGGGCAAAATATTTCAATAGAAATTTCTCAAAAGAAGGTATACAACAACAAGTATATGAAAATATAGTCAACACCACGAATCATCAGGGAAATGAAAATCAAAACCACAAGGAAATGCCTCTGGAAGAAAGACTAAGGAAAACAAATGTTGGTGAGGATGAGGAGAAAACGGGACACTCACTGTTTAGGGAATGTGCATTGTATGGCCATTATGGGAAAAGTTAATGGAACTAGCAGTGGGTCCGGCTTCCCCCCTACTGGATATATATTTGAGGGAAATCCAATCAGCACATCAGAGTTACCCGCACTCTCATGTTTACTGCAGCACTATTTATAACATCCAAGATACGGAATCAATCTAATTATTTAAGAATGGATGAATGGATAAAAATATATAGCATATATAGGTCTATTATCTCTGCTAAGGAAAAGCAAGCTTAAGG
The DNA here is from genome assembly GCF_027406575.1 of Nycticebus coucang. Taxonomy (NCBI): domain Eukaryota; kingdom Metazoa; phylum Chordata; class Mammalia; order Primates; family Lorisidae; genus Nycticebus; species Nycticebus coucang. Next base: position 69,923,620 of record NC_069784.1, on the reverse strand, counting down.
TCAGTGAAATGAAAAGGCAGATGCTTCAGTAAAACACCACCCTTCAACCAGATACCTGGGCTCATTAGACTAAGCTACGTTTGAAAGTACTGTGAAAAGTATCAATTATTTTTGATCTTTCACCATCCTTCATTATTTATTTACTCATCAAATAGTTTGATAACTCTCTGTGTTTTTTCATTTACATCTCAATTTTATACCATTTTATTTTCAATAATTGGCCAACAGCCACATTATCATCATTATGGCAGTAATAGAAGAATGTCAACTTTGCTCATCACCTACTTATTGTAATTGCTTACATAATTTGCTTTTATGTTTGCATAAAATACCTTTTATCAACATAATAAAAAAAGAATTTTAGGCTTGGCATCTCAGACAACACTTGTTCTATAATTTTCAAATTCTTTTATTAAAATATGATTTATGTTATTTGTGTTGTATGTATATATGTGTATGTGTGATGTATATGTGTGTGTGTGTATACATTCAATACTTGCCTTAAGGAATATTTTTATAACAGATCCTTTGTTTTCAAAATTATTATAAAAATTTAATGATCCAGGTGTTGCTTCAACTGGATATAATACTGCAAGTGGTAGCCAGTGGCACAGCTTGCTCCCAAGAAACAGTGAAAAGCAGCTCTTAACACACAGTGGGCCATGATTTTTACAACATGACCTCCTCCCCCACTACAATGTATTGAATTAGGAACCAAAGAGTGACATCTTAAAGAAGGTCAGATGGTGGTTCACGAAGTACAAAAGGATGAGAGCAGTGGCTGGCAAAATTATAAAATGCAAATTATTAAATGATGGTCTAATTATTAGCAGATCTTATTTTGGTCTTATTCCTCATGCAAAGAATATAATTTCAAAATAGGAAAACAAGGAATACATAATAGTAAAGGAAATAATTGTACAGGACCAAAAAAATGAGTGAACTATAGTAAAAAATGAGGATGCTCCCATGGAAAGGAAGACTGAGTGAACAATTCTTTCGACCAGACTCTATCCACAGCTCAACATGGTTCTCTGTTCTTTATTCTCTGTATCTGTTCAGTAATATACATTTATGGAGTTAATATATACGTTTCTTTTTGTCTGAAATTTAAAAGAGGCCAAATGACAAGGTAGAAAATATAAAAATTCAAAAATTTAAATATGTATGTGTGCATATATGTATATATATATATCAATCACTCTTTTATTTTCATTTCTTTTTTTTAATTGAGACAGAATCTCATTTTGTCACCCTCAGTAGAGTGCTGTGGCATCATCGTTCATAGCAACCTCTAACTCTTGGGCTCAAATGATTCTCTTGCCTCAGCCTCTCTAGTAGCTGGGACAACAGGTGCCTGGCACAACACCTGGTTACTTTTTTGTTTAGCAGGCCCAGGCGTGGTTCGAATTCACCCACCCTGGAGTATTTGGCCAGCACCCTCACCACTGAGCTACGGGTGCCCTCTAGGCACTCAGTTTTAGAATTTTTTTTCTAAATTTCTATGAGTAAACATTATTGTTCATAGAAAATAAAGGGTAAAAACTACATAAACAAAAATATTAAGTCCCTGCCCTTTAAGGGTTTAACATGTGTTAGTTAGTTAATTTTATGTAGGCTTGGTAAAGCCAAGGTACCCAGATCAAACTACCAGTCCAGTTGTTTCTGCAAAGGTATTTTGTTTTTGTTTTCGTTTTTGCAGTTTTTGGCCAGGGCCAGGTTTAAACCCGCCACCTCTGGTATATGGGACCGGTGCCCTACTCCTTTGAGCTACAGGTGCCACCAAAGGTATTTTTTACTTGGCTTTGAATAAAGTAGATTACTAGTCATTAAATATGTGGCCTCATATAATCATTAGGTGAAAAAAGACTGAAGTGCTCCCTAAAAGGAAGGGAATTTTTTTTTTTTTTCGAGGAGACATGAGAAAAATAAATTTATCTTGGGTGTCTAGCCATCCTACAGTTCAGTTCAAATTTTGTTTCACAGAAAAAGAAAGGTATTAATTTCCAGAGAAAGCAATGTGTTTTTCAGTCAAATTTTAATAATTTTGTGCATTTTTCTGCATTGAGATGTCTCAAAATTAAATGGTACTGGGAAAACTTACATAATGTTGTCTCTCTTACTGCTCAAGCTCTGTTCTTCAGAATAGTTATCCAGTATCTTGATAAATGAAAATAATTTAGACCAACCTTATAAGACCAAGATTTACAAATTCAATGTCTTACTATTTGAACATGGAATTCAAGGCGGATGGTAGTGATGATACACACACACACACACACACATTTTTTACATTCAGATTAATATAAGGATACATACAATTAGGTTACATTATTTTGCATTTGTTAGGTAAAATCTAAGCTGCAGTTGAGTCCTCACCCAAGAGACAGGCCATACATCCCTATCTCGTACCCGTTAGGTGAGAGCTTACCACCCATATATAGATATATATATATTTTTTTTTCTCAAGAAGAAGGGAATTGTGCCTCTGTTTTCAAACACAAGCAGCAACTTCAACTTTTCTAAGTCTCTTGTCTGCCTATCCTAAACCCTAGAAGTTTTAGACTTACCGGCCTCCATAATAATGTGAGCTAAACTCTTAAAATAAACAACATATGAGGTCTAACAATTAGGTTTGCAAACTCATCCTAGAAATAGTGCTGCATACCTCATTGATGATTATCACTATGGTCACTTTCAAAGTACTTAACTCTTCTTGGCCATCTGGTGACTATATGACAGCTCTCATGGCCATTCCAGAAAAAAATTCCAAAATTGCTTTGAAGGGTGGAGTGGGTGCTAGTGTCAGTGTACAGCTTCCCAAGAGGAGTAACTCAGAGGTGACCGTAGTGATATTCACTAACGAGTTCATGAACTTGTCTTATCTCATACATGATCTATATAAGCAATACCTATATGTGTGTGTATGTAGGTGTATACCTACCTGTGTATTTATGTTCTGTTTTTCTGGAAGATCCATGACTAATACAACATATCATTTTTGTATCAATAATTTTTACTTTTATTCATAGGTGGCATTGTATTAATATGTAGGAATATATAGAGCACTGAGGATAAATATCTTTGAGACATATCAAGGTGTAGGATGGCTATTTTTGATTCAAAACCCCTCATAGTTATCTAAGGGACATTGCTGCTGCCTCTGTGTGGCTCTGGGGTTCCCCATCAAGGACACAGTAAAGTCCCCATTACCAAAGGTAATCAGAAGAGCTTCCATGTTCCCATGGTATAAAAACCTGACTATGATATTAACCTCTATCACCATAATACAAGCAGTAGCAAGTACTGATATTTACATGTGCTCTTGGTTTTAGGAAGTACATGCCAAAAATTCAAGCTTGATAGGTTTATGGATCCCATCTATCCCTGGTTACACTTTGGTAATTATGGTCACATGCAATAATGAGAAACAGAATGTTTAAGTTCTGAAGAGTATCTTCTCTGCACCTTGAATAAAGCCCCCCTTCCCTGTAACAGAGATTGCCTTTTTTTCTCTAATTCTCATTATCCTGAAACTCACAGAACCATTTTCAACAGAGCCCTTCTCCCTCCTTCAGAGAAAATGAAGCATTTAGTCATAAATAAACAAGTAAAGACCCAAATTAGTTAGCATGTCAAAAAGTATTTCAAATGCTAGAAGGAGTAGCTTATCTTTCCTCTAGTGAAATCTTAGAAGAGGATACTAAAAAAAGACTTGTGATATGGTTTCTAGGGAGGCTAGATTTTTCCATGACTATGAGAAACCTCAAAATAAATCTTAACGGCACCTTAAAAACAAAGGTTTCTTTGCTTATACTATATGTCCATACAGGGTCTACAAAGGACTCTGCTCCACCTCTCCCAGTTCCAAATCTCAGGCCAAGAGGGCGTCCATCACGGTCAGCAGGAGGACAGTGAATCATTCGCTCATTTTGCAGCGTTTTGTTGGAAAAGGCTCAGACACTTCCACTCACCTTTCACTGGCCACAACTAACTTCAAAAGGTCTAAGGGGGCTAATCTTACCATGTACTCCAAAAGTGTATTAATCAGAAATATTTGACAAACAGCTCCAAAGATCACCTCACCTCTCCCTTAGGCTGATTGGTGCAGGAAGGTGATCATTATAAACACTACATCTAAAAGACACCACTGAGGGTGATCTACACCAGCAGTCCTCAGTCTTTTTAGCACCAGGGATCAGTTTCATGGAAGACGCTTTTCCACATATGGGGTAAAGTGGGAGATAGTTCCAGGGTGATTCAATGACATTACATTCATTGTGCACTTTATTTCTATTATTAGTACATTGTAATACAGTACAGCCTCCATAACTGACCACCCCCTAAGTTTCAGAGTGGACATGCACCCCATCTATGTATCAGCAGAGGAGAACTAGTTCCTTATATTGACCATCTTAGTAGGTTGATCAGTTTGTTACAGTCCCTTGGGTGATTATTGAGGTTCTACTGTATCTAATGAAAGAATTATACAACTCACCATGATGCTGAATCAGAGGGCTCCCTGAGCTTGTTTTCCTGCAACTCAGTAGTCCCAGCAGTAGCATGGCTGCCTCACTGCCCCTCACATCATCAGGCATCACATTCATCTAAGGAGCATGCGACCCAGATCCCTTGCATGTGAGGTTCACAGTAGCGTTTGTGCTCCTATGACTACCCAATGCCCTGCTGAGCTCAAGTGGTGATGCCAGTGACGGGCAGTGACTATGAACACAGATGAAGCTTTGATGGCCCCATGACTGACCTCCTGCTGTGTTGCTCAGTTCCTATCAGGACACCAGTCCATGGCCTGGGCTAGTTGGGGACCTCAGATCTAGACTCCAGGATCATTACTAAGCTAAGACTAAGGAAGCATCTACTGTGCAGTGAGCAACACATTAACCCACTTACACACATTTTCTCATTTATTCCTCACATTACCCTGCAAAGTACTATTATTTTCATAATAATATGGAATGAAACCTGTCTCTTAAATATTAAAGTCATTTAACCAAATCATACTCTTAGTGAGTGATGGAGTCAGAATTCTAACTTAGGACTATCTGATTTCAGAATCAAAGCACTTAAACTATTTTGCTATTCCATAGTACTTTCACTGTTCCTGATGAGAGTTTGAGGATCAGAGACATGGATTTAACTATCACTAAAGAGTCAAGGAAGATAAATGAGAAATAATCAAAAAGTTAAAAAAAAAAATGGTGACCTAAATAAATGGGATGATATGGGAGCAACTTTAATTGTTTTCTGTGTAACTTAAGTAAGGCTTGAGTTACATTGAGGACCATTCAAACCGTACCAGTAGAAGCAAAATGTAGAATATTATCATTCGTTCTCTATGAGAGCTATTATGCGTTGAATCACTCTGGCAAGTCACTAACTTTCTTTGTTCCTCAGTTTTCATATCTCTCAGTTCTAGTAATAATAAAATATAACTTAAAAACTGGTAAATGGCCTAAATTGAAGTGTTCTCAACAGTTAAAATACAAGTGTTCAATAAGTATAAGATGATGTTATTTTAAATGTGTCAATCTATATAATTTTATTTCATACACACAACAATCTACAAGTTAAGTATTATTATTTTTACCATTTTATAATTGAGTAAAATTAGACTAAAAATGTCTAAGTAATGGTAGAATCATAATTGAAATCTAGTCCTCTTATTAGAGGATATGTTGTTGTCACTTTAAAAGACTTTTCCTGCAACAGTCAAAGACAAGAATAACCTTCGGATATCAAGTGAAGGTAACAAATTACTTCCTTTATGTTTATAATATAAACCATTGATTTATTCTCTTTCTACATCATCACATGTGGACAAATATATGGAAAACCCACAAGAATACCCAGATTCTAAATACCACTCACTGAAGTGGAGATTATTAATTGTATTTTAAGCCACTGCCTCATTTTGAAAAAGCATAAACATATCACACATCCTTAAAAATCTGAATATTCTTTATCTCTTTATATTACCTCCAAAAACCATCTACTTTTTTTTTTCTTTTTGTCTTTGGTTGAGACTACTTGATTTAACTTTTGACTCCTGTAAGCTGTATGTCAAAGCTATCTCATGAGAATCACCTTATTGTCCATAACATCCTTTCATCGTGTTTGTTGATATGATCATTCATTCAACAAAGACATAGGACTGCTTACTCTTCGACTCTCCCTGCTCCAACTATTGAGGGAATAACAGTGAACAAGACAAAGAGGGTACATGTCTCAGAGATCTCACATTCTGCTGGGGCAAAGACAAGCCTGAAATTAATTATTCATTCAGTTTATACATAAATATATCAATTGAACTGATTCACAAATGAAAAGGAATAGTCATCCTATGAAATTTGAGGATGTAAAGTCTAGTAGAAAGATCACCCTTTGGTAGAAATAAAATGAGTATATTGAGGGAAGAAACGGCAGCCAGTTCCAACGGTGTATTGGTGGGAGAAGAGTGGTATAGACAGCAAACCAATAGCCAAATTATTACTGTTTAGAAAGAAAGGGAGAAAAATTGCAGTTATGTTGACAGAGTACCTGGGAATTCACAGGTGTACCCTCAGAACAGATGGCAACATGTTTGCAAATCCATGCCACCTGAAACCTGCTCTGCCTCTCAGAGTCACTGCCCAGTGGGGCTTGTCACAGCAGGAATTGTGCCTTTGTCAGGGCAGGGAGATCTGAGACTGTTGCCTCTAATGTCCTCGTTTTTCCTTTTCTTAATAAAGTAGGGCTACTACAGACAGATTTTTACTTAGCACATCAATACATTTTCATTATGACTAGCAATTTATCGTTCTTTCAATATAGTCATCAATCACTTTAAAATGCTCTCACATGCAACATTATTTTTCTTTGGTAAAAGATTAAGATGAATGATCTGAACGGATATGCTGTAGCTCATACTTACAGGAATTTCTTGAGGAAACTAGTTCAGATACGCAGAAAATCACTAAAAAATTAACATTTAACTCACACAGTGCTTATGGAAATATCCATTGTCTTGAAAACTTTCACTGAAAATCATAAAGAAAGTTTTTAGTCACAAAGGGATTCATAGAACATTTTCCTATGTGCCAAGGTAGCCTTTAGTGATGAAATAAACAGCCTGGCTCATTCCCGTCTCCCAAAACAGGCAGCCATAGTTCCTTTTCTTTGATCTGAAGTATTTTACAAATCCAAAAAAAAGAAAATGAAGCAAGGTGGAAAAAATATTCTAAGGAAGGTAAAATATTGTTTATAATACTAAATTCAATTTCATAGATGAAAATAAGCATTGTTAGAATATGCAAACAGTTCTGAGAATGGGTTATATCCTGAAAAGGCTTTAGGGAATGAAATCTGTGGGTGTATGTTAAAATTTATTTACTGATTTTTTTTCATTCTAATACCGCAGTTATAATGAATTTTCTGTTCATGAACTATGGCTAACCTGTCTGCCTATATCAGAATCCAGAAAATGCTACTGAGGCAATATTTTAAAGGATTACTCATGCACCTTGGCAAAAATCCAAAGTTAATCTATTTCAGTAAAGAAGTGTCACATTTAGAGAATTAAAGTAGGTATTTTAATTTGTTATTGTGTGAAGGTAAGAAGAGTAAAGGAAAAATTATAAATACAACTTTTATAAAGTCCAAACTTTAAGGGAACACCTTGAGAAAAAAGTACTGGAAAATTTGGTAAACTCTGAAATTCATAGTAGCATCTCAGCATTTTAGTTCAGAATTATTTAGTTATTGTTCTAGAGGTTTTGACTTACAGGCACCAACTTGGAATAGTTCCACCAATGAGAGAATTTGATAGAAGGGCGTCAGGCTATCAAAGCCCAGAGCAAAGGGTATTCTTAGCGAATAAGGAAAACCAACAAGTTCCAGAGAGTACTGTCTGTTAATCCAACGTGGCTCTATTTTGTATCTCTGTTTCATTCTCTTTTTCTGCAGATCAACTTTCTCTATGTTTCCATACCAATTTATACTGTTTTATTTATAGGATTATCATGAAATCTGAATACCCATTCCAAAGTCTTTGGGGATGTCATCTGGTTGCTCAGTTGGGAGCAGGTATATATTTCTGATTCAATCATGGATAGCCAAGACTTTATGGTCACATCATACAAACACTGGTGGGAGACAAATTTTATAGTGCAAGGCTTTTCTCACTGCAAAAGAGTTGTAAAATAATCTCACTTTCCTCTATGCAGAGAAAGATGTTATATTTTCAAGTGTGATATTACAGCACATGCATATCTGTGATGATCACGTGGTAACGACCTTCCCAAACAAATCAAGATGAGAATGTCTGTCAAAAATAGACAGAAACTATCCCCACATTTGTTGTCTCATAATAAAATCTTGAGCTAACAAATATTTGAGCTTGCTGATTGGTCTCTTTCCTCAGTCTGAGTGCCATGCCGCAACCAGTACCAGACTCACTGTTGCCCAGCCTGATCTGCTTGAAAAAGCTGCATCAGCCGGAGGAGTTCTATATTTCCTAAGTCAGAGTGTAGCTTGGACATCCGTAATTACAGTCCTTGGTTAAGAATCCTTCACTGTTATTTTCCTTCACTTTGTGAAACACTTTTAAACAGACAGGTAGGAGGATGGTTTTCAAATCTACCTGTGCATTCCCCCTATTATGATGCTAGTGGCACAGATATTTGAATACTTGGAGGCTATTCACTAATAAAATTTAGTATTAGAAGGGCCACTTTATACTTCACAATAAGCAGTGGTGTTCATTTATGAGGCAACTTTGAACAAAATGAAAACAAATCCTCATGAGGAGATTGTCTTTTCTGTCTTTAAAGAAATAGATCACTTAAGAAGAAGGCTATTTAAGTCAAACATAACTAATCTTTGAATGCGTGTATTACATGTGTATGTGTGTTTATGTGTACGTGTGAAAATGGATTTCCTGCATTTAATCTTCCTATTGAAGAAGGAAGATAATTAACTTTTCATAATGAAATTTCTTATTTAGCTGAAGCTGCCTCCTTTTATTAATATATCTCCTTTGCCTACTTGGCTTTATTTCCTTTCCCACTCCTTTCTCCCTTCTCTTAAAAAATTTTGCACACTGATGTAATAAAAATGTGTTTGTGTCATTGTGTGTGCAATCTAGGAATATGCAGTCCACGTAGATAGTAAATTTTAAAAAACTATGAAAAAATTATTAAACTGCATTTCTTTCGCATTAGAATATTGGTTAAAGAAAGTTAAACCTGCCACTCTGGTTCAAACAAAGAGTAACAATACCTCGCAAACATTATTTTAAAAATCTTAACAATGGTTTACTGACACATACACATACACATTTTTGTTATGAAAATGTTATTATAATATGCCTAAAAATTAGATAAATTGTCAAAACAGTTAATATTTGCTTAAAGTATACTCTATATAATTTTGAATCTTATTATTAAAATATAAAATGAATGCCCATATGATATTCTAGCTTAATTTGAGACTAATATCAATCTTCACATAAATTGAAGTTTTAAAATTTGTACCATGGTTTTATGAGTAAAATGAGTTATCTTTGTTTCTGAAATTTGTTTAAATTTCAAATACATAAAAACTGTTTAAATGACATTGTAAGAATGGATGTCTTTTAGAAGGGTTTAACCTAATTTCTTACAATATCAAAAATTAAAAGCTCTTCATGTAGTTGTAAATTTAATGTCTTTAATCAAATGTAATAATCTGCACTGTTATTAAATTGTATTAATAAATAATGTTTGTATGACTGGATTAAGTGCAAAGTAAGAAAAAAAGTTAAAGTATTAGTCGCGAAACCTAGTTTTAGTTTTTATCCTTATTAATTACAGAAGAGCTAAAGGTTATCAGGCTCTTCATATATGTTTGGGTGACTATGTAAATGCATTATACTTTTGTAAAGGTAATACAAAATAACTGCTCTTGAAGAAAAAATATGACATTATGAATTTCTTAACTTCTAGTTTTAGCTGAGTCTGGAGGAACAAATATGAGTTATCTTGATTACAAATGATAGTTACTAAAACTATTTGAAATTATGCCATGTGTAGTATTAAGAGATACAAAAATATCTAACAAAAGTGGGAGTGTCTGTTACTTTTTTAGGGAACTCATATTTTAATAATATAAAATAATAAATATAAAATACATACTGTTTTACTGATATGTTGATCATTTAATTATATTTTAAAACTGAGGTCAATGTTTAATTTTATGATGTATCTAAATGATTATATTTGTATATGTCTAATCTTATGCATAGGCCACATATAAATTTATATATAGATTGTGAATGTGAATATAAATAATAAAAATGACTAAATGCAATGAAATATTTTAAATATTATAACAACTTTAACTCAATGTCAATGGTTTTATTTATAAGGTAAAATGCCCTTGATTACAGGGATATGTGCATGACAGTTTCCAAGAAAAAATATACATAAATATTATAAATAGTAGAATATTTTTAGATCTTTCTCTGAAAGATACTGGATAAATGCAAAAGAGTAAAAATTACATTTTTTCCTATAAAAGGATTAAGTTTTTCTCTGTCTAGGCAGAAAAGTTTTGTTTTTAACACCAAAATACACTGTTAACTCCCAGTACTTCTGGCATATTTTTTTTTTTTTTTTGGCTGGGGCTGGGTTTGAACCTACCACCTCTGGCATATGGGGCCCATGTCCCACTCCTTTGAGCCACAGGCGCTGCCCTTTCTGGCCTATTTTTGAACTGCATCCTTTCTAAATGTCCTGGTTTTGAGGAGTATAATTCAATTGCTGAAATCATTGTCACTATCTGCATCTTATTTCTTTCTTTTTTTTTTTTCTCATCGTGTGCACACAGAAGCACGAATGCAATTTGAAATCTTTTAATGGCAATAAAGTTACAATCACCCATCTATGGAGACTAACACTGTAACTCCAAATATTTGATCAAAACCTATTCTTCCTATTAGGAACCAGCAACTTATTTTTGTGTTTATTTTTCTGTGAAGTAAGAACTATTTCTTCTTTGATAACTGGCTCATTTTTATTGTTTATCAAAAACTAAAGGGTGGGGAGGAAAGTGTGATGGATTAAAAAATTTCTTTTTTAAGGAAAGATAAAATTCATTTTCACAAATTTACAAGTGTTGCTGGTGCAGGATTTATGCTACTAAGCAATTAGGCTGGGAATCAAATGCAAGTTCCGCTTTCTTGTCTCAGGAATCAGCATTATTTCAGAAATATGGGGTTTTGTATATATTCTAAAATCAAGCCAACAGTCTGTTTCAACCAGATGATTTGGAAGTTAGAAGTCAACATAGCTAGGTTGTGCACAAAGCCCAGGGCAAGTCCTTTTCATTCTAGCCCATTTTTGCAAAAGGGAGAGTTTCTCTCTATAGAGCCACTAAAGAGAGGCGGGAAGTCAGTGAGAGATTGAGTTCTACAAAGCGGGCACCGGGCACACACAGCGCACAGGAGCTCACAGCAGGTCCACGCGGCGGGAATACAGGAGGTAGGCTGTGCGTTCAGCAGTTGGCTTCACCACCTGGTACTGGTTAATCACCTTGACTGTCTGGTCATCGATGCACAGCCAGCCGTTCAGACCAATCTGGAAGATGTCTGTAGTGTAATGACCCCCTGTAGCGCTGCCGCAGTGATAGTAGACCACTGCAAACAGCCGATATGTTCTGTGGCATTTAAAATTCTTATTTTTAACCCCTGGAGAAAGAAGTTCTTTACTAATCTCCAAGTCCACCGGATAGTCGATGTTTTTGATAAGCTTCTGACATCCACCGGTCTTCTCATAAACAAACCGCTTCAGGTGCAGCACGAGAACAGGAGGCAGTTTCTCCAGAGTCACTCTTCAACTTATTTCAACCTCTTGCTTGGTTTTTGTGGTATAACCTTGGACAAGCTTTCCAATGCGTCCTGGACCGTACGTATCTTGTCAGCCTGGATATCCAGCTGCAACGTGAAAAATGGTTGCAAAGTGACAGACTCTTTTGAACTCTGCTGGTATACCACAGACCTGATGTGTCCACCAAAGATGCCGGTGATGGGCGTCTGAACAAAATCTGCCTGGCGGGTGAATGAAGTCTTGTTCCTGGGGCCAACTTGCTCCCATTCGTCTTCACTTCCTTCGCCTTGCTCCTCCTGCTCATAATCGTCAAGCAAGTGGCTCTTGGGCCTGTTGGAAATCGTAAGTTTTTCATTATTTGGTGAGAGCAGCTTTTTTAGGTTCAACATTTCCTCATGAAGTCCATTTAGAATGAAACCTAAATACTCCTCAGCATCTTCTTGGCGACCCTTCTCAGACAGGCTCCACTTGTTCACGGTCAGGAGTCTATAGACATACGTGAGTTCAAAGGCAGCTCCAGGGCGGATATCCCTCACAATTTTATCCCCAAGAGCTTTTCGGGGTTTTGGAGGTACTGGCACATTAGTAAACTCATTCATTAGCCGAACAAAGCTATCTATCATGGGTGTTGATGTACAAGGCCTTTGCACTTTTGAATACAGAGGAATGAACTTCATCAGGTGGTACATCAGAGGGCATGCGACCAATGCCTGCAGTGTGGCGTTAATGTAGCACCATTTCCTTTATTGATCAGCCCACGGGGTTGCAATGACACTGGCTTATATATTAAGGTTACATTCTCCAGTAACTCTGCAATCTTTATGGCTACGGGATCCTCTGAAACCGGAACAAGCCCTTCTTTAACTTCAACCTGCTTTTCAGAGACCAGGGGAGATGTGGTAGGAGGGGAATACTTGGTTTCCACATAAGCCACAAGAGAAGAGGAAGAAGGCTTAGAATCATGAATGAGACTGGCCCAGGACTTGGGCTGACGGACAGGAAGGGCGCCTGACACAGAGATCATGCCGTCAGCAGGTGGTGAAGCACGCTCGGGTTCAGTTGGGTCCAAATCTGCGCTCTCCATAGTGTGCAATTCCACTCCATTGGCAGCTGTGCCCTCACCCGAGGATTCAAGTATTTGTCCATTAGCAACTCCAAAGTTTTCAGTAGTATTGGTACCAACATAGGGCTGAGCCCCAGCTGTCCTTAACAGGTTGTCTCTGCCAGCCTCTCCAGGGAAGCAGGACTGATCAAAATCAGTCCCATGGACCCCTTCAGGCTGCCCTGCAGTCCTGGTGTCACCACTGAGTGCTCCGGGGAAAGGGCCATCAGGCCCACTGTCACTGACAGAGTCCGTGGAGTTCTGAGGGCTGTCACAAGTCCTGGGCGTAACCGATGGAGGCACGTCACCCATAAACTCCTCATCCTCTATGCTGATGCTGCTCGCAGCTGCTGAGTTAGCATGGCCATTGACCAGGGCCTCTGTGGAAATACCATCTTCACCACCGTCTTTCAAGTAACTATAATATCCAGGTGGCCGTTTCTTCTTCTTTTTACTCTCCCTTTGTCCAAGACCACCTGAGACACCATCGTTTTCTAGAACCTCTACCTCCACAGTGCAACTGCTATCCTCAGCAAGGGCAGAGCCTGGGTAATGACAGTCAGTGGAACTGTAGCTTGCTTCCTTATCTGTGCCATCAGGGCTCGGTTTGGAAGTTGTACAACCAAGAATAAATTCAGGGGCCTGAGGGTTCAATGTGCTTGAAATACTGTAGCTGGGGCTTCTCGGCAAAGTGTCACTGGGTTCAATTACTTCATTAACACCAAATTCAATTCGCTGATAGTCTTGTCCATCGGGTAGTGTATCCACAGCCTGCGTGCTACACAGAACTGTTCCACTGTACGGAGGAAGCTCAACTGAAGAGCGAGGAGTCACAAAGAACTGATTAAATTCATCAGGGCTAAAATCTCCAAAAATATACTGCGGGTTGTGGAGGGCCAGTGTGGCCCATTTCAATGAGACTTGGGGTTCCCCGGCTCCTCACGCTGCTTCCCCCGCCGCCACCATCTTCTCGCCCGCACATACACCCGCATCTTATTTCTGACTGTGAATGAACATGGCTTATCTCTGCGGCTGGTCTCCCTGCCACGTGCTACTTTTTTAGTCTTTTCTAAACTCAGACACCAAGTTCAGAATAATAAATATTTGCAGATTTTTGGGAATGGCCACCTAGTACAAAAATGATTTCCACCTTGCCCTTATGAAGAAAGATTATAAAATTAATTAGGTTTGTTTGACATTTCAATTCCTATAGTTCATTATGAATAAGTAAGATATATTAATTTAAATAACTTTTAATGATTGCATACTTACTCCAAATGCATACTAATGTCAAGCACAAGGACTAGCACTGCATTTGTATATGAACTCATTTATGTTTTAAATTTTATACACTAGTTGCTGAGGGATAATCAGCAACCATTGTGGTATGTCTCATGCTATAAATCAGAAGGCACTAGACAATTGTCAACATCCTCACCATGTGTAATATTAATATGTTCTCACTATGTTGACCATCACTGACTACCTGTTTCTAAATTAATTGTGGGTTGTCCCTTAAGAGAGGTTTCCAATGTCTTTTACTGTGGTAATGCCGACTAATAAGTCATTACCCAGAACAATTTCATTTTTATCACCATAGCATAGATAAATTATCTGCAATCTTAAGTCAACATCCAGAGGACAATTTGACTCAAAGTCCTGAGTTTTTATCTGGCAAATGCCTCATCTGCCAGACATATAACCTGGCCCAGTAGTAACAAGAAGCAAAGGCCTACTGGGACACTGCAAGACGGATTTTAAGCATTTACCTTCTTAATATGAAAATAAGAACATTCTCATTGTTGTCTGTTTGTGTTCTGGATGGCTTATTTTCATCTGACATACTGTATTTCCGACATGGTATACACCAAATTACTGATTCAGTGACCGAAGTATGATTTTATGGGGACGTAAGAAAAGTGCTTTGAAAGACAGTGCCTATTATAAAGAAATGCCACATCCTTACAGTCTTTAGTTTTCAATTAAAAGGACAATGATATTTTTATAATAAAGCTTGAAAAAAATCATAGAATTTGTAATTCTTCAGATAATTTGCATGCTTTCTTACCCATGGCCTATGGGTATTACCATCAAAGCTAAGTGTATTACCCATGGGCCAAGGTAATATCCTTAGCTTTGATGTCTTTTCATAACTTTGCCAAAGAAAATTGGAGGATATCACTTTGTAAACTACTCACAGATCCCCCAGGCGGCTAGAGTAACACTCCCATAAATGATTCTAAATATTTATAAGTATAAATGATGTATTAGTCTGCTCAGACTGCCAAAACAAAACGCCATAGACAGAGTCACATAAAAGAAATGATTTTCTCACTATTCTGGAAGCCGGGACATCCAAAATCAAGGTGCCCACTGATTCAGTTTCTGGTGAGCGTTCCCTTCCTCACTTTCAGATAGCTGCCTTATCTATCCTGTGTCCTAGATGTGGATATACAGGGTGCGGGGGAGAGAGGGAGAGAAAACACTTTCTTTCATTCTATGGTGTCTCCTCTTGTAAAACTGTAGGGTCAGAGCCTACCCAAATGACATCATTGTAACCCTAATTATCTCCTTATTGGTCCTATCTCCAAATACAGCTACAGTGGGGTTAGAGTTTCAATATGAGAATTTGTAGGAACACAATTCAGTTCATAGCAATGGTCAAATATTTACAGATTTAATGTAATATATTTATGCTCATAACAGGTCTAAGTGTCTTTTCTCAAGGATAAACTGTCAGAACCCCTGCATGGTCTTCATCACAGAGATCTAGTTATACTAAAAATGACACCGCTGTAAGATCATTCTTAAATTTTATAGAAAAAAGACCTCAAGTACTGTTAACTACAGATGAGGTGACTAATTTCCAAGGATTGGCTCTCTAGACTCACAATTCCCAACTCAAAATAAATCCTGACATTCTCATGTCTTGAAGGTCTTCACAACTCAGAGACCTATAACTGAGATTCTCTCAAGATACTCCAGAACAAATAAAGTCATGAAGTGGTGGGTTTCCCAAGAACCTTGCATCTAGCAGCAGTCTTCCACATATAAATAACTTTTACCCCAAAGATTCTTGGACAAATATGTCAAAAAGCCAGGAGTCAGTGACTGCCTTCTCTTTCTTTGTCTTATTCTCCTTTTATTTTGATGGCAGTTACCCCACGGTTAGTTAAAGATCCTAGATTGTTAATTACCAAAATAGAAAATTTCAAGATTTTTCTTTAACTCGAATGCTTTAGATTCTAAGAGGTAGCCTTTGATATAACAATATCTGACTAATGCTTAAAAATATATTAAAAATGAGGAGAAAGATGACGAGGAGAAGAAAACTTACAGATCTGGACACTATTCCACTTTATGTGTTATTGCTTTCAGAGAATTCAGGGAACTTGAGATTTATTTTCCTGCTTGGGAATTTCCTAAAGTAAGTGAATGGAAAAGGTTTATGAAAAGAATTTATGATTCTTTTCCTTGGCATCCTAGTCCTACACTATATCCTACACAAGGGCTTTAAAGTATCTGTACAGCTGATAATTTGGATCCATGATTAAAGTAGGAAAAAATCACATGAAAAACTAATGATTGTGCTCAAAAGTCTTGCATCCCCTGAGATCACAGAACTTGCTTATGCTTCAGGCTGAAACTTCAAATAGTCATGGATAGCTACATTCTGAGATGTGGCATAAGCACGTTGGCCTGCCTCGGGCCCTTGCTGGACCATGGAAAGGACTGTGGAAGACCCTGAAGGCCTACAACAATTATTTTACCATGACGCTTACAAGATCTTAGCACCCAGATGTTGCTGCTTGACCCCCTGGTTACACCCACTTTGCCCACACAAGGTTGAATAACTCCACATGACGACTCTAGTCATGCTGCTCAAACGTCCCGTCCTGTAATTCATGCAGCCTCACATTTCTCCTGAAAAAGTTTCTGTCTTTACAAATATCTTAAAGAAATAAACTTAATCGTGTATTTTTATTTTCAAAATTATTTTTGTACTATATACTGCCATGGTTACATACGTCAGGGCTAACATCACAGCATTTTTTGTTTACTTAAGACATACAAGAGAATTGTTTAGAGCACCTGCGTTTACTTGGGTTATGAAACACAAGATAAAATGCAAAATAGGGGATAAAAAGGTGTTTTGGCGTGATTACTGTAATTCTCATGATTAGGATCTGAGAGTATGAGTATCATTTATCTATTACTATAAATTATTGTCAGCACCTGCATAAGAGGTATTCCACTGTCCAACATGTCGCAATCAGCACACATGTATTTTTATCGAGTACCTCAGGTATGCAAGTATTGAACTAAGTTCTCAGGATTCAACCATGAACAAAACAGACAAAAATCATTGCCCCCTGGAAAGTTACACTCTAGCAGAGGAAAACATAGATCATTACGTGTACATGTAACATAAAAAATAAACATAGGACAACATTATAGACCCAGCTTCCCAGGATAGTCTCAATTTACTTATTGTCATGGAATTCCATCCAATTTAATGTATTATAAGATGTTTTATTTTATTTTTACATGCTTCTTTTTTAACAGTTTTTGAAAATAATTTTAAATTCACAGGAGTTTGCAAAGGTAATAACGAGAGGGCCAGTGCTCTTTCACTCAATGGTTAAACTTCCAAAATTTGAGTATAGTATCAAAACCAGGAATTTGATACAATGTATGTGGATAGTTCTATGTGATTTTATCAACACACAGACAATTCCTTTATCACAAAGTTCCCCACCCAATTACTCCTTTATATTCACACACATCTACTTCTGTGCAGAATCCCTAAACCCTGGTAGCAACAGATCTGTTTCCCATCACTGTAAGCTCAAAATTTCTAGAATGTTACATATAAAGGGAAGCATTCAGTTTTCGACCGTTGAGTTTTTCTTCACTTGGCATGTTTCCCTTGAGATGGTTCAAGTCGTGTTGCATGTCAAGAGTTCAGTCCTTTTTAAGAGCTGAGTAGTATTGAAAGAGATGGATGTTATGCAATTTGTTTGCCCATTCACCCATGGAGGTAAGTCGTTTCCAGAATTCAGCTATTATAAATAAAGCTGCTGTGAACATTCATATATGGATTTTTGTGTGCGCATTTGTTTTCATTCCTCTGGGATAAACATAATTGTTGCATCCTATGGTAAGTCCATGTTTATTTTTACAAGAAACTGCCAGACTACTTTCCCCAGTCATTGTACCATTTTACATTTCTATCAGCAAAATCTGAGAGATTGAGTTTCTCTGGAATCTCACTAGCATTGGATTTTTATCACTGTTTTTCATTTTACCTCTTCCAATGAATATGTAGCAATATTTCTCCCCACCCTTAATGAGGGGAACTCTTCATGTGCCTTTTCATTTGCCAGTGTCACAGCCTAATCGATAAAATGTTTCTTCATGTATTTTTCTCATTTCTACATGGATTATTTTTTACAATTGGGTTTTAAAAGTTCTTTATATATTTTACATATGAGTTCTTTGTCAAGTATGTGGTGTACAAATAATTTCTTTCAGGCCCAACTTTGTCCCTTTCATTTTCATAATTGGAAATTTCATAAGACATTTTTAAAATTTTGATACATTTTAATTTACTAAATTTTCTTAAATTCCTTTAGGAATCATGTGTTTAATGCCGAGTTTAAAAACTTCTCACTCTGCCCTAAGCATTAGACTTTTCATCTATGTTATCATCTAAAAGTTTATAATTATAATTTTATGATTCATATTTTTCTGAGATTTATTTCTTGCATATTTTTCTGAGATTTATTTCTTGCAATATTTTTTGCATAACTGTGAGCTTTTTGTGTTTCCATGGACTCTCAAGCAAAAAAAAATATATATATATGTGATGTTTAGGTCATAAGTTTTTTGTGTTTTTTTCTTGTTGTTGTTTGTTGTTGTTGTGTTGTTTTGTTTTGTTTTGCTTCTGGATATTTAGTGGCAACATTACCACTTTGTAAAAGAAGTATTCTTCCCCCATTGAATTATGTTTTGCACCTTTGTCAGAAATCATTTGGCCGTATTGTGCAGGGCTATCTATGTGTTCTCTGCTTTGTTGATCTATTTGTCTATATACCTTAAAAACTATCAGGGTCTTGATTATAGTATCTATCTATTAATTCCTCCCATTTTATTCTTATTTCACAAAGTTGTTTTAGCTATTTTAGTGTTATTGCTCTTCTTTTAGAATAATCTTGCCTCTATCAATAAGAGCAAGTGGTAAGAACTGTATTAACGCTATACACATTTTGGCAGAACTGACTTGTTTCTTGGTGGAGTCCTCTAACTCAGGATTATAGTGTGTCCCTCCATTTATTTTGATCTCCTTTGCTCTATACCAACAAAATTGAGTAAGGTTTTTTTTTTTTTTTTTGGTAGTTTTTTACGTGCATATGGTTTGTATTCTACGTATTTTATTGGCATGCATGTTTTCCTGTTTTAATAGATATATACCTAAATATTGTAATTTAAATTTAGGTCCATGTGTCTAATGTCAGTCTATAAAAATAAAATTGATGGGTGTATGTTGTTATGTGGCTTTACTGAATTCACTTATTCTTGGAATTTTGCTGTAAGTTCATTTCTTGGGGTTTTCTACAAAGACAATCACGTCATCAAACAGCAACAGTTTTATTTCCTTTTTATTCTGATCAGTTTGCCTTGTATTTCTTTTTGTTTGTATGTTTTTTTGCTTCCTGCATAGAACATCCAGCACTGTGGATGAGCAGAAGTGACGACAGTGGTAAGTGTGCAGAGTGTTAAGATTTCCCCAACTTTAGGAAAAAGCATTCCATTTTTCATCATTCAATCCTGTATAACTAGCTGTATGGTTCTTTTTTTAAGCTTTTCTTTTAATCAGGTTGAATAAGTCCTCTCTGTTTTTAGTTTTGTAGTAGTGATTTTTTTTTTTATTTTTAAAGTGATGAATAGCTATTAAACTTGTCAAACACTCTTTGGGCATCAGTTGAGGAGATCATTTTGTTTTTCTTCTTTAGCCAGTTAATATCATAGATTAAATGTTGCTCAAAATTTATCAATATTATTGATCTTTCAAAGAACCACCTTTGTGTGCCATTAATTTCCTTTATTGCTATTCAATTTTCAATGTTGTTGATTTCTGGTTTTAACTTTATTACTTTTTCCCCAGTTGTGGCTTTCAGTTTATCTTGTTCTATTTCTAATTTTTGAGGTGGGAGTTTATTATTTGATGGTTCCTAATGTTCCTATCTATTTCCTAATGTTTATATCTAGTGCTATACATTTCTTTCTCTGCATGTCTTGAATTGTCATTTCTTGGAGTTCAATGCATTTTTAATTTTTTTTATTTTTACAGATAAAAGAATGCCTTTCAACACCATCTAGGTTAATACAAAACATGTAAAGTTTCCATAGCTTTTATGTCTGAATAGTATTCCATGGTGTACAGATAATCACAGTTTATTAATCCATTCCTGGGTTGATGGGCATTTAGGTTGTTTCCATATCTTGGCGATTATAAATTGAGCTGTGATAAACATTTTAGTGCAAACCTAGCAGAAATAAGTGTGGTTCTGTTACATGGATATGTTGAGTAGTGATGAAGTCTTTGGTGTTCTTAGTAACCAATGCCCGAATAGTGTACATAGTATCCATTAGGTCAGACGTCCTCAAACTTTTTAAACAGGGGGCCAATTCACCATCCCTCAGACCTTTGGAGGGCTGGACTATAGTTTAAAAAACAAAACTATGAACAAAGTCCTATGCACACTGCACATATCTTATTTTGAAGTAAAAAAACAAAACGGGAACAAATACAATCATACCGCTTCATGTGGCCCGTGGGCCGCAGTTTGAGGACCCCTGCATTAGGTAATTTCACTTTCCATCTCTCTTTCACTTTCTCAGTCTTCCAATTCTGTTATTTCACTCTCTATGTTTGTGTGTACTTACACATTTTAAAGCTCCTGCTTATAAGTGAAAATATGCAATGTTCAATTCTGTTTCTGAGTTAATTCACTTAATAAAATGGCCTCCACTTCCGTCCATGTTGCTGCAAGAGACATTATTTCATTCTTTTTTATGGCTTAGTGGATTTTCTTTCTTTTTTTTTTTTTTTTTTGTAGAGACAGAGTCTCACTTTATGGCCCTCGGTAGAGTGCCGTGGCATCACACAGCTCACAGCAACCTCCAACTCCTGGGCTTAAGCGATTCTCTTGCCTCAGCCTCCCGAGTAGCTGGGACTATAGGCGCCC
The DNA here is from genome assembly GCF_027406575.1 of Nycticebus coucang. Taxonomy (NCBI): domain Eukaryota; kingdom Metazoa; phylum Chordata; class Mammalia; order Primates; family Lorisidae; genus Nycticebus; species Nycticebus coucang. The sequence goes on along the minus strand of NC_069784.1, from coordinate 69,902,408 downwards.
GTCACAATGCCCGGCTATTTTTTGGTTGCAGTTTGGCCAGGGCCGGGTTTGAACCCATCACCCTCGGCATATGGGGCCGGAGCCCTACTGACTGAGCCACAGGCGCCACCCGGATTTTCTTTATTTAAAGATTTATTTACAGCCACTTAAGTTGATTGCATATTTTTGCTATTAAGAATAGTGCTGCAAAAAATATCTAAGTCCAGGTATGTTTTTGATATAATGATTTTTTTTTTTTCTCTTTGCATGAATATCCAGTCACGGGATTGCTGGAGTGTGTATCATAGTTCTATTTTTGGCTCTTAGAGAAATCCCCATACTGTTTTCCTTAGAGTTGGTACTGATTTGAATTTATACCAACAGTGTATAAATACTTTCTTTTCTGTATCCTCACCAACAGCTATTGTTTTTTGACTTTTAAATAATAGCCATTCTGATTGGTATAAGAGGATATCTTATTGTGGTTTGATTTTGCATTTGGCTACAGTGGTGGAGTTGATAGAGGGTGAGGACAAGTCCTCTCTCCACATATGTGTCCAAGCAGTGACCTCTGGTCACCTGGCTAGTGGGATGGAAGTACACTTCTCCTTTGCAAAACTGAGTATAAGACCCACATCCCTGCTGGAAGCAGCAAAGTCACTTTCCATCCACAAGCAGGGAGCTCTTGGGGTCAGGAAAGCACACAATCTGGTCTCCTTTGCTCCTTTGTCCAGGGGTGCCTACCTGCTACACTTTCCCTTTTCTTGGGAGCAGCACTTTCCGATGGTTAGGCTACTGGGAACCCTGCAGCTTCCCTGGGTCCAGCCAGCCTATGTGGCTGCCCCAATCCCAGTAGGAGCTGGGGAATACTTCCAGGGGCTCCAGTGATACGGCATCACAAGGGCTGAGATTGTCTGAGCAGGACACAGTCCTCCAACGGGTATGTTGCAAGTATGGCACCTGCAGGGGGTAGGGTAGGGGATGCGGGTGTGACATGGTGCAAGCTGGTAGTATGGTGTGATGCCTGTAAGACTTCTCCCAAATCACTACTCAAACCAGTGTCTGGATCAGTGGAGCTCTCCAACAGTTCAGATACTGGTGAGGTGATCAGCAGTGGCCAAAGGAGCTGAAAACTCCCACTTACCCTTTCAAGGAAACACCAAGTTCTCCCAATTCCAAGTCAGTAACTTACCAGCCTCTTGCCAGCTTTCTGTGCCCTAGTTTTTCCATGAGTTCTCCACTATTCCACACATTCTCCCTTAATAGGCTAGTCAAATTATGATGATTTACTGTAACTTTGGTTCTTCTTTCTTAGTTGAATGGACATCTGATGTACCTAGTCAGTCATCTTAGGCAAAAAGAAAAAAAAGAAGAAAGAAAAAAGAAAGAAAGGAGTTCAATGTATTTTTAAAATTTCCCTTGAAACATTCTCATTGACCCATGTAATATTCAGAAATGTCTTAGTTTCTAATTATTTGGAGAATTTCTCGTTGTTTTTCTTTCATTTCTAATTTGATGACATTTTGCTCAAAGAACATATTCCATACTATTTAAATTCTTTAAATTTAGTGAGGTTTGTCTTATGGCCCCAAATACGGTACAACTTGTAGTATGTTCAGTCAACACTAAAAAGGAATGCACATTCTTTCGGAATTGGATGGAATGTTCTATGACAAATGTCAATTAGGTCCTGTTGGTTGGCAGTGCTGTTAATTTATTTTTCCTTGTTCATTTTATGGCTACTTATTCTACAAATTGTTGAGAGAAGGATGCTAAAATCTCCAACCATAATGGGAAATGTGGCTATTTTTCTTTTTAAATCAGTTTCTTTTTAAATTAGTTTTGATTCCCCCTATTCTGTATCTCTGTTGTTAGATGCACAGACTTTAGGGTTGCCATTTCTTCTTGGTGGTTGTAACTTTTTGTTATTATGCAATGTACCTCTCCAGCCCTAGTAATTTGCTTTCTTCTGCATAGTGTCTCCATTTCATCTGTTAACCTTCAACCTACTTATAAGAGTATATTTGAAGTGACTTTCCTGTAGATAGTACAGAATTAGCTTTTTTTTCTTTTTTACACTCTCCATCTTTATTGTTGAACTTAGACCTTATATATTTAATGTAATCATTGATGTTATTTTGAAATCTACTTTATTAGGTTTTTAAGATTATTTCTGTTTTTTATTTCTCTATGTTCTTTTTACTGCCTTTCTATGTGTTATTTAAATATTTGTTAGGATAATACTTTGGTTTATCTATAGTGTTCTCGAGTGAACGTCTTTGTATAGTTTTCTTAGTTGGTACCCTAGGTAATTACTACACAAACACACACAAAGAGAAACACACACAACTTAAGACAGTCTCTTATGTCAACATTTTACCAGTTCAAATAAGTTATAGAAGCCTTTACCTTCCTTTAAAATTCTCTCTTGAAGAGAGAGAAGTATACTTATTTTAAATATTTCTTCTCCACATACTGAGAACCACATTATACAGTAGTAGAAATTTTGCTTAAACTAGAAGACATTATTTAGAAAACTCAAGCTAGCAGGAAATTTCACTACATTTACACAATTGTCACTCTATATTTTGTTATTTCTTCTTCCTTCCTAGAAGGTCTAAGACTTGTATTGTTGTGTTGTTGTTTGTTTGTTTGTTTTTGGCAGTTTTTGGCAGGTTTACTTTACACGAAATTCACTTGGTTTTTGGAAATTGCAAGCATATGCCTTCTACCACATTTGGAAATTTTTTCCCTATATATTTGTAGTCATGTATTTTTTCTCATTCTGAAATTTGGCATGCAAATTAGATGTTTGTTACAGTCCCAAATGTGCTGAATCTGTTTATTTTTATTTTTAAAAGTTTATTTTCTGTCAATCATTTCTATTGTTCTATTCTCAAGTTCACTGATTCTTCTGCCTCCTCTAATGTGTTGCTAAACTCATCCACTGAGACATTCGTTTTGATTATTCTTTTTAATTCTACAGTCTCCATTTGCTGCTTCTTTAAATATTTTAATTCTTTTTTGCTTTTATTTCAAATAATTGCACTTAAAGCCTTTTATATTTAAAATAATTTGTCAGATAACTTTCATACTTGTGCCATCTTGATGTTGTTGTCTATTGATTTTCTTTTCATATTCAGATTCAGTGAAGAATAGAGAAATGCACAACTATTCATGTTCTCTCAATAGAAATCCTTTTTTAAAAGAAATATATTATTTGTTTTACAGGAAAATAATCCAAAGTGAGTGTTATAGTTCTTATACTGTACTAGCTTCTGTCACCTCCTTTGTAGTTTTATGTGAGACACCACACAGGGAGCAGAACTTTCACTGTGATTTGACCAGGAATAAGCCCAGGTTTCTTCCCAACACTCACTCCTCTGTTTTAAGGACAGTGTGTTGTGAGTTCACTACCAGAATCAGAATGGGTAAGGTCAAATAACTCCTCCTCTACCATGAAAAAAAATCAATGAATCAATGCTGCTGGCCACTTGTGCCTCGATCCATGCATCAGGCTGCAACGAGCTCAAATGTAGCAACTTTCCTGGGGGAAAATGAGGAAAATTATAGCTGAAGTGTATGTATGGCAGTATAAAGGCCTAAAAGTCCTAATAGATAGTAAATATAAATCTGAATGTTCTTGCTGATTTTGTCATTTACTGAATGATTTAAATCTATGTATTTTAAATATTTTATCGTTTGGTAGATTTTTAAATATTTTCAATAATTCCTTTTGTCAACAATGGACTGAAATTGACCACAAAAAAATTCTCATAGATAGTGAAAACTTAAATGCTGGATTTCAATTTTAATAAAAGTTCATGGTGAGTTCCAACATTTTCTGGGCAATTTTTTGAAATAAAAATTATACTTCTATATTGAAAAAAATGTATTCTTCAGAAAAAAATTCATCACACAGTAAGGACTAGAGACAGCTAAAATTAAAAAAATGATTTATTTTTTAAAAACTTTTGCCAGGGTGAAAAAATAATTATTTAAAAAAATTGATATTTACCAAGAACAACTACCCTATTTTAGTTTCCAAGTAGCCTATTTTTAATGTTTATATAATCAATGTAAAGAAATGTTATTTTTGCCTTAGTGTTCCTACTGTTATGTTTATTTTAGAGAATTAATTTCATTTTTAAGAGTAGTAATACCAATTATTGGTCAATAACTTTTTTAAAACTTTATTCATCTTAATTATTTTAGTGATCTCCTTCAGACTCAAGTGACCAAAATTCATGATAATTATGCCATCTCCCTAATTCCTTACCATGTTAGAAGTTAATAGGTGCTACGGAAAATATTTTTAAAAGATCAAGAAGACTGATTAGAGTATCAGGATGGGAACTGGGCGAGACATATGGCAAATATAAATAGAGTGTTCAGGCTATGAGTAATTTTTGACCAAGGACTTAAGGGAGGTAATAATGTGAACTTTGTAGATATGTGGAAGAAGTGTGTCCCAGGTAGAGGAGGTGGCTATTGCAGAGCTTCTAAGGCCTGATATGTTTAAGAGCAGCAAAGTGTGGGTATGTTTGGAATTGGAAAAGAGAGAATTGGTAGGAACTAAAGTTAGACGGGTAATAGCACTGCGATGGTAAATCATATTGGGCCTAATTGGGCCAAGTACTTTCATTTCTTCTGATGAAATTGGGAGCTATTTGAAGATTTTGCACAGAGCTCTATAATGACCCCATACATGATTTGCTTGAGAAATTCTGCTTGTATTTGAGAACAGATGGTGGATTGACAAGTTAGCAGACCATTACTAAAATCCAGTCAAGAGATGAGACGTTACCCAGGGTGAAAGGTGATGGTAAAATGTGAAAATTAGAGCATCCACTGGATGTAAGCCAAGGTGAAGAATAAATACTTCCCTCAGAACCCTGATCTGGGTCAACAGTCTCGACTTTCAACTCTTTGATGGCAAATTGGTGTCCTTAATTTTTATCCTTCATGTCCTCTTGTGAAATTCAGTTGAATTCCCCTCCCCCAACTAATTATATATATTTAATGTGTATACCTCAAATGTATTTGTAGTATCTCCTTCTTTTTAATGTACCATAGCAAACTCCAAATTAGTTTAGCATTCTAGATGCAAGAATAATGAAAGTTATAATAAAAGGAGTTCATAGTCAATGTAGCTACACCAAGTACCTTTCCTGTCTATCATGGCTTCAGCACTTTCCTCCCTGCATTTTTATCCCATACAGTACTGAAAGATGAGAGTCCATTTTCACTGGTAACTCCTATTAATCTCATTTCTTCTCTATTCAAAGGCAGATACTCAATTTTTCCTCTAGCTGGTTATTACACCTCTTCCATTTTGTCCAACTCTATCCCCAAACTGGATTGTTTGAATACACCTGCATGTCAAACTCACAAATTTCCTCCCCTAAGTGGGAGCTTATTTTAACTTGCTGTCCCTATGCCATAATTTTTCATATGTAAAATGGGACTGATTTTACTACCTACTGGATAGGAGAGTTACGATGACTAAGAAGATCACACTGCATGTGAAACCATGTCTAGCATGTAACACTCATAGTATCAGCTACAATAAGTATTACCTCCAGAAACGTTCTTACTTACCAGGATGAGGAAGGTATACTTTTGTTTGCACATAAGGACTAGTTCAGTTCATAAATTATCACAACCACAAGAGGATAGGTTTTTGTGTGTGTGTGTGTAGAGACAGAGTTTCACTTTATTGCCCTCGGTAGAGTGCCATGGCGTCACACAGTTCACAGCAACCTCCAACTTGTGGGCTTAGGCTATTCTCCTGCCTCAGCCTCCCGAGTAGCTGGGACTACAGGCACCCGCCACAATGCCCGGCTATTTCTTTTTGTTGTTGCAGTTTGGCTGGGGCTGGGTTTGAACCCGCCACCCTTGGTATATGGGGCCGGCGCCCTGCTCATTGAGCCACAGGCGCCGCCCAAGAGGATAGTTTTTGAAAGACACATGACTACAGTGTTGGTGTGTTAAAGTTTCATAACGAGCTTATTGAGTTGTGTCTGTGTTGAGTGTAAACATCACACATTTTGCATTTATTCTAATCACTGTTTTACCATGGGTCGTGTACATCCTCCATCACCTTCTCTTAAAGTTGTCTTGAGTGGATTCCATAACTTTCTGATCAGTCCACCTTAACTTTGTAATTAACTTTGTACCTGTTTAAGTCTTTCCTCTCCTCCATTGACACTGTGTGTTGCTTCTGAAATAATGGGAGGAGGGAAGTGGTTTGCTGCTCCGTTCCTCTCCATCTCCCACTTCTGGAGGGGCCCTACAGTGGGAATTTTCAACCTATGTGCTGAGGCATAGTGGTGTGCCATGAGGAGATTTTAGATGTGCTATGAACATTTTTAAAGATCACTGATTAAATTATTCTCAAAAGAAGTCCAGAGCACAGTAAGTATATTCCGTTTTTTACTTTTTTTTTTTAATCAATATAATTTAACTGTGCTGTGGAAGTTTAACTATAGGTTCAAGAGTCCCATGAGATACAAAAAAAGTTGAAAAACACTGCCATACAGGGCAGGGGTGTGGAACATGGATAGCAGAGATAGGATCTAATTTGAGAAAATACCACGCCAGTGAGGGGCAGGATTCCTTTATGACTCTGACCTTGGCCTCTATCAAGATCATGTTTTCTATGAAAGAGTAAACACGTGTTTCAGGTACTTATTATTCAACTCCACATCCACTCCATCAATTAACAGAATCTCTCTTGGTGGAGCTGGCAGTGGAGGTGGTGGCAACCAGCGATTGGCTCTGGATCAACAAAGTACCATATAGTGCCTATTTTACTGCCCCTCTTGAAACCATGGAGGTTGGCACTGAGATCACTCACAATCTAGAATGCCAGTAAAGGGAAATTGTAAGAATTAGGATTTCGTGTTGATATAGAACTTCCTGTTTGCATTATGGTGAAGGTATTTCACAAGAAAAGTCAGAACCAAATGACGGAGGAGCTGCTCTGTTTCTGGAGCTGCTCTGTTTCTGGAGAACAGTGCAATTCAATTAGTCATAAAGCTTCATGTTGTGGTAAATTAAGTTTACTCTCATACCACTGAACCTCGTAGTCCAAAGTCTTCTGTGACCAACATCTGAGAGAGCGCATGCCTTCGAACAAGATCAGGGTCAGCCTGGGAAATGAGAGGAGGCATAAAACTGCAGCACCACTTCTTGCCATTTTTAGCATTATATTTTGAAGAAAGAGATTCCAGAGTGTCCACAAGTTTACAGGAGCGGAACACCCCAAATGTTGGATGACTTGCGTGTTGTTGAAGCTGCACCTGACTAAGTTCAAGGCTGAAACATCTGAGTGTCTTCTAAAGATGTGGCTGACATTAAGCCATGAGGTCTCACTGAGGAAGACCTCAGTCTTGTACAGGAGAATCCCTTATCTCAGCAAGAAATCCACACTGACATTTACAGATCCTCTTCCTACCTCTTTATTGATATTACTGACCACCTACAAGTAGACAGGTTAACAAGTTGCAATTCCAACAGCAGAAAAACAGTATTCAAGCTACAAGGAGACTCAATATGCCAAGCAGACATGTGACAAAGGGAACCCTGGTGAACCAGGTGCACTTAACAGCTTAGAAGAGACTTAATAGTTTTTTTCAGGAAAAAAAAAAGTGAGTTTTGTGGAATAAAGTGTTTGGCAACAAACTTGGTAAAGTAAAACAATTTAATCATAATGTAGAAGGGGAAGACAAAGGTGATCTTTATGGTTTCTGGAAAGACCCGTCATCACTTCTTGGCCTTTTGGCTAAGATCAAGTGCAAGAGTTAGATCAGTATGAGCAAAGCCTGAAAGGAGACCTTTCTTCCATCTTCCATACAAGTGAACAACAATCTAAATTTGAAGGCTGTATCTGAAGAACAAGAATCTGTAACCAAAATAACTAAGTTTTTTAAAGCCTGAGTGAAGGACAAGAAATGGTAGGAGGAGCAAAGCAGGATCCCCAGAATCAGTTCCCCCTTGAAGCAAAGGAAACAAAGGGAGACAACAATGAAAAAAAATTAAGAAACCCACCAGAAATAATCACTGGCTCAACCACAAGTTAACTCAGCAACACAGGAACACTGCAGCTCAGTCAAGACTACTGTGGCAGGGGACCCATGGTCCATGCAGGCACAAGGTACTTTATTCTGAAAACTCCAAGGCTGTCTAGGAAATAGTAGAGCCGCCAAACCAAGAGCTGTGAGTGCAGAGCGCAAATACTCTTCAGGTACTTTTAGGGCACCTCAGGCCGACACAGTCTCCTGAACAACCAGGTAAACCAACAAGTCCCAAATGCATGATGCTCAAAGTGTCCCTACCCCCCATTTCAGAAGAAGAGGAGTGTCAGGGGATGAAGAGAGTCCAGCTGCCTGCCACTGTCCCGCCAATATGCAGAGACAGGGATGAGTCCTAAAAACTTTAGTTGTCAAAAGTCTGGTACTGTGATTCTGGAGAACAGTGAGAGTAGCCTCTCCAACACTGTTCTGTTCTTCCTATTCCAAAATCACAGTTTTATATATGAAGGTTAAAAGCAAGAGCCCTACTAACCTTTATCTTAAACAACAGTAATTAGCACTTACCTTAAACAATAGTAATCACCATAATTCATGACCCATAATAAACAATAATTGATATAACCCGTGACCAAACCAACATTTCTAACTCAAAAGTTAATCTCCTAAATCAATTGCACTAAACTACTCAAGATAAACACTTTTAGGTTAAAGCTGAGCTTACAAAACAACAAGGCTGGAGACTTGAGCTGAAGGTCACGTCTGACCCAAACCAACCAGACCAGATGTGTCCCATGGGCCTGGCCTGACTGACTGCACCTCACTCTCACTACGTGCACTCTCAGGAGGACGTGTGCTTGAAGGAATAAAAGCCACAAACCAAACTGCAGCCTCAAATAAGGACCTCACAGGTCTCCTCCACTCACCACGGCAGGTGCAGTTGACAAGCTGGCAGCTTGATGACCCAAACGGTAGCTTTGCCAGTGCTGAGACGGGTGACCTGAGCATGTCAACAGAGACCAGAAATGCTTCTGGAGCTAAACCACTGGTGCTAGTAAAGATGGGAATGGGTGGGCTGGCCAGCATCCCATTTCACCTTGCAAAGCCTTTCCTAATTATAGAGTTGCTGGAAAACTTTTATTTGTTTATCCAGATTGTAAATATAATGCAAAGGGCACTAAACCAGACTGTCCCTTCACTTTTATGGGTGGAAGAATTCTAACGTTGTGTCCCAAACCACAAGTTACAATACCAACACCGCCTTCTGGTACTCAGCTCTGCTGTCATTTCCCGGCTTCTATAAAAAGGAACTGCTACCTGTGTCATCCAAAGCACTGCAGATGTAAAAGTCTGCATCCAAGACCAGAACGCACATTTTAGCATTCCACCATTACTATCCTGCCACAACGTGCCTCCAAATGGATTCAGCCTCAAACCAGTGAGTGGCAGCCAGTCCTGCCCAGCAAAAAAAGCTCAGTTTGAACGTTTCCATCTACTGGTAAAAATAGTCTCTGGAACTTGTTGAATCTTTGACACTTGGAATACATGGCTTTCATAATATGAGGTTCACTGCCTACCTGTAAGTTTAAGTGGTTTTAACATAGGAAATTTATTGTTCTGTTTTATTTTTGCTATAAAAGACGGTTTAAGGGAAAGCTGAAATCTAGTGAACGTTTGAAGCATGAGCACTTCTGTCGTGGTGAGTAATGTTCCTACAGTGTGGGGCTGTAGCACTGCTCTGTAGAGAGATGTCATGAGGCAGGTGTTAGAGTCTGGAGATCTCTCATCCAATGTGCTTGGAACTAGATGTGTTTTGAATTTTGGATTTGTATGGATTTTTAAATATTTGCATTATACTTACTAGTTCAAAACCCCTTACACTGACAATCTGGATTCTGAAATGCTCCTTTGAGCATGATCTTTGAGCACCATACTGTTACTAAAATATTTTGAATTATAGAACATTTCAGATTTTGATATTTTAGATTAGAGATATTCAATCTATGTCATTCTAAAAGTTGAATTTCTGCTTTCACTTTTCCCAGAGATAATATAATGTTAATAATACACCATGAAATAGGACTGGCCAAAAGTTCTGAGTAATTAAATTCTGCTTTTTAATTTTTTTAATGACTTTATTATGAAAAGCAAAATAATAAGGTCTTTTGAAGTAAGAGCCACATTGGCAAAATGGTTTTCAAGTCCCACATCAATTCTGAAAGGACAAATCAGGTGGGCATGTAGGGTAAATACATTTACAATGCTAAGTGCAAAAAATATCAATAATTCCTGAAAATGCTTATTAGAAACATATGCTTTTACATTTAGTATGAATGTGTGCTTTACAAATAATCATTTTTGTGACTACATTATCACAAAGTTGTATAAAACTATTTACAAGTATATTCATAAAGTGTCAGAAAACAGACTTTATAAACTCGTGAGATTTTAAATATACATATATGTCCCCACATTCTGAAAAATAATATTCTCAGATACAACTCCACAGAAAATATACTTAGTTACTATTGAAGATAATTTATGAAATGAAAAAATTAGATTTAAATGGTATATTTTAAAAGACAGAACTACATAATTATGGATGTCAGATAGGTAAACCACAAAATAGGATGAAAACTTTGGGCTACAGTATTCCTTACAGAGTTTTACATGTGTAGTTTTTTAAAATTGTTCAGACAAAAAGTGTCAAATGCTTTAGAATTAAGTATGAAATAGATGGCCGATTTCAAAGACATGATAGTAGAGCAGTGTTTTTAGAAATTAAAGCTTAAAAGGTAGTTAGAAATGAATTAATGCAAAAAGGATAATAAAGACTCAAACATTCTTAGAACAAAATTAATCTAAATATTAAAAAATACAAAAAAATACAAAAAAACCCCACTTTAAAGAGTATGTGTCCCGGGGGTCTCTGTGCTATCTTTTCTCTTCTCTCTGTCCCAGGATGTCTCTGTGCTGTGTGTTTTCTTCTCTCTGTCCCGGGAGTTTGCTGTGCTGTGTGTTCTCATCTCTCTGTCCCGGGATGTCACTGTGCTGTATCTTTTCTCTTCTCTCTGTCCCGGATGTCTCTGTGCTGTGTGTTCTCATCTCTCTGTCCTGGGAGTTCTCTGTGCTGATTTTCTCTTCTCTCTGTCCTGGGAGGTCTCTGTGCTGATTTTCTCATCTCTCTGTCCCGGGATGTCTCTGTGCTGTGTGTTTTCTTCTCTCTGTCCCGGGAGTTCTCTGTGCTGTGTCTTTTCTCTTCTCTCTGTCCCAGATGTCTCTGTGCTGTGTGTTTTCTTCTCTCTGTCCTGGGAGTTCTCTGTGCTGTGTGTTCTCATCTCTCTGTCCCGGGATGTCTCTGTGCTGTGTGTTCCCATCTCTCTGTCCCAGGAGTTCTCTGTGCTGTGTTCTCATCTCTCTGTCCTGGGAGTTCTCTGTGCTGTGTGTTCCCATCTCTCTGTCTCAGGAGTTCTCTGTGCTGTGTGTTCTCATCTCTCTGTCCCGGGATGTCTCTGTGCTGTGTGTTCCCATCTCTCTGTCCCAGGAGTTCTCTGTGCTGTGTGTTCTCATCTCTCTGTCCCAGGAGTTCTCTGTGCTGTGTGTTCTCATCTCTCTGTCCCGGGATGTCTCTGTGCTGTGTGTTCCCATCTCTCTGTCCCGGGAGTTCTCTGTGCTGTGTGTTCCCATCTCTCTGTCCCAGGAGTTCTCTGTGCTGTGTGTTCTCATCTCTCTGTCTCGGGATGTCTCTGTGCTGTGTGTTCCCATCTCTCTGTCCCAGGAGTTCTCTGTGCTGTGTGTTCTCATCTCTCTGTCCCAGGAGTTCTCTGTGCTGTGTGTTCTCATCTCTCTGTCCCGGGATGTCTCTGTGCTGTGTGTTCTCATCTCTCTGTCCCGGGAGTTCTCTGTGCTGTGTGTTCTCATCTCTCTGTCCCCGGAGTTCTCTGTGCTGTGTGTTCTCATCTCTCTGTCCCGGGATGTCTCTGTGCTGTGTGTTCTCTTTTCTCTGTCCTGAGAGTTCTCTGTGCTGTCTTTTCTCTTTTCTCTGTCCCGGGAGTTCTCTATGCTGTCTTTTCTCTTCTCTCTGTCCCGGGATGTCTCTGTGCTGTGTGTTCTCATCTCTCTGTCCCAGCAGGTCTCTGTGCTGTGTGTTCTCATCTCTCTGTCCCGGGATGTCTCTGTGCTGTGTGTTCTCTTTTCTCTGTCCCGAGAGTTCTCTGTGCTGTCTTTTCTCTTTTCTCTGTCCCGGGAGTTCTCTATGCTGTCTTTTCTCTTCTCTCTGTCCCGGGATGTCTCTGTGCTGTGTGTTCTCATCTCTCTGTCCCGGGATGTCTCTGTGCTGTGTGTTTTCTCTTCTCTCTGTCCAGGATGTCACTGTGCTGTGTGTTTTCTTCTCTCTGTCCCAGGAGTTCTCTGTGCTGTGTGTTCTCATCTCTCTGTCCCAGGATGTCTCTGTGCTGTGTGTTCTCATCTCTCTGTCACAGGAGTTCTCTGTGCTGTGTGTTCTCATCTCTCTGTCCCAGGATGTCTCTGTGCTGTGTGTTCTCATCTCTCTGTCCCAGGATGTCTCTGTGCTGTCTTTTCTCTTCTCTCTGTCCCGGGATGTCTCTGTGCTGTGTGTTTTCTTCTCTCTGTCCCAGCAGGTCTCTGTGCTGTGTGTTCTCATCTCTCTGTCCCGGGATGTCTCTGTGCTGTGTGTTCTCTTTTCTCTGTCCCGAGAGTTCTCTGTGCTGTCTTTTCTCTTTTCTCTGTCCCGGGAGTTCTCTATGCTGTCTTTTCTCTTCTCTCTGTCCCGGGATGTCTCTGTGCTGTGTGTTCTCATCTCTCTGTCCCAGCAGGTCTCTGTGCTGTGTGTTCTCATCTCTCTGTCCCGGGATGTCTCTGTGCTGTGTGTTCTCTTTTCTCTGTCCCGAGAGTTCTCTGTGCTGTCTTTTCTCTTCTCTCTGTCCCGGGATGTCTCTGTGCTGTGTGTTCTCATCTCTCTGTCCCAGGATGTCTCTGTGCTGTGTGTTTTCTCTTCTCTCTGTCCAGGATGTCACTGTGCTGTGTGTTTTCTTCTCTCTGTCCCAGGAGTTCTCTGTGCTGTGTGTTCTCATCTCTCTGTCCCAGGATGTCTCTGTGCTGTGTGTTCTCATCTCTCTGTCACAGGAGTTCTCTGTGCTGTGTGTTCTCATCTCTCTGTCCCAGGATGTCTCTGTGCTGTGTGTTCTCATCTCTCTGTCACAGGAGTTCTCTGTGCTGTGTGTTCTCATCTCTCTGTCCCAGGATGTCTCTGTGCTGTGTGTTCTCATCTCTCTGTCCCAGGATGTCTCTGTGCTGTTTTTCTCTTCTCTCTGTCCCGGGATGTCTCTGTGCTGTGTGTTTTCTTCTCTCTGTCCCAGGAGTTCTCTGTGCTGTGTGTTCTCATCTCTCTGTCCCAGGATGTCTCTGTGCTGTTTTTCTCTTCTCTCTGTCCCGGGATGTCTCTGTGCTGTGTGTTTTCTCTTCTCTCTGTCCAGGATGTCACTGTGCTGTGTGTTTTCTTCTCTCTGTCCCAGGAGTTCTCTGTGCTGTGTGTTCTCATCTCTCTGTCCCAGGATGTCTCTGTGCTGTGTGTTCTCATCTCTCTGTCACAGGAGTTCTCTGTGCTGTGTGTTCTCATCTCTCTGTCCCAGGATGTCTCTGTGCTGTGTGTTCTCATCTCTCTGTCCCAGGATGTCTCTGTGCTGTCTTTTCTCTTCTCTCTGTCCCGGGATGTCTCTGTGCTGTGTGTTTTCTTCTCTCTGTCCCAGCAGGTCTCTGTGCTGTGTGTTCTCATCTCTCTGTCCCGGGATGTCTCTGTGCTGTGTGTTCTCTTTTCTCTGTCCCGAGAGTTCTCTGTGCTGTCTTTTCTCTTTTCTCTGTCCCGGGAGTTCTCTATGCTGTCTTTTCTCTTCTCTCTGTCCCGGGATGTCTCTGTGCTGTGTGTTCTCATCTCTCTGTCCCAGCAGGTCTCTGTGCTGTGTGTTCTCATCTCTCTGTCCCGGGATGTCTCTGTGCTGTGTGTTCTCTTTTCTCTGTCCCGAGAGTTCTCTGTGCTGTCTTTTCTCTTCTCTCTGTCCCGGGATGTCTCTGTGCTGTGTGTTCTCATCTCTCTGTCCCAGGATGTCTCTGTGCTGTGTGTTTTCTCTTCTCTCTGTCCAGGATGTCACTGTGCTGTGTGTTTTCTTCTCTCTGTCCCAGGAGTTCTCTGTGCTGTGTGTTCTCATCTCTCTGTCCCAGGATGTCTCTGTGCTGTGTGTTCTCATCTCTCTGTCACAGGAGTTCTCTGTGCTGTGTGTTCTCATCTCTCTGTCCCAGGATGTCTCTGTGCTGTGTGTTCTCATCTCTCTGTCACAGGAGTTCTCTGTGCTGTGTGTTCTCATCTCTCTGTCCCAGGATGTCTCTGTGCTGTGTGTTCTCATCTCTCTGTCCCAGGATGTCTCTGTGCTGTTTTTCTCTTCTCTCTGTCCCGGGATGTCTCTGTGCTGTGTGTTTTCTTCTCTCTGTCCCAGGAGTTCTCTGTGCTGTGTGTTCTCATCTCTCTGTCCCAGGATGTCTCTGTGCTGTTTTTCTCTTCTCTCTGTCCCGGGATGTCTCTGTGCTGTGTGTTTTCTCTTCTCTCTGTCCAGGATGTCACTGTGCTGTGTGTTTTCTTCTCTCTGTCCCAGGAGTTCTCTGTGCTGTGTGTTCTCATCTCTCTGTCCCAGGATGTCTCTGTGCTGTGTGTTCTCATCTCTCTGTCACAGGAGTTCTCTGTGCTGTGTGTTCTCATCTCTCTGTCCCAGGATGTCTCTGTGCTGTGTGTTCTCATCTCTCTGTCCCAGGATGTCTCTGTGCTGTCTTTTCTCTTCTCTCTGTCCCGGGATGTCTCTGTGCTGTGTGTTTTCTTCTCTCTGTCCCAGCAGGTCTCTGTGCTGTGTGTTCTCATCTCTCTGTCCCGGGATGTCTCTGTGCTGTGTGTTCTCTTTTCTCTGTCCCGAGAGTTCTCTGTGCTGTCTTTTCTCTTTTCTCTGTCCCGGGAGTTCTCTATGCTGTCTTTTCTCTTCTCTCTGTCCCGGGATGTCTCTGTGCTGTGTGTTCTCATCTCTCTGTCCCAGCAGGTCTCTGTGCTGTGTGTTCTCATCTCTCTGTCCCGGGATGTCTCTGTGCTGTGTGTTCTCTTTTCTCTGTCCCGAGAGTTCTCTGTGCTGTCTTTTCTCTTCTCTCTGTCCCGGGATGTCTCTGTGCTGTGTGTTCTCATCTCTCTGTCCCAGGATGTCTCTGTGCTGTGTGTTTTCTCTTCTCTCTGTCCAGGATGTCACTGTGCTGTGTGTTTTCTTCTCTCTGTCCCAGGAGTTCTCTGTGCTGTGTGTTCTCATCTCTCTGTCCCAGGATGTCTCTGTGCTGTGTGTTCTCATCTCTCTGTCACAGGAGTTCTCTGTGCTGTGTGTTCTCATCTCTCTGTCCCAGGATGTCTCTGTGCTGTGTGTTCTCATCTCTCTGTCACAGGAGTTCTCTGTGCTGTGTGTTCTCATCTCTCTGTCCCAGGATGTCTCTGTGCTGTGTGTTCTCATCTCTCTGTCCCAGGATGTCTCTGTGCTGTTTTTCTCTTCTCTCTGTCCCGGGATGTCTCTGTGCTGTGTGTTTTCTTCTCTCTGTCCCAGGAGTTCTCTGTGCTGTGTGTTCTCATCTCTCTGTCCCAGGATGTCTCTGTGCTGTTTTTCTCTTCTCTCTGTCCCGGGATGTCTCTGTGCTGTGTGTTTTCTCTTCTCTCTGTCCAGGATGTCACTGTGCTGTGTGTTTTCTTCTCTCTGTCCCAGGAGTTCTCTGTGCTGTGTGTTCTCATCTCTCTGTCCCAGGATGTCTCTGTGCTGTGTGTTCTCATCTCTCTGTCACAGGAGTTCTCTGTGCTGTGTGTTCTCATCTCTCTGTCCCAGGATGTCTCTGTGCTGTGTGTTCTCATCTCTCTGTCCCAGGATGTCTCTGTGCTGTCTTTTCTCTTCTCTCTGTCCCGGGATGTCTCTGTGCTGTGTGTTTTCTTCTCTCTGTCCCAGCAGGTCTCTGTGCTGTGTGTTCTCATCTCTCTGTCCCGGGATGTCTCTGTGCTGTGTGTTCTCTTTTCTCTGTCCCGAGAGTTCTCTGTGCTGTCTTTTCTCTTTTCTCTGTCCCGGGAGTTCTCTATGCTGTCTTTTCTCTTCTCTCTGTCCCGGGATGTCTCTGTGCTGTGTGTTCTCATCTCTCTGTCCCAGCAGGTCTCTGTGCTGTGTGTTCTCATCTCTCTGTCCCGGGATGTCTCTGTGCTGTGTGTTCTCTTTTCTCTGTCCCGAGATTTCTCTGTGCTGTCTTTTCTCTTCTCTCTGTCCCGGGATGTCTCTGTGCTGTGTGTTCTCATCTCTCTGTCCCAGGATGTCTCTGTGCTGTGTGTTTTCTCTTCTCTCTGTCCAGGATGTCACTGTGCTGTGTGTTTTCTTCTCTCTGTCCCAGGAGTTCTCTGTGCTGTGTGTTCTCATCTCTCTGTCCCAGGATGTCTCTGTGCTGTGTGTTCTCATCTCTCTGTCACAGGAGTTCTCTGTGCTGTGTGTTCTCATCTCTCTGTCCCAGGATGTCTCTGTGCTGTGTGTTCTCATCTCTCTGTCACAGGAGTTCTCTGTGCTGTGTGTTCTCATCTCTCTGTCCC
Source organism: Nycticebus coucang (assembly GCF_027406575.1). Taxonomy (NCBI): domain Eukaryota; kingdom Metazoa; phylum Chordata; class Mammalia; order Primates; family Lorisidae; genus Nycticebus; species Nycticebus coucang. Next base: position 69,885,743 of record NC_069784.1, on the reverse strand, counting down.
AGGATGTCTCTGTGCTGTGTGTTCTCATCTCTCTGTCCCAGGATGTCTCTGTGCTGTTTTTCTCTTCTCTCTGTCCCGGGATGTCTCTGTGCTGTGTGTTTTCTTCTCTCTGTCCCAGGAGTTCTCTGTGCTGTGTGTTCTCATCTCTCTGTCCCAGGATGTCTCTGTGCTGTTTTTCTCTTCTCTCTGTCCCGGGATGTCTCTGTGCTGTGTGTTTTCTCTTCTCTCTGTCCAGGATGTCACTGTGCTGTGTGTTTTCTTCTCTCTGTCCCAGGAGTTCTCTGTGCTGTGTGTTCTCATCTCTCTGTCCCAGGATGTCTCTGTGCTGTGTGTTCTCATCTCTCTGTCACAGGAGTTCTCTGTGCTGTGTGTTCTCATCTCTCTGTCCCAGGATGTCTCTGTGCTGTGTGTTCTCATCTCTCTGTCCCAGGATGTCTCTGTGCTGTCTTTTCTCTTCTCTCTGTCCCGGGATGTCTCTGTGCTGTGTGTTTTCTTCTCTCTGTCCCAGCAGGTCTCTGTGCTGTGTGTTCTCATCTCTCTGTCCCGGGATGTCTCTGTGCTGTGTGTTCTCTTTTCTCTGTCCCGAGAGTTCTCTGTGCTGTCTTTTCTCTTTTCTCTGTCCCGGGAGTTCTCTATGCTGTCTTTTCTCTTCTCTCTGTCCCGGGATGTCTCTGTGCTGTGTGTTCTCATCTCTCTGTCCCAGCAGGTCTCTGTGCTGTGTGTTCTCATCTCTCTGTCCCGGGATGTCTCTGTGCTGTGTGTTCTCTTTTCTCTGTCCCGAGAGTTCTCTGTGCTGTCTTTTCTCTTCTCTCTGTCCCGGGATGTCTCTGTGCTGTGTGTTCTCATCTCTCTGTCCCAGGATGTCTCTGTGCTGTGTGTTTTCTCTTCTCTCTGTCCAGGATGTCACTGTGCTGTGTGTTTTCTTCTCTCTGTCCCAGGAGTTCTCTGTGCTGTGTGTTCTCATCTCTCTGTCCCAGGATGTCTCTGTGCTGTGTGTTCTCATCTCTCTGTCACAGGAGTTCTCTGTGCTGTGTGTTCTCATCTCTCTGTCCCAGGATGTCTCTGTGCTGTGTGTTCTCATCTCTCTGTCACAGGAGTTCTCTGTGCTGTGTGTTCTCATCTCTCTGTCCCAGGATGTCTCTGTGCTGTGTGTTCTCATCTCTCTGTCCCAGGATGTCTCTGTGCTGTTTTTCTCTTCTCTCTGTCCCGGGATGTCTCTGTGCTGTGTGTTTTCTTCTCTCTGTCCCAGGAGTTCTCTGTGCTGTGTGTTCTCATCTCTCTGTCCCAGGATGTCTCTGTGCTGTGTGTTCTCATCTCTCTGTCACAGGAGTTCTCTGTGCTGTGTGTTCTCATCTCTCTGTCCCAGGATGTCTCTGTGCTGTGTGTTCTCATCTCTCTGTCCCAGGATGTCTCTGTGCTGTCTTTTCTCTTCTCTCTGTCCCGGGATGTCTCTGTGCTGTGTGTTTTCTTCTCTCTGTCCCAGCAGGTCTCTGTGCTGTGTGTTCTCATCTCTCTGTCCCGGGATGTCTCTGTGCTGTGTGTTCTCTTTTCTCTGTCCCGAGAGTTCTCTGTGCTGTCTTTTCTCTTTTCTCTGTCCCGGGAGTTCTCTATGCTGTCTTTTCTCTTCTCTCTGTCCCGGGATGTCTCTGTGCTGTGTGTTCTCATCTCTCTGTCCCAGCAGGTCTCTGTGCTGTGTGTTCTCATCTCTCTGTCCCGGGATGTCTCTGTGCTGTGTGTTCTCTTTTCTCTGTCCCGAGAGTTCTCTGTGCTGTCTTTTCTCTTTTCTCTGTCCCGGGAGTTCTCTATGCTGTCTTTTCTCTTCTCTCTGTCCCGGGATGTCTCTGTGCTGTGTGTTCTCATCTCTCTGTCCCAGGATGTCTCTGTGCTGTGTGTTTTCTCTTCTCTCTGTCCAGGATGTCACTGTGCTGTGTGTTTTCTTCTCTCTGTCCCAGGAGTTCTCTGTGCTGTGTGTTCTCATCTCTCTGTCCCAGGATGTCTCTGTGCTGTGTGTTCTCATCTCTCTGTCACAGGAGTTCTCTGTGCTGTGTGTTCTCATCTCTCTGTCCCAGGATGTCTCTGTGCTGTGTGTTCTCATCTCTCTGTCACAGGAGTTCTCTGTGCTGTGTGTTCTCATCTCTCTGTCCCAGGATGTCTCTGTGCTGTGTGTTCTCATCTCTCTGTCCCAGGATGTCTCTGTGCTGTTTTTCTCTTCTCTCTGTCCCGGGATGTCTCTGTGCTGTGTGTTTTCTTCTCTCTGTCCCAGGAGTTCTCTGTGCTGTGTGTTCTCATCTCTCTGTCCCAGGATGTCTCTGTGCTGTGTGTTCTCATCTCTCTGTCACAGGAGTTCTCTGTGCTGTGTGTTCTCATCTCTCTGTCCCAGGATGTCTCTGTGCTGTGTGTTCTCATCTCTCTGTCACAGGAGTTCTCTGTGCTGTGTGTTCTCATCTCTCTGTCCCAGGATGTCTCTGTGCTGTGTGTTCTCATCTCTCTGTCCCAGGATGTCTCTGTGCTGTCTTTTCTCTTCTCTCTGTCCCGGGATGTCTCTGTGCTGTGTGTTTTCTTCTCTCTGTCCCAGCAAGTCTCTGTGCTGTGTGTTCTCATCTCTCTGTCCCGGGAGTTCTCTGTGCTGTGTGTTCTCATCTCTCTGTCCTGGGAGTTCTCTGTGCTGTCTTTTCTCTGTCCCGGGAGTTCTCTATGCTGTCTTTTCTCTTCTCTCTGTCCCGGGATGTCTCTGTGCTGTGTGTTCTCATCTCTCTGTCCCAGGAGGTCTCTGTGCTGTGTGTTCTCATCTCTCTGACTCTCTGTCCTGAGCTCAGGCGGCAGGACCTCAGTCTAACCAGTGTCTACTTGGACAGCTCTGCTTTTTGCCTCTTCTTCTTGTCATCTTATATTCCCTCTCCAATTCTTCTTTTCTTTATATTATAATATCTTCTCACCTGCTAGGTATATTTCACTCCAATATTTCTATGGCTCTGGAGATTATGTACTTACTCTGGAGAGACCCACCTACCCTTTTTTTTTTTTGCATTTTTTGGCTGGGGCTGGTTTGAAACCACCACCTCCAGTATATGGGGCCGGCACCCTAATCCTTTGAGCCACATGCGCCACTGATACCCACCCCTTTTACAGGCATTCAGCATCACAGAGATTCTCTTGGAAATGTCCCTTGCCCCATACATTGCAAACTTTTTTTTAAAAAAAGGAAAAAACTTTTACTATAAATACTTAACTTCCTTCAAAACGAATATTTTCTACTGATATTGTTTCCTGCTGTCCCCAGGCCTCATTTTTCTTCTAAACATAAAAATAAAAGAGTTGCAATGGTGTTTTGAGTTTGCAAGATTGTTTCTGACATTCCATACTAAGCCTTGGAAATAGGTTTCCAGTATCATCTGTTATATCTATTTAAAATTAGTCTTGAATGTCTCTTTAAAATTAGTATGCAGTTAACGTGGTAATTGGCAAAGTCCACTTGTAGCTTTTAAAATATAGTTTATATACAGTTAATACCTTTTACTTTTGCATAGATTTATATGAAATTATAGGTGTTATATTTGCATTTGTCTCCAAAACCAATTAAAACTTCTTGAAGGAGGACTAATTCTTTAATTAAAACAAATTAGTGTAGTAAAAATCAGCTAACTTGCAGATTCTATAAAAAAATGATAATGAAAACAGTGCATGGAAACTGGAGGTGTATTTTAGGTTAGTTCTTTAATGTCAATTGACAAGAAAAAGTTGAATATCCAGAGTCTGCTTGTTTGTGTCAGATTGGCATGTATCAGGCCATGTCAAGCTGTAAAATAATGAATACGTTTCAAGGAAATATATAAATAATACAGGTTCGCTGCCACTGCACAGAGTTTTTTTTTTAAATCTGTTTCTTCATCATTTTGCAATTAAGAAAAATGTTTCTCAAGCAGGAGAAAGCTCAGTGAAAACAAAAAGTGTTAGAATTGCAATTAATATTTTTTAAATTTGCTCCACTTTTTTAATTAGTAAGGCCAAATAATCACCGATAATATGTGTAGAGCTCTGACATCAAAGTAAATGAGCTTTTTCTTTTTAGATCTGGGATTTAATACCAACCATGTCATTTACTGTCTGGTCCTTGGAGAGTCAAGTACATTCCTTAGCTTATTCTCCTATCTTTAAAAATAAAACAATGATATCTACCTCGCAAAAAGACTGTAAGAATTACACTTAATATAAGAAAAAATATGAGACAGAATAGCCATTTCTAGCAACTCTTGGTGTCATTGTTGTCATTAGGTTAGATTGACAACAGCAAAGAGAACCATTCAGGGCAAGAGCTGGAGGGTACCACCTAGCACTAGGAATGAAGTCACCAGCAGAGTCAGGATGCCAAGTCAGGATGCTCTGGACGCGAGCTCCAACCTCACTCTGCATTAGTGTTATTGATCTAGTTTGACGAAGATTCACTATTACTAGTGTGAACCAGAGTGTGTTCCTATTTTTTCCCAAAGTACATTTCTACTATCAGACTATCAGGAGCACATCCATTTTTGCAAACTGCTATTTGTATACATACAACTATTTTCTAAGTTTTCACCACATTTTTGAAGCATTGTGAATGACAAGGATTTGAAAGTGGTAGTCAATATACATCATCTGAGAACACAGCTGTTAGTTTCATCCCCCAAGGAACTTTGCAAATGGTTGAGTTGTGGCTCTTTCCTAGACAAATGCTAATTTCTTCTTCAGTGAAATCAAGGCGCATACTGATGCTATTCAATAATTTTATCAACCACTAGTCTCCTACCCTCTTGGCGGGTTTAAATGAAACAAATGCATCATAGAGTGAAATTTTTTGGACAGATGTCAGAGTAACCTAAAGGAAAAGCCCTGGCCCACTGTGAAGAAACCCTCAGTTACCAAAGGAGTGCTCAGGAGGTGTGCAGATAAATCCTATTACAGGGTAATGGGATTGCTTCCCATGTCCAGACACCAGTTTGAAAATGTGATTCTGCTCAACACATAAGCAAAAGAGTTCTTATATGGGACAAAATTCTATCTTCGGGAAAGATAGAATATATTTCACTAAAATCAATCTGATTCTCCCTTTAATAAATTGCTTGAAGAAAAAGTCAGTCTTTGCTGACACAGAAAATGCTGAAGCCTCCTGAGCATAGTCCTTTGAAGTACGGTCTACAGCAGGGTGTAGGCACAAGAATAATAGACTCTTGTGAGAGGCCGGCTATGAAACACCAGGGATTTCTGGCTAAGTGGCTCCCCTTATTCTTCCTAAGCAAGGCCTAGAATCTGAATAGTAGAGTATTTTAAAACATATTCTGTTATATACAGATAGTACAATATTTATAAGAAGCAAGGCCAAAATCTATTCATCCTAAGGAAAAGAAAAAGCTACAGTTGAGCATTGACATATTTTTGTCATTACTCAACTGTTTGTCAATAATTGTTTATCTAAAATTGTATTAGCTAGACTTATACTGTATAAGAAAAGGGATTTGCAATTTTTTTTCTGTGAAGAAACAATAAATATTTCAGACTTTGTTGACCATATAATAATCCCTCTCATTACTAGTCTACGTCGCTATGGTTGTGTAAAAGTAAAAATAGCCATCAACAATTCATGAGTGATTGGTCTTTGTTGCATTTGGCCAGAGGCATGTGGTTCACTGATCCCTGACACTAGCCAATCAGCATCTTCATTCCTGGGGCTTGAACATCTATTTACGGTTCCTGGAATGTGTATAGGTTAACAAATACATAAAATATTAAAAAGCCACTTCTATTCCTGGTAGTTTATCCTTTCTATAGAATTGTCTTTTCTACACTACTTCTACAATTCCAGTTGATTCATTCTGAGACCATCTAAACATTCCAGAAAAGCCTAACTTCAAAATATGTAATAGACAATTTTCCCTGGCCTTACTGCCAAAACAAGTCATAACCTGAATCTAATCATGAAGGAGCATCAGAATAGCCCCAAATGTAGGCTTTTCTAGAAAAACATGATGGTCAAGAAAGACAAAGGAGGGCTGAGTTAATGTTCCCAAATAAAAGAAATTAGAGAAAAATAACAAATAATTACAATGAGTAGCTCTGGAGTCAATCTTAGGCAAGGAGGAAAAATAGCTCTAGATGGCATTTCTTGGACAAGTGACAAAAATGGGTATGCTGTGTGGATTAAATAATAGAACTGAATCATTAAATGTCCGTAATGGAGTGATGAAAATGAATGAGCTTGTTCTTAGGTAATACACTATGGAGTAACTTGAGATGGGGGCTGGGAAGTAATGTATCTCTCTTACTCTCAAATGGTTCAGACGAAGTTATATATATCCAGGTAAATTGACAGACAATGATACAGCAAACATGGCAAGCCAGGCTAAATATTACAAAAGAATTCCTTGTAAAAAAGTTATTTAAAAGTACTGCTATCTGATCTCTCCTTTCCCCTAGATTCTTATAGACATAAATATGAAACATTGGTGTTTTTATAAATGAGTTTTAGTTTTTACTAATATCTTCTGCTTTAAACAAATGAATGGATAAAATGGTAGTCACTTGTCAAAGTAAAAGAATGGACTCAGTATTGGGGGGCATTTCTAAAAATGGCTGCATGTCAGGTATTTTTGCTAAGGAATTAATCCTTAAATTCCAATAACTGAAACTATTGTAACTTTTAAACCTTGAAAGACTCAACCAAGGAAATTCTAAATAATTCTCAAAGTACCCAATCAGCAGAAAATACTTAAAATACTTTCTTCAGCTCTTTTTTAATTAGATTATGTTTTGCCTGTAAACAGGATTAACAAGAACAAGAGCAGGAGGTGTTTGAGCTGATGCTGAGTAAGAATGCAACAAAATAATTTAGTTAACCCAGGAATGAAGTTTTCAAATTGAGTTGAAAGGGAGGAGTCTGAAGGAGATGGAGCTTGAAAGAATGAAGAAACAATGGGGCTTTCAAAATTCCTGAGGGGTCCAGGTAAAAGTTGGCTAGAAAGGCAAATGTTTTTCTGGATGGATAATTTGCTGGCTCATAATATCTCTGTGTTATTTTAGAAGAGATTTTAAATGAGCCTTGATTTTAGACAGGTTTAACTTGCCTACTTCTATTTATAATTTGTAAATTATTATAGGACAACAGAAGAAATTTTTAATACTGTTTCATAGGAAGCTCTTCTAATTTAGAACACTGGACAAATATGGAAAGTCTTGAATTATTTTAAGCTGCTTTTTTTTTTTAAAGATTAAGTGTAAGTTTAGGCCACTGAACCGTGTGTGGCGATGGTTCAATCACTGAAACCATGGGTGCCATGTCTGACTCTGCAAAATAGGAAAAATGGAATGAAACTTGAACTACGTCACCCAAGTTTAATAGCAAAATTCGGTAATCTAGAAGAAATAATTTGTGTATGTGTTTAGAACACATTCATGATTATTATTTCTATATTCTCAATGAGGGTCTGACCTGAGACTTAAAATTCATTATGTAATGTTCTGTAAGCAAACCCGAACAGATGGATCCCTCTAGTTATATTTTTAAGGAATCAATACATTGTATTGCTTTGAACATATCTGAAAACAACAAGTAGTAAAGTTATAAGATTAGCTGTATAGATCAAGCAAATCCAAAGTGACTGGCAAAACAATTCCTTAAAAATTAAAGTATCCTCTAAGTTTGATTTTCCAGAAATTGTCTGGATATATTTACTGCTTTGTAGCAGTATTAACTATTTTGATCTGAAATTGGCCAGCTGACTTCCACAAATTGCCATTTATCTTACTCTAGACCTTGCAACATTTCTTCCTCTACAAATTCTTTTCAAATTATAGATATTGTTATCACAGTAGAAGGTCATTTTAAATCTGTTTGTTGGTTCAAATAATGCTTAAAATCAATAGTATTTCCTGCATATCTCCACTCTCTACTTGATTCGATGGGTAAAGTGGCCTCATTCTACAGCACATAGAATTTTTGCAGCTGAAAGTCACCTTCATCAAAAGAAACAGCATTAGGGCCTTGTTCACTTTTGTTTTGAAGCTTTATTTTGATTTATATCATACCAATATCTATTTCTGACTGATGTTTCTTGAATATGAAACATACTAATATAATTATGGATTATAATCTAGTGTAAAGAAGAAAGGATTTTTTGCAGATCTTATTGGACCTTTGAAGTACTTTTTTTTTTTTTTTGAAACAAAGGAAGTAGCTTGAGGAAATTAGAAATGGTCATCTATTTAATGTCAATCATAGATACAGTTTTGTACACATACCCACACACTGTATAAGTGTTTGTAGGAGCCCTATTTTCAATGATTCCTGCTCTCTTTCCCAGCTCCAAAGGCATTTTGATCCTGCCCATGTGAAGTATGCTATTTAGAGCTCCTGTAGTTTAAACCGCTGATTTGTCCTTCTTCACCTGGAGTAGCAGGTATAGAATTACAATGATTATTCTACCTTCATATATCATATCAAATTATTTGTTTTAACCTTTATGTATATTTTCTCTTAAGTCAGAAAGACACATAAATAAATAACATTTCATCATTATAATAATTTCCATGAATTTGTGCTAAAGAATCGATGTGTATTTCTTACCTTTTTTGATCACATCTACTTCTCATCTCAAAAACTTAACAATTTACTTGGATTTACCTTTCAAAATCTTATTGTTTTAAAGAAAAATATTAACAATCATTGAATTTTATAATTACAGATTCCAAATTACATTTCATTTTTGTATAATGAACACAAAACATTTATACAGAAATATTTTTACATTCACCAGAACTATGTGTAGACCTTATATAGTCTTAGGTATAATATTATAATATCCACCATTTGCATCACAATACAAAGTGCATTCTAGTCAGAGTAAAACTGTACTCTTCAAATGAAATCTGCAAATATGCACAGTCCTCTACATCCCTCAGTGCCGACAGCTATGGGGATTTTTTTGCATATGCTTTTTAGTTATCGGAGGAGATGATTTAATCCTACAATTTCCAGTCTGGTAGCTGGGTGGTCCTAGAGTCTGTCTGTGAAGATAAGCCTTTGGGGGCAGGTTGAGATCTTCAAACTCTTCAATTAGCTAGTCTCAGGAGAGCAGTGCAGACGATCAAGATCAAATACCTAATCTAAGGTCTATCAGGTCAAGGAAAAATTCTATGAGATCAGAAATCTATCACCTCTGACACAGACATGAGTTACCCAATAAAGCAGCCAAAAATAAATAAATATATAACATTCAATATGAAGCTGCAAAGTGAATAATTAGGGTCAATTTCTTAATTTAATCATAAACATTTATGAAAAAATTTAGAAAGAAAAATATTCATTCACATCACTGAAAATCCTTGCTACTCCACTTGTCTCTCTCTTTAAAATCTGTGTTTAAGCATGCTTTTGTGCACACCAGACTATGCTGGCATGTGGAAATCAGGTCAGTATTAAGGTGTATTGAAATGCATGAAGACTAAAGACTTAAATGTTTAAACATAAATTTGCTGAAAAAGAAAAACATACATTTGTACAACTACCTCTTCCTTTAAAAATGATATAAAGTGCCTTGCTAGGTTTCATTAACTTTTTTTAAATTAAAATTGCATTATTGTAAGTTGAGAATATTGCATCTTTGCTGATAGTCCCGCTATTACTAAAGAGTCACATCAAATGTTAGTAAATGAGTATAATTTAAAACAAATGGAATAACAAATATTAACATTAAGCAAAACTCTAATAAAGCATGCAATATTTATGTTTCCTATAATGCCTTACACATAAAATGAATTAAGGCTTTGCCTCAAAACTAAATTATCATAAGTTATGTACTCATTTTAAAATAATTCATTTTGTGATTTTATACATTGTATTGATAATGAGCAATGAGTAGTATATAGTTATTTTAGAATATACTGAAAATGCCAGGACCATCTGGAAAAAATAAAAAGTAAACATTTGATTAAATAAAAGGAGTTGTTATTTTCTTACCATATACTTTCATATGAAATTAATTTGAACCCAATAAACAAATGTTTGTTTTATTTAAAAAAAATCCTTTCAAAGTTGTTTTTCCTGCTTTGTTATAGGTAAAGTTGAATGTATTTTAAGATAAGATATATTAAATATTTAAATGGACCATAAAACATATTCAAATAATTGCTTCTGTCCTCTAAATTTAACTTTAAAATCCACTTATTGGATACCATGTGTAAAACTATGAAAGTTATGTTTAACTGCTTCTCTGAATCTTTTTAAACATTGTTGTTTCTTTTTGTTACTATTGGGTACATTAGCTGTAGTTAAAAATACACATAGAAAACTTAGCTAGTTTTAAAATTGAGTAAAAAAATAATTCAGGAAAAAAACATTCAGTTTCGGTTGATCATTTAAACTTCCGAATATATAATGTATCTTTAGGATTAGCATAACAATATTAGCTAAGGGCAATGCAACATAGGAGTTTTCCTTTTAAGTCATTTATTTGAATTTAAATCAGATCACCACTGAGGTATCACTCAGCATTACCAGTAAACTATTACTGGACACAGAAAACAAAATAAAAACTGAGTCCTTTTTCTTTGCTAGCAGTCTCATTAAAATCAGCACAAATAATGCCAGTTGGGATTGAAATCATGACAGTTACAAATTCAAGTAGCAATAGTAGTATAGATGCTATTTACTATTTATTTTATATTAGAAGGATTTAAAATATTTATCTGGTTAAGAATAATTTATTTAGTCTTACCCATAAATCTTCTGGTTCTGGGGGAATACAGTGAGGGAAACAAAGTGCCTCTTCTCAAGGAGACCTCACTCCAGTGAGTGAGGCAACATTCTCCTGTTCACATGGACATTCTCCCTGTGCTGTTAAAGTCGTCTCATTGTGCTCTTAGGATGTATGAGTATAATTAAAACATGACAACATTTGGCTACTCTTAATCAAATAACTTGTTTGATTACAATTAGTTAAGACCAATGAGCTAGGAATAATAAAATCTACTAGAGGGGAAGCAAGAATGAATCTTAAATATAGTGTTTTTTTTTTTTTTTCTTTATTCCTGGAACTTTGGGGAAATGGTATTTGGAGAGTAGGGTCATGCCATAAGGGAAATGGTTACTGAACATCAAAAGACAGAAAACAGAAAACAAACTAAATCAAGCAAAACTATGCTTATTGAGTAATATTCAGAGAAATGGCCTCATATGTTGCTAAGAATAGGAGAGTTCTATCTGTTCATTTGTTTTAAACCAAATGTACTTACATTGACTTCAGTTTTTGTGATTGGTTATTTTTTCTTAAACAAGAACACAATAATTCATTCATTTAATAAGCAATTATTATTTTTTGTCAAGCACATTTCTTTCCTAGATTTAGAAAGCAAAGATAAGACATAATCCCTGCTTTTAAATATACATTGCTTAAAAGTGGCACGGGCAGTAACATTTATTTCATGACCTACTTCTCATGAATGACGAGTAAACACATTTATAGACTACTTTATTCATGAAACACATAACAAAATAACTACATAACCAGGCAGTGACAGAGTTATACCGGAGAAACCAGATAACATTCAATGTTAAAAATAGATCGCAGGAGGTGACCTTAGCTATGTGACAGAACAGGAAGCTCCTGACTCACTCTATCCATGGACATAGTGAATAAAACTCCCATATAAATTTCCCCTGAGAAAAAGTTAGAGACCAGTTAAGAGACTCCTTCCCACTAGGCAAGGATACCTGCGGAGAAACTCCTTCCCACACTTGCACTAGGATACCTGCCTAGTGGGAAGGATTCTCTCAATAAAAACATAAACATCAAGTGAGTTGGAAGAACTAAGTCACACTCAACAGAGACCCCACATAATTAGGAAACAAATTCTCAACACTCAACTTCTCCCTGTGGAGAAACGGGCTTGGACCTCACTTCTATAATTCTAATGTAAGGCTCCCCTAACTGTAAGGCTATTAGTTCACCAACTCTGTGAGCAGAAGTAATTAGAACCACATCAGGCTCTCTAGATCACAGGAAGAAAGTGATGGTTTTATATGGGAACAAGAGGACTTTCAGGGGCTTTCTCTCTCAGTAGTAGTGCAGAGAAAGGACTCACAGCAGTCACCTGCTTCTCCCTGGCACACTTCCAGGTTGAACTGACTTTTTACCAAATTCGCCTTAAGGAGCTAATAGGGAAAACAAACAGTAGCCTTCTAACAGCCTGAACTGGATATTAACACTGCACAAGCCTTCTCTCCATCTCATCCCAGTGATAAATCCAGGTCTACCCATCTTCCTTGAAGGAGTTTGGCCATGAGCTGAGTATCACAAATTCTATAGCTCCCGCCTAAGGGACCATCTCCTTTACAACTTAGCTTTGGGAGATGATGGGGCTTTGTATTTCTGAGTGGCCAGAGACAACAGCAAACAAAGATCTGGACATTTGATGACACCAATTCTAGCAGCTATCTCCCCAGGGTCAGAGGGTGCAGTCTGAATGTAAGTACAGGTATTTGCCACAGATCCTCTCCATAGCTTAGTGCAGAGAGAGTGAGACTTTTATACTGGTGTTCAGCTTCACCATGGGGATCCATATAAAACCTTAACCTTTTCACTTTACATCTAGGGAAACTACCTCTTACCCTACTGGTCTTAGGCCTGACAAGTCATGGCACTTCTTTACCTCCAAGAAGGCATCAAAACTAGAGAAAGCAGTCTGGTCAAAAACAAAGTTATGAGAAGCACCTCAGAATCTTTGGCTTAGTAGACTTCTGAGATCCTTCTTTTAGAGCAGACCAGTCTGACAATCCTGTGAGAGATAATTTTCTTATCTAATGTTAAGACAAAAACATGAAGAAACTAACATGAAGAACAGAAAGAAATGAATAAATAGGAAATTATATTCCAAATAAAATGATAGGATAAATCGTAGACCCAAGTGAAGTGCAGATATGTGATTTATTAGACAGGGGACTCAAAATAATGATCAAAAAGATGTTCACTGAAATCAGATGAGCAATGCATTGAGAATTTCAAGATAAAAATAGAAAGTACAATTTCCCTCCCTAATCATGGGTTCCACATCCATAGATTCAATCAGTTATGTTTCTAAAATATTAAAAATATAATTAAAATAACAGTACAATAACAAAAAATACAAATAAAAATTACGACACTATTATTTCCATAATATTTGCACAATATTATTGTAAGGAATCCAGAGATTATATAAATCTCTGGATAATTTACATAATGTGTGTGTAGGTTATAGGCAAATATTACACCATTTTACATGAAGGCTTAGACCAACTATAAATTTTTGTATTTGCAGATGTTCTTGGAACAAATCCCCTGTTGATGTCAAAGAACAGCTGTGTGAAAAGGTACCAAACAGATATCATAAAGTTGGAGACTACTACAACTGAATAGAAAAATTCAATAGAAAGGTTCAACAATACACTGTATTAAGCAGAAGAATCAGTAAACTTGAAGGGAGTATTGGAAATCATATGAAAAGAAAAATAACAATAAAATATAAGGATAATTTAAAAGACTTAAAGGACACCATCAAAATAACAACTACATTATCAATACACCAGAAAAAAATAAAATTTAACAGATGAATAAAAGATATTCAGAGAAATAATGGTAGAACACTTCCCAAGCTTTGAGAAGGAAATAAAAATTCAGGTCTAGGAAGGCAAAGAGTCACCAAAAAATAAATGCAAAAAGACTCACACCAAGACACAGCATAATCAAATTGACAAAAGTTAAAAAGAAAGTTTTGAAAGCAGCATGGGAAAAGGAAATTGTTATGTACAAGAGAACCTCCAGAATATTATCAGTAGAAACCTTGCCAGAGAGAAGGGAGTTGTACAATATGTTCAAAATTCTAAAAGAAAAAGTCAACCAATAATATTATACCCAGAAAGTCCTGTCTTTGTAATTAAAGGGGTGATAGAAACTTTTAAAGACACTTTAAAAAGCTTACAGACTTTATCCCCACTACACAAAATGATCTGCCTTACAAAAAATATAAAGAAAGTTCTTCAAGCTGGAGGAAGAGGACAGTAATTAGCAACATGAAAACATAAGAAAGTATGAAACTCATGGTTAAAGGAAGTCTTTATCAAATCGAAACACTAATACTATAATGGCAATGGGTAAATTAATTATATGTCTAGTATAAAAGTTAAAAAGAAAAACAATAAAAAACTAAAGCTCCAATAACTTGCTAAGAGACAGAAATTTTTTTAAATGTAAATTATAACATCGAAACCATAAAAATGTATAGTAAAAATTGTAGGGTTTGCATATGTAATCAAAATTAAATTATTATTAGCTTAAAATAGCTCACTATTACCATAGATGCTTTACATAAATGACTAGAATAATCACAAAGCAAACCCCTATAATAAATACAGAAAAAAAAATACAAAGCATACCATTACAGAAAGTCATTGAACCACAAAAAAAGCAACAGAGAAAGAAAGAAAAATAATCTGCTAAATAAGAAAACAATGAAAAAAATAGCAGTAGTAAGTTCTTACCTACCATATATTACTTACAATATAAATGGATTATATTCTCCAGTTAGAGGCACAGAGTGGCTGAATAGATAAAATAAATAAGACCAAACTATATGCTGCCTACAAGAGACTCACATCACCTAAAAAGACAGTCGCAGACTGAAATATAGAAAAAGATATTCCATGCAAAGAGAAACCAAAAGACAGCAGAGGTAGCTATATTTATTTCTGACTAAACAGAATTTAAATGAAAAATTATTAAAACAGTCAAAGAAGGTCACTATAGTGATAAAGTGGTCAATTCATTAAGAGGCTATAACAACGTAAATATATATGCCCCTAACATCAGGGCAAATCCTTGCAGATTTCTTAATGTTTGCTTTATATACTTAAATGCCCTGATGTTAGGGGCATATATATTTATATTGTTATAACCTCTTAATGAATTGAAATCTGAAAGGAGGGCAGTGCCTGTGGCTCAGTGAGTAGGGCACCAGCCCCATATACCAAGGGTGGCGGGTTCAAACCCGGCCCTGGCCAAACTGCAACAAAAAAATAAAGCCAGGCGTTGTGAGCTGCACCTGTAGTCTCAGCTACTCAGGAGGCTGAGGCAACAGAATCGCCTAAGCCCAGGAGTTGGAGATTGCTGTGAGTTGTGTGATGCCACAGCACTCTACCCAGGGCGATAAAGTGAGACTCTGTCTCTACAAAAAAAAAAAAGAAATCTGAAAGATGTAGTCTATAATACAATAGTAGTAGGTAATTTTAATACTCATTTTTAACTACAGACATATCATCCAGACAGAAAATCAAGAAAGAAATATTAGGTTTTGACTATAATTTAGACCAAATGGACCCAACAAACCTATAGAGAATATTTCACCCAATATCAACAGGATAAACTCTTCTCAAGTGCACATGAAACATTCTCCAAAATAAATCATATGTTAGACTACAGAACAAGTCTTTTTTTTTTTTTTCTTCATTCAGAAAACATTTATTGAGTTCAAATAGTCTATACCAGGCCCTGGGGATCCAACATGAGATGAGGCAGGCAGCTTTGTTCTTTCCCTATAGGGCTCCCTGTCTAGTGGGGAAGGCAGTACAAATGTCAGTTCTCAAAGTGTCTGTGGTAGTTATAAAACATAGCCATGGACCTTATGCTACTTTTTCCATTGAGAGGTGGGGTCTGCAACCAACCTTCCATTCCTGCAAGTGACATGACTGTGCGGGGTGTTCCATTGGCTTCTGCCTTGTTTCTAGAATACTCTTCCTTGTAGCCCTGGGCCACTTCCCTGAGGCTGCCATGCTGGAGAAGGCCACGGGTAGCTTCTATGGTTAACAGATGAGCCTAGACTTTGGCCATCACCACCACCACCCAGGCACAGGACATGTGAGTGAGGCCATCTCAGTCCCTCTGGATGAGCTCATCTGCCTTTCCTGATACAGAGAAGAATCATTCAACTGAGCCCCACTCCCATTTCTGCCCACAAAGTAATGACATATTACTTTAGAGTTGTTGTTTAAAGTCTCTAAGAACATTCTCATCTGTTTTTTAGCAGCAACAGATTCTTGACGCTGAAACAGTGTACCTCCTGCGGTTGGACCACCTCTCTGAGCTGTTATCCAGGAGAACGAGGAAGTCTCAAGCATCCCCTGTCATATTCCCAGTGCCTAGGCAGCGGCAGTGGAACACCGCCCGGGCCTCCTGCACCGTTCCCCGCGGGGCCTCCAGCACCGGATGCCAGTAGCCCTTGGGGAAGCAGTGCTTGACCATGGCCGCGGAACACGCGCGCCTCAGCACCCTGCTTCACTAGCTCCAGGCCACTCAAGAAGTGGCTGCTCCGCTCCCGGGACGCGGCCAGAGCCTCCGTTTCTGGCGCGGGGTCCTCGCCTTCCCCAAGAGCAGCAGCAACAGCCACCATGGTGGCACCCTGTGCTGAGAATCGAGCAGATCAGCAATCTCCAGAAGCTGTCCTGAAACTTCCGTTAGCTCCGGAAATCCTTGGCCTTCCTCTGTCACTTGAAAGCTTCCAGCTCCGACACTTCCCGCCTGTGGGAGGAGTTCCGCCCACAAAACAAGTCTTAACAAATTTGAGAAGATTGGACTCATATCAAGTAATATTTTTCTCACCACAGTGGTATGAATCTAGAAATTCAAAACAGGAAGAATCATGAAAAATTAACAAATTTTGAATATGAAACAATTTGCTCCTGAGCAACTACTGAATCAAAGAAGAAATTATTGGCAAAATTAAAAAATATCTTGTGATCTTGTGACAAATAAAAATAGAAATACAGCATATCAAAAGTTATGTAATGCAATAAGAGCAATTCTAAGGAAGATTATAGCAATACATGCCTAAGCCAAAAAAGAAGATCTCAAATAAACAACCTAAGTTATTCCCCAAGGAGCTAGAAAAAAGAATAAACTACTAAACTCATAGTTAGAAGGAAAAAGGAAATAATGAAGATAAGAGAGGCAATAAGTAAAAACTGATGAGAAAAAATGATGGAGAAGATCAATGAAATTCAGAGATGATTTTGAGAAAAAATAAATAAACTTTACCAACCCTTAGCAAGACTAGAGCTTCATGACATTGGTCTTGGCAATGATTTTTCTGGATAACATTTTATAAGCACAGACTAAAAAAGTAAGAACAGTCAAATGAGATTGCATCAAAGTAAAAAGCTGTTTAGTAAAGGAAACAAGCAAGTGAAGACACAACCCAAAGACCAGAAGAAAATATTTGCAAATAATATATCAGACAAAGGACTACTATACAAAATATTCAAGAAACTTAAACTACTCAATAACAAGAAAACAAATACCTTATTGAAAATGGGGAAAAGAACAGACATTTCTCGAACGAAGATAAAAAAATAGTCAAGAAATATGTGAAAATGTCAGTATTTCTAATTATTAGAGAAATTCAAAGTAAAACTACAATGAGTTATCATTTCATACCCATTGGATTGACTATTATCCAAAAGATGAAGTATAACAAGTATTGGAGAGGATATGGAGAAAAGGCAACCCTTGTACACTACTGGTGGTATTGTAAATTAGTACAACCATTTTGGAAAACACTATGAAGTTTCTTCAAAATCTGAAAATATAATTCCCACATAACTCTTCTGCTGGATATATACTCAAAGGAACTGACATCTGTATGTCAAAAAGATGTCTGCACTCCCATGTGCACTGCAGTATCGTTCTCAACATCTATGACATGAAAACAACCTAAGTGTCCAGCAACAGATGAATAGCTGCACCTGTGGCTCAAAGGAGTAGGGTGCTGGCCCTATATGCCAGAAGTAGTGGGTTCAAACCCAGCCCCGGCCAAAAAACTGAAAATAAATAAATAAATAAATAATAAATGTGAAATAGGTACACAATGGAATTCTATTGAAACTCATCATTTGTGACAACATGGATCAACCTTGAGGTCATTAAGCTAAGTGAAATAAGCCAGGCACAGAGAGAAAAATACAGGATTATCTCATACATGGATTATAAAAAAGTGAAACTCATAGGAGTAGAGTAGAATGGTGTTAACAAGGTGCTGGGGGAGGTTAGGGGATAAAGAAAAGGGAGACATTGGACAATTGGTAAAAAGTTTCATTTAAAAATGAGGAATAAATAAAAAGTTTCATTTAAAAATGAGGAATAAATTTGTACAATATGGTGATGACTATAGATAATAATAATGTATTTGTCATTTCAAAATAGCAAAAAGAAAAAAAATTTTAAAGGCACTTGGTACAAAGAAATGAGAAATATTTGAGGTGTTGGATGTGCTAACCTGATTTGATCGTTCCACAATGTATACCCCATAAATGTATGCAATTATTATTTGTCAATGAAACAAAATAAAAACTTATAAAAAGAACATAATCTCTTTTGCTTATCTTCAAATTTCAGGATACTAATGACTAGTTTTAATTGTAATTTATCAAAGATTTATGTTAAAAGTTAACATTGTTTATAGCTGTGAAGAATACTCTTTTAGCCATTTCTGTAGAGGTGACCAGCCCCCACACAGCTTGTGGTATCCCCAGTGCTTGGAGAAGAGAGAATGAAGGAAATAGAGACAAAGTCACAGAGTAGGAGTTAAAAGAGTGGGCCCAGGGGACCTTCGCCACCTTATGAGAGGAACAGGGAGAACCCTTTGCTCTGTTAGCCCAGTATTTATTACACACATTATCACCAAATTAGCAAGTCAATGAGCAAAGCACAAACTGCAGTACACCTCAGCATCCCTGCAGTGTTCCCGATTTTAACTAAGCTACTCTGTAACTAACTTTTGTAACTGCTTACATCCCACTCTTTGTTATCTATAAACTTGAGGAATGAGATGCCATTTAAAGAACAAGGCACTGGACTTAGATGCAGGATACCAGAGCAAACAGGTATGAGCACAGACACAGCAACCAAAAAACAATTAAGTCTCAAGGTCTCTGCAGGCAGATAGGCTGAGGCCATAGCTATATCGGGAGCAGGGAAGGGGATTGCCAAGTTCTCGCCTAATGGGCACACTTAGGAGTATATGGCACACCTCCTGGGTGAAGGGCTCAACTACAACTTGGACTTTACCTAACAAATGCAAACTATGTAACCTAATTGTCTGCACCGTCATATTAATCTGAAATTTAAAAAAAAACAAACAATCTAGTTATCAGCCCTCTGCTGATAACGTCCCCCTTTATGAAGGCTGTCTGTTTGCTTTAGTTGCAGTACTCTTAGCTGTGCAGAAGGTTTGTAGCTTCACCATGTCCCATTTATTTATTTTTGAAGCACTTGACTACAACTTGAACTTTACCTCAGAAATGCAAACAACATAACCTAAACATTTGTACCCTCCTATCAATCTGAAATTTTTTTTTTTTTTTTTTTTTGGCCGGGGCTGGGCTTGAACCTGCCCCTCCGGCATATGGGACCGGCGCCCTACCCGTTGAGCCACAGGAGAAGCTTTCCCTCTAATTAGGTGAAGACACTATTCTCTACCCCGAGTTCCTGCCAGAAGCATGTATTATCAAAAGTAAAGTTTTGGAAAATTAAAATTTGGAAACTTTGGAGATGATTATAAAAGTGTATTTTAAAATGTATCATCCATTTATGGAAGAAAAGTAATTACTCAGGTGGGATTATAAATTCTTTATCTGTGTCAGCTTCACAAATACAAACACATGAATGTAAACTAAATACATATAATTATAACATATACATGTATTTTATATCTATGTTATAATCAAAACATACACATATAATACATATATATGCATATATAGTATATATAATAATATACAACCTTTTATATGTACCCCATTTCCTCGAAAATAAGACATCCTCCGAAAATAAGACCTACTTATAGGAAAGATAAGACGTCCCCTGAAAATAAGACCTAGCACATCTTTGGGAGCACACCTTAAAATAAGACACTGTCTTATTTTCAGGGAAACTGTCTCCTTATTTTATATACAAGGAGAGCTGTGTTATCTCACCATCCATGACAAACCTTACAGTTTATGCATTACCTCATTTAACAGTTATAATGCACTATGAGTTATATAATAATATAATCCTTATTCTACAGATGATATTTGAAAATGAAAATGAGGGACAGAGAAGTTAAATCATTTGCCCATAAATACATAGTTAAAAAGATTAAGAATCAGGATTCTGTTCCATTAGAGCTTATATGTTTACCTTATGCTAAAATGTTTTCTCTATTTATCATCTTTTTTCTATTCAACTAGCGATATAAAATACACATGCAAGGTGTGATGGAGTAGGAGATTTTGCTAAGAAATTATAATATATATTTACACATTAGACAGAAAGATGCATGACTTCCACATTATCACCTATCATGCAAGGAGCACTACCACTGAAAATTATAAATCACTTTATAAATGTTTAAGTGTCTTCAAAAACTCTTTTTTCCCCATAAACACATTGCAGTTTCCTTCCTTCTCTATTTTTGCTTAGTGGTCCCTTAGTGGCCCATTCACCATGGAAACACTGTCTACCTTGGCATTCACAGAAGCGTTAAAGATCCTTCAGTCTCTCTCCTTCACCAGTTCATGCCTTGAACTTCTGTGCTTTTTCTATACTCGCTGCTTTAGGAAGCTTATCACTTCCCTTCAATCTCCTCTGTGTCAAATTGATCTCTAAAACCTTTAAATTCAGCTGTCTGTAGATGACAGCTATATTTATTTATTTGTCATCACTAACAAGTCAAAATGTCCAAGAGAAAATTTGTCTGGCCTCATGATGGAATTCTCTTCTTAACCAGGATCTTCATGTCTATCATGAATATGTAGTACTGCTATTTTCTTGCTCCCTAACCTCTAATCCTTGGGGCTAATTTCCTTTGTTTAGTTTATCCTTCATAAAAGCCGTCCTCTTCATTTTCTCAGTCATTCTTCTTGTATGTCACGCTTAACATGGCTCATGCCCTTCTGCTTCATCCATTTGTCTCCGGATGGTTTTCTGGTCAGTTATTACTGATCTTGCATTTTACTAAATGGATGGATGTTTCCAAAAGCTTTTCATATAACCTTTGATAGGGAATTTGGAGAATTCCTTTTCTAGGTATTTGGGGCTCTATGATTCTTCAGGGAAAATAATTGTTTTTTTCATATGATAATTAAGGTGGCTCCACACTATCACTTTGGTTTCATTGACTCCATTCATGCCCTTCATTTGATCCAAGCCATCTTCAGGGCTGTGCTGCTTTGTGAATTTCTTCATCAGAAATGTTCTCATGTCTATTTTAAGCTGTGCTGCCCAAGTCAGTCAACACACAGGAAGGCTGGTTTGTACTACTACACGGCTGTCATTCTGTTTTCAGTACCTTCAATATTTGGAAAACTTTACTTTTTTTAATATTTAGCTTTGGAATTAAACTTCAAATTTACTATGTGTAAATGTGGCATACAGGATTTTAATGTACACAGAGACTCTAATTTACCTCAGGACTATGACTGTTTTTTCTTTTTCTTGGAAACTTTTCAGGATTTATCAGAGATCTAGGTCACAGAAGGTATTAAAAAATTCAATACAATATAATTATTTCTGATAAGAACCTTACATTTAGATTTCAATTATGTGAAGATCTTTCTCCTCTTGAATTGATGTCATTATCTTGTATTTTTTACTTTTTTTTGTTTGTTTGATATTGTTTTTAATTAATTACTGGCTCATAATTAAAACACAGAGAAAAGGAAGGAAAGGCTGTGAAACTCCACTCCATATCTAATTTGTACTTATTGGGGTTTTCAGTGGAAAGACTCTGACACCCATCAGTACCTTGATAAAATACCTGGTCCATAATGTTTATGGAATTATTTGAAATAAAATTAATTCAGATATTTTCTACTGTATGCTCAATGCCTACAGGCTTTTTTATGCTCACTATTAGATTAAATTCAGGATTTGGATATTTTGTGGATTTCTTTGCTCTATTTTCTCCTTATACCATATACATCTTCTTTATAACAGCAAGCACATACTATGGGGTCTTCCCACAGGACAAATTATGATCCCTTGGCCTTCACAGAGAAGATTCACCTGGTTTGTTGCCACTTACTGATGTTGGAGAGGGAGAAAGATGGTAATTATTCTCTCCATTTACAATGCCTATTTGTTTTCACCATTCCATCTTTTCCCAAGTTTCTCTGCTTACTTTTCAGATACTCGGGAAAGGAAATATGGAGGCATTGTTTCCTAGTATACATGAGTATACATTCCTGAGCTAGTACCACTACTGAAAGAAATTATATAAACACAACTCTACAAATTCAAATTATAATCATTTGTTTTTCAGATTTTTTCAGAGGCAGGAGAAAAATGAAGAATAAATAAATGTATTTTCATATATGATATATATTAGGTATTTATGATATGATGTGGATTTTTTTTATTGTAGGGGAATTATTGAGGGTACAATAAACCAGATTACACTGATTGCATTTGTTAGGTAAAGTCCCTCTTGCAATCCTGTCTTGCCCCCAAAAGGTGTGGCACATACCAAGGCCCCACCCCCCTCCCTCCTTCCCTCTTTCTGCTCTTCCTTTCTTCAACCCTCCTTTCTTCTTTCTCTCTCTGCTCTTCCCTTCCCCAATCCCCACCCCCACAGTGACGTTAATTGTCATTAATTGTCCTCATATCAAAATTGAGTACATAGGATTCATGCTTCTCCATTCTTGTGATGCTTTACTAAGAATGATGACTTCCACTTCCATCCAAGTTAATACAAAGGATGTAAAGTCTCCATTTTTTTAATGGCTGAATAGTATTCCATAGTGTACATATACCACAGCTTGTTAATCCATTCCTGGGTTGGTGGTCATTTAGGCTGTTTCCACATTTTGGCAATTGTAAATTGAGCTGCAATAAACAGTCTAGTACAAGTGTTTTTATGATAGAAGGATTTTTTTCCTTCTGGGTAGATGCCCAGTAATGGGATTGTAGGATCAAATGGGAGGTCTAGCTTGAGTGCTTTGAGGTTTCCCCATACTTCCTTCCAAAAAGGTTGTAGTAGTTTGCAATCCCACCAGCAGTGTAAAAGTGTTCCCTTCTCTCCACATCCATGCCAGGGTCTGCAGTTTTGAGATTTTGTGATGTGGGCCATTCTTGCTGGGGTTAGATGGTATCTCAGGGTGGTTTTGATTTGCAATTCCCTAATAGATAGGGATGATGAACATTTTTTCATGTTTGTTAGCCATTCGTCTGTCTTCATTAGAGAAAGTTCTATTCATGTCTCTTGTCCATTGATATATGAGATTATTAGCTTTTTTTCATGTGGATTAATTTGAGTTCTCTATAGATCTTGGTTATCAAGCTTTTGTCTGATTCAAAATATGCAAATATCCTTTCCCATTGTGTAGGTTGTCTATTTGCTTTGGTTGTTGTCTCCTTAGCTATACAGAAGCTTTTCAGTTTAATGAAGTCCAAATTGTTTATTTTTGTTGTTGTTGCAATTGCCATAGAAGTCTTCCTCATGAAGTCTTTCCCTAGGCCAATATCTTCCAGTGTTTTTCCTATGCTTTCTTTGAGGATTTTTATGGTTTCATGCCTTACATTTAGTTCCTTTATCCATCTTGAATCAATTTTTGTAAGTGGGGAAAGGTGTGGGTCCAGTTTCAGTCTTTTACATGTGGATATCCAGTTCTCCCAAGAATATTGAATAGGGAGTCTTTCCCCCAAGGTATGTTCTTGTTTGGTTTATCAAAGATTAGGTGGTTATAAGATGTTAGTTTCATTTCCTGGTTTTCTATTTGATTCCAAGTGTCTATGTCTCTGTTTTTGTGCCAGTACAATGCTGTCTTGATCACTATGGCATTGTAGTACAGCCTAAAATCTGGTATGGTGATGCCCCCAGCTTTATTTTTATTACTAAGAACTGCCATAGCTATACGTTTTTTTTCTGGTTCCATACAAAATGCAGAATCATTTTTTCCAAATCTTGAAAGTATAATATTGGTATTTTAATAGGAATGCCATTGAATAGGTAGATTGCTTTGGGAAATATGGACATTTTTACAATATTGATTCTTCCAATCCATGAGCATGGTATGTTCTTCCATTTGTTAATATCCTCTGCTGTTTCCTGTCTGAGAATTTCATAATTTTCTTTATAGAGGTCCTTCACCTCCTTCATTACGTACATTCCCAGGTATTTCATTTTCTTTGAAACTATGTGAAGAAAGTTGCGTCCCTAATTAGCTTCTCAAATTGACTGTTATTGGCGTATACTAAGGCTACTCACTTGTGGACATTGATTTTAATATCCTGAGACATTATTGTATTTTTGATGACTTCCAGGAGTCTTATGGTTGAGTCTTTAGGATTCTCTAAGTATAAGATCATGTCGTCAGCAAAGAGGGAGAGTTTGACCTCTGCTCCCATTTGGATTCCCTTTATTTCCTTGTCTTGCCTAATTGTATTGCCTAGAACTTCCAGCATGTTGAATAGTAAAGGTGACAGAGGACAACCTTGCCTGGTTCCAGTTCTAAGAGGAAAAGCTTTCAATTTTACTCCATTCAGTAAAATATTAGCTGTGGGCTTGTCATAGATAACTTTAATCAGTTTCAGAAATGTGCCACCTATGCCTATACTCTGCAGTGTTCTAATTACAAAAAGATGCTAGATTTGATCAAATGCTTTTCTGCATCTATTGAGAGGATCATATGGTCTTTATTTGTGCCTCTGTTAATGTGATGGATAACATTTATGGCCTAGTGTATTTCAACCAGCCTTGGTTTCCCTGGGATGAAACCTACTTGATCATGATGTATGACTTTTTTGATGATAAGCTGTAATCTATTGGCTAGGATTTTGTTGAGATTTTTTGCATCTATATTCATGAGTGAAATTAATCCAAAATTCTCCTTTTTGTTTGGGTCTTTTCCTGGTTTTGGCATCAGGGTGATGTTTGCTTTGTAGAATGTGTTGGGGAAGATTACTTCCTCCTCAATTTTTTGGAATAATTTCTGCAGTACAGGAATAAGGTCTTCCTTGAAGTTTTGATAGAATTCTGGTGTGAAGCCATCTGGACCAGGGCATTTTTTAGTTGGAAGCTTTTTTAATGTTTCTTTAATCTCAGTGCATGAAACTGGTCTGTTCAGGATCTCTGTTTCTTCTTGGCTAAGTCTAAGGAGAGGATATGATTCCAAATATTGATCCATTTCCTTCACATTGTCAAATTTCTGGGCATAGAGTTCCTGATAGTATTCAGAGATGATCTCTTGTATCTCTGTGGGACTAGTTGTTATTTCCCCTTTATCATTTCTGATCGTGGTTACTAGAGATTTTACTTTTCTATTTCTCGTTAGTCTGGCCAATGGTTTATCTATTTTATTTATTTTATCAAAAAACCAACTCCTTGTTTCATTAATTTTCTGAATGATTCTTTTGTTTTCAATTTCATTGATCTCTGATTTGATTTTGGAGATTTCTTTTTTTCAACTGGGTTTAGGCTTAGATTGTTCTTCTTTTTCCAAGTCCATAAGATGGCTTGTGAGTTTGTTGATGCACTCTCTTTCTGTTTTTCAAATGTGGGCATCTAAAGTGATAAATTTTCCTCTCAAAACTGCTTTTGCAGTATCCCACAGGTTTTGGTAGCTTGTGTCTTCATTGTTGTTATACTCAAGGAAGTGAATGGTTTCCTGTTTTATTTCTTCCTGGACCCATCTGTCACTCAACAGAAGGTTGTTTAATTTCCATGCCTTTATGTGTGATTAAATGTTTTTGTTAGAGTTGAATTCCACCTTTAGTGCCTTATGGTCTGAGATGATACAAGGTAAAATTTCAATTCTTTTCATTCTGTTGATTTTTTTTTGTGGCCTAGGATATGCTCAAATCTGGAGAATATTCCATGGGGTGAAGAGAAGAATGTATATTCTTTATCTTTGGGATGGAGTGTTCTATATGCATCTATCAACCACAGTTGTTCTAGAGTCTCATTTAAATCTCTTAATCTTTGTTTAATTTCTGTTTAGAGATCTGTCCAGCTCTGTAAGTCCGCTGTTACTATGGTATTATCAGATATCATATTGCTCAGACTGAGTAAGGTCTGTTTCAAGAATCTGGGAGCATTTAAATTGGGTGCATAAATATTTAGAATTGAAACATCTTCTTGTTGTATTTTTCCCTTGACCAATATAAAGTGACCATTTTTGTCTTTTTTGACTTTAGTTGCTTTAAATCCATATGTATCTGAAAACAAGATTGCAACTCCTCTTTTCTTCTGAATTCCATTTGCCTGAAAAATTGTCTTCCAACCCTTGACTTGGAGCTTTAATTTGTCTTTTGAAGCCAGGTGTGTTTCCTGCTGAAAGCAAATGGATGGCTTGTGTTTTTTAATCCAGTCAGCCAATCTATGCCTCTTCACTGGGGAATTCAAGCCATTAGAATTTATTGAGATAATTGATAAGTGTGGTAGTGTTCTTTTCATCTTATTTTGTGAGAGTTCATTGCTTAGTTTTATCTTTTGCATCAGTGTGGAAGTTAGGTTCTGTTCTTTAATTTCTGAGTTTTTACTTTGCTGCTGATCCATTGTGATGATCAGTGTGCAGAACAGGTTGAATTATTTCCTATAGAGCTGGTCTTGTTGTGGCAAATTTCCTCAATGTTTGTATATCCTTAAATGATTTGATTTCTCCATCAATTTTTTTTTTTTTTATTGTTGGGGATTCATTGAGGGTACAGTAAGCCAGGTTACACTGATTGCAATTGGTAGGTAAAGTCCCTCTTGCAATCATGTCTTGCCCCCATAAAGTGTAACACACACCAAGGCCCCACCCACCTCCCTTCTTCCCTCTTTCTGTTCCCCCCCCATAACCATAATTGTCATTAATTGTCCTCATATCAAAACTGAGTACATAGGATTCATGCTTCTCCATTCCTGTGATACTTTACTAAGAATAATGTCTTCCATGTCCATCCAGGTTAATACGAAGGATGTAAAGTCTCCATTTTTTTTAATGGCTGAATAGTATTCCATGGTATACATATACCACAGCTTGTTAATCCATTCCTGGGTTGGTGGTCATTTAGGCTGTTTCCACATTTTGGCGACTGTAAATTGAGCTGCAATAAACAGTCTAGTACAAGTGTCCTTATGATAAAAGGATTTCTTTCCTTCTGGGTAGATGCCCAGTAATGGGATTGTAGGATGAAATGGGAGGTCTAGCTTGATTGCTTTGAGGATTCTCCATACTTCCTTCCAGAAAGGTTGTACTAGTTTGCAGTCCCACCAGCAGTGTAAAAGTGTTCCCTTCTCTCCACATCCACGCCAGCATCTGCAGTTTTGAGATTTTGTGATGTGGGCCATTCTCACTGGGGTTAGATGATATCTCAGGGCTGTTTTGATTTGCATTTCTCTAATATATAGAGATGATGAACATTTTTTCATGTGTTTGTTAGCCATTCATCTGTCATCTTTAGAGAAAGTTCTATTCATGTCTCTTGCCCATTGATATAAGGGATTGTTGGCTTTTTTCATGTGGATTAATTTGAGTTCTCTATAGATCCTAGTTATCAAGCTTTTGTCTGATTGAAAATATGCAAATATCCTTTCCCATTGTGTAGGTTGTCTCTTTGCTTTGGTTATTGTCTCCTTAGCTGTACAGAAGCTTTTCAGTTTAATGAAGTCCCATTTGTTTATTTTTGTTGTTGTTGCAATTGCCATGGCAGTCTTCTTCATGAAGTCTTTCCCCAGGCCAATATCTTCCAGTGTTTTTCCTATGCTTTCTTGGAGGATCTTTATTGTTTCATGCCTTAAGTTTAAGTCCTTTATCCATCTTGAATCAATTTTTGTGAGTGGGGAAAGCTGTGGGTCCAGTTTCAGTCTTTTACATGTAGACATCCAGTTCTCTGAACACCATTTATTGAATAGGGAGTCTTTCCCCCAAGGTATGTTCTTGTTTGTTTTATCAAAGATTAGGTGGTTGTAAAATGTTTGTTTCATTTATTGGTTTTCAATTCAATTCCAAGTGTCTATGTCTCTGTTTTTGTGCCAGTACCATGCTGTCTTGAGCACTAAGGCTTTGTAGTACAGACTAAAATCTGGTATGCTGATGCCCCCAGCTTTATTTTTGTTACAATTTTAAAGCTTAGCTTAGCAGGGTATACAATTCTGGGCTGGAAATTGTTCTGTTTAAGTAGATTAAAGGTAGATGACCATTGTCTTCTTGCTTGCCAATTTTCATTAGAGAATTCTGCAGTCACTCTGATGGATTTGGCCCTGTAGGTCAACTGGCACTTAATTCTGGCAGCTTGCAGAATCTTTTCTTTTGTCTTGACTTTGGACAGGTTCATCACAATGTGTCTTGGAGAAGCTTGATTAGAGTTGAGGAGATCTGGGGTCCAATATTTCTCTGAAAGCAGTGTGTCAGAATCTTTTGTGATAGTTGGGAATTTTTCATTTATAATATTCTCTAGTATGGCTTCCATTCCTCTGGGTCATTCTTCTTCTCCTTCTGGGATTCCTATAACTCGTATGTTGGAACACTTCATAAAGTCCCATAATTCTGACAGTGAATATTCTGCTTTCTCTCTCTTCTTTTCTGCCTCTTTAACTATCTGAGTTGTCTCAAGAACTTTGTCCTCTACCTCCAAAATTCTTTCTTCTACTTGTTTAACCTGTTGCTGATACTTTCCATTGCATCTTTAATTTCCTTAATTGAGTGCTTCAGTTCCTTTAGCTCTGCTATATCCTTTCTATATTCTTCATATTGTTCATCTCTTATTTGATTCTGTTTTTGGATTTCCTTTTGGTTATTTTCCACTTTATCAGTGGTTTCTTTCATTGTTTCCATCATTTTCTTCATTGTTTTCATCATGTGCATTCTAAATTCCCTTTCTTTCATTCCTAACATTTCTTTATAGGTGAAATCCTCTGCAGTAGCTACCTTGTGGTCCTTTGGAGGGGTTGCTCTGGACTGGTTCTTCATGTTGCCAGGAGTTTTCTGCTGATTCTTCCTCGTGAGTGATTTGTCCTAATTTTCCTTTCTCTTCCTCTTGCCCTTTATGTTGCTGTGCCTGTGAACTGGGGTTTTGATGAGTCTTTTTGGTACAGGACCAGAAGGGTGAGAAGGTTGAAGAGTAAGAATGGATAAAAGGAAGAAAGAAAGAAAAGAAAAAAGAGAAAGGAGAGGGGGTGGGTAAAAAGGAATATCGACAAAGAGAATAGAGGCACAGAAAGAGGGAAACAGAGCAATATAGTTGTACAGTGGGGTACATTGACACAACCTTAAAAGAAACACCAATTCTGAGGGTGCTGGGTTGGGTGGTTCCCTTGAGTTCAGCAGCTCTTTGCTAGCCTGATTGGACACAGTGCCCCACCTCCACTAAGGAGACAGGAAAGACAAAAATGCTATAAATCAAACCAAAACAAGCAAACAGAAAACTTTATAGGATAAAATTGGGTGAAAAAACAAATAACAGGGGTAGAAACACTAGCAAAAATAAAGTTCTAATTATTGTAAAAGGCAACAATGGGAAATTGTATTTAAACTAGAAAAATGGAGAAAGAAAAGAAAGAAACAAAGAAAAGAAAAATCTATAGGGAAAATGTTGAAATGAAAAACAAAACAATAACAACAACAACCACAACAAAAAGTGCAAAAAAACAAAACCAAAAACAAGGCAGTATATATATCTTGTTTAAAATTGTCTGGGCAACAGTAGTCTTCTGGGGTATGAGATGTTATTCACAATGCTGATACAAATGGAGGCATCTGCTGATTTCTCAAACCCCGCAGGGTGGAGACCCTAAATCTCTCCTCAGCCCTCTTAAAAGGTACTTTAAACTTCTAAACTTGGCTAAGCAGAAGCTTTCCCAGAAAAGTGCTTGTCACTGTGATCACTGCTGAAGGGGCTATCTACTTATCCAGTGTGCCAAAACTCTGCCCCTGAGGTTTAAGACTTAAGGTGGCTCAGTCCCTACCTTTAGGCTGCTCAGTCACTAGATTACCAGCTCCTGCCAGATCCTTGCTCAGTGACCCTGAGGGCAGAGCTTGCTAAGGCAGTTCTCTCACAATGGCTCCACACGGCCCACAGCCAAACACTATTAGCTCTGTCCAGCTCAGCGGCTCAGTCTAGGGCCCTAGACAATGCCCAAAGTTCTCCTCACTCCTGTGCAATCTCTTCCAAGGCAGTTCAACTGAGTGCCAAGTCCAATAACACCAAAACAGCTCACAAGTAAGACTTTTCCAGTTTGAAGTCTCAGTGCTGCTGTACTTACAGCTACCGGCAGGATTAGACCGAACGAACACATGCAACCACTTGCTATTTTTCCACTGCTTTTGTTCTCCTCTTGGGGTCCAGAAGTCTCTTGCTGACTCTCTGTGTCCTCAAAAGGATGATTATAGGCAGATCCCACCAGCTAGAGATGCCTGGAATCTTGTCTCCTCAGACTCACAGTGCCCGGTTGGAAGGAAGCTGTTACTCGACCGCCATCTTGCTCCTTTGCCCTCTTTTTTTTTAGGGACAGAGTCTCATTCTGTTACCCATGGTAGAGTGCCATGGCATCACAGCTCACAGCAACCTCTAGCTCTTGCTCTTGGGCCTAGGCAATTCTCTTGCCTCAGCCTCTCGAGTATCTGGGACTACAGACATCTGCCACAACACCCAGCTATTTTCTTTGTTATTGTTGTTGCAGTTTGGCCAGGGCTGGGTTTGAACCCACCACCCTAGGTATATGGGGCTGGCGCACTACTCACTGAGCCACAGGCACTGCCTTGATATGATTTCTTTTAAATGGTCTTAAATCAACAGAGGATGAGAATAATGTCAGTCAAACAATTTGGTTGATATCCTGGTGTTGCCTTTTGCAGTTATGAAGTTTAACTAATTGCTGCCTCTCTTTACTCACTTATATATAGGAATAAAAACAGGAGTTACCACATAGTACTTTTAGAACATTAGATAAAAGGACCTCTATAAAGACTCTAGGACAGTGAGGGGCACATATAACTACAGTTGGTATTATACCGTCATTGTCTTCATTGCTAATAATTTACTAAAAGATTGATGCATGGTGAAATAAAGATTGGTATCATTTTCTCAACTTTTTCCAGCTCATTTACAGGATTTCTTTAAAGTTATAAGATTGAGAACATTTTAAATGAGTACTTAGGATTAGTTCCATTCTACCAAGAAAACAGAACAAAGCTGGTTCAGGCACTGGGAAAATGCATCTCCCAGCTGCCCAGCTGCACTTGTCTATTTCTCTGCTGCAGTATCTGTAAACCTTACTTCCATCCACATATCCTCTCCCCTCGTGTAAGGATGTGCAACTAATGCGAGGCACACACAGCATGCATTCATACGCAGATGTTCAGCTATGCTGATGGCTGTGCCCATATGTTGCCCATTTCACAAGGGATGTACAAGCCCACTTTACTTTGCACAGTGGGAGTAATTGGGTTCAGTGGGAAGCATGGCTTCCGCGATGGTGCATCTTTTCAGGTGAGAATGCAAATGAGCTGTAGCTGAAAAGAAATCACTTTGTCTGATGGCAGAGATGTTAGAGGAAGGAGAAAACTCACTAGTTGCAGTCAGATTGTGTGACAAAAGACAATTAGAAATAAATAAGCCAGACAAAGGCAAGGCTTACGGGCACTTGGGGAAGCCTAAAGGAAACACTTAAATTGCTTCAAAATTAAATAAAATATGGCATCTTGGAAAACTGTTATGAAATGTAACTCATTGATTTACCTGAAAATTAGAGTTTGGAAACAGGGACCATTAGAATCACTAACTACAGTGAGCAGTATTCAAATTACTGATCCTTGTACAGGAATTACAAAAGTCAAACATTAAGGGAGTATACACGGGAAAGAATATTTTAACAGGCGATTGTTAAGGCAGAACTGTGCATCAATAGGTAACTATGGATATCTGCTGACTTCCTTGATGGCAGCTGAATGTTAACAAGGGAGGTCCTTGCCAGGACTCAGCAGCACCATAATTATGCAACACCTTGCCCATTACTTAGTAATTCAGAGGTATCTCTAAGAAATTGGATTTCTGAATGCACATATAGCACATTAATTCTGAGACTTATTTGGTATGTGTGTCTAAAAGAAGTGACCAGATTTATAATGTAGATAGAAAATTATTCAGATTTTCAGAAACTATGGCTAGTCTTCACACCCGTGCATCATTCCTGGCTGAGCATTAGTTAAGGATATTTACAAAGCAAAACACATCACCCTTGTTCTGAAAGAAAGTTGCTGCTTTTATTTCTTTCCTAAAGAGGCTTTTAAAATTTTTCATTTGTGTTTTATTTGACTGATAGCAAGCAAATACAATAAATTTCAAAAGTTAATCCCTGGTTTTTGAAAGTCCCATGATATGCGAGTGTAAATATGCAAAAGACTGAATTTACTTTTCTTTATTTTAGATTATGGTAACAATGCCATTTTGCTTAAATTAAGTTGAATATATTAGCATACATCTTAGCTGTCATTGGCAGTGGAGGTACCAACTTGTGTGCTTGAAAGCTAACAGGATTTTAAAAATTATTTAAAAGGCTGAAAAAGATTGAAGGAATAATTATTTTGTGACAGGTGGAAATTACATAAAATTCACATTTGTGCTTACAAATAAAGTTTTATTATAAAATAGCCATATTCACTGTTTTACATATTGTCTATGAGGCAGCTTCACCACTATAATGACAGTGAATTAGTTATGACAGAAACCATATGTCCTCTCCCAAAAAAGTTTACTGACCCTATAATAAGAAAAAATAGGACAGCAAGCTGTTTTTTTTGTTTGTTTGTTTTTTGTTGGTTTTTTTTTCAGGCTTCGTAGCCCCAAGAGCTGACTCTGGTGGACCCTACGGACATGAGGATTAGACTGGGGCAGCTGGGTGACTGGGCTGTTAGGGAAAGACCAGGCTCCAGAGGAAGGTGGTCATGGCAGCAGCATTTGGGACTACCTCTTCCTGCCTTTGTTTACAGAGGAGTAGCAGAAACTTCTATGATTCACTCTGAGTCCTCTAGGGCCTCTCTTGATTTTATTTTATTTTATTTTTAATTTTTAAATAAAAATTAAGAGTCAAAGGTAAATCTATGTTATTTTCTAGTAGAATGTTTGTTTTTGTTAAAGGATAGGAAAATAAGAGTGTGTCAGCTCCTCTGATGAGCAGAGGTCACCCATCACACTGCTGTTCCATGAAAGTCCATTAGTGCCAGGGTAAGGACACAGGGCAAGGCTACATCATCTTCTAGGTGCCTGCAGTCACTTACCCTTGACCTGTGGCAAAGTTGCTTTGAAAAAAGGGTGGAAGTTCATGGAGAAAGGTTCTATTTACATGCCCCTGGTGCCCAATTAGTGGGGAATGGTGCCGAGATTTAGAAACAATTATAAGAAATAGATGGACTTCCCTATCTCTGAGACCCCTTTGACAAAAAGCACTCATCACAGAAGTCACAAGAAAGGGACGTATCAAAAGATCATAATATGCCTACAGCAGCAACGTTAAGGGAACTCAGAGAATGGGAGACACAATCTTTTGAAATGGAGTTCAGATTTATTTAAGCCTGTGTTCATGAGATTTTTGTTGTTGGTGTTCTTCTGGTTTGAAAGCTTTAAATATCTAACACTTGAGTTGTTCCCAGTTTTGGGAACAATGATCTGAAATGAAAAAGAGGGAAGCAAATTTATTGTACAGCACTCATTCTAAAGTGATGTGCTCATGATGGAGCTCATTAGTAAGGACGCAAGTGGCAGTCATTGTAGTCTGATAGGGAGCCTCTTAAAATTTGTTCAATGGTAAGAGCTTATATAGATTATTTTCTAAAAATCTAAGAGGCTCTTCAAGGTGACAATGAATATCATCTGACCTATCAAGTACTCATTAACTGCTCAGTCACTTGAGTACTTTTGTTGCTATTGAACAAAATGCGTCACTTTTTTCTATGCCATCAGTTACAAGTATTTAAAGGCCTTGTCAGAATTTATAGTCTTTCTTTAAAATCTCTTGATGTAAGTACAGGATAAATGATTTGGCTCTCAGCTGCCCAGCATTTTACTTGATTTTGTCATATTGACAGAAAAGGGCTTATTCTGAAACAAACATAAAACGAACACTGTCTTGTTGAATATATCTTCAATATATATTGAAGTTTAAAAGGAGAGCTCACAACAGATTCCTTTTGAATGGACTACATCGACTACAGTGTTATAATATATTTATCTTCATCAATAGTTCAGTGAGACATCATCTATTATTAGCCAATAGAAATAAAAGTGAAGAAAAATTAAAAGGTAATTACTTAAAATTTAAAATCCTCGAGATGAAGCCTGTCAAATGAGTAAGTACTTGTTTGTCATCTACATTAAGCTAATAATTCATTCCATGAAAGGTAGCTCGCCTTAAAGCATCAATAAAGTAGATAATTACTCATCATGTGGAAATGGGTATAGGGCATTTCTCATATTTTAAGATCTGGACAATTTTATCTAAAAGTGTCTGTACAAATATATTCCATTATTACACCTATAAATTGATATTTGATGCATTTATATAACATTTATACAATGATATTAAGAATAACATAGTGAACTACCAAGAACCCACTGCCCAAGCCACCTGCAAACCCAGCAAGAACTCCGCCAGTGTCTCCTTGCTGTGTGTTTTTCTCCCGTCCCTCACTGTCTCACCAGAGGCACTATCACCCCCAGCAGTGATTCTGATAAATGTATCATATTTATATGCATACTTAACAGCATAATATTATTTTACTTTCCATCTGTTAAAATAATTTTACAACAGGTAGTCTCTGTAAATTGCTTTGCTCTGTCATGTGAGTTTAAGATTCACACATATTGTTTCAAGTAACCTAAGCTTAGTCATTGCTTTTTACATCTGTAAAATAGCCCATTGTTTGTTTATACCACCACTCACCTGCCTACTCCTTGTCAATGTTAGTTTGGTTGTTTCTAGATTTTTGTGTTACAAAATCACTGCCATGGACATAATTTTCTTTGTTCTTTTTTTTGAGACAGAGTCTCACTATGTTGCCCTCAGTAAAGTTCAGTGCTGTCACAGCTCACAGAAACCTCAAACTCTTGGGCTTAAGTGATTCTCTTACCTCAGCCTTCCAAGGAGCTGGGACTATAGGCACCTGCCGTAATGCCTGGCTATTTTTTTGGTGCAGTTGTCATTGCTGTTTAGCTGGCCTGGGCCAGGTTCGAAACCACCAGCCTTGGTGTATGTGGCTGGCGCTTTAACCACTGTGCTACAGGCACCAAGCCATGGACATCATTTTCTATACCTCCTAGAACAAGAGTTTCTCTAAGGCAGATAATTTGTGATAAAAGCACTGAATCTAGGAAAATGTAGATATTAATTTACTGGTGACCACTTTTACATTCCCAGCAGATTCCCTAATCCACACTCTCTTCATTATTTGACATTTCCAGGCCTCTTGAAAGTTGACAATCTGAGGGAAATAAAATAGCATCCTGTGTGGTTTAAATTTGCATTTTCCTGGTTAATAATTATGTGATACGCTTTTCATGTATCTGTTTTTAAAGTATGTCTTTCTTCTTCCATGTAAAACCTACACCTGTGTTCCTCTCCCACTTTGTGCTGCATTGTGTTTTTGGAAACTTTTCCTACCTTGGGGTCTTAAAGTGTGTGTTCTTCCAGGATCTAGTGATACTGCCGGAGGAAGGCCTCTGAGAGAGCCACGCCAGATGCAGCCACAGTAGTTCTGTCTGTGTATGAAGGACAGCAAGGGTAACATGTAAATTCTAAATTAGAATTTTTCTATTTGAACATCCAAACTTTACATATAATAAATGTTAAACCCAAAAGGAGGAAAAAATAGGTACACGGGGGTGCAGGGGGGGTTGGCGGTTATTTGGGATGCGTCTGAGCCAGGACTCAGGCTAGGAATGTATCGTCACAGGTAGCAGGAGAGACAGAAACCGAAAAGTAAAACTGAATCAAAAGCCAAAGGA
This sequence comes from Nycticebus coucang, assembly GCF_027406575.1. Lineage (NCBI taxonomy): Eukaryota > Metazoa > Chordata > Mammalia > Primates > Lorisidae > Nycticebus > Nycticebus coucang. The sequence continues at coordinate 69,849,732 of NC_069784.1, read as the reverse complement.
GAAGCCCAGATCTCAGAAATACAAAAGGGCTTCCAAAGATTAGCAAGTCGGAGGCCACAAAACACATGTACAAAGCCAGGATGTGGACTCCATTGGCAATGGTCACTGCAAGGACACGAGTCAAAGTGTGAACTTGATACAAGGTTCCCTGCTCTGGGCTGAGCAGGAACCCCACATTTGGTAGACCGGGGTGAGCTCAGAGATCATTTCGGCCTCTTCTGAAGCAGAAATCACACCCTGAACCAGAGGCTGCCAGCCAGTGGCAGCGAAGCCATCTCAGGCAGAACCATGTTCCTACACGGGGGCAGTTTTGAAATTAACTTCTGTCTACAGACCTCTGGCACCAAACAGTTGTGACATATTTCAGATTTACATTCCATATCCCCTAAACCCCCTTTCCTCAGGATAGAAAAGCAGTATATAAGCCCCATAAGGCGTGCACAGCTACTTCCCAGGGCACCCCCCTTTGGCTTGCCAAAGGCTCTGACTCCCCCACCCCTTTATCAATAAAATCTGTCCTTTTTGCTTATTGGCATGGTGTGTGAGTTCATTCTTCGAATCTCTGAGATCAAGGACCCAGCAGAGAGGGAGAGAAAGAGAGAGACCAAGAATCCAGCAGAGAGAAAGAGAGAGACCAAGGACCCAGCAGAAAGAGACACATTCTGGCTATAAACCAATCTCAAGTAAGTGGAAAGACACAGGAGGAATGGCCTAGAAATCAATGCTCCTATCAGAGACTTGCTCTTATGCTACTATAAGAATAAGGTAAATAAATTGGACAGCTGAAGCTAAAGGGCCCAACAGATGATAGGCATCATATCATTGATACAGAGCCAAGTGGGAGTCAAAGCAATTAATTATTAGTGTAACATTCTTTGGGCTACAAAACTTAGATTTTGAGAAAGGGGTGCTAGTTTCCAGAGTTTTACATAGTGCTTAACTATAAGTGCAAACGAGGAGGTAGAAAAAGGTTTGAGAACTCTTTAAAGAGACAGAAACGGCGATGACACTCTGCATGAGAATTGGGGAATGGAGGACAGAGATAGGAATGTCCATGGAGAGAACACGTTGACAAAGGAAATAAAAGTTGGTGGGAGTTGCTGGTAGTTGCTGTCTCAACTAAGAAATATGACATATGAACTGAATTCTGGCCCATGTGACAATTGGAGATATTAAAAATACCACAAAGTGCCGCTCATCTTTAAAAAATCTAATTTTGAATCCATCAACCAAAATAAGAAAACATTCCTAGGTTTCTATTTTGGTTCCTATATTTGTCCTGGGAAATATCTTAGCAGATAAACTGGAGGTGCTTCTTTTCTCCTTTGTAGATATGAAACAGAAAGTCCATATATATATAAATAATTCAGCAGCCACAGTGATTTAAATCTGACGATGTCATGCTGTGGCTGATGCTCTCCACTTATCATCCTGGATATTATTGAAAGTGTTTATTAATCTTAATCAGCATGGTCCCTACCCAGGCAAACACAATCACAAAACACTTCATTCTTCCCTACAAGCATTACTGAGGAAACACCCGATGCATTAGGTCTGTTTATTTCTGTACTGCCAAACCCTGTTTATTTACACAAAGCCACTGAATTAGGAAAGGAGATGGAGCTGATTTATGTTTGCAACATAGAATCATTAAGACAGGTACCAATAATTTTTTTTAAAAGAAGATCTATTTAAAATTCATAACCTTTATCTCATTCCACCAACAGGAGAATGAGATGAGATGATGAGATTTTCTAATGCTCCTCCCACATTTAAAATATGATTTTTAAATTTATTTCAATAATAAAAACAGAAAGGAAGAATGAATGAGAGAAGGGAATTAGAAGACAAATTGTTGCTAGTATTGCTTGCTTAACATTGTATTTGTGTTCTTTCTAATTCAATAAAAAATGCTACTTCAAATATCTGTTAGCTTTTTTTTCTAAATTTTACAAAAGATCATTATTAAAAACATAATACTTTTTACTGGATCGTAATTTGTAGGATAAATTGTTTTTAAAACTAGAAGGTATGTATGACACAGTCTTCCCAAGCAACAAAAATCATTTTAACCTTGCTGAGAGGGTCTTGCTAGTTTCTTTGAATGTTCGTTTGTAACTTGCTTTCTTACTGTCTGTACCGAGTCACCTTCTTGCTATTTCGAATTAAGAAAAGAGTAAACTGCTAAGCAAAACCTTGGAAAATCTGTTCTTGTGAGCAAAAAGACTGATGTCTCACTCTTATTCTGTATTATCCCGTGTAAACTCTGATCAAGTTGCTCCGTCCTACATGTTCTCTGTCTCTTTCTGCTCTGATTTTATGTTTAGAACTGCAATTTCTTTGTTCCCCCTTTTTTAGAACAAAAAAGGAAATCTACCAAAATAATAGCATTTATCAAAAAGAACTATTATCTTCCTGGGAGCAAACAAAATTGCATTTACTACTATGAGTCCTGACATGTACTTATTTTTAATGTCTGTGAATATTTTAAGCTTCCCACTGAAATAATTTTTTTCTAAAACAATTCCAAAATGCTCATATAATGTACTTCAACATTTCAAATCCCTTTAAAAGAATTGTTATGTTCCAAAATATATTTCATTTTTATAATCAATTCATACTACATTTATCAAAAATATACATAATTCAATTTTATCAAAGACTACTCTTCAGTTGTAAACTATCTTAAAGGAGGCCGTGGCTACGTTTAAGAAAGGCATGTGTACATGACTGCTTTTCTCATTTTAAAACATCCATGTGTACTTCTATAAAATTGCATTTGGAGAAACAAATATGTAGTCTTCCACTGAAATCAATACCTATCTATGCATTAAAAATACCAGTCTTAAAACAAACCTTTACCAAGTTTATTATCACCAAATATGAGAGAAAGGCCTTTTAAATCTTTCAAAATTACTGCATTTAAGTATTAAGGAATTATGTGATAAAATAAAATATAAATCAAAAACTGTAATCCATGTGACTATAGATTGAAAAGACAAATCCTAAAAGTAAGGTTAACTTTGACCTGGCCTTTCAAAATAAGGATTGAGTACTTTTTTGAATACCTTTCTCCATTATGGACTTAGCTCTTTATTAACCCTCCAATTGCCTTATAATAGTGCTGGTGCTCTGTAGATAGCAGAAACATTTACAAAGGATTTCAAGTAAACTTTGTTAAAATGTTTTCAGGGGAATGGTTTGATAACGTCTTCAAAGGTATAAATAAGAGTTTAATGAGTTATTTTTGAGGCTATGTATTTTTAATTTTTACTTTTTTGTGTCAAGGAAACTATAAATTTTGTATCACTAGTGATACATGTTATTCTAGTGATCAATTAAAGACTTACATACTATATTCATGATGTGGGAAAAAGCATGAAACATACTATACAATCTCAACCCCATAAAACTGGGTTCTGTATATGTACACCCAGGAACTAGAAGGACATGTGGAACCATGAACTGACTTTGTTCTTTGCTACTTATGTTATTCATTTTTCTAGACCACATACACTAACTTTAAAAAACATAAAACTTACTGTAAACACTTGAAAAAAAATCAAGACTTCCTATAATGTACTGCCCTACTGACCTTCCGATATGACGATTATATTACTGGCTCATTTCGCAAGGAAGGGTGGTAAGTTTGAACTGAGATTAATATTCTAGCAAATTAAATCTCACCAAAATGTATGGGCACATAGATTTGGAAAGGTAGAATATGGATTAACTGGCTTTCTTGAAAGAGAAAAACTATATGGATTATATGGAAATGAACCACAGGTTAGTTAAGAGATTTCTTGTAAAATTGGGCCTAACCTTTTGTGAGAAAAGCTTATTGCCATTACATTGGAGCCTGCGTACTAGGGCAAAAAAAATCTCTCATTATTCAAGTAACATTTGAAGATTTGATAGGGAAACTCTATCATCTAGAAAAACTCAAGGTACTAAGTCTAACTGATAGTAGAACTAGCATGTTATGACTCCTTCCTGTAGCCTGATTATTCTTGATATACTATATGCATTTTTTTAGGAGTACTTTTTATTTGAACAGCAAGTGCAAAATTTATAATACTTTATTATCTACCATATATAGTAAGTTAATAGTATGTAAAATTACATAATATCTGTTTAGTGGTCAGTTTCATGTCTTCATAACAATTTTAAAGACATAATGTCAACTTTTGGCCAAGTAATTCAGTTTTGAAAAATATGTATTAGGACTGTACTACTTTGATTTTCAAACTCTTAGCATTTCTACTTGGCTATGAAATTTAAAAAATAAAAGTAAAAATAAAACAAACTCCTTTCTTGAAGTAGCCTCTTCTTTTTCTAACTACCTATTGAATATATCCCCTTGAAACATCTCTAATCATTATACAGTGAATTTGTTTTTGTTTTTGTTGAGACAGAATCTCACTCTGTTGCCCTGGGTAGAGTGCCATGTCATACCTCACAGCAACCTCAAACTCTTAGGCTCAGGCAATCCTCTTTCATCAGCCTCCTGAGTAGCTGGGGCTATAGGCACCTGCCACAACAGCTGGCTAATTTTTCTATTTTTAGCAGAGACAGGGTGTTGTACTATAGTCATAGAAGATGAAATTAGTCCTCAGCTGTTGCGGTCGGGACGCGCTGGGCTGTTGCTAATGGCACCGGGGGAAACGGTGGCAGTGCTGACCTCCAGGGCTGCCAACGGCCTCAGCAATGGGACAGTTGGGACCTCAACGCCTTCCAACAACACGCTGTCCCGCAAGCTGCATGGAGACGAGGCTGGACAAGGAAATGTTGGAAGCGCTCAAGGCACTTGCAACCTTTTTCACTGAAAATGATTTGCGGACTTGAAGAAATTTACATGGAGATACTGAACATAAACATTTAGCCATCGATGAAGCATTTGTAGGCATTTTTAAGTAAGTAAAGGGGGATTGTTTTCAAGGCACGGGAAGAGTAAAACAGATTCATAATGATGTCAAAGTTCTCTTGCGTACAAATCGGCAAACAGCTGGGTGAATGCAGAACACTGAGGCAAGAATCATGCCACATATGTCCAGTATTAACTCAGGCAGTGGAAGCCCTACAGGATAGACCCGCCTTATAAAATAGAGCACTTAGACTTCAGGCGAGTGGAGGGGCAGATGCAGCCGGAAGAGTGGGTCTAGAAGAGCTAGTTCAATGTGCAGCTGGTCAAATGAAGCTTCATGAGAGATCCGACCTTTCTGAGCAAGTTGGGGGAAATCGTGAAATTAAAAATGAACTAGTTGCTGCCTCTACCCAAAAAGGCCACATGAAGAAGAAAAGGCGGAGTGAGCTGGGGATCACACAGGCTGATGACAACCTCACATCACAGGAGATGTTTGTCAGAATTGTGGGAAATCAGGTCAAGTGCAACGGGAAAGGAAGTTTTGGAACATTTCTTTTCTGATCACAATGATGTAAATAGACAGCAAAATACTGCATTTTGCACATGATGCCATGGGAATTATTGCTGCCATTGTAGTCTGCTTCATGTCCTTGATTGGGCTTGAGTGAAATGTAGACATATTGCTATTTGCAGGTGTTGCACACAAAGCACTCCTTTTTTATCAGAAAGAGCATAAAAATCCATAAGGTAGAAAATATTTGGAGATTTCTTATCTGAAAGCCTGGTTTTTTTAACACAGTTCTCTCATATTACACCTTTTAGTAACTTTCTAGTGTAATTACACTTCAGCACTTCAGGGAGGAGGAAGCGAGGCAGAGAATGCAGGCCAGTGCGTGCAAATGCAGCAGGCATTAAACAAGCAGTGTTCCTGTTAGAGTTGTCTGTTCCTCCTGATTACAGCAGGTCTGTTTTCTGTGCTTGTTTGCACAATACTTACCTTAAGTTTTTGTGATTGGGAAGTTATCTGCCTCATCAGACTTCTTATTGAGGATCTGACTGGGATGCATTTGTATGGTGAACTGTGCAATCATTTAAATAGCAATAGAAGGAGTTGTTCAGAGCTGATGTGTATGGAGAGCATTTTCACTATTGCTGAATGTGAATGATCAGAAAGAAGATATTTTTCTATCACTGTAACAGTATTCTGATCTTTCTTTCTTTCTTTCTTTCTTTCTTTCTTTCTTTCTTTCTTTCTTTCTTTCTTTCTTTCTTTCTTTCTTTCTTTCTTTCTTTCTTTCTAGAGACAGAGTCTTACTTTATCACCCTCAGTAGAGTGCTATGGTATCACAGCTCACAGTAACCTCCAACTCCTGGGTTTAGGCGATTTTCTTGCCTCAGCCTCTAGAGTAGCTGGGACTACTGGCACCCACCATGATGCCTGGCTATTTTTTGGTGCAGTTTGGCTGGGGCCGGGTTTGAACCCACCAAGCTCGGTATATGGAGCTGGTGCCCTACCCATTGAGCCACAGGTGCTGCCCAGTATTCTGATATTTCTTACACAATTAAAATGATCACCTATATAACCTATATCAGCTGTGTTTTCTTGGTATGATATTGTAAAACATAGCTTTTAAAAATGTTTATAACAGAGTATATGTGACACTAATATGCCTAACGATTAAAATTTTAATAAAATAATAAAAAAAGAAAATGAAATTAGTACAACTTCTATGGAAACAGCATGGAGATTCCTCAAAGAAATAAAAGTAGCCCTAATATTTGACCTAGAAATCTCACTATTAGGTATCACCCCAAAGAAAATAATTTTATAGAAAAGATACCTATACTCAAATGTTTATCACAGCACAGTTCATACTTACAAAGATAGGGAAACAACATAATGCACACTCACTCACGGGTGCCACACACACACACATGCATAGTAGAACCTCCACAGCTGACCACTGCATCCCTACATTGACCACCTCCTCAAGTTGACCCAGTGCATCACTCTACAACACTGTGATGACTGGGATGTCACTAGGTTACAGGGACCTTTCAGCTCCGTTAGTCTCACTGTGGTATAGAATATCCACTATTGACCAAAACCGGTTGTGTGGTACATGAGTATATTCAAATATAGTTGGAGAAAACTTAATTGAAATTACTATGTCAAAGGAATTTTACATTAACTTGTTTAATTATTACTTCTAAAAAATTGCAAAAGTGATTAGAAGTCCAATTTAAAATTTTTTTGAAATTGTCTGAACATTTGACTTACCACTTTGGTGGTCAGGATATTTTTTCTTTGACAGACTCTTTGTTGCCCAGGCTGAAGTACATGGTACACTACCTTAGAGCTGCAGGGGCAAGTTGCCATGTATAACTAATTATTATCCCAACTTGACCTCCCAAAGCACAGGGATTACACCTGGTCCTGGTTGTTTAGTTTTAAGTAAATCTACATATCCCCAGATAAGAGAGAGCATGCATCCCAAGTACTGCTTGGAAAGAAAGGCAAATAAAGAACAAAAAGAAGATGTAAGGGAAGTTCTAAAGAGTACTTGGGCCATTAGAATAAACCAAATCAACAAGACCTCTAATTCTGTGGGATTTTTAAAAACAAGAGGAAAATACATTTAAAAAACCATCATACTTTAATATGAAAGTACATGATAATCTAAGTTTCATTCCTTTTTTAATTCAAACTAATTTAATAATTTGTAAACATGTAAAAACATGGTTAGAATTCTGATTTTTATCACATATTAGTTGTAGTAAGCTCTTTATGCCTCACTATTCTCATTTGTAAATAAAGTGCTGGAATTTAGAGAAATGTTCTGAAAACTAAATGAACAAGTTTATGGAAATAACTGAACACAATGTCTGCATGTTGGACTCATTTCATATACATTAACTCTTTGTTTACTTGTAAACATGAATAAAACCTAGGCAATATTTGCATCTATCACGCAAAATTTAAGAAAAAGAAAAGAAATGTTACGTTAGTTTGAGAATATATGAAAATTAAATAGGTGTACTTTTCCTACAGTTTAAGAATATTATCACATTACTTTTATTGTATTATTATTATTTTTTTTTTTAGAGACAGACTCTCACTTTGTTGCCCTCAGTAGTGAATTTTTTTTTTTTTTTTTTTGCAGTTTTTGGCTGGGGCCAGGTTTGAACCTATCACATCCAGCATATGTGGCCAGTGCCCTACTCCTTGAGCCACAGGCACCACCCTATTGCCCTCAGTAGAGTGCTGTGATGTCACAGATCACAGCAACCTCCAACTCTTGGGCTTAAGCAATTCTCTTGCCTCAGCCTCCCAAGTATCTGAGACTACAGGCACCCACCACAACGCCCAGCTATTTTTTGTTGCAGTTTGGCTGGGGCCGTCTTTGAACCTGCCATCCTCAGTATATGGGAATGGCGCCCTACCCACTGAGCCACTGGTTCTCTTTTGTATTTTTTTTATTTGCAATATTTTTTTGATATTATATAACCCTTGCCCTATATTACTTTCTAAAATCTCAAAGGACTTAAACTCAGCATATTATTCCAAGGAAATTTTTTCAGTGTTTTTTTTTTCTTCCTACTGTTTTCAAATGCATGTTTATTAGAATATCTAATGGAAAACTATAACGGAATAACTTTCAAACACAATATAAATAATGCATTGTATACTAAAGAAGTATATTATCTTTTCAAAGTTCTATCATTTTGTTTCTATTGACTATTTGTAATAGATAAATTATAAATATATTATATATATAATTTCCACAGAATTATTTTTATCTATAGTCTTATATTGAAATCACAGTGAATGAAAAATAATTAAAATGTCTTTCATAATTAAAATCAGTCTATAAATTCTTTAAATTCAAATTTAGCTTTTCCCAAAGAGAAATGCTAGTGTTGCTTAAAAAAAAAAAAAAAAAAAAAACTCAAGGTGTTTGAATGAAGCAGCTTCATATTAATTTTTAAATATATAACTAGTGTATGCATTCCATTTCAAGTCTTGACAATTATTTCCCTGCTGATTCTAAATCAGGAAATAGATGCCAGTAAGCTGAACTATTGTTATGCTTCCAGCTGCAGCTCTCTGCACAATCTCAGAAATAGTGGTGAAAAATTAAAAACAACACTGGAGAATGGTATTAAAAGGCATGGAAGTCATCTTAGATTTTTTTTTAAGTTTTTTTTTTATTGTTAACTCATAGCTGTGTACATTAGTGCAATCAAGGGGTCATCTTAGATTTTTAAGGACTCTCAGTAAAACCACAAACAACTAGCTTCACAAGAGGCATATTTTTTTCTAGATGACAATAGTATAGTTGAGAGATTTCTGCGTCAAGGTTACATAGAAGTGTGTTTTAGCTAGTTTGTTGTTATTATTTCTGTCTTATCTTTGAAGATAGTAAAGAAAATTACTTATGCCTTTTATTCAATGGTCTTGAGTTCTAAGTTTAAAATTTATGCCTGTGAACATGTGTTTTATAAAAATAATCCTTGTAAAGAATCTATGCTGTAATGGATAGTAGACAAAACATCAAAATGCTTAAGCAAGTTAGAATAAGGAAGAAAGCGACATTTTGCTTCTACATTTACCATTATGAGTCAGTCAATCAAATAACAGATTTTCATTAAATTTCTACTAGATATGAGGCAAATATGAATTAAGCATAGTGTGGAATTCACAAAGGAGTAAAACTCAATAAAAAGGAATAAAGATGTTGCTAGAAGAAGATAACATATGTGTTTTCTAAATAATCCAGTCTAAATAATCCTGGCTAATCCAAATGTTCCTTGCTTTTACAAGAAAAAAAATATTTTTTCCCTCAACATTTTCCTACAAACACACACCACCAAAAGAAAGCACTGACATTTAGATGTTCTAGGATTTTTTAATGCAAGCATAAAAGTGCATTTAAGATTTAAGATATATTAAGTATCTTAAGTATAGTAGCAGTCTCATGACATACATCTCAGAAGCTGAGATGACAAGTTAAGTACTTCAGGTAAGAAGGCCTACAAAGTAAATGTGCAAGTAAATTAAAAGTGAGTAGAACATTAAATTAAAGTTTTATAAAGGAGACTCACAAAGAGGTGAATAAACAGGTGTATATTAAATAAATAATGAAAGTTTTTGATTCCTTTTTTCAAAACAAGAGTTCAACCAGGAACCAGGAGACCGAAGTTCTAATTTTAGCATTGTCCCTAATTGCTCATCTCTGATCTTCTTTCTTTATGTGTATAATGAGCGAATTCTGTAAACTTCTCTCTGGAATATTCTATGATTCTCTCATTGGCCTGCTATGTAAAATAGCACATGGTTTGACTTGTCCTGGATTAGGTGGCCCCATTAATTTTATCACAGATCTTAATGAAGACAGTAGCATTTCTACAGTTGGTAGAAACATCTTTCAATTGTGAATCTTACTAAAATTGGCTTGTAGGTGGACATTGTTTATAGAAGGAATCACATATGAAATTGAAAGCTATAAATTTTTTTTTCCCCCGGGAGTTACTGGTGGTTAATTCCTCACTACCCTCCACACAAACTTCTTTCTTATACATTTCTTTGTTAATCCCTAATTAGTTGAGCTTGAGCCTTCATCTGAGTGAAATAGACAATTTTCACTGTCTCAATAAAGTAATTAGGAATCTCTGTCCTAAATGTAACTTTCTTAGGTTAAAGAGGTTTCTATTTATATTTTAATGTAACTTGTAAAGAAAAATTTCAATGCTGAAATGGTTTTTGTAAACAGTTTTCACAGTAATTAATACCTGTGCACCAGAATTTTGACTGAACTTGAGATGATGGCCCAAGGTATGCATCATATAATAAGGTGAAATTTGTAGCTTAAGATTTTATGTCAAAAACAACATTCAGTAATTAGAACTTTGTGATTTGTCTGGGAAAAAATACCCAAAATTTTCTTTAAATAAGTTCACACAAATGAATTTTTTACTAGTTTGCTTTCTCCAATATGACTTAAAATACTGGATGTCTGCTTTATGTTTGGAATATACACACACACCTCACACACATACACGCTCGTGCACAAACATTCACAGGCGTATGTTTTTACTCACATGACCTTATAGTTTTTCACTGTAAATTGAACACATTTCATTTAAATGCCAACTTCTGAACTGCTTCTGTACGTTCCTCAGAAATAGACAAAGTAGTTTAAACTTCTTTTCACACGAAGAATCACATGATAATTATCAAAACAGATCATTTCTTTCCACGTGTTGCAATACATCCAGTATATCTTTTATATTCTCTTAGCAATCCCAGTGCAGTTATACCATTTTACAGCCAATGCTCTGTATGCTACACTGGTATCTCAGATTTCAGAAACAAGATCATCATTTTTCACTTTATTTATAAAGTATATATGTGAACCATTTTATATTTTAGACCCTTTTTGCACTCTGATATTAAGTTTCCTGTATCATTTTTGTAGCATTTTCTTTAATCTCCAATTGTATGATACTTTTTTAAACAGAATCTCTCTGCCAGATCCTGGGTCTCAGAGATTCAAAGATTGACTCAATGGACCACTATGAGTAAGCAATAGGATAGATTTTATTGCTAAGAGAAAGAAGCTAAAGTCTCTGGCGCAGTGGAGGGGGAATCCCGAGCAGGTAGCCTGTTTTGGATTTCTGTCTAGGGGGTTATACACAGCTTTTCCTACCCTGTGGCCAGGTGGGTTGGAAAAGATGGAATGTATATCTAAAATATTTCACAAGTGCTTAGTGCTGGGACCAGAAGTTAATTTTAAAATTGCACTTGGGTAGGAATATAGTCCTGCTTGAGGGTGTGCACCCTACTCTGCAAGAGGCAACTTCGGTGGAACACGGTCAGACTAGTTCTTGGGCCTGCTTGGGCCCAGAAATTGCAGTCTGTGATGAAGTTGATTATTGAGCTTGCTTAGGTCCAGAAAATGTGGTGCCGATTCGGCCCGAGCAGGGGAACCTGCATCACTTTTGTCCAGGAGAAAGTAGTGTTTAGAACTAAAATGTGTAATATCAAGAAATAATTCATAACATCTATTTACTGCATATATATAAACACACACTTTTTCCAATTTGTGTATCAAAGCTATACACATAAGGAAAAAAAAGAAGGAGATTCGTATTTAGAAAACTTCAAAAGCAAGTTCAAACTGTTCTTTACACCTCAAATCCAAAGGCTGTTTCCACTTGGTCATACTCCCGTTTCAACTGTCTCTAGTTTAGAGACATCTACCTTTATATTGTGCTAAAAATAATGAATAATAATTGTCTTCATGCTCATATTTTTCCCATTTTACAGCACAGAGTTCACAAAAACATTTTTGTATCTTGAGATAAAGCTCTATAATGACTACCTGGACACTCTCTGGGCCTCTGTGGACTGACAAAAAGCAGTTTTTCACACCTAGCCAAAGTCAGTGACAATCAAGAGCCCTTAATTGCCACCTCTTCTTTGATCCTCCCTCCATTTCTCTCTACTATAGGCTAAGACTTGAAAGTCCACCTTCCATCCTAAGGAATGGTTATACTTAATCCCAATATTCCCCTAAATGTATTCATAGGATTCATTCCTAAATATTATGGGAGCTTTGTAAAATAAAAAGTTATACACTGAAACACATTTGGGAAAACATTGGGCTAAATTAAGATAGACAAATTTCCCTGTGGCAGAACTGTCCAATGCCTATAATATGTTAATGTGCACTAAGTTTCTCCAAAAGGAGGAAATAATCAGTAGCTTTTCTCAAGTTTGTTTGACTATTGAAATTTGACTTAGCTAAATACCAGATAATATTATTTGGCAAATACAATTGAGAAACACATCTTTATGTAGTATCAACTATCTGTGCATTAAGGTAAAGGAAGACTTTCAAAGAGGAATATTTGAAAAAGTAAAAGTTGCTTAGTATCTATGAGCTTCCAAATAAACAGTCATGAGTCCTTTAATGATGTGGACGTGTTCTGTGTAATGCTTCCTGTGTAATACCATTCTGTCATTATGTGAACATCAAGGAGTCTACTTACGTAAACAGATGATATGGCCCACCAGGTACCTGGGCTATGTGGTACAGCTTCTTGCTTGCAGGGTACAAACCTATACGTCCAAACCTATACATGACACTGTGCTAAAAACTGTAGCACAATGGCAAGTGTTTATACAAAATGTATCTAAATATAGAAATGGATGGTACAAATACTGCATTATAATCTCCTAGAACAACCATGTATACACAGTCTGTCATCGAAACATCAGTCTGGTGTGCAGAACTACCGTTGCTGGTTTTGGTGACAGTTTTGCCCAGGGCTCTTTCTGAAACAGGCCACATTATGAAGAAACACATGGGCGTGGTAGTGGAAGGATACAGACATCCTCTTCCTTGCACAGTGTGTGCTGACAGTACAAGTGAAATTGTTTATTTTCACCAAAAGATTATAAGGACAGCTAAATAAATACATTTGTCAGCATTACCCTTAATGCAATAGCAGAGTAATAGGTGTCTTTAGTGCAATAGACAGCAAATACTTAATCAGGTGATAGAATAATCTTACCTAAATGTGCTAATAGGCTACTGAAAAAAAAAAAAAGAAAAGAGAAAAGGTCCAGTTGAGCAATTTCGTATTGACCAGTTTGTTTTTAACATCAAAGTCACTTAGAAAATCACTCCCTCTTAGGAAGTCAGGAATTTAGGAAGTTCTCCAGTAGCCTGAGAAAGCTACTTAATTATCCCATTAGCACGTATGTACTCAGTTTCTGTGTCAGTAAAGAGATGTAAAAATGTTAGACTTTATTTCCTTGTGTGTATGTTCGCGGTCCCCAATTAAAGGGTGAACTCCAGGAAATACCTATTTGCCTATGACTTTTGGACTCTTTCATGGCTACGTTGCTTTTTACAATTTGGGCATTTAACACATTTGTCTACTTGACTTTCAGGAAAGTAAGAGATCAGTCTCTCAGAGCCGTATTTAACTACCAGGACCTAACTATTATAAATTGAATACACCTATTTTTAATGTCTGGATTTATTTAAATGATAGTGTAAATACAAGAGATTGCTTTTATTTTCTTCTTCAGGAGAATCATTCATTGTCTTTTGCCTATAACATCCCATTTTCTAAAGAAATTCTCCAGGACAAAAAATCCAGGAGTGATAAAGTGTGCCTTTACATGCAGAAATCGAGATTTTTAATTTTTATATTTCTTATTCTCTGTTACAAGTCTTGCAATATTTAGGTGTGAGACTTCTTTGAAACATCAAAATACATTGTAGAATTATCTAGAAACAAGGAAATCCCAGCAACTGTAAATGTCTCCATGACTTGGTTCATCAGTCAAATACTCCACGGCAAGGGAGGCCATTAGCTGTATGAGATCAATCATTACAGAAAAAAAGCTCATTTTGTCTTTTATGTAGCAAAGGCATACAGTATTTTATGTAATGAAAGTGTCTGTTACAGATGAAGAGTTCGTGTCACCCAAAGTTCCTGTGTCAAAATCCTAACCCGGGTATGTGGTGGCATTAAGAGGTGGGGCCTTTGAAAGGTGCTTACATGTCATATTGGCGGAGCTCTCAGGATGGGGTAAGTGCCCTTATGGAAGGAGCCTCACAGAGCACACTCTTGTCTTACCATCTCTTTTGCTCCCTCTCACATTCTCTCTTTCTTTCTCTCCCCTCTCCTAGACACAGCAGGAGGTTGGCAGACTGCAACCTTTAGATGGCCCTTACCAGAACCTAACCACACTGGCACCCTCATCTCTGACTTCTGCCTCCAAAATAGCTAGAAATAAATTTTGCTGTGGATAAATCCCATGGGCAGTGGCGCTTTGTCACAGCTGCCCACACCGATCAGATGCCTTTCTGAGCCTGGCTCTCCTCCGCCTTTATGGGTGAGTGCAGTCTACCCCCGTCAGGCACTTAATGCTTTTCCTTCTATTCTCTCTTAATAGTACTAATGAATTTGCAGAGATTTGCATTTCCTTAGCTGCATTATTCTGCCTCATTTTCTTAATGCTATCCTGTGGGTTTTGTCAACCTCTCTTTTTATCTCCTCCTTCAGTCTAAATTAAATTCAAACAAGCATACATCATTCTCTATGAATATTATAAAACCTACAAAGCAAACTCTTCCGTGAACACAGTAAATAACACTTCTAAAGGTAATATTTAAGTGCAATTTTGAGCAAAGTCATCCCACTTTGTAATGGAACTAGATAATTAAACAAAATAAACTGCTTAACATAACATTAAGGAGTTGGCCTCAGGAAAACTTGGCAAAGCAAGACAACTGGGCTAAGGCTTTTTCTCCTCATTAGTTCAGGTGAAGTGCCTGGGTGTGCTGTGTTGGGATCCTTTCTCTCCCTCATAAAAACAGCTTTTCTCCAATTAGTTGCTCTTGCCTATGAGGCTGCTTAGTAACCTTGAACATAGGAAACAGACAGGATGGTGGAATGATACCATGACCTATTTCTTCCCAATTTCTCCCACCTGCCATTCAAGTATCCTGAGAATTCTGGCAAAAAGTGAAAAGTTGGCCTCAAGGCTGCTATTACTCCTCTGTATTACCAATTTTCCTCTCAGGAAACTTGACTGCATATATGAAGTCTGTTTGGTAGATAAACAGAGGGAGAGCTAGTTTCTGAACCAAAGCCTGTTTCCTTTGGGTGGCTTCCCCCCGTGGATACACTTGAATTCACTTGCCCTTTGTCCTAAATGGGGAAAAAAGACCTGTGTAACCACGGCAATTGATTCTGACCTAAAGCACAGGAAAAAAAAAAAAAAGAAAAGAAAAAAGAAGTTAATCGTTGTTGCCCCTGAGCTCTCCTTTTGAGCTACTGGCAGGTAACTTGGGCTTCTCACATTTTCCTTCTCTTCTGCAAGGCCATGATTCAACCAGGGAACATTTACATTCCAGCCAGTCTTTCTCTGCCCCTTCTCTCTTATTCTTCATGTATAAACACATGTGACATCGCAGCCCATATTGGCCTTTCCTCACCTTACATCCAAAAGATTTTATTATAAATGAGTCGTAAAAATAAATGCAGGCCTTTCCCACTTATTCTTAGACTCTTAGTATTTTGACTCTTCTTTTTTACCTGCCTGAGAAAGTTAGGCCAGGTGTGTAGAGAGGGGGACTATCTAAAGCCACCGTGGACTCACTGGAATCTTGGCAACTGGAAATCGGGAGAAGGAAGCATTTCAGGATTGGTAGAATGTTCTTTGATATAATGTCCTGTCTTTCATTCAATAAATTTCCTTTCCCTTTTAAGATAAGGTAGCTGATTTTATGCTTTCAACTTTTGTTACCTGTACAGAGAGTTCATAGTCTCAGGAAAAAAGAGGTAAGAATTCTGGTAGACATTAAAGATATGATTGAATTATCCGCCAAACTGAGGGAATGGTTATCCCTTGACAGAACCACCACCTGGGATGAACTTATAAAGCCAACTGCAAGGGTAAATTTAGGAGCCAGTTTTTTCAGTGATATCTTTATCTCTCTAAACTATCTCAAGTATTCTTTGTCAGAAGCCCACACCACCATGTTTATTCTGGGGCTTCCCAACCATCCGTGGTGGCTCTGGACAGAGGGAGGCAGCCAAACCCTAGAGCTGGGGGAAGGGCACCATTCCCTTTCATTGTTACCTTTTCAAAACTTAGATCTTATTTTCTTTCTCTTTTTAGACACTTCTTGGGTAAAGAGGCCTTTAAATCCCCTTTTTAAAGAATCCTACAGTGCATACTTTATAGCTTCTATAACCTTTTTGTTACCCCAACTGCCCCCCAATCTGGGGGATTTTTTAAATCTATTACGATGACAGGGTAGAGAATAAACAAAAACCTTTTCAAATCTTTTCTATCTTTTATGTACGTGAACGCTTTTGAACTTTTCAATAAGGAAATGCAGATTTTGATGGTTGACCTTTGTATTTCTATCAAAACAGTTTTATTTCTTCCTTAAAGCAAACTTTTCAGGGTAAGGAGGGAATGCGGGGAGACAACTTAATATCCTACTGATAGATTCTGCCATTAGTTTGTTAATTACGGCTACTGGTTGATTATGTAATAAAAGTGCTGAGGCAGTGAAGTAAAATATATGGCAATGGTTATAAGCACAGAGAAGCCTTTCCAGAACAAGTTTTTCATCTTAATATTCATGATGGATGTGAGAATTGACATATAATTGGTCATCCCAGTACTTGGCACATAGAAAGGAGATGCAGCAAAGGTAACTTAGTGGCTAGTATTAGTAGAGACATAAGAAATATCAGTTTCAAAATAAAGAATGGCTACTGATGCTGTTTATACTTCAGTTAATCTTGTCTCTTGGAGTAACATAAGCAATTAGCACATGCAGTATTAATAGCTCTCTTTTTAAAACTTTCTTAGTAAGAGGGATTGACCTAGCTAATTGGGTACCCATAATCTCATCATCAGAGTCAATCCTTATATAACACTCCCATGGAGAGATGCTTCTGGGAGCCACTCATGATGAAGAATAAGATTTGATTTTTGAGCACGGGGGGTAAAGTGTACCCAGATTCTCTTCCTATTTTCAATACTCCCTGAGCTTCCTCTATGCTCTCACTGAGTAAAAGCCTGTGTAATTTTCTAGCCAAAGGTGCACTGAATGAGGGCATAGTTAGATATTGAGAGAAGAAGGAGGCTGGGAGTGAGAGAGGAAAGAGAGAATGAACCATCTAGCTAGTGTGTTTTGCAGATGGATGACTGGGGACTGAAGAATTAAAACTTGTGTTTAGTTAGCATCATCTGGGAGAGGCAGAGGAAAATAGTCCATATAATCTTATCACCATAGGAACCTAAGATATTTATACTTAGTCCAATTCAGTCTCTAACCCACTGGGCTTCTAAATTTGATGAAGACCTGGCAGGAAACAGACTTCACTGAGATAAAGCATAACACTTGGGACATGTCTCTTATGCATTAGTAATATTGCTGAAAACCCTAATTTTTGTCTGTTGTATTCATTTTACTTATTAACCTTTTTGCCATTTTGTCTTAAATTAGCCACCTAATTTTAAATATATATATAAATGTACATTTATTTTTATGACATCAACGTATACTCATTAAAAACATACAGATGGCACCACATGGCACACAACCTGGGTGAAGGACTCAGCCCCAGCTTGGACTTACCTGATAAAAGCCAACAATATAACCTAACCATATTTACCCTTACATTTATCCAAATAAATACCCTGTTTCCCCTGTGCTCCCAAAGATGCGCTAGGTCTTATTTTCAGGGGACGTCTTATCTTACCTGTAAGTAGGTCTTATTTTCGGAGGATGTCTTATTTTCGGGGAAACAGGGTAATAAATAAATAAACAAATAAATAGAAAAAAGAACAAAGCTCCCATAATTCTCCTATCTCTCAAATTTTATCTTTGCTTTAAAGCAATCACTTTGCTAACTGTATTTTAAAAGAGATATAATGTGTGAATTTTTAAGTCATGCTTTTCTATGTTTTCCCATTTCTATGTAGTCATAAGGACTGTGGCTTTCATCAAGTCAAAATGTTCTACTGGATAGTCTTTTGTTTGTGCAGCTTCTTGTAGCACATAACGGCTCCCATGTGGGACTACTGGGACTAGCAACGGTGCAAATGTGGGAGGGTTTCTTATCCTCTCATGCTTTGGCTTCCTTAACTTTAAAATAATAGCACCCACATCTCAGGGTATATTGTGAGACTTTAGAAAGTTACTAAATGAAAATTTCTTAAAACAGTGCCTGCTGGCTCGGCACTTATAGCTCAGTGGCTAGGGCACCAACCATGTACACCAGAGGTGGTGTGTTAGAATCCAGCCCGGGCCTGCCAAAGAACAACTACAACCAAAAAATAGCTGGGCAGTGTGGTGGGTGCCTGTAGTCCTAGCTACTTGGGAGGCTGAGGCAAGAGAATGGCTTAAGCCCAAGAATTTGAGGTTGCTGTGAGCTTTGATGCCATGGCATTCTACCCAGGGTGACAGCTTGAGACTCTGTCTCAAAAAAAACAGTGCCTGCCAAACAGTGGCCCCCAAAGCATTACACCTGCAGCTGCATCGGCTTGGATAGTGATGATTTTATGTGATGGCTGGTGGGAGAAAATTTTCCACGACTTATATATTTTAGGTATTATCTTTGGATATTAGAGTTCCTTAGATTTTTATAATTAATGGACTCAAGTTATCATTTATTAATGAAGGGATAAGCCACCTTTAGTATGTGTGTGTGTGTAGGTGTAGTTTTTTAAAATGGTATACCAAACCTCAAAATACCTATTTGAGTTAGAGGCATCTTCACAAGGTTCTATTAATATTTTATTCCATAAATAGAGTCTAAAATGGCCCTCTTTGTTTCATAACAGTTCACTTACCAAGCATTCAATAATTTTCCAAACCATCTTACAGAAATACAGAGAAAACCTACAGAGTAAGGAAGAGGAAAACTTTTAAAGAGTAAAGCTTGAGCGCTTAATCTGCTCAGGTTCTCATTCATAGCTATGGAATCTTGTTTTACATGAATTTTTAACCGCCTTTTCTGGTTGCCAGTAGAATAGAAGCAAAATAAAATAATATTTTAAAAATAACATAAAACTAAATTGAATTAAATTAAATTAAATTGAAATAGATACTAACAGTTTCAATGAAAGCAGTAAAGTATGACAGCCTACAGCTAGGCATCAGAGCAAAGTATGAAAAATATCCACAAAACCAAAGCATCAGAAGTACAGACACAGCACGGACTGAGGTCGTTTATCTTAACAGCAAACAGCCTCTTGCAACTCCACGTGCCCTGGGGCACTGCTGAATTAGATCACAAAACAATAATTTAAATTCTGACTGAATTATCAATGGCAGTTTAAATGGTGTTCAGTGTGTTCCTTGTACATACAGGAGAGTACATAATACATTGCAAAAATGGCAAAATGACTGAGATTTTTAAGTGCTTTTGTTTCGAGTGGGAAACAAATCATAAAACAAATTATTCAAAATGCCTCATTCACTGAACGTTTGTGTTTTGTTTCAGAGATGGCCACAGACTGGTGAAATCCTGTTGTCCTTTGTGGTTCCTTATGGACACACGGACAAGAAAATACTGACAGGAGAATGGACATGACAGTTGTTACATGAACCAAGAGCCCCAGCAACTATCCTCTGTCCTACCCTACAATTGTATAATGAAAGAAATTTACCTGTGAAAATTATGCATGCTATTTTCTCTATGTCCCATGTTTTTACAACATTTTAGAATTAATGGTGCTGGCCAATCTATGTTACTTCTGAAATTTTTTAAAATACAATCTTTAAAAACATAATATTTTCTGATTTTTTTTTTCCTATTGCTCATTCATTGTGGAACATTCCAATTTTACTAAGGCCACATTCTCTTATCTCTGAGCTATCAACCACAGAAACCATAGCAGCTCCTTCAAGAAGAGACCAGAACCATGGCTTTTCTATTCTGCTTTATTAAGCAAGGCAATACTGTAACATCATGAAGAAATGTTCATGTATATAATTTATGCAGTGAAAAGAATATTATGGTTATATTTGTCCATTTTGACAGCCTTACAATTATAATTATTAACTCCTTCCAATGTTTATATTATAAAATTCTTTCATTAAAATATATGTTAATAATACTGCTTATTCATTCCTTTCCAGATATTATAATAGCTTGTTTAAAAATCTAAGTTAATGTTAAATATAAAAAGTTCTTCATTCTTATAAAATTATTTTCATTTAATCAAAGGCAGATGCTAAAGAAAATATTTCAGTAATGAAATAATGACATAAAATTTATTACTTCTAGATGCATATTTATTATTTGTAAATACATGCTTAACAAGTACAAAACTACAAAAATAGAATAAATTTTACCTGTAACTGTTTGATTCTTAAGATAGTGAATAGAGTTTTGATTCCTTTTTTCCTTTTAATGGGATTTCTTAAATTGCCTGAAAATGCTGCCTGACAAAAGTGCTTTGGCTAATACTGTAATTTAGAAGAGCATTGAAATGTGCCCTCAGCTAGGAAAGTCACAGGTTCTTGGTTCTCCTGTTACTTGTGCAATAGGGAGTTTATAATGGAAATGACAACACACCATTAACGACAGCACTGCTTGCAGGCACTGATATAAATATCATTACAGATTAAAGACCTCTGCAAGAATTTAGTCAAGTAGGATTAGCAAATAAACTATTAGAGCTGAAGATTAAATTGTGATGGACCAGATAAAGAAGATTTCCTGCTATATTCTCAATTTCATTTGTTTCCCAGAGTGGCAACAATTCTTCTTAGTTTGCAAAATACCTTGAGTGTGAGTCCTGCAGCTGGAGAGTACAGAGAGCAGGTGTGGAGGAAAACCTGAGTCGACGGTGAAAAATAGGGGATGCTGAAAATGCTTTGGGCTCATTGTGTCTCTGTTGTTGTTCATAGCTGTAAAGGAAGTACAAAAGCTGAAATATGAGAGCCATTAAATACTGTACACATGAACAATCCTGGGCCATCTAAGGTGGGTATTCCAGCCTGTTGACTTCATGACATTATAGAGTCTCACTGCCAATCTCCCTTTGAAATCTACTGTGATAATTACAAGAAGCTCAAAATCACAATTTAAACAGATATTTACCAGAGGTACCTACCTACTTGATATATAAGAATATAGGTGTATGGCGCCTGTGGCTCAAGGAGTAGGGCACTGGTCCCATATGCTGGAGGTGGCAGGTTCAAACCCAGCCCTGGCCAAAAACTACAAAAAAAAAAAGAATATAGGTGTATGCTGTGGTCTGAAGGTTTGCATCTCTCCAAAATTCATATATTGAAACCTAATCACCAAAGTGATAGTATTAGAACATGAGGCCTTTGGGAGGTGGTCAGGTCATGAGGATGGAGTACTCAAGAATAGGGTTAGTCACTCAGGTGGCAACCACCACGGAACAGATCTGGGATGGAAACACAGGTCCCCTGAGACTATAACCCAGAGTAACTGTTTGGACAGAGACCAGCTGAAAACAAGACAGAAACACTTAGCCCCACCACACCAAATGTCCCCAGTTTCTCAGGCCATAGCACTGCACAGGTCCTCAACAAAGCTCCAGGGGAAAAATCAAACGGTGTAAAACAATCATGGGGCGGAATCAGCGGAAAAACTCTGGTAACATGAATAACCAGAATAGATCAACCCCCCCAAGGAAAGATATGGCAGATGTAACTGAAGATCCCATTCATAAACAGCTGACCAAGATATGTCAGAAATCGAATTCAGAATTTGGATTGTAAACAAGATTAATAAAATGAAGGAAATTTTGGAATTAGAAATTCGAGCAGCAATTCAGAAGTCAGAATTAGAAATTCGAGGAGAAATTCAAAAGTTGTCTCAATAATTTAACGAATTTAAAGACAAAACCACCAAAGATTTTGATGCACTGAGGCAAGAATTTGCAGCCCTCAAAGATCTGAAAAATACAGTAGAATCCCTCAGTAACAGAGTGTAACAAGCAGAAGAAAAGATTTCTGACATTGAAGACAAAGCCTTTGGATGCTCCCAAACTCTCAAAGAGGAAGAGAAATGAAGAGCAAAAATGGATCATTCTCTCAGAGACCTCTGGGATAATTCGAAGAAGGCTAATATCCGCGTCATTGGAATCCCTGAAAGTGATGAAGTGGCCTTGCTAGGCACAGAGGCCCTTCTCCATGAAATTATGAAAGAGAATTTTCCAGACATGCCAAGAGATTCTGAAATTCAGATAGCAGACAGTTTCAGAACCCCAGCATGACTCAATCCCAATAAGACATCCCCCAGGCATATCATAATTAACTTCACTAAAGTTAATATGAAGAAGAAAATTCTGAAAGCAGCCAGACGTAAGAAATCCATTACCTACAAAGGGAAGAATATTAGAATGACTGCAGATCTCCCTCCTGAAACTTTTCAAGCCAGAAGAGGGTGGTCATTGACTTTTAATCTCCTAAAACAAAATAACTTTCAACCCCGGATCCTGTATCCATCTAAACTGATTATTCTTTCTGATGGATAAATTAAATACTTTAATGACATTCATATGTTGAAGAAATTTGCCATAACCAAACCAGCTCTTCAGGATATTCTCAGACCCATCCTCCATAATGAAAAGCCCAATCCTCTACCACAAAAGTAAACTCACTCAGAAACTTTTGATCAAACTCCAACTTTCGCAGTGGTGAAAGGATAAAAAATGTCCACTGGACTTTCAAAAAACTCAATACAGAAATTTTACCAGACTTATCAATATTCTCCATTAATGTGAATGGCTTAAACTGTCCTCTAAAAAGGCACAGGTTAGCTGACCAGATACTCAGTTTGCAGCCTTTTGTTACAGCAGCCCAACTAAGATAAGGTGTGGGAGTATTTACCAAGAGGCATGTGTGTCCCTGCAAGGAAATAACATTTCTTAACTTAGATCGGTGTCCCATATTCATTGATTTTGTTTTTATGGAGATCATGACCCAATTAAGCAATGCTATTTTTATCTTAATTTTTGCAGGTAAAAATGGAAATTGCATCTGTGCCCCTTTTGATTTTTAGATGCATTCACTGCATTGGAGATTTTATTGACTTTATATTCCTACTTTGTTTTCATGTACTAATTTTTTTTTTTTTTTTGAGACAGACTTCCACTATGTCACCCTCACAGCAACCTCAAACTCTTGGGCTTAGCCATTCTCTTCCCTCAGCCTCCCAAGTAACTGGGATTACAGGCACCTGCCACAAAGCCCAGGGGCTATTTTTTTGTTGCAGTTGTTGTTTAGCTGGCCTGGGCCAGGTTCCAACCCTCCAGCCTAGGTGTATGTGGCTGGGGCCCTAACCACTGAGCTTGGGCACAGGCTTCATGTACTAAATTTTTACCTACTTCTAAATTATGCTATAATATAGTTATCCCTCTGAACACATCAAATCATTCTACAGAGAAATCATTGTCTATTTGTATATTTATCAATTCTTTTTCTAAATTATTAGTTTGCATACACTACACCACCTATGAAAGAGAGGGCCGGATGGACTGTACTTTCTTTCAAACATCACGGAGTCTGTGAATCAGGAAGGAGCATAGCAAGCGCTTATGGAAGATGATTACAACTTCTCTGGGTGACCCTGTTCAGAGAGGAAATTGGAAGACTGAGGGGAAAGAAAGCGAGGCTCGGGCTGGGCAGCTCGGCGTAGAGAGGCGAACCCACACCCGCAAAGCCCAGCTGAGTTTACGTCTTTGTGTTCTTTTTATTGAAAAGAGAAGAAAGGAAGTAAAATGTTGAGGTCAGTGCCTTTCACCACAAGGCTGCAGTAGTAACAAACAGCAGCAAGTAGGAAGCTCAGAAGGAAAGATGGATATTGTGGTTTTAAAAAGAAACTGGTTTATGGTCGGAGGTGATGGTAGGACCAATTAGAACCACCCAACGAATCCAACCACAAAATGATGTCAGAATTATTGCCTAGGGTCTGGTGAGAACTGGCGGAGACACAAAAGAAAAAATACTGGATGTAAAACTGATGAGCACTGTTCACCCTGGAGCTCCGCGTTCAGAGCAGGTGCCAGAGCGGGGACAAGGGACTCCCCCCGGGCGGAGAGCGGTGGCCCCCGGCAACACTTTCGGAGTGAGCGTGTGTCCTGATTTTACATCGAAACAGACCTTTTAATCAAATGGAATTACATTTTCCTGTGGACTCAAAGAGCATATTTTTGCTAAAATAAATATCTTTAATTGTTGGAGACACTTTTACATGTTAATTTGGTGGAAAAGGCATATTAAGCCTATAATTATTAAATAAAACTTGAGCATTATCTTTATTAAATAAAAAATTACATAGTACTAGTTACGCGCTGGGCATTGTTCTGAGTACTTTGCAAATTATTTTTAATTAATTTAATTCTTCTAAATGATATCAAGTTGGTACTATTAATATCCTCATATTATAAGCAAAGAATATAAAATGCAGCTGCACATTGACGGGCTGCAAGGCTGGGATCAAACCCGGGCAATCTGACTGTGTGTCCCTAGTAGGTCGTTTGCAAGGCTGCTGGCAACAGAGCCCTGGAGGGTACGTCGGTGCGACGGCCCCTATGTTCTCAGGAATGCTCAAGAGCGGAGTTCAGCGTTTTGCAGACCAGTGATGAGCTAGAAGTAAGAGAATTTGTAGTATATTTAATTGTTCTTTAACTTCAGCATCTCATGCATTTATTGATGGAAGGATTTATATCTACTCTGTGCTCTCAAAGTGTATCCCATACATAAGGGTCAGTGACGTGGTGAAAAATTTAATAGCACCTAATTGAAGATGAAGGCAACATAGCTCCTATCTCTAAGAGTTTAGGAAGCTAGTCTGGAAGCACCAATTTTCTAATTGTACTGCGCTATTTTCTTTTTTTTTTTTTCTTTTGTACTGCGCTATTTTCATACACGGCACTGTATGAAAATACAGATTTATAACTGTATCTTTTCTATCTTGGACATAAGTGCAAAAATGTACATAAAGATATATGGACAGGATTGCATGATTATGTGTGTGAGGGCCATTTGCTTCTCGTTGCTATGTTATGCTTTTAACTTTTGGCACTTAATCTTTCACAATGCCATGGAATTATTATAAATGCATACCGAAATATTAAATTTCTATTTTTAAAGTGTTGTTTTGAATTTATGTTGCAACAATTCAAGCTTATTTTGATATCTTAGGAAAAACTGATCTGGCAGAAACCACCTTTTACAGAAAATCATTATAATTAAAATGATCCGGGCGGCACCTGTGGCTCAGCGGGTAGGGCGCCGGTCCCATATGCCGGAGGTGGCGGGTTCAAACCCAGCCCCCGGCCAAAAAAAAAAAAATAAATAAATAAAATAAAATAAAATGATCCATGAACAAAATTGTTTATGATCAAAGAGTTTTGAAAGAAGGTAGACACTGCCAAGTATATGGAGGCTGTACTGGTATATTATGGAGAACAGTCTAGAATATGCAAATGTGACAAATTAGTCCCTGAATCTTATCACTTTAATGCTGTAAAAGTTTGTTGCTCATTCAGATCTCATGAAGTCTCATGATCTTATTTCACCCTGCAGATACACTACCAAGCACACACAGCTTCTGACAGTATTGTGGTCTGAGAATAGAGTAAAAGCACACCATTTCTTAGAGTCCTTTATTTGGAAGAAAAATACACAACTCATGTTCTAAGTCCATTGGCTAGAACTAGTCACAAGACACTAACCTGATTTCAAAATAGTAATTACCAAATAAGTTTGTTGTTGAAATTTTAGGAGATTATGTAAAATCTCTAGCACAGTGCTCAGACACAGAAGGCATTACAAAAAAAAAATAATAATAAATGAATGATCTCTACATAGTAGCCATTACAATAATGAAAATCACCTGCAGGTGAAGTTTACTAAGTGTAGACAATAATTAAGAAAATTCCATGAAGGCTATGTTAACCAGTTTGGTGAAAATATTTCAGACTGTATATGGAACCAGCACATTGTACCTCATGATTGCATTATTGTACACAGCTATGATTTAATAAAAAAAAAAAAAAGAAGAAAGACAATAATGAAAATCAAAGGTTAGACCTTGTAGGAATGCGCATTGGAAGCATACCAGTAACAAATTTCACAGATATCCTCCCCAATTCCTGTAACCATACAACAGGTGTAAAAAACATTTTTTTTTTCCTATGGCAAATACATAATGAGATTATACACAGTAGGGTTGTCCCTGGATAACTCAAGGGGGAAATGACGTCAGAGGGGGCTTTTTTCTCCTCTTTGTTAGTCAGGGTTCTTCAGAGAGACATAATCAATAAGGTACAGACAGATAGATACACTGGATATTGATATGAGAAGGGGTTGATGGGGAAATTGGCTCACACAGTATAGAGACAGATCAATGTCAACTTCATTCACCTGGGAGATGGGTTCCTGCCATGTGGTCCAGCTCCATGCCTTCAAGCCTCGAAACCAGGGATGCTGATGGTGTGATTCTTAGCTCAAGGATGAAAGCAAAGAACCTGGGGGACTGCTGATAAAAGTCCTGGAGTCCAAAGGCCAGAAACCTGGGGTTCTGATGTCTGAGGACAGGAGGAGGTGGATTGGCTCCAGGAGAGGGAGTGAATTCACTTCCCTATGCCTTTTGCTCTGTCTCAGAGCCTGTCTGATTTGATGGGGCTTTCCCACATCAAGGGCAGATCTTCCCCTCTTAGGCCACCAATTCATATACCAATCTCTTCTGGAAACACCCTCATAGACACAGTCATAAATAATACCTACCAGTTTTCTAGGTGTTCCATAATCCACCCAAATTGATACCTAAAATTAGCCTTAACATTATCTCTAGCCTGGAAAAATAGCTCCCCCACAGCTGAAATAGAGAATTAAGTTTGTTAATTAGGTGTTAATTGACCAGTGAAGGAGAATGCACTGAAAGTTCAAAAAGGAAAACACTGATCTGAGCAAAGGAATAGTAAAATGCATCCTTAGATTGAATATATCTTTGTATTGTTTCTACTAATAACATACCAAAAACATTTGGCAATAAGGTTTAAGATGTCCACTGTCCTTGTATTCATAATTTTATTTGAAAATCAATCATATCTATATCAGTTTATTATTGAAAATTGTTGAATTAATGATCATCACTTTATATGATCTGCTTATTTGGGGAGTTCTAATATAAAAATTGTGAGAATAAATTAACATCTAAAATGAGAACATTTATATTGTATCTTTTAAGGTTTAAAATAAAAAAAAATCTCAATAATAATTTGTTCCTAACTCATACAATGATAAGCACTAATATTTAAAATAACTTTTAATTAAAATAATTTGACTTATTGCTTTAAAAAGTTGTATAAAGATCCTGTGACTTAGTTTCTGTGTCAATAGAATACCTATTTCCAGTTGAAGAACTTTTACCAGTGTAAAAACAAATATAATGCTTAAAGTAGCAGCCTGAGCTTTTTTCCCAGTTTCATTTTTACAACTATTCTTTGTGTTAGCAAGGTTCAGCAACTTTGACTCCAAATATTTACACATGGATAAATTGCTAAAGGAATAACCATGGAGCTTCCCCATAGGAATTCTCTAGAAACAGTACAATATTATGTGAGAAAGTCCAGGGCACTTGTAGTTCAGAAAGGGGACATCTTAGAGCTTCCTGAGAATTTAGTTCAAATTTAAGAACAAAAAAAATCTTTTTTTTTTTTCATAAGAAATCACTATAGTCTAGAGATGGTAAGAGAAGTGTTTATTTAAAGTTCTGGGGACTCCTGCATTGACTTGAAAACTCCCCAGCACTGCAGATCTGCTTCAGCACTGAGTCTCCGGATGGGAACAGTCATTGGTAGAAAGAGTTTTCTACATCCTTCGTGCAAGACTATGGTGCCTTCTTAGTAACCAACTCTGTTCAGGCTAAGATTGCATGGGGTAGATATTCAGTAACCAAATGCATTTTCTTTTTAAAACCAGCTTATACTGCTTGAATTGGAAAGCAGTCCCTTCAGTCCTTGACATACCAGACAGGAACGCTGGCAGGGATGGCGTAAAAGAAATTCATAATGTTAAAACTTGACTAACTAGTACCCAGTCATTATTCAAATACTAACTGAGATCGGGCTGTGAAGGTATTTTATAGATATGGTTGACATGGACAAACCACTTTAATAAAGCAGATTCCCCTCCACGAGGTATTCGGGCCTCAGCCAATCAATTGAAGGCCCTCAGAGCAAAAATGGAGGTTTCTTGGGGAATTTTTTCTGCCTCTAGATTATAGCATCAGCTCCAGTCTAATTTTTCAGCTTTCAAGCCTGCTCTACAGATTTCAAAATTACATGCCCCTACAATTGCATGTGCAATTCCTTAAAATCTCTTTATATAAACATATACATATATAATGAATTTATATATTGCTTAGTATTTACATGTTACATATTTTATTCATATTATATACATATGTATTTATTATATACATATGTATTTAAAGACTCCTACTTATTCTTTCTCCAGAGACCTTTGACTACTAGTACAGAAAGTGACTCAAGTAATTATTAAATTATTGAGTGTAGAATGTGTCAGGAATTTTCACATATATAACCTCAATGATAATAGTTCAGTGAAGTATATAATTCATTTTGTAGCCAGAAAATGCCCATATAACATTGCTCTGGAAATGAGCTATTGAACAAATACAGGTTTTTCCTATTTTTTTCTTTTTAAGGAATTTACAGAGTGTTAGGAAATTGGAAGTTATGAACGGTATGGAGAAGTAATAAGAAACATGGTGGTGTGTTCTTTGATAGAAATAAATACACACTACTATTGGAACACACAGGAAAAAAGCCTGGTTTTGTGATTTTACAGTAGGCTCTCCACAGAAGGCTGAGACGTGATCATTGAGGAGAAGCTCCCCAGTGTAAATGAGGAAGAAGCTTCTAGGCTGAGAGAAAATAGAGCAAAGGTCTGGAATACGCTGAACATGAGAAAATGAGACATTTGGTGTAATAATTGGAGTATTGTGAAGATGAGGTCAAGAAGCTTCTTATAATCCAGATTGATGAACTTGAACTTTATTAATCCAATTTTTATCTATGAGAAAATTATAATGCCGAGAAATTAATTAACTTGCTCATAATAGGTAACAGAAGATCAGATTTAAGATGCTAGATTGACCATAATAAAACATGAATTAACACATGAAAAGAGAGTAAGTGTATCAATAGCAATGTTGGGTATGAGAATGGATAAAATCTATGATCAGAGGGAGACATTTCCCAAATAGGGTTAGTGTATGGGTTGTACTGAAGGATAAACTAGAATAAAGATGTTTCACTGAGACCACATATAGCAGGAACCTGAGATAAAGTGGGAGGGGTGGATGAGAAGGGGGAGCTCCCAGGAGCAGGGGCTGGTTTAAGCATTGTGGACTTTTTCTCAATTCCTCTCTTTCTCTCTACTTGGGGGAGGATATTTTTTATTACTCCTATTGATCACATTAATATATGTCTTTAATCCGATTCATTATGTTTTTTTTTAATTATTTCTGCATTTGCATTGTTTTTAGAAAATTATGTTTTAACATTCCAGGACTTCGTTTTTATTACCTTATTTCTTGAATGCCCTATTACCTTTTTGTTTTAAAAAAATTTCCTGGACACCATGCTTTGTTTTGAAACTCTTTGAAGGTATCAATAAGTCATTTTAAACTGGCTATTCTTTTTTTCACCTTGCTCCTTCTTTTTCATGCTTTTATTTTTCTTCAGCTGTGGTACCTGGTTAGTCTAGTCCATCATCATAGCGTACCCCAGCTGCTCTCCTCTGCTAATGTGTCAGCGTTGGGCTCTCAGCTACCTCTTCCCTGCTTTAGTATGTTTTTGGCTACAGGCCCTCAGAATAAATGGAGAATTTTTAACTGGCCAAATTCACCTTGAGAGTCATGAACTATGAGCAACCAGAAAGGGCAGGTTCCTTTCAAACCCTGCATCTTCTATTGCTTATTGAGAAAGTTGGGACCTCAGTGTCATTCTTTTCTGGATATTCCTTTTCTCTCATGGGTTTTCTCTTTCTCCAAAAAAGTTTGGGTTTGCCTCAGTCTCTTCTCTGGTCTTGCCTGAATCCCTTCCTTGGTCTTCTTTTTCTGAGGCCAACATCAATACTTTCTTCCCAGGCAGAAATGTCACTGTCTAGAGTACAAGCCTCAAGGGATAATCAATGGATGAACACTCCCACTGCACGTGCCTCAGTAATAGGGCTGGGGTGTCAGGCCAGAGCAGATATTTTGGCGGATAGTCATGAAATTATTTACCCTGATTACTGACCCAAAGCCCACTCCTAATTTATTAATTACTTACCTTAAATTTAGAGTTTTCCAAGAGCATTCTTAGCTCTGGAATAAGTTTGTTATGCATATTTTATTTTTCCTTTCTGGTTTAGAATGATGTAGACTTACATGGATGCCTATTGAACTATTTATCAGAAATAGACACAGTTTGATTCAAACAGTCCTGATGAGAGTCGGAAATCCGAGAAGACTGGTACAATGAGAGCTTGATACAGACCGTGGTCACCCATGAAGCAGGTGCCTAGGGGGAACATCAGTGTCCTGGTCCATTCGGGAAACTCTGACAGCACACTGTGAACCGAGTGGCTTGTAAACAACGAGCATTTATTTCTCACAATTCTGAAGGCTGAGAAATTCAAGGCCAAAGTGCTGGCAGGCTTGGTCTGGTGAGAGCCTGTTTCCTGGTTCATAAAGAGCACATTCTGGCTGTGTCCTCATGTGGTAATGGGATAAAGCAGCTCTCTGGGGCCTCTGATATAAGGGCACTAATCTCACTCACAAAGGATCTTCCTTTATAATCATCTTCTAAAGGCCCCTCCTCTTAATTCTATCACATGGATGATTAGAATGTCAACATACAAATCTGAGGGGATGTAACTAACTATTCAGACCATAGCAGGCAATTTACTGAAGAACCAACAACTCCAGTCTACATTCTCCAACAGCAACACAGAGGGAAAGGGAAACATGTGCCAAGATAATAACTTCATGAAAAAACAAACAAACAAAATCTCAATAACCTTAGAGAAAAGAGAAAACACTTAACACATGAGATAATAACAGGGCCTTCTGGAAAAATAGACCTTAAAAGAACAAGAAAGCATTATTTAATAAAATATAACTGCTACATTTTAAAAAAGTTTTGAAGATAAATCTGAAAAGTTCTTCCAAAAGTAAAACCAAAAGAAAAAATGACAGAGGAATTGAAAGATTGAACTATTCAAGTATCAGTCAGAAAGTTTAATGTTTTATTAAGAGGAGTTCTAAAAAATGAAAAAAAAAATAAGATGAAGAAAAAATAGTCAAATAAAAGAGAAAAGGAAATTATCAAGGAATTAATAAAGGAAAATTTTACAAAAGAAAAAGGTATTAGGTCCTAAGTGAGCAGAACAATTAATACAAAAGACTTCCAACCAGGCAAGACATTATAACATTTTTAACATGTGGGATAGAATAGACACTAAAGTTTCCAGGAAAAATGTAGTTAGTATGTGAAAGATTAACAGAATGGTATTGCAATGGACTTAATAACAACCTGGGAATCTAGAATAATGGAACAATGATTTCAATATTTTGAAGGAAAATAATTTTCACCTAGAACTTTTCATAAGCCAACTAATCAATTAAGTATAAAAGAATAATTAAAATACTTAAAATATAGAGAGACTTACATCATTATTCTCCCATGTGCCCTGTTATGGGAGTTGTTGAAGTGCTTGAAATGATAAGGACACATGCCTAGGAAGCCCCCCTCGTAACCATCAAACACTTCATTTGATATAAAAATAGAAACATGACAACTTTGTCATAGATTTAGGGAACAAGTCAAATTGGAGCAGGAGGACTGAGGGTCCCAGGACGGAGGTCTGTGGAGAAAAAAGCAGGAAACTCAATAGAATATCTTATGGGTACGTTCTGAAAAAAATATATATGAGAATCTCAAAATATGCAATAAAATATGAAGAAATAGAAAACAATATTTAAATAATAAAAAATGTGATCATAACACACTAATTCACCCTGAAGTGAACTAATTAATGAAATAAAAATGATGACTTAGCTAAAAACAATGGTAGAATGATATAGAGAAAAATGGAAAAGAGGAAAAGAAATTGGTGTAAAGTTCAGTAAAATTTCCAAATGAGAAAGTCATGCAAACAGATTATAGGAATTAATTTTGTACTCACATGCACACACATATAGTAGTAATGCGTATACTGTGTATATGCATATATATACATTCACAGTAATGCAAAACCTCTACATAAATGTTATGCTTTTAGCCTTGATTTCAAAGCACATTTTGCCTTATCTTAGCTGTATGACATTCCTGAGTAAATTACTGATCTTCATTTTCTTCACTGTAAAATGAAAAAATATATAGAATTGACCTCAGAGTATAAAATATATTTAACATAATTAATAAAACATACTGGCATATTCCCTGAAATATGAATCCTTATAAACATTATCTTTTCATTAGTAGTAGTTTTTGAAATTTTCCTTAATTTTATACATTGTATCAATAGGAATGTATTTGTTTCTACCATAAAGATTTTACTCAAACTTTCTACTCAAACTTTCTATGGATCCTTTTGTTCTTACTGCCCAACATAGTATGGTTTTATTTTTGTTATAATTTTGTCATTCCAATGAGACCTTGACAGTAAGAGAGAGAGTTATATATGCTTAATCAGCTAACTAGAATCCAAGCTAAGTGAATACCCTTATACACAGTCTTATACAGTTTGAACTACAGTTATAACATCAGTTGAAGATATAATTTCTCAACAGTGAAATGTGCATAATAGCAGTTGTTACCATATTTAAACTTCTGTATTTTGGAAACTTTATTCAAAGTACCTCACTTAGTCTCTGTAACCCTTCAAAAGTTATTATTTTATTTTCATTTACACAGAAGAAAACTGAAATCAAATGAATTGACCAGAACTATACAGCTTGTCACAATTTGAGCTCAAATTTGTGTATGGATTTATCTGATTTTTAAATGCATCCCTTGAATGTTACATTGGCTTAGAATTTAATATTTAAATGTACAAGAATGAAATCACAGACTTTTTATGAGCAAATGATTTTATTTTAGACTAAAATAATCATAAATATAAAAACATAACATGTGGTAGAGTGAAAATAAGCCTTCTTACCATTACTCTATCAAGAGTGACTATCACATTCCAATGACAGGCTATTCTTGACTATGCATAATAAGGATATGTAGCTCTTGGTCCAGTGCTGAAAGTATTCCAATAGTCAATAAAACTAAACAATTCCAAATTTTTCCCTGGATATATTCAGGATGTCATATTTTCCTAATTATGTATAAACAGACAAAAGCAGAGTATTTAATATAAGTTTTGTGAATAAATTGCTTTTCATTGCCTTCTGTTATTCCAAACAAGAAGAAAAATATGTTTTTGGTAGTGAAGAAAATTAAATATTAAGAAAGTAGGGTCAGTAGCTGATTTTGTGCAATTCGTTTACACATCACTGCACTTTCATGTAATAAGATGTTCTGTTTTTCAATACACTAGTGCACTGCTGTGGAAATAAGCTATCAGCACAAACAAGAGAAAATATTTTTGTTAAATTAAAGTTATTCAGATTTTTAGATTATGTTGCAATCCAATTTTGTATAGAGTGAAAATTTAGGTGAAACTATCCTAACAAAAGTTCACCAAGATAAACTTATTATTTCCTGTTTGATCGAGCTCTTTTCTAAAACATTTGGAGAAGAAAAACGTTTTTAATAAAAACAATGTAAGCCGATATCTGCAAAACCTTCCATTCAAGCTACTGAAATTGTGACTCCACCATAAACACACTACAGAAGAATGATTCAAGAAATAGTTATTTATTCAAAGATATAAATTGCCCTAAAAAGTAATAGCAAACTAAAGTTTCTGCTGCAAATATGCAAAAGTTCTAGGACAAATCATGATGAGTAATTCTAATAAGCAGACTATATGCCAGTACTTAAATCTCCCCAGCACACTCCTCACATTCCAAATTCCATTCCAGTCCTTTCTCCTAATTAATTCCTGCTCAAATCCACTGAAACCAGTTACAATTCCACTGACTTCACTGCATAAGCCAGTCCAATAAATATTCTATCCTTTTCCAAGCAGTACTTGGAGACATTTTGTCTTCACTACTTGGGACATTTAGTATTTTCTGCCTTTGGGGTTGTTTGTGTACGCCTTACACGTAGGTTTGAGTTACTGCTCTGGGAAGACAGGGTTTCCATGCCCAGCACTATGCTGTTCTCTCCCTCCCTCATCCCCCACTCCACAAAAACACATGCACTATTTACCAGAAAACCATGAAGCAATAACCACTTAATAACATTTCTTGAAAGAAAATAATCTAATTGTATTTTTAAGAGGACATTTATGTTTAGTAATAAACATGATAAATGCATTTAGGGACCTATAGGGTGTGGTAGTTTTAGGTACTGGAGTGGTTCTTTTGTTTTCAAATAAAAATTGTAAATTCTAGGAGATACAATAATTAAAAGTCCCTTGGATTCCTATTGCAGTGTTGACTGTGTGTGTTTGTGTGTGTTTGTGTATTTGTGTGCCTGTGTACATCTGTGTGTGTTTGTGTGTTTGTGTATTTGTGTGCCTGTGTACATCTGTGTGTGTTTGTGTGTGTTTGTGTATTTGTGTGCCTGTGTACATCTGTGTGTGTTTGTGTGTGCACATGTATCTTTGTGTGTATGTGTGTGTGCACGTGTTTGTGTGTGTGTGCATGTGTGGGTTTGTGTGTGTTTGTGTGTGCATGTGTGTGTTTGTATGTGTTTGTGTAGGTTTGTGTGTTTGTGTATGCATGTGTGTTTGTGTGTGCATGTGTGTGTGTGCTTGTGTTTGTGTTTGTATGTGTTTGTGTGTTTGTGTGTGTTTGTATGTGCATGTGTTTGTGTGTATGTGCTTGTGTGTGTGCACATGCTCAGGCTATGCATGTTGTGCTCTCTGAAAGGTGAGAATGTACACATACAACAATTAAATATCTTCAAGGAATTTTTTTCTGACAGACATAGTGTGGATAGTGTCAAATTTAGAAAATTGTGGACATAACAGAAACACTCCCAATGTGAGAAGGAATAAACACCTTGAGGAATAAAGAAAATAAATCTACTGTAGTTGCATTAACATCCCTTCACTTAGAGACACGAGTATAGGACACACTGATGGGTCAAAATAAAGGGAAAAGAACATACAGACTCACCAATAGCTATAGTGGGTGGATGGATACAGGAGGCTACACTTTAGGGACTCTAACCTTGCAGGTGCTCCTGCATTATAATTCACAGAGACCACCAAAATAGACAAAAAGGAAAGGCATTGCTAAAGTGAGTTTCAAAGGAAAAGAGTAGATGCCGTCACATCGCCAAGCAAGAATGCCGAGTCAAACGTTGAAGGTAGGGGAAGTCTAGGAGAGAGGACTCCTGATGCTTGTGACATTAATCATCAGGACCTCACTTTATCCTCAAGCTACTGGATGGATATGTGAACCAGATAAGTAAATTTTGCTTCTTAGTTTGGTCTGAAAGACAAGAAAAAATTCATCTCGACTTAAGTATCAGGAAATCAAAATCAAACAAGGACCAAGAAAATAAGAACTCAAGAGTATATGAAAAATACTATATTTTAAAAGAAATAACTCTTTACAGACAATTTTGAGCAGTGTCATCATGAGAAATGACTTTTAGAAAATGTCTTGCTCAAATTCTCAAACGATTCAATGCAAGACTAATGAATTTCTGATTAGGAAATGGAATGACTGCTTAAATAAAAACCACAAAGGACATGAGACCATCAGATTAGACATTACATAAAATGAAAGTAATAAAATAAATAACAATCTTAAAGAAATTATCTCTAAAGTCAGAGAGGGGAAAATGGAATACTAATTAAGATGAAACAACCCCGAAGAAGGAACTTTGAAAGTGACAAAGGTTACATTTTTAAAATCTTCTGTGTTGAAGACATGAATTTACGTATAGGAAGGGTTCATAGAGACAGGCAATATTAATTAGAAGATACCAGAACTTAGACATACTTTTGCCAAAGCGTTGCACTTTTAAAGGCCTTAAGTAGTAATCCCTGTAAACTTCTAATTAAAAACATAAATTAGTACCTTCCAAAGGGCAGAATATCTAACCAACTTCAAACTCCCTGACAAGAATGCCAAAAGACAATGAAGATTATGAAACAGTATTTCTAGATATAGCCAATGTGTTTATCTTTCTTATATATAGGACAAAGAAATAATCAATTTAAAAGTTGCCAGATAACATTTCATCCAAATGTTTTTCTTAGAAAACACAAATACCCAATGACATATATCAAATAACTAAGGGATTAAAGAAAGCCTAAAATGCGAGAATGAGACTTTAATATTGAAAGAAAAGATAATATTCCATGTATAAAGTAAAATGGAGAAAAATATATGTGACTATTTTTATATGATAATAAAACTAGATAATTAGAGTAGAAATTTCTTCTGGAAAATAATATTACTATTCTTGATGATATCAAACTATAATCTCTGTTTATATAGGATGTCCGTGAAGTTCATGTGCAATTCAGAAGAGACAGCTGGTTGTCCATAAAAGGCACGTGAACTTTATGGAAACCCTATTAAGCAATATCTCAACAGAAAATAAAAAAGCACAAAACTGGTGTGAGTGTAAAAAACCCACAACATAAATAAGCATAAAAGATAACATTTAAACCAAGACACAGCATGTGAAATCAAATTTTCGAAATATATTAAAGATGGAGAAAATGCTCAAAATAAGTAAGTGAAAAAAATCAGCTTCTAAAATGGTACAAACTTGTAATTACTAAATGTGTGTGGACACACAGAAGAACAGTTTCAAAATGTTAGCAGCCACTCTGAGTGGTAGGATCACTAGCGTTTAATATTTTCTCTTTAATGCTTTTGTACATTTCACAATTAAAACAATACATATGCCTTTTATAATCAGAAAAGTATGTTCAATTAAAATGTTTAAAGAAATATAGATACAAAAAAAATTCCTTTCATACATATGATGATTTTATCTAAGTCCCTTAAATTAGAAAGTAGATTACTATTCTCAGTCTAACGGATACAAACATTCTATAAATGGTTCTCTAAGAGGATGTGCTAGTGGGGTCTAAGCAGTTTTTGGCCTGGTAGAGCCTGCAATCTGACCCTTATTTGTATTTGCATTTGTGAATATACTGATGGCCTTTAGTCATGTGTGTTTATTTGCTTGATTTGGTTAAAAAAGCATAAGATTGAGCGTAAAGAGCAAATAAAGAAATCCAAAGATGGATCAAAGAAGTCATTATGGTGATTCCTCAGAGACAGAGGGGTGCAGGTAAGCTCCTATGCTTGGTTTGAGGCTTGCTAGATTCAGCATAAATAGCACTGCCTATAAAACAAATCACAGAAATAAAGGAAGGAACAGTAGCTTTGAAAAATTTTCCATTGGTCCTGGAGCAGCTTTGGGACCTGAAGGCTTGGAACAAAGGACAGAAGACCTCTATACTCAGTGTAAAAATAGAGAGAAAAAAAATCCACCTGCAGAGGAACATTTCCGTAAGTGAGAATAACAATGAGAATGGAGAAACAGGTGTTGAGCAGTTTCTTGTGCACATATTCACATAGGACAGGAAAATTATTGAAAAAACCTAGTAATTACTATTTAAATGGGTCATGAGATGTTCTTTGGAACATTCAACAGTTCTTCAATATCTTTTCATTTATTTAGAATAATTGCCCAGCTCTAACAATGACTGACACATTTCTACTTGATGTTGCATCTGTCTTTCTTATCAACTTCATCTGTCATCTATTCAACTGCCCTTTTTTGGATGTATCTTGACCCATCCACTGAAGGTTGTCTGCCCTTGCTGCACCGTATCATTTATTTTCAGCATTCATCTTAAATGTCACCTCATGAGAAATGTCCCTAAATATGCTCACAAAAAAACCCAGCTACCATCCCATACTCCTCCCCTGAATCATTCTTTATAAACTTGCCCTTCTTTTAATTTAATTCACAGCATTTTGATTTCTGAAAATGTATTATTTATGTATTTGTATACTTCATTAGTATTTCAATCTTTTTTTTTTTTTTGTAGAGACAGAGTCTCACCTTATTGCCCTCGGTAGAGTGCCGTGGCATCACACAGCTCACAGCAACCTCCAAATCCTTGGGCTTAGGCAATTCTCTTGACTCAGCCTCCCAAGTAGCTGAGACTACAGTCGCTCGCCACAATGCCCGGCTATTTTTTTTGTTGTTGTTGCAGTTTGGCCAGGGCTGGGTTTGAACCCGCCACCCTCGGCATATGGGGCCGGGGCCCTACCCGCTGAGCCACAGGCACCGCCCTAGTATTTCAATCTTTCACCATGATGAAGACAGTGACATTTTTGCTTGCATTTTGGGGGCTATCTCCAAAAAATCTTTGCTAAAACCAATGTCAAGAATTTTTTTCCTTAGTTTTCTTTTAGTAGCTTTATATTTCCAAGTCTCACGAATGTTTTCATAAATTTTAAGTGAATCTTTGTATATGGACTAAAATAACAATGACTTAGTCTTATTTCTATGGCTTGATAGCATCTTAAATGGTACCAGGAACTTGTCAGTTTTCAATTAAATGCTGAGAAGGGGAGAGAAGGAAGAAGATAGAAGATGAGTCAAAATAAGGAGACAGAAAAGAGTGAATAAAGGGATATTATGGGGCACTGTAAGGGAAGGTTAAAAGGGGCAACACCAATGAAATTGAAATATTGTTATTAATATTTTCTCCTTGTGTCCAGTGATGAGACCTAACTCCGTGTGTGTCAGAGGTTTAAAACTTAAAGGAAATTTAATCATTTTATAAGCTTTATAAGAACTGAATAGTTTACTTAAGATTTATGACCATAATATTGTTCAGAAGCAAAAACATAGTTTAAAAAATTCAGAATATTACAGGGGTATACATGTTTTAGTTATATGAATTGTTTTTGTACATTTCACGTCAAAGTTCTAAGTGTGCCTTTCGCCCAAATGTGTGAAGTACATCCATCAGGTATGAATTAACTGAATGCCTTCCCCATTCCCACCTATTTGATTTCTGTTGAGTTTACTTTCATATGTGCACATAAGTATTGACCAACTAGTTCCAATTTAATATTGAGTACATGTGGTGCTTGTTTTTCCATTCTTGGGATACTTCACTTAGAAGAATGGTCTCTAGTTCCATTCAGGTTGCTATAAAAGATACTGGATCGCCCTTGTTTTTGATGGCTGAGTGGAACTCGAACTCCATGGTATATACATAACAAATTTTCTTAATCCACTCATTAATTGATGGGCACTGTGTTGTTTCCATATCTTTGTAATTACAAATTGTGCTTCTATAAACACTCAAGTGCAAGTGTCTTTTTTATAAAATGTCTTCCCCCCCCCTTTGGGTAAATACCTAGCAGTGATCTCATGGATCAGATGGTAGGACTACTTTTAGTTCTTTAAGGTATCTGTATGCTGCTTTCTACAGAAGTTGTAGTAGCTTGCAGTCCCACCCAAAGTAATTTACAGACTCAATGTAATCCCCATTAAAATATCAATGCCATTTTTGGCAGATCTAGAAAAAATACTTTCATCCTTTTTATAGAATCAGAAAAGAACCCAAATAGCCAAGGCAAACTTACCTAATAAGAAAAAAGTGGAAGACATTACTTTACCACATTTCATTCTCTACTACAAGGCTATAGTAACCAAAACATCATGATACTGGCATAAAAACAGAGACAAAGACTACGGGTCATAATGGAGAACTCAGATATGAAACAATCCCCATATTCCCATCTGATTTTTTACAAAGCAGATAAAAACATACACTGGGGAAAATAGTTCTGGGAAAACTGGAGTATGTGCAGAGTAACGTAAAAGACTGAAAACAGGATCTGTACCTCTCACCACTCACAAAAATTAACTCATGATGGATAAAAAACTTAAACCTAAGGCAAGAAAGCATAAAATTTCTAAAAGAAAATGTTGAAAAAATTCTTATAGATATTAGCCTAGGGAAATAATTAATGAAGATTCTAATCACAGCAACAACAAAAATCAACAAATGGAACTGGATCAAATTAAAAATTTCTGTACAACCAAGGACACGACAATAGAGTAAAGAGATAATCTACAGAGTAGAGGAAAATGTTTGCATGTTACACATCTGATAAAGGGCTGATAATCAGAATCTGTGAAGAACTCAACCAAATCAGCAAGGAAACATCAAACAACCCCACTAAACAGTGGGCTTAAGACCTGAACACAAACTTTTCAAATGAAGACAGTCTAATGGCCAAGAAACACATGAAAAAATGGTCACTGTCTCTAATCATCAGGGAAATGCAAATTAAAATCACAGTGAGATGTCACCTAACTCCAGTGAGAATGGCTTTCACTAAAAAGTCCCAAAGCAAGTACTTGGGTGCATGTGAAGTAGAGCAAAAACATACTTCTGTTCTTGCAAAGTAAAATATGGGATTCTTTCTCAGCTTCAGAAATGATATTTAGTATAACCTCTGCAAGTTGACCATCTAAAGAACTGTAACAAACTAGACAATATATGGAGGTGGTCAACATAAGGAGCTAGTCCCACTGTACTGATAAGCACATGTGGTGTATGCCCAGTCCATGGAAATTAGGTCAACTTAAGGAGGCAGTCAACGTAGGGAGGTGGTAAACTATTGAGGTTCTCATGTGTTAACAATAGAACATTTTATACATTAAGAGAATACTGTTGTTTATTAGAAGCCTTTCAAAATACTGAAGTCTGCTGAATGGCAAGCCCTATTATCACCATTTTATAAGGTAAATTGTCCAGAGCTACAACCAAAATAGATCCTGGCCAGACCAAGCTGGAGTTATTGTTTGCTTGTTTGGCACGGTGCTAAGCCACGCTTTTTCTGGAAAAGAAAAGCGTCTTCACACTACTTTGGTGGTTTCTCTTAGGGATGCTTAAACTAAGGTCAGCATTACTACTTCATCATTATTATATTATAATTTATATAAATTAATGAAGTTATAGAGATATAATATATGGTATATTACTATTCTTCAAATATTTTATAGTATCTGTAGAATATGTAATCTATAGAAAACAACCTATTTTGCTTCTTTGAAAGCATTAACTGCTTGTTTAATTATCACTTTGGATTTCGCCAATTCTTAGTGTGATTTGTATTTAATTATTATAAAGGTTAATAAATAGGAGTTCAAGCCACATCTTTATTGCACAGTTATGCAGAAATGGTTTTTACCTACTTCATGCCAGCAACCCTGGGGAACTCAGTCCAAGAATTTAGATGTTCTTTCATCTTGATTTATCTATAAGGGTAACTAGGTAACAATGATCCGTGCATAAAGCATATTCGTAAAGCTTCCTGTTAAATTAGGTGAAATAGTTCCTAAGAAATACAATATATTCCTAAGAAATTTGTGAAAAATGTATAAGATAGAGGAGACAGAAGCTATCTGAAGGATGTCAAAATAAGAAAGGCGATATGCTTATAGTGAAACAATAGAGGGTTAAAAAGTGAGGGTGTATTGATTACTTCAACTCCTTATATCCTATTTAAAAAAATATACATAGGAATGTTTAAAATGGCCACCTGACATCAAATGAAACCACCATGCTTATGAAAATGAAGCTTTAGAAATATAAAGAAGTTCTATGAAAAAATGGTACTTAATCTTAAGTAATTACAACTTGTACTTCTGATGGTTTGTAACCTTTGGGTACTTCTCCTTTTTGTGGGTAAACCCAGAACAAATATT
Source organism: Nycticebus coucang (assembly GCF_027406575.1). Taxonomy (NCBI): domain Eukaryota; kingdom Metazoa; phylum Chordata; class Mammalia; order Primates; family Lorisidae; genus Nycticebus; species Nycticebus coucang. The sequence goes on along the minus strand of NC_069784.1, from coordinate 69,807,415 downwards.
AAAATAAGAAAATTTTAGCCATCTTTCAATTTGTTTGACTCGTTTTGTACTTTCCCCCACCACTGGCTATTTTAAAAAGCCATTTCAAAACTATTGTGAAGTTTCTCACTTGGAAAGAATAGATGCATTGTAATTTATAAAAAGAAACTTTCTTCCTCCATGAACAATCACATTCTATTGTTCATAACATTTATAATCATGTGTGGTTATGTACAAAAATCTAGAAAAGTACTGCTTTGCTTGTGTTATTTAAAGCTGCCAATTTGCCCAAGCTTATTAAAATCAAGGCCAAATCATTTCAGTGTGCAAAGTCTTAAAGATTTAGTTGCATTGTCACTAAATTAAAATGTAAAACTTGAACTTGAGAAACATTTAAATGATCAAACTAAAGAGTTAATGCAGGATAAACCTAATCTTAGCAGTACAGGAATAAGGCTTTACTAGCAAGCCTCTTTCAAGAATCAATAAATGTTAGTGAATAATATTAAGTGATGTGCTTAACAGCCCAACTATTAATACACTTAACCTGGTTTTCTCAAAAGAGAAGACTTGTCCACCTTGAATTGAAGCAGCCTGATTAAAATGTAAATTAATGTCTCTTTCTATGATATTTTTTTAAACTACATAATCCATTACTATCAAATCTGATTTTCCTAAATTAGAATAAATCATTTTTTGAATACAGTACAATGTCAATAGAAAAATATTAACACTGTAAAATCTGGATAGACCATCCAGACTTAAGCATTCTCCTCATAATAATATCCCTTGGTCAAAATAATCTTTAGTTATAGTTAGTTATTTTCAGGTCACTAACAGACAGGCTTATAGTATACAGAGGAAACTAAAGATAACTCTTTTCTGTGAATTTTCATTCATTTTATTTAAAAACAAAGAGACAATATTGAAGGTGGTCTAAATATACTGTACTTAAAAATTGTAAGAGTTCTAGAAATTTATTATGTTTATTTACAGTTTGAAAATGTTAGTGTACATATACATTGAATTTTTGTTGCAATTATCAGCACTGACAATCCTGTACAATTTAGTTAAAAAAATTTTGCCATATATTACTAATATTTTATTATTTTGCTTGCTTCCTTCATTAGATTGTAATCTCCATAAAGCCAGAACATTAGGCCCACTCTATATCACACACACAAAAAATCAACCAGAGACAATGGAGTTCTCCCCCACCCCCAAGCAATTGCACTGGTCTTAGAACTCACTAAAGTTGCCTTGATTTTTTTGTTCATCTGTTTCTGATGATTCTTGCTTTTAAAGTAAGTTTAATCTTCACTTTTGGTCACATTGCTGTGGGGCCATCTGTAACTTGATTGTTGGACTTCAGCTGCACCGTTGGCTCTTGGTTCTGCTAACCATCCTTGCTCTTTACATCTTCTACACACTGTATCTTTATGTCCATCTATGACTTGGGGTTTGGTTTCTCAGTCCCAGAACCAGGTCACAACTAAAGCCCTTTGCTGAGCCTCCGGGAGAAAAGGAGTCAGAGTGACCCACAGACGGTGCTCTAATAAATACTGCTCACTTACTCATCTTCACTCTTTTTTTTTTTTTGTAGAGGCAGAATCTCACTCTATCATCCACTCTATCATGGCGTCACAGCTCACAGCAACCTCCAACTCCTGGGCTTAGGTGATTCTCTTGCCTCAGCCTCCTGAACAGCTGTGACCACAGGAGCCCACCCAATATGCGGCTATTTTTTGTTGCAGTTTGGCCCCTGCTACCCTCGGTATATGGGGCCAGCGCCCTACCCACTGAGCCACATGCACCACCCTCATCTTCACTCTTAAGAAAATATTTATAAATGGTAGCAGAATTAAGAGAAACACACACACATGCACACACAGTATTTTCCATACACAACTCTTAGTTGGATAAGTCATATAGACTATTTCTTCATATCAAGCCTGGTTGTGTCATTGTACATATCCCCCTTACAGAAATGGAGAGAAGGCAAAAGTTCAAGAGGAACGTGCCACCAACTAATTACATCAGGAATATCAAAGAACTCTGCAAGAAGTAACTTACCAAGACTATATAATGTAAACGTAATAATTATTCTTAATTAATATTTCAACAAATGCTTATTTGATACTTATTACATGGTAAATACTATAATAGCAAGGAATAATACAGAAAAATCCATGCTGTCATGAAATTTATAGTCTAGTGATAGGAGATAAACTACTAAGCAAAATTTTAAAAAGTATGTAAAAGAGTATTTGGATGTTGATTTGAGAACAATGGAGAAGAGACCAGAGGCCAGAGTATGCTGCTAAGAGAGGGAGGACGGGAGGTCGGGGCAATAACGACCCACAGCAGTAGAAGAGAGAGCAGTGCAGATGCACAGCCATCTTTCCAAAGGGAACAACAGCAAATGCAAAAGCTCATGACAGAGGGGGACCTGGTGCGTTCGTTCAGGAGCTTGAAGGCAGCCTCTGTGACTGGCATCCAGCGAATCAGTAAGAAAAGAAGAAGATATGGAGTCAGGGAATGACAAGTGCCAGATTACACTGATTTCTTCATGCACTCGAAGAGATTTTTCTTCTAGTGAGCCAAAGCATCTGACTGACATGGCCCAATTCACATTTTAGTATGAGCACTTGTGTTGCTGTGTTCAGAAAAGTATGGACAGGGCAGGGGAAGGTCTGTAGATGAAATATCAGTTTATAATGATTTTATAGGTTGTTTTACTAATTCTGGCTTGAAAATGATAGCTTAGAGAACAGTCTCGGTAGCAGCCGCAGTGTGAGGTGCAGGGTAAGGTTTCGGGCTGTGGAGTAGGTAAGATTCGCTCATACATGTACTGTATGGGGGCGTAACCTGAGGGAAGAAGTCAAAAAGGACTCCAAGGTTTTTGAGGCAAGAAACTAAAAAGATGGGAAAGCTATGAAGGAAGAAGGCTTGGGGGAGATTTGGGGTTCAGTATTAAATATTGGGTATGAGATTTATATTAGACATCTGAGTGGAGACATCAACCGGGTAATTGACATAGATTTGAAGAATCCAAGGGAGGAACTGATCTAGATAACACATTTTGGAATTGTCCACATCTATGTAATATTTAAAATTACAAGAGTAGATAAAACCAATGTAGCAGTGGGGGTAGAATAAAATAAAACAGAGGGCCTTTCACTGAGCTCTCATAAGAAGCTGGAGTGTTGAAACATTAGGATCAAATGTAAACATTGATGATGTCACAATGCCCCAAAAGAGCGTGTGAAAAGAGCGTGTGAAAATGTGTGTTTATGTAAGCAGGGCAGTCTTCCGAAGAAGAGAGAGCAAGGACAGAGCATTGCCTTGGAGGTTTTACTGTGGTTAGAGGGCAGAATCAGAGTGAAGGTTCCCATATTTGCCAGGTGCTTATGAAATTTTACCTCCATCTCCCACCACCTCCAAGAAAGAGAGCACTGAGCATGTCTTATCAGGTCACTCACGTAAGGCAGGAGAGGAAGATGAGAGATGAGGCTGGACATATGTCAGTGGTCAAATACCAACAGAAAGGACTCAAACTCCTTTTTATAGAAAAGGGAAGGAGTGACCTGTAAGTTGGGAGATATCTCAAAAGTTAAGTACAAAAAAGATGTTTTCAGCAGCAATGCATTACAAGCTGGGCCAAATGATGATGTCAGTCAAGGAACACAAGTTCTATGAATAAGCACAGGTTTTACTGTTCTGGAGGTCTTTCTGTCTTCAGGAAGAAGGGCTTCAGTAGACAGGAAGGGAGAAAGATCTAGTTACAGTCATGTCAAATTAGAATGAGGGGGAGAAATTGGAGGCTGTGCATGTAGATATTTTTTAATCCAAATTTTATCAGGACAAGGAAGGAAAGAAATAAGACACTTTGGAAGTGAATGTGGGGACAGGGTGACATTAAGTGAAGCTTGTAGTTTTAAGTGAATTTCATGCCTAACATTACCACTTTGTTCACCTGTACATGAAACTCAGCCAAACAGACATTAATAATGAGAAGCACTCAAGTTCGGGCACAGTGGCTCATGTCTATAGTCCTAGCATTCTGGTATGCCAAGGTGAGAGGATCAACTGAGCTCAGTAGTTCAAGACCAGCTTGAACAAGAGGGAGACCTCTTCCCTACTAAAAATAGAAAAAAAAATTTTAGCCAAGCTTGTGGCAGATACTGGGGAGGCTGAGAGAGGAGCATCTCTTGAGTCCAGGAGTTTGAAGCTGATGTGAGCTAGACTGATGCCATGGCACTCAAGCCATTTATTTAGAGCATTCAATTCAATATTGTAAATGTAACATGTCTTTTTATCATCTCCCCACATCTCATTTAAGTGATATAAATCAATTATAGTTCTGAGGATGAGAAGACACCCTGCTCATCTTCCATTGTCACTTGATATTCTATTAAGGGATGAGTAAGGGTGGGTGAGGACACAGGCCAGAACATGCTCATTAAAGTGTAAAATAGTAGAAAGTCTCATGGTTTAAGGATAACAAGAAGAGGGCTAGACTGTTAGACAATGATCAAGGTAAGTTCTGGGTAGAGAGTCATGGTGGCCTAGCTCACAGCAACCTCATACTCTTGGCCTCATAAGACCCTCTTGCCTTAGCTTCCCGAGCATCTGGGACTACAGGCGCCTGCCGCAACATCAGCTATTTTTAGAGACAGGCTATCGCTCTTATTCAGGCTGATCTCCAACTCCTGAGCTCAAGCAATCCACCCGCCTCGGCCTCCCAGAGTTGTAGAATTACTTCACAATAGTGGTGAAAATCCACCCTTAAACATTTTTATCTTCCGTATTACAAATGGCAATCTGCTATGTTTTTCCCCACCTTCCCCTTTCCACAGGCAAACTGAAACCGAGCCTCTCTAGTCTAAAAAATAAATGTCTGGGCATAAGTAAGGCATCTGTGGTGGATGGTAGGTTCCAATAGTGAAGCTTTTCTATTTCTGCATCTGTGTGGACTCCAGCAAATCCTATTTTTCATCCTATTATCTGAAAGTGAGTCTTACCAAAAGGAAGCCTTTCTCACATGGATAGTTTGCCCAGTCAACCCTCCAACACTGAGGAAAGGCTTGTGTTGGAAACACAATGGAACAGACTAACCACTTATCATAATGTTTGTCCAAATTCACCATGTGCACAATAATACCCAGGTATCTGAAGAGAATTAATAGTATGAAGGATCAAGTTAAAGAGAAGTTATCCCAAAGTAGCAAAACCTTTTAGATATTAAATACAATTAATGTCTCCAGTTATTAATAGTAGAAAGGATTCAGGCTGGGCTCAGTGGCTCACACCTGTAACCCTAGCACTCTGGGAGACCAAAAGGGTGGATTGCTTGAGCTCAGGAGTTTGAGAGCAGCCTGAGCAAGAACCCATCTCTAATAAAAACAGAAAAAAAGTAGAAGTGTTGTGGTGGGTGCCTATAATTCCAAGTACTCAGAAGGCTGAGACAAGAGGATCTCTTTGAGGCTGCCAGGGCACTCTAGCCAGGACAACTCTGTCTCAAAAAATAAATAAATAGGGATTCAAAAGTAAGAAACCATTTTAGAAAATAAAAATATGATTCTAAAAAATGATTTTTATCTGGAAGACAAAGTTAAACAGAAACGATGATGTCACATACATACCCAGAGGGCATGAGAATGTCTGTGTGTATGTTTCTATAAGTAACGAGGCTGGATGGGGCACCAGGGCAGTCTTCCCAAGCACTCTGTACACAGAATGGCTTGAGAGAGCAAGGAAAGGGCATTGCCGTGGGGTTTTTCTTATGAGTAGAGTCAGAATAAGGGTTTCCATACTCAACAAGGAAAAAAAAAAAAACATACAGGAAAAGAACAAAAATTATAAACTGAATCTATGTATGTTTTCAGAGTTAAGGGCTCAATAAGATGAATGAAAATACTTCCACTCTGACATGTGACTCACAAAGCTTCAGAATATGAGAGAAAATTAGGAAGTACAAGAGCTTAAAGATGGAAAAAATCATTTTATTGTCCAAAAGTATGAAAATTAGACAAGCCTCAGACTTCTTATCAGCCACACTAGATGTTAGGGAAAGATGAAGCAATGGTTTCACTGTTTCTAGGAAAATGGATTCTATCTTTATGTCCAAAGTAGAAAATTATCAAACACAGACATAAAGATACTTTTCAATTATTCGAACATTTTTTCTAAGGTAGAATAAGAGATTTTTAAAAAATGAGAGAAAACTATCTTAAATGATAAAGCCAGTTCCCCATAACAAACTTGATAATTATTCAAACTTGTACCAGGTGGGACAGAATATTGGAAAGACTGAGAACCTGGGCTTTCATGTTCCCGGTGTCACCACTCATTAGTTCTGTGATTTTTGTCAAGTCATTTTACCTTTCTATGCCTCCGTTTCATCATTGTTGAAACAAGCAAAAGTATACCAACCCCACAAAGTAGTTGCGATGATTAAATGACTTAAAATATGGGAAGTACTAAGAATTGTACTTTGGATGTAATTACTTCTTTATAATTTACTCACAGACATCATTGTTGTAGTGATCATCTCAGTAACAATGTGACTACATAATATCAGGTTACACTTTAGACATCAAAAATTGAACTAAATGCAAGTAAAATGTTATCAAGCCTATAAAAATATATATAAGAGAATGAATCAAAGGAAAATGAAACAAAACTTAAAAGTGTAATAAAAACTCACAAATTTAATAATGTGATGAAACAGAAATATCTTTCTGATCTATTTGTAAACTTTCAATAATGTGGAAAATATGTGAACGGATGGAAATGGGGTCTGGGTACTATGGCAGGCTTGACTGATTAGAAATTACAGTGTGGATAAAGAACCAAGATGAAGGAAGGAAGAGGAGGGGTAAGGGAGAGGAGGGGGAGGTTGAATGGAGGAAGGGTAAACGGTGGGACCACACCTATGGTGCATATTGCAAAGGCCCATGTCAAATCTATTAAGAGTAGGGTATAAATGTCTTAACACTAACATTAATGTCTTAATTAAGCAAATCAGGTAGAGGCTAAGTTAACCAGTTTGATGTAAGTATTCCGAACTGTATATAAAATCAGCACATTGTACCCCATAAATGCATAAATGTACACAGTTATGATTTAATAAAAAAATAATAAATGGGATATGTTCCAAAAAGGCCAAATCTAGGGAGCATCTTCGTTTTTCACTCAATGTAGTGTGTCCAATGGGTGTGACAGTAAGACGTGTGGTGGAAGGAGGACGGAGGCGGGGCGGGAGCTTCTTTCCTGGTTTCAAAAGGCTCTGGCGTCAACCTGCACTATCAACACAATTGTCTAAGAAATGAGGCAGCTGAGGCAAGAAGGATTCCCCCTGGGCTGAGAAGTTTCCGTCGCCACCAGGTGAGGCATCTGGCTGTGAGCTTCTGCTCTAAGAAGCCTGGTGCGACCGCTCCCAGTCTCCTTAGAGGCAACACTGAAAGAACAGAAGGCTTCTCCACAACTAAGGGGCAGAGCATAAAAATCTATTGAACGCTATCAGTTTCATTCCTTACGCAACAACAGAAAATTATATTTTCAGGAGTAAATGCAAGTTTTATTAGCACTGAAAATACTATGATGCAGTTTAGAGGTGGAAAGGGCAGTTAGAAAAACAGGGAAGAATTACATTTTCTTTGTACACAAATTTTTGATATATCAAGGAAGGCTATGTTAACCAGTGTGATGAAAATGTGTCAAACGGTCTATAAAACCAGTGTATGGTGCCCCATGATCGCATTAATGTACACAGCTATGATTTAATAATAAAAAAAGAAAAAAAAGAAATAGGAGATGTGTGTGTGTACATATATATATTTTAATTTTCAAGATAGCTAATGGGAGATTTAACAACTAAAATGTAAGTACAATCAATGAAAGTGAGAAGAAATAAGGTTAGTGTGAGTTAATCTATTATTCTCTATAGAAAAGAGTCATCAGATACTGTCGAAAATAGATAAATCAAACTATAGCATATAAGCACGTTATTTAAAATTATAGAGACACCTATGAGAAATAGCGTGAATAAAATTCACTCTGACTACTTTTTGGGAGAGGAAAAACAATGTGTGTGTGTTTGTGAATATGTGTGTCTCTGTGTGTGTGTGTGTGAGAGAGAGAGGGGGAGAGAGGCAATCTTTATTTTAACCAAATAGAATGAACATCTCCATTACGAGGAATCCGCACTGTCTCAATATTTACTCAAGTAGAGCTAGCCAAGTATACAGCAGGGACTACAACCCAAATTACTTGACCATGTTCACCTTATGAAACTCCGGGGGAAGAGGCAAGGAATTAACAACAGAGATAAAACATTAAGCCTCCAAACAACCATTGTTGAGAGAATTTTGTTGCTACCCTGGAGATCTTTACACAGATATGCACAAAACAACCGTTGCTGGCCGACAAACTGAATTAATATTATCAGTTGACTCATCTACAAGCCACCCACACTCAAGAAGTATGTTTATAACTTGCACTATCTATTTTTTCTATTCAAAAGAATAGACCAAGAGGAATCAAATACTCACTATGGTCTTGAGGTAAAATTGCTAGTTAACGAGGTGTACAGTTATAAACTGCTTCAGACATGCTGGCTGCCTCAAATGAGCCTCACAGTGGTGAAATGAAGATAGAAAAAGACACATTTGAATAAGAATTGTGGGACTCTGTTAAGCCACTAAATGACATTATGCAGTTTCTTGATGAGACCATTTCAACATCTCCTAATTTCTACCACAGTTTAACAGTTACAGCAGACCTAGTTTCCTTGAAATTTGTTGTGAAGTTAGTAATGAATTAATTTTACCTGCACTAGCTAGAGGATTAAAGAACCCGTTTTGACTTAAAATAGCTGCAAATACCATTATGTCTATCAACGTTTTTATCTATCCAAGAAATTTTTGTGAACCATTTTCCCACAGAGAATAATAATTTATATCATAGAGCAAAATTAATTCTCAACACAACAAATTTAAAAACAAAAACAAATAAATACCTTGAGGTTCTTAAAATATTTTTAAAAATGATCAGTCACACAGGTCAAAATCTGATGTTTTATGGAATATTGCTGAGTAAAGTACAATATCTATACTCTCATTAATATTTTAATTTATTCCCACACCATTTCAGTAGAGTACTTATATCTTTATTAGACTAGAAAATATTCCATAATTTTAACTATTTCATAAAAAACAAGTATTAGTGTCTAGATAATAAGCTACATTATTTAATATTTTTTAAAAATTACCTTTGCTAGAAATTCCTGAAATGTATGTAGGGATCCTTCAAATTCTATTGTTTCAAAAATATTTGAAAATCAGAGAAATGTAACATGAAGTTTATATACTTGAATTTATTATTCATTACAAATTTACCATTTGCAAATCTTTTCATAAAGTCCTTTTAAACGTGTGCTTCAGTTTACATGGCTACTTTACTTATTCCTTTTAAACAGAGATTATAGAATCTTCGTGGCTATTCTCTGTGATTCCGTTACCGTGAATTTAAACAAGTGCTTCTCAGACACCTTAACAAATCTCTTACAATTTGAGGAGATTAACACTAAAAATTAGTTATATTTGCAACTTAAATTAATAAATTTCACTCCAAGTTAAGCATTTAAGCACATTCTATAATCAATAGCATTGCCTTTGATTAATATTGATTCATTCCTTCTATTTTGGATATACTTCATTATATCTTTTCGATTTTATGCTTAGGAGTTTCATCGATGACTCTGTGACTGACACAATACTCAGAGAATAGTCACTGTTTTCAGTACTTTCTGTGTTTTCATAGATCTTTGAGTTTAAGCTCTTTCACAAAATAATTCATATGCCAGATAAAAATAAGCAATTTTTAAATAATTGCATTTGTAAAGGTAAATAAAATAAGACAAAAATGGCATATATAAAAAATAAATATCCTGTGGCTCAAGGAGTAGGGCGCCAGCCCCATATACCAGAGGTGGCAGGTTTAAACCCGGCCCTGGGCAAAAAAATAAATAAATAACAATAAATAAATAAACATTTTTACACTGTCTTTTGGATGATCACATGCCTTATTATGTACATTCATGTGTTATCCTTCACATTCATTTTGACAGTGAAATGAGGAACTAATAATAACTAACCCTGGACAACAGACTGAAACTGGGACTGTCCGGGGCAAGCCAGCACACAATCATCTTAGGCATCAGGGAACTCATTGTGCCAGGAGTAGAACTTAGCATTGTTATGTCTTGGCAAAATATTTTCTCCAGTAACCACTAGATATAGAATTTCTGTGTGAAAATCCATGGTCTTGGCGAAATTAGAAATGAAAAACAAAAGAAATTCAAATAAGCAAACAGTAGCTTTAAGGTAATTACCTGTTTGCCGGCCCCATATACCGAGGGTGGTGGGTTCAGACCCAGCCCCGGCCAAACTGCAACAAAAAAATAGCCGGGCATTGTGGCGGGCGCCTGTAGTCCCAGCTACTCGGGAGGCTGAGGCAGGAGAATCACATAAGCCCAGGAGCTGGAGGTTGCTGGGAGCCGTGTGACGCCACAGCACTCTACCGAGGGCAGTAAAGTGAGACTCTGTCTCTACAAAAAAAAATAAAAAAAAATAAAAATTAGGGGATTCACAGGTCCCCAAAGAATAAAGAGAACTCAGAGAAAACCTTCATTAGCTGGAGAGGGGTCTGCTAGCCCTACCCTATTTCACCTCAACACAGCAGACCTTGTTGATTTTGAAACCGTAATTCTATCTGGTGCCATAATTACAGAGCAAAGGGCCTTTTAATATTAGTAATTGATCCAAATATTCATGACTTCTGTCTTTTTCTGTATATTTTCTTGTCAATTTTATTATCATTTATCTCTCAAAATTGTACCCATTATGCCACTTCTCATTTGCAGTCTTTCCTGGCTATCCTGGTGGCAGCATCCACTAGAGCTACTAGAACATTGATTTTTCTATACTGAGAGAGGGTGAGAGAGCTTAAATTGCGTTATACAAATACTGACTTATGAGCAAAATAATGGGCCAGTAGCCCTATCTACAAGGGAAATACCACTTTCCTGAGACTCACAGAATAACTCAAACTTTTCTACACAGTTATCTTCCCAATATGTTATTATTTTCTGAGGCCTGAAGACAAAGGGCTTGTTAAGGTTTGGAAAATGTTTATCAGAAAGTCACAATAAACTTCTGTCCAATGCTAACACGTAAAATAATCCAGAGCACGCGTGAGATTTTAGTAGTAATAGTATATCAAGGAAATAATTATCTTAGGGAAAAGATTTTGACTGAAGAGTTTTTCTACGTCCTGAATCTCATCACTGGAAGCATAAAACTTCAGAGTTTGAGTAAACCATAAAACTCATTTTTCCTAGAAGGCCAGCCTCTCCAATCTCTTTATGATGTACTAATTTTCTAGACAATATGCTGGAGAAATGACTGCTCTAATTCACCTTAATATCTCCATAATGGGAACTCATTATCAGTTAAGGAGGGTTCTTCAATTTACAGGCAGTTAATGTGTTCTTGGGATTAATTTGGAAAACTTCAGGAGCATGCATATATATGCACACACATGTATACACACGTATATCTTTGTGTGTATGTAAAATATCACTCTATTCCTTCAAATTTCTTAAGCATGCCATTTCCAAGCTTTCTCCCATTCATATAGCATGAACTGTTTTACATGGGTCATTATCAAAGTTTCAAGATGCACAAAAATCAAGAAATGCAAAATCTGCAGAAACAGAAACAAATGAAGCCCCCTCCTCAGCAAGACTGACAAGCTGTACAAGTTGAAATTTGCACGGACGCTGCCAACTGTGTTTCGTGGAACTGAAATAATGGACCATAACATAGTTTGTCTTAAAATATTTGTAGTGACCCACGTATTGGAACAGCAGAGCTGAATGCAAATAACCAACTTTGACAGGGAATTCAAAACCTTTGTTTTCATGGGTGGGATGGATAGACCCCAGGTTACAGCAATAGCTTTGGAAATGTAAACAAGAGGTGTGTGTGACACTTCTACTCATATTATTATAAAGCCATATTATTATTCCCTGCACTTAGGAAGAGGGAGTTAGAAAGTGAAGAAAGCTCAGAAACCGGTCTCTGAGAAGTACAGGTTGACCCAAGTCCAAGTTTTTGTTAAGAAAGAGAGTTAATGATGTAAGTTCCAAATAATGTTGAAAGATCAAAATACAGAGAAAATAACTGTTTCTCTGTCCCTCATTCCCTTTCCCAGTTAAGGATGATATTTACACAACCAAGAGATCCTCTATAGCTCAGTCTCTTAAAAAAGAGAACCATTTGGAGAAATATAAAGAACGGATTTGGAGAGGTAAAGAGAAAATATCTAACATAAAAATTCAGTAGGATTTATGGACAGGGCTGAGAGCTCACTTGGGGTTTGTGGCTATCAATTCAAAGATTAACCTGTCAGTAAGACTGAAAGTTTTTTTTCCCCTAGCCCCTGCATTTAGCTGTCTTGGTATAGTGGAGAGTAACTGGATAATTTGGGGTTTTGACAGGTTACTACCATAGATAAAAAATAAGCAGAAAAAGAGAGTAAAGAAAATAGGGAGTAGATGTTGTATGTGTGGTATTTATTATATTATTGGCCTGGGATTATTAATTGAGAAAGAAGAAACATTAGCCCTCTCCTCCTCCAAAATAACATAAGGATAATAAGTTTGGAATGCACGCTGGGGATGGAACATTTTAAAATTAGAATACTGGAAAACGTCAATAGAAAAATGATTGAAATTTGATATTTTTTAATAACTTTTTTGAAATTTACTTCTTGGAAATCTGGAGCCCAAATATGACCAGGAGAGTATGTTGGTGATATATTAATACAATGAATTTCAGGATCTTTCTAGAAAAAGTGCTTCCTTCTATTAAAACCCTTTGATTTTTAAAGGAGGATTTATTGGAGAAATTCCTAGTGATATTTTGTCCAGGAGATTTCAAATCATTAAGTAGATCCTGATTTCATATTTATCTTTGATCAGTACAGGGATTGGGGGTATTGACCCTGGCATAGCCAAAAATCTTCATATAGCTTTTTACTCCCTCACACATAACTATGAAGACCCTACTGATGATCAAAAGCCTTACTGATAACATAAAAAGTCAATTAACACATATTTTATGTTTTATTTATTATGTACTATACTCTGAAAGTCAGCTAGAGAAAAAAGTGCTATCATTAAAATTACAAAGAAGAGAAAATATATTTACTATTCATTTCATGATAGTGGATCATCATTAAGGCTTCCATACTTGTCTTCATGTTGAGTAGGCTGAGGAGGAGGAAGAGGATGGATCAGTCTTGCTGTATCAGGGTGGCAAATGTAGAAAAAATCTGTATAGTGGATTCATGTAGTGTAAACCCTGTTGGTGAAGGACCACTGCTCACACAGACACATACACACATATGAGAGAGAGAGAGAGAAAGGAAGAGAGGGAGAGAAAGAGAGAAAATATATCTCCTTATGCGACTCTTAACATGAAACGCTGGTCAACTGATTCTCACACACCAGTGGTGCTGGTTCCTTAGCACAGAGGCGAGGGACTCGCCAGCACCTGAGAGAGTGCAGGGCAAAGAGGAGCTGCTCGGTAACAGAAATTTGTGCATGAAATAAAAGAGATTCTATTAAAATTACTATAAATTCAAGAAATAATGAGAAAGTCATTATGAAAATGTTTGTTTTTATCATTATTATTCGTTTTGAGACATACATTCACATATTTGAAAGGTTTTCTATGTCTTAAAGCTCAAAAATCATTTTCATGTTTCTGCCATATGGATTTATTAATGTCCGTTAAACACTGATTTTCAAAAAATGGAGGTAGGGAGGAGAAGAACTAGGGTAAATTCTCTCCTGACTGGTGCAATGCACGCATTCTGAGTGAAGGGCACACTTCATCTTTGATTTGGTTGTAGCTATGTCCCTCATACAGGACATGTGGTGTGCCTTATACCCTCACATTGTTCCCACTGGGAAGAAACTGGTTTCCCACACCCTTCTTGGATTCAATTGAGTTTTCCTCTCATGTGAGCAACTTCTCTTTAATCTGCAAGTTCCAAATTAGTATTGAGTTTATGTGATGTGTGTCCATCCATTCCTGTGATATTTTACACAGGAGAGTGTTGTCCAAATCAATCCAAGTTATAACGAAGGATACAAAATCCCCATCTTTTTTATGGCTGAATAACATTCCACGGTATACATAGACCACAGCTTATTAATCCACGCATGTGTGTCAAAGGGCATTTGTGTTGTTTCAACATCTTCGCAATTGTTAAATTGGGCTGCTATAAACATTCATATGTCTATATCCTTATGGTAAAGTGACTTTTTTTCTTTGGGGTAGATGCCTTGTAATAGGATTGCAGGATCAAATGGAAGGTCCATTTTAGTTCTTTGTGTAGTCTCCATACTTCTTTTAAATGCAGCAATGTGGCCTAACTGTATATCCCTTCACATTAATTGGAAATTAAGAAAATAAAAAGTTAAAAAAGAATAGATGTTAGGATGAATGAAGTGAAAAGGGAACACTTGCACACTGCTGATAGAAATGTAAATTAGTACAAACTCTATGGAAAACAGAATGGAGATTACTCAAAAAACAAAAAGTAGACTTACCTGTAGATCCAGCAATCCCACTACGGGGTACTACCCAAAGGAAAAGACGTCATTATATTAAAAAGACACCTGTACTCCTATGTTTATTCCAGCATGATTTACAATCACAAACATATTGAATCAATCAGAAATCACAATCACAAAGATATGAAATTAAACTATGGGTACATAGTTTGTATTTGAATTCAGCCAAATAACTGAATACTGTATTTCTCACCTACATCCTTTGGATATGGCCCTCATTCTGTTCCTCAAGATCACTTCTTACCAAGCTTAAAATATCTTGTCAGTTTGAAATAAAATAATGATATCTACCATCTATTAAGTTTTTCAATTGGCCATTTATTGTTTCAAGTTAGATAGAAGATTATACAGTGTGTATACATATTTGATAATTTTCTTGTATTGTGGCATCAAGACTGATATAATCTGATACCTTTCTGACTTATGTTTCTTTCCGTGTGATTATTTTATTTTTATTCTTCGTTCATGCACCTCTGAAAACTTTTATGATCTCTTTGTAACTACTGAAATAAATTTCATAATAAATAAAAAATAAAATAATAAAAAACTTTGACATAAAATGCATAAAACAAATTACATAACCAAAATTGTGTATCTCTGTAATATGCTGAAATTTTAAAAAGATAATAAAAAAAGAATGTTAACAAAAACTAAAAATAACCACAAAAAAGCTCTAGAGAAAAAAACAAAAAGATACCAAATTCTTGCTGTGAGACATATGTCACTTGGTAGGTTTTTAAGTTGAACTTGACATTCTTCAAATGCATAAGAAAATAATAGCCTTAAAAACATAACTTTTTTTACTGCTGGGTTATTCTTTCAGTATTAAGTTTTCCTGTTTTATTTTCCATATGATGGAGAAATCACATCTGCAAGGCACATATTCAATGCACACATTTTGGGTGAAGGGCACACTTATAATTTTGACTTAAAATGTACAAAAGAAAATTATGTAACCAATACACATATATCCTGTAATATTCTGAAAAATAAATAAAATTCTCTTCTACCTAAGCAAAAAAAAAAAAAAAGAAAGAAAGAAAGGAAAGAAAAGAAAAAGAAAATTAGAACAAACTTTTGAGTTAGTAAAAATGTACCAAGCCTTTTTCTTCAGTGCTTTCCTTTCAAACAGTAAATGAAGTTAAGCTATGGTAATATTGACAGTAAAACAACACAAAGTAGGAAGCATCTACGTTCCAAATTGAGCATTCAAAGTTCAAGTTCACTCGTTAACACACTCTATGTGATCTTGGACAAAATATTTGATCCTTACTTGTCTTTACTATGTTGGAATCAACATGTTAATCTTGCAAAATTGTTAGAAGGCATATAAATAGTAATACATATATGCTATGTTACATGGATTTGTGAAGGGTGCATGTTAAAAAGGTGATAGGCTTTGCTGTGCTGATGAAGAAGATAAAATTAAAGTTAATGATAAAAAAATTGGTGAAGACTTATAAAACTCTGACAGTCTTCTAGAATTGAGGAAAATGACTTATACACGTTGAGATAAAATACAACCACACAATCATGGCTTATGATTATAAATGAAGAAATAATACAAGATGAATGGATGACTCTAAAACAAAAAATTAATGCAATGTCTGTCTATGTTTTTTGGCCATTTTTCAAATTGGATAAATTAATTCCCTGATACAATGTTCAACATTATTTGACATCAAGAAAATGTAAAATGAAATTATAATGAGTTACTACTGCATACTCACTAGAATGGCTAAAATTGAAAAGAGTGATCATATCAAGTGTTGACTAGGATATGGTGGAAGTGGAACTTTCATACTCAGCTGCTGGGACTGTAAAATGATATAGCCACTTTGGAAAAACAGTTTGACAATTTAGAGATAAACAGTTTGAGAATTTAAAGATAAACCTTACCTAGCAGTTAAATACTGCTAGGTATTTAACTAAAGGAAATGTAAGCATGTGTCTATACAGAGTTATATACTGATGTTCATAGCAACTTTTATTTGTACGAGCCTGGAAACAATCCAGGTGACTATCAGCAGGTGAGTGGAGAGACCAGACCCTACTGCGGGTCTTCTGTACCAGGCAGTGCTGAGCATCAGTAGGAAGGAAAGAACCACTGGCCTATGTGACAACACAGCCGAATCCTAAAATAATTGTGTTGAGTGTGGAAGCTAGACAAAACGTGTATACTGTGTAATTATATTCATATAAAAGTTGAGAAAATGCAAACATTAATCTAGAATAACAGAAAATGGATTAGTGGTTGCCTTGGGGTGATTGTTTGAGTGGAGATTGGAGAGGGAGTTACAAAGAGCCGCAAAGATGTATTTGTTGGGACAAATATAATCATCATTATGCTTATGAAAATGATTTCATGGGTCATACACCTATAAAACTTCACACTTTAAAACTGATTATTGTATGTCAATTATATTGCATAAAAATTGTAATAATAAATAAATAAATACACATCCCCAAAGCTCATCTGTAAATAACTCTGAGGAAGAAGAAAAGTTACGGACATGTAACTTGTCAACAAGTAAACACAGTAATTTGTACTTACAGACAACCATAAGTAACATCTGAGTAACTAAGAGCACATGTTACAGATGACAGCAAAGAGGAGCATAACAGCAGATATATTACTTGGTGTCGTCAAATTGAGCGTTAGCTGAAGGCGAAGAATATTGCTAATTTCAAGAAGAATACTTTTTTCTTTTTTTAAATCATTCTTTTTTCTGACCAAATAGAAATAAAAAATAAGAATAATCAAATGCAAGCAGCTACCTGCTTTCTAAAGCTCTGTGCACAAACAGACATTTTATAGTAATCTGTATTTTATTTAGACCATGACTATGTCTTCTATAAGTAAAATCAATCTAAAATGTATTAGTATATCATGCAGCACTCTGCACTATTGCTGTACCATTATTTCCTTTTCCACGTTCTCTTTCAGGAAGTGAGCCCTCCCCAGAAAAATTTGCTTCCATGAGCATTCTTGTACATAAATCTTACCATGTTTAATTTGTACACAGATATTTTCAACAAATAGATACATACCGCCTTAATACATGCCACCATCTTCTTTGCCTGATTGTTCTCTACTTTCCGGTCCATCCCTCCCCTGCCTCTGGCCATCATGAATATCACTTTGCAGCCAGACTGATTTTTTAAATACATAAATCAGATCATATCGTTTGCAGGTCAAACTCCAAAGCGCTGTCAGTGTAATTGGAGTAAAACAAAAACACTTTTTCCCTGACCTAAAACACCCTATGCAATCTAATTCCAGCTTGCTTCTCTAACCTGACTGCTCCACACCTTTTCCTCTCCTCCTCCTGTCTTTTCTCTGCAGGAAACCAGGCTTTCATTTTGTTCTTCTCACGAGAGCAGAATGAATGCCAGCTCATATCACTCTAAGACTTTGTACATGCTTTTCCTTATGCTTAGAAAGCTCTTCCTTCAAACTTTTCCAAGTTTGCTCCTTATCATCTTTCAGGTCTCAAGTCAGATATCCGTTTCACTCCCTTGCCCAGAGCTGCTGCAAGTCCAGCACACTGCTCACTCCCATCTTTATCAAGCACTTGTCAACGTGAGCTTGCCTATGTGTTTAGGCCTTAACACAAGCTCCACCACCACCGTCACCACCCACACTGTCATGTAAGCTCTTAAGGTCAAGGATTTGGTCTGATTTTTTTCATTCCTATAATCCTGGCATTTAGAGAAGCGATTGACAAACAGGAAGTTTCCAGAGAATACTGGATAGTTTTTCAACAAGCGTGAACAAATCTGTAATTTTTTTCAGGGCTTTTAAAAATAAATATTATAGTTAAATAACAGTTTCATATAAGTCAGTCTAGCCAAGACATAGAAACATCGTCAGACAATTATAGAGTGCCTTGTGCCAGAATCCTGCCATCTGGGGTTGGCGGTATTGATGAAAAACCACATCCTTCTCCTTTTGTTTTATAACCATTCTGCCACTTTCAAGATCTCGTCTGCTAAAGTGTTGATATTATACATGGAACTTTGGAAATCCAAAATTTTAGAGACATTTCTTTAACCTGAAGTTTGTAAATATAAGCTACAATTATCTTTGATAGGAATAATTGTCGATGGAAGTTCCTGAAAAATATAAATGCACTGTTGAAAATTTCTTGCTTGGCAAAGATAAAGAAAAGAAGATTAAAAGATATTTACATTCAAATAAACAAATAAATAAACAGGGCAACTTAAAAAACAATTGCAAACTGTTTCTAAGAGCACTAGGAAGACAAAAAAGAGACGCTAAGCTATCACAGAAGGAAGCAGCTGGCGCCTCCCAGGTCGGAGGTGTTAAGTTGTGGAAGATTGGAGGGGGATCCTAGGGATCTGAGGCAGATCTCTGAGGAAGGGTGAGGCAACCCTGGTGCTCCTTCCGAGAGTCTGCAAATAGGAAAAGTCTGCAAACCGGAATCAGCTGCTGCTAGAATCAACTCTGAGGTTGCAGGAGTAAAAACGGTTTCCTGGTGCTTGTGCCAGGAATGGGAAGCAGGCAGCAGTAGCGCGTCCTCCTGCCCTTTCATCCTGCTTTGTTATTCCTCGAAAACCCAATAGGAACCAGCTACCAAAGGAGACACGTGGTTTGCAGAGCTCCAGCCCCAGCCTCACAAAGCAGACTACAGAAGTGTCAGTCTGAAGATGAGACTGATAGTTCAATAATTAGAATATCCCCTAATCCAAATATATTTTAATTTTTATTTGGGATTTTCTTAATAAAATTTAAAATGTTAACATTATTTTACATACTTCATGTGTTTAAAGTTTATTATCTTAAAAGTTTTGAAGTTATGTGCTGTTTAAACATTTCCCACAGAAGCCATCTGTTCTATCACACTCATTGAATAATTCTGTCTCTTCTTACTATTTAAAATTGCATCTATATCACACACTATATTCTAATGGAGACAGAGAGAGAAATTGAAAAAGAGGGAGAGAGGAGTCTGGATTAAGTTCTTTACTTTCCTGTTCTGTTTTCCGATAATCCTGAAATCTTCTGTTCTTTCAGAATTTCTATGTTCCTAAATATCACAAATTCCAGCTAAAAACTTGGGTGCCATTTCTGACTGCATCCTTCGTGTTTTTCTTTCTTGTCTTTATTTCCGAGCTCCCTAGAACCTTAGGCCATCTTTAATTTGTTCATTCACTTCAGTCGGGGTAATTTCTACAAAACACAAATGAATCATGTTGGATTTTTCACTTAGGATGTTAGAGTGGGCTCCTCTTATTCTTAATAACACATTCTAGCACGCCTGGCCAGGACTAATACCTGGGCTGCACTCACTATCATGGTTTCACGTGGGCAACGCATTTCTTCTTGTTTTCTGTATTTTAGCCACACAAGATTTTTTCACTTACAAACACGTATTTTTCATCACAGCCAGATTCTTTACCTATGTGTTACCTCTGCCTGAAAAACTGTACTCGGTCCCACCCTCTGCAGCTAGGAAGCTCTTCAACTTACTTTAGCTCTTAGGTATATTGTCTCTTTCTCAAGGTAATTTGCATGATTTTCCCTAACTTGACTACACTCTTCTATATAATAACTTTTAGAGTGTCACATTACTAGTCTCTCTTTGAAACTCAATGCTAAATTCTGTGCAGGCAATGTTTTGGCTCATACATTCTATCAATGGAGTACCTGCCATACACTGATAACTCAATAAATATGCTCAGTGAATTAACAGACAGAATCCATCTATTAGGGTGTGTGTGTATACACATATGTGTGTGTGTGTATGCATACATATCTCCAGTTATTTGTTCAATTTATTTTTCTTCCAAGAAACATTTATAATATATATTTTTATGTTCTACATATTTTGTTTCATTTCTTAATACACGTTTTATAATTTCTGTTGCTACTGTAAGTACAATTATTTCTATTTTATTTTCAAATGAATTGTGATTCTTTTGGACTCTAATAGTATTTAGTTATTTATTTATTTAACACTAGGAAAAAACCCACAGGTCTTTATTATTCCCACCACAAAGAGCAGGCCTTCACAGGACGGGGGAGAAAGCTGTTGGCGGGGAAGAGGGCCCTATTTGCCAGCAATAAGTGGGTTCCACAGGACCACAATGACCAAGTCCTCACTCAGGAACATCTTGGAGATGTAGCAATCTTTGTTGACTGGCTTGGACTTCTTACTTTTGGGGACCTCAGTCCACATCTCCTTCACATTCTCCAGCACCATGTTGCAGTGCCTATCAAAGGCCTTCACCGAGCCCAGGAGTTTCTTATTATTGTGGCAATTAATAAGCACTTGGGTGTTGTTCTTGACTGACTGTGTGAGCACAGAGAGGGGACCAGTGTTAAATTCTTCTTCCTCCCGCTTCTGTAGCTCCTCTGGGGTCATCTCACTCTTGGGCTTGTTGAGGAAGCTCATGGTGGTGGCTGTGCTCTCAAGTCACTTCCTTCTCCACGTTGCTTCTGTTTCTCTCCAATAGTATTTTAAATGAATTTTCTTGGAGAGAGATATTTGTTAAAGCTATAGTAACTTCTGCAAATAATAATGATAATTTCCCTCTTTCTTTCAAATATCTGTTTCACTTATAAGTTTTTTATTGATTGTTGTCTATCACTTCCAGAAAAACATGTAATGATGGGGTGATTGTGGCATTCTTATACCTTTAAATACATTTTTTCAGTAAAGTAAACAAACTTACATCACTCTAATAAGTAATACAAAGAAATGGAACTGTTAAATTTCAATTTTATACTTAGGTTGTCAAAAATCCTGCCCTAACTGGTATACTACCATTTTATCTCAGACTATATTATATATTATTTTCTTCAAATGCGTATATTCATAAATTTCCCTTCCTTTTGTATGGATAATACATGGAATTAGTTGATTGTTTCTTAATCTGTATTTTAGCAAGTTCCAGGATAGCACACAAGATTATAGAGTAAAACTGCTTATATTTGAATCCTTGATTTACTTGTTTTGTCACCTAGGAAAGTCATTTGATTTCTCTTTGACTTATATCCTCATCCATAAAATAGTATAAGAATAAAATGAATTAGTCTACATGAAACATTTAAAAATCTTGCAGATTCACAGTGCTGTCATCTAGGATTCTAAATTTGTACAATCACATACAGAAGTTTAGAATGTTAGATACAAAATTATAATATAAGGAAGTCATCATTTCTATCAGTTAAAATTAAATTATATCTATTAAGTATCTAATAAATACTTTTATTTAATTAGTACTGCCTTAATATATATTAATGCCTATAGTAGATCAAAAGCCATGTTAAAAGGATGTATTTTAGTACAACTTCTGCTTATCTTATGAAAGGACAGTTGTAGGTCAATGAACATTATAAATGGTTGTGATTTACTTTTAGTATCTTGAGGACATGAACAGGCTTACAATTTATCAATCAATAAGAATTTTAAGAGCAAGTTAAAAAGATGTGTTTCTTTAATTTCCATAAAAGCCAACAAAGGAAAACATTTAAAAATCAAGATGGAATAATTCAGAGCAGCCATCTCACATGTACTCTCATCCTGAGATCATCTTGAATATGTGAAAAATCTCCCAAATCCAAACAGGCTGACCAGCGTATCCTCACACAACAATCTTTAAACTTTGAAAATGTTATAACCTGATCGTTGTTACTCCTCATGAAATTTTCTGATTATAATTCAGCACCTCACACATCTGTGCTAGGCTGGGATACCAAGAAGGATGAACGTGAGTATTCCAGTTATTCCAGATCCTTGAAAAACAATCACATAACCTTCAAAGTAAAAGTAATATATTCCCTGTTGGCTTAAATCTAAGTCTTTCTTGTGGTTTTCATTGGAAATTAACTTATAAACCTGACTGATTAATATATTTTTGAAGATTAAAGAAACCAAGCCAAATTTTATAATAGCTATTTTGGGTAAACCTAAAATAAATCACTAGGCCTGAAAATATTAAACCAATATTAAAATGTATGTATATTTGTTTATGAACATATGCATTTATAACCAGTTTTACATAATCTCTGCACTATATCAAAATATGCCTTTTCATTCCTAATATGAATAAGAAAATTCTACCAATAAGGGAGTATCCTCCTTTCATGGAAATCTCAGAAGTTAATTTCTCAGAATTAAAGACATTAATAATATGGTTAGGGGTTTTAGTATGTTATGAACATGAGACACGCTTTTTCAGAAATATTATATGAAAAAAAGAAATATCATATGAACAGAATTTTGAAAAAGGAGTTGTTTTAGAACATTTAATAAAAAATCTTATTTTATCTTCTATTCTATTATAAGAAGATACTACCTATAAGGGTTAGGTTTGATCTATTAGAGAAAATGATTATTAGTCAAAAGAAAAAACAATCCTAAAGTTAGGGGAAATTTTAAATCCTAGATAATGATAGATCTAGTAGGTTAAGCAGTTAAGATTTTGGAATGTTTGAAATATACTATTAATGAAAGGAGCTAACATATTTGTAAATAACACTGCTCTGCTATGCAGAAGACATTGAGAATAAACAGTCTTCAAAGATACATGGGACATTTGCAGACAATTATTGCTGCTGGGCTGCAAAGAAAGTGTCACCAATTATTAAATTTCAATTCCATGTTGAATAACATTCTTTGACCATAATATAAAACTAGTAATTCAATAAAAAGTATATGTTCTTGAACTTATAGAGATAAACCATAAAAATGAATGTTATGAAGAGCGAATGAATAAAATACCTCATCAATGTTTATAAACTAATTATGCTGAATAGCAGCATGATGTGAAATTCAATTAAATTAAATTAAAAATTAAAGGCATATTTACATTTATGAATGTGTCTTGAAAAAAAGCAAATATTAGAAATTAATAAGCATCTTTCTAAACATGGTGAAAATTATATTACCAACCCAAAGTATTGGAGAAAACAAAAATTTAAAAAACCTCAAAGATATAACAATTGTCCATAGAAATAATCAAAATAAAATGCTGAATATTTTTCAAAAAAGGTCTTAGTAAAAGAAAACATCAATGATTATTTAACTGATTTATAATTAATAAATATAAAAGAAATGTAGGAAATTAAAAAGATATTTCACAAGCTTGGACTATACTCAACCACAAAATTTTGCAATTTCAAACATTATGAGTTAAGGAATTTGAAAAATATTCAGCATATATGAAAAAGACAAAGGCAATTCTTACACAAAAATACAAACTGGAGAAATGAATTAAGGACATAAATTATTCACAAAAGGAGATAAAGTTAAAATTAAAAAAATTTTAAATGAAAACAATTTAA
The DNA here is from genome assembly GCF_027406575.1 of Nycticebus coucang. Taxonomy (NCBI): domain Eukaryota; kingdom Metazoa; phylum Chordata; class Mammalia; order Primates; family Lorisidae; genus Nycticebus; species Nycticebus coucang. The sequence continues at coordinate 69,783,413 of NC_069784.1, read as the reverse complement.
ACAGCATGTCAGCTCTTTGCATAATAGGCAAAATATATAAGATAGAAATAAATGGTGTGATGCTAAGTGTACTTTCTACAAACATTCTTATACATTTAGGAGTTCAAATTAAAACACAGATTATGAAAATTACTTTAGTAAACTACATTAAGGGCTTAGAAAATTTATTTATTTACTTTTATTATTTTTTATTAAATCATAACTCTTTACATTGATGCATTTATGGTGTTCAGGGTACTGCTTCGATATACAATATGAAATGCTTGTTGTATATGGCAAGCATTATGTGTAAGTAACACATCCATCACAATTATACTCATTTCTTAATAGTTTTGAAATGTACCATTGCATCATGCACATTAAGTGAGGTCCCCCCCAGATAACCTCTCTCCTCCTATATTCTCCCTCCCCTCCCCTCTCTTTCCTCTTCCCTTCTACTTTCTGGACTATAGTTATGTTTTGCCATTCATATGACCGTATAGGTGATTATATATTGATTTCATAGTAGTACTGAGTACATTGGATACTTTCCCCCCCATTCTTGAGATACTTTACTAAGAAGACTATGTTCCAGCTCCATCCAGGTAAACGTAAAAGATGTGAAGTCTCCATCTTTTTATGGCTGCAGAGTATTCCATGAGGTACATATACCACAATTTTTTTTTTTTTTATTGTTGGGGATTCATTGAGGGTACAATAAGCAAGGTTACACTGATTGCATTTGTTAGGTAAAGTCCCTCTTGCCATATACCACAATTTGTTAATCCATTCATGGGTTGATGGGCACTAGGGCTATTTCCATGTCTTGGCTATTATAAATTGGGCTGTAATAAACATTCTGGTGCAAATGTCTTTGTTGTAAAATAATTTTTGATCATTTGGGTATATAACTAGTAGAGGAATTGCAGGATAGAACAGTAGGTCTACTTTTAGTTCCTTGAGTGTTCTCCAAACTTTTTTCCAAAAAGGTTGTATTAGCTTGCATTCCCACCAGCAGTGTAGAAGCATTCCCTTCTCTCTGTATCCACGTCAACATCTGTAGTTTTGGGATTTTGTAATGTGGGCTAATATTATTGGAGTTAGATGATATATCAAAGTGGTTTTGATTTGCATTTCTCTGATGATTAAGGACGATGAGCATTTTTTCATGTGTTTGTAGGCCATGTGCCTGTCTTCATCAGAGAAGTTTCTGTTCAAGTCTCTTGCCCACACAGAAATGGGGTTATTTGTTCTTTTCTTATTGATTAGTTTGAGTTCTCTGTAGATTGTAGTTATAAGACCTTTGTTGGAAGCATAAACAACAAAAATCTTTTCCCATTCTGAAGGTTGTCTGTTTGCTTTACTTACTGTGCTCTTGGCTGTGCAAAAGTTTTTCAGTTTGATCAGATCCCAGTAATGTATTTTTGGTGTTGCTTCAATTGCCCTGTGGGGACCTCCTCATAAAATCTTCTCCCAGGTTAATTTCTTCAAGTGTTTTCCCCCACACTCTTTCCTAGTATTTTTATAGTTTCATGTCTTAAGTTTAAATCTTTTATCCAGTGAGAATCAATTTTTGTTAATGGTGAAAGATGGGGGTCCAGTTCTGTCTTCTACAGGCTGCCAGCCAGTTCCCCCAGCACCATTTATTCAATAGGGAGTCTTTCCCCCACAGAATATTTTTGATAGGCTTGTCAAAGATCAAATAATGATAAGTAGTTGTGTTCATCTCTTGGTTCTCTATTCTGTTCCATAATCTACCACTCTGTTTTAGTGCCAGTACCATGCTGTTTTCATCACTATAGATTTAGAGTATAGCCTGAAGTCTGGTAATGTGATACCTCCTGATTTTTTCTAATTTCTGAGTAATGTATTTGCTATTTGAGTTTTTTTCTGATTCCATATAAAATGAAGTTCTTTAAGGTATGACAATGGTGCTTTAATAGGGATTGCATTAAATCTGTAGATTGCTTTGGATAGTATGGACATTTTAACAATGTTGAATCTTCCCAGCCATGAGCATGGTATGTTTTTCCATTTTTTAACATCTTCAGCTATTTCTTTTCTCAGACTTTCATAGTTTTCTTTATAGAGATCTTTCATGTCCTCTGCTAGGTAAATTCTCAGATATTTCATCTTCTTGGCACTATTGTAAAAGGAGTAGATTCCTTGACTGTTTTTTCAGCTTGACTACTGTTGGCATATATAAAAGCTACTGACTGGTAAGTATTGATTTTGTATCCTGAAATGCTGCTGTATTCCTTGCTCATTTCTAAGAGTTTTGAAGTTTGAGTCCCTGGGATTTTCCAGGTATAGAATCATATCATCAGCAAAGAGTGAGAGTTTGATCTCCTCTAATTCTATTTGGATACACTTGATGACCTTTTCTTGCCTGATTGCAATGGCTAAGACTTCCATTACTATGTTGAATAGCAGTGGAGACAGTGGGCATCCTTGCCTTCTTCCTGATCTGAGTAGAAATGTTTTCAATTTTATACCATTCAATATGATATTGGCTGTGGGTTTGCTATAGATGGCATCTATCAGTTTAAGAAATGTCTCTTCTATGCCTATTTTCTTAAGTGTTCTGGTCATAAAAAGGATGCTGTATATTATCAAAGGGTTTTTCTGCATCAATTGAGAAAATCATATGATCTTTGTTTTTATTTTATTCATGTGATGCATCATATTTATAGATTTTCATATGTTGAGCCAACCCTGTAACCCTGGAATAAAACCAACTTGATCATGGTGTATAATTTTTTTGATGTGTTGTTGAATTCTGTTTGCTAAGATCTTATTGAATATTTTAGCATTGATATTTATTAATGATATTTGTCTATAATTTTCTTTCGTTGTTGGATCCTTTCCTGGTTTGGGTATCAGGGTGATATTTGCTTTATAGAATGTGTTGGGAAGTATTCCTTCCTTTTCTATACTTTGAAAAAGGTTGTATAATATAGGTACTAGTTCCTCTTGAAAGGTTGGGTAGAATTCAGATGTGAAGCCATCTGGTCCTGGACTTTTTTTTTTTTTTTTTTTGGTGGTTGGGGGAAGTGTATTTTTGATGCTATTTCAGTGATTGATATAGGTCTATTCAAGATTTCTAATTCTTTCTGGTTGAGTCTAGGAAGGTCACCTGCTTCCAGGTATTGGTCCATTTCCTTCAGATTTTCATATTTCTGGGAATGAAGATTTTTGTAGTAATCATTGAGGATTTTTTTAATTTCTGAAGTGTCTGTTGTTATTTCTTCTTTATTGTTTCTGATAGACAATATTAGAGATTTTACTTTTCTATTTCTGGTTAGGTTGGCCAAAGGTTTATCAATTTTGTTAATCTTTTCAAAAAACCAACTTTTTGTTTCATTGATCTTCTGAATGATTCTTTTGTTTTCAATTTCATTTAATTCTACCCTGATTTTGGTTATTTCTTTTCTTCTGCTGGTTTTAGGGTTGCAATGTTCTTCCTTTTCCAATTGCTTGAGATGATCCATTAAGTTGTTGGCTTCCTCTCTTTCTATTTTCTTAATGAAGGCTTACAAAGCTATAAATGTCCCTCTTAGGACTGCCTTTGCAGTATCCCACAGGTTTTGATAATTTGTGTGTTCCCTATCATTTTTTGTTTTTTACAAAAATTGGTGATTTCCTTCTTAATCTCGTCTATGACCCAGCTATCATTCAGCCTAAGATTATTTAGTTTCCATGACTTTGTTTGAGTATGAGAATTCCTATTGCTGTTGAGTTCAAGTTTTATTCCATGGTGATCTGAGAAGATACAAGGAATAATTTCTATACTTTTAAATTTGCTGAGATTAGACTTGTGTCCTAGGATATGATTTATTTTGGAGGATGACCCATGGGCTGATGAGAAAAATATATATTCAGTTTTATTAGGGTGAAATGTTCTGTAGAAGTCTGTAAAGTCCATTTGTTTTAAGGTCATAGTCTAATATTACTTTGTGTAGTTTCTTCTTGAAGGCTCTATCCAAAATTGTCAAATGGTTGTTAAAATCTCCAACTATTATAGAGCAGGAAGATATCAAGTTGTTCGTATCCATCATTAGGGTCTGCTTTATGAATTGAGGAGCATTTTGGTAGGGTGCATAAATGTTCATTATCAAAATCTCTTCATGTTGGGTGTTTCCCTTAACAAATATGTAGTGACCTTCCTTATCTTTCTTTATCTTTGTTGATTTAAAGTCAATTGTATGTGCTACTAAAATGGCAACCCCTACTTTTTTCTAGTTTCCATTTGCCTGTATTATACAACTCCATCCCTTCACCCTGAGTCTATGTTTATCCTTTAAGGTAAGGTGAAATTCTTGTATACAGCATATATCTGGTCTGAGTTTATATACCCAGTCAGCCAGCCTATACCTCCTTAGAGGACAATTTAAACCATTCACATCAATTAAGATAATTGATAAGTCTGTTTGTGTTTGAGGTGTCATGATTTTCAGATATCCAGTGGATATTTTTAATCCTTTCACCACTGTGGAAGTTGGTTTTTGTTCAAAAATTTCTGAGTGAGTTTACTTTGGAGGTAAAGCATTGCACTGGTTTTGTGGAGGATGGGTCTGAGAATATCCTGAAAAGCTGGTTTAGTTATGGAAAATTTTTTCAACATGTTTATGTCATTAAAGTATTTGATTTCTCCATCACAAATGAAACTCAGTTTAGCTAGATACAGGATCCTGGGCTGGAAATTGTTTTGTTTTAGGAGATTGAAGGTTGATGACCATCTTCTTCTGGCTTGAAATGTTTTGGCTGAGAGATCTGCAGTCATTCTGATACTTCTCCCTTCTCCCTTGTAGTTGATGCTTTTTCTTATGTCTGGGTGCTTACAGAATTTTCTCCTTTGTCTTAACTTTGTCAATGTTAATCACAATGTTTCTAAGAGATGCTTTATTTGTATTGAGTCTTGCTGGGGTTCTGAAACAGTCTGCTATCTGAAGTTCTATATATCTTGCAATGCTTGGGAAATTCTCCTCCAAAATCTCTTGAAGTAGAGCATCTGTATCTTTAGTGCCATCCTCTTCTCCTTTGGGAGTTCCTATAAGACAAATGTTTGATCTTTTAGAGTGATCCCACAACTCTCTCAGGGAATGATCAGTTTGTTCTCCATTTGTCTGCCTCTTTAAGAGTTTGGGAGCATTCAAAAGCTTTTTCTTCAGTTTCAGAGATCCTTTCTTCTGCCTGGTCAAATCTATTATTGAGGGATTCTACTGTATATTGGAGTTCCTCAACTAACTTTCTTGTTTCCTTGAGCTCTGCTATCTGTTTTCTTATTATGTCCATATCTTTGGTGACTTGGGCTCTGAATTAATTAATTTCTTGATACAATTTTAGAAGTACTCTGTGTAATAAAATTTCTATCTTTTCTTACATTCTATTTATTTTATTTACAATCCATATTCTGAATTCGATTTCTGACATTGCTGCCATTTGTCTATGCATGGCATCTTCACTTGCATCTCCTTTGTCATTACTTGGGGGAGTTGATCTACTCTAGTTATTCATGTTGCCAGAGTTATTCTGTTGTGTCTGCAGCATTATTATTTTCCACTACTTGGTTATTAGAACTGGTAGGGTGAGATTGAATTGGGGTTCCAGGTAGTAGAGATAGTCCCATACCAAAGCTGTAGGTTTTGTAATTGTGGCTTATCTCCTACAACCTTACAAGGCCCCTTTCAGAGTTTTGGCCAGAGACTCTGAGGACCTACTTGGTGAGAAAGTGCAAACTAGCTCTGTTTTGATATCAGCCAACCTCTACCCTATCCTAAGAAGCCACAGTATTAGGTTTAAATCTCGACTGTGAAGAGATACAAACAGCTGTGGCACCCTGCCCACCAGTTCTTTTCTGCTACAGAACTTCAGTTCTTCTCCACTACAGAACCTCGGAGGTCAACCTCAGAATGTCCCCGAGTGGACAGCCCCAGACACAGGTTCCAATTAAATTGTCTCAGGCAGTGCAAACCCTGCTCAACAGAGAAGGGTTCAAGGGTCTCCAACAGCACAATTGGAGTCAGGGATCCACACTCTCACCCACCAGACTCAGTTCACTGTTGCCTGCTTCTCTGCTCACAGGCCAAGTTGGAGCCAGGGGCCACACTCCCCTACTCTGGTCTCAGTCCACACCCTTATTGGAATCAGGAGACAACACCCTTGTAATAAGGTCTCAGTCCACAACTAGCAAACCTGTGCTTACAGGCCCAGCAGGGGCTGGGAACCAGCCCTGTCTGCCAAATTCAGTTCACTCCGGGCAGCCATTCTCCCACTGTAGGTGCTGTCGGAGCCAAGGGCTCTGCACCGCATCCCGCCAGACATAGCCCAAACCAAGGGTCAGCACCACTGCTGGCTTGGCATACTCATAACCAGGGGACTACTCCTACTCCCTCTCTTCCCACACCCACTTTCTTCCCACATCCTCTTTCTTTAGTCACAGATTCCATCCTGATGGTTGGCAGTCCACACAATGCCCAGATCTGTCAGGACAAGACCAAACACTCTGTGCTCTGCACAGAACTTCAGATCACCATGCAAGGGGAAAAGGGTGGACTAGGAGTTTGGACTTGTGGGGGAAAATATCTGTTCAATTTTATGCCTGGCAGGGTGATGTTTAGGTTCACAAGTGGGACCGCCCTGGAGAAAGAGACCTGGAGTTTAGTGGCTCTCTCCAGCAAGATAAAATGGGAGGTCTTTTGTTCCTTGCTCATTCCCAGATAGCCTGTGGTAGGCCTCCCGCTTGGAGGAGGGGTCTCCCATCTTCTAGTTGATAGGCTTTGTACCTGAAATTTGTTTTCTTGAATGTTCTTCCTTGGAGTTACAGCTTGTAGAACTTCTTTCTTGGCTCAGTTCCCCACCTTTGGCTTCGTAGAATCTGATTCTGTCCAATTTTTCTTCCTTTCCTCAGGAGCCTCTGCTGAAAGTTGCTACCAGTCGGCCATCTTCCCAGAATTCTCTGTTTTAGGAAATTTAATTACATGTGATTTATACTGGAATTACTTTTGTATTAATCTATTTAACAAAAAAACCCAGAAACTCTTTCTTTTTCTTTTCCTTATTTTCTTTCTTTCTTTTTTTTTTTTTTTTGTTGTTGTTGTTGTTGTTGCTGGGGTCTTGCTGTGTTGCCCAGAGGGAAGCCCAGTGGCTATTCACAGGTGCTATCCTAGCCTAATACAGCCTCCAATTCCTGGCTTCAAGGTAATCCTGCCATTTCAGCCTCTGGACAGAAACTCTTTTAATGATTTATCTACAAAGGAATTTAATTAGATGTTGCTTACAATAATAAGAAGAAAAATTTTAAGTTTAAATATTATCATATTAATAATAGTAAAATTGTTATGATAATAAAGATAATTTTAAGAAATAATAATGAATAATAAAGAGAAATGTTAAATGTTATTAACTCATCAAAATAAGTTATGGGACATGGGTATTATAGCAGACATATGTAAAGAACTATTCATTAATCATCTTTTCTTTCCTCCTTAGAGAGGACCTAGAATTTCCCCCCTTTTCTAGCATTTATATGGTTTCTGTGTCATGGGCATTGATTGGGCTGATTTCCAAATGTATCTAGATGTACAAAAATTAATACAGTGACACCCAGTAGAACAGATAAAAGCCAATCAGTTTCTATACCCTACTCTATAAATGGAAGAGAAGGCATCCTTTGAGGCCAAAATTACAGACGGGAAGAACAGCAACATTAACAAACCTCAGGTACTTGGTGACATGTTTTGCCGATTAAGTCCTAAAAATACTGAATCATCGTGTACTTGATCATTTAACATCTTGTGAAAAAATAGATTTCCTTCTCTTTGAAATAATTATCATTGAAATTCTGATTATTTAATACTATGTCTATCTTAAGTTGTTCAAATAAAGATTTCATTAAGATTTCATTAAAAATCAAATATTCAACTCCCATTGTGATGGGAAAAAATTTAATATATTTTATACACAATTTGATTTCTATACTTACATTAATAGATAAAAAACATTTTTCTAGGAGGTACAAGAACCGAGCAAACACTAATGAGCTTTACTATAGGGGAAATGTTTTTTCAGAACAGAATTTTGCAAAATGGAATCCTGGTATGGAATATTTATTATTATTGATAATTCTCTAGGTGCAATTAAACTTCACCATAGATCAAGGCCAAAAATTATTTTAAAAAATAACACAATTTTTAATGTACACAAATCATATGTTCAATGTTAATTGCACTAAAATTGTACAGTCTTTGTAAAGTAGAAATGTAAATGTAATTTTTGTATGAATCAAATAATGGTTAGTCAGTATCTATAATCAATGTTCAACATATTCTTAATTTGCTGATTTTACTGATAGAAAATAGGAGAGTAAAATTGAACATTCTGTGGGAATAATTTGTGCTCTTATAGAAATAAATAACACAAAATTCTCCTTTAAATGACAACTCATGCAAGTTATTGATGAGTTCAAAAAAAAAAACTTGCCATCAATATGTTTATACAATTTATTTTAGAAAGTTAAATATACCACAAGTATATATGCCAGTATCTGATAATCAGTTTCCTCATCTATAAAATAGAAGTAATTATACTCAGAAGACATTGATGAGGATTAAAGAACAGAATAATTGAGAAGCATTTAAAATACTATCCATTTCTGCACATTTTTAAACTTCACCCTTTACCTTCACTTCATTTTCCATTCTGTTCAATTATAAAGCACAGTGCTGAATTACTCGTGTAATTAATGCAACATCTTGTAATCTTGGTTGCATACAGGTATACATCGTAATGAAATTTTATTTCACTTATAATTAAGAAACTCTCTGGTACCATTTTCTGGGCAGAAACAAGTGGAAAAGCCAGCCCTAGGCACAGGTATGAAAGTCCGGGAAGGTTCTCACCAAGCATATGGACTGGTGGTGCTTCAGTGCCTGAAGTGGTGAGATCAAAAGCACCGTGGATGGCCAATCTCTGGATGACTTCCCCAGATGCTTAAGGTTCTTGAAACAGCTGTTTCAGCACAGGCACAGCAGGCCTCCCATTCCACCCTCTCAAACTGTGGATGTTTTGCAATGTCCCCAGTGGACTTTTTCCCTTTACAAATTGGCCTAGAGATTAGACATGACAATTAGCACTGGAATAAAGACTTAGAGAAAGAAAGAAATTAGCCTGCAACTGAAGGAAAACATGCTGTGCACTAGTAAAACATATGATGTGAATTAAGTCAGAGGATTATAAATAATGAAGCTGGAAGTGATTTTTTGGTTCATATGGCCCATCATCCTAATTACAGATGAGAAATCTGATGATGTATTTTGGTAGGCTGCTCCTGGTCAGCATCTTTAAAATTGCTAAATATGAGTGGTGGGAGAGAAGCACAGACAATTCTGCAGGCTCATTTTGTATATGACCATATTTTGAATCACAATTATCTACTCATAAGATAGAGATTTATATATTCTATCAAAACACAGAAATCATTCCAAACTTCATATCTAAAAAAGAATTCTCTCAAATTTTTATATATTCTATTTTTAATTTATGAATATTTTGATTATAATATAGTGCTTATTAATATTTTATGTGCAGATTCTTGCTAACGTTCTGACCAAATCTCATTTTAATACAAATGTACTGTATCAAAGTAAAAGGTGCTTGATTGAAATATATATCAATTAATTAATTCATCATTCATTTGTTCATATAATCATCAACTGAATATTTCCAAAAAGTTTATTTCTGCTCTGGTGTTGTACATTGAAGATGTAGAAACAGGAAGGTGGCTCCTTAAAGGAGAGCACATGAAACAACTACCAAGAAAACTGGCTCTGGAACCACCTTGTCTAAGGTAGAATTTTTACTTCATTACCATATAGCTAAGAGACCTTCAGCAAGTTATTTAACCTTTGTGACCCTTAGTTTCCTCATCTGTAAAATGTTCATAACATTATCTACTTCATAGGAATTTATGAGGATTAAATGAGGTAAACCATGCATAATTTCAGCACATTGCCTGGAAATTAATAATCATTGGATAAATACTTCATTATACATGACATTAAAATAAACCCTCCTTGTTTAGTGAGAGACACAGAAAATTAACCCACTGCTCAAAAATCATAAGGTAAGGTGTGGAAAAGGTGTGCACCTGTTCTTAAGGGATCTCAGAAATTTAGCACCAAATTTATGATTTGAGGAGAAAGCCATCATTTCTTGAGAGGTTAATTCTTGAGTTAATTATTATAGATTATTTTATCTATACTTACTTGGTGGTGAGTTAAGAATATATGGAGTAGATATCCTAGGTATAATAGTGTATTTGGATTTTAGAATAATTGCTTTAGCAATGACATGGAAGATGGCTTGACCTTACCCTGAAAGCAGATGTCACAAAGATAGTATATTGATGGGTATCAATATATCAAAAACGAAGGACTCTGAATTCCCTTTACCTGGCCCACTCCTTTGGTTATATTTGCAGTGAGCAGCCATGAGGGATGAGGGAATCTCTCCCCCTGGACAATGAGCAGGCATCCCTTCCTGTACTGTGAATATGGTGAACGCTGCGAGCTCAGGGTCCCTCTGAATTAGTACAAACCATCGCATGCGCAGGCATCCGTCACAGGCACTGTCACCCTCAGGGAACTCGAGGGACAGAGGTGGGTGGGGGGAAGCAATGTGAACATTATGCTGACATTCTGGTTACTGCTTTTGGCATAAATAACAAAATCCTTTGCCTCTGACCCAGGAGTCTGATACCTTTTTCACTATTTATGATAACCTATAGATTAGCTTTTCGCCTTGTCTTTATATATTCAACTCCCACTGAGACAAACAGAATACATAACACTCATTTTAATAATCTTGAAACAAAGGACATGCTAAAAATATCGTATGCTCTCATTAAACAAAAGAGCATAGATAGAAGAACGCTGTTTTGAGGCAATGTATAACATAGTTATATAGTCAAATATCACTTAGTTACAACTGATTCCTATCGGTTTTTATCAATTATTTTTACAATTCTGCAAAACTCAAATCTTCTGAAGTGATGATTATTGTTTTATTCTACTTGTCTGAAAAATTTAGTTTGTCTTAAAACTCATATAAGATATAGTTAACTTCAATGAAATGATTATGAATATCTAGGCATGTTAAACTAAAATGTTTTCTATGTCGTTGTTGTTGCAGTTTGGCCAGGGCCAGGCTTGAACCTGCCACCTTCAGTATATAGAACCGGCACCCTACTCACTGAGCCACAGGCGCTGCCCACTAAAATGTTTTCTTACCATATATAAAAGTAAATTAAAGCTGTAATTATATGTGTACATTTTCTAGAAAAGTATTTGGAAGTAAAATAAGTTGAATCTTATTACCTTTTGGAGTACAATAAAATAATATCATTCTAAAGAAGCCAATGCATAGTATTTTAATAAAAATTTGTTCATAAATAACACATTTCTGTAATGCAAGGATCCTGATAATGAAGAGTTAAATGGAAAAACCTAACAAAAGCCTCGACTATATTTTATACAATTGAAAGTATAATTTTTTAATCTTGATTTTATAATTATTAAATCTAAAAAATAAGCCCATTAAATATATAGAAAATTTCATCAGCTGTATAGAATTTAGAAAAGACATTTTAATTTTTTAATTTATGATCACTTTGGTCTTTATAGAAACTGATCAATTTCAATTTTCTTCATATAAATTCCTTTGTCTCTATCCTTGGATAGATCTTAATAAATAAATATTAAGAGCATTTTTGACAAAATTATGTTTGCATTTTTTTAAAAAATTATGTTTTCTTTTGTAGAAACAAAAGAAACCAGCAACTACGCATTACCTCCTGAAGCTATACAGCGGTATATTTCTTTAAAATGAATGTACCAACCTGATTTGCACTGATTTTTTTTCCTTTGATTTTTTTTTACCTGATGCTTTATAAGGTCTAAAAACCACAAAGCTTTGGCTTGAATGGTGCCCAAGCGTAAAGCAGAAAGCACTGAGTTTGATGTGAATCCTACAAAATCAAAAGTCTGCCTGGCCACAAATCCTACATTTTACTGTCTAACTGTGAATTGTAATGGGGACTACTTTCATTCCTTTCATCCAGCGTTTTGAAGGACGTTTGAGGACTTGATTTATAGCTTTGAGGAAGTGAGTCTGGGTGTTAACAAGCAAAGAAGAATTTAAACAACCAATTGCATCTGTTCCTTCAAAGACCTACCTTTGGTACCCAGCGCCCTTACTGAACTCTTTGATTATATGGTTCTACCTAGATTGTATGACCTATGGAAGAAAACTCATCTCAGTCTAGAGTTTTCACCAATGTGGCTTTAGCAGACTTGCTCTATCTTCTAGCATTCTTACATTTTCCAAATATTATGTTATCTAAAGACTGGATTGAAGTTATAATTGAAGCAACTCTCAAATTGTGAGTAAATCATTTAACATGCCCATGCTTAAGATGAAGAGAATATACAAACAGACCTGCGAAGGCTTTCCTCCAGCAGGCAGATTGCGTTGCAAATTTGAGATGGAAGACAGGAATTCATTGTATATACCAGGCGTTTCAGAAATAATCTTACGATTGAGAGTAGAACAGTGACCCTGTCCACTTTGACCCTATGTAATTTGACTTACTAACCTCACATGCCAGTGTCCAGTGTGTGCTAATTACTGGAAAATAGTTTTGAAAACATCTCTTTTGTAAATATCTCCAGAAATGTCTTGCCACTCTGACCAAGGCGCTTGAAACTCTGGTATCCCCACCTCGATTGTCTTATTCTTTCTTCGCCATTCAGTCAATTGTGAACAATTCCCTCCTGAAGTAAAGTAGCAGGAATAAAGCTGGCAAAAGCTCCCACTGCGCTGGGAGAAGAGGTGTGTGCGACGGAGGCAGAGTTAAGGGGCCGCACTGCAGCCCTGAACTCTCCAGCAAAAATTGTCCCGCATGACACACAGGCATCTGTGTGCTGCCAGGTGTCTGTCACTGCCCCAGATTGACAGCATGGGTAGACCTGGCTAAGAGATAAATATTTAAATTGCCAGAGATTGAATTCCAGAAAATAGCAAAGTGCTTGTGTTTAATTTTTTCAATAACAATTTTTCAAACTTCCTCACTGCGGTGAATATAAGAAAGTCCCTCACTTTCTTACATTTTAGAACAAAATATTTGCATCTAGTTGCTTGCAATGTGAATTAACGCTAAGTATTCAATAGGAAAAGTGGTGTGACATTCATTTTTAAATTTCACGCTTCATGTCACTTCACCTCTCTCCTTACTAAATTACATTTGGTCACACTTTCCCCACACAAGATGCTGCAGCAGCTTTACATCTGAAAGAGGGGCGAGTAGCTGGAGAGGTGCAGAGGTGGAGTGCGAAAAAGATTAAAATTTTGTTTACAGTTCTCTAGTTAAAAATATAAAACTGTGGTCCACAAGCCATGATATTTTTAAGAATAATGAGGCTCACGTCTTTAAGAATAGTATCCTGAAAATAGGAATACAAATTCTTGTAATCTTGTGTATATTTCTATTTACACGGAGGATTAGGTCATTCCTTTCGGTTCATTCACATGTAGTCATTAAAATATTTTATACATGAAAAGATTAAACTTATTGCACTATCATTACTCCGCACAATATAAAAAAATACAATGTTATATTCGGTAAGATCTTAAAGAAGAGTGGAGGTTAAAATAGATTAGGAGCCTTCTTTGAATCATTAAATACCATTGATTCAATAAATAATTATTTAGTGTGTGCAAGACTCTTTAACACGCTGCAATGTAAATATTGTAATCCTTATTTGACAGATAAGAAAACTATCAGAGAGAAACCGTTGTTTTCAGGTTACATTACTAGTCAGTAGAAATCTGGGATTCTTTTTTTTCTCAAACATATCTGGCTTCAGTGATCATGCTTCTTACCATATATCCCACTTCTTACCTAATTATTTCCTTTCAGAATCTTAAAGTCAGAGATGTAAAGAAACAAGTATAACGGAATTAGAATGAAAGAACTAGACATGATGCAATATACTTCTTTGCTAGTGAGAAAATAATTTAACCTGTTAATAAAGTCAGATAAGGTTTTCAGGAGCAGAAGGTACTTTTCTAATCAAAGTCATTTTTTTTATTTTTTTTATTGTTAAATCATAGCTGTGTACATTAGTGCAATCGCCTGTACCCATTCTAAGATGCACCATAGATGTGGCCCCACCCATTACGCTCCCTCCACCAAACCTCCCCCCTCCCTTCTCCTTCCTTGGCCCTTTCCCCACAGTCTTGTGCTATAGTTGGGTTATAGTCTTCATGTGAGAGCTATAATTTAGCTTCATAGTAGGACTGAGTACATTGGATACTTTTTCTTCCATTCCTGAGATACTTTGCTAAGAAGAATATGTTCCAGCTCCATCCATGTAAACATGAAAGAGGTAAAGTCTCCATCTTTCTTTAAGGCTGCATAGTATTCCATGGTATACATGTACCACAATTTGCTAGTCCATTCGTGGGTCGATGGGCACTTGGGCTTCTTCCATGACTTAGCAATTATGAATTGGGCTGCAATAAACATTCTGGTACAGATGTCTTTGTTATATTGTGACTTTTGGTCTTCTGGGTATAAACCTAGTAAAGGAATTATAGGATCGAATGGCAAGTCTATTTTTAGGTCTCTAAGTGTTCTCCAAACATCCTTCCAGAAGGAACGTATTAGTGGGCATTCCCACCAGCAGTGTAGAAGTGTGTCATTTAAAAATACATTTAGAATTAAATGCAGTATACAAACAATTATAACTCTGTATAGCGGTTACATAAGTGAGTAACCACTGACCATGTGAAGAGACCCACAGTCTGTAGGAGCACACTCTATAGGCAACATCTGCTTTGATTCAGAATCTAATTTCTACTACTTCGATTCTACAGAGCATCACAAAGCCAGCTTTTTCATTAATAAAATAAACTGTATATTACCTATTTCATAATACTTTTATGAGGCATAAATGTGATAATCCATGGAAGAATACACCGTGCCTGGAAAATAGTAAAGAATCCCGCAAATTGCTACACACGTATTTGTGGTGTACACATGTCTAGAGAGAAGAGATGAAAACACTCGCCTGGCCGAGGGGATGGTGTTGCAAGTATTTGGTGTCACAAAGAAAACGATTTGCTTGGGGATGATGGTTTGGCCAGAATGCTGAGTGCAGTCCTGGGAATGGACAGAGGATGACACTGAAACTCACTGGACTTTCGTGTCTTCCTTCCATGAATAGCGTGTCCATAAACTTTGTGTGCAATTTAAAGTAGTTGTTTTTTTAATTGCACATGAACTTTATGAACACCCTATATATCTTTGCTATTATGAAATTTTAGTATACATTTAATGCCATACCTTGAAAAAATGCACTAATTTCCCTGAACCAATGCAGATTTGGTATCTGATTCCAGGAGTTGAAGCTGTGGAAACTGACCAAGAGATCCAGGAGACATCAAGTTCAGTCTCTTCAGAGTAACAGTGATGGTTTACTGGTAAGGCTTCAAAAAATAAAAATAAAAACAAAACTCTCAAGAAGTGAGAGGACAGAGAAGGCACCAGTCTGGATGTAAAAGGTATTAATTTCACTTGTTTTAAAGCAACAGAAATCAACTCTCAGTAATACAAAACAGAAGGGAATCAATGGAAAGCTTTAGTAGGACTCACAAAAAGAAGCCCTAAGTATAGGAAAGCAGTTTGGTAGAATCAGTAATTATAGCCACCACAGACCTAAGTTAAAACCAACCAAACCAAACAAACAATAAAACTGGTTTCCAGTTTCTTCACAGCTGGAGGTAAGTTCCAAACAGTTGGGGGTTTGGCTTTCATGCTCAAGATCCAGTTTCTAGGGAGAAAGAGCAATCACTCAGCCTAGATTAGTCCTTTCCAGCCCTCTATGATCAAGCACCTTGTTTAATATTCCAGCACCATTAGGATTAAAGTCTGGGGGATAATTCCCCCCAAAGAAACTGGGCTTTATTGCCAAAAGTGGGGGACGTGGAAGATGTTAAGTATAAAGAAAATGTGTTTTGTTTTTTTTTAAATCCACATTTTTAGAGTTTATAATCAGGATAGGAAATCAAAATAGGAGAAGAAGAACAGGTGTTCTGACCGAGGAGAGCCACTGTAGGCAGCTTGCTTCTGCATTGTGAAGGTGTTTTGTTTTTCTTCAGGGAGAAATGGAGTCGAAAGCGTGTTTGTTTTCGTGACCTGACAAGTTCAAAATGGATAGAAGGTTCACGATCATCTTGGCATCCCAAAACATAGGACATACTTAAATCTTGGATGAAAGAATAAATTAGTATGTAAATAACATTTGTACTTTTTACGTATTTTATATAAAATCCTTGGGAGAGATTCCAAGGAAAATGACAGTTTATAAACATTTTCAAACACTGTACATAATCACAAAATATTCCACAATGGGAAGTTTATTTTAAAAAACACCTCTGTACACACCTTAAGTGTATTTCTGAATTGTTTAAAGTCAATTTGCTTTGTTATCAGGAATGTGGCTAACTCTAACCTCAAAACAAACACAAACTAATTAGCAGGCAAACAAAACACTATCCCTGTGTAAGCCAACATAAGATAGATTTTTCTCCCTGCAGTAAAAAAGTGTATGTGTGCGTGTATGTGTGTGTTACCTGCCAGAATAGGGACCACACTTTGATAATAGAAACACAATAACTGCTCTTTGACAGCTACAGTGAAAAAAGTGAACATACTTTCACTTTGAGAATATGGTCACTTATTGGAAGATTTAACCAACATAACTATATAGAATGTTTGAGTGAAGTTTTTCTGATACATAATAGCTTCTTAATATTATCAAATATCTTAAAGAGAAAATAGCATCATAAAGATTTATGAGAACTTGGGTGGCGCCTGTGGCTCAGGGAGTAGGGCTGGCCCCATGTACTGAGGGTGGCAGGTTTGAACCTGGCTCCGGCTAAATTGCAACAAAAAATAGCCGGGCACTGTGGTGGGCACCTTTAGTCCCAGCTACTGGGGAGGCTGAAGCAAGAGAATCGCCTAAGCCCAAGAAATGGAGGTTGCTGTGAGCTGTGACACCACAGCACTCTACCAAGGGCAACAAAGTGAGACTCTGTCTTTAAATAAAAAAAAAAAGATTTTTGAGAACTTAATTTTATTTATTATCTTTTAAATGCCAGCAATGGGACTTACAAAAAACTATTATTCTATTTCCATCCTTACAGAAACCCTTTAAAATAGACATTATTATATTTATTGTACACATAAAAACTGCTTCAGTGAAGCTAAACAATATTCACAAACACATGTCCTTTGTAGGAATACAACTGGGCTTCCACGGTGGTCTTTTCCAGGTAGTATATAAAATGCAACATTATATACTTTCTAAAAGACACCTTATTAAACAGATCTCAACACCTTTATTTTGGTCTATCATCCTATATAAACAGTAAAAAAATAAAAATAAAAGTCACCATGGGACCAGCAGACATTCTAAAATTGAAATATTCTCATTCATCTTCAGAGGCTTTAGTAAAAGGCACTTGTAGACAAAAAAATCAGAAAAAGATTTTCAGATCTTCAGACCTTACCTGAATCAGCTCAGCTGATGAATGTGATGTGTAGAGACCAGTGACAAAACTGGCAAATGGTAATAGCCAGGACCTAACAAATAAACAATAATCTGTGCCATCTATTGAATTTAATCCATTACCTAAGGGTCCTGTGAGTTAGTTAAATTATTATTTCAAAAACACTCCAAAAAAACAAAATGATGTCTTCATGAATTAAATCCAATGGAAAATACAACTCTAATTAATGAATCCTAAAGGCATTTATAATAATTCTTAAGCCACATTTCTTTCTCAAATAACTCCTTATAGACAGTTTTATTAATTAAATTAATCTAAAATTGTGGTTCATTTAGTTAACTTGAGAAAAGCACTGGAAAAGACTTTCCAACAAAAAAGATAAAAGTTCACAGTCATGCTATGGAGGAGACAGCTATGGTCTGGTTAAGATAAAAGTACACACACACGCTGAAGTTTAAAGGACCTACGTTCGACTTAGCTGATTTCCATGGAAAAAAATATTAGCTTTAAAAACTTCATTTCCCAGGCAGCACCTGTGGCTCAATGAGCAGGGCACTGGCCCCATATACCGAGGGTGGTGGGTTCAAACCTGGCCCCAGCCAAACTGCAGCAAAAAAAAAAAAAAAAAAAAATAGCCAGACGTTGTGGTGGGTGCCTATAGTCACAGCTACTCAGGAGGCTGAGGCAAAAGAATTGCCTAAGCCCAGGAGCCGGAAGTTGCTGTGAGCTGTGACACCACAGAGCTTTACCGAGGGCAATAGAGTAAGACTCTGTCTCCACAAAAACAAAACAAAAAAAAGAAACCCCTTCATTTCCTTCTATGAAAAATGGAGACAATAATATATCCTTTAAATGAAGGTACTTTAACCAGTAGGATGTTTATATGTCTGAGCATATTTTTAGTGGTGGTATATTCTCTAAGTTTTTACACATCTTTCTTAAAGATGTCAAGATGTCTCTAGGAATTTGAAATTACCAAATTGGAACGTTTCAAAAAAATTATTTGAAATAGACTATAATAAAATAACCAAATTATAGTTCAATAAATAATTGATTTTTAATCATGAATCTGAATTCAGAGCAGGGGATATTACTCTCCCAGGACTGTGTGTATCCTAATGATCAGGTATGCATGTCTGATGTAGCCTCATGCAGCCCTGTGCCTCATTTTCTTATTTTGTCTCAAGTATTTTGTCTCAAGTACGTCTACCTGGTATGCGACTCCTTATTTATCTGTACGATCTGACACAGAGGTGGTAACTGCTTATAAGAATAGACAGAAAAGAGCCAGTTGCTACATATATTATGATGCAGCTAAGAGAGCATTTCCTAAACTGATGTTTTGCGAAACAACAAGGTAGCTTTCTATGGAAAGAAATTATGAACAAATAAGCATGAAAATGGGGTTAAAATAAGACTGTGTCGATAAACTCAGTCTGAGGGAGAGAGCAAGATGGTGGCCAAGTAACAGCTTTCTTACATCTGGGCACTGTGAGTCTAGAGAGATAGGACTCCAGGCACCTCTGGCTGGTAGGATCTGCCTATCATCACCCCTGTGAGGATACAGGGAGTCAGCGAGAGACTTCTGGACCCCAAGAGGAGGACTAAAACAGTGGAAAAACGGCAACTGGTCGCGTGTGTTAAATGGGTCTAAATCTGCCCGCAACTGTAAGTTCAGTAGCAGCAAGACTACAAACTGGAAAGACCTTACCTGTGAACTGTTTTGGTGTCTTTGGACTTGGCACTCAGTTGAACTGCCTTGGGGAGAGCCAAAGCGGGAGTGCAGAGAACTTTGGCCATTGTCTAGGGCCCCAGTCTGAGTTGCTGAGCCAGATGGAGCTAATAGTATTTGGCTATGGGCCACAGGGAGCCATTGTGAGTAATCTGCCCCAGCAAGCTCCGCCCTCAGGGTCACAGAGCTAGAACCCGGGTGGGAGCTGGTAACCTAGTGGACTGAGTAGCCTAAGAGTGGGTTCTGAGCCACCTTGCAGCCCTAACCCTCAGGGGCAGAGTGAGACCGGTATTGGCACACTGGATAGCCACTTCAGCAGTGATTCCAGTGACAAGCACTTTCCTGGGAAAGTTACTGCTCAGCAAGTGAACAAGTTCCAAGTGCCTTTTAAGTGGGCTGAAGAGAGATTTAGGGTGTATACCTGCTGGGGTTTCAGAAATCAGCAGCCTCCAGTCGTATCAGAACTGTGATTAACATCTCATACCCCAGAAGACCACGTGTTGCCCAGACAATATTCAACAACATATACATACTGCTTTGTTTTTGGTTGTGTGTTTTTTTGTTTTTTCTTTTTGGTTTGATTTTTTTTTCTTTATTTTGATGTTGTTTGTTTTTTAATTTTAACCTTCTCCATACAGATGTTTTTTTCTTTCTCAATTTTTCTAGTTTAATTATAATTTCCCATTGCTGCCTTTTTCAGTAACTAGAACTTAATTTTTGCTCGTGTTTCTACCACTAATATTAGTTTTTTCACCGAACTGTATCCCGTAAAGTTTTCTGTTTGCTTGTTTCGGTTTGATTTCTAGCATTTTTGTCTTTCCTTTCTAATTGGTGGAGGTGGGGTACTGTGTTTGATCAGGTTAGCAAAGAGCTGCTGACCTCAAGGGAACCACAAACTGGGCACCCACAGAAGGTGGGTTTTTTTTAAGGTTGTGTCAAAGTACCCTACTGTACACCTATATTGCTCTGTCTCCCTCTTTCTGTGCCTCTCTTCTTTTTGTCAATACTCCTTTTACCAACCCCCTCTCTTCTCTCTATTTTTTTTTCCTTTTCACTCAGTCCTCCTTTCTTTCATCCCTTTCTTGCTCTTCAACTTTCTCATCCTTCTGGTCCTGTACCAAAAGGACTCACCGAACCCTTAGTCCACAGGCATGAGAACTTAAAGAGCAAGAGGAAGTGAAAGGAAAATTAGGGCAGAAAACAGATAAAAGAAATCACTCATGAGGAAAAATCAGCAGAAAACTCCAGGCAACATGAAGAACCAGTCCAGAACAACCCAGACAAGGGACCATGAGGTAGCTACGGCAGAGGATTCCACCTATAAAGAAATGTTAGGAATGACAGAAAGGGAATTTAGAATACACATGATGAAAACAATGAAAGAAATGATTGAAACAATGAAGGAAACTGCTAATAAAGTGGAAAATAACCAAAAGGAAATCCAAAAACAGAATCAAATAAGAGATGAACCATATGAAGAATATAAAAAGGATATAGCAGAGCTGAAGGAACTGAAACAGTCAATTAGGGAACTTAAAGATGTAATGGAAAGTATCAGCAACAGCTTAGACTATGCAGAAGAAAGAATTTCACAGGTAGAAGACAAAGTTCTTGAGATAACTCAGATAGTAAAAGAGGCAGAAAAGAAGAGAGAGAAAGCAGAACGTTCACTGTCAGAATTATGGGACTTTATGAAGCGTTCCAACATACGAGTTATAGGAATCCCAGAAGGGGAAGAAGAATGCACCAGAGGAATAGAAGCCATACTAGAGAATACAATAAAAGAAAATTTCCCAAATATCACCAAAGATTCTCACACACTGCTTTCAGAGGGATATCGGACCCCGGGTTGCCTCAACTCTAACTGAGCTTCTCCAAGACACATTGTGATGAACCTTGCCAAAGTCAAGACAAATGAAAAGATTCTGTAAGCTGCCAGGAGTAAGCACCAGTTGACCTACAGGGGCAAATCCATCATAGTGACCGCAGACTTCTCTAATGAAACTTTCCAAGCAAGAAGACAAAGGTCATCTACCTTTAATCTACTTAAACAGAACAATTTCCAGCCTAGAATTCTGTACCCTGCTAAGCTAAGCTTAAAAATTGATGGAGAAATCAAATAATTTACGGATATACAAACATTGAGGAAATTTGCCACAACAAGACCAGCTCTACAGGAAATACTTCAACCTGTTCTGCACACGGACCACCACAATGGATCAGCAGCAAAGAAAGAACTCAGAAATTAAACGACAGAACCTAACCTCCACCTAACCTCCGCTGATGCAAAAGATAAAACTAAGCAATGGACTCTCACAAAATAAGACGAATAGAATACTCTCACACTTATCAATTATCTCAATAAATGTTAATGGTTTGAATTCCCCACTGAAGAGACATAGATTGGCTGACTGGATTAAAAAACACAAGCCATCCATTTGCTGTCTGCAAGAAACACACCTGGCTTCAAAAGACAAATTAAAGCTCTGAGCAAGGGATGGAAGACAATTTTTCAGGCAAATGGAATTCAGAAGAAAAGAGGAGTTGCAATCTTATTTTCAGATACATGTGGATTTAAAGCAACTAAAGTCAAAAAAGACAAAGATGGTCACTTTATATTGGTCAAGGGAAAAATACAACAAGAAGATGTTTCAATTCTAAATATTTATGCACCCAATTTAAATGCTCCCAGATCCTTGAAACAGACCTTACTCAGTCTGAGCAATATGATATCTGATAATACCATCATAACAGGGGACTTTAACAATCCTCTTACAGAGCTGCACAGATCCTCTAAACAGAAATTAAACAAAGATATAAGAGATTTAAAAGAGACCCTAGAACAACTGTGCTTGATAGACGCATATAGAACACTCCACCCCAAAGATAAAGAATATACATTCTTCTCATCACCCCATGGAACATTCTCCAAAATTGATCATATCCTGGGACACAAAACAAATATCAACAGAATCAAAAGAATTGAAATTTTACCTTGTATCTTCTCAGACCATAAGGCACAAAAGGTGGAACTCAACTCTAACAAAAAAACTCCACCCCACACAAAAGCATGGAAATTAAACAATCTTCTGTTGAATAACAGATGGGTGCAGAAAGAAATAAAACAGGAAATCATTAACTTCCTTGGCCATAACAACAATGAAGACAAAAGCTACAAAAACCTGTGGGATACTGCAAAAGCAGTTTTGAGAGGAAAATTTATCACTTTAGATGCCTACATTCGAAAAACAGAAAGAGAGTGCACCAACAATCTCACAAACCATCTTATGGAATTGGAAAAAGAAGAACAATCTAAGCCTAAACTCAGTAGAAGAAAAGAAATCTCCAAAATCAAATCAGAGATCAATGAAATTGAAAACAAAAGAATCATTCAGAAAATTAATGAAACAAGGAGTTGGTTTTTTGAAAAAATAAATAAAATAGATAAACCATTGGCCAGACTAATGAGAAATAGAAAAGTAAAATCTCTAGTAACCTCAATCAGAAATGATAAAGGGGAAATAACAACTGATCCCACAGAGATACAAGAGATCATCTCTGAATACTACCAGAAACTCTATGCCCAGAAATTTCACAATGTGAAGGAAATGGATCAATATTTGGAATCAGACCATCTCCCTAGACTCAGCCCAGAAGAAATAGAGCTCCTGAACAGACCAATTTCAAGTACTGAGATCAAAAAAACAATAAAAAATCTTCCAACCAAAAAATGCCGTGGTCCAGAAGGCTTCACACCAGAATTCTATCAAACCTTAAAGGAAGAGCTTATTCCTGTACTGCAGAAATTATTCCAAAAAATTGAGGAAGAAGGAATCTGCCCCAACACATTCTATGAAGCAAACTTAACCCTGATACCAAAACCAGGAAAAGACCAAACGAAAAGGAGAATTACATACCAATCTCACTCATGAATATAGATGCAAAAATTCTCAACAAAATCCTAGAAAATAGATTACAGCTTATCATCAAAAAAGTCATTCATCATGATCAAGTAGGCTTCATCCCAGGGATGCAAGGCTGCTTTAACATACGCAAGTCGATAAAAGTTATACACCATATTAACAGAGGCAAAAATAAAGATCACGTGATCCTCTCAATAGATCCAGAAAAAGCATTTGATAAAATCCAGCATCCTTTTCTAATTAGAACACTGAAGTGTATAGGCATAGGTGGCACATTTCTAAAACTGATTGAAGCTATCTATGACAAACCCACAGCTAATATTTTACTGAATGGAGTAAAACCGAAAGCTTTTCCTCTTAGAACTGGGAACAGACAAGGTTGTTCTCTGTCACTTTTACTATTCGACATAGTGCTGGAACTAGTAGCCAATACAATTAGGCAAGACAAGGAAATAAAGGGAATCCAAATAGGAGCAGAGGAGGTCAAACTCTCCCTCTTTGCTGATGATATGATCTTATATTTAGAGAACCCCAAAGTCTCAACCACAAGACTCCTAGAAGTCATCAGACAATACAGTAATGTTTCAGGATATAAAATCAATGTCCACAAGTCAGTAGCCTTTGTATACACCAATAACAGTCAAGATGAGAAGCTAATTAAGGACACAACTCCCTTCACCATAGTTTCAAAGAAAATGAAATACCTTGGAATATACCTAACGAAGGAGGTGAAGGACCTCTATAAAGAAAATTATGAAATCCTCAGAAAGGAAATAGCAGAGGATATTAACAAATGGAAGAACATACCATGTTCATGGATGGGAAGAACCAACATTGTTAAAATGTCTATACTTCCCAAAGCAATCTACCTATTCAATGCCATTCCTATCAAAATACCAACATCGTACTTTCAAGATTTGGGGAAAATGATTCTGCATTTTGTATGGAACCAGAAAAAACCCTGTATAGCTAAGGCAGTTCTTAGTAATAAAAATAAAGCTGGGGGCATCAGCATACCAGATTTTAGTCTGTACTACAAAGCCATAGTGTTCAAGATAGCACAGTACTGGCACAAAAACAGAGACATAGACACTTGGAATCGAATAGAAAACGAAGAAATGAAACTAACATCTTACAACCACCTAATCTTCAATAAACCAAATAATAACATACCTTGGGGGAAAGACTCCCTATTCAATAAATGGTATTGGGAGAACTGGATATCTACATGTAAAAGACTGAAACTGGACCCACACCTTTCCCCACTCACAAAAATTGATTCAAGATGGATAAAGGACTTAAATTTAAGGCATGAAACAATAAAAATCCTCAAAGAAAGCATAGGAAAAACACTGGAAGATATTGGCCTGGGGAAAGACTTCATGAAGAAGACTGCCATGGCAACTGCAACAACAACAAAAATAAACAAATGGGACTTCATTAAACTGAAAAGCTTCTGTACAGCTAAGGAGACAATAACCAAAGCAAACAACCTACACAGTGGGAAAGGATATTTGCATATTTTCAATCAGACAAAAGCTTGATAACTAGGATCTATAGAGAACTCATATTAAGAAAAAAGCCAACAATCCCATATATCAATGGGCAAGAGACATGGATAGAACCTTCTCTAAAGATGACAGATGAATGGCTAACAAACACATGAAAAAATGTTCATCATCTCTATATATTTGAGAAATGCAAATCAAAACAACCCTGAGATATCATCTAACCCCAGTGAGAATGGCCCACATCACAAAATCTCAAAACTGCAGATGCTGGCGTGGATGTGGAGAGAAGGGAACACTTTTACACTGCTGGTGGGACTGCAAACTAGTACAACCTTTCTGGAAGGAAGTATGGAGAAACCTCAAATCACTTAAACTAGAGCTCCCATTTGATCCTGAAATCCCATTACTGGGCATCTACCCAGGAGGAAAAAAATCCTTTTATCATAAGGACACTTGTACTAGACTGTTTATTGTAGCTCAATTTACAATCGCCAAAATGTGGAATCAGCCTAAATGCCCACCAACCCAGGAATGGATTAACAAGCTATGGTATATGTATACCATGGAATACTATTCAGCTATTTAAAAAAACGGAGACTTTACATCCTTCATATTAACCTGGATGGAAGTGGAAGACATTATTCTTAGTAAAGCATCACAAGAATGGAGAAGCATGAATCCTATGTACTCAATTTTGATATGAGGACAATTAATGACAATTAAGGTTATTGGTGGGGGGAGGAAAAGCAGAAAGAGGGATGGAGGGAGGGGTGTGGGGCCTTGGTGTGTGTCACACTTTATGGGCGCAAGAATGACTGCAAGAGGGACTTTACCTAACAATTGCAATCATTGTAACGTAGCTTATTTTACCCTTAATGAATCCCCAACATAAAAAAAAAAAAATAACTCAGTCTGAAATAGTCAATCTAGAAGGAAATGGACTCCATAGGTGTGGTACCCCTACTATCCCCTAGTATCTCTCCCCTCCCCTCTCTCTCCCCTTCCCTCCTTGGATCTATCATGTGTAGAACACAAATGTCCTAATGTTATATATTTGGGTAAATGAGGTGAAAGCAATGTTGATTAGTATGATGTAAGCACTCCAATTTGTA
The DNA here is from genome assembly GCF_027406575.1 of Nycticebus coucang. NCBI lineage: Eukaryota > Metazoa > Chordata > Mammalia > Primates > Lorisidae > Nycticebus > Nycticebus coucang. The sequence continues at coordinate 69,757,525 of NC_069784.1, read as the reverse complement.
CAAATAATCAACACATTGAAAATGGCATAAATGTATTTATGATCTATGTACAAAAGACTTAATAAAAAAAATTAGAAGGAAAAAAAATAAGACTGTGCCTTAAGTTCAGGGTCACTGAACACTTCAGTAAGTTAAAATGTCATGTGACTATCAAAACAACAGTGAAAACTTTTCTTTATTGCTGACATGAATTTTATGTTATGTTTTGGGGGGAGAAATCTATTATTATTCATCACAACTAGAATGCATGCAACAGAATTTGCAAACTATTTAAGAAGTTAATCGTCTTGGTCTTAAATATCTATCATTGAAATTTCCCCATAACTAGTGCATGCTCTATGGGTAGTTTTTTTAAAGAGAAAATTGTGTTTTTTTAAACTTCTTTTCAAATAAATATGTTTTGGTACCTAGAAAGTGACAGATACAGTTGTAGGTATTGGACATATACCCATATCAATAAATCACACTTGAGCTAATAAATCTTACCGACTAACATGTAGCACAGATAGAGACAAAAACTGAGCAGTGGTTAAGTGCAGAAGAAGACAGGGTTGGGCATCCTAGGGGAGTGATGAACTTGGTCAGAGAAGGGAGCTCTGGGAGGATTTCAGTAGTCAGTGGAATCCTCGTTGGCCAAGCCGTGAACCCTTGTATGCCATGGAAATTGGAAGAGCTTCACTTTATTTTGTGGTTGACATTGTTATTGATTATGAAGCATTTTGGTTTCATGATTCTCTGTGATAATGATCGGAAGGGGTTGCCTAAATTGCTTTGATTCACAGGTAATTAAATGACTCTCTACCTCACTTTGTGCTGTGAAAGAAGTTTACACAATTTATCTTGTCTAATAAGGCAGAAAAACAGTAGTAATGTGCTATTACAGAGTTTCATTTTTTTTAATCACATGGCTTAGTTTTTAGAAATGAGCTTGAAAGAAAAATATTTGAAGGCACAATACACACTCTAAAGGCACTTCCGTCACGTGTCAGTCCATCAGGCATTCTCCCACACCCCACTGTGGACACCAGTGAGGGCCTGGCCGAGGACATCTGTATTGTTTATAACAGGTAAAATGATTAGTTTGAGACACTCTCTTTTTCTTAAGCAATAAAGTAGCTGAAGGCTTTAGTCGTTTCAACAAGCACTCTACTTTGCCTTTGTAATATTTTTTCTTCAACACTGAGAAAGTGAAAGTATAACAATCCTTTGCATTAAACAAATAGAAAGCTTCATTGCTGTAATAAAGTTAACTATTCCACTGCTGTATGTCAAAAACGTCCTTATAAAATTGCTCATCACATTTCAGTAAAAAATGTACTTTCAGATGGATGGAAATTCTGATATCCAAGTTCTAGTATTTAAAAATTGTGTATCCTAAATATAGAAGTTTTTTGAATATTTCTTTCACAGTTAATAGCATAAACTTGCTAATGGAAGAATTTTCCTACAATTGTTATCATTGATTTCTAATCTAAATTGATGTTATGCTGCTTACAAAATAAGTCAAAAATTCTGACAGCAGGTCAACATTTAGGCAGCCTGTTTAAATGAGCCTCCGTCTCCACCTCTAAATAGAATTGGGTGAGTAAAACGTTACATGTCTAAAAAGGGAGACTCCTGTATTAACAAATACATGTTAATTAGAACTAGATACTGGTTAGAGATTCAGTAGCCATCTAAGATTACAGGATGATCTTACGATGGAAACGTCCTATGAAGAGTGAGACAGAGGAGCCAGATCCATGACCCTAGGAAGCATGTGGTATGGTTTGTAAACTCAATCCTTCCAGTTAGAAAAAATTTCAGAGACATGGAAGCAGCCTGAGTGCCCCTCGACCCATAAATGGATCAACAAATTGTGGTATTTGTACACCATGGAATACTATGCAGCCATAAAAAAGAAGGAGACTTCACATCTTTTATGTTTACTTGAATGGAGCTGGAACATGTTATTCTTAGTAAAGTATCTCAAGAATGAAAAAAAAGTATCCAATGTACTCAATACTACTATGAAATCAAAATATAATCATCTACACCTATAATCACCTACCATTCATACAAATGGTAAAACATAACTATAATCCAGAAAGTAGAAGGGAAGAGGCAAGAGAGAGAGGAGAGGAGGGGGGAGGCAGAAGGAGGGAGGATATTTTGGGGGACCTCACTTAATGTGCATGATGCAATGGTACATTTCAAAACTATTAAGAAAGGAGTATAATTGTGATGGATGTGTTAGTTCAGTGTAAGCATTTCACATTCTATATCAAAGCAATACACTGAAACCCATAGATGCATCAATGTACACAGTTATAATTTAATAAAAATAAAAAAATAATTTTAGTCTTGATGAGCTTTTGGTTGCAGTTGCTATACTCAGCGAAACCTAAAATCCAATCATTCAGGAAATGCTTACAGTAAATGGTATATGGAAAAAAAGAGGATATAAATAGCATAATGCTAATTGTGAAGAAAGCGTACAATAAGAAGAAAGAGAATCATGAGTAGAAGGAGAAGTAAAGGGAATAGAAGAAGACTTGAAATTAATACAGAATGTGTTCACCTTTATGTTTCAATTGTTCAATTTTTCACTGTAAGCGATTGAATTACTAGATGTGTATATTCTACGTTTCCTCTAGGAAGTACATTTTTAATTCCCTCATATTCAGAAAATTACTCTTACTAAAAGTTTGAAAGATTAACCATACCCAGGAAAAGTGAGGAAAATTAGTTTATATTTTACCAGCCATGTCCTGTCAGGTACATTAGCTTCCTGGTTTTATTTTATTTTATTTTATTTTATTTTATTTTATTTTATTTATTTTATTTTATTTTATTTTATCATAGCTGTTTACATTAATGCGATCATGGGGCACCATACATTGGTTTTATAGACCATTTGACATATTTTCATCGCATTGGTTAACATAGCCTTCCTGGCATTTCCTTAGTTATTGTGTTAAAACATTTTATATTCTACATTTACTAAATTTCACATGTACGCTTGTAAGATGCACCATAGGTGTAATCCCACCAATTACCCTCCCTCTGCCCATGGCGTCCTGGTTTCCTGTCAACTCTGTTGGTAATGAAACACAACCTATTCTTCAGTGATTATAAAAAAAAAGATAGTTCAAAAGGTAAACCAAGGGTCATTATAAACATTGAGATGGAGTCAGGTAAATTTATACTTTGATAACATAGAGTTGTCACTATCGATATTAAAGATTCTTAAAGGAAGTGAGTAATAGATTTAGTAATTCAGAGTTATGCTGACTTTAGCAGAGCAAATTCAAGTGCAGAAAGCAAAATAAACTACAAAGTGAAAACGTGCCTATCGTAGAAGCAAAATCTATATTGTAACAGTATGAATGATCACAAGAGTACACAAAAAGTTTGTCTAGATACAAACGTGGGAAACTGAAAGAACATTTCAGGAAAGAAGGTACAGGCTGCCAGTGTTCCTCTGTTATGGGTTGAATTGTGCTCCCCGCCCAAAATCATACATTGAAATCCTAATGCCAGCACCTCGGAATGTGACCATATTTGTTGAAAATGTAATTACTTAAGATGAGGTCACCCTGGAGTTGAGTGGACTCCTAATTCAGCACGATTGCTGTCTTTTTTTTATTATATTAAATCATAGCTGTGTACATTAATGCGATCATGGGGCACCATACACTGGTTTTATAGACCGTTTGACACATTTTCATCACACTGGTTAACATAGCCTTCCTGGCATTTCCTTAGTTATTGTGTCAAGACATTTACATTCTACATTTACTAAGTTTCACATGTACCCTTGTAAGACGCACCGCAGGTGTAATCCCACCAATCACCCTCCCTCTGCCCATCCTCTCTCCACTCTCTCCTCCCTCTCCCCCTTCTCCATATTCTTAGATTGTAACTGGGTTATAGCTTTCATATGAAAGCCATAAATTAGTTTCATAGTAGGGCTGAGTACATTGGATACTTTTTCTTCCATTTTTCAGATACTTTACTAAGAAGAATATGTTCCACCTCCATCCATGTAAACATGAAAGAGGTTAAAGTCTCCATCTTTCTTTAAGGCTGCATAATATTCCATGGTGTACATATACCACAATTTATTAATCCATTCATGGATCGATGAACCCAAGTGCCCAATGAGTGCTGTCTTTACAAAAACGTGGACACACGGAGGCTGACACACACAGGAGGAAGATGTGAAGAAGTTATGTGAAGATAAAGGCAGAGTCAAGGTGACGCTCCTGTATGCTAATGCCAAAGATTGCAAATAAACCACCAGCAACGAAGGGAGAACAGGAGAACAGACTCTTCCTCCTAGCTTGCTGAAGGAGCCAGCCCTCCTGACAAGTGGGTCTCACTCAGGCGTTAAGCCTCCAGAACTGTGAGGCAACAAAGTTCTTTTGTTTATGTCACTCAGTTTTTGGTGTAGCAGCCCTAAGAGACTAGTACATTCTCTAACTTGAATTATATGTCCCATACCACATACTTTCTTGTTCATTCTCTGTGCTCACCTCTCTTTCTCACACACATATTCTGGCACATGAATGGCCCCTAGTCTTCTATGGCATAACCCAATCAATGTTACTTTATTTTAGTTCAACACAATTCCCTCTCATAAGTTCATCTCCACATTCTAGTAGTGTACCAACCAACTCTCCTCAGTTCTGTAATAATTTTTTGGAAAGAAATTTTATATAAATGTGTATTAGTAAGATTAGGCTGCCATGACAGAATACCATAGACTGGACAGCTTAAATAGACTATTAATTTTTAAATTAATTTTAAAAAATAGAAATTAATTTACTAACATTTCTGGAAACTGGATGTGCAAGATCAAGATGATGGCAAGGTTGATTTCTGGTGAGGCCTCTCTTCCTGTATTGCAGACAGCCACCTTCTTACTGTATCTTGTATGGACTTTCTTCTGTATGTGCATGGAGAGAGTGAGCTCTCTGGTATCCCTTCCTCTTCTTATAAGGACACCAATCTTATTGGGTTAGGGTCCCACCCTTATTATCTCGTCTAGCTTTCAATACTTTCTTAGAGTCTCTTTCTCCAAATGTAGTCATGCTGAGGGTAAGGACTCTTAACACATGATTTTGGGGGAACTTAAAACAATATATATTGATATATGAGTGCTCAATGGAGTGAGGCCAGATCCTTCATGGCAACCGGGCACTTTTTATTGGATCAAGTTATTCTTACTTGGCTGATCCAAGTGCAGCGGTGTTTACAACTAATTGATCACAACCAGTTACAGATTCCTTTGTTCCTTCTTCACTCCCACTGCTTCACTTGATTAGCCTAAATAAATAAACAAATAAGTTATTCTTACTAAAAAAAAGTCATTATTTATGCAGAGGATTTAAAAGAGCTATTGATATTATGTAAGGGTACTAAGTTTTTCTAAGTAAAAGTCTAATATAAGTAAAAGTCTAATATATGCTTCAAAATATTTATATATCTTATAATAATATTGATCTGTATTAATATAGATATTAATATATTAGTGATCTGTAAACATTTATAGTATATGGCAGAATGTTTCTTCAGTGATTTGATATTGGTAAGATTTAAACACTATTTGCATGATGGCAACAATAAACTAATATGCATAAAAGCATTTTGAAAACCAAAAAGCTCTTTGTAAATCTTGTTTACTAACAGAATGTTCTCTTATACTATGATACTAATTAATAACTTTGTCTGGAGACCTATGGAAGTATCAATGAATATGGCTCCTAAAATGTTGAGCATAAGTCTAAGAACACTCTAGATGGTCCTCTAAGCCACAATAAAAATCTTTAAAGTTTTCTCCAAATAAAATTCAGGAGGAAAAGAATTTGATTAGAATTCAGCAAACATTTGCTCTAATCTTTGTTATCACTAGCTATGGGCTCACCCAACCTTTCAGAACCTGTTTCTTTATGTGCATAAGGGGGAAAACGTGTGCTACACCCATTTTATGGATGATTATGGAAAATGAATGCAATAATGCAAGTAGAAAGCGTGATGAATGAAGCCACACACAAATAAAAGAGACTACTGTATTGATGCTATTGGGAGGAGAAGTATCGTGTAGATAGATTCTCTTAGGACAAATAAAACACTATGGGAACAGAGAATAGAAATTTAACTAACGATTTAGAGGAGTAAAAATGTATGATTTCCTTTTTATGGAAAAGAAACATTATGGCAACATTAGCAATGTTCAAAATTTTTAAAATATTTCAATATTCTACAGTTTATAAAATAAGTCCATGTTTTTATTTTCTCATAATTGGTGCTAAAATCTTTTTATAACCTCAAAATATGTACTGTATATATTCTACTCATGTGCATGCTTTGGAGCTCGCCATAATTCCACCAAGAGATAGACATATAAATTACATATGTTTCATAAGCAACTAAAGTAATGCTCAAAGGGGTTGAGATACAGTTAGAGACTCATGAAAAAGAAACCCATGGATAAAACTAAAATTTTGATCTTTTGGTTTTGTGTCCTATGTTCTTTTTTTGTAAAATCTATTGCCTCTTTTATAAAAAGGCAAGAATTACTGCATAGTGAGATCAGATGGCTCAGTGGACTCAGAGCTCAAGAGCACAAGGAACAGTCTGGCTGAGGATTACACGTCTCAAGACGTATACCAGCACATTGTACCCCATGATTGCATTAATGTACACAGCTGTGATTTAATTTAAAAAAAAAAAAAAAGAAAGAAAGAATGAAATACTTTACTGGGAAGAAGGTGTTTCAACTCCATCCAGGTAAATATAAAAGATGTAAAGTCTCCATCCTTTCTTATGTCTGAATCATACTCCATAGTATACATACACCACAGTTTGTTTAATCCATTATGGGTTGATGGGCATTTGAGTTGCTTTCACAACTTGACAATTGTGAATTGAGCTGCAATAAAATCTTAAAAAAAGAAAAAAAATAAAAGATGTATACCGGAGGTCACACCTGTATCTTTGGGGATAAGACTCCTGGATGCTTATATGTAAAAATGTAAACCAGTTGTCCATGTCTTACTGTCTTTATACTTTCCTGAGTGAAATTTGAGCAAGATATTGGAAATCACATAGCTTACAGAATGTCAGGTCTTTAATTTTACAAGGCAGATAAAGAAGTGAGATAGGGGTGGGGAGAGGCAGGGAAGTACCTTAACTCATGGCCCCAAAGCATCATCTGAGTTATTCTTTACTTCAAGAAGTATCTTAAGATCAATATTTTGTGTGCTAAAAGCAGAAAACTATAACATTTTAAGTGTTACTGTCTTTCAGTTTTGATTGAAGAAACCGTCAGCTAGCACATTCTCTCCAAGGTCTACTGATTGATCCTCAGAGGTGGAATTAAAGTCAAGTCCTGTATTTGGAAGAGGAATGGCATAGTTGCAATAACCTCAGAACCTGAGAATAGTGTTTCCTGGAGCTTGTCAACCATCTGCCTGCTCACCCTGGGCCTTCTGAAACAGCTTCTCTGGGATGGAAATTGAGCACCTGCATTCAAAGCTCCCCTAGGTATTACTGATGCCGACTATCGCTTTAGAAACACTGGCCGGGAGGGAAAGAGCAGCCCACTTTGACCTTTTCCAAATGATTTCCATTAGGATTATTTCAACAAGATTTTAAGGTTTCTTCTAGTTTTCTTCATACTATGTTGATCAATGGTTTTCAGTTTCTCCTTCTAATTGCTCTTAATATCCAGCCAAATTTCTGATTAGGTAACATCTTCCTGGTATATACAAATCTTTCTTTTTTTCTTCACAATGCTGCTTGAGAACATACTGAAAATAATATTTTTTGCATGAACTTCTTAATTATACACAATCTAATATAGGACTACCCTTTATAAAAAATGATTCTTTCTCCTTTGTGATTAACATATTTTTTCTCTTAAAAAAGAGATTACAATAGCAAAGTTGCATGCTCACTCAGGGTCAAGGGTGTCTCCAAAGTGATGTGTTCTTGCTTAGATAATAACAGATTTATGTGTATGGACATAAGAATTGTTACTCATTTCAGATACAATGCTTTTGCATTATTATACTATATTGTAGCAGAGGCTTTTGCCTTAAATTAAACTCATTAATTTAGATCGTGTTGCATTCTAATTTCATTTTTCCTTTTTGGCGTAAAATATTGAAGTCCCATAGGATGCTCTTCAAGAGAGGAAGCTGATATCTTCATTTGGAATGTATGTTCACATTTGATCCATCCAGAAAAGACCAAAAAGAAAGACAAGACCCATGAGGAACATCAGTTACAGCCTACACTGCTACCCACAGACACCCGCGCTCTCCACTCTCAGAAACAAAAGGTAAAAGAGAAGAAGATGAAAAAGCCTTCCCTTCAGTCATATCTGATAATTCCTAGACCAGATATTTCTAGAGAAAGCCTCTTTTGGCTCTTGCCAAACTTGAAAGTTTATAATTATTGAATCTCCTACCTAGAGAATTTGTAAGCAATACATGGAAAACTTCAAAGGGATGTGAGTAGGAAATGTGTATTAATAAACCTATCAACAATGCTTCAGTTCATTATCTTACCTTAAACATTCCTTCCAAAATATTGCTTTTCGGCTTCACAACCATAATATCTCCCAGCATGCATGCTGTGAAATAGCTAATGCCTTCCTGGTGTTATATTCCTGCTTTCCAGCTATCCTCCAGACTCTCCCTTTCCCATCCACTCCCAGGGCAGAGCCCTACACCTCTCTTTAAGATTCTACTTCCTCACTTAAATAACATCACCAGTTCATTATTTAATGAAGTCTTCTAATATAAAGATTTCATCCATGTGTAACAAATGAATTTTCCTCTTGCCTCCTTAGATGACAACTTGTGATAAATGCATACCGTGAATTAGTTTTATTGCAAAATCTTTCCTTATTAAAGATATGGGGCCATGATTTCTAACCTATGGACACCAGAGTTAGTGCAAGAGGCTCCAAATTCCATACACATTCCAAACGATTTGTACTATGTATGAAAAGTGATTTTCCAAATTGTTTTAATAAAATACATGTCATAAAAAACAGTATTGGTGGGGTTTTTTTTAATTTTTTTATTAAATCGTAACTGTGTACATTGATGCATTTATGGGTTTCAGTGTACTGACTTGATACACAATATGAAATGCTTACATTGAACTAAGTAGCACATCCATTACAATTATACTCTCTTCTTAATAGTTTTGAAATGTACCATTGCATCATGCACAGTGGGTTTTAAGGATCTATGTATTTAAATGAATAAAATACAGTTATTGCACAGTGATTACCTGCAACATTTTAACTTTAATTTTAATGGCAAACATTTACCTTAAAAAGTAGAAAGTAGAAAGTAAAGAGTTATATCTGAAATACCAAACAGGCACTTCATTCTCAAACAGAGCTGATGTACTTCTACTCCTGATCACCATCATCCCAGCTTTATCTACTTTATTTAGAGTTGAAACCAGAATGAAATCTCCTATGCTAGAGGCATCAGAGATCAATAATAATATTACAAGAGTATAGTGATTGCCACTCAATATATTTTTCCATTACAAATTATGACAATTTCAAACAAGTTTGAATATTGTCATATTCTTTTTTTCTAGCTACCACAGTTGAGCTACACAAGGCTTCTATGAATTGATGTTTGACTCCTTTAACTCAAAAGCCATAAAGTTCCTGAGGATACAGGAAATCTGTCTATCAGGAGAACACCTCAATTATTGTGGGGAGAACATGGCAGACACCACTTTTGTCTGTTCTTTTAGGCCCATGAATATCCCAATTGCCATTGAAAACTGAAGTCAACTGGTTTAATAACAAAGGCCAAAGCTAGCTAATAAGGTCTTCCCTCCCAAATTCTGCATTGTACTAAAGGAGCAGTTACGTTAACTAGTAACAAAATGGACTCCCCATTTCTATGCCTACTTAATCATAGTTTCTAAAGCTTAAAATACCCTCTTTTGAGAACTGAAGAGAAAAACCTGAGATGTTTGTATCTTAGCATCAGTGATATTCTTGAGTTTTTTAGATACCACTGATCATTTTATAGTCACATGGAGGGAGTCAGAGATGAGTCCCAAATTTTCATATCAAACCCATCCAATGCTAGTAGAATTAATGCAATTTAAAAAGTTTTACTACCTTAAAAGACAAAATTTACATAGAGAAATAGAGACACAGAGATATTTTTTGTTTTTTTGTAACTTGTTTCTCTCCCCATATATTGTAATATTAAGAACAAAAAGAATGTTAAATTTTATAGGAGAAATTCATCCATTGATAGCTTTAAAGCAGATTTTTGTTCCAGAAATAGTCCTTTAGTTCAGTACAGATGTCTTTTAGGGTAAATGTAAAGAGAAACAGAATAATTTCTTGTGCTCAGATACCAATAACTGAATATTCTTGCCAAACTGTTATTTGCGATCATGAATAAAACCACTTTACAGATTGCAAATGGAATAATTAGAGCCTCTGGCATATCATGATATGTAGCAATTAAAGTACTTTCTGAGATTTGGTCACTTTTGTCCTTGAATTATGCTATCTTCTTAGCCAAAAATGAAGTATCGTATTTTTGTCATAGCAAACTGTGATGAACATTGTTAAGTGTTTGTAATTATTATTTTTTCAATCCTTATAGCTATGGAGCCAACTGCAATAGACATTATCAGTTGAACTAAAGATATCTTTTCTCATTTCCACTTCCCATACCCTCACATGATTTTTTATGGGAAAGATCCCCCTTGAAAGTTAGGATGATTAAGGCTATGTGAGCAAACAATTAAATGAATTCATTTAATTTTTCCAACAATTAATTGATTCAGTGAAAACAATCAACAAGCTAATTGCTTTGCTAAACAAATAAATCACCGGAAGCAATCAATCCTGTAGCCCTAAATCTAGCTTTAATCTCAGGAAGGAAGACCTAAGCCAGGAAACACACCGTTACATCTTAATTAGTATTTTTTGTTGGACTCCCAAAGTAATGTTTTGCAAACGGAGCTCATTTTTTTTCTGAAATACCTTACACACCACTATACACAATTTAAAAGGATTCCAAAGTGACTTAAATTATTTGCCAAGTATTTTAAATATTAATAGTGGAAAAAGCACGAACTTTGTAAATAATGATCTGAAGTAGTGATTTTGGGGGGATATCTTATGTCAACTTGTCTGTCACACTTCCTTGAGAATGTTTTTTCTAAAGACATATTTGACTTTTTAAAATAGCTACATTGCATTCTGTCAACTCAGTGTGTTTATTTCATTAAACATTTTATCGTGATGTTGTCTACTAAGCTCGCTACTAGCTAGGCTTCCATAAAGATTTAATTTTTTTCAATATTATGCTTTGCTGTGATCAGCTTTCTATATTTTAGGATGTTTATTTCATTGGGATACATTTCCAGAATATTACAAAACAGAAAGCATCCTATTCTGTTTTTTCAATAAGTATTTTATAAACTAAACTTTGCTGTAGATTGTCTATTGGGCCCCAGAATAACTAAACAAATTTACATCCCTGCAACTAACTAAATCTTTGTATGTTCATCCTTCTACTTAGCCTGGCAAAGTAGAATTGATTATTTTTATTAGATTAGCATATTTAAGGTCAATAATTAAAATTGGCATAACTTGTATCAATATGTGTAACTCTAGAGAAGTTTCTTTCTCTAAACATATTTATTTCCTTAAAATTGACATTATATTTGTGGTTTACAATAATTTATCTATAAGAATTTGTCTTTGGGCAGCACCTGTGGCTCAGTGAGTAGGGCGCCAGCCCCAAATACCGAGGGTGGCGGGTTCAAACCTAGCCTTGGCCACACAGGGCGTTGTGGTAGGTGCCTGTAGTCCCAGCTACTAGGGAGGCTGAGGCAAGAGAATCGCCTAAGCCCAGGAGTTGGAGGTTGCTGTGGAGCTGTGATGCTAGGGCACTGTATGGAGGGCAGCAAAGAGAGACTCTATCTCTAAAAAAAAAAAAAAAAAAAAATTATCTTTAATATCTATTTTATGTTAATTCTTATAAATTTGCAGAGTGATTTTGTCATGTTTTTCTATATTTTTATAATTGTTTGATTATGTTTAACTCAACCAAAGGTGATTATATATATGTATATATAATACACACACATACACATATATAGTGACAATTGATTTTCTCTATGTCTTTAATATTCCTATTTTGTTTCTGTATTCATAATTATTTTGCCTCTGATTTATCGTTAGAATATAATTGACCTATTTGAAATACATAATACCTTTCAAATTAACATTTTTGAATAAAACGTATTATTTAGTGCCCGTTTTAGATAACTCCATCTTTCAAGTGGTAAGATTTTTTTTTTCTTTTCTTTTGTTTTTTTTATTGTTGGGGATTCATTGAGGGTACAATAAGCCAGGTTACACTGATTGCAATTGTTAGGTAAAGTCCCTCTTGCAATCATGTCTTGCCCCCATAAAGTGTGACACACACCAAGGCCCCAACCCCCTCCTCTGTCCCTCTTTCTGCTTCCCCCCCATAACCTTAATTGTCATTAATTGTCCTCATATCAAAATTGAGTACATAGGATTCATGCTTCTCCATTCTTGTGATGCTTTACTAAGAATAATGTCTTCCACGTCCATCCAGGTTAATACGAAGGATGTAAAGTCTCCATTTTTTTTAATGGCTGAATAGTATTCCATGGTATACATATATCACAGCTTGTTAATCCATTCCTGGGTTGGTGGGCATTTAGGCTGATTCCACATTTTGGCGATTGTAAATTGAGCTGCAATAAACAGTCTAGTACAAGTGTCCTTATGATCAAAGGTTTTTTTTCCTTCTGGGTAGATGCCCAGTAATGGGATTGCAGGATCAAATGGGAGGTCTAGCTTGAGTGCTTTGAGGTTTTTCCACACTTCCTTCCAGAAAGGTTGTACTAGTTTGCAGTCCCACCAGCAGTGTAAAAGTGTTCCCTTCTCTCCACATCCACGCCAGCATCTGCAGTTTTGAGATTTTGTGATGTGGGCCATTCTCACTGGGGTTAGATGATATCTCAGGGTTGTTTTGATTTGCATTTCTCAAATATATAGAGATGATGAACATTTTTTCATGTGTTTGTTAGCCATTTGTCTGTCATCTTTAGAGAAAGTTCTATTCATGTCATTGCCCATTGATATATGGGATTGTTGGCTTTTTTCATGTGGATTAATTTGAGTTCTCTGTAGATCCTAGTTATCAAGCTTTTGTCATTGAAAATATGCAAATATCTTGTCCCATTGCTAGGTTGTCTCTTTGCTTTGGTTATTGTCTCCTTAGCTGTACAGAAGCTTTTCAGTTTAATGAAGTCTCATTTGTTTATTTTTGTTGTTGTTGCAATTGCCATGGCAGTCTTCTTCATGAAGTCTCTCCCCAGGCCAATATCTTCCAGTGTTTTTCCTATGCTTTCTTTGAGGGTTTTTATTGTTTCATGCCTGAAATTTAAGTCCTTTATCCATCTTGAATCAATTTTTGTGAGTGGGGAAAGGTGTGGGTCCAGTTTCAGTCTTTTACATGTAGACATCCAGTTCTCCCAACACCATTTATTGAATAGGGAGTAGCCTAAGGGTGGGGTCTGAGCCGCCTTGCAGCCCTAACCCTCAGGGGCAGAGAGAGACCGGTTTTGGCACACTGGGTAAGTGGATAGCTACTTTTTTTTTTTTTTTTTGTGGAGACACAGTCTCATTCTATCAGCCTTGGTAGAGTGTTGTGGAATCACACAACTCACAGCAACCTCCAACTCGTGGGCTTAGGCGATCCTCTTGCCTCAGCCTCCCGAGTAGCCGGGACTACAGGTGCCCGCACAACGCCCGGCTACCCTGTTTCCCCGAAAATAAGACATCCTCCGAAAATAAGACCTACTTATAGGAAAGATAAGATGTCCCCTGAAAATAAGATCTAGCGCATCTTTGGGAGCACACCTTAAAATAAGACACTGGGTATTTTTTTGTTGCAGTTTGGCTGGGGCTAGGTTTGAACCCACCACCCTTGGTATATGAGGCTGCACCCTACCCATTGAGCCACAGGCACCGCCCTTAAGTGGTAAGATTTTTTTTTTTTAATACCCATAACAAGTATCATGGTTTATTGTAGGAAACTGTGCACCAAGCTTGTGGAAGTGGCCACCGGGTCTTGAGGGAGGCACTGGAAGCGGGACAATCTTCTAGCCGGCATGGAGGTGTTTGTCTGCTCAGGATAAGCCCTCAAGCAGCTGCAGACATTAATGAGATAATAGTGGTGGCTTGTTAGCAAGCAGGTGTTATACATTGGACATTCATGGTGCAGCAGGGTGGAGTCAAGCCCGGGGAGAAAAAGCACGAAGGGATAATTATGCACATAGCTCCAGTACATGGGCCCCCCACACCTGTTGTATAATGCTTCAATAAAAAAGTATGGCAGAAGTTGCTCAGGCTCTCCCTGGAATATGGGAAGACCCCCTCTTGCAGGCGTTTGTACCTTTAATTCGTGGTCTCGGCTGCTTTTATTTGGTGATGGGGTCCCCAAAAGTTTATACCTTCAGAATTCCCTAGATTCATTATTTTAGTCTTTTCCATAAATTGCACGTCTACAACCTGGTGTCATAAATCCTTTTCAAGTACTTACTATGTGGCGAGTGATTGTATTCATTAACTCTTCAAAAAAGTATGAAATGTTCTTCAACACTCAAGTTCCATCTCTTCCTGAGTTATCTTGTGTATTTCTGTGAGGACTGCTGAGTCATAAATCTGAGGACCCGGCCAGGGGAATCTATAACATATATTTTTTAAAACTAACTTTTAGTGGATTTTTTTTTTTTGCACACTAAAGTCTGAGGATTGCTAATCTGCAACAAAATTGTCATTACTCCCACGAAGATGAAAAAATAAAGGCTAAGAGAAGTTAAATGTCTTGCCTAAAGCCACATAACCTGGGAGCCTTAAACAAGATTATACATCTGGTAGACTTTCTCCAAGGCTGACTTTCCGCCTGCCCTGTTCTGCCAGTACACAACTCTTAAAAGGGATTATTCAAAGAGTTGGCAGATTTTTATTCCATCTTAGCTAAAACTAACTGGTTTATATTGACTTAAATGCATGTTATAGAACTAAAACTTGGATTTGAAAGTTTAGATGATATTGAAGCAAAAAAAAAGAAGACAATTCTGGTTATAATACCCAATTACTCATAAAACATATTTCTGGCATTGTATCATCACTACATAAGGTTTGAGACAGACTGTGTGATGACCCATTATTTTGCTTCCAAGAAACACAGTTGACAGCATCCTTTCTGATTCACCTGTGCAAGTTCCAACTTGCTCGCTCAGCTTATTGGTGCTGCTGGGAGGGCTTTACTTGTTTTCATTCACATGGATTTTATGTCTTTGATTTTTCTGCATCTCAAAACTTTTGTAATGACTCACATATAATCTGTGGGAAAAGCTGTGTGGTCTATCCCATAGTTTCCATAATAATGTGCTCATTGCTATGTATCAAGTAGTAAAATAATATGAAAGCAGGCATACACATACATACACACACAGATACACAAACATCAACACCCAGCTTAAGAAGCATGACTCTAATCTGATTCCTTTTGAAATACATATTTCCACATATGAAATGTGCTTATAATAAAGTGCATCTCTACGGCAATTCAGAGTTATAGTATGTTTAGAGGAAGAAAAATTGCAGAATGTTAGGCATTATAAGGTCTAACAAAAGATTTCCCTTGAATAGAGAAGGTGTGGTTCCAATAAATAAGTATGGGATAAGGAATTTTTGACTCATGGCCTATAGCCAACAGGCCAACACACAACACAACACAAATGAAGGAATGCCATGCTTACATGATAAATCTATAAACGAATTAAAGGTATTCCTTATTATTTGAGAGGAAAAGTCACAAAATTTAGGGGAGCCGAATTCTGAATAAAGAATAGGAATACAAAACTGGTTTAAAAAAAAAAAAACCTGGAGTCACACAATTTTTAAATTAAGACTAGGGAACACTGGCTGGGTACTGTGGCTCACTCACACCTATGATCCTAGCACTCTGGGAGATTGAGCCTCAGGCATGAGAGATAAGGCTGAGCAAGAGCAAGCCCATATTTCCTACAAAAATAAAATGAAATTAGCAGAGCTTTATAGTGGGCACCTGTCGTCCCAGCTACTTGGGAGGCTGAGGCAGGAGAATTGCTTGAGCCCAGGAGTTAGAGGTTGCTGTGAGCTAGGTGGCTGACACCATCGCACCCTAGCCTGAGCAACAGGAAAGACTCTGTCTAAAAAAAAAAAAAAAAAGAATAGGGGCCACAGAAATTTTGAACAAAAAACATAGTTAAAATATTTTAATGATATAATCAAGATACATGAAAGTGAATGAAAATAAGAATTGATGCAAGAACAAGTGACAGAGATGGGAGTTATCAATTAAAAGAGAGGAAAGGGGAGAAAAATATATAAGATATCCTTAAAACATGTTTGTATTGGACAAAATGAATTGATAATGAAAAGCCAGTGGTCCTATGTGTGAAGCAGAGGTGGGATAGAAAGTGAGCCAGCTGCATAGAGGGACGCACCAGTCACAGAGACGCCCAGTGAGATGTCCCTGGCAGGTGAACAGAAACCCTCAGAGGCACTGGCAGTGGCAGTTAGAATGCTGAAGGAAAACATCAGAGCGATCAGGGAAGTTCAATTTAATTTTCCTGGCCAGAAAATGGTTTAAGTAGAGCTATTTTGAAGATTTGTGCCTCGTATCTGACTCAGAAAGAAGGAAAAAGAATCACACATGGTTAGGGATGGGAACAGAGACCTGCAAAGCTGGAGAGGAGCACGCAGATGGAATAAATTCCTAGGTACAAGTAAAGGAACCTGCCCCGATGTAAGGAGGTTGTAGACCTGTGAGGGTGTCATTCATAATTATCTTTAAAAAATGTTAGCTTATTCTGTTCAGGACTGTTTACTTTTTATCCTCAAATTATAGA
Organism: Nycticebus coucang; assembly: GCF_027406575.1. NCBI lineage: Eukaryota > Metazoa > Chordata > Mammalia > Primates > Lorisidae > Nycticebus > Nycticebus coucang. The sequence continues at coordinate 69,740,530 of NC_069784.1, read as the reverse complement.
AGTTTTCCTTTGTCATGGCACAGAGAAAGTTAATGGAGCAAGAGATAACTTTCTTTACAGATGCTTCCAATGGCCTTGACAAGAGCTTAATTGTCTCCAAAATTATATGAAATCAATCAGGTAATATAAGCGTATTATTAAATAAGTGGTTGATTAAAATGAGTCATGTGATCAGAGGATTTGCACATAAAACATCCAAAATTTTAAACCAGTAAATAATTATTTTTACTTTGAAGTCCAATATTTATTTTCTTGCAATTAAGAGGGAGACACAAATAACATGTAGAGAGAGACAGCTCAGTTCTGCAGACAGTCATACCTGGGTTGGAAATTTTACTCCTTATTACTCCCTTGAGCAAGTTGCTTAACCTCGTTAAACTTCTGTGTCCTCGACTGCAAAATGAGGATATTTATAGTACAGATCTCAAGAGGTTTTAGAGAAGATTTAATAAGAATATATTGTGCATATAAAGTGTTCACTAAATGTTAGCTATGATTATTAAGAGGGTCAAAGAGCCTGCAAAGCTTAAGCTTGAACTGTATCAGAATCACTCTGGAATGAAATTACTGTCACCATTTTTCTCTCCACGTGATGACCTCTACACATTGAAATCCCCACCAAAATCAGCACATCTGTAGACAGCACACAGAATTTTTAAAAGTGCCAAAAATATTTTTTATTGAGGCCTAACAAAACAATGAATTCAATATATTTTTAAGTGGAAAAATCCCTAAAGCAACCAAACTTCTAGAACTGAAAGTTTCAGTTTTTTGACTAGAGGAGCTCCCTGAAAATATTTTGGACAGAAATTACAGAATCCATCATTTCCTCATTTCTGCATTACTTTACCTGAAATTACATGGTAATCTTTTCAAGAACTCGACTTCTTGAACTGCATGTCAAACAAAGGTATTTTAAATGTCATTAGCAGGGCAAGATTGCATAGCTATTGACACTGATGACACTAATGATCAATTTAAAAAAAAATTGTTAAGTCTCTTTTTAACTGGTTTATTAAGGATGCTTGGAATACAATAAATGACATTTATTTATAGTATATAATTTGATACAATTTTATATAGAGACATTTCATAAAACTATTGGGATAATCAACATAATTATTATTTTTAACACCCCCCAAAATGCCTTTTTCTAATATCTCTCTTTAATTCCCCTATACCAATCTCCCTCTCAGGTAACCACTGGTCACTTTTTGTCACCAATTGTAAATTTGGAATAATTTATATTTTCTAAAATTTCACATAAATAGACTCATACAGTATGTAATTTTTTTCCTGCTTTTTTCATTCAGTGAAATCCATGTTTTTTTATATTTTGTTCTTTACTGCAGAATAGTATTTCATTGTATGAATAGATTACAATTTGTTTATACATTTACCTGATGATTGGTATTGGGTAGTTTGCAAGTTTTGGATATTAAAATTAAAGTTACTCTGACCACTTCCATATAAGTTTTTTTTTGTTTGTTTGTTTGTTTATATGGGCAAGGCTTTCTTCTCTAAAGTAAATATCTAGGAGTGGAATAGTTGGGTTAAGTGTTAGGTTTTTGTTTAACATTTTAGAAAACTGCAGAAGTGTTTATAAAATTGGACATTTCTAGGGCAGCACCTGTGGCTCAAATGAGTGGGGCACCAGCCCCATATGCTGGAGATGGTGAGTTCAAACCCAGCCCCAGCCAAAAACTGCAAAACAAACAAACAAACAAACAAAAAATTGGACATTTCCAGCAACAGTATATGAGTGTTCCAGTTCCTCTAAATCTTCATCATAATTTCACATGGTCAGACTTTATTTTATTTTAGACATTCTAATATGTGTATAGTAGTATCTTGTGATATTGTAAGAGACTATTCTTTAAAATTAGTTTCAGGATAATAGAAAAATATAGCAGAAAATACAGGCAGTTCTCATATACTCTCTTCCCCACACACAGGCACAGACCCCTCCACTATCCACATCCCACATCAGAGTAACATGTTCATGACCAGGGATGAACTTCCTCTGACACATCATTAGCACCCAAGGTTCACATTTTAGGAAGGTGCTCTACTTGCCTGGATTTTGACTAATGCATAATGACACACATCCACTACTATGGTAGCAGACAGCATAGAACAGCTTCACTACCCTAAAGATCCTCCATCCTCCACCAACCTCTGGTAATGCCTTTTCTAGACTGTAAAACAGTTGGAATCATTAAGTCTGTAGCCTTTTCAGATTGGCTCTTTTCACCTACTAATATTTTAGGTTGTCTCTGAGTCTTATCATGGCTCAATAGTTCATTTCTTTTTAGCACTGAGTGAATGTACCACAGTTTATTCAACCATCTCCCAACTCAAGGATACATTGACTGCTTTCAAGTTTTGGCAATGAAAATAGCTGCTCATTTTGTATTTAATTTGCTTTTTTCCAATGACCAATTATGTTGAATATTGATTATAAATTTGAAGAATTTGTTAATTTTTTGCATTTTTTGGTTATTAGCTTTATTGAGGCAAATATACTACCATAAAATTCACCTACTAACTATACTGTTCAACCAAAAGGAACTGTGGGATCATCTGGAGGCTGTTCTAGAACATGTCCATTGATTCCCAAAGGACATACAATTTTTTTATATCTGGCTTCTTTTACTTAGCATAATGTCTTTAAGCCTAAGAAATTTTTACTCTCAAAAAACATGTATTTATATATTTTGTCTATTTTATTGCTGAAAAGTGTCATGTTACATACCATATTCATTTACCCGTTCACCAGTTTTGTCCATTTGGATTTGCGCCAGTTTCAGCTGTTTTAAATAGTGTAGCTATTAGAATTCACCAGTAAGTTACTGGGTGGATATATGATTTCAGTTCTCTTGTCAGTAGGACTCGTTTTCTGATTTATATACTAAGTCTTCACCTACTCTTGACAATAAGAGCAAAACTGCTGAAATGCTTTCCAGAATGGCTGTACTGTTTTACATTTCCACCATGGACAAGTAAATGTGTCAAATTCTCTCCTCACTGATGACACCTGGCACTAAAAGTCTATGATTATAACCCTTTTGAATGAATGTGTAATAGCACCTCATTTTAATTTGAATTTGCATTTTCGTAATGGTCAATAATGTTGAGTATTCTTTCATATTTTTATTCATATATGTTATTTCATACAATGTCTATTCAAATTTTTGCTCATATTACAAACCTACTTGGTTATGGTGTATAATGGCTCATGTATGTTTTTGGATTAGGTTCGATAATATTCCACTAAGGATTTTTACATAGTTTTCATTAGTCTCTAGTTTATTTGTCTGGCTTTGCTCTCCATGTAATCCTGGATTCATACAATGAGTATACAAGTGTCTGAGTATAGAATTTCAAGTCTCTATATTTTCTTGAAAGAGTTTATGTAAGTTTGCTATTATTTCCTTAAATATTTGATAGAAATCAGTACTTAAGCATTTGAGTCTGAGATTTTCTTTTTTTTTTTTTTTTTTGTAGAGACAGAGTCTCACTTTATGGCCCTCGGTAGAGTGCCGTGGCGTCACACAGCTCACAGCAACCTCCAACTCCTGGGCTTAGGCGATTCTCTTGCCTCAGCCTCCCGAGTAGCTGGGACTACAGGCGCCCGCCACAACGCCCGGCTATTTTTTGGTTGCAGTTTGGCCGGGGCCGGGTTTGAACCCGCCACCCTCGGTATATGGGGCCGGCGCCTTACCCACTGAGCCACAGGCGCCGCCCAAGTCTGAGATTTTCTTTTCGGGAAAATTTTATTTAGCATTTCAATTTGTTTCATTGTTATGTCTGTTGGTATTTTCCATTTCTTCTTGAGTCAATTATAATGAGTTCTGCTTTTCTGTAATTTATCTAAGTTTTCCAATTTGTTGACTAAAAGTTGTTTATAATAGTCTCTGATAATGTTTTTCATTTCTGTAGGAGCTACAGTAGTTTTATTGATATTCCCTATTGATTTTCTGTTGATTCTTTCAGTTACTTAAAATGTATTTAGACATGCTTTATTCCTTGGCATATCCTGAGGAATAGTGGATCTGCTTTTAAAAAGATGCATATTCTGGGGCAGCAGCTGTGACTGAAGGAGTAGGGTGCCGGCCCCATATACCAGAGGTGGTGGGTTCAAACCTGGCCCTGGACAAAAACTGTAACAAAAAAAAAAAAAAATGCATATCCTGCAAGGTAACTTATTATGGAATTGTTTTATTAGTATGGTTGATAGTATTGTTGAAGATTTCTATATTATTACTACTTTTCTTTCTAATTGCTACATAAATTATTAAGGATCATGTTGACATCTCCAACAACTGTTGAACTTTCTATTTCTTTGCTCACATCTGCCAATTTTGCTCGTCCTAAGTAGAGGTCTGTTAGATTCATATATTTTATGATTATATATTCCTGAAATATAGACATTTTGATCATTTTGAAATGACTTTTCAATTTTCTTTTAATATATTTTACCTAAAATCCATATTTCTATGATAATTATATAGCCACTCAATCTCCTTTAATGTTTGCATGGTGTATCTTTTTGCATCCTTTTACTTCCTTCTGTCATTGAATTTAAAATATGTCTCCTCTTGTTAGTGAATAGTTGGCATCACCCTTTTTAAACCATTTTTCCCATTTCTACCTTTTGATCAGAGTATTGAATGCATTCACTTTAAATGCACTTATGTGGTGATTCTACCATTTTGTATTTATTTTCTATATTTCCCATGCATTTCTTATTTTTCTTTTTTCCCTTTGTTCCATTGTGTTAATATTTTTAGTGTACCATTTTATATATATATATATATATATATATATATTTTTTTTTTTTTTTTTTTTTGTAGAGACAGAGTCTCACTGTACCGCCCTGGGGTAGAGTGCTGTGGCGTCACACGGCTCACAGCAACCTCTATCTCTTGGGCTTACGCAATTCTCTTGCCTCCGCCTCCTGAGCAGCTGGGACTACAGGCGCCCGCCACAATCCCCGGCTATTTTTTTGTTGCAGTTTGGCCGGGGCTGGGTTTGAACCCGCCACCCTCGGCATATGGGGCCGGCGCCCTACTCACTGAGCCACAGGCGCCGCCCTAGTGTACCATTTTAATTCTTTTGTTAATTGTAACAGATTTATTAGAGCAATATCCAATATTTTGCAAATTTTCCCCCCATATATTTAATCCTTTCTTTGAAATTGTTTCTGGTAACACCTCTTCTGAGTTTATCTTGGCTGGAAGTAGAAATCTCTTCATTAGACTTTATGTTTAATATGAGAGTTACAAATATTTTATATTAAAAAGAAACTTTCCACAAAATAAAAAAAATTGTAAACTATAGAATTCTCACCAATGTATATATTTATCTTCCTTATTTACAATATAGTAGTTATGTGTGATAGCTACATATCGCAAATACATAATTTTATATTTTTCCTTTCAGTTGTCATGCATACTTTATACACATATAACATTTATGCTTTCTGACACCTGCTCTTGCTTTCTTTCCTCCTTCATCTCTTCCTTCCTTTCTTCCTTATTTCCTTCCTTCCATTTCTTTTTTCCTTCTAGTGGTCCAAATTTCTCTGTGATATATTTCTTTCCTATCAAAACTTTCTTTAGCATTACTTTCAGAGCCACACTGCTGATGACAAATTCTAGTCGCTTGCCATTTTCTGTTCTCTAATTGAACTTTTTAGACCCATTTACATGTATGTTATTTACGTACCGTCGTGCACTGCATACTGATGTCTTGGTCAATGATGGCCTTCACATACAATGGTGTCCCACAAGATTATAGCAGAGATGGAAAATTCCCGTCACCCGTGACATTGTAGCCATCCTCATGTCACAGTGCAACACATTACGTGCCTGTTTGTGGTGATGTTAGAAATTATTGTTTTCCCATTCGTATAAAAGTATAGCACATACATGCTGTGCACAATACTTGATAATGATAATAAATGACTCTGGTACTGGTTCATGTATCTACTTTCTTTTTTGCATTATTTTAGAGTGTATTCCTTTACTTATTAAAAAACCTTAACTGGAAAATAGCCTCAGGCTCGTCCTTTAGAAGGGGCTCGTCCTTTAGAAGGTATTCCAGGAGAATGTATTGTTGTCATAGGAGATGACAGCTCCATGCATGTTATTGACTTGAAAACCTTCCAGTGGGATAAAATATGGAGGAGGAAGACAGCGGCACTGATGATCGTGACCCTGTGTAGGCCTAGGCTAACACGAGTATTCATGTGTTAATTTTTAATGAAAACGTTAAATTTTAAATGAAGCTTTAAAAAAATAAAAATTTTAAGTAGATAAAAGCTTACAAAATAAGGATACAAAGAAAGAAAATAGTTTTGTACTGCTATACAATGTATTTGTGTTTTAAGCCAAGTGTTATTTAAAAATAGTCAAAAAGTTAAAAAAATGTATAGCATGAAACGTAACAGTAATGTAACTTACTTTTAAAGAAAAAATACTTTTATAAATTTAGTGTAGCATACGTGTACAGTGTTTATGAAGTCTGCCATAATGAAGCTTGTCCTAGGCCTTCACCTTCACTAACCACTCACTGACACACTGGAGCAGCTTCCAGACCTGTATGCTCTGTTTATCATAAGTTCCCCATACAGGTGTGCCATTTTTATCTATTATACCCCATTCTTACTGTAACTTTTCCACATTTAGGTGTGTTTAGAAACATAGGTACTTACTATTGTGTCATATGTAATTGCCTATAGTTTATAGTACAGTAACATGCTGTACAAGTTTGTATTCTGGGAGCAGTGGGCTGTGGGGTGTAGCCTGTGTGTAGCAGGCTGTGCATAGGTTTGTGTAAGTGAAATCTGTGAGGTCCACACATGACAACATTGACTAATAATACATTTCTCAGACTGTATCCCCATAGTTAACCAATGCATAGCTATAACTGTATTTAACTGTATTTACAGTTATAAATAACTTGTCTTTCACTTTATTGTTTATTTTCTGTTCCCTATATTTTGTGTTTCTGTTTCTCTTTCTTTTATATTCTTTTGAAGTATGTGAATATTCTTTTGTATCCTATTTCCATTTTTAGTATCTTTAATGTTTTATAGCATTCCATTTCCATTTCTTCAAGATTTTTTCTTTTTCTTAGTATTTTTTTTACTACTTATTTATTCTCTGTACATATAATTCTAAATAGATTTTTTTCCCCCAGAACTTGAACCCTGTTGATACACCTTCTTTATACCTCTGTGGTTTTTGATAAATAAGCCACAGTCATTTAAATGATTGTTTTTCTATAATTATCTTTTTAATGTATATTTTTTCTAATTGTTTTTAAGAAACTTTTCATTTTTGGCCAGGCTCAGTGGCTCACACCAGTAATCCTAGCACTCTGGGAGGCTGAGGAAGGTGGATTGCCCTGAGCACATAGGTTAGAGCCCAGCCTGAGCAAGAGTGAGACCTCTTCTCTAGAAATAGCTGGGTGTTGTGGCGGATGCCTGTAGCCCCAGCTACTCTGGAGGCTGAGGCCAGAGAATCACTTGAGCCCAAGAGTTGGAGGTTGCTGTGAGCTGTGACGCCGCAGAACTCTACCAAGGGTGACAAAGTAAGACTCTGTCTCAAAAAAAAAAAAAGAAACTTTTCATTTTCTTTGTTTTTTAGCATTTGATTATTGTCCATCTACATAGAAAATTATTTGAATTTATTCTGTTTTAGTTCTCTGATTTTCTAGAACATTCAGGAATTTTTTTCACCAGAATTGAGAAGTTTTATTCACTAGTTTTTCAAATGAATATATTTCTTTGGCATCATACATTTTTCTCACCTTCTGGGACCCTAATTGCGAAAGTGTGGGGCCTTGTTTGTATTATCACACAGGTCTCAGGGTTCTCTGATTTTTTTTTTTTCAGTTTTTACTTCTCTGTGTGAAATTTCTATTGTTTATATTCAGCTTCACTGACTATTCTGATCTTCATCTTGCTGCTGAGCTCACCCAGTTATCATTGTAAATGTATTTTTAGTTCTAAAATTTCTATCTTTCTAATCTTTATAATATTTAATTCTTTGTTCAGATTTTGTATCTTTCTCACAAGAGGATTTACCATTATTTATCAAAGCATGGTTATAATAACAGCCTTCCTATCCTTTATGATAGTCCCAACATTGGTGCCATGTTTAGATGTCTTTGTGTGTGTGTGTAAACTGAAATGATCCTGGTTCTTTATGCCACAAATTTTAGATTATGTACCAAACATTTTGGATATTATGAGACTCTGGCTTTTTTAATATGCAAAAATGAATTATTTCTCCAATTTGCTTTTGTTGTGACAAGAAATCTATCAGATTGGATTCAGCCTAGAAGTTCTGAACTTCCATCTGTAGTATATAGTTTTAGTGTCAGTTGAGTTTTCAAAATGTTGTTCTATTCAGAAAAACAGTACTGTTGAGAGCTACTCAGTTTCCTAACGATGGTCCATCTCATTCTTATGTGGTGATCTATCATATAGTTAATTTCTCAAAGCCTGCATTAATACCATTTAGACTCAGATCTATGTACATAAAATTCTGATGTACCCAAGAGTTTGTATGCAACTTTGAGATTGATCTCTTAAGCTCTCATCATTCTGCAATCTTCCTGACATTGTTTTTCTAGAGGTTTCCTTTCCCAATCCTCTAGCTAAAAGCTGAGGCTTTAGATTCTCCACTCTACGGCACATTTTTGGTTTGTTCTTGCAAAGGTGACTGAATATGGAACTAAGCAGCGGTAGTGCAGAGAGAATAAAAAGAACATATATTCCATCCATGATCATGAAGCCTCAACTCTGATGGAGGTGATGCGAATAGACCATATATTTCCCTGGTTTGTAGAGGAAGGAGAAAAGAATTTTCAAAGCTGAAGGTAGAGTCAGTCATAGTTTCAGTACAAATCTCCCTTAATGGGGTTTACTTTCTCCGTCCATACTACACTCAAAGTTGTAGAGAGAAAGTTGATGGAAAAAATTACATTGAGAATGATACAAATATATTTAAAAGCTAGGGGACTCAGCTGCTGTACTTTCCATAATGACAGGGGATTTTTCTGTGGTACTTATATTTTGGCAATTAGAATTTTTTTCAATGTATGTTAAAATTATAATATGTTCACAATCATTACATAATGCATCATAGCACATCCAAAGGTTTTCCTCCCGTAATACTCGCCCAAAAGAAGTTGTGACTGTTTTGAGGTGAACAAAAAAAAAATTCAGAAATAATGTTTTTATTTTACTTTTGTAGAGATTTACAAAAAATATTACTATTGTAAGTATTCTGAGAAATTATTCAGAAAATAAACCTATACAACTTTGAGAAACTTAGTATTTTCCAATTTAATTTGACCTGAAAAGTATTTTTGTGACTAACATTTAATAAATCCAAAGAAACTAGTGTTTCCTGGAAGACACTTGGAAGACAATTTTGTACTGTAATTGAAGCAATTTAATATTTAATTTGATAATTTATATTAGTATTTGGGCAATGTAGGAATAACATCCCATCAGGTAGTTTGAACAGATGCTACCATATCCAGTTTCACTAAAATTTTAACATAAAACTGTGGAAATGAATGCAAATATTGTCAACAAATGACAAGAGTAATAATTACAGGGCAGTACCTGTGGCTCTGTGATTAGGGCACTGACCCCATATACCAAGGGTGGTAGGTTCGAACCCAGCCCCAGCCAAACTACAACAACCCAAAAATAAAAATTAAAAAAAAAATAGCCAGGCTTTGTGACGGGTGCCGGTAGTCCCAGATACTCAGGAGGCTGAGGCAAGAGAATTGTCTAAGCCCAAGAGCTGGAGGTTGCTGTGAGCTGTGATGTCACAGCACTCTACCAACGGTGACAAAGTGAGACTCTGTCTCTATAAAAAAAAAGTAATAATTACAAAGAAAGATAAAAAATAGCATAATTAGTATTTGTAGAGTTAACTTTCCCAACCAGCCAGTCCTTGAAACTAAATCTCATAGATTTGCTTGCCCCTACCTTGCCTAGACAATTGATCATTTACTTTGCATTTCTTAACCTCTTTATGTGTAAATAATTCTAGATTCACTGAAGAGTTATCATACTAGTTAGAGTTCTTCAGAGAAAAAAAGCCAAGAGGACACACACCCACAATTTTTTAAAGGTGTCGACTTTCCATATTATGGCTTCTAAGAAGTCTCATAACGTGCACTCTGCAAGCTGCAGACCCAGGAAAGTGGCCTCAGAGCTGGACAGCCACTGGCGTAGATTCCAGTCTAAGTTTACAGGCATAAAAATCAGAGAGCCAAAGAGAAGATGGATGTCCCAGCTCAACAGTCAGACAGAGAGTGAAATCAATCTTCATCTATCTTTCTGTTTTTTCTTTTTTTTTTTGGTTGTAGTTTGTCGTTGGTTTTTTGGAGTTTTTGACCAGGGCCAGGTTTGAACCTGCCAACTCCAATATATGGAGCTGGTGCCCTACTCCTTTGAGCCACAGCTGCTGCCCTACCTTTCTGTTTTATTGAGACCTTCATGAGATTCAATGATGACCACCCACATTGAGTAGGACCATTACCTTTACTCATTTCACTGATGTAAATGCAAATCTCTTCTGGAAATACCCAGGCAGGCACACAGAACCAAATATTTAATCATCTATCTAGGAATCTCATGGCCCAATCAAGTTAACACAAAAATTGACCATCAGAGTTACCTAGTAGACATATACTCTTCACCCAGCTATTCCTAATACTGACACCAAGCATAATCATACTGCATTCATCAAAAGATAATGTTAATATTGGCATTATATTATTCACTAAACTATAGGCTTTATTTGGATGTCACAATTTTGTCTACTGATGCATTTTTTATGATCTTAAGTAGAACCCAGGATACTGCATCGAATGTAGTTATCATATCTTTTTGGTCTTTTCCAATTTGTTGTAGTCCCTCAGTTTTGATTTTTCATGGCTTTGAGACTGTTGAGGACCATCAGTCAAGTAGTAGAATCCCATGTATCATTCTTTGGTTTATAACCTAATACTCACATTATGTATTTATTTTCTTGCTCATGTTACTCCATCTTCGACCACTGGAAGATTTCAGGATGGTTTCTTGGTGTCCCTATATCTTTTTCTTATCCCTCCAACCTTTTGTTTTGTTTTTTGATTTTTGTTGTTATGTGTGTATGTGTTTTCTTTTTAAAATTACTTTCTTACCCAATGGACCTGTCAACATTTGGCCTTGTTTCAACTTGTCACAAAGAATTTATCCAAATGCAAGTAAGCTTGCAAGCAAATGCCACTCTGTTCTCCTAGTAAATAAACCAAAGCAGCTTTATTATCTAGCAACATTGCAGCCAGCAACTTAAGCATCTTCTTGTGAGTTTTATTATACAGTACTTTCATTTACAATAGTTGTTACAGTAATAATAATATTTTGAATGTCACATGCATTTGAGATAAAAAACATTGTCTCTGATTCCACTTAGAACATCTGCACTTTGATGGTCAGATCAAATTGAATGATTATATGCCCAATTTAGCTGTTACTATGCAATATAGAAGTCTTAATCCCCAAACAAGGCATGACACTGTTTTTAGTGGCAAATTTCTGCCTTTTTCAAATGTATACATTGTGTGACAATATTACTCCTATATAAATACACAAAATCAAGATATTTTTGTAAGAAAAAAGTTGGTACATCTTATAAGGATACTTTCCAAGTGTTGGGCAAATAGTCTACTAAAAATACATCTTGAGTTTTAAGGAGGAAAACCGTAGTTAGCCTAATCAATGTAATAATATGTTTTGGGGCAAATTACTTTAGCTTAAACAGTATTATCAGTTACTTTCTGTGATGTTATACCATCAGCAAGATTATACATTACAGAAAATATGTCATTCTATTATATATGGCTGAGGTAGTTAATCTCACATGCACAAAAATGATTTTAGCATCATTTTCACCCCTCTAAAATTTTTAACCATGATAAATAGGTTTGTTTTCCCCCAAAACTGGTTGCTAAATTATATCATTATGGAAGGTATATTTTCTAGAGGTTATTCTATCACTACATTAAAATATCCTTAGAATTTACACAGGCTTTCTAGGAAAAAGGATACATGGATACTTAAATTTTCCCTTTTTTTAATAGTTAAATTTTCTATTTGGTTATAGTGTCATTGAATCTAAAATGACATATTGTCTGTATGAAGAGTTTATCCTAGAATTAATAATATTATAAATGAAATAATAAAAATTAACAAATTAAAATTAATATGAGTAGCATTATTCGCAGATATTGATCTTGACCTGAAGTTCCCAGGTAAAGCTGTTTTATATTGGTTAATGACATGGAAATTGTGTTAATAGTGTTTTTCTACTTGGCTGATATCAGTACTGCCCTATACAAGCACACAAGTATTTATTATTTTACATTACTCAGAAATAAGAACAAATCAGGAGGTATCACGTTAATAGTCTTCAGGCTATAGTATAAATCTATAGTGATCAAAACAGAATGGTACTGGCACAAAAACAAAGTGGTAGATTTATGGAACAGAATAGAGAACCAAGAGATGAACCCAGCTACTTATCGTCATTTGATCTTTGAAAAGCCTATCAAAAATATTCAGTGGGGGAAAGACTCCATATTTAACAAATGGTACTGAGTGAACTGGCTGGCGGCCTGTAGAAGACTGAAACTAGACCCCCACCTTTCACCATTAACAAAAATTGATTCTCACTGGATAAAAGATTTAAACTTAAGACATGAAACTATAAAAATACTAGAAGAGAGTGTGGGGAAAACATTTGAAGAAATGAGCCTGGGAGAAGATTTTATGATGAGGACCCCCTGGGCAATTGAAGCAAAACCAAAAATACATTACTGGGATCTAATCAAACTAAAAAGCTTTTGCACAGTTAGTAAAGCAAACAGATAACCTTTAGACTGGGAGAAGATTTTTGCAGTTTATGCTTCCAACAAAGGTCTAATAACTAGAATCTACAGATAACTCAAACTAACCAATAAAAAAATAAATAAATAACCCCATTTCTATGTGGGCAAGAGACTTGAACAGAAACTTCTCTGCTGAAGACAGGTGCGTGGCCTACACACACATGAAAAAATGCCCATCATCCTTAATCATCAAAGAAATGCAAATCAAAACCACTTTGAGATATCATCTAATTCCAATAAGATTAGCCCATGTTACAAAATCCCAAAACTACAGATGTTGGCGTGGATGCAGAGAGAAGGGAACGCTTCTACACTGCTGGTGGGAATGCAAGCTAGTACAACCTTTTTGGAAAGAAGTTTGGAGAATGCTCAAGGAGCACTCCAAGTAGACCTACTGTTTGATCCTGCAATTCCTCTACTAGTTATATACCCAGACGATCAAAAATTATTTTACAACAAAGACACTTGCAATAAACAAATGTTTCTGCAGAATGTTTATTGCAGCCCAATTGATAATAGCCAAGACATGGAAACAGCCAAATTGCCCATCAACCCATGAATGGATTAACAAATTGTAGTATACGTACACTATGGAATACTATGCAGCCATAAAAAGATGGAGACTTCACATCTTTTATGTTTACCTGGATGGAACTGAAACATATTCTTCTTAGTAAAGTATCTCAAGAATGGGAAAAAAAGTATCCAATGTACTCAATACTACTATGAAATCAATATATAATTACCAACATGTTCATATGAATGGCAAAACATAATTATAGTCCAGAAAGTAGAAAGGAAGAGAAGAAAGAGGGGAGTGGAGGGGAGCTATGGGAGGATGGAGGGTATTTGGGGACCTTATATGCATGATGCAATAGTACATTTCAAAACTATTAAGAAATGAGTATAATTGTGATCGATGTGTCAGTTCAATGTAAGTATTTCACATTGTACATGGAAGCAGTATGCTGACCCCCATGAATACATCAATGTACAAAGTTATGATTTAATAACAAATAATTAAAAAAATAATAATAAAGTCTGTATTATTTATGTTAAGATTTATGTTCTGAGATTCATTGCCAGAAATTGCTTACTTGATTGTTGAATTTGACTAAGCAAATTCAAAATCAGTCAGAAGGCAGATAGAAAGGAAGACTAGGAATGGTATAGAATTTCACCAAGCAGACAAAAGGTCTTATCTACAAATGGAATTTCTTCTTTTCTTAGGAAGGCCATAGCCCTGTGTTTACTGTATTTTGGTTTACTAAATCAGGCTCATTCAGATTCTCTAGAATAATTTCCTTTACTAAAAGTTGACTAATTAGGGACTTCAATTCTATCTGCAAAATCCCTTTTAGCAATACTCACATAATGTATGGGAATAGCTAGAGACTGTAGCCTACTCAAATGGACACATCCAGAGCCATCACAATGCATTATTTATTGTAGTCACCACTATGTTCAATGCATCACTAAAGCTTATTCCTCTTGTCTGACTGAAACTCTGTGCTCCTTGATCAACACTCCCCTTTTCCCCCCAACCCCACATCCCGACCTCTGGTGACCACCATTCTGCTCTCTACTTTTATGAGTTCATCCTTTTCAGATTAGACATGTGATACTATGTAATCCTTCTATGTCTGGATTATTTTACCTTGCATGATACTTGGGTTAATGGCTTCCAGGTTAATGCATGTTGTCACAAAAGAGAAGATCTATTTTCATTTTTTAGGGTTAAATAATAATCTATTTTCTTTATTCATTTTATTCATTTATCTGTGGGGCCACAGATAGGTTGCTTCCGTGTCTTAGCTATTGTGAACAATGTTACAATGAATATTGTGTATTTCAAAATTGCAAAAAGTAGATTTTAAGTTTTTCACCGCAGAAAATAAGTACGTGAGATGATAGATTTGTTAACTAGCCTGATTTATTCGTTTCACATTGTAAACATGTATAAAAACATCATATCTGTCCCTATAAAGAGACACAATTATTTATCAATCAAAAATAAAATTTTTTAAAAAGAGCTATCACAACCACTTACTTGAGTATTAGTTCAATCTCTCCTTTGCTTACCTTTTTCCAAATTTAGTTTAGCAAAAGAAAAAGGGGGGGGGGAAGAAATATATTAGATGACCAGAAGGTCTAGAATAGTCCCCAGAAATCTTTGAGATTTTCTTACTTTAAAATTATCTGATTAGTCTGGGTACTATGGTTTACTTTTTTATTCCTAGCACTCTAGCAGGCTGAGGCAAGAGAATTGCTTAAGGTCAGAAGTTTGAGACAAATGTGAGTAAGAGGGAGACTCTGTCTCTACAAAAAAATAGAAAAATTAGCTGGTGCATGCCCATAGTCCCACTTACTTGGCATGCCGAGGCACTATGATCTCTCAAACCCATGAGTTTGGGATTGCAGTGAAATATGATGACACCACTGCACTCTAGCTAGGAACTAATCAGAGCTAGAGTTATAATTAGTGGCTACATAGAAAAGTACGATTTTCTAAAAGATTTGTTGTTAGTGTTCAGCATAAAGATTCCATGTTTAATACACAGCAGATAGAGTGTTAATTTGTGATAAGGGGAAGCTATAAGGTATGACAGGCAGATAATTATCAATAGAGCCAGGGGTAAAAAAGAAATGTTAGTCATTGAAGTCTGAAATGTTACATAATGCAAACACATTGGAAATCTATATACAATAGGATTTGGAAGGGATTCCCTCATTAAAGTAAATTGTAGTGTGTTACAGTTTATTGTAATTTAATTTCCATGAGAACACTACAGATTTCCAAGAACCTTGGCTAAAATTGAAAATGATAAATTTAGAAATGATAAATTACATATATGCCTATGACTTCCCATCAGGTCTATATCTAAGCATCATTTCAGTTTTGGGGAGGTTTTTTTGTTTTTGTTTTTGAGACAGAGTCTCACTCTGTTGCCTAGGCTAGAGTGCCCAGGTATCTACCTACCTCACAGGAACCTCAAACTACTGTTTGTTTGTTTTTTTAATTTAATTTTTTTTTTTATTGTTGTTGGGGATTCATTGAGGGTACAATAAGCCAGGTTACACTGATTGCAATTGTTAGGTAAAGTCCCTCTTGCAATCATGTCTTGCCCCCATGAAGTGTGACACACACCAAGGGGATCCTCCTGCCTCAGCCTCCTACATAGCTGGGCTACAGCCACCAGACACAACGCCCAGCTAGTTTTTCCTACTTTTTTTTTTTTTTTTTTGAGGCAGAGTCTCACTATGTCGCCCTTAGTAGAATGCTGTGACCTCACACTTCACAGCAACCTCAAACTCTTGGGCTCAAGTGATTCTCTTGCCTCAGCCTCCCAAGTAGCTGGGACTACAGGTGCCCACCACAATGCCTGACTATTTTTGGTTGTGGTGATGGTAGTTGTCATTGTTGTTTAGCAGGCCCGGGCCAGGTTTGAACCCGCCAGCCCTGGTGTATGTGGCCAGTGCCCTAACCACTGAACTGTAGGCACCGAGCCAAGCTTTTATTCTTGAACTCCTGAGCTCAAGCAATCCTCCTGCCTTGGCTCCCCAGAGTGCTAGAATTACAGGCACAAATCGCTGTGCCCAGCCTGATTTGTGGTTTTATTTAATCAATTTTCTTAAATTAAAATATGTGCACATGAACCCTAAAGTGTGACTAAGAGGGCTTCTTAACCAATCATTTTTTTAAGGAACTGGGAAATATTTTTTTTTTTTTTTTGTAGAGCCCTCGGTAGAGTGCCGTGGCGTCACACGGCTCACAGCAACCTCTAACTCTTGGGCTTACGCGATTCTCCTGCCTCAGCCTCCCGAGTAGCTGGGACTACAGGTGCCCGCCACAATGCCCGGCTATTTTTTTGTTGTTGTTGCAGTTTGGCCGGGGCTGGGTTTGAACCCGCCACCCTCGGTATATGGGGCCGGCGCCCTACTCACTGAGCCACAGGCACTGCCCAGGAACTGGGAAATATTTTTATACTAGCTTGAAAACAGCAACTTTAGATACAATCTGAAACAGAAGCACAAATAAATCCCCTTAAGCATATTAAAGGCTACTTTCTAGGACAACTTCTAACCAGGGAGCTCTAGTTCTTTTTTTTTTCCATTAAGAACTTTAGTTGAAAATCTTCTGCTTTCTCTGGCCAAAGTATTCTACTTCCTCTAGCTGCCTGACCAAAGGTTAATCTACATAGGTAAGTGGGGGAAAAAAGCTCAAGTAGAGACAAAATCACTATCATTTCTTGAAGTTTCATCTATTAAGTAACCCTAAATTATTTGCATCACAAATACCTGAAGTGCTTGTTAAAAACCCAAATTTTCAGGCTCCAGTCCAGAAACTACAGAATCTGAATGTCCATGCTGAGATCCTGGGTAGTCTCTTGTGCCCTTAATTTTAAGAACTGCTGCCTTTAGGAACAAAATTATTCTATAACATGAGGCTTCAAGTGCTTAAACTTTTGCAAAATACTTCTTCCTCAGGGATGTACTTTTGACTATTCTTCAGAAAAATAATGAGACAAAAATCATTTAAAAGTACACATCAACTAGTTTAGGTCATTGGAATTAATCACCCTGGGAAGGCTTCCTACCTCTCCCGTCAATTGAACAACTTATTTAAGGAGCTCTGTCAGATACAATCCTCTTTACTTCACTTTGTCCCCTGCTGATACCATTTTACAGGGGATTGCCAGCATGCTGAGTGCCTGAAGGATCTAAACTCAGATTACAAAAGCAAGCCCTGAATGCGATGCTCTCTGGAAGGTGGACTCCTACCTGTTACAATACCAAGTGCTTAGGAGTGAGTCAAGTAAGAGTGACACCACCTTGCAACTATTTCCCTTGATGAGATGTTCTTAATGCTGAGCCTCAGGAAAAGATTCTCATGGACAGATTACGAGTGTTCAAAAGCTTGCGAGAGATCAGAGCGCAAAGCCATGCTGAGTACACATTCTGCAGCCACAATTTCAAGTCTGGCTATGACCCAGAGATGAGAGGATAATTCAAATAGTGTCTTGTCCCACCCCGACCCCTATCAAATAATTGTTTCACTTTACTCTTGCTAAGGATCTTTTGAGCAGCGTTTAGATGCTATTTCTATAACCGCAGGGCAAGGTAAATCCCTTACATGGAGATAACTGTCCCAGATATTTTGCTATTTATGTCCAGAGTTTAAGACTTGAATTAGAAACTTTTCGTTTGTTTTGTTGTTGTTTGTCAAAGACTAAAGCCAACTAACACACTGTCAAGAAGACGATATTATAGCCAGCCAAGGAGCTAGTACAAACGATAAGTCACTGAATTTTAAAATTCTCAGCCACTCCCTGCCTGACTTTAAGGCAAACATGGTCAGTTCTGTCAATAGCTGGAGCTCTCTTCTCATTCCTCTGCTGAGCTCATACTTGAGTTAGAATGCCATTCCTGAAAAACTTGCCTAAGTCCCTTCAAAGCTACTCAGGCCACATAATTAGTTTAAGAAATGTAATTTCTTGTTAGCCAAGCTGTATTGCAAATAAAACAGAGCTAACTAGAAGCTTTTCTTTTTCCCACTTTATAAATAAAGGTTCTACCATCACTGGCTTATTTGCAAGGATTTTTCTTTTTCTCTCTACTACGTAGCCTTCAGAGAGCCCATGAGCTCACTCTTCATTAACTTCCACTATTAAACAGATCCAGTGTTTGATTAAATTCAATATTGTTAAAAATACTATGAAAGGTTCAGCAGACATAAGACATAATAAAAGAACTTAGTTTTTAAATTGTGTGAGGGGGAACAAAGTGGTAATGAAGAAAACATCACACCGTATATTAATTGTCCCCAAAGAGGGAGAAAGTATCATCGATATTTGAAGACAGATTACAACTCCCAAATCTTCAGAACTAATCCACCTCCCTCAGGGTGACCAGAAATTTACTCACTCAGAATATAACCAATACCTAAATACTTAAGTTTAGAGTAAAGAAGGAGTTTGGACTTTAGTATATTGATGCCAAGCCATGGTACACCAAGTTTGAGAATGTCTCAAGTTGAGATAGGAAGAAATTTTACATTTGAATTTGGTGAAATAACTTAGTCTCTTAATTTATGGATACAGCACAGTCCAGAGTTTAAGAGGATGAGTAGTGGCATAAACCACAGTAGGACCCCGAGTTACCTCAGGTGATAACTATGAGATCTTGAGTCATTACCTTTCACGCATTAATGTCTATGCCATTAAAGGATAAAATTATAGTAAAGATTGAGTGAGATGATAAGAGAAAAGGCTAGTGATATCTCTAAGGATTATCTCAAATGCTTAACATATAAATAAGTGTATATACACACACAGGCTGTAAAAAGCTTGGTATTTGCTATCCTAAAATATTTGGAAAGCATAGCCTGTTTGAGTTTGTCTTCAGGGAAAACCTCTAATATCAGAGCAAAGAAATATTGGGAAATGTCTCAGCAAGTAATAAAGACCAAGAAAATGTTTTCCCTAGGCTGGGTCACAAATCCAAATGCCTACTGTATACTTGCAAGTAATGGAAAGGCGTGAAATGGGCCACAAAGAAATATGTTTATTCCCATTTTTCTTGAAAACTACAGTCTCACAGGACTGTCTTTTGTCTTCCTCTTGTGACAGAGACAAAGTGTAGATAATATTTCTCTACTAGCAAGGACCGGTAGGACAGGGACAACGATAAATGGCAGCTGACACACCACCGTGATGCCAGGAAGACGAAGGCAACAGTGGAAACCGTCTTAATTCAGATAGCTTATTCCATCCTTGAAAGAGCAGCTGTTTCAGATCCTGACAACTTTGTCATGTTAAAAATGCAGATCTAGGCTCCATGACCATGGCTTAAGCCCAAGAGTTAGAGGTTGCCGTGACCTGTGACACCAAGGCACTCTATCCAGGGCAACATGATGAGACTCTGTCTCAAAAAAAAAAAAGGGCTCAGCACAGGAAGCACAGTGCTCAGTGGTTAAGGTGCCAGCCACATACACAGAGGCCGGCGGGTTTGACTCTGGCCCAGACCAGCTAAAGCAACAATGACAACTGCAACAACAACAACAAAAAATAGCTGGGTGTTATGGTGGGTGCCTGTAGTTTCAGCTACTTGGGAGGCTGAGGCAAGAGAATTGCTTAAGCCCAAGAGTTTGAGGTTACTGTGAGCTGTGCCGCAATAGCACTCTACCAAGGGTGACATAGTGGGCCTCTGTCTCAAAAATAATGCAGATCTAACATTAGCAAAATTTCCAAGAGAAATTAGGATGTTAATTTTTTCTATGGAATCTACTGAATTAAATATTGAGTTAAACAAAAATGCAGCCATTTACATTCATTCTGATAAGCAAATGTGTCTGTGGAATATATCATATGATCTCTGTTCTGAAAAGGATCTATTTGGTGCAGCCATAAAGGTGTATGTTTCTGGCTCGTCTATTTATGTCGCTACCATAGACAAAGGGCAGCAGGAAACCCCTGAGACATTTTGCCGCCCAGTTCTAGTCACTCACTGTTTGTCCCCAGTGTCCCAGACAGAATCAGAAGAATGATGTTGTCACATGTTAGCCACGGCCCTCGACATTACCTGTAATTTAGTCCAATGACTAAATTCTTGCTCACATTAAAAATACCCAAGTTATCTGATTTTATTTGCAAGTATATCATTGTTATTTTAGTGCTTTCTGGAAAATTTTATTACGTCAAATTACCAGTAACTTTTATAGTTTGGACTTTTCTTTTTATGCATAAGGACATTGGAGATGTAAGAAATAATATAGCTATAGTAGCCATTATATACTAATTTCACACTTTGCATGACACTGCGTGTGAGCTTAGCATATGACAGCTAAAGCAATCCCTATCAGTCTAGAGCTTAATTTCCAGACATAGAAAATCTGCTTTCTACTATAGGGCTTCTAGCTTTGGAAAAATTATACAACAGATAAAAACAAAGGGACTATTGGAGGGATTTATCTTCTTGTGTCTCAACATCAACGTGTCAGACCATAAGTTCCCTTCAAAGCTACAATCTATGGGCTGGTTGCGCCAGGTGAGGCCCTGACATGCTGTGAAACCACCAAATACAGATTCTTTCAGGTGACATCAGTGTGGTCCTATTCACTTGTTTAATGTGTTAGGTGGTGGGGACTGACAGTTTTCATTTCAGTAAATTCAAAAGAGTTTAATAAAAACAAAGTCTGCTCAGAAATAAATATATAAAACCGAGTTATAATCCAGACTCCTCAAGGACCACAAATTGGCATAGGCACTCAGAGTAGTACCTCACACAATACCGTACTTCATACTAAATTGCAAGTATACTCAAATTATTTTTTCTAGGATTCAGTTTTCTCATGCATAGAGAGTGTTTCAGAATAGCTTATAGAAAAGGTGAATTTTGGGCAGCATCTGTGGCTCAGTGAATAGAGTGCCAGCCCCATATACCCCAAGGGTGGCAGGTTCAAACCCAGCCTCGGCCAAACTGCGACAAAAAAATAGCCAGGTGTTGTGGCAGGCGCCTGTAGTCCCAGCTACTTGGGGGACTGAGGCAAGAGAATCACCTAAGCCCAGGAGTTGGAGATTGCTGTGAGCTGTGTGATACCATGGCACTCTACCGAGGACAATAAAGTGAGACTCGTTCTCTACAAAAAAAAAAAAAGGTGAATTTTAGTGCAGAGGCCAACAACAATCTTCTCCGTAAAGTGCCAGATTCTAAGTGTTTTAGGCTCTGCAGGCCAGATGGTTCCTGTTGCAACTGAATAACTTTGCCATATACTAGGAAAGCAGACATAGAGGTTATGTAAACAAATGTGAATGGCAGAATTCCAATAAAACTTTATTTATAAAAGTAAGCTGAAGACTAATTGAGCCCATGGACCATAATTTCCCAGTCTCTGCTCTGAAGAATAGCTAGTAAGTAATTCCCTATTTATGAATATTGATTTACTTATACATAGACATGAATCTCTAATAAACACAGTGATCCTCATATTATTCAAAATAAAATAAAATAGGCAATATACATAATTAGTAAAATAAAACAATTGAATCAAAACTCTTTAAATTATTTTGATGAGTTCATAGGACGGTGATACAAAAGCTAAAATTTCACTGACGTTCCCCCAATTTTTTTTTTTTTTCTTATGACCTTTGATACTCCCTGCTTTAAAAAAGAAGGCCTGGCTCAGAGCCTGTAGCACATTGGTTACAGAGCCAGCTACATACACTAAGGAAGCCGGGTTCAAACCCAGCCCAGGCCAGCTAAACGACAATGACAACTGCAACAAAAAATAGCTGGGCAATGTTGCGGGAGCCTGAAGTCCCAGCTACCTGGGAGGCTAAAGCAAGAGAATCGTTTAATCCCAAGAGTTTAAGGTTGCTGTGAGCTGTAACATCACAGCACTCTACCAAGGATGACATAGTGAGACTCTGTCTAAATAAATAAATAAATAAATAAAAGAAGCCCCAACCTATAACTTTTATCCTGATTATTAAAGTTAACCAAAAAATTGAACATAAAAATAAAAGTCACAGACATATCATATTATATTGGAATGGATGCTCATTAAAATCACCTCATTTCTCTTGATCCCTCTCCTCTTTATTAATTTGATCAATTTTTAATAAGATTTCATAGAGACTGGAATTCCCACTACATCAATTTCTCAATTTCATGATAAGACATTAATCCTTATGCAAATTCTTCCATTTCTACATTTACTGGCTAATACATGCCACAACATATACACCTGTTTATACAGTCCTCCACTGAACAGCTGCAACAGATGCTGGTAAACACTGCTTAAGACCTTGCTACTCAGCCTGATCCATAAACCAACAACACTCATATCATCTGGGATCTTATTAGAAAGTAGAACACTAAATCAGAATCATATGTGTATTAAAGTTCAAGAACCATTCCTGACGATACGTGTAAAATATGCTCTGAGCTACACAGTAGAAATCTGAGGTGACTTGATGATCTTACCATGTTTATTTTAATTAGAAATTCACCCTATAGTCTCCTAACACCTAGAGACTCAGACCGTGGCGAGGACTGCAGAATGAATAGAAACGAATGGGGAACATGTTTCTTAGGCAAAATAAATAAATAAATAATAAATAAAATTATACAATTGAAAATGTTTACTTTTCAAGTGATAGCTCTTATATCATATTGAGGAAATTATTGTGTGAATGTAGTTATTCATAATACATAGGGCCCAAGTTTTATTACTGTTGTTGACTTTTTTTTTTTTTTTTGCAGTTTTTGGCCAGGGCCAGGTTTGAACCCACCACCTCCAGCATGTGGGGCTGGTGCCCTACTCCTTTGAGCCACAGGCACTGCCCTACTGTTGATTTTTATGCTAAAACTGAAATGTGACTATTCCTTAAGTGTAATAAGGAGTACTATAACTGTGGGATGAGAGGACTGGAGTAGAGGATGGGGGCTGCATTTACAAGACACTAGAAAACCCACTGTATTTCCCTGAATAGTCCATTCCAACAACAGTTTCTTCTTATAAGATGAATGCGAGCAGACTCTATTTTTGACAGCCCTGTCATCGGAGGCACAGGTATTCCAGTGATTATGGCACCGGCCACATACACTGAAGCTGGGGGGTTCGAACCCAGCCCAGGCCAGCTAAACAACAATGACAACTGCAACAAAAAAATAGCCGGCGTTGTGACAGGCGCCTGTAGTCCTAGCTACTTGGGAGGCTGAGGCAAGAGGATCACTTAAGCCCAAAAGTCTGAAGTTGCTGTGAGTTGTGATGCAACAGCACTCTACCCAGGGCGATATAGTGAGACTCTGTCTCAAAAAACAAAACAAAACAAAACCCTGTCATCACTTTAAGATATTATTCCCCAAACCTGGACCAAACCGCGGCCAGGAGACTCCTTCGCTTTTCCTTTAGTCCAGTGGTCCCCAGGGTAGGTGAGTAGGCAGCCCCAGCATGTGTGCTGGGCAACCCATAAGACGCAGGACAACAATATTAAGATTTAATTTATAATTTCTCCTGCCTCAGAATTACCATATTTTTTCTATGAATAATGCATAATTTTTTGCCCAAATTTTTGAGGGAGAATACGGGTGTGCATTTGACACAGCATGGCCCAGTGGGCGTCCTGGTGCTGTCGCACCCTCCTGCCTGGTTCCTCTGGGTCCGGGGCCCCATCTAGGATCTGATGGGAATAGGTTAGCGCAGCCTTTCCAGGCTGCACGACCTGGGGCAGGGGCTGTGGTGGGGCCGGGGACAAGCTGTGGTCACAGTGGGGGAGGGCCTGGCCTGGCTGCTTTGCGGAGACCAGGAGCGCCATGCAGGCCCCAGGACCCACCTGGCTGCCTGGGGGCCAGGAGGCCTGCAAGCTCCTGCCCGGTATGTGGCGGTCTCTGGGGCAGCCCAGATGTGGTGGGGAAGGAAGGGCTCCTGGGAGACAGGGCGGGGGCCGCCTTCACAGAGCCGCAGGGGCTGCAAGGCCGTGGGATCTGCGCGTTTACCAGGGAGCGACGGTCTCTTCCAGAGGAAAGCTGGCCACTTTCTCAAAGGGCATTTTTCTAAAAATTGGAGCTAAAAATGTAGGTGCACATTATACACGGGAGCACATTTTACACAGCAAATATGTTTAACTTCTCATTTTGTGCTACTGATTAATACGGTAGTGTGTATAAATACCTAAATCAACATGAAATCAATATTCATGCATTAGAGATGAGCATTCTTTTTCTGCTGTTACTGATAGCAGTGTGTGTTAGAAGTATTAAGTTCTGGGCAGCGCATGTGGCTCAAGAAGTAGGGCGCCAGCCCCATATGCTGGAGGTGGTGGGTTCAAACCTGGCCCCAGCCCTCCACCCCCCAAAAAGAAAAAGTATGAATTTCTCCAGAGTACAAAACCAAGGAAGTTTCAAGATGATTAATTATGTATCAGAATTATTTTGTATATTTCTGAATCTATATCCGTATTATGCATATGAGAATAAATTTCAAAACTATTTCTTATTTACCAAAAATGATCAATACTTTGGTATTTCATTGTTTCATTTAGAAATCTAGATTTTAGGACAGCATTATTTTCTTACATTATATAATGTACAGTGACACATAAAAATTACATGGTACAAGCAATTGGATTTATAATTTTTACAATAAAGTATCAAAAAGGCCATTATTTCTATAAGCAAGTGAGCATGGTTTCAGCCAGGATGACATATGAATCTTAAGTGAGTAAAGTGCAGTCATTTTCACACATATAGAAGACATATTTCAACTCACTTTGGCTTCTATTATCCTCACTAGATATTTATATATTTTTTATTGTATAACAACTCAATATAGCAATCTTCCATTTATTTTTCCTATATTTCTATACTAGCTTTCAATTTCAGATATAAATTGAGTAGCTTTAAAAATAAGTTTCATCCTCAACCTCCTAACTGCTGTGAAGGCTAAACCACTTGCTAAACTGATGTCAGGAACTGCCTTAAATCTGAACCTTCCAAATATTTAGCCAAATTCCATATCTTTAACATCTCAATTTAACGGAAATAAACACAGATGCCTTTGGATGAAACAAAAGTGCTATTCGGTGCATTGAAGAACTTGACAGTTGTGAAACAGTTACAATAAATTTGATCAATTTCTACTGACTACATCCTTGTTGAACTGTTATAAGCATTAAAAAAGACTTTTTCACACTTACTTATAATATTTGGATTACTGTAAAAGAGTAAGGTTAATCGACAGTCCTATTTGATGTATGCATATCAGTTCTGGAGACACATGCCTACAATTAATTCTATTTCCAAAAGAGCAAGAATTTAATATTGCCTCATAATCTTATTTGTAAAGATATCTATAGTTTCAAAGTATGTTCACAAGTTTTTAGAATTAAAAAAAAAATTATGAAGTAGTTTCATTAGGATTTAAGTAAATATAAATGTCCTTGACTGACTAAACCCAATTTAAGTTTAGTTAGGATTTCATTGAAATTCTAAAAACCAGTATCCTACCGGCTGTTGCATAATTTTAAACTTTTCAGTTAGCTCATTTATTCATTTACTTATTTATTTATTTTTGAGACAGTCTCACTTTGTCACCCTCGGTAGAGTGCCGTGGCGTCACAGCTCATAGCAACCTCAAACTCTTGGGTTCAAGAATCCTCTGGCCTCAGCCTCAATGTTATTGAGTTGTCATTGTTGTTTAGCAGGCCCCGCCCGGGTTCGAACACACAAGCCCTGTTATATGTGGCCGGTGCCCTAATCATTGAGTTATGGGCACCAAGCCACAGTCGCTTTCTTTTTCTTTTTTGGGACAGAGTCTCACTTGGTCACCCGTGGTGGAGTACTTTGGTGTCTTAGTTCACAGCAACCTCAAATTCTTGGGCTCACACACTATTTTTGCCTCAGCCTCCCAAGTAGCTGGGACTACAGGTGCCCGCCACGACGCCAGACTATTTTTTAGAGACAGGGTCTTGCTCGAGCTCAGGCTGGTCTGGAACCTGTGAGCTCAGGCAATCCATCCTCCTTGGCCTCCCAAGTGCTGGGATTACAGGCGTGAGCCACCGTGTCTGCATAATTTTAAAACTTCTCATTATACTTCAACAAAATCACAATACATGTATTGATAAGAACTATTTTGGCCTTAACTTTCATATTTCCTTTATATCCCTTTTGCATTTTAGGCTTTTGGTTCGTAACCTATTTATCCATTAACAGAAAATGTTCTTCTATCATAGAGGCCATTACTATGATTAGATACCCACATATATATATACACACACATATATATTCATAAATGCATTTTAATAAAAATAAAACACGATGGATTTTAGTGGCTTTCTAAAATAATCTCGAATTAAGTCAAGTTAAAATAACAATCTGAGAGTTAGAATCCCTAACTAGTTGGAATCCACCACTAACTAATGGAATAACTGAGTATGAATGCCCATTAACTTTGTGGACCCCATTTATCATGCCTAAACAGGAGACAAAACCAACCTTACTGCTTTGCAGCAATACTCTGTATTACAAAATAGATAATTTGTAATCTATAAAGTCTAATCAGATGTGGCTCATCAATAATATTATTCCCAGAATAGAGCAATGTTCAATAATTTCTATAAGTGTTTACATTGGGTTCAACATCAGCTTAATTTCAAAGTGTACATCTTATGTATACATGTGTCTATACACCACTAGAGATTAAAATTTTCTCTGAAGTTTGACCAAGATGTCATCAATACTTCCTATTTTTTTCTCCCTACCTTACAACTAGGCATGTCAAAATACCACCATATCATCACACATCTTCTAAGAAATAATAAGAGCATTATTCAACATATAAGCATTTAAAGAGTTTTTTTAAAGTAAGCTAAAAGGGGCTTGGCACCTGTAGCTCAAGCGGCTTAGGCGCCAGCCATATACATCAGAATTGGTAGGTTCGAATCCAGCCTGGGCCTACCAAACAAAAATGACAACTACAACCAAAAAACAGTCAGGTGTTGTGGTGGGCACTTGTAGTCCCAGCTACTTGGGAGGCTAAGGCAAGAGAATCCCTTGAGGAGGTTGCTGTGAGCTGTGATGCTACAGCACTCTACCCAGAGAGACAAAAAAAAGTATGCTAAAAGGATTTTTTCATTCTTTATATTTTCCATTAATCATTTCTTAACATAAACATTCTTTGCCCAAAAGAATGCTAACACAAAAATATGAAAATATTCAGAGAATCATAAAAAATGTATTGTAACCATTAGTGGCAGTATTGCTTCCTCAAAAGGAGTCATTTTCAAATGTATACTTTTATAATTGCAAATTATACTGATCTTAATTAGGGAAGTAATGGAGAAGTTAATTCTTAGTAAAGATATACAAAAGTTCCAACAGAAAGAATCTCCTTAGGCTCGGTGCCTGTGCCTCAAGCTGCTAAGGCACCAGCCACATACACCTGAGCTGGCGGGTTCGAATCCAGCCCAGGCCGACAAACAACAGTGACGGCTACAACCAAAAACTAGCTGGGCTATTAGTTGTGGTGGGTGCCTGTAGTCCCAGCTACTTTGGAGGCGAGGCAGAAGAATGGCTTGAGCCCAGGAGTTGGAGGTTGCTGTGAGCTGTGATGCTACAGCACTCTACCCAGGGTGACAGGTTGAGGCTCCATCTCAAAAAAAAAAAAAAAAAAAAGTATCTCCTTAAAAATACTGTTCCTAAATATATTTCAAGTTTGCCATACTTCTATTTGCCTTTTCTTAGAAGACTTTAAACTTTAGTATGAGTAAACAGTAAGATGAAAAAACAAAAAGTAATAAGATCCGTAGTGTGGGCAGTGCCCGTGGCACATACACTGAGCTGGCAGTTCAAACCTGGCCCAGGCCTGGTAAAGCAACAATGACAACTGCAACAAAAAAAGTAGCCAAGTGTTGTGGCAGGCGTCTATAGTCCCGGCTACTTGGGAGGCTGAGGCAAGAGAATCGCTTAAGCCCAAGAGTTTGAGGTGGCTATGAGCTGTGATGCCATGGCACTCTAAACAAGGAGACAGCTGGAGACTGTTTCAGAAAAAAACAACTGTATTGTGTATTTATTTCCTTCCAAATATAATGAGAAGTTATGGAATATTCTAACTAAACTAAACTGGAAAAGATCTGCACCTTGCCACAAGTTGTTTACCACAAGTTGTTTACCACTGGGAGGGGAGGGTGGAGGATGGGCGGAGGGAGGGTAATTAGTGGGACCACACCTACGGTGCATCTTACAAGGGTACATGTGAAACTTACTAAATGTAGAATATAAATGTCTTAACACAATATCTAAGAAAATGCCATGAAGGCTATGTTAACCAGTTTGATGAAAATATTTCAAATTGTATATAAAACCAGCACATTGTACCCCATGATTGCATTAATGTATGCAGCTATGATTTAGTTTTTAAAAAGACAATAAAATATCTAATTCAACCATAAAAAAAATGTTATTTACCACTGACCCATATAAAAGCAGTAGCTCTTTTTCCAAATGAAATGAGACACATAATCTTTCAGAAATGCTCAGGGTCAGGGGGGAAAGAAATGTTTATAAGAGACTAATCCAACATAATTCCCAAACAACCACTTTACTTGTGTAATGGATAATTATAGACATTATGATAGAGGAATTAAAATTTTTTGTTTTATAGAGTTTTAAAATGGCCTATTCATACACAAATAGTGTACAAATTATACACTAACGTAGTGGCTAAGAAATAATTAAGTAGGCTTCTAACAATTTGGAAAGTTGTAATTCATTTAAGAAAAATATAATAAATGTGAAATTAAAATAAATAAATAATCACACAGTATTCTGAAGTAAAAAAAAAAAAAAGTAAGTGGAAAATGTTCCAGATATAACAATGCAACTTCATAAACAATTTTACACTTTTAACTGGTTATCAAAACCACCAGCTAAATATATTCATTTAAATAACTTGCTGATAGTCACCAAAAATAGACTTACTTGACTATTTGTTATTTATGAAATAAATAGTTTCGAATCCAGCCTGGGCCTACCAAACAACAATGACAACTACAACCAAAAAACAGCTAGGTGTTGTGGTGGGCACCTGTAGTCCCAGCTAAATAAAGCAAAGCTATACTTTATATGAATTCCACCATAAATTGTGAGCATAGATTTATTTGTAATACAGATCACTTGTAATACATTTTATTTTATTTATTTTTTTTTTTTATTGTTGGGGATTCCTTGACGGTACAATAAGCCAGGTTACACTGAGTAATACATTTTAAGTAGCAGTAGAGGCTTTATACATAATTCTGCTCTTACAAATTCCCATACTGGTATGTGTGTGTGTGTGTGTGTGTGTGTGTGTGTGTGTGTGTGTGTGTGTGTGTGTGTGTGTGTGTGTGGCGGGGGTGGAATTTCCAATTCCCAGGTTCTGCTGAAATGATGGAAAAAACATCATGATTCAGGTTATAATAAATTTGACACTGTCCAATTGCTCTTGCTTTTTGGCTTTGCAGAGAACTGCTATGACGTTCAACAGAATTAGCTGTGAAACGTCTCTGGGCTCCATTAGCTGAAGACTTCTTCCCTATGTCCCCTTGCACATAGAAATCTGCTTCTAGATTCACACCGCTAAATGAGAGATTTAGAAAATCCAGACGAGAAGTTCTAAAAAACTAAAGCAAAGTGTACTACAGATGACTCTAAAGTTTGTGGTCCCAAAAGGTCTAGCTTACTGCAGTAAATTAGGTTGTAGTTATCTGAACAAAATTACTGGACCATGCCACGGTTTGTTTGGTGAGCTCAACTATCTTATCTGATTTGAATTACTCGACAGTCACTCTAATCAATTCAGCTGTGATCAGTGGTTAAATATGGCTGGAAAAAAATCAACCATGAAGCAGTCAATTTAGAGACTGCCTAAAAATACAGACATACTGTGGGTAAAATAGATTCTAATGATAACAAAAATACAAAATTGAATAAAACAGCTGAAAATAAGGTAAAATGAAATAGAATTTAACACTTGAAATCTTCTTTCTGTCTCTCCAAATGTGTGTGTGTGTTAACTTGCAAGAAGCAATTTTGCAAATATGCTTCTTTCACTAATTAAACTGTCACCTCTTTTCTGTATGAGTTTTTAGTAGAGACTTTTCTCTAGAAATACCCTCTATTTACGCCACTTATTCATTCCATTCTTCATTCAGTGAGTAATGAAAAGCATAATCCTCTAAGTTTGCTGTGGAAAATCCCATTGCATCGCAAAGCAGTAATCTTTCTAGTCAAAAGATAACATTTTTAAAGGTTGAATTGGACCCCTGTGTTTTTCTTAACTAGACACCTGAGAATGAAAAACGCAACTGTCAAGATATCTCTTGGCTGGTGTTACAGGAAGCTTAATCCATTTACTCCCCAGCACGATGTTCTGCTAGCTGGAAGCCAGAACATATTAATTAAATGCTTCATTCTGTTTTTATGTAAATGCTTATGTTTCTCACCTTCCCCCCAAAATGGATGCCCAGTGCAATGATTTTTAGGGTTTCCAAAAAAGAAAGTGAAAAAATGAAAAAGTGAGCAATTTTCTCAGAAACAAGGTAAGACACATAAGTTAGAAAATTGTAGCTATAGATAAAATTAAAAAGTAAATCTCTTGAGAACATGGTCAGCATGTTTAAGTTTTTTTCTCAGTATAAAATATTTTGAGCAAATATCATATAGCTGAATTTGCTTGGAGTGAGGACACATCTGTAAAACAAAGACAGATAAGTGACTGAATTACAAAGAACTGACTTTGAAAGTAAAAAGAAAATTTATGAAACACCAGATTAAGGTTGGTATTGTCATGACAGAGCCTTCTATGAAGACTCAGAGTATTACCATTCCTTTTACATAGAACACACCCTATCCCTATAAAGTAGATGAGACTCTGAAGTCTTAGCCAAACTTTCAAGATAAGATAGTTTTTCTTTTTTCTTTCCTTCCAAGCAAGCATCAATAACTTGAGAAAGAAAATCTATTCTGTGTCCGGGGATGGTGGCTCATGCCTGTAATCCCAACACGCTGGGAGGCCAAGGTGGTGGGATTGCCAGAGCACACAGTTTTGAGACCAGCCTGAGCAACAGCGAGACCCTCGTCTCTAAAAATAGCCAGGCGTCGGAGACTGAGACAAGAGAATCACTTGACCCTAAGAGTTGGAGGTTGCTGTGAGCTGTGATGGCACAGCACTCTACCAAGGGTAACAAAGTGAGATGCTGTCTCAAAAAAAAAAAAAAAAGAAAGAAAAGAAGAAAACAAATCTATTCCATATGTGTATATGTCTACGTATACATCTGTTTGAACACATAATTAATAAATAATACATATTTCACATATGTATGAAGAATCTTTTGTATTTATGCAGTGGCCTACTATCAGTTAACTCAAGTGCTAACTCAGAAATTTGCTTTGGTTTTTCAAAAATCAACAAAGAAATAGGAAATGTTCCTTCAAGAGCAGGGGCTGACATTCTAGTGCTCCTTAGTGAGCACCACCTGACATAACTAGATAAAAAAGAACAATGAACTGATCTTGCAGTTCTGTAAGAGCTGTATCAACTGAAAAATATTTACTGTTCCTATTAAAAATGAATTAACCCAAACAGACAGCCTTTTAATTGAAATCTTTATCACATTTTCTTCTTATTTAAATGCAAATGTAAAATCCTTTTGCAAACTAATAGAAATCAGAAACTGAAAAGTGAACTACAACTTTCTAATGATTCAGTCACCTAAAATAAATCTAGGTCTAATATCATATATGAAATACTAAAAATATTAAAGAGCCTTTTATAGAATTCAGCGTGTTTGCCTAATATTTTAATAATTACTGAAATAATAGCTTATTTCAAGCATTGAGCTTTATTTTTCAGGCCAATTAATATTTCAATTGTTTTCTATTATTTTCTTAGAATTGTAGAAAATCACATATTTTGTCT
Organism: Nycticebus coucang; assembly: GCF_027406575.1. Classification (NCBI taxonomy): domain Eukaryota; kingdom Metazoa; phylum Chordata; class Mammalia; order Primates; family Lorisidae; genus Nycticebus; species Nycticebus coucang. The sequence continues at coordinate 69,708,105 of NC_069784.1, read as the reverse complement.
TTATAAGTTGCTAGCTACATCATTTTAATGGACAGCATTATAACATTTTTTCTACATAAAGTATTAATAAATATTTATATTGTGAACATAACATTGTTTCTTTAGGCTTACAGAGAACAGTCCCTAAGTTAGGTACTGTAATCAGTAATTGTGATTTAAGCCACAGCCTGAAAAAGAAGGAAAATTGAAAATATCTTTGTGGGGCGGCACCTGTGGCTTAGTCGGTAAGGCGCCGGCTCCATATACCGAGGGTGGCGGGTTCAAACCCGGCCCCGGCTGAACTGCAACCAAAAAATAGCCAGGCGTTGTGGCGGGCGCCTGTAGTCCCAGCTACTTGGGAGGCTGAGGCAAGAGAATCACTTAGGCCCAGGAGTTGGAGGTTGCTGTGAGCTGTATGATGCCATGGCACTCTACCAAGGGCCATAAAGTGAAACTCTGTCTCTACCAAAAAAAAAAAAAAAAAAAAAAAAGAAAAGAAAATCTCTTTGTGGCTCCTACTATAAGGAAAAAAAATTCAGATTTCAATTGCATTGAGCTGATAAATTGGTGGTTACACTATGAAGTAGCTCCTGTATCTGGCTTTATAAAATCATCAATTTTTTTAAACCTTTATGGACTGGAATTTGAATCTATTTCTTAGTAATTATCATAACTGTTTAAAAAATATAGTATTTTGAGACTTATAATGAAAGACTTGGGGCAGGACCCCCCACTCTGCCCTGAGCTCTGACGACCCCAATCAACCGCAAGAGACGGCACTTGATGCAAATAGCAAGAGGATTTTATTCCAGCATGCTGGGGCTTGACTCACAACTCTTTTAGGAGCCGAGGAGTCAAGCCCTGAACAGCAGGTTTTACAAGCTTATAAAGGCAAAAACCATAAAGTAGGGAGGAGTAGCAGACATAGGGGCTTTTCCAGATAAGAAGAACTCTGGTTCATTACTCATCTGTCTTAAGACAAGATCAGCAGTTAAACATTTGCTTAGCTTTTTTCTTTCAGAACCAGTTACCGGTTATCTGCTTCAGCTCGGGGCTATTTCCTAGGACAGTTACAAAAGGTCACATTCTTATAGTAGGGGGCGAGGGGTGCTGCTACATATCTGGTCCCCCCCCCTTTTTGGATTTGGTAGTACTTTCCTTCAATAAAATCCCAAAGTATGTGTTTCTTGCCTAAAGTGCCATAGAGGATAAGATGGAATCAGCCTGGGGCTTTCGGGGCTGCAGGTTGTTCTGTAGGATCTGATACGGTATCCAGCTCTCAGGTAGCTGCTTCAGTGTTTACTGTGCACACAGCTGTGTCATACATCTTCTTTGGCCTTTTACTCAATATTTAGTCTCCAGATCTGAAGCAAGTGCTCTTAGAAGTGAGGGAGCGGACATTCACTGTCCTGAGTAAGCATGTTACCTGAAAGTAACCTTGTGGCTGGGAGCAGTGCCTCACACCTGTAATCCTAGCACTCTGGGAAGCCAAGGTGGGAGGATCACCTGAACTCAGGAGTTCAAGACCAGCCTGAGAAAAAGTGAAACCCCATCTCTACTAAAAATAAAAAAAAAAAATTAAAAAAAAAAAACTAGCTGGTATTGTAGCTAGCGCCTGTAGTCCCAGCTTTTCGGGAGTCTGAGGCAAGAGGATGGCTTGCGACCAGGAGTTTGAGGTTGCTGTGAGCTATAACACCACTGCACTCTAGTCAAGGCAACAGGGTGAAACAATGTCTAAAAAAAAAGAAAGAAAGAAAAATAAAAGAAAAAGAAAGTGAATAGTCTCATAATTACCTTATTCCCTCTACTCCAAAATATACTAAAAGCACTTCTCATATAAAATATACACAGAGCCCCTCAGAATATGATATAGGGTTCCCTGAAACATTTTTTAGGTGGTTCCACCTTGAGTAGGGAGCACACACCCTAATCCCTTCCCTCAGGCAAAGACCTAATAACATTGCCCCAGCAGAGGGACTACATCCATTTATTAGTTAACTTTGAAAAGGTATTTTTCCACCTACGAAATCCTGGCCAAAATGTAATTTTCAAGACTATATATTCCCCTAGACAAAGGACCCATGTGGAGACTTCCGACTTGGGTCTTTCCCTCTGCCAGAAGCTCTGGTGCTTTTTATTCCTTCTGTATTCCTTTCTGTCTAATAAATCCTGTCTTACTATTGATCGGTGGTCTGTGGGTTCATTCTTTGAATTCCCAAGGCCAAGGACCTACAGCAAAAAGAAATTTTAGTAACAAATATACAGTTGTTCAAAATGATCCTCCCTTTAATGAGAAAGATAGGCTGATAGACTTTAATCATTGCTGACATACAAGATCTTGAATTTTAAAATGAATGATATATATATTGTTACCAGTGATAAGGTCAAACCCCACCCAAATAGGGTGACCCTCTCCCAGCAAATATCAACCCCCTACCCTACCCCACCAGATGTCCCACCTGGGAAAGGAAAATGAGCCAACTCCCACCCTTATAAGAGATGTCCGACCCAGGAAAGGGAATGTCAGTGAGAGAGGATACCTGAAAAGGGTGAGGTCTAGGAGAACAGGCGACTTCTTAAGCAGACCCAAAGGATACACCTGCCGGGTCCTCTCCATAGTGACTCAGCTCTTAGGAATTTGTAGACTTAACTTCCTAGAACCTGGAAATTTTCACTTCTGTCAAATCCTGTAGTTCCGTGGGGGCTGGAACAGCTTCTCCCACTTGATTTAAACTGACCTTTGGTTTAAACCCTTTCCCATGGGTTGGAACTTTTTGACTGGAGATAAAAAAGGAAAGACCAAGCTAGTTGGAGAGCATGGCCATTTTGAATTTGTCTATGCTGTTCACTCCACTCGCTGGCATAAAACCCTTCCTCTTATAAACATGGTGTTTGGCTGCTCTTTCTCTCCATTGGGCCTTGTCTTCCTGTAACATCCCGACCCCCACCTTTCTGACCTTTAAAATCCCTGTTTGCCATTACTCACATGTGGATTTCTTCCCAGTTGGAAATCTCACCGCCACCTCAACCCATGTGAAATAAAGTCATTTTAATTGCACAAACGGGGCCTTCATTTTCCTTCCATCTCTTTCCTTGGAATAATCTTTCATCTTTGGCTTTGTAACCTTTCAACTAGCAAAATGCTTATAATACAAATCTGTATTTTTCTGGTTGTTCAACATTTGAAACCATTCCTTAAATTCATAAACTTCTTTTTTTTTTTTTAATCAATCTTTGTGGAATGCTTTATCAAACTTCTCTGCAGCCAGGGTATAGGTTTGTAACCCAGGCTTGGTCCAGTCACTCCCATTTTGAATTGGGAGCTGATGACACAGGAGGTAGTTCTGTAAAGTACTCTTCTGGCTTCCAGGACCTCCTTGTGATACACAAGATCTAAAGGGCAGTGGAGTTAGTGGGGATGCCAGGTGTCAGTGCCGGCTGTGCTAGAGGGGTTCCTATCAATGTGGGTGTTCCGTGGCCCTGGAACCTGTGTCCTTCGTGTGCAGAATCTGGGTGTAATTAGATAACAGTTATGGACAGATATGGACAGATAGGCTTCTTATATGCCTTCCCATTTTCCTTGAGTCTGGAACTCTGGGCTTACAGCTTGTCAGAGATGAAATTTGTTTCCTGCTACTTTGAGCTTTTGTTAGGCAGATAGTATCCCAGCTCCCAAAGGGAAAAAGGATGAGTGTGGGTCACCTACGCCCCTGTCTTGTGTTTCCCACCTTAATCCTGTCCCTAATCCTGTCCCCAGTGGCTTCCCACACCTGGGAAGGAGGGACCATTCTACTAATCTACCAGTCAGAACTTAGCTACCCACCTGGGGAGGAGGGACCATCCTACTAATCTATCAGTCAGAACTTAGTGTTTTACCTACCAAAGAATGTAGAGGACTCTCCTGCCCATGGGCTGAGCTGCATGGGCACAATAGAATCTGGAAGATGACCTAGAACAATCTTAAGGCTAATTAAGATGTCATTAGCTTAAATCTACATTACAGTTCACAACACTCCCCAATGACTTTCAGAGAGGCTTATAGGTGGTCCACACACCTAAGACTCTGTGGTTCCCAGGTGACCTTTGAACCATGAGGTGGGCCCAATCCAGACAGTATGAAATAGAGCCCCCAGCCACAAGCAAGGCCTTTTTGATTCAGGATTCCCCCATGCAGAAATGGACAAAGACCAACCCCTTCTCTAGGCCCAGGTGAGCTCAGAAATCAGACTCCCATTTCCAGGCACAAACAGGCTGCCTTCTCCAGGCCACACCCTCTGGGCTCTAGCAAGGTCATGAACAAAGCAGCCTGAGTCATTTTTGGGTAGTTCCACCTTGAGTAGGGAGCACCCTAATCCCTTCCCAGAGACAAAACTCAAAAGACCTGATAAACTTGCCTTAGTGAAGAAAGAACTACATTCATTTATTTGTTAATGCAATTATTAGGTTTGAAAAGATATTTTTCTACCTCCCAAGTCCTGGCCAAAAATGTAATGTATACCCCTGGACAAAGGTCCTATGAGAGAGATTTCTGGGTCTTCCCCTTTGCCAGAGGCTCTAGAGGCTTTTTACTCCTTCTGTATTCCTTTCTGTCTAATAAAAATCCTGTCTTACCACTGCCCTGTGGTACATGGGTTCATTCTTTGAATCCCCAAGACCAAGGGCATACTGAGGAAGAAATTCCAGTATCACTTTCTTGTCATGACAATGGGTTCTTTTCATTATCTCTGGCAAACATATCTTGCTCTGTAAGCCTGTATCAGATAGAGTCCATGCAGGGACCCTCCCAAATAGAACCGACCCTCCTAGGGAGAAATGAATGCATGAATGTCCCACCCAGGAAAGAGTGAATATGCTAATCCTGACCCCTCTGACCCATTAAATTCCCATCTACCTTAACCCACATGCTGACTTGCTTCTTGAACTCAGCTCAATCCACACCCAGGTGGAAATAAAGGCTGTGTTGCCCACACAGAACTTGGACTCTGATTTCCTCTCCTTCACTATTTGGAATAACCTTTTATTTTCAATCTTTGATCTCTTAATATCTTGCTCTTGCTCTGTAAAGCTATCTCACTCTTTCTCAATAAACTTCGTTTCACACTTGCCTTGCTTTGGTGGGTGTGGTCTTTCTTTGACCAAGAGCACACCCAGAACCAAGAAGGCAGACAGCTGCCTGAGATTCTGACACTTTGACAAATATATTAATGCCCAACAAAGAATGTAAAGCATTGTTAAAAGTTTTCAAATAAAACTACTTTAAAATACACACAGAGAGAACATGACTTAAATTTAGCTCTCCACAATTTAGCTGAGAGTTGGAGAATGTTAGGTGGAAATCACTCAAAGTCACCAGGAGACTCTGGCATTCACATATCTCACATGGCTTAATCTAATGTTGATTGTTTGTTCTTTAATGCAGAAATGTTGGGGAAGCCACAGCTAATTATCTGATTCCTGTTCTCAAGAGGCTCACTGAGGGGAAGTGCAGAGGCTCCTTTCCTTAGCATTTTGAGGGAAGATTTTAACCCTGCACTTCTCAGATGTAAGCAACAGTCTGTGCCTGGAAGGACCTTCCCTGGAGTTCATAAGAGCTTTGCAATTTCCCATGAATCTGCTTTACATAGACCACTAATTAGTGTTGCTGAGTCTGAAGGAAAACAAAATATTTTACTCCAAAATATACTTGTTTGACATATTTTGAGATGGCAGTTCAGAAGGCCTGCAAACAGAAGTAACCCTACAAAGCTGTCTTTTGTGAGAGAAATTTGCATCTGTAGAGAAAATTTGCATCGAAGTAGACACTTTTCTTTGAGGCCTTCCCTCTTTTGGATCTAGGAAAGATTAACTGAGAGTCTGACATCTTTAAAGGTCAGACAGATGCATTTGCCATCTATTCTCTTTGAGGACTGCTATCTCTCACAGATTTACATAATGAGACTACTAGTTAGGCATCAGCTATCCCTACTCCCCAAAACCTATTTTCCCACCATAACTGGTTTCGCCAGCATCCAAGTCCCGATTCTTGTAACCTAAAGATGGTGATACAGTTTCCCCTCTGTCCAGGGCTGGACATGAGCCTGATTTTCTAGGCTTAAGCAAGCCAAATCATGCTCTCTAGGCCCAAGCAGGTCTAAGAGCCAATCCAAGTGTCCCAGCTAAGCTGCCTCTCCAAGAGCAAAGAACATTCCTTAAACAAAACAAGACCCCGATCCTATGTAAGGACAGTTTTAAAATTAATTTCTGTGACTTGTGACATTCCATATTCACAAACTCTCTGTCCACAGGGTAGGGAAAGCTGCTTTCAGATCCCTAGATAGAGGCTGAGAGGGGCTATCCACTGGGGAACACCCCTTCTGTGTGCTGTAGGCTTTGGCATTTTTCCCCCTTATCTATCAATGAAAATCTGTCCCCTTGTTTACTTACATGCTCCATGGATTCATTCTTTGACTCTCTGAGACCTAGGACTTGGGAGAGAGGGAGAGAGAGAGAGTCTGACTTCAATGGTATATAAAGTTCTAAACCCCACTGAGGAGTTGGGGTAATCACTCTGTGGTTCTCCCCAGTGTGTACATTAATAAATTGGCGTGACTTTTCTCCACTTCATCTTTTTTGAGAGTTGATTTCTCAGCATGTCTTTAAACTGTGAAGGGGAAGCTTTGCTTGGCCCCTGCAAGTCCATCCCAATAATCTCCTGAATATAAGCACCAAAGAAATCAAGTACAATTTTTGATCAGATGTGGTTTATGCTTTGTTTTGCATGGCCTTAGGCTTGGTGATGATTTAGTGTCTTGCTGTAATAAAAGATTAATACCACAAGGGAGCGGGCATGACATGTTTGACCTCCCTTCTCCTCATGGTTAGCAACTCAAATTTACGGTTCCCCTCGGACAAGAGGAAATCCATTCAGTTGGGTGGTGGTGCTCAGATTTTATTTTAGTTTACACTTTGCATTTTCTGCCCATAAATCCAAAATTTTGATTGTGAGATTAATGGAAAATAGATTTTTGAGTGCACATGTGTTTTCTGCTGGTCTGTACAGACATGGGAAGCACAAAGATAATCATCCGAAGATATTTTCCTTATCTCTTCTGTGTTGCCTTTCCCATGTCCTACTCCACATGTATTCTATTTTTTTTTTTTTTGACACAGAGTTTCACTATGTCACCCTTAGTAGAGTGCTATTGTGTCACCACTCACAGCAGCCTCAAACTCTTGGGCTGAAGCAATTCTCTTGCATCAGCCTCCCAGGAAGCTGTAACTATAGGCACCCGCCACAACATCTGGCTATTTTTTTGTTGCAGTTGTTTAGCCATCCAGGGGTGGGTTCGAACCTGCCACTCTCAGTGTTTGTGCCTGGCACCATAACACCTGTGCTACAGGCCCCGAGCCTCTATTTTTTATTTTATTCACTAATTTGGAGTACTATCTCCTGTAGTAACTTCCAAAGAAAGTATGCATGAGAATGTTAAATTAAGTTTAGTCTAAAGCTGCTTCCTTACATATTTTAGGTCTGGTCTATGGTTTCTCCATACAAAGGGAAATGTAACCTAACTGGATGTATAAATATGCTGTACCTTGTACCAATCACAGTGTAGTCAATCAAAGGTAACCAACATTTCAAACTGTGTTCAAGTAAGCCAACTATGAACTTGTAAGAAACTATACTCTTTCTGTATCTCAGCTCCATTTTTCATAGGTCACTTCTCCCCCCAACCCCCCGCCCCCAGGTCACTTTTGTTAAGGGAATGTACAATAATTTAAAGAAATTTATTCAGAGCCCAGTGTGTATGACACATGTTTTCTGAGAAAATATGATCACAGTAGCCAGGCTACAGGTTGGTTTTATACATTCACAAAGACAGAAATTACACATGAGATCATAAGTCTATTTAGGGTGGAAAGCTCAGTAAGTTCTCTACGTGGAACAAGAAAAGAATATTTCTAGACCAAGATCGAGATATAAAAGAATAATGTTTATTTTTTCTTATTAGAAGGAAAGAGAAGGCAAAAGAATGGAAGAGAACAGGGAAAGAGAGGGAGAAAAGAGAGCAGGGAGATGTCATGACATTACAAAGAAAAAAAATGTGCCAGCAGCTGAGGTCAAGCAGAAAGAGGAAAAAGTAACTGCAGACAAAATCATAAGGTATTGTGAACATGAGTATTGCAGTTCCTAATTTTTCCTCTAGCAAGATTGGAGGCAAACTTTTTACAGGCCTTTCTGATCCTAATGCCTGATGTTCATACCACATTGTTCATTGAAGACCACTCAGGAACCCTGGAGGCTCTAGGAACAAATACTAAAAAGCATATTTAGTCAATAGCACTAGCAATTGTAAATAAAATTTACATTTCCTTTCTCTCTGCTGGGCTCTTCAGTGGTTTCTAAAAAAAAGAAATCCACAGGGTGCCTGCTTACAAAAGAAAGAAGAGGAGAGAAAGAGATCTCCTCTTTAATTTTAACCCTTATTGAAAAACTATGAGCCAATGATTTCTCTATCATTTCACTATAAAGATTGACCATCCTTACAAGTCAAGACGTCCTTACTGGCAGGTTCCTTCCCTGCTGCCCACACACTGAGATAGCAGGTGTTACAGGAAAGACAGAGTTCTATATCATAGTAGCCACCATGTGAAAAGATGAGAGGAAGTTCTCAAATCCATCTCCCCAAGAATTTGGGAGAAAGAATTTTTAAAGGTAGTTTGGTGGTGTCAAAGAGCTGCCTGGGCAATTGTGTCTGCTGAATGGCTGGTTCAAGGTAAAACCATAGGGGTGTAAAACTGTCTTCTTTGCTAAGTCAGTTTTTTTGGTGTTGGTCATCCATTTCACCAGAATGCCGGGACTGGAAGATATATACAAAACTAGTTTTATAAAGATGAGATGATGTTATCTGTGGAAGCAATGAAGAAAGCTAAGAATCTTTGTGGCCGCCAACTATTTAACTCCTGAGTAGTAAGCAATATAAATGTCGGGGTTCCACCTCAGAGGGCAGAGTCCACTAAGACCTGTGGAACTGGCAGGGACCCACTGAAGAAATATCAAGTTAGAAATGACAGCAAAGAAAGAGATATGAGACACAGAAGAGAAATAAAAGTGGGAACTCAGGGGTCCATTGCCTGTTTGTGGGATTCCAGTAGTGGCCCAGAGTGTTTGCTCCACTCTGCTTTTATTGAAGTCTATTTGCCCAGAGGGGAAGAAGAGGGAGGGAACAAAGACGCCAGCAGTTTCTCTGAGTGAGCATATCAGCTCCTATTGTTATTATTTAAGGGTTTGAGTAGCCTTGACAAATCTGAAATCTGAGGCTTGTATCGGGAAAGCCTCCTGCTTGGGATCACACACACAGATATCCAGTGAGGTGTTAAACTCTGCTAGTTCCCTATAGACTAAAATGCCACTAGCGTTAACCTCCTCTGAGGAATTAGTGGGAGGGAGGAATTTTCCTCCCATCACCACAACGGAGTATCTTCCTCTGCAATAAGGAATATAAGCTCTTCAGCCCACATCTCAGGGCTCCAGCTACTCCATTGGTCTCTGCCCCAGGAAATGCAAATTTCCAAAATGGGTATCTGCTTTGCCTGTTTACTAGGTAGGAAATGACCCAGTTAATCTATCTTTCTAGGTCTTTGCCATGGTCTCTTGTATGGCCATTTTTCCTCAGAGTGCTCACAGACCCAACAGGAGTGTTTGTAAGCTGTATCCCGAACAGGGTAGAATTTCAGAAAAGGCAGGAAGCTTTCTAGCGATGGCTAGCTTAAACATAAACTAGCTGACTTTTCTTTTTTTATTATTATTATTTTTTTTATTAAACTGACTTTTCTTTGTTCCAATTCACTTAGCTTACTTTTAAATATTCCTCTTTTTCAGGGGATGCTTTCCCTTGTCATGAATGGGGTCTTCAGTCCCCATTCTTCCTGCATATATACATATGTATATATGTACATAGAACTGTTTTACATATATATCACTGTGCGTTATACATATATATATATACATACATATATACATTTATATCCCTGTTTTTTATATATATTTATATATCCCCTCCATATTCCCCACTTGTGGCCCTTTATTAATTTTATATCAAGTAGTTTCAGAAGGTATGCTCTGGTTTGGCTGGAAAAGTCAGGATATTGCATATTGAGAAGTGGAAAGAAGGTAACTTACAGGTTATAGGTGGTTTTAAAGATTTCTTTGATTTGTAATTGACCAAAGTCATTTATTTATCTAAAGACTTGGGATGGGCAACACCTGTGGTTCAGTTGGTAGGGCACTGGCCCCATATACTGAGGGTGGCGGGTTCAAACCCGGCCCTGGCCAAACTGCAACAAAAAAATACCCAGGCATTGTGGTGGGTGCCTGTAATCCCAGCTACTTGGGAGTCTGAGGCAAGAGAATCACCTAAGTCCAGGAGCTGGAGGTTGCAGTGAGCTGTGTGATGCCATGGCACTTTACCAAGGGCAATAAAGTGAGACTCTGTCTCAAAAAAAAAGAAAAAAAAGATGGGATATTTTAACTTACGAATGCTCATTAATCAGAGATTAGACCAGGGACATATATAGAAAAATAGTGGATATATTAAGTAAATTGATGGCCTGCAGGTGTGGTTTATGCTTTGTCTTGCATGGCCTTAGGCTTGGTAATAATTCAGTGTCTTGCTGTAACAAAAGAGTAATGCCACAAGGGAGGAGGCATGACATGTTAGACCTCCCTTCTCCTCATGGTTAGCAACTCAAATTTAAGGTTCCCCTTGGACAAGAGAAAATCCTTTCATGGGTGGGGGTGTTAAGATTTTATTTTAGTTTACACTTTGCATTTTCTCTCCATAAATCCTCTTTGACCACACAGCAGCTGTTGAGTGGCTCCTGAACCTGTTCTTTGAGGTGGCTGCCCCATTAGAAAAATGGTATTTTCTCAATTAAACTCGGTTAAGTTTAATTTATCTTAAGTTTTTCTTTTAATAAAAGAAAAATTGTTAAGACATTGTATTTCTAAAATTCTTTGTGTTTTACCTTCTCACTATAGTGGTTTTCAGCTGGGTATTCAGAATTTTAAAACACAGGCGGTGCCTGAGGCTCAGTGAGTAGGGCGCCGGCCCCATATATCAAGGGTGGCAGGTTCAAACCCAGCCCCAGCCCAAACTGCAAAAAAAAAAAAAAAAATAGCCGGGTGTTGTGATGGGCGCCTGTAGTCCCAGCTACTCGGGAGGCTGAGGCAAGAGAATTGCCTAAGCCCAAGAGCTGGAGGTTGCTGTGAGTCCTGTGACATTATGGCACTCTACTGAGAGTGGTAAAGTGAGACTGTCTCTACAAAAAAAAAAAAAAAAAAAAAAAATTCTGTTTTCTTTAGCCATTTTCAAACACACACAAAAGGAGAAAGGATGATACACTGATTTCTAGTGCTCACCACCCAACCTCAGCACTAGTCAACTTTCTGCTATGGATGTTTATTCACATGGTTCTATGTTTTTTTTGTTTGTTTGTTTGTTTTACAGTGAAGGAGAGAAAGGACTGGAAAAGTTGTACAACAAATTTCTAAAATCTTATGTGAATTTTCAATATTTCAGTACATATCTACCAAATCTGAGTTACTTAAAAAAAAAATAGTAGACCACAGTAGTAATAGTACAATCAAGAAGATAAACATTTCTTTAATATTATTTAGTAACTTAGTCATGTTGAATTTTCTCCAGCCGTCTCCCCCATCCCTTTATTAAAAAAAGTTGGATGACATGAAAAACCACCCAAACAGACTAAGTCTACATGATTTATTTGGTATATTTTGTTGATATTTCTTGCAGTTTGGCCGGGGCTGGGTTTGAACCCACCACCCTCGGTATATGGGGCCAGCGCCCTACCAACTGAGCCACAGGCGCCGCCCTCGTTGATATTTCTTAAATTTCTTTGGATATGTAAAAACCCCTCTGCTGTATCCATCCCTTAGCACTGCTTTACTAAAGAAACTAGTCATTTGTCTAGTAGAATTTTGTTAATTGTATCTTAATAATCATTAACATGTTCCATTTTTCTGTGATTTCCTAACTTTTAGAGTTGCTGTGAGAAATTCGAAGAACACTTAATATCTTCCCCTTTATCCCATTCCAAGGACATTGTAGAATTTCCATTTTACCCTGTAAAGTAAGGTATACTAGTTTGGGTCATTTGGGTTTATTTTCACCATCATTTCATGGACTTTTAATTTAGAAACTGAAACTTTTCCTTAATATCTTATTGATGAAATCCTCTCTTCTGTTTTCTCAGTTCTTTTTTTTTTTTTTTTAAGAATTTCATTAATTTGGCTGAGTGCAGTGGCTCACACCTATAATCCTAGCATTCTGGAAGGCTAAGATGGGTGGATTGCTTAAGCTCAGGAGTTTGAGACCAGCCTGAGTAAGAACAAGACCCCATCTCTACCAAAAAAAAAAAAAAAAGAAAGAAAGAAAAACTAGCTGGGCATCGTGGTGAGTGCCTGTAGTCCCAAATTCTTGGGAGACTGAGGCAAGAGGATCACTTAAGTCCAGGAGTTTAAAGTTGCTGTGAGCTGTGGTGATGTCATAGCACTCTACCCAGGGCCACAGAATGAGACCTTGTTTCATTAAAAAAAAAAAAAAAAACATAAGTTTATATGATGGGACTACTAGAGTGATTCACCCTATTTTATATGAATGCTATTATTTTCCATATCATTGCCCTTTGATGTATTTTCTTTTTTTTTCTTTTTTGTTAGTCTCGGTATTGTCCTTGGTAGAGTGCTGTGGCATCACAGCTCACAGCAACCTCCAACTCCTGGGCTTAGGCAACAATCCCCAGCTATTTTTTTTGTTGCAGTTTGGCGGTGGCTGGGTTCCAACCTGCCACCCTCGGTATGGGGCCAGCGCCCTACCCACTGAGCCACAGGCACTGCCCTCCTTTGATATATTTTCAAAGGTGGCCTCAATTCTTTGTTTTTTACTTTTCAATGAGTTGTCTATTTTTAGACTGAAATCTTTTTTAATTTCCAGGAACTCAATTTATTATCGCTTTTTTGTAGCATCTTATTTGTGTTTTCGTATCTTTTCTTATTTTTCTGAGTATATTAATGATTTCATTTTCATAGTCCCTTAGTAATCTTTATTTTCTCTAAGTTGCTTTTTGTTTGTTTATTATGTTGGTATTGGTCTTTCATTTTAAAGGGTTTCTATGTATACTAATCTCCGATTTTCTTCTAAGACTTCAAAAGAGCTTAATGTAAGCTTTTTGTTGTCATAAGACTAATTACATTTGGACTTTCCTATAAGGTCATTTTATGTCACTATGAGTGTATTTTTAGCTTTCATCTCAGGCTGTCCATATAGTCCAGAGAATATTTTTCTTGAAGACACCAATTGACAATCTTAGGATAAGACTTCTATCTCTGACTCCATGTATAACTGTCCACTGATCTTTTATTAGGTATGGATTTCTGGCCCTCCAGTCTCCCCAGGGTTCCCCTTTCTAGAGAATTACTAAGAATAAGTCCCCACTTTTCTTTAGGAAGAGTTATTATTGCAGATCTTAGAAGGAAGCTCTGAGACCCAGTTAATGTGTGGGATGTTCATTAAGGCATTCCTCTGGACTCAAGCCCTGTGGACTGGAGGAAAAGAAATTATGTTTGGATAGGGGAGAGATCCAACTGTGATGTTCACCCCAAACTAGACTTGGCTGACTGCACGGAGGTCTCTGGAACTGGAACAACTCTGGGAGCTGCCCTTAGATCTTAGAACGGTTAGACTTTATAATCCTTCATTGACTAGCAACTAGAACTAGGACCCTGAGAAAGTGAGCCTTGGTTGAAAAGGCTGTCTGTAATGGAGGAGCGCCTGAGGAAGCTGATGCCTGGAGTCTGTCTGAGACAGTGCTCCAGAGGCTCAGTGAACAAGACCTTGTTGGGGATTCAGCCTTGCCTTATCCTTTCTAATTGCAGTCGCTAACAGCTCAGGTGTCCACTGAGCCACGTAGGCTGGGGGAGAGGAGAACAGGGTGGAGGGGAAGAAATTCTAACTGCTTCTTCAGCCATTTATGAAACATTTCTGCTTCCTCCCTGGCTTTACGCCTAACCCAAGAAGCATTCACTAGTGCCAATCTCTGCATCTTTCACAGGTTCTGTGGTGTAGATGTGCCCCCAGCTTTCTCCACTGCCAGTTTACAATTCAGCTGTCTTGGATTAGCTTAGTTACGGGCTCTATCACTGTAGTCCCAAAAAGTTAGTTGCTGTTTTCTTTCCTTGTGTTTATTTTCACAAATTTATGCATTTTTGAAAGTCCTTACCTCTCATTTTAGTGGAAAGCAAAATTGTCAGTGTATATATAATGCCTGTCTTTATCTGTCTGTCCCTGGTCTCCCTCTCATTCTGTGAAATGTGTGCTTTCCTCTGCCTCATTTGCTTAATCTTTTTCAAAAATTTACAATGCATTTTAATTAACTACCTTATACATTTCTCTTAATTAAAAGAATTAAAAGGAAATAATGTTTTAAAATGTTATCTCTTAGTTTTATCTATTTTTTTAAGTATTTATCTAATATTATCTATCTTTTTTTTTTTTTTTTGAGATAGAGTCTCACTATGTTGCCCTCCATAGAGTGCTGTGGCATCACTGCTCACAGCAACCTCAAACTCTTGGGCTTAAGCAATTCTCTTGCCTCAGCCTCCCAAACAGCTGGGACTATAGGTGCCTCTCTTGCCTCAGCCTCCCAACCAGCTGTGACTATAGGCGCCTGCCACAACACCAGGCTATTTTTTTTGTTGCAATTGTTTAGCTGGCTTGGTACTGGTGTTTCAGGTTCTTGGTCTTGGCGATTTGAAGAATGAATCCACAGACCACAGATCAGGATTTATTCACAGAAACAAACAATACAAAAACTACAAAAACCAAAGCTCCTGGCAGAGAGAACGCAGGTGGGGAAAAAACTCACTTGCTGTCTCTCCAAACTCTGTCTCCAGGCTCTCTGCTCTGAGGTATGTAGATTCATAGGGGGTTGTTTTGCAAAACTGAATGTTTACTTTTAGGGGGTAGGTCTTGTAAACTTATAGCCAACCTTTCATTTAGCAGCAGGGGGCCAGAACTCTCCCGCCTTGGGAATTTACATGAAATTGACCAGCTCTAGAAAACGTGGGTTTTCCCCTTCTGCCAGAAGTGCAGGGGGAAGGAGATACCAAGGGGCCAGTGTCTCTCCCACAGTTGTCTGGCCTGTCTGGCTACTGGAGCCTCCTGGGGCCCCCTGCCTACCCTCCACCCTGCCGCTGGTTCATTGGCAGGTCTTGGCACCACCAGTCTTATATCAGGCTCAGGCCGGGTTTGAACCTGCCACCCTCAGTGTATGTGTCTGGCATTGTAACCACTGTGCTACCAGCACCCAGCCCTAACTTTATCTTCATTAAGATTTTTCTACATATTGAAAAAAGGAGTTGCTTTTATCCTTTTCATTCAAGCACATTTAAAAAAAAAAACATATTTTAAGGTAGTCATTATAGCTGTGAAAAGAAGGGATGCTTTTTTCCCAATTTAGGCCTCTCTACATTACCATTTTTCTACTATTGGGATCTAAAAAAAAAAAATAGTCAAAGTAGGTAGTTAGAATTTCTCTCTCATGAAAAACTGCATATTGTATTGAACTTGGAGTTTTGCAATCCATGAAAAATAAGGAAGTTGTATTGACTTCCTCCATCCCCTGTTCCACGTAAAATCATGATTTGTACTTAAAAGCTCTTGTTATAAGATAAATTATATTTGTTTTTTCACTCAGAATTTTACCTTCTTGCTTACTTGAGCCTTAAGGTAAATATCTTTAAATTGCCCTTGGTTTTGAAATTTATTTTCAAAAAAAAATCTGAAGGCATTAATTAATAAAGACCCATAATCTATATTCATGTGGCAGTGGATACAAGCCTGTGCTGCTTTGCCCTTTAAATCACTTCTCTTTTGGATTTTCCATTTCCTTTCTACATCTTAATTTTGAAAAAGTATATACACACAAAAAAGAACAAATGTTTGGAAAAGGACTAGAGATTAGTAATTCAGTTACTATAACACTAATGCTGCTGCTGCAAGCTATGAAAGAGAACATTTGTCATTTGTCACAGAATAACAATATTAAGATCTATCCAAGTAGCACACAGACCGTAGAAGCACTCTAGCAGGGTTCTCGAGTTCACGAGCTCAGGTCCATCTGCCAGTGAGTCTCAGAGTGTCTGTGTGAAAGGAGAGTGCTATGTCCGGCTATGGCAAGGAGCGTGACCTCATTATAATATTAAATACATGGGGCTGCTCATACATCACACTGGGAGCTCTAAGTTGACCTATAGAAGGAGATTCCTATCAATATAAGTAATCTACAGCTGAAATTTACTTTCCCTTTCTTGGAAATCTGGTAAATGCTGAATAAGCTTTTTATTTGATCTTCCTTTAATGCAAGCATCAGCTGTTCAGTATAGTGAGAGCTGACAGAGGGAAAAAAACTCCAGCTCCACCCCCCAACACTTGTCTCTGAAAGGTTCCTTTCTAGTAAATGGCAGTCTATTAAGGTTCTTCCTAGACTTAATCAAAGTGCAGTGCAGAGAGATCTGCCTCTGTGTGAATAGCTCTCTCCTCTCACAGTGCCAGCCCAGGTCTCTAATTTTGTTGCTGGCCTAGTCCTGCTAAGCCACACTCTGCGCAGTGTGGGGCTTCTCACTCCCTGTGGTTCTCAGTGGCAACAGGAAGTCGCGGGAGAGGCTGCAGTGCTGGGCCAGCAGGCAGGGATGCTGTCAAGACTGCTTCCCTCTCTTTTCTGCAAGTAAGGGGCTAAATCCAATTGACACACACTGAAGTAAACAGGCAGTGACATATTTGTAGACAAATTGTCATACTGTAGATTATTCACAAAACAAATTGTTTTGATTTACACTCATAGATTGAGGGGGGGAAAGTCTGCCAGCACTAACAGCTGCTCCCTTTTCAAGAGAAACAAGCATTTAATGAAAAAGTTAATTTAAAAATAATGTTCTACTGTTGCTAAAATTCCTCAGGGAACTGCTCAAAATTTAATGAAAAGACTTTTTTTTTCTTCAAAAACATGTAGAAATATCCTATTTTCTCTAGGAAATGCAATAGGTCTTCAGTTAAGTTCTTATCATCACTCAAACATGTTTAGTGTTGAGAGACTATCTTTTCAAAAGTAATAATAAAATATGGCTCAGTGCCTGTAGCTCAATGGTTAGAGGGCTGGCCACCTACACCCAGGCTAGTGGTTCGAACCTGGCCTAGGTCTGCTAAACAACGACAACTGCAATAACAACAAAAAAAATAGCTGGGTGTTGTGGCAGGTGCCTATAGTCCCAGCTACTTAGAAGGCTGAGGCAAGAGAATAGCTTAAGCCCATGAGCTAGATGTTGCTGTGATCTGTGAGGCCAAAGCACTCTACTGAGGGAGACATAATGAGACTCTGTCTCAAAAAAAAAAAGTAGTAATAAAATAACAATAAATATCTAATTTTTTTTCTATGGCTTTTTTCTCATTCATCAAACCTTTAACAGTGGCCTTAAAGTAAGATTAGAGCTTAAAATGTTTTTAATGTCATCTTCATGGGGGGTGTATCTTGTCAATGAAGCTGCAGACATATAGCTTCTGATGACACTTTTAGAATTACCTGGAAAGTATTATTGAAGCTGCTCCGAGGGAGAACTTACATGGATTCCATGACCATCTTTAAGAGCAGGTTGGTTTTCACAAAAGCAATGACTCATTTTGCTGCTACAGGGGGGTGATATCATCTCTCAGAGTTCTCTTCTCTCATTATGTAAACAGTCTTTATGGACATTTGTTTTAGTCGGTTCTGTATGTCCTACACTGTTATAACCAAACACCATAAACAGTGTGGAGGATGGGACTCCAGCCTGGCTGGTTCAAATGAGGGCTCTTTTCTTGGCTCTGGGTGGTTGTCCGCTTATGTTCTCACAGGGGAGAGAGGGAGTTCTGCTGATATAAGAGCTGCAATCCCATTGTGGGGGCTCTACCCTATGTCCTCATTTAAACCTAATTTCCTCCCAAAGGCCCCACCTCCTAACAGCATCAAATTGGGAGTTAGAGTTTTAATACATGAGTTTGGGGAGAACACACATATTCAGTCAAAAATAATATCATCGATTACAAACAACCTTTGATTCATTGTTGTCCAATCCCAGGACTGGGTTTCTAATTGCACTGCTCCTATGCAGTTTTCAAATTCTGCAATTCTTCCCATGGATTTTTTTCCTGAGAGAAATCTCATTTCCTTTATTTTATATCTTTTGGTTTGACTGTAAAGTTTCAATTGTCCATGACCAATCATTTTAAACCTGTTATATCTTCATGGATGCAAGTTAGATGGTAACTTACAGCAGTATATGTGCAGGTTGGTCATTTTACCTTATTTTTATTTTTATTTTTTTAGAGACAGAGTCTTAATTTATCACCCTCGGTAGAGTGCTGTGGCATCATAGCTCAGAGCAACCTCCAACTCCTGGGCTTAGGTGACTCTCTTGCCTCAGCCTCCCGAGCAGCTGGGACTACAGGCGCCTGCCACAACACCTGGCTATTTTTTTGTTGCAGTTTGGCTAGGGCTGAGTTTGAACCCGCCACCCTCTGTATATGGGGCTGGCATCCTACCCATTGAGCCACAGGTGCCGCCCGGTCCTTTTACCTTATAAACATTTTTTGTAAAGAAAAGCAAGCATATTTGTGGGGTGTGTGACCAGTCACCCACTGCAGACTCCAGCCTTGCTGAATCTGACTTGCTCCCTTGTAGAACTAATTTTGTTTCAGGTGCATCTCTCCTTTTCCCTCTCATTAAACTGAGTTGTCAAATATGGCAAATATATTTAATATTTTGTAACTTACGTCTCATCTTTTACATTTATATTTAAAACCCATCCTTTCTCAATTTCTCTTAATCTCCTTCCCTCTATGATGGCAGTATGAATGAATGCTTTAATTTATCTACACTCATTGCTTTCTATAATTTATATAGTATTTGTTGTCTTGAATTATTTAATACTTTAAAACATTAAGGGTATATATCTCATATAATGTTTTTCTCCTAAAGAAAAAAAAATGTATATGCTATTTAAAAACATTTCAAACATTAATTTTGTTCTGCATTTCTGGTTATTATCTTCAATATTCTATCCCCAATACTATAATCCAATGTTTTGTTATTTGGGAAAATAGTGAGGAGCATAATACGTGTTCAAATATGTGAAAACCAGAAAGATGCCATAAATTTTTTGAAGTTGTTATTCTCTATCGTAGACAATAGTTTCTCCCTTCTCTTCCCTCCCCTCCCTTTCCCTCCTCTTTCTTCCCTTCCTTCCTTCCTTCCTTCCTTCCTTCCTTCCTTCCTTCCTTCCTTCCTTCCTTCCTTCTTTCTTTCTTTTTTGACAGGGTCTCACTATGTCACCCTGAGTAGAGTGCTGTGACACAGCTCACAGCAACCTCAAACTCTTGGGCTTAAGCAACTCTCTTGCCTCAGCCTGCCAAGTAGCTGGGACTACAGGCGCCCGCCACAATGCCCGGCTATTTTTTGGTTGTAGTTGTCATTGTTGTTGGGCAGGCTGAGGCTGGATTCGAACCTGCCAGCTCTGGTGTATGTGGCTGATGCCCTAGCTGCTGAGCTACAGGCGCTGAGCCAATAGTTGCATTATTTCATAGAAAGAACAAATAGTCTTGCTGCACTTCTGAAGGTTTCTGGTACGTACATTCTCATTGATTTCTCCACCACCAGATAGTAGTTCTTCCTTTACGAATATTTCAGTATGTTCAAGCTATTCTTACCTTCTCTGCTATTACAACGGTTTCCCAAGGAAAGAGTGAACGCAGCCCTTTCCTATATGTAAAATGACTGTAACTTACAATTCAGTAATAGGAACCCCTTCTTTCCTGTTTACTGTCCTCTGGTCAGAGCACTGTCCCAACCTGTCCTAGAAGCACTTCATCAGAGATGTCATCACCTGCCCTGGGGTGGCTTAACTGCCGTATCTGAAATATCTGGAAGGAAGTGAGAATAGAAAAGAACCCTGTACTTTCTCAGCAAAGTGAGCATTTTAATCTTTGATTCTACACATGTGGTGAAATCCCAATACATGACTGACACTGCAACATTTATTAACTGAAATGAGCAAAACAAAGGTCCTCGAGCTATGCATAGTCTAAGAATCAGACATAGAAACACAAATCCTAATGAGATGAAGATAGTAGAAGTTTATACAAAGTGCCATAGCTGCAAAAAGGTAGAATTAAGCAAAATTTTGGCTGTGACAGTGTAGATGACATTTAAAGGGAGTGTTGCTGCATGTGGACGCCTGTACATGTTCCCTGAGTAAAGTCACCAACATGAGGAAGAACACTGGGAGGCTTTGGTTTAAGAACAGCCTGGTTATATCTCAGAGGGTGACTGGGAATAGAGCTACACTGAGCTTCTTGCACAGGCCACACTGAAAAGTTCTTAAATTGAACTCTTCAAAGTTTGAATTGTATCATAATATAACTTACTGAGATGCAATCGCACATTATCCAACTGGGATCAGAAATAATTTGGAGAGACAGTTTAGGTTAATGTCTAAACTCTTGGGTTTGAACTCAAACAGAGCTGTATTTGAGGCCTGACTCTATTACTTATTGGTTGTTTAGGGAAATTGATTTAAATTCTTCAAGTCTCAATTTCTCATCTCTAAAATAGAACACTAATATTGTCTACCCTGTGAGTCTGGTGAGGAGATGATGAGATCATTTTAAAATCTAGCAATGTCAGTCCTGAACATGGTAAGTGAACAATAAATGGTCATTATTATTCTTTATCTTCATAGAAAAGGAAATGTAGAAAAATCCTGCTATCCAGGCTGCTCTATCCAAAAGCTTTTGCATTATAAAGCTCTGTTTGTTTTATAGCTCAGCTAATTTTTCATTTAAGTTGATACTGTTTGCTTGTATCAGAGGAACCCTAGGTTAGCCAGACTCTAACAGAGGATGGTACACCTGCCAGGCCACCCTGTGATTCACCCTTTGCAGGACCGCTATTGGCAAGCAGGCTCAGTAACAAATATTCAAGAAGAAAGATACAATGTTTATATCTCAAACTCAGCTCCTCTCTCATGCTCTCACTCCAAACCTGTCTCCTCTAGTTAAATGGATTTTACACTGAACTCATTATCTAATCCCTACCACACTTCAACACCCAAATAACTGTGCTCAATTTAGAAAATTAAAATTGACAATAAAAATTGATCACTAAATCCTGTGGATTCTAAAATAAATATTTCTCTCTTCTTCATTTTCTAAGGCACTATTGCTCTCGTTGGGTTATTTCAACATACTATTAACTACATCTCCTCCAAATTATCTTTACATGATAGGTAGAGTTTTGTGGGATTTTTCTGTTTTAAATATAAACATAATTATATTGTTTTTACTCCATGATCTGACTCCTAATTCTTCAGCCCCCATCACCATTTCTTTCCTCTACGTTTTGGCTCATTTTGTCCTAGGCCACAATATAGTCTCTGTTTTAGAGAAACGTATTCTCTGTTTTTGAGAATTTGAATGTCAGACCAATCATCATTAACAATATAATTCTGTGAAAAAAATCTCTCCGAATTTCACTTACACCATATGTAAAATAGATATTGATTACTAAATAAAACATCTACATTTACACAGTCTGTGATTATTACAAATATTACTAAGTACCTAGAGAAGGACTTGGCATCTTATATACTTCTAAAATATTTGGTACAAAATATTATGAAAAGGTATTATTTATAATATGTGAAATAAATGAAATAAGGAGGGGTGCCTAACATTAATAACTCATCATGCCAGTAGCTGTGCGCCTGCTCTTTTTGTCTGGGATGGACTCCACCAAGTTGAACGAGTATAGGATCATACTCGTAAGACTCACCTGACTCTGAATCATTTTCTTACTTTCCAAAGAAAATAAACATCCTTATCCCCTATTTCCTATTCTGCTGTATACTTTAAAACAATTCAGATAGGCCTACATTTGCCTTAATTACTTTAAAAAAATCAACATCTTTCACAGGTCCTTATACTCCTACGAGGAGTATTATTAAAAACCATAACTTTTGCAATTGAATTTTAATGAGGTTTAAAGAAGTGAAAAGAGGAATAAACCATACAGTCCTATGAGCTGCCCCATATCCAAGTTTGGGGCCATGGGCAGCTGTCCAGGCTGCTCTATTTAAGGAATTATTATTTCTAGCCCTTTAATCTCAATCTTATCACACACTGGCATTTGTTTCCCCAGTAGTTTCCACTACTAGTAAGCTCATGGAGAGAAAAGAATATATATATATGTTCCATATATAGTCTTGCTCTGTTGCCCTCAGTAGAGTGCTGTGGCATCACAGCTCACAGCAACCTAAAACTCTTGGGCTTAAGTGATTCTCTTGCCTCAGCCTCCCAAGTAGCTGGGATTATAGGTGCCTGCCGCAATGCCCAGCTATTTTTTGGTTGTAGTTGTAATTGTTGTTTGCTAGGCCTGGGCTGGATTTGAACCTGCCAGCCTCAGTGTATGTAGCTGGTGCCCTAACTCCTGAGCTACAGGTGCTGAGCCAAGAAAGGAATGTTTTAATAGGATATTTAGAGCACAGCTCCTGAACCAAGTTGAAGAGAAGTGGCTTGACTTGCTCCAACTATGTGGTGAGGAACACAGTGTTGACACCAGGAAGTCGGAGAGTTCCAGGAAAGGGAGGTATTTCTCTGCAGTGCTGGAGACAGAGGGGGTCACATGGAAGGAGGATTTTAGAAGAAAATTTTGTTATGAACAGGGGAGCATGGGGGATCGACCATGTTCTCCCCAACTCTGCCTTGAGACCTGGGCCCCATAGGTTCAAATCCTCACTCTTAGTGTGTAATACTGTGGTCTGGGAAAAGTTATTTAATTCCTGTGCTTAGTCCCCGCTTCAGGGGATGGTAGTGATGATCATATGAGGATTACGTGAAATTATACACATAACTACGAAAATTAGGTCAATTTAAGGAGGTGGTCAATGTAGAGAGGTGGTCGGCTGTGGAGTTTATGCCCTATATTTATATGAGTTAAAGCAATATTACATAAATGTTACCTTTACTGTTGGTAGCAAGGCATCATTTATAGAGCTGATGTTAGGGTAACTGGAGTAATTTGACAAACCTATGGCTTAGCAAAAGCAGCAAAGACTGAACTTAAGTACTCACTTTCCAAGGTTGGGGTTTTGAGTAAACACAAGGTAAAAAGCCCAGGAACTAAATCTGGCAGGGTCCAGATTGCATACAGGGGAGGTCTGCAAAGGGAAAATTGTCAAATGCATTGGAACGAGGAAAGGAGAGGGGAGATGACAAGGCCCTGGAAAGGCCTTTAGAGGTGACTTGGAATTATAGTCAGACTTTATAAACCTACATGTGAAAAAGTGAAGCTTTGAATTCCAAACCAAAAGTTTATAATTGAGTGTCATAGAAAAAAACTCTAAACTTGTCTGTTGTTTTCTGTTTGCATAATAAAATTATCTACTTTATGTTTTCATCTTTTAGAAACAAAATAAATTTCTGTACATTTGAAATATTCAGCTGATCATTTAAATTGCTAAAGAGAACTGGAAATTTAAATTATTCATTGATGAGGGTCAGTGTTTCACACCCCTCAGATCCTCCACATGGGGTCAAAACGGCCAGAGAGGCCTTCAGCTTTCCTTTCTTTTATGACACCATTCTGGATCAACTTTTGCCCTCTCACCTTCTCTCTCAGTTAGAGGCTATCATGCTATCACAGAATATTTCTTATTTCTTTCTAATTATGGCCATCAAAATAAAATATTATAATACAAAGTTATGTGCAAGTAGCCAGCTGAGTGTGAAACTTACGTGTGTTTGCCCACGACCCTGTCAAGGGAGCTCTCTGAGGGACTGTGACCTCCCTAGGGAGGGCAAAAAGAATGAAGGGATCACCTATGCATGTGTGGAGCTATTGCCCCCCAAATTCATAGTGGCTTGAGGAGCAAAGCAGAAGAGGGAAAATAAGAGGTTGAGAATGGCCGAGTGTAGTTCGAGTGGCTATTCCCTTTCTCTTACACTCAGAGCACTACAGAGATTACACGGACCCAAAAGAGGGACCCAAAAGAGAGAGCCGAGGAAAGAGCTCTGGGCCCAGATCCGGTTCACTGGAAGGGGAGATATGGGGAAAGACAAAGGTAAGAAAGTTAACCTCTATTTTATGAGCAAGACTTGATTCTTATCTCAGACTTTACCTCATTTAATCTTCCCAGCAAAGTGGAAGCTATAAATCATCTGTAACTGCTTTTTTCTCTGATTCAGTAAAATATATTGAATAATACGAAGGCCTGGTTTTTTTTGTTTGTTTGTTTTGTTTTTTATGCTACAGAGCCTCAGGCTGTCACCCTGGGTAGAGTGCTCTGGTGTCACAGCTCACAGCAACTTCCACCTCTTGGGGCTTAAGCGATTCTCTTGCTTTAGCCAAGTAGCTGGGACTATAAGGCACCCGCCACAATGTCTGGCTATTTTTTGGTTGTAGTTGTCATTGTTTGGCTGCGTGGGCTGGACTGGAACCCGCCAGCTCTGGGGTATGTGGCTGGAGCCCTAGCAGCTGAGGTATAGATGCAGAGCCAAGGGAAATGTCTCAATGAATTAAAGTCTCATATCTAAAATCAACCAAACTTTGAACCAAGTGCCTGAAGAGAAGAAGTGAGGCAAGGGGCCCATTTATGAGTTAGTAACAGAGCCTGCCCTTTAGAATTAATGAAACAAAGGAACTAGTCACTTATCTATATAAAGCAGAATTGCCCTACAATATGCAATTAAACAGTAATGTAACCACAAAACAAAATGTAAAGGACCAAAATAAGCTTTTTTTTTTTTTTTTTTGTAGAGACAGAGTCTCACTGTACCGCCCTCGGGTAGAGTGCCGTGGCGTCACACGGCTCCCAGCAACCTCTAACTCCTGGGCTTACGCGATTCTCTTGCCTCAGCCTCCCGAGTAGCTGGCACTACAGGTGCCCGCCACAACGCCCGGCTATTTTTTTGTTGCAGTTTGGCCGGGGCTGGGTTTGAACCCGCCACCCTCGGCATATGGGGCTGGTGCCCTACTCACTGAGCCACAGGCGCCGCCCCAAAATAAGCTTTTTAATGCATCCTAATCCCTCTCTGTTGTGTACTATTTTCCATTGTTCTTGAATCTTTATAGTTTCGACGTTCGGTAGCAGCCATTGTACGCCTTTAAATTCTAAGGGTGGCGTCTTGGCACTTTGAAGGAACATTTACAGTGAAAGTCACACGAGTGAGCTTAACTAATTAATGCATATTAATTTTTCTTGACATCTTTCATTTACCACCCCATCTCCTTGATGGTTGGTCATAGCATCAAAATGTTGATGTTTCTCCATGGTTCATCTCGGAAGACATTTATGAACTTAATTTGCCTTTCACTTTCTCACTTATAGGCAGAATGAGATGGTAACACATGGTAACTTCCACCAGCCTGGAGTACCAGCTGGTGATGCTTGGTTGTTAAATAATCACCCAGCTTTGTTTTTGTCATCTGGAGAAAAGAAGAATGAATTATAAATTTAAAATGAGAATTTAAAAAATTATAATATTAAGCTTCATGTCCTTGATGATATCTGCAGAGGAGTGAGATTAATCATCACTGAAAATTTCTCATTTTCTCTACAGATTGGTTAAACTGGTTAACAACCAAGAACAAATCTGCACCATGGATTAGCAGGTGGACTAAAAAACCATAGTGGGAGGAGATGAGGTCATTAAAATACAGAGTGAAGAATGACTATGGACAGAACACACCCACTGGAGTTATATTTTTATAACCTTTGCCGTATTACTAACTAAAAGAAAAAAAGCAAACTTATTTTCATTGGCTATTGAATATTGTCTTCTTTTTCTTGCCAGTATTTTTTCAGAAGTTATATTAACTCAACTAATAGTAGCACAGTTGTTTGAATAAAACTATAAAACTCCAAAATTCCCCACACAAACTTATACAAATCATGTCATCAATATTCAATTTGACAAATAAGACAGCCAAGGAATAAGGAAGTATTTCAGTCACAATTAGAAAGTTAATAAAAGGTAGAATTTGGACTAGAATTAAGTCTGCTGAGAAAACTCCCCATTGGCCTGTGGGCAAGGGAATTAGAGACATGAGTCATTCATGTTAATGACTAATAATCTGCATTGTTTGTCCTGAGTGCCACGCCCTGTTTTATGCTGCTTACATAACTATCATATAAATGACTTAGTTAATATACATATGCTTGTCAATTCACAATTAAAAGACTAGTTTTGTATGTCCTTAGTCACCATAGTAGTCACTGGGTATGGCCACCTGATGGGTAGAGCTGTGTTCTGCCCTCACTGCAATACAAAGACAACTGTTGGAGGGTGGAGTCCTTATTCCCCAGCCCAGCTGACCTCCTTCAATTACTCAGCTAAGCCAAAGAGTTCAACTGAGGCACAGAGGTATTTGAAAGTAAAAATGAATAGTAACTGGAGAGACACAGTCAGGGTAAATAGAGAAGAAAGGAAACCTGCACAGGTTTCAGTGTAACAAAGAGAAATTTTATTTAAGAGCAAAGAGAAAGTTTAGAGCACTTCCAAAGACAGTGGAAAGTGGGTCCCTCTCGCGACAGGACAAGAGGTGAGAGAGACAGCGGCACAGAGGTGCAGAGGCAGTGCGTGGGTATTCATACCCTCTATTTTGAAATTGTTTGAAACTCTTTCACTGGCCTCTCTGGTTATTGTCATTTTCTTTTTTTTTTTTTTTATTATTTCATTGAGGGTACAAAGAATTAAATTACACTGACTGCATTTGTTAAAGTCCCTCTTATAATTATGTCCTGTGCCCAAGAGTTGTGCCATACACCACGACCCCCTCATCCGCCACCTTCCTCCCTCTCCCCACTTGTTCATTCCTCTACTCCTCCCCCTTGTATTAACTCATCTACTGCTTTCATGTTAGAATAGAGTACATTGGATTCTTGCTTCTCCATTCTTGTGAGGCTTTACTAAAACAAATGTATTCCACCTCCATCCATCTAGGTTAATACAAAAGATGTAAAGTCTCCATTTTTTTCTTTCTTTTTTTTTTTTTTTGAGACAGAGCCTCAAGCTGTCACCCTGGGTAGAGTGCTATGGCATCACAGCTCACAGCTCCAACTCCTGGGCTTAAGCGATTCTCCTGCCTCCACCTCCCAAGTAGCTAGGACTACAGGTGCCCACCACAGTGCCTGGCTATTTTTTGGTTGCAGCCGTCATTGTTTAGCAGGCCTGGGCTGTATTTGAACCTGCCAGGTCAGGTGTATGTGGCTGGCTCCTTACTGGCTTGAGCCACAGGCGCCGAACCAAGTCTCCATCTTTTTTTAATGTCTGAATAGCATTCCATGGTATACATATATCACAGTTTGTTAATCCATTCCTAGCCTGGGGGACACTTAGGCTGTTTCCACATTTTGGCTTTTTTTTTTGTTTTTTTTTGAGGCAGAGTCTCACTTTATCACCCTGGATGGAATGCTGTGGTGTCACAGCTCACAGCAACCTTCAACTCATTGACTTAGGCAATTCTCTTGCCTCAGCCTCCGGAGTAGCTGGGACTACAGGCGCCCACCACAATGCCCAGCTATTTTTTTGTTGCAGTTTGGCAGGGGCTGGGTTCGAACCTGCCACCCTCGGTATATGGGGCTGGCGCCTTACCCACTGAGCCACAGGTGCTGCCCCATTTTGGCAATTGTAAATTGAACTGTGATAAACAGTCTAATGCAAATGTTCTTATAATAAAAGTATTATCTCTTTCTATTGGTCATTGGTTGCCTGGGTTCCCTCAGACCCACCTTCCCAGGGGCCCTCCAGACTTCCTTGTTCCAGGTTTTTCCCCATCCCTCTTGAAGCCCCTTTCTTAGTGTCCCTTCCCAACAACAATTTCACTGCTACCATGTTAAAAATGGGCAATGCAGGGCGGCGCCTGTCGCTCAGTCGGTAAGGCGCCGGCCCCATATACCGAAGGTGGAGGGTTCAAACCCGGCCCCGGCCAAACTGCAACCAAAAAAAATAGCTGGGCGTTGTGGCAGGCGCCTGTTGTCCCAGCTACTCGGGAGGCTGAGGCAAGAGAATCGCCTTAAGCCCAGGAGTTGGAGGTTGCTGTGAGCTGTGTGAGGCCACGGCACTCTACCGAGGACCATAAAGTGAGACTCTGTCTCTACAACAACAACAAAAAAAAAAATGGGCAATGCAATTTCCACTTAAAAACAGTCCTGTAAAGGTATTTCTATTTCAGTTCTTAGCTGTAATCCTATACAAAAACAAATAACTAAAGCAATAAAAAGAGAATTCCATGTCCCAAGTAGTCGTCTTTAATGAAATGAAGAACACTCGTAAATTCAAGTGTAAAGAATAATTCTAAAATGCTATGATATTAATCAACCAAAGTGGACACCTCACAGTAGGAAAAGGGCACTAAAAGCTAAATAGAAATAAATTAGCACTGGAGCAAGTGACATAATATATAAGACTGCTAAAAAATATATTTGGCATTTAAATATTTGTAAATGGGATTTAATTGAGCTTTTTTTTTAATGAATGCTTGAATACTTGATTAAAAATAGAAGATGCAACTCCATATGCTATATTGTGTGTGTGTGTGTGTGTCTGCATTGATATGATCAGTCAAAAGTTAAAGAAAAGAAAATCTGGCTACTTAGTAAATGCAAATCAAAAGAAATCAGTCATTCTATCACTAATTAGGCCAGTCTTGCTTGTGTTTGACAACATAAAGTGTTAAGTAAAGGGAGAGAGGATATATTAGCTGCTTAATGTTAATTCATCTAAACAAAGTTGGGATCATTCCAGAAACGTATGATACAATATTTAAAAGTATCATTATATCAATATTTATGTATCCAAGTATAAAAATTATGGTTTCATAGCTGCAGCTACAAAAAAGCTTATGTTACTGAATAACACTCATTCCACGTTTTTCAAATTTATGAAAAAGGTGTACACTTTTCTTTGAAATAAAGATTGTATTTCAAATCAAACATGATTATCATGTCTGCTAGATCTACAGTAGAAAATTTTTATTTAGGTAAAAACAGTATTAAACACCTCAAGTCAAAAAACACTATTCAAGAGAAAAATGTAAACATTTATAAAGACAAAGTCAAGTTTTTCTTATTTATAAATAGTATATTTGAGTAACCCAAGAAATAAAGAGAGGGCAATGACTTATTTTTTGTGATGTTAATATATAAAAATAAATATGTTTGTTACATAAAAACTACTATCAATTTTATCACAAATAGAAAAAAGTTTTTTCGTGTAACACTGAAATTAGAATACTTAACAGCAGGCTTGGCGCCTGTAGCTCAGCGGCTAGGGCTCCAGCCACATATACCGGAGCTGGTGGGTTCAAACCCAGCATGGGCCTGCCAAACAACAATGACAACTACACCAAATAAATAAATAAATAAATAGCTGGGCATTCTGGCGGGCATCTGTAGTCCCAGCTACTTGGGAGGCTGAGGCAAGAGAATCGCTTATGTCCAAGAGTTAGAGGTTGCTGTGATCTGTGATGCTATGGAACTCTACTAAGGGCAACATAATGAGACTATGTCTCAAAAAAAAAGAACATTTAAGAGCAATGTAAAATATGAAAACGTGTCTATAAAAATTAGAATAAATAGAAATTTCCATAAACAGTATTAGTTCATAAGATAAGTGGTAATAAACTAATATTAATTTCTATACATGGTGGATAAGAAAAAAGAATTATTTCTTCTAGTAAAATCTAAGATCAATCTCATAGAAAATATGGAACAAAAAACCCTGACACTATATAACTTCTATTATTTAAAATTAAAAAAATGTCTTTCTGGGTTGATAACACTCAGAATGGTGGTTACTTTTCACAGCATAAATTAATAGTAGATGAAAAGGGGGCTTGTAAGGTGTTGGTAATGTTCTTCATGTGGTCAACTTCCAAAGATACTTTGAGCTATAGCTAAATTTTTTGTTGTTCTGTTATTTATTTCATTGTCCGCATATGCCAAATTTAAAAATTGTTTTAAATTTATGAAAAGATAAGCACCCCAATAGAAGGAAATATATGATTAAATCACTTGCAGAAGAAGATAAACAAACGATTCTAAAGAAAAGTTAATGTAGGACTACAGAATTAATATTATGATAAGATACAATTTGTCAGGCTTTTGAAGATTAAAAAATAATACCATATCAAATATGAGTTTGTGGTAGAATGAAATATTTCCAAAGTACAATTTGACAACATATTAAAACCAGATAAATGAAGAAAAATGTAAGATAACTATATTCTTTCTAAAATTTTTTTTATTAGATCATAACTGTGTACATTACTGCATTTATGGGGTACAATGTGCTGATTTTATATACGATTTGGAATGTTTACATCAAACTTGTTAACCTAGCCTTCACCTCACTTATTTAATTGTTGTGTTTAGACATTTATACTCTACTGTTAATATATTTGATATGTACCCTTGCGATATGCACAGTGAGGGATGTTGACCTAAACACTTGACCCTTAACTTTCTTTCTTTCTTTTTTTTTTTTTTTTTTTTGAGACAGAAGTGATTTAATCATTTTTGAGACAGTCTCAAGCTGTTGCCCTGGATAGAGTACTATGGTGTCATAGCTCACAGCAACCTCCAATTTGAGCTCAAGCAATCTTCTTGCCTCAATTTTTCTATTTTTAGTAGAAACAGAGCCTAGCTTTTGCTCAGTCTAGTCTTGAACTTGTGAGCTCAAGCAATCCACCTGCCTCGGCCTCTTAGAGTGCTGGGATTATGGGCGTGAGCCACTGCCTTGATCCTTAGCTTTTTATCCATGTGTAAGAGAGAAATCCCAATGATAAACCATAACAAATTATTATGTGATATATACATAGGATATATGCTCCTCAAACACTAAAAATATGGGAAAATAATATTTCATACTGCTGGAAAAACAATGAAAAAAGTATTGACTGAAGTAAATCTTATTTCTGGGGGAGGGGGAAAATGTGCACACATCGTATTAACAAGAACTCATACCAAAATTCTAAATGTATTTGAGTAATTTTCCATATTAATTATTAGTAAATTAAACAGAAAATTACTTTAACTAAAAGATGGATTTGTATAATTACGGCTAAGCATAAAACATAAGGTCCTGAAATCCTGAGTGTCCGGCTCGGCCACCCTGTGACTGTGTTGTGCAGGGGATGCTAGGATGCGTTCCCTTCTTCTTTTTTTTTTTTTTTTTTTGTCTGGGGCGGGGTTTGAACCTGCCACCACCAGCATATGGACCCAGCGCCCTACTCCTTTGAGCCAAAGGTGTCACTAGATGCATTCCCTTCTAACACGTACTTTTGTGTAGTCCCAGCGCACAGCTGGACGCTTAGTCCTGGGAAACCTGGTCTAGTTTCAATCCCCTCTCACCTCCTACACTGGGTGTTGTGCTGGAAAAATGCTTTACGGTCAAAAGCTTCACAGTCATTTCAGTACACTAATTATTTTTGTGCTTCTGCTGGTCTGTGGTATGATTTTCTGTTGTGATTCCCATGTCCTGAAAGGCCACCACTGTCACTAGCCCAGAACTGCTCTCAATCATAATTCATCATAACCTTGAGCTCATATCCAAACATAGATGAAGCATTTTTCAACTTTTCTGTGAATGGAATCTCAAGAGTAAAACCTATGAGAGAATTTAGGTACTTTAGTTGGTGACAGTTTCTTACTCAGTCTATGGAACATTCAGATTATTGAGGAACTCAGCTCGTTTTATTGAATGAGATTTATTGACCTTCCTAATCCTTAAAATCACGTAAGGGGCCTGCCACACACTCTGACTTCATATATATTTCCTGTTGTATTAAAAAGTGAGGAATAGAAATTTATATTTATTAATCACACTTCTGCTAAGAACAATGCTGGACACTTCTCATTATGTTAAAATATTTCATTTTCTTGATGACTCTTGAAAGGTAGAAAAGATCTTTTTTTTTTTACTAGAGACAAAAAAGTTAAGTTCAGCAAAGTTAGATCAAAATGATGAAAAATAGTCAAAGGTACAACTGGTCTTTGAACACTTAAGCCTAACTCCAAAGATCATGATCTGTTACTACCAAGTAGATAAGCCCCTATGTACTGAGAACCTAAAACTTCCATTGGGAGGCAGCACAGCCTAATAGTCAGGGCACTGTGCCTGAGCGTCAGCCTGCCCGCCTTGGTCTCATGAATGCTAATTTCAGCATTTACTGGCTATATGAATTGGGGGAGTAAGTTCTTTAACATTTCTTAGCACTACTGTCTGGGTATAAAAATAATTCATAACCTGCCAAAATGTTAAGAGGATTAATTAATCTCATTAAAACTCATTAATGAAAATAATTTAGGGGTTTATTAGTCATAGTATTTAATAAGTATTATTTATAACTGCTTTCATATCATCCTTCTTGTTATTAAATATTCAGATAAGTAATATTCTGATCTATTTTTTAAGAGATTTAATCATCATGATTTTCTGTAAAGAGAGTCAATAAACACATTCGCTGAAATAATTTTCTAGAAATAATTAAACGTATTACAAATTACAAATGAAATTGCTTTCTCAAGCAATTATTTGTGTTTTTATTGTACTTATTCATGCTTATGAGAGGAATATAGTGGTGTAAATATTTATTAAATCTAGGTGAAATTTGGTAAAAACATTGGTTTAATAACTTACCTATTTCAAATCAATATAATGAAGCTAAATATACATTGTTAACAGAGACACTTTGGATCAAAAGAGTAGAAAAAATTGGGAAAAAATAAATTTAGTTAATACTTTCCAAAGAGTATTAAAAATATAAAAGAACTATTTAGCAGAGTGTTACACAGTAATAGAAAACATATTAATGAATAACTCAAAGATATGCAGCTCCTTTAACACTGAAAACTTCCAGCACTGTAGAAATAGTCTTTTATTCTATCCAGACTCAAAGTAGATTTTTTTAACTCCAAAAAAATGTTTATTAGATGTTCACAATTTCTTACCTTGAATTAAATAAGGGAAATTGGATAAACTTTGTATGTTGCTATGTGATACAAATTCATTAATAATTAAAAGTGTTTAATTATTTGAAAATTATTTTACTGTCTAAATGCCTATGGCTTCTATAAAACAATACTGATATAATTTGACATCTATAAAATTTCTTTTTGTTTTCTTCTTGTTTACAGGGTTTATCTACATTTTTCTTTTCTTGTGCCAATTTGTCCACTTGAAACTTTTTCACTGTAAATGAGTACATTTGAGTGGAAAAACAACAATAATAACAGAAAATTAGAATGAATGGAAATTCTAATAAAATTTCACAATTAGAAGAAAGTGTAAAGATTGGGTCAATTATTTTTTGTCCTTGTCTGTGCCTCAACATAAACGTAGTAAAATATCATTGTGTGTATCTGTTCCATCTGTAAAAGATAAAAGAGGATTTTTTACAATAATGTTTTTGAAGAATTTTAATGAGAATTTATGACATTATGACTATTGCATGGTTCAAAGTCCTTGGAGAACCATATTATTAGAAACAAATAGAATTATTTATTTATTTATCTAACAAGTATTTATTCAGAACATACCATGAGCCAAGACAGTTCTCAGCTCAGGGAAAATAAAAACAATACTAATAATAAAGTTCTGGGCGGCGCCTGTGGCTCAAAGGGGTAGGGCGTCAGCCCCATATGCTGGAGGTGGCAGGTTCAAACCCAGACCTGGCCAAAAACTGCAAAATGAAAATAAAATAAATAAAAATAAATAATAATAATAAAGTTCTCTGTTCTTATTGTATACTGGGTGAGATGCATTTAATAAATAAAAAGTAAATAAATCACCAAAGTAATTTCAGATCATAGTTAACTTTTTTTTTTTTGTAGAGACAGAGTCTCACTCTATGGCCTTCGATAGAGTGCCCTGGCCTCACACAGCTCACAGCAACCTCCAACTCCTGGGCTTAAGCGATTCTCTTGCCTCAGCCTCCCAAGTATCTGGGACTACAGGCGCCCGCCACAACACCCGGCTAAGATGATAGTTAACTTTTATGCAGAACCTAACACTGAGTGAGACTGGGGAGGGAAATACTTGGATTGAGATCCGAAGTCTGAGAAACAAGAAGAGCCGACTATGTGGTGATTCAGGTTAGAGTGTTCAAGACCTAAGGAAGATCATCTGCCGGAGGAAAGGCTCTGGGGAAGAAAAGGCACTGTGCATGTGTACTGTCAGAGTAAAAAAAGAAGATAAAGTGGTCAAAACATAGGTACCTAGACCAAGTGGTTGGAGATAGGTCTTGCGCAGACTGAGAGTTTGCATCAGAGTCTCCCGGCGTAGGCTAGGTGTAACTTTGCATTGAAAAAGCTCACTCTTCCCAGGAGAGAATGGATTATATTGAAGAAAAAGAGAATTGCATCATTGTGGCCCTGCATGAAAGAAAGGATTGTGACTTCAGCCCGGGAGGCTGAAATGGACGTGAAGATGAAAAGAAAGGCATGGCAGGTAATTTGGATGGGACCTATGGAACTGAACGGAGGAGGCAAACGTGCATCCTGTCTTTGGGTTTGGGGCAACTGTGCGGATGATAATGTCAGCTACTAAGGTGGGAGGAGCAGCTCAGATGAATCAGAGTCCTGCAGTAGAGACAGCTCTGCGTCATCACTTTCCTCATTTCACCGTGCTTCTCTAGCCTTGTAGGCGGCTACTGTTTTGACCAGATCAGCATCCATTCTTACTCCCCCAGTACTAAGAATTATCAGGGTAGAAAAAGTTAAATAGGCTCTGCGCCTGTAGCTCAGGCAGCTAGGGCGCCAGCCACATACACCAGAGCTGGCAGGTTCCAGTCCAGCCCTGGCCAAAAAATAGCCGGACGTTATGGTGGGCACCTGTAGCCCTAGCTACTTGGGAGACTGAGGCAGCAGAATCATTTGGGCCCAGGAGTTTGAGGCTGCTGTGAGCCGTGACTATCACAGCACTCTACCCAGGACCACAGCTTGAGATTCTGTCTCAAAAAAAAAAAATCAATAAAGAAACTTTCTTGAATTCCTTAAAAAGCTGGCCCTCAATTTTCTCTTAAAGCCAAAATAAGGAGGACAATCAATTTAGAGAAATTTCCAGTTTTACAGACATTCATGGGTTCTAGTTTATAGTCTACCAGACCCTAAATAAATAACTGAACTCGAAAGAAATTAAAAAATAATAATGATGACAATAAATTAAAAACAAGTTAAAGGAAAAAAAAAACCTTCCATTCCCATTCTCCCTTGCACAAACTACTATAACCCATGGTCCATATTCTGGTTATCTTTCGTTGCACTCCTAATTATTTCACTATTTAGCACCTAGAAATGACAGAAATTATTAATTTTGCTCACAAATCTGCAGTTTGTACAGGAATTGGGAATTGGTGGCGATGTCTTTTCTCTCCTTTATGGAGCATCAGCTGATGGATTGAGTGTGGATGAAAGGTTCACTTCCAAGGTGGCTCACTCACACGTAAGGCATGCTTGTTGGCCGTCACCAGGAAACGTAGTCAGGTGCCCTACAGGGGCCTCAGTTCCCCTCCACATAGGCCTCTCCATGACCTTCCCCAAGCTTTTCTCACAAATTGGAAGCTGATTTTCAAGTGTTCCAAAAGGCCTGAATGGAAGCTAAACAGTCCCAAAACATTCCTGTGAGATTCTACTTCCCAAACCAGTTACTAAGTCCAGCCCAGATTCAAGAGAAGGGGAATTAGACTTTACCCCTTGGGATAAGTAGCAAAGAATCTGATCTACCACATCGCATCTTAGTATGTCAACAGTGCCACTAATAAGTAAATATATGAATACGTCCTCAAATATGTTTTGCTGTTCTGCTTTCTTGCACTAATTGTTATTAAGGTTATTCCCAGTGAACTTTGCATGGGTGCTAATGAGTATACCTGTCAGCCAACAGAGATTAAAGGAGGAAATCCACGGATGTGGAAAAGCCATAAGCTCAATTGCAGGTGATTATGACAAATCAAATTTTCAAGTAGAATTTCCATTACAGTGAGTCAATGCTAGAAAACAAATTGAAATGCCAAATAATATTCAGTGGAGTTGTGTCCTCAGATAACATTTTGCTAATTACAATTCTTGCTTTAGAGAACAGCAATTAGAAAATTACATATGCAGAGAAAACAGGCCCACGAAAGGCCTTGAGATTCTGGCTCGCCATTGTTAATGCAGTCATACAATCTGTCTTTACTTATTAGGGATTTTAAGCAGAGAACAGCTGAAAAGCAAGGCCCATTTAAACTGAAATTACAGAAAGGCAGAAAAGACTTTGATAAATATATTTGAAAGCGTAGTATTTTTTCACCTGTTCATGTGGTGAACATCTGTGGTTTTTTGGCAATTCGTGTTTTCATTCTAAAAGAACCTCCTAGTTCAAAGACTCATCCTCCCTCATATCTATTTCTTTGAAGTGTCCCCTTGGATCTCTTAAACTATGGGTAGCCAAATGATTTTGGCATGTGGGATATAGATTCATTACAAATTGAGTCTCAGTATTCAATATTTTATCTTCTGGTCTGTCAGTACCTGTTTATACTTTCAACGGGGCTGTCTGACCCGTCACTTAGCCTTGCGGTTCAGCAGAATAGCACCCTTGCAGGCGAACCAATAGTTAGTGTAACATCAGAGTCTTTGCACACAAATTTTCACCTAAAAATGGAGTAAAGAGGGTGGGGTTGTTAACTGATGGTTATAATAGATAACAGACTATAGGAGGCATGCATGCTGGTAGAATAAGGTTCTCTGATAGGCTTCATGAAAGTGATGAGCCTACCTAATTTAGGCAAATGCAAATTTAGCAAAATGCAGATGGCACTCTCAAATTTGGTTTTAGGGATAAGATTTAAAAAATCCCTCTTAGTCCAAGTTATGACCATAAACAAAATATCCTACTGTTCATTATTAAAGCATACAGACAACTCCTATATAAGGATTAGATATACAGAATCATTATAAAACCTTTATAAATCATTATAAAACCATAATATTAGGTTGATAAAACCCAGTCATTACCACTGACATAAGCACTTAACCTTCAATATTGGTGGGTTTTACCAAACGTTCATGTTACCACAGTTCTCTGGGATCTACTAATTTGCATTTAGAAACAACCTTCTTATATCTTAAATTAAGTAAATATTGGTCTACATTAGAAATAGTACTGATTCCATCTTAAAATTTTTCTGAACATTGTAAGAAAGTTCAAGGGGAAATATGATGGTTTTACTGAATGTATTTATTTGACTACTCTGCATTTTGTCCCCAAATTAATAAATTAATTTCTAAGAATTTTTCCTAAATACAATTCTTTCCTCTTTCATGGAAAGACCACAGAACATTGTAAGAGAAGAATGATCAGAATTCATGGAATAGATCAGTTCAATTCTTAACTATACACTTAGAATCTTGCTCCTATGAATAAGAGGGATTGTATTGTATTCTTATCAATTATCAAGGGCCTTTTAACTCAAAGATAAGCAATGCAATTGTTCAGGAGATTTTATGATAGTATTCAGTATACTAATGTATTTTTATTGAAGGCACAGGAATAGTGATACATGACACTGCATGTGTTCGGAGAGAAAATATGACATGTAATTTTATGAGATAGGAAAAAATGCTTATTTAGCATAATTTAATGTTTAATAAAGAATATTTTTATAAGGACTCCATTCTTACTTATAGAAATATTTACTAAGTTACATCAACTCAGTAAGGGCTTATGCATAATTTGCACTCCATTATGACCAGTTTTTTATTATTATTTTAAGTTGTTTTTAGACATATACTCTTATTTCTAAGCTAAGACTATAAAGTGATTATATTGATTTTAAAATACATTTTTAGTTACATTCCTCTTGAAAAATCATCACATAGTAATAATGAATATAATAATGATTGCTAACATGCATTGATCAATTACAGAATTTTACATTTATTAATTTATTTAAGACATACAAAATCTCTGAAATGTATATATTATTATTAGAACAAATTTAATTCAGGTAAATAAAATACAGAAAGTTGAGATATTGTCCCAAGGTCACATCATTTGTAACCATCAGAGTCAGGATTTGAACACGTGAAGTCAAATCCCAATATCTGTAATTTAAATCTCTTGACTGTATTACTTGAGGAGTCCAGCTCCTGGTTAAATCCCTATGTGCGAGTTTTCATCCCAAACCAAAGACAATTATTAAGGATTTACCTCATAAGTCTCACTGGAAGCTGCCTCCCCTCTCTCACAACACACACATCAGCCTGGTGTACTCACATGCCTTGCCGTCTCTCGAATGAGTTAGTGTCAAAGATTCAGGGTCTCACCTGAATTACATGTGGTTAGCCACATGTAAAAGACTGAAACAGGACACACACTTGTCAGCACTTACGAAAACTGACTCATATTGGTTAAAAAATTTAAATCTAAAACATGAAATGATAAAAGCTCTACAAGAAAGTGTAGGAAAAACTCTTCACAATATTGGCCTAGGGAAAGACTTTATGAAGATGAGTCCCTTGGCAATTGCAGCAACACCAAAAATAAAAAATGGGACCTGATCAAGCTAAAAATCTCTAGCACAGCTAAGGACACAACAAAAGCAAATTAACAACCTTCAGAATAAGAGAAAATATTTGCATGTCACAAATATGACAAAGGACTAATAACCAGAATCTACAGAGAATTCAAACTAATCAACAAGAAAAAAGCAACAATCTCATTTACCACTGGGCAAGAGGCATAAACAGAAACTTCTCTGAAGATGACAGACGAATGGACAATAAACACATGAAAAAACGCTCATTTTCCTCAATCATCAGAAAAATACAAATCAAAACCACCTTGAAATATCACCTAACCCCAGTAAGAATAGCCCACATCACAAAGTCCTAAAGCTGCAGATGCTGGTGAGGGTGTAGAGAGAAGGGGACATCTTTACACTGTTGGTGGGACTGAAAACTAATACAGCCTCTTTGTAAAGAAGTATGGAGAATCCTCAATGATCTAAAAGTAGACCTTCCATTTGACCCCATAATCCCATTACTAGATTATCTACCTAGAAATAGAACAATAATTTTACTCTAAGAACACCTGCACTTGCATGTTTGTGACAGTTCAATTCACAGGTGCAAAAATAATAAAAACAATCCAGTGTTCATCAATCCATGAACAGATAATAAACTATGGTATATGTACAATATGGAATGCTATTCAGCCATAAAGAAAGATGGAGACTATATCTTTTGTATTTACATGGAAGGATTTGGAGAACATCTTCCTAAAGTATCACAAGAATGGAAAAGCGAGTATCCAACGTACTCAATATTAATATGAAACTAGGTGAACAACTAATGCACGTGTGAGATGAAAACACATTTAAATTCAAGAAGGGGGGGAGAAGAGAGGGGACTTGGTAAGCTCACGCCCCTTGGGTACAATGTAGGGGTATATGGCACACCTCCTGTGTGAAAGGCTCAACTACAACCTGGACTTTATCTAACAAACACAGACAATGGAACCTACTTGTATGTACTCTTACATTAATCTGAAATAAAATACAAATAGAAAAATAAATAGATTCAGGGTCTCCTGACCAATCACTCTCTTAAATGTATTTGTATTTCTAGACCAAGGATTCTTCATTCCTAAGCCTGTTGGTCTAATCTTTTGGTCTTGGTCTTCTTCAGGAATCCTTATGATAGGAGGGGAAGGGAGAACTTAAGATACATTCCTCTCCCATGTTTCAGTATACAGCTCTTTTATACTCCAGGCCTTCCTACTCATCCTCCATTCATCTTCCCACCCACCTGATCCCTGGGTCCACAAAACTGCCAGAGAAGCTTTGTTCACACTCCCTTGGCCGTAAGACCATCCCCACATCTGCACTGATCCACCTAACTCCCAAGGGTGCTTGGGGACAGGGGAGTTAACACTTTCTCTAGTTTAGACTCTTGCTTCGACTTTGGTATGAATGATTAAAGGGTGAACTTTTATTTTTGCTTGTTTAATGCACTTCTCTGAGAGCTGGCAGCTTAGTTCTCTCCCCAAACTCAACTGGGCTCATGACTCTGCTTGCTGAATCATTATTATGATATAATGAGATTTAGATTTCAGTGCATGAGACCAGGAGTCTTTATAGCAGTCTAAGTGAAAACTCACTCTCATAGAATAGGTTAGTGGAGTGCAATGGGGAAAAGTAGATATAGTAAAGACATATTTAATAGGTAGAATCAAAAGCACATGGGGGTTGACTGGAGCTTGGGGAGTGAGGACGACAGAGGGATAAAAGGTGTATTATAGGTTGAATTGTATGCCCCCAAATTCCTACGCTGAATTCTTAACTCCTAGCAACTCAGATCGTGACTATATTTGGAGATAAGTGTTTAATTAAATAATTACATTAGTATCAGACCATTAAAGTGCTTCCCTCATCCAATATGATTAATGTGCATATGTGAAGAAAATATTTGGACACAGAGAGAAAACAACTTAATACCTGAAGATGATGGTGGTGGAGGGGCCTCATAGGAAACTTACACCCTGCTGAGAACTTGGTCTTAGACTTCCAGCTAGACCTGTGAGAAAATAAACTTCTGTTGTTGAAGCCACCAATCTGTGGCTCTTTGCTGTGGTAATCCTAATAGGCCAATATAAGTTTATGTCCAAATTTTTTAGTCTTAGGAAACTCTATTTTGGTAGTTGTACTCCCTTATATATGAAAGTTAGGGGGGAAAGGCATCTAGGGAATGGGAAGCAGAGATTTAGTGTTTAATTGAGTTTGGGATGTCAATTGCACATAGAAATTGAGAAGCCCTGTGGACAACCCCATGTATGGATCTGAGACTCCGAGTCCTGTCTATACTAGAGATAGCCATCTATGAGCTGTGAAGTAATACGTAATATATTATTGAAACTGTGTACAGAATGTGAAATCATTCATTACACACACACATACACACACGCGCGCGCGCGCACATGCCTTGAATATAGCTGTGGTGACTGTTGGTGGTATAGTCGTATTCCTGCACAGTAACATTTGGCATTTCCTTCGGAGGAGTAAAGGTAAAGTTCTTGTTAGTGATTAAATAAAGTGCTTTATAAATGGAGAGAATATAAGGTGGATTAAAGAGCACTAAGAGCACAAGGTCCGAGTCAGCGGAAGTGGCTGTGAGTGTTGTAATGTGTTAATTTTCATTTGAGCATGCCCAGGTTTTTAAGAAAAAATGCTGTAAGCCTTATAAACTAAAAGAAGCATTTAGGGGAGACACCATCGGTAATCATTTAGAGTCTATTCAATGTCAGTTCATAGTAGTTTTACAATTCCACTTTGATAGAACATCTATGACTCTCATTACAAGAGGACAGAAGAGATTCTGCCAGGAAAGCCAGGATGTCAGCAGAGTGAAACCCTCATCTTCAGGGGCAGAAGAGACTGGGTACAACTCTGGGGCGGCAGCAGTGGGCAAGCTGACCAAAGAGCTGTAGAAGCCACAAAACAAAGGATTTCCACTGATGTCAGAAGAAACCATTCTGGAACTCCTGGCTTGCAGTGACAATGAATTAAAAGAGAACAGGGATTTTTAATGTTCCTTCCTCTGATTCCTCACATTGACAAGTATGAAAAGACAAATTCAGACAGATGAGAAAATGTCTGATTCAGATTCCCCATGTAATTTCATAGTGGAAAAAGTGACCTTTTAATTTTCATCCAGTTGCTTCTTTTTTTCCCCTTGGTTTGAGAAAATCAAGAGTTTTCTTTTAATAATTCTGTTCTCAAATTCATAATGTATTTTCCAATGTATTTGACCCAAATTCATCGGTCTCTCAAGATTTAAATTCCTTTTCCTCTGAATTTCTCCATGATGATGGCAGATTTTTGAGGTGCAGATATATTTTGCAATGAACACAAAAATTTAACTTTAAGAATCAGAACATAGAAATCATCAAAATTTCACTAACTTCTTTCCTGAGATCTATGAAAAACATCATGCATTTCTGTTTACTTTTTTGAACATATAAAATAGACTATTGTAAACCATGATGTGGAAAAACACAGTCAGCAATGGGAAAGCCTTTTCAGAATTAGCCTCTCCAAAAGTCTACAACTTTTCAAGTTGGAGTGCTGCTTAAAAATATCAAACTGCAAAGATGCACTTCTGGAAATTATAAGTAATTTGTGCATCAAACAATATGTACAATAGTACTATACAGTAAATTGGACCAGCTGCCTATGCCTACCATTACAGCTGGTTGCAAAGTATATAATTTATGTTTTCTGCAGTAGAAAGTGGGAAGGTTTTTTAAAACTGTGTTCATGCTTTTATAAAAAGCCTTTTCCTGTTTTTTTTTTTTTTAACCATTGTAAGCTCAAAAGAGGTGGTATTTTGCTATTATGTTTAATGTTAATCCATTTCTATTATAGTCAAAGGGTTTATCAAAGTACTTTGCCTATGACCCCTTATTTCATCCTTGTAAGTAGATGATTTAGATACATAGTTAGCATCATGTTTTTCTTTAAAAATGAGCTTATTTTATGTTTTTAAAAAGGCATTGGCAATGACTAATAAAAGTATGCTTGATAGCAAATAATTGGCTCTTAAAATTCAGAAAATAGCATGTATCACTCTAAAAAGATAAAGGAAGAATGATTTCTATCGATGAATTCTGAGCAAACTCAAGAATGCCGCTGTTGCAATTTCTTTTGCTGTTTCTTAGAACTGTAAATTTTTTGGTTGATAAAAAACGACATGAAGTATATTTATACATTAATCATTGGACTCCATTGTGTATAACAAAATGACTCCAAATATGGGGAAAAGATTAGAAGCCGAAGAACTGAAAATACCTGACAAACTTACTTTGAGTTAAAATATGCTTTCTATTGTTACCATGTACTGTAAATATGACTTGAAAAACAAATCCACCATGCTATGGACAGAATGTTGGTGTTTCCCCAGATTCATATTTTGAAAGATGCTATGGTTAGAATGGGTCCTTCCCCAAATTCAGGTGTTGATGCTTAGTGGTAAATATAATTACATTGAAGGGTGGAGCCTTGTAAAGATTAGTCAGCGGGGGCCCCTTCTGCTCTTCTCTTGAGCTTGAGATTACGGCCCTCACGAGAGAGGCTTCCTGTGGTGTTCTCCTCGCTAGCCCTTTCTCTGCTGCCACGTGAGGACAAAGGTTCCTTTTCTCCAGAGATGTAGCATCAAAGCACCATCATGGAAGCAGAGAGCAATTCTCAGCAGACCTCAGAATCTGCTGACACGTTCATATTGGACTTTCCAGCCTCCAGAACTGACAGAAAATAAACTTTTGTTTTTGAATATTACTCAGTCTTTGGTATTTTTTAATAGCAGCAAAACAGACTAAGACAAAACTGGATCTCCGATATGATAATATTAGGAGGAGGGTTTCCAACCCCACATGCTGTTACCATACTATCACACAATTATACCCTTTGGTATTTACCCAAAGGAATTGAAAACATATATCTACACAAAAAATCTGCATTTCAATATTCATAGAAGCTTTACTTACGCAGGCCATTACTTGAAAGCAACCCAGATGTCCTTCTGTGGGTGAACAGTGGATGTATAGTATATCTATACCATGGATGAATAGGCAGAAAAGAAACGATTTTTAAGGATAACAAAATGATTTTGTATATACTTTTGTGATGGATATATTTCATTATAAATTTGTCTAAATCCATAAAATGAATGACATCAAGAGTGAACCCTAATGGACCCTATGGACTTTGTTGATTATGCTTCACAGCAGGTTCATTGCTGTGACTAACAGGCCTCTCCGGTAAGAGCTGTGGATACTGCAAGGGACTCTGTGTGTGGTGCGCCGAGGGTACATGGGTAATCTCTGTACCCACCTCTCTATTTAGCTGTACCTAAAGCTGCTCAAAAACAGTATAATAATAATGATGCTGATAATAATAATAAAATATTTGAAAAAAAAGAGAGAGAACGTAACATAGATATGCTGAAAATTCTGATCTCCTTATTCTTATGGTTTTACCCTCTAAATGGGGAGTATTTGTTCATTTTATTTTCTTATATACTAAAATTTTATTTTCTTCCTTTTTTTCTAAAATTTTCTAAACAGACTTAATTTTAAGATTTAAAATATCTGTCCTATTTTGATTCGGGTGATAGGATTTGCATTTTAACTCAATAGTGTCACAAAACCCCCAAATGTACGCTAACATCTAGTAAAAATGTTCAGGGATGAAATCTTACTGGTTTTATATTTTTAAAAATAAATTAACAATCAAATTTAATTATATTTTAAGGTAATACATATATTATCCAACTGTTTTCAAATAATCATTGCATATTCAGAGTATCAACAAATTAATCTGAATCAGTTAATAAAGATTAAAGTGATATGAATTACGAGTGATCTATGTAACTGAAAAAGAAAAGAAAACATTGTAACCTATCTAGATGTAGTGTAACTTTTTTGTATTTTTTTTTTGAGACAGAGTCTCACTCTGTCACCCTAGATAGAATGCCCTGGTGTCACAGCTCACAGGAACCTCATACTCTTGGGCTTAAGCCATCCTCTTGCCTCAGCCTCCCTGAGTACCTGGGACTACAAGCCCTGTCCAGAAGCCGGGCTAGTTTTTCTACTTTTAATAGAGACAGGGGTCATGATCTTGCTCAGGCTGATCTCCAGCTCCTGAGCTG
Organism: Nycticebus coucang; assembly: GCF_027406575.1. Lineage (NCBI taxonomy): Eukaryota > Metazoa > Chordata > Mammalia > Primates > Lorisidae > Nycticebus > Nycticebus coucang. The sequence goes on along the minus strand of NC_069784.1, from coordinate 69,663,293 downwards.
AAGTGATCCACCTGCCTCCCAGAGTGCCAGGATTATAGACGTGAACCACCTGACCGGCCTAAAAAGTTAACATAACTTATTAATATTAATGTGCATCTCATGAAGTAAATTGCAAATGTGCATTTAAACATCTAATAAAATTCCATGAAGAATATTTCTTTCTTTTTTCCTTTTTTTTTTTTTTTTTGGTTATTTCATTCATTCATTCGACTTTATTATATTTTTATTTTGACTCAGCATATATGTATTCTTAACAACTTGCCCAGCTTTCCCAGGTTAAAGAACCCTAATGGGAAAATACAAGCCCAATGCACACAAGGTCACATTAGGAGCTGTGGGTTTTGTGAGTGTGTGTGTTGGAGGTGAGATTCTAGACCTACTGGGATGGAGAAAAATAAAAATAATTTAATAATTTTCTTATAGCAACATAAAAGGAAAGGCATTGCTTCTATAAATAGGTTTAGTTTCTCAAAAATTTTCTTTAATTCTGGACATGCTACTAGGGTGGGGGAGGAACAATGTGGGATTCTAACAGTAAAAGTGGGAGTGAAGGGGAAACAAAAGCAAAGATTTCTGTCAAAGTGAATGGAAAATGCTATAGGTTTTTTTTGTACAATAGTTTTAATATACGTATATAATTATTACACAATTTTAATATTTATGCAATTTTATTTAACTAGGTTCTATTCCTTCAAAAGAAGGTATTCCATGTTCAAAAAAATATTTAATCATTGGTTCAGCAACTGTAGCTCAAGCGGCTAAGGCACCAGCCACATACAACTGAGCTGGTGGGTTTGAATCCATCCTGGGCCACCAAACAATTGTGAGGGCTGCAACCGAAAAATAGCTGGGCGTTTTGGCGGTGCCTATAGTCCCAGCTACTTGGGAGGTTGAAGCAGGAAAATCTGTTAAGCCCAGGAGTTGGAGGTTGCTATGAGCTGGGATGCCACTGCAGTCTAACCAGGGCGACAGCTTGAGGCTCTGTCTCAAAAAAAAAAAAAAAAAAAAAAATTTTTTTTTTTAATCATTATGTGGAGTCTCAGAAATACAAAATCTAACCCACTTACAACCACTCATGGCCCTACTAAAACTTCCAGACATGTATGTATAGTTTTAGTGACATAAAATAAAATGCTAATTTTTTCCATATTTTAGCTTTTAACATTCCCGTTCATTTGTTTATCTAAGGACATGGTATCCTCAACCAGGTTATCTTTTCTGCATCTGTTAGCTATAATGTGGGGATAATATTAACTCTCCATATTGCAGATGGAGAACATTGGAGATGATAGCGCTAATGAGCCCAGCAAAGACCTGTTTATTATACTTTATACACCACTATTCAAATGCCTCTAGTGGTTTTTCACACTCTACTGCCTCGCATAAGTAAATGAAAGGATGAATGACTTTTCAAAGACTAAAGTAGAATATAATTCCTCTCAGTTACAAAGTACGAAGTAAAGGACTTTATTTGTCATCAGCTTGAATACAAGTAAGTCATGTTGTGGCGCCAGAGATCATGAGTTTGGAATCAAGCAGACGTGTTCTGTCCAGCAGCGCTATCCCACTGGTGATGTGGGGTTTAAGATTTATTTAACTTCCCTGAGAGTCCTCACACTCTCCTGTAGAAGACAGGAATGAAACTTTCACTCAGGATTACTGTCCTAGGGCCTATCAGAGTAAAGGTACTCGCTGAGTTGGCATTGTTTGCAGGGGCAGGGCCCTTGGTACTTATTCTCACTAACTTGTTATTTTATTTTAGCTTTATTTTGTTTTCTCCCCACTTTTACCTTTAGAAAGGCCTTCACTTCTCTGCCAGACTGGCTTCTGTGGTGACCTATTTGAAATTCGTCTATCTGTGCTAAATTAATGGTGACCAACTTTCCCTTTTATCATGTTGATAGATGCGTTTATTTTCAATATTTCTACTTGGAACTTTTCCCCTTTCCTCTAGCTCCACATTTTCTTCCTTGGTGATCTAAAGACAGTTTGCTGGCGACGACGGGAGGACAAAATCCAAAATCAGGGTTCAATTCTATCTCACCTCTCAGTCCTGAATTTTCGATTTTTATAAAAGACCATTGTGTTTGCGGGAGCTGTGCTAGCAGGAGGCAGCTGGAGGAACGCAGTGGTTGGGGGTGTGGGGGTGGGAGTGGGGGTGGGTGCTGCAGGCAGGGACGGCCACCCCAGAGCTCAGGCCCTGCTGGATGCAGAACCGCGGCAGTGAGGGCCGTAGAGGCCTGGCCATTTTCACCCAGTATGAGACAATTCTAATCGGCTTTTGTTTTTATATTTTCAGAGGCTCCTTGATTTCAGTGAATAAGCTAATACTCTGTCTAACCTACCCCAAAAGCTCAGCGTTCTACCCATTTCTGCTTACTTCTTCCTTTTGCCTTCGTTAATTGAAAATTATGGGGGCAAGACATGACTGCAAGAGGGACTTTACCTAACAATTGCAGTCAGTGTAACCTGGCTTATTGTACCCTCATTGAATCCCCAACAATAAAAAAAAAAAAGAAAATTACATAATAATCATCTTCTACATGAATTCATTTTGGAATCTGCTTCCAAAACAATTTGTTTAACCTGCAAAAAAAATGTGTAGACATCCCAAAATTAATATTTTTAAAACTTAACGTTATTTCTCACAAACTAGCATTTCCTTTTACATGACATCCTGGGTTAAAAATAAGATCCTTATTATTATTTTTTTTAATTAGACTTTCATCCAGAAAACAATTATAAATTTACCCCTATAGTATGTGTGCAAAAATAGAGAGAAAACCCATGTCTCCTTTCCCTGGTATCTGCCAGGGGTAACATCTTGTAAAACAGCAATCTTTTTAATCACAATTAGGATACTGACACAGAACATTTTCACCACCAAAAGAATTTTTCTTGTTGCCCTTTTAGAGACACACTTGACTCTCTCCTGCCCCCAATCCTCCACACATCCTGGCACTACCTCATCTGTTTTTAATTTCTGTTAACTTTGTCATTTTAAGAATGTTACACAAATTGAACCATACAGCAAATAACCTTTTGGAATGGGCTTTTCTTTTTTTTTTTTTTTTCTCCACACAGAATGCTTGCCTGGAGATACACCTAGCTTGACAATACATTTCTTTTTTTACTGAATAACAGCGTACTGCTGAGTAGTAGTCCGTGTTTTGTTTAATCATTCACTTGTTGAAGAACATCTGAGTTATTTGGTGTTATTATGAGTAAAACAGATATAAACATTTATGCACAGATATTTGCATGAACATAAGTCTTCCTTTCTTTGGCTAAATTAAACCAGGAGTCCAATTGCTATGTAATTGCACTTTAATTGCCAAACTGTTTTCCACAGTGTCTATAACTTTTTATTCCCAGTGTCAATGGATGAGCGATTCAGTTTCTTTATATCCTTGACAGAATTTGCTAGAATTTGGAGTTGTCACTATTTGGTTTTTTACTTTTGCCATTCTGATAAGTTTGTGGTGGGATCCCACTGCGGTTTTAATTTGCATGTTCGTAAGAGCTAATGATGTTGAGCATCTTTACATGTTTTTATTAGGCATTTATTTATCCTCTACAGAGAAACATCTCTTCATGCCTTTTGCTCGGGTTTTACTTGGAATGTTTTTCCCCCCCCTGTGGAGTTTTGAGAGTTTTTTCTATACTCTAGGTACTAGTTTTCTTGATAGAGTTTAAAAATGTTTTACCTCACTCTTTTGCTTGTCTTTTTATGCACCTGATAGAGATTATAACAGAGCAGATATTTTTAATATTGATGAAATCCAACCTATCTAGATGAATCATGGTTTTGGTGTCAAGTCCTAGTACATTTTGCATAGCCCTAGATCTTGATGTCTTTCTCCGGTGTGTAATCTTATATCATGTGTGTTGTGATCTAGTTTTAGTTAATTTTTGTACATGATGAGGAATTTAGGTAAGATTCATTATTTTTCACCAATTGACATGCTCCTGTTTCAGGAGGATTTGTTGCAAAGGCTGTCTTTCTGTCACTGAATTGTTTTTGCATGCACCTTGTCAAATATCAGTTGTGCTTGTTTGTTTGAGCCTGTTTTAATTCTCTGTTCTGTTTCCATTGACTTGTGGGTCGATCCCTCTGCTAACACCACACAGGCTTGATTACCTCACCTACATTTGGATTGGAAATCAAGTAGACTGATTTCTCACACTTTTCTTTTTTCAAATTTGCTTAATCTATTCTCGTTGCTTTGTCTTTCTATAAGAATTTTAAGGTAACGTTATCTATATGTATAAAACTGTTGCTGAAATGTTTGTAGGAATTGCATCAGTTTTAAGACAGTTGACATCTTTGCTTTTAGGTATTTATTTAGGTATTTTTATTTAGGTATTGTTTTTTACATTAATGTTGTAAAGCTTTCAGCATGCAAATCCTGTATATGTTTTGTTAGACTTACACCAAAGTGTTTCAGTTTTTGAGAAATGTTTTGAACAGTTTCATGATTTCCCTGTTCACATGTTCATTGCTGATATGCAGGATTTTTTGGAATGTTTATCAAGTATCCTGCAGCCTTGAGGAATATTATTAGTTTGAAGGTATTTTGTTTCTTTTTGTGGATTTCTTAGAATTTTCTGTGAGGACAAATTGTCTGATAACAGGAGTTGTTTTCTCTTTTGCCTTTAGATCTCTGACTTCTAATTCCTCTCTTGCTGTATTGCAGTGGCTAGAACTTCCGCATGATGTTGACTAAGACTTGTGCATAAATGTTTGTATGCTCTTCATTTGTAACTCCCTATGGTTATTCCACATACAATTTTCAGGGTTTTAAGCTGTGCTTTATAGGGAAAATTACCTCGATTCCATCCAGCTATTACATCTATTCTAAGCCAAAATCACCTAATCAAGGACCTTATTATTAATTACACTTTTTTCCTACCTGCCCACTGAGTTACTTGGCATTATCTTTAAATTCCGTCTTATAAGAATTCTCACTTATGTCTATCCACTTTTCCACTACTTGTGTAATAGTTTAGGTTTGCTTATGAATTTAAATTTATGAATTTATATTAACAGATCACATCTTTATGACAGACACCTTGGAACCAGAGCCATCACATTTTCTCTTCTTTCTGTTGTCTATGTCAAGCCAAGGATAACAATCTGTTCTACTACAAACATTTATTTTCTCTTATACTTACACAAAAATTAAATTATGTGCTTTGGTTTCTCAAGCTAAACTAAGTGGCTTTTTTAGATTAGATACTTCGTCCCTCTTTCAAGTCAAAACCATTTTAAAGGTACTTTAAAGATATGTTAACCATTCCTTTGTTGTTGTTAACTAGTTCAAAAATAACATGGGTCACACAGAAATTAAAAATTAAATTTTTATTGTTTTTACATATAGCCATACATAAGTTCTCTAATAACAATATTCCATGATTCTATTCCTTTCCAACCATTGTGCATTCTTCTAAACTTATCCTTTATGTAAATTCTTTTCTTCTCAAACGTACCTGATGAATTTTCCTCAGTAGATAATATTGAACTTGTTATATCATTAATTGGTAAGTCTATAACTGCTCTTGACAGAGATTTCATTGTATTGTTTTTTAATTTACTTTGCTATACTTTGCTTTTTCTCCCTGCTGTAGATTCTGGAACACTTTAGTATATGGTAAGTTACAGATATATGTGTATAAAATGATTTGAATAATGTTTATAACCTAAGAGCACAATAAATGATCAATAGGAAACCAGAAGTTATCATTAAAGGTCTCTAGCAATATCTTTTTTTTTTTTTTTTTTTAGGAAAATTGCCAAACCATTGTTCAGAGTGTTTTTATTGTAATGAATATTCACATGGTCAGATTATATAATGGGTCAGAGCTTCGCTGTCTGGGTAGATCGTCTACATTCAAATGTCTGCTACACCATGCTTATCACTCCTGTGACTGTGAGCAAGTTATTTAATCTTTCCAACATATATTCACAATGAAGATAATAAAATGATTTTATTATAATAATTAAAATTATATTATACACTGTTGTGGTAAAAAAGAAAGTAGTCAAATTTCTCTTTGATCAAATTTTAATAAATACCTTCAACTTTGGGGAAATGTATCTCTCTGTACTTCCCTATAGTGAGGATGAAAAAAAACAATGTATATAAAGCACTTAGGATGTGCTTATGGTATAAGCACATGAAAACTGTTACATATTATTCATTGCCCAGCTCTAGAATGAATTTATTTCTCCTTCACTAATTATTAGATACAAATGATTACAATTATTTGGTAAAATATTGCCTTTTATTTCAGATCAAATTGTTGCCATTCAAGAACAGGGTTACAGCATCTGAAAGCTTTTGAGGATAGGTGATGAAAGCCTCCAATTTTACTTTTTTCTCCTGAACTATACATGTTATATTATTATAATGAAATTTTAATATACCTTTAATAATGTGTCATATTTTCCAATCATCATGTATTTTAACTGCTGAATTTGTTGTTTATTTTCTTTTTCAACAACACTCTGCCTATATTTCTAGAGCACATGTTCAAGTTTACACAATTCTCATTTAGTGGAAGACTGTTATATTCGTTATAACACCACTCTTCTAGACTAATTTGTGTTATCAATGCTGTCTAGTGCTGATCTAATTCTTTGATCAAACATCAGTAAACTCTCTGTGCTTTTGTGGAACGTATCTCACTCCTTCCTTCATCTCTTGGGCATGACTTTAGTTAGAGGGCAAGCCTTAGGGAAAGAACATTGAAAGAGCCTTTAAAAAATAAATTTTCTTTCTCTCTTGGCATCAGTCAGCTCATCTTTGGTCAAATCCTAAAGAAATTGATACTCCTATTTCTGAAAGTTGTGTGTGAAATTTACATTTTCACTCTTCTAGCTTAATCTTACTGTTCATTGTCCCTCTAGGTTAGTATGGGTCCCTAGTGTTTTCAGAAAATTGAAATAGTGAAATAATACCAATTGCAAAAATGATTGCTCTCACAGAGTATTAATCTGTGGAGTTCAAACTCATTAATCTGCATCACCTCCCTCTGAGAGAGCAGGAAACACACAGGACAATGCAACTAAAAGAAGGGTCAGATTGCAGCAAAAAAATTAATGTCTCATAAAAACATGCCAAGGTTACATAATAAATCGAAGGGGAGTTAGAAAAATTTGCTAAACATCTAGTTTGCTTAGCAGGAATAGCGGCAATTCTCAAAGCCAAACTGAACTGCTTTTGTTTAGGATGTCTTTCTAATTCAAGGTTGAAAACTGTAGACATTAAACAAAATAATATGCATGAAGAGAAAAAAGATAAAAAAATCTGTTAATGAAATTTTATTAATTTTTCCATTCTATTGTAAATTCTTTGGTTACAAATAGAACTCATTCCAAGAATATACTCAGTCTTCGTGTGACTTACTTTTTGTTCTTTGTACAGACATTACTCTTTGGAGTTTTGAAGAGACAGGTACTGAGGATTATGACATTTGTCACTTTAGTAGCTATGACCATGTGGCTGGCAGAAAAGAATTTTTAAGCAAAAGTGTTCTAATTTATATGATGAGTCCTCAACAACAGTGAAGAAACCTTCTAGCATATTGGACAACAACAATAATATCATTGCTTATAATGCTTCACATCAATTCCCCAAGCAGTGTAGGGGTAAATATATGGAGATCTTTTTGAAATCTAAAAAATAATTTTAATGTCAAATTTCATAACTGTAGCACTGGGAACATAAAGAGAGTCTTTGAGAATTAAATAATCTGATTAAGCAAATATATTATAATTACTTAGTTAGGAAAATTCATTGTCCAGCATAAATGGGATATCTGGTGCAGAGATTTCCATGGAGACCAAACTATTCTGAATGAAAGAGGGATGGGGAATTTTAAGTGCCTTACAGGTTGAGATGGAATAAGGAAAAATTCAGAGAAAAGCCCTGGAGGGAATAAGTTCAAAACTGAACTTGAAAAACAATGTCTGAAGTGAGTTGTGTGTTTTTGGGTTTTTTTTGGGGGGTGGGGGTGGGGCTGGGGGAGGAGTAGTGTATTATATGCCTGATGTAAAAGTCCCCTAAGGACCATAGAAAAATTTATTTAATTCTCTTTAATCATTGATACTTTCTTTGAAAATTAGAGAAGGTTTTAAATTTTATGTTCAGTAGGCACACTACAGTACACAGGATGAAGGATGAAGGGGACATATTAGAGTCATATTTTTACATTAGAAAGTTTCAGGCTAGGCACAGTGGCTCACACCTGTAATCCCAGCACTCCAGGAGGACAAGGCAGGAGGATCATTTGAGCTCAGGAGTTTGAACAGCCTGAGCAAGTGGACCTTATCTCTAGCCAAAGGGTTACGGAAAAAATTAGACAGGCCATGAGGGCATGCACCTGTAGTTCCAGCTACTGAGGAAGCTGAGTCTACTTGGGAGGTTGAGACAGGAAAATTGCTTGAGCATAGATGTGTGAGCTGACAGTGAGCTATGATGAAACCACTGTACTCTAGCTGGGTGACAAAGCAAGACTCTTGTGTAAAAAAAAAGAAAAGAAAAGAAAAGGAAAGAAAGAAAGAAAGAAAGAAAGAAAGAAAGGAATGTTTCAATAAATATAAAGGCACTTTAAAGGAAATACTTCATGCTATGCTAGAATCTTCCCACCAATAAAATTATACTGATGTCCAGTTTCAATTATGGAAGTTAACAAAAAAGCTTTATATGGCAAGACCAAAGTGTTTTGCTATCTTAATGAAGTTAATTAAGTAGAAACAATAGAAAATGTACATATTTGGTGAGTGAATATAGCTGTGTGCATAAGAGAATGGGCTACTATAAAATTTATGCATTTATTGTATGTGTTTATTTAATTTAGTATCCATGCTTCATATTACTATCTAATTACTGTATGTTAAAGGTAGGCTAGGATGCTAAATATTTATATTGTTGGTGACTTTGAAACTGATGTTGCTTGTTTTCAAGTATTTATTTCTTTTAAACAATATTTGGTGTTCACTACTAAAGATAACTCTTCAACTCTGAGAAAAAACAATTATAAGTATTAAATTTGTGTTTCTTCACTGTAAGAGTTTAAAGAAAGCAATTGGTTAGAGAAGCTAGAAAAGATATAATCTCAATATTTTCTTAGTTCAGGGGTAATGAAGAAAGAGTAAAATGAGCTCATTTAAGATTAGAAGAACAAATACTGTTGGTAAGTGCAGGGATTTCATCGAGTACACAAGGTATTTGAGCGCTGCCAGATAGCTGTGTAGTTGGCCTCTTTGTAGATTTAAACAAATTACCCAGATGGCTAATAATTAGCTGGTAGAATACTGTTTCTCATCATTTTTATAGGGTTTTATCCATTTCTTAACATTTACAGCTTTCTTAATCCTGGATTTGTTTGAATACATGTAGTTTTAAAAGTTCGTTTTTCTAAAATTTCTGATGAATCTGAGAGTACAAATGATTAGGTTACATTGTGTTCGTTAGGTGAAGTTCAAGTTGAGCCCTTCAGCCAGGGCTGTGCTATATACCCTTACATCGTGTCTAGTTGGCTTTTTTTTTTTTAATTGAGCCATAGAAATCAAGAGTTCCCTATTATCAACTTCAAATTGCAAATACATTTTTGATTTTGTATCAATATATCATTTTTTTTTAAATATAAGAGAAAAAATGGAAGAAGAAGTATCCAATGTACTCAGCCCTACTATGAAACTAATTTATGGCTTTCACATGAAAGCTATAATCCCATTATAACCTAAGAATAGGGGGAAGGGGAGGAGGAGGGGAGGGGGGGAGGATGGGCAGAGGGAGGGTGATTGGTGGGATTACACCTGTGGTGCATTTTATAAGGGTACATGTGAAACTTACTAAATGTAGAATATAAATGTCTTAACACAATAACTAAGAAAATGCCAGGAAGGCTATGTTAACCAGTGGATGAAAATGTGTCAAACGGTCTATAAAACCAGTGTATGGTGCCCTATGATAGCATTAATGTACACGGCTATGATTTAATAATAAAAAAAGAGTAACAACTTATAATAAGAAAATTAGATAATTTGACTAAGGTGTGAAAGTAGGAAAGGTCACATTAGCTGGTCATATTTTTAGTGAACAAACAAGTTTCAAACCTTTTTTCTTTCTTTTTTTTTTGAGGCAGTCTCAAGCTGTCACCCTTGGTACAGTGCTGTGGCGTCACAACTCACAGGAACCTCAAACTCTTGGGCTTAAGCAATTCTCTTGCCTCAGCCTCCCAAGTAGCTGGGACTACAGGTGCCTGCCACAACGCCCGTCTATTTTTTGGTTGCAGTTGTCATTGTTGTTTAGCTGACCTGGGCAGGGCTGGATTTGAGCCCACCAGCTCCAGCGCATGTGGCTGGCACCCAGCAAGTTTCCAGCCTTTTTAATGCTAGACTTCTGAAACTGTATCTAGAAGTCATATGTGGCGCAAAGGATGGGACTCTAGCCTCTTTCACTACTTTAACCTAATATGCTCCATTTAGATCAGTTTTTAGAATAAGCTTCTTAGTCAGCTTTTATACGAAGAGAGTTTTGTAAATTAAAAAAAAAGAAATCAAAGTACTAAGGCAAATAGTACACTATGCCCTACAGTATTTCAGGGCCCAGACTGAGGAGCAGGATTCCTTAGGTTCAAATTTTGGATCCCTCAAACTATATATATACACACACATATGTGCCCTACAATGTAGATATATTTTAAGAGATGTTATCTATGTATTACTTTATGAAATTGAATGAATTACAATAGCAATGTGTAGTATGAGGTTCACTCAAAAGGTGGCATTAATCAAATGAATGCTTTGTCACCATGAGACAGGGCAGTCAATGAAAATGGCAGAAACACGGGCGTCCTTCAAAGAATGCAAGATCGGTGAGAAGTAATATCTGAAATGGAGAATGTTGTGGAAGTACAAAGACAGCGGAGGTGTGAGAATGCAACAGAATCTCCACACACCTCACTCTGAGTGCGTTCAGCGTAAGTTTGAGGGGCAAGGCGCTGTGAAATGGTGCACACAGCGCTACAGCCATCCCTTTGGTCAGCTTTGCACAAGCAGTAGGTCCCCATGGGCAGAAGTGTCTGGACGCTGATGGTAATGACTCTGAGCTCTTCTTGCCATTGCAGAGGTCAAATGTGACTTGTATTTATCCTTTGTTATCGATATATATTGAGTATCACAATATTAATGCAATTTTTTCTTTCTCAAAGTGTGTATGCATTTTTGGCACCCTCTGTATACACATGCATACACACACATATACACATAGAGTTTATGAATAGAGACTTTATAAGTATTAATAAATCAATTAACTTCTTTGTGCTTTATTTTTTATATGTAAAACAAGGTAATAACAATACTATCTCTGGAGGTGCCTGTGGCTCAGTGGCTAGGGTGCTGGCCCCATATACCAAGGGCGGCAGGTTCGAACCCAGCCCAAGCCAAACTGCAACAAAAAATATCCAGGTGTTGTGGCAGGCACCTATAGTCCCAGCTACTTGGAAGTTGAGGCAAGAGAATCGCCTAAGCCCAGGAGTTGGAAGTTGCTGTGAGCTGTGACCCCCCCAGCACTCTACGGAGGGTGATAAAAAAATAAAAAAAGCAATACTATCTCATGGTATTGCCTTGAGAATTAAATGTATTAATAGCATGTAGAAGTCTTAGAATGACACATGATAAAACTAATAAATCAATAAAATTTCGATTTTTTAATATTTTAGTGACCTTAGATTATAAAAAGTTGAAAATCCCTGCTCTTGTAGTTAGGGATTTCCATGTGACCTTCTGTGGTCAGAGGAATGTAAATAAATGTGTGCATGTCACTTTCAGACAGAAGCTTTACTAACCAATGTACAGTTTCCCAAGTCCCCTGGCTGTGCCTTGGTGATGTATTAATAGAAGCAAGCGTTAAAATGGAGCACCTATCAGCTTCAGTGGTTACGATAAGCAGAGATTTTGTCATTCCCCTGTATTGAACTTGCAGCAAAAGCAAATAACTTTTGTTGCTTTAAGTGGCTGAGAATGTGGAGTAGTTTGTCATCACAGCATAAATTAATCTATTCTGACTTAAACAGGAGCTACAAATTGGTATTCCTTCCCCTGTCCTCATCTCATTCAGTAGAATGATACCATGTCAAATAAATGAAAGAAAATATCTTTAGTGGAATAGTTGTTCATCCTTGTATAATTCATGAAAACATGTGAATTCCACAAACTCCTATCTTCAATCAAAGGATTATTTTCACCTCATGCTTGACATTTTAAATCAGTTAACTGTTGCCTAACCCTGCCTTCTTCATTTCATATCATCATGAATCTACTCTATGGAGCTGCATTCATTGGTAAATTTATAGGGAATTGTAGTGTATCACCGTAATACCACACATCGACATTTATTTCCTTGGATATGACAACAAAAGAGCAATTCTTTACTTGATATCATGAAAATATTTTTCGTTTTTTTTATTGTATTCATAGTGAAAGACGGTTGGAAATGTTCTGGTCCTCAATAATTGGGCTGGGTAGGTCAATGGTCTGGGGAAGTGTTGATTAAAAAGATCTTGGAAATGAGGAAGAATTTGAGAACAGGACAGAAAATTTATTGGCGCAATTTTCTATTAATAAAACCTTATATAATTTTTCATTCCTGTCTGCACTTACAGGACACTAACAGATGCTACTTGCTTAAAAGTATGCTGGGAGAGGGCAGCAGAGGCAATAGGATATCTTTTGTGAAAGAAAAATTTTCTTTCTTTTTTTTTTTTTTTTGAGACAGAGTTTCACTCTGTGGCCCTGGGTAGAGTACTGTGCTGTCATAGCTCACAGCAACCTCAAACTCTTCAGCTCAGGAGAGCCCTTGGCTCAGCATTCGTAGCCAAGAGGCTACCTGTGCCTGCCACAATGGCTGGCTAATTTTTCTATTTTTATTAGAGACAGGGTGCTCCCACCTATACCTCCCAAAGTGCTAGGATTATAAGCAGGAGCCACCATACTTGGCCAAAATAAAAATTTTCTACTGAAAGTTTTTTGAAGGGCAGTATATCTTCTATTTTAGAGGCTAATATTTTTAAGGAGTATTTATATGTTTAAATTCTTAGACTGTGATTTCCCTAAATGTAAGGGTCTGACTTTTGGTCATTGTCCTTACTTAATTTTATAGAATATCATTTAGTACTTCTTAGGAACCTAGCCAAAGATTAGTAACTAAATGGTTTAATATTTGGAAACAGAATGAAGAAAGGCTAAGAGATGCATAATGAATTTCTTCATTAAAAAATTGTACAGGAAGGTATTCTGGTATGGAATTTATAAAGATATAAAAATACAAAGTTAGAGTATATATATATATTTCATCTAGAAATTCAAAATATGGCAAAGTCATTATTGAATTTTAAAGATTTAGGGCCATTTCTAAAATAAACATGTATGTTTTCCTCCTCCCTAAGCCTTCGAACAGCTAATCGCTCTTTTTGTACTATGTTCATAAAAGAGATTATAGGAAACATAAGTCAGTTATCTCCCCAAAGTAACTATAAACCGAGGAAGAAAAATAATAAGTGTTTCAAGACTCCAAAAAGTAAACAATGAATACAACAATCTGGGAAACATTTATATTTAAAATAGTTTCAAAGTTTTAGTGAAAAAAAAAGGGGGGGAGGATTTTGATCTTTAGGCCTAGATCTGATCACACTTCTTTTCTCATCCCCAATTTGGACAACATGGAGGTTCTGCCAGGGTAATATAGGCCAGGAAGACCAGAAGCTTCTTCACTGCAGACAAATGAGCTCATTATTTTCTGAGGGAATTACTTTTTGGAAGCAGCACATGAGGAACACACCAATGCCTGGGCCTTGGTGGTGTGAGGCTGTATTCTAGTTTGGTAAGCATAGTCCTGGCTATTTCTTTGTACAGGAGCAAAGGTGTCCTAGCTGTAGAGTAGACTTGAGCAGTTCCTAGCCATGTATACATCTCTGGCCTGCCTGGCCTCTGCAAATGTATTTGGGTGAGTGAAAAGTGTCCAGCAAACCCTAAAAGGGCATGACTGCTGGATCACATGGTAAGAGCATGTATAGTTGTGGAATAAGCTGTCGAATGTCGTCTAAAGTGCTGTATCATTGTATCTTCTCAGTAGCAATAAATGATAATATTAAAATTAAATTTTTAGTATCAGTATGCATGCACAATGTATGTTGTTAGACTGAAAGTAACTTACCTGAAAATTAAGTTTGTGAACTCATTTTAGAAAAAGCACTAACCTACCTCATTGATGAATATCACTATGGTCACCTTCAAAGTACTCCCCTGTGGCTCAAGCAGCTAAGGCGCCAGCCACATAAACCTGAGTTGGCGGGTTGGAATCCAGCCTGGGCCCACCAAACAACAATGACGGCTGCAACCAAAAAATAGCTGGGTGTTGTGGCAGGTGCCTGTAGTCCTAGCTACTTGGGAAGCGGAGGCAGGAGAATCGCTTGAGCCCAGGAGTTGGAGGTTGCTGTGAGCTGTGATGCCACAGCACTCTACCCAGGGCAACAGCTTGAGTCTCGTCTCAAAAAATAAAAATACAAAAAAAAAGTACTCCCCTTGGGAAGCTATGCACTGATGTCAGTGCCTAGTCCGCACTTCAAAGCAATTTGGAACAATTTTTCTGGAATGACCTTCAGAGCTATCATTGTATGTCACACAAAAACATGCAATAACAAGAATGAATGGCACACAGCAATACACCACCACATGTCAACTTGAACACAGCTGCAACATGAACAAGCTGCGACATGTTGATAGATCAAGGTTATGAAATCCTACTGAGTTGTTTGTACAGTGCTGCCAACAAGTACAAGAAGACAAGTTCACAAACTTAATTGTCAGATCTTGTAGGATAACAGCATATAGTGGTGTATTCCTCATCAAAATGTGATAGTAGAAGGAGATGGGTGTCTAATGTAAGAATTTGATATATGTCTACATTGTAGATTAATCAATGTAGATTTCACTGAATCTAGGATCATTAATGTCCATTTTTTTATTCTTGATTTTGATTTTCATTTTCTTCTCGGTCTTGCTGATGATTGTCACTTTATTAGTCTTTTGAAATAATAAACATCTCCTTTATTCATCCTATCATCATAGTTGTTTTTATTTTATCAAAATCGGTGATTATCTTTACTAGTTATTTCTTCTTTCTTTTATTTAATTTGATATTCCTTTCTAATTTTTGGACATGGATACTTGGTTTAATTTTTATCTTTTCAATATTTTTCTAACATGCACATCGAGATCTCTTAATCTTCTAAGCATGGTTTCAGCTGTGTTCTACAAATTTTGAAACAGTAATTCTATTAAAATTCAGTGTAAAACATTATGAAATATTATGTAATATCTGTTTTATAGTCTTTGACTTGAGGATTCTTTTTCAGAATATAATTTTTAAATGTTTTGGAATTACTAATTTTTTTTGGTTTTGATTTCCAGTTGAGTTCCACTGTGGTGAGAGATCTTGCTCTCTATGATTTTAATCCTTTTAACTTTATGAATATTTACATCATGAACCATATGGTCTATTTTGGTAACTGCCACTTGTGTACTTGAAGAGAATTAAGTGTTTCCAGTTTGTAGATGCCATGTTCCATAAATGTCAATTAGGTCAATTTGTCTTTTGTGTCTGTTCTATACACTTACTCAGTAAGTGTAAAAAAGAACACTTTTCTTGGCTTGTTATTGTCATTTACTGAAAGTGGGGGTGTTAGAATATTTCATTGTGTAACTGTGAATTTATTTCTTCTTTTCCTTCACTAAAGTTTTGGTTATCTTTTGGAGGGATTACTGGGATTTATCACATTATAATTTTCATATATTCCTGGTTAATTGACCATATTATCATTACGAAATATTTCTTATTACCTTTAATAGCATCCAGGGCCTTACAAAAGAATTTTTGTTTGACATAGCACATTTTCAATAGATTTATATTAGCGTTATGTGGTAAATCTTTTTGCTTTTTTTACTACTTTATTATTTTTGTATGCTATGTATAACATGTATCTGTTAAGAAAAATTGATTTTTGTTTATTCTCATACAGTCTAGTAAACTGTATCTTTTAATTGGAATATTCAGACCATTTACATTAATGTAATTTTTATATAATTGAATTTATATTTATTATTTTACCATTAACTTCCTATTTTCCCTTTATGTTGTATGTTCTCATTTCTCTATAATATTCACTTCTTTTGACTTCATTGAGTATTTTAAAAATTATTTCATTTCCCTTTCATTATCTTTTTAGTTATATATCCTTTCATTTTTTTAAAGGCTATTCCATGGTGCAATATCCATAACCTTAGCAAAGCAAAAAAATAATAATTTTATTTATGCATTGTATCTTAAATAATGATTTTAGATTTTTTAATCTATGTAAACACTTTATTTGCTTTCAGATAGGATATTGAAATTTGCATGTTATTTTAAAGACACTAATAAGTAGCTAAGTTACTGATGTAAAATATACAAGAAATTTATGAGATGTATGATACAGATAAGAAAAATCTGAAGTAAGTTTTTAACTTCATTTACCCTGTCAGGAAAAATAAGACTTACGTTTACCTTGCAAAGTATATCAATAAAGACTTAAGGATCTTTAAAGTATGACAGTGGAGCTTTAATGGGGATTGCGTTGAAATTATATATTGCTTTGGGTAGTATGGACATTTTAACAATGTTGATTCTTCCCAACCATGAGCATGGTATATTTTTCCATTTGTTAACATTCTCAGCTATCTCTTTTCTTAGAGTTTCATAGTTCTCTTTATAAAGATCTTTCATGTCCTTTGTTAGATAAACTCCCAAGTATTTCATCTTCTTTGGCACTATAGGGTCAGAAGAGATCAAACTTTCGCTCTTCGCAGATGATATGATTGTATATCTGGAAAATACTAGGGACTCTACTACAAAACTCTTAGAAGTGATTAAGGAATACAGCAGTGTCTCAGGTTACAAAATCAACATTCATAAATCAGTAGCCTTTATATATACCAACAATAGTCAAGTTGAAAAAACAATTAAGGAAGACAGGCACATGGCCTTCAGACATATGAAAAAATGCTCATCATCTTTAATCATCAGAGACATGCAAATCAAAACTACTTTGAGATATCATCTAACTCCAGTGAGACTAGCCTATATCACAAAATCCCAAGACCAGAGATGTTGGCGTGCATGTGGAGAAAAGGGAACACTTTTGCACTGCTGGTGGGAATGCAAATTAATACATTCCTTTTGGAAAGAGATATGGAGAACACTTAGAGATCTAAAAATAGATCTGCCATTCAATCCTGTAATCCCCCTACTGGGCATATACCCAGAAGACCAAAAATCACACCATAACAAAGATATTTGTATCAGAATATTTATTGCAGCCCTATTCATAATTGCTAAGTCATGGAAAAAGCCCAAGTGCCCATCGATCCACGAATGGATCAATAAATTGTGGTATATGTACACCATGGAATATTATGCAGCCTTAAAGAAAGATGGAGACTTTACCTCTTTCATGTTTACATGGATGGAGCTGGAACATATTCTTCTTAGTAAAGTGTCTCAAGAATGGAAGAAAAAGTACCCAATGTACTCACCCTTATTATGAAACTAATGTAGGACCTTCACATGAAAGCTATATCCCAGTTATAACCTAAGAATAGGGAGAAGGGGGAAAGGGAGGGGAGGGAGGGGGGAGGGAGGGGGAAGGAGAGGGATTAATGGGATTACACCTGCAGTGCATCTTACGAGGGTATATGTGAATCCTAGTAAATGTGGAATGTAAAGGTCTTGGCTAAATAACTAAGAAAATGCTACAAAATCTATGTTAACTAATGTGATGAAAATGTGTCAAACGATCTATGAACCAAGTGTATGGTGCCCCACGATCATACTAATGTACACAGCTATAGTTAATAAAAATAAATAAAAATAAAATAAAATAAAAAAATAAAATCATGTCAGTGAATAAAGCAAAAAAAAAAAAAGACTTAAGGAGATAAATAGCTGATAATTAAAAAAAAATCACAAATTCTGAAATTTGGATCAATATAATTGCCTTCTTAAGTTTTATCAAAAAAGACCTTTCCAGCTTGTTTCTAGACTTCTTTTACTCCTTTGATTTTATGTGTTTTAAATCCACATTGAGGTTACTGTTGCTTTGCATAGTTTATATTCTTTATATTTATATATAATTTTTCTTTGGACCTTTATTAATTTCTTCATGTCTGTGCTTTTATTTGAAGTCATTTTCTGAGCTCCTTCAAATGAAGTTTTCTCACTCAGGGTAATTTGAAGGCATACTACATGATTTTCAAATTATTTGAGGATTTCCAAAAGCCTTCTCTTTGATTTCTAATTTAATTCCTTTTTTAATCTAATGAAAACTTGTTTTATAGCAAATAATTTTGTCTATCTTGATGCATTTTCTGTGTGCACTTGAAATGATGTGCATTTCGAAGTTCTTGTCTGTAGTGTTCAATAAACAACAATTTGTTTAAATAGGTTTAAGTTTTCTATATCTTTACTGGTTTTTTGCCTCCTTGTTTTATAATAGACAAAGAAGTAATGAAATCTGGGTTTGTAACTGGTGCATTTGTTACCTTTCCCTTAATCAGTTTTTGATTTATGTATTTTGAAACTTTGTTGTGAGGAACAAAAACATTTAGTATTCTTATGCTTTCCAGATGAACTATCCCTTTTTATCACGTGAAAGGGTGGTATTTATTCTTAGTAAAATTCTTCGATTTGAAATATACCTGTCTGAAATTAATAGTTAATTTAGCTTTTTTTAAACTTGTGGTGGCATCATGTATCTTGTTTCATCTTTTTTTCTTATTACCTATTTGTATCTTTATTTTTAAAATGTGTTTCTTACAGACAGAAAATAAATCTTGCTCTTATCTCAATTCTATCTCTGACTTTTTACTGGGGTGACTAGACAATTTATTTCCCATACTTATTGAAATGTTCTATTGACTTGCTATTTTTTTTTTTATCTGAATAGGCTTAGGAGGTGCAAGTAATTTCTTTTACATAGATGGGTGCTGAAGTCAGAGCTCTGAGTCACCCATCACCTGGATAACTAGGTGTAATTTATGGTCCTTCACAGCCCCCACCCTCTATCCTTCTGAGTCTCCAAAGTCTATTGTACTACTCTATATGACCATGTGCACTCATCATTTACCTCTCACCTACATGTTACGTATATACACGAAATAGTTTCCTGTTTCATATAAGTTACTGAAAAACATTATTTTATTCTTCTTCATGCTTGAGTAGTATTCTATGGTATGTATATATACCACATCTCTTTATTCACCTGTCAGTTGATGAGCACTTAGTTGATTCTATATCTTTGCAATTATGAATTGTGCTGAGACAAACGTAGGAGTGCAGATGTCTTTTTGATATAGTAGTGTTATCATTGGTTCAAAAGGTATATCTACTTTTACTCCTTTGTGGAATCTCTTACTATTTCCAGAATGGTTATACTAACTTGCATTCCCATCAACAGTGTATGTGTTCCCTTTTCACCACATCCATGCCAACATCTATTGTTTTTTGACCTTTTAGTAATGAACGTACTGGCAGGGGGAAGGTGGTATTTTACAGTGATTTGCATTTGCATTTCCCTTCTGGTTAGTGATGTTGAACATTTTTCCATCTTAATCAGAGGTGGAAGACCCCTATGACCCAGGGTTCCCCATTCAGAAGTGGACAGGGACTCCACCCCATTGTCTAGGCCTGGGCAAACAGGCCTTTCCAGATTGCATTCTCTGAACTAACTAAAACAGAGCCAGAGGAAAAACAGCCAGATTGGTATTTCATCTGGGAGGCTCCTCTTGGAGTGAAAAACATGCACCTTGCTGCCTCACTTGAGACAGTGACCGTAAGGGCCACATCGATTTGCTGATCAACACGAATAGAATGTGACACACATGCCCAAAACCCCTCTGCTCACAGACAGTACATGAACCCTTAGATGAAAGGCCCACATGGGCTTCCCACTCGGACTCCCCCACCTCCACTGCCAGAGTTTCTGTTGACCTTCTTTCCCTTCTATTTCTCCCTCTGTTGATAAATTATGTCCTGTCACTTACCTGCATGGTTCATGGTTTCTTTCTTTGAAGCCCCAGGCAAAAGGACCCAGGGCCTGACCCAGAGAAATTCCAACAACTTTTATGCATTTAAATCTTATTTTTATTAATGCATATTTTTAAATTCTTGTGTTTTCATATTTTTAAGACCTCTACTACAATTTTCATCTCATCTCTTTTTTATTCAACATATTAATCACAGTTACATATAAGGTTATATCTAATAACTTCAATCTGGATCTCCCATGGGTTTATTTCTACTTTGTTTTCTCTTGGTTTCCAGTTATATCACCTCTTATATTTTTCATAAAATAGTTTTCTATTTTTTAAAAAGTGATGAACTTTATGTATAAAAAATTGAAGATATAATCTTAATGTTATCTTCCTCCAGAGGGAATTTATTTTCCTTCCAACAGACCATAGGCTAGGGGAAAATTTCTTAAATTCAATCAGAAATTGAGCTCTTATTAGATGGACCTTGATTATTTATTCCTATGGGGTAGCTCTTTGGGGATGCTACTAAAATCGGGATTTTTTTTTTTTTTTTTAACAGAGCCCTCCTTTAAGACATATACTCAATTCCAATTTTTTTGTCACGTCTCCCAAGTCTTCAAAAAATTTGCACAACTCTTTGAAAGCCCATATAATCATGAGAATAAGATGGAATCAGTCAGGCTAGGGCTGAGACGACACAGCTTAGGCCAGTTTAGGTCTTGCATGATCTCCATCTCATGTCTTCCATTCTTGTTGTTTTGTAAATTCGACTTCAACCTAAAAGTGTATATGTTGAGAAGTTTAGGGCAATTGATTTAAGAGATTAATTTTTGAATTAGAAATGTTGTTTTGGGTCATGGGTATGCCAATTATTGTTTATTATAGGTCATGAATTATGCTGAATGTGATTGTTTAAGATAAGGGTTAATGTTGTTAAGATAAAGGTTAAGATAAAGATTTTTGCTTTGAACTTTCAAGTTTTGGAAATGGAAGGTCAGAACCATCTTGGAGAGGCTACTCTCACTGTTCTTAAGAATTGCTGTCCTTCTGCTAATAAAGTGTGTGGACCTATCCCGGACTCTGCATTTTGGCTGGTCAGTGATAGGTGGCTAGACCCTCTTCATCTGGTAACATTTCCAGCTGTGTTTGAATCAGTTTGAAGGAAAAAGCAACACAAAACATTGAGCTCTCCTCCTTGGATTTTCCTTCTCCGGGATTAAGTTATCACTGTCTCAATAGTTTTATGTAATTGCAAACAGATATTTTTCCTGTCAAGTTTTGTAGATGTTGTTAGCAGAAAGTTTGATCAAAAAAAAAAGAGAGAGAAGAAGGAAAAAGAAACTAGCCCATAATTATTGTAAGCAAAAGTTCCTAAAAATATATTGTAAGATAACTGGAAAAAAAGGGGAAATGTGAATATCAACCTAATGCTTCTTGATTAAGATATTTTTGAATTTCATAGTCTTCTGTCAGTAAGGAGTTAAAATATGAAAGCAGATCACAAAGTATTTATCTTCGTTGATGTATTAAAATATTCAGAGAGTACTGACTACTAGGTGGAATGACATTATTACATTAAACATTTTAAATTTATAAAGATTATTTTATACTTTTATAAAATTTTTTATTATCCTCAAAAGGGAATTTGAAATAGGGAAACTAAGAATTTTATAGATTCAAAACTTGAGAGACTGAATTATTTCACAGAGTTTATAGATTTAAAACTTAAGAGACTGAATTATTTGAATTATAAATAGAAGTAAGAAAGGAAACATTCAAACTGAAAACAAAGGACTAAACAAATCATAAATGATTTTGTTAATCAAATAAAACGGGATTCAGTTCAAAAATCACTTGCTTTTGCAAGTAGCTCTGCTAAGCACATAAATTAATTCAGTTTCCACCAATATTTAATACTAATTTGAATGGAATTATTTTCACCCTTATATTTCACATGAATATATTTTACTTTTATTACTGAAAAATTCAATTATAGAGAGAGACACCTTCTATGACATTTTGATGCTGCAAGGATTTGAAAAAGTGGGTAGTTATAAGGTTTTATGTTGAGAATTGGTAGTATAAACTTACTCTTTCAATGACTTATTGACATCATTATCATATATCCAAATTACTTTGTGTGTGTTTCAGCCTATCTGACCAGTCAACCTTACTCTCCTCATTCCTGAATAGTAGGTCCTTGGGGTAGCTACACTTCAACATGCTCTTTATGCAACATATGCGTATTTCTCACTATGGTGATGTTTCTTTTTTACCTCATTTGACATGAAAACTCCTGCACAAATTCTAAAGCTTAATTCAATTATTATTTTACTTCAGACACATTCTATGGCATCCTTAAATAAGCTTAGATTCTTACTTCCTTAAAAATATCTTTTATGTACAGTCTGGGGTAGTTTGTTGTTATGTTTTGTTTGCTTTTGTTTGTTTCTTTAGAGCTCTTTTGGAAACTCTCATTTGGAAAAACTCAAATAATTCAAACATAATTCTGACAAAATATGGTGTGTAAATTTTTAACAATAAATTGACACAATCATTAGTTAAGAGATTATGCCGAGTTCAATACATGTGCTGCTGTTATAGCACTTGTTATATTGTACTGTAGCTGTCTAACCAAAAGGCTGTGTCTTTCTCAAAGGTGAGAAAACATTTTTTCATGTAAATATCAACAAAACCTAAAACCAAAGCTAGGGTAGTGTAAGTGCTCAGTGACGGCTTTAAAAAGCAAGAGTAAGCACACCACTGAGCAATAGAATTGATATTATCCTACCTTCCCCCTAAAAGAAAAGGAAGAAATGAAGGTAGGAAGCAAAGGAGAAAGAAAGAAGGAAAGAATGAAGAAAGATAACTTGCAATCTAGGAATTCACAGAAAGAGAAGCAGAAAATACGTGTGCTTGTAGACATACCTGCATTCATGTGCATGTGTATATGTGTATATGTCTGTGTATGAGGTTCCACACTGGAAGACACAAAATATTTGTGTTAGCTGATTATTTACCAAAATAATTTTGTAATTACTCAGTTGTTCTATTTATTTAAATGCAATTTTTATATTTTTATGACTAGTATAATGTCATTCTCCCTAAGCATTATAAACTATCTCATTTGATTTGACATATTAGAAGCATTTTTAAATGAATTCATGAAACAAACTCCTAGCAGCTTGTCAATTTATTATTTATGAATTCTGGATTTTAAAAATTTACAAAAATGAAGATTACAGCAAATTAGTATACCTACCATAATTGTTCTCTAATCTCCATTACAGTTGCTTAAACAATTGAGGATGAGGAAATGAGATTAGGAAGAATTATATTTTCTTTGAGTTTTACTTATATGTTTGTACACTAAACAACCCCCCCAAAAACTATACTCTTTTTAACTGATTGTTTAAATGTTATTACTCAGATTCATTTACATAGAAAATCAATTAATGACTTCTTAATTTTTATTTCCTATGCTTTCAGTTCAAATACATAGACATATTTAACTTACTGTTTGCACCCATAATTGATTGAAGTTATTATTTGAAATGTTAAACAAGTTTAATTATGTAGAGCCACATTTTAGAAGAATAACTCATAAAATAAGAGATAAAGCCACATATTGAGATGAATTTTTAAAAGTTATTTTGTTCCTTTAAAATTGCATTTGAGGCTCGGTGCCCATAGCACAGTGGTTACAGCTCCAGCCACATACACCGAGGCTGGTGGGTTCGAGCCCAGCCAGAACCTGCTAAAGAACAATGACAACTGCAACCAAAAAACCCAGCAAGTTATTAACTAGTTCAATGTTAGCATTCCAAATTGTATATAAAAACAGCACAATGTACCCCACAAATGCATTAATGTATACATGATCTATGTGTTTATGACTTAATAGAAAAAAAAATAGCTGAGCATTGTGGTGGGCACCTGTAGTCTCAGCTACTTGGGAGTTTGAGGCAAGAGAATTGCTTAAGCCCAAGAGTTGGAGGTTGCTGTGAGCTGTGACACCACAGCACTCTACCAAGGGCGACATACTGAGACTCTGTCTCAAAATAAATAAATAAAAATTAAAATTAAAATTAAAATTTGAATTAACTACTTGAGATATGTATATACATACCACTTTAATCTTTAAACAAACACATTTGTTTCCTAAAACTTATTTGTATGTACTTTTTGAATGTATCTACCTGCCTTTTTTTTGTTACTGATCAAATATTTTTAAATGGCAGAATCATAAACCTTTCAGGGCGACGTTCCTACCCTTTAATTCTGTGACAGATGCCAAACCTATATACTAAAAATAGCATTGATGTTTTCTTGGAAAAGCTGAGGAACTGAGGGCAATAATAAATCTCCCCATATGTGCCTCTCTTTGCCATCCAATAATATAGACTTGGGGATTTTTTCCCTTGTGTGGAATGTCCAATTTAGGATGGGAGGGGAGATTCATGGGGTAAATTTTTTAGTATTTTTAAGGGGAAAAATACAAGTATTCAAATTAAAACAAAGTGTATACCTCTATATTTTAAAAGCTTTCTAATTAACCCCAGGCCATGAGGAGAAATTTGTTTATTTAAAGGTCCAGAAAGTTTATGGAAGTATAATTGCTCTTGGTTGGAAGTTGGCAAAAAGACACTTCACAGTGGAGTTTTGCCCAGATATTTGCTATAGGATTCTCAGCTAATAAAATAGAAAAAAATTAAGGAAATGGAGTATGATATCGCACATTTATAATTCAAGCATTTATAAACTTTTTCCTTTCTCCTTTCTGTGCTTTCTTACTCATGGACAAATGCCATATGCCATTAAGAAAATTGGCTCTTTAGACTGGACCCTATCCAAGGTTCCAATGTGTAAAGATGGAAAATAAATAAATATTGGAGCCAGGATGTTACACATCTTATCTTTGGAGAGTTATTAATTCAGAGGTACCATATGTGATGGTTGTCTATGGTCAAGATCATTATTAGGCATAGACAACCTCCAACACTAATTCCAGTGTCAAGAATTCAGTTTTAAAGCAACTCTTCTGCAGTCAGGTTCTGGCAAAACTTCAAAGCTAACATTCAAAGTCGGAAAGCTTAAAACCGTGCAAGCTTATTTAGATTCCTTAAATGGTCTGGTTTAGAAGATTTCTGGGCATTTGAAGCTTTGTAAGCCATTGCTGAATGAAAAAAAGTTAATCTGTGCGGCTACGTTTTCAATAACGTGACATTAGATTCATTTCAAAGGCTTTTCTTCTTGAGCATCAAGCCACAGTCAGGATTTCTCCAGGGTACGGAATACAGGCCCATCCTTATTTATTTATTTATTTTTAATGAAGGGATTGCTCCTCACACTGAGGATTATATAGTCAGAGTTTGAAGATATCTGTTTTTTTTTTTTATAGCAAAAGAGCAAAAATGGGCTGTTTTTAAAGAAAAAGCCTGAAACAATAGTAATAAAACAGCATTTTTTATAGCAGGGAACTTCTAAAAGTATAAGTGAACTTCAGCATAAAACTAACATTCTAATCTGTATATCACAATGATATTTGAAATGAAAATGTCAAATATACATTCTCTTTCCCTTTCACATTCTCTCTCTCATTTAGCATCTTCCGTAAGCAAGCTAGTTATCTGTGTTAGCAGAATGTAGGAGATGCATATTTTTCACTCATTGCCTTATATAAGGGTCTTTCTACGTAATTTTTACAATATTCATTTTTCGATGATAGGCAACTTTAAAGGTTGTTAACGAAGAATAAATGAGGACCCCAAGTATCCAGGGTATGACAAATAAATGATTTAGAAAAAATTTTACTTCTGTTCTTTTAAACAGAAGAACATTTTCCTTTTGATATGTTTCAACAAAATGTTATTCCTCTGGGCAATTTCCTTTATAAGATAGGGAGGATTTTCCGTTGGATTGTATAATTAATACTTTATTAAATCTGTATAGTGGCCAGATATTGTGCTCTGCGATATTCCCTGTATTCAAATATATCTGTGTACTTGAATTATCAGTATGGCAATTTAAAAAAAAAAAATGAGACATTTGGCCATATAACTTGACTTGATTTCATGTGTGTTTGTGTGTTTTCTAAATAACGAACTATATCATATCCCACCAACATGATTTTAAATGTCTGGATAACAGCAACTTTATCTTACACCACATTTTCTTTCCTTTGAGTATTGTCACAATGTCCTCCATGGAATTGATAAATTTTAAGCCAGTTTTGGATACCTGGATATATGAAATAATGAATCATGGAATTTTGACAATTATTTGGGAAATTTTGACATATACTTGATCCCAAACCTAATTTGAAAAATTAAGTTCATCATGTATTTCTTTTAAAAAATCTGATTTTTATTTTCTGAAATGAAATATTTTATCTCTATACTATTTTTCTAAATTTAAAGTAATATTCTTAGCTGGCCTATATCTACACACATATACACACACGTACACATGTACACAGACACATTCTAGCAAATAAGAAGAGGCTCCAAGGGATCGCACTGTTTCGTTCAGATACCTGCTCACAAGTAAAAGCTCTCTTTTGGCTCCTCATGGCTTGGTCAGCCCAGTCCCTTAGTATCCCTCCTACGTGGCCCCCTGGCTGCACACGGTGAAACTTTAGCTCTAGAACCTGTAAGTCCAGTCAATTTTCTTTCTCTGAGCCTCTTCTGTGTTACCTATTGTGGACCTACCTATTATCTCTGACACATTATATATATATATATAAAATATAATATATTGTAATAATATAATTATTATATATTAATAATATATAACATATATTATTAATCAAAAGTTTAGCTGATTGTATCTCAAACAAGAAGCAATGCAATTTAGTCAAAATATGTGCCTAAACTATTGGCACAGTTTTGCCATCTTAATGTTAGTGTGTATGTATGTCAGCAGCCAAGAAGTCTGGAGAACAAGTGGCAATGAAATCACAAAAAGCGCTTTCCACAGCTTGTTGAGAATTGAATATTTTTCCTTGCAAGAAGTGGTCCAAAGCCTGGAAGAACTGGTAGTTAGCTGGTGCAGGGTCTGGTGAACACAGAAGATGACAGAGTTTCCTATTCTGTAGTTTGGAAACTCTTTCCAGCCTCTGTAGTTTGAGCAGGTTGTTTATGTGACATGGTCTACTGTCATCTTGCAAGAGGATTGGCCTGCCTCTATTGACCAATCTCTGTCCAGTGTAGGCAGTTGTCTGCATTCTGGGTTCTTGCAGTGCTCTTGGCTGAAGAACGACAAGATATCCCGAAAGCAAGGCAAGCATGAAACAAAGTTTACTGAGGAAGGGAGGGAGGCTTACAGAGCAAGGGCAAGATAGAGATCTTCCTTCATAGGGAGATACGTCCACCATAAACAACTAATGAACCCCCTCCCCCCACTGTGGCAATAAGGGCTCCAGTAATGGTCTGGATTGGCACCTCTTTGTGGTTCACGTGTTACCGTGGAACCACTTTGATGGACAGTTAAGGACATGATAATTAGCTCTAAGTCACTTTCCAAATCCTGCTGTTCCAGGCTGCCTGGCCCATAGGGCAGTGTGGTGGCCTCCCAAATGTGGCAGTTAGTTGCTTGGGATAGAATTAAGATGAGGCAGTGCGACGGCAGGCCTGCCCTTGTTCTTTCCAGATGGAGCATTCATTCCAGGCAGCACAGAGGCAAAGCACCCACTTGTTCCCTTAGGAGAGTCTTGGAAGTCCCTTGCTCTCTATCTAACTTCTCAGCTGCTTAATTGCAAGCGTCCTCATCATTTCATCCAACTGGTTGCAGTAGACATCATTGTAATCAACTGACCAGGTGTCATGAAGTTGTAGTGGATAATACCAGGACCAGATCACCAAACAGAGGCTATTAGCTTTTCTTGATGAATATTGGTTTGGGACTATGTTTTGGGCTTTATCTTTATCCAACCATCTTGCAGAATGCTTGTAATTGTCAAAAAGTATCCATTTAATCACAATGACATTACGGTGTAGAAATGGTTCTCACTTATATTCTGACAGCAAAAAGGGGCAAGTTTCAAGACGAATTCTCTCCTGACCCTAGTTTAATTCTTGTGGAACCTATCTATCCAGCTTCTTTAACTTGAAGATTTGTTTCAAATGGTCCAATATTGTTGGGATAGTAACATCAAGCATTGCTGCTAATTCACATGTGGGTTGAGATTGATTTGTTTCCACTACATCATTATCCATCTTGGTTTCAGGTCACCCCCATGGCTCATTTTCAAGATTAAAATCACAGAAATTCTTAAAACATGGACAATGGAAATTCCATTTACTTCATTTTTATGGAAAGCTATCTGCACTGCATTGGTTCCAACATGGAACTCATATTTGACACAACACTAATTTTTTTTTTTTTTTTTTTTTGTAGAGACAGAGTCTTACTTTATTGCCCTCAGTACAGTGTGAGTGCCGTGGCTTCACACAGCTCACAGCAACCTCCAACTTCTGGGCTTAGGTGATTCTCTTGCCTCAACCTCCCAAGTAGCTGGGACTACAGGTGCCTGCCACAACTGGCTATATTTTTGTTGTAGTTTGGCCAGGGCTGGATTTGAACCTGGCCGGCACCCTACCCACTGAGCCACAGGCACCACCCCCCAACACTAATTTTTGACTTACCAATTGTTGCACAAAAATTGCCTTAAAAAATTAAAAAGTAATCGTAAGCCAAGATATGCATTTGAAAGAATAAGGATGTACTTTCGCAATATAAATAAAACAAGAAGTGTCAAAGGGAAATGTCAGAGATATCAACTATCAAACTTAATACTTGAGGAACTCATTTTATATTGAATAACATAATAAATCTGTCTCTCTTTTAACTTTCTACAGTGGATTTTGATTCCTTAATTGTACCCAGAATGTTTCATACAGTTCCATCATATGTTTATATTTGTGAATATGGCAAGATATTTACAATGTATTATTTAATGAAAAAAACAAGACAAACAACAGTATGCATAGAATGGCTTTGCTGTCTTCTTTTCTTCTTTTGTATTCTTAATTATAAACATTGAAAACACCCAAAATTGTATGTATAATACACTTGACCATATGTTAACAGTGGTTAGATTTTTATTCTTCATTTCATTTTTCTAATGTTTGAACACTTGAATATTTATCCCATGAAAATGAAGGGGAAAAAAGACATTAAAATCTACTAAAATATAGTTTAGTATAAATATACATATGATTGTTTTAATTTAGAGATGGAAATTGATAGGGTTAAACCTCGCCCAAATAGGATGGATATGCCTAAAAGAATCAACCCCCTACCCTCTCCCACCAAATGTCCCGCCTATGAAAGGTGAATGGGTCACCCCCCTACCCCACCCCACCAGATGTCCCACTTGGGAAAGGTAAATGGCCAACCCCTACCCTTACAAGAGAATGTAAGGGAACCCAGGAAAGGGAATGTCCCAACACCCCCCTTTGTGACATTTGAAACCCCCAACTGTCAAAGCCCACAAGTGGATTTCTTCCCACTTGGAAATCTTACCCCCACCTGCACCCAGGTGTATTAAAGCCATTTTTAATTGCACAAACTGGGCCTTCATTTTCCTTTCGTCTCAGGCCTCTGAATGATCTTTCCTCTTTGGCTCCGTAACCTTTCAAAAATGAGGGACTATCCTAACGTAGAATGGTTAGCCTGGATTAGCTTGGTAGTAATAGATGTTCTTTGAGGAAACTCCTTACAGTATTATCCATTGATTTGTGAGTTCTGGACATAACCCTTTTCATGATAAATGAATGATACATAAAATAGATCATAGTTCAAATATGGTGATCCATGAACAAATGAACTTTTTAAAATGTTAATACAAAACAAAGGTTGTTGATGAATAGCTGTCTTGAACTGGTGGTTTTCTTAGAAATTTTTGGAACATTTTGATTTCCTTTCAGTTGTTGTTTTACTTTACAAAGCTGAAAAGAAGTAACTCATGACTTCCTTGTTCTGGAATATAAGAGAGAAGATGGATAAAAGCTTTTTTAATTTTTTAACCTCTTTTTTCCTTGTTTATAAATTATTTAAAGTCAATTTTACTTTTTTAATTAAATTTTACCTAACAATCTCATATTTCTTATTAGTTAACCAGCCTTGAAACCAAAAATATCTGAAGACTATAAGGTTCAGGCAGGTGTCCAGTTAAACACAAAACAATCTCTATCATAACATAGTTAAAAATCAAGTTAAGTTTTAATTTTTACTAAATTTCATATGATAGACCTCTAAAAATATTACTAAAAGTTGATTTCTTACAAAATAACTTATGGGACACAATTATAGTGTATCATTTTCAGTAGAACATCATAAAAACTTTTGACTAAGTTACTTGAAATGAAAACAAATATTTCACATCCAATATTTACAGTTTTTCCCCATTTTCCCCTTTTCCATGAGATTTTCAACACATCTTACTTTATACCTGCTTTGCAGGCTAATTTCACAGGAGTTTTTCTCAAAATGCTAGATAACCTAAACAGAATGAAATGAACACGTCTTGTGCTCTAAAGCAAGATAGTGTCCACAGTATTCTGGACGAGCAAAAGGGCTATTGCGAATGAGCTGCTATGTGCCAAACCTGGGAGGTAAGAGAAACTTTTTGTTGTGGCAGGAGGGGCCTGACATTTTAGTAAGAAAGTACTTTAAATATCAAAGGTGAGTGTAGGAGTTAGTTAAAAAAGAGCACAAATGCTTTTAATGTCAGAAACACAGTTAAAATACTTGGATATTCCTTGCTGTTTAGGAGAAACAGAATCCAAGTGAAAATCTAAAGCGGTCCATTAGTGGAAACAGATCTGAGCTAAGTTAATTGTGTGTGTGTGTGTGTGTATGTGTGCCTGTGTGCCACTGTGTGTGTGTGTGTGAGAAAGAGAGAGAGAGAGAAGGAGGGTAGAGAGAGAGAGACTTCGTTTTTCTCATACTGCTGGATAAATGCTAAAACTAGAATTAATATAGAATTAAAGTATAAGAACTAAAATAAATGGAGTGAATTAGCTTCAGGCACATACGACCTGCTCAATAAAGATAAAAACAATCATCAGATGTCAAGGACCATCTTTTTAAACAACTTTATTCTAATAACACTAAATATATACTAAAACGTAAGTGAAGTGGAATATAGTGGGGACACATGCCAACATGTTTTAAGAAAGCTGTGATGGTTGGTTTTAATGAAAGGATATGTAGGTGTTTTAATACTCTCCCTGGAACTGCCTCCTGCTGAGTTAGCACACTGCTCTGACACACTACAGAATCCGTGTGAGAACTCTTATCTTAATGCCTTCACCAGAAAATTCACAGGGAGAAAGCATCAGATGACTGACCTCACCATTAGGTTAATATCACCAAAGCTAAGTGGTTTTATTTTACATAGTGAAAACTAGAACACTGCTCACACAACCGCTGACATGCAAACACTTTACATAAGTTACTAACTCGAAATGCCTATTCAGATAGCAAGGGCAGTATCTCTATGTTTCAACTGTTTGACACAATGATGGATTATTTATTTACTGAACGGCACTGGTGGCCAGAAAATCTGATTTCCATGCATGAAATCCATGAAACCTCAGCCCCTGAACAGTTTCTTTTACATGTGGCAAAGGTCATCTATCAAGGGATTTTCTCACGTTTTGTGTGATTGGTCATGCCTCATTTCCTTCAAGAAAATATGATTTCCCTAAAGTCTACACATTTTAAAAAAGATTCACAAAAGACCCAGAAAGTTATTTCCTCTCTGTTTGTGATAAGCACAGAATATAGAAGCTAACCTACAGGGAGCAACAAGCAACTGTTTGTAGCTGGGAACCATGTTTAATCCTATCATTAGGAAGCCTTAGCACCCACCAGGTATAAAAGGGCTGCAAAATTAGAACTTAACCTTGTGATTTAACCTTGCAGAGTTTAATCTACATTCAAACTTTAATAAATATGTTCCATAGACCTATTTTTTATATTAGAAGGCATTTGTTTCAGATAATGTATTTCAAACTTACAATCATTTAGTGAGGGGTTGTGTGACAATTTGACTACTTCAAACATAATAAAAAATCATCATTTCCACTTTTGACCTGAAAAATCAATGAGAAAGAACAATAAGAGATTATACTTTTAGTAAAATTTCTAGAATAATAAAGTTAAACGTGGTGAAACTCAAGAGCAATTTAAGGAGTACTGTTTGCCTGAAAAGAGATGGTGACATAATTCTTGGAGATTCACAAAGAAAATGATTCCCCACTTTCCTAACTTAATTACATTTGTAAAATATACTTTGGCTCAGAGTTCAGTTGTATCTGAGAGCAATACAAATGTTCCAAATCTCTCAATGCACACACTTATGTCTAAAGCTTCCAAATACTGCTGGCCAGTGAAAACACCCGTGAGTGCACCCCTGCTCCATCCCTGTGCTGGCCTGGACACACATGCTCAGTTCAGGGAGGTGGTGCCAATCAGGGCTGCACTCTGCTGGTACTATTGTGATGCATTATGCTTTAGAGAGTTGACATAAGGACACGGCAAATGATGACGCTCTGTCAGTTTATTGAGTAGAATATAAGATACTATCACACATACAGAGATTATTATGAATCTACTGAAGATTTTGTGTCAGAGGCTCTCCTTGTCTGGTCTCTTTTGAAGGCTTTGTTTATAACTCTGAATTAGTAATTTTGAATTATTTGTCTTTAAGAGGGTATCTCAGATTGTCTGAATTCTCCAATTCCCACTACAGGTGGGCCCACGACCTTTCGAAGTTAGGTTTGTAGTACAATAAATAGGAGGTGGAGAAAATCACACCAGGCATAATGTGTTTCAGATCTCTTTTGCATGTGTGTACAGGAAGGAGTTAAATTTAACTTGTCCAGAGATCTTTAAATAATAAAAAGTAGGTGCATGAGGGACAACCATTACAATTAAAGTTGCGCTTCAAGAAATGGTACAAAAATAGCAACGCATTTCTTGAGGGAGTTGCAAGAGAAAGGTTGAGAGTCCTACAAGCAGGTTAAAGACCTCCACACACCAATGTTTGGTGTAGTCAACATGTTTTAAAATGCTCCTTCTCTTGTGGGTTTCATCCCCCAAACTACATTGTGACGTAGGAGAATCAAAACATTCCTTCTACTCTCTTGCGGCCTCTGGTTGGGCCTGATAATTTGTCATAAAACAGATTAACAGGTGAAAAGCATGCAAATAATGTAGCTAATATAAGTAATGCATAGCACAGAGCTCTGCGAAGGAAATGAAGATCCAAAGAAGTGGTAAAATTTAAATGCTTTTACATTAGGCTGAGTAAAGAGGGACAATTATGGAAAAGTAACTGCACTGTGTGAGGTGACTACAGAAAGATAAGATTGATTTTGACAATCTTCATGGAGTATTTCTTTTTTTCCTAGCACACGGAGGGCATCTTTCATATGAGATTTTTGTATCTCTTACTTTAAAAAAGAAAGGGGTAGATTCAAATTCATTTCTTACACCTGCAGGCTTTCAGCGGTATCAGCTCAAAGTAATCCTTATACCAAAATAGCATGTTTTGGGGTAGCATATTCTGCCCCTTTGAGTGAGATTTGTGAAAATTTCCCATACATTCTTTATTTAATTAATGGATCTTTCTTGGCCAAGCTCTTCTTTGATGTTCCAAAATTAGTAAAATGATATAAATGCAACACACTTACATACACACACAAATATTGTTTTTGGTTAAGTTAATATATGTATTTGTGGGCATGTGTGTCTGTATGTGTTTATATAAAATACCATTTAGACTAAATGTCAACTCAAAGGAATTTACCTTCTATAGAAACATAATTTTTCTGTTGCTAATTTTAAATAATTTACCTATATTATGAAAAGTAATTATTTGACTGACTTGACATTATGTGCATATGACTTAGCTTAGCATAATACTGAAATTAACAGCAGGAGTATTATTTTTTAAATAATTTATACTGTAAAATATTTCTGACATTTTTCCCAAATGTTAAGTGTTATTTTGGAGTCCGTTTTTCTTCCATATTTTCAGTTTTAATGTTAAATTTTTGTCAAATGTATAATAACAAAGAGAAGAGGTAGTGGAAAGTTTGCCACAAATAATTAGAATATTTCTTCAAACTATTTTAATATTACATTTATTTAAACTGTAGATTCTCAATATTTTGTGAATTAGATTAATTTTGATGATAAATTATTTTTTCTACTTAATGTTTTAATATTTGTTGCCCTGAGTATAATAAATTATAAGCAAGTGTTTATCATTGTTAGTTAGTATGAAGGTTAAGTGCAGTTTCTGTATTATGGGTGAGATCCCTCAATTGTAAAAGCGTATCTTTTCTCCTGGAATAAGAGCATATTTCCTTACGTATTTTCTACTTCATAATTTTGGGATTTATTTGAGATTATGCATTTACTTATAATAAATCACATTTATTACTGTATCCACATTTGTGAATAGGTTTTTTTATAATCACATGTCATGATTTGATTATTTGTACTTTAAATAGTTTTGAAGACATTCATCTGAAGAGCTAGTTGGTATTCATTTTTCAGTATAATTCTTGCTAATAGAAGATTGAAAATCTTTTTGGTGTTTTGTTTACTTCAGCTACATTATGAACAAAAAATATTTCCTGTAAAGCCATTCTCTCTTTCTTTTGAATTTTGAAAATGACAAATAATCAAGACTTGTTGTAAATTTTTGACAATGTAGTTATTTTAAAAAGCAATTGCTATAAAATTAGTATCTAGATCACTGTTGAAAACAATCTTGCTTCATTGCAATTCACTACCAGAAAATAGATTTTATTATTTGAAGTAGTTTGACAATATTTAATACATTTTATTAATCTAATTTTTATTTCATAATTCATATATTCAATGCATGCACAATAAAATGCAATTTCTTAAGGTAAAGTAATGTCAGTCACTAGACTCAATAATTAACTACATGAATGAGAGCAGTGCTTGTTAATTTGCTGAGTGTTTGAGAACAATTATTACTTAGAAGTATCAGGAGACTGTATGATTCTCTCAATTGATGCAGGGAAAGCTTTTGATAATATCCAGCATCCCTTCATGATCAGAACACTTAAGAAAATTGGCATAGAAGGGACATTTCTTAAACTGATAGAGGCCATCTACAGCAAACCCACAGCCAATATCGTATTGAATGGAGTTAAATTGAAATCATTTCCACTCAGATCAGGAACCAGACAAAGCTGCCCATTGTCTCCACTGCTCTTTAACATTGTAATGGAAGTTTTAGCCACCACAATTAGGGAAGAAAAGGCAATCAAGAATATCCATATAGGGTCAGAAGAGATCAAACTTTCGCTCTCTGCAGATGATATGATTGTATATCTGGAAAACAGCAGGGATTTTACTACAAAACTCTTAGAAGTGATCAAGGAATACAGCAGCGTCTCAGGTTACAAAATCAACATCCATAAATCGGTAGCCTTTATATATACGAACAATAGTCAAGCTGAAAAAACAGTTAAGGACTCTATTCCATTCACAGCAGTGCCAAAGAAGATGAAATATTTGAGAGTTTATCTAACAAAGGTTGTGAAAGATCTCTATAAAAAGAACTATGAAACTCTAAAAAA
This sequence comes from Nycticebus coucang, assembly GCF_027406575.1. Taxonomy (NCBI): domain Eukaryota; kingdom Metazoa; phylum Chordata; class Mammalia; order Primates; family Lorisidae; genus Nycticebus; species Nycticebus coucang. Next base: position 69,627,527 of record NC_069784.1, on the reverse strand, counting down.
AGAAATAACTGAAAATGTTAACAAATGGAAAAACATACCATGTTCATGGCTGGGAAGAATCAGCATTGTTAAAATGTCCATACTATCCAAACCAATATATAATTTTAATGCAATCCCTATTAAAGCTCCACTGTCATACTTTAAAGATCTTGAAAAAACAATACTTTGTTTTACATGGAATCAGAAAAAACTTCAAATAGCCAAGACATTACTCAGAAATAAAAACAAAGCAGGAATAATCATGCTACCAGACCTCAGACTATATTACAAATTGATAGTGATCAAAACAGTATGGTACTGGAACAAAAACAGAGAAGTAGATATCTGGAACAGAATAGAGAACCAAGAGATGAATCCAGCTACTTAGCGTTATTTGATCTTTGACAAGCCAATTAAAAACATTCAGGGGGAAAAAGATTCCCTATTTAACAAATGGTGCAGGGTGAACTGGCTGGCAACCTGCAGAAGACTGAAACTGGACCCACACCTTTCACCATTAACTAAGATAGACTCTCACTGAATTAAAGATTTAAACTTAAGACATGAAACTATAAAAATACTAGAATACAGTACAGGGAAAACCCTTGAAGAAATCGGTTTGGGTGAGTATTTTATGAGGAGGACCGCCCAGGCAATTGAAGGAGCTTCAAAAATACACTACTGGGACCTGATCAAACTAAAAAGTTTCTGCACAGCCAAGAACACAGTAAGTAAAGCAAGCGAACAGCCCTCAGAATGGGAGAAGATATTTGCAGGTTATGTCTCTGATAAAGGTTTAATAACCAGAATCCACAGAGAACTCAAACATATAAGCAAGAAAAGATCAAGATCCCATCGCAGGTTGGGCAAGGGACTTGAAGAGAAACTTCAAGAAGAAGACAGGTGTGCGGCCTACAGACATATAAAAAAATGCTCATCATCTTTAATCATCAGAGAAATGCAAATCAAAACTACTTTGAGATATCATCTAACTCCTGTAAGATTAGCCTATATCACAAAATCCCAAGACCAGAGATGTTGGCGTGGATGTGGAGAAAAGGGAACACTTATACTGCTGGCGGAAATGCAAATTACATATTCCTTTTTGAGAGAAGTTTGGAGAACACTTAGAGATCTAAAAATAGACCTGCCATTCAATCCTATAATTCCTCTACTAGGCATATACCCAGAAGACCAAAAATCACATCATAACAAAGATATTTGTACTAGAATGTTTATTGCAGCCCAATTCATAATTGCTAAGTCATAGAAAAAGCCCAACTGCCCATCGATCCAGGAATGGATTAATAAATTGTGGTATATGTACACCATGGAATATTATGCAGCCTTAAAGAAAGATGGAGACTTTACCTCTTTCATGTTTACATGGATGGAGCTGGAACATATTCTTCTTAGTGAAGTATCTCAAGAATGGAAGAAAAAGCATCCAATGTACTCAGCCCTACTATGAAACTAATTTATGGCTTTCACATGAAAGCTATAACCCAGTTATAACCCAAGGAAAGGGGGAAGGGGAAAGGGAGGGGAGGGAGGGGGGAAGTGAGCGGAGGGAGGGTGATTGGTGGGATTACACCTGTGGTGCATCCTACAAGGGTATATGTGAAATTTAGTAAATGTAGAATATAAATGTCTTAACACAATATGAAAGAAAATGCCAGGAAGGCTATGTTAACCAGTGTGATGAAAATGTGTCAAACGGTCTATAAAACCAGTGTATGGTGCCCCATGATCGCATTAATGTACACAGCTATGATTTAATAAACAACAACAACAAAAAAGAAAGAAATAAGAAGTATCAGGAAGGCCACTACTGGAGCTTCTCACAGTGACTTGAGCGTGAAGGCCCGACGGTGTATTTAATGACTCCACACTGCAGCTCCTAGTGCCTTCTGCTCTGTACTCTCTGAAAGCCTCAGGTGATGAAGAGTCACTGGATTACAGAAAAACTGAACTCTAACAGGACATTTGTTGCTTTGATGTTACAAATTTCAAATGAGAATGCCATAAAAAAGCTGCCTGATGCACTTCTAGGACAAAATATAGAAATGAAGAAATAAGGATCCCAATGTTCCCTGGTATTCAAAAATTTGCCTCTAATGCAAATAAAAAGTCCAGTTCACAAGAAAGTAGTGAAATTCAATTTTTATAATAATTTCTGCCTTATTGAAAAAATGCAAAGGTCCCTTGATAAAAGAAATGCAAAAGCTTCTATCAAGTAAATGTAAAATATGCTAATGGGGGGATTGGAAAGTCAAGTGTGTATGAAGGCTGATGCTGGAGATTGGTTTGGTTTCTAACATTACAGTTTGTGACAAAGATAAGAAATATTTGACACAATAATAAGTTACCCTTTTGCATCAACTTTAGCAAAATGATCTGTCCCATTACACAACTGTCACCGTACATTTATTTTTTTTCTTTCTTTTCCCCATCTCCTATGGAGGGTGTTTTCCAAGTCACATGAATCCAGTATCATTTAGAACATCCTTTGATTAAATGGTGTATTTTAATTTTGGATTTCTTTACCTATCCTTAATTTAAGTGATTATATAATGATTATTTATTTTCCTCTTTCATTTTATTTATTTATTTTGCATGAAAGTAATATATTAGGATCTGAATGATCATCATATGCCTCGGTTTGTGATAATTTATCATGCTGAGCACTTAGAAATTATGTGATTGTCAAGAGCTCCCTTAAGCAGGCACTGGAGTCAGGAGCCCTCAAATCATATCACAACACCACTGCAACTATGTGGCGGAGCAAGATGGTGGCCGAGTAACAGCTGCCTTGCATCTGGGCACCATGAGTCTGGGGAGATAGGACTCCAGGCATCTCTGGCTGGTGGGATCTGCCTATGATTGCCCCTGTGAGGATACAGGGAGTCAGCGAGAGACTTCTGGACCCCAAGACGAGGACTAAAACAGTGGAAAAATGGCAAGTGGTCACGTGTGTTCAATCCGTCTAAACCCTCCTGCAACTTCCACAGGCATGAGAACTTAAAGAGCAAGAGGAAGTGAAAGGAAAATTAGGGCAAGAAAACAGATAAAAGAAATCACTCATGAGGAAGAATCAGCAGAAAACTCCAGGCAACTTGAAGAACCAGTCCAGAACAACCCCGCCAAGGGACCATGAGGTAGCTACTGCAGAGGATTCCACCTATAAAGAAATGTTAGGAATGACAGAAAGGGAATTTAGAATACACATGATGAAAACAATGAAGGAAATGATGGAAACAATGAAAGAAACTGCTAATAAAGTGGAAAATAACCAAAAGGAAATCCAAAACCAGAATCAAATAAGAGATGAACGATATGAAGAATATAAAAAGGATATAGCAGAGCTGAAGGAACTGAAACAGTGAATTAGGGAACTTAAAGATGCAATGGAAAGTATCAGCAACAGGTTAGACCATGCAGAAGAAAGAATTTCAGAGGTAGAAGACAAAGTTCTTGAGATAACTCAGATAGTAAAAGAGGCAGAAAAGAAGAGAGAGAAAGCAGAACGTTCACTGTCAGAATTATGGGACTTTATGAAGCGTTCCAACATACGAGTTATAGGAATCCCAGAAGGGGAAGAAGAATGCCCCAGAGGAATGGAAGCCATACTAGAGAATATTATAAAAGAAAATTTCCCAAATATCACCAAAGATTCTGATACACTGCTTTCAGAGGGATATTGGACCCTAAGTAGCCTCAACTCTAACGCAGCTTCTCCAAGACACATTGTGATGAACCTGTCCAAAGTCAAGACAAAAGAAAAGATTCTGCAAGCTGCCAGGAGTAAGTGCCAGTGTTCTCTAATGAAACTTTCCAAGCAAGAAGACAATGGTCATCTAACTTTAATGTACTTAAACAGAACAATTTCCAGGCCAGAATTCTGTACCCTGCTAAGCTAAGCTTAAAAATTGGCGGAGAAATCAAATCATATACGGATATACAAACATTGAGGAAATTGGCCACAACAAGACCAGCTCTACAGGAAATACTTCAACCTGTTCTGCACACTGACCACCACAATGGATCAGCAGCAAAGTAAGAACTCAAAAATTAAAGGACAGAACCTAACTTCCACACTGATGTAAAAGATAAAACTAACCAATGGACTCTCACCAAATAAGATGAATAGAATACTACCACACTTATCAATTATCTCAATCAATGTTAATGGCTTCAATTCCACACTGAAGAGACATAGATTAGCTGACTGGATTAAAAAACACAAGCCATCCATTTGCTGTCTGCAAGAAACACACCTGGCTTCAAAAGACAAATTAAAGCTCCGAGTCAAGGGTTGGAAGACAATTTTTCAGGCAAACGGAACTCAGAAAAAAACAGGAGTTGCAATCTTATTTTCAGAGACATGTGGATTTAAAGCAACTAAAGTCAAAAAAGACAAAGATGGTCACTTTATATTGGTCAAGGAAAAAATACAACAAGAAGATGTTTCAATTCTAAATATTTATGCACCCAATTTAAATGCTCCCACATCCTTGAAACAGCCCTTACTCAGTCTGAGCAATATGATATCTGATAATACCATAATAACAGGGGACTTTAACACTCCTCTTACAGAGCTGGACAGATCCTCTAAACAGAAATTAAACAAAGATATAAGAGATTTAAATGAGACCCTAGAACAACTGTGCTTGACAGACACATATAGAACACTCCACCTCAAACTAAAGAATATACATTCTTCTCATCACCCCATGGAACATTCTCCAAAATTGATCATATCCTGGGACACAAAACAAATATCAACAGAATCAAAAGAATTGAAATTTTACCTTGTATCTTCTCAGACCATAAGGCACTAAAGGTGGAACTCAACACTAACAAAAACGCTCGACCCCATCCAAAGAAATGGAAATTAAACAATCTTCTGTTGAATAACAGATGAGTCCAGGAAGAAATAAAACAGGAAATCATTAACTTCCTTAAGCATAACAACAATGAAGACACAAGCTACCAAAACCTGTGGGATACTGCAAAAGCAGTTTTGAGAGGAAAATTCATTGCTTTAGATGTCTACATTCGAAAAACAGAAAGAGAGCGCATCAACAATCTCACAAGAGATCTTATAGAATTGGAAAAAGAAGAACAATCTAAGCCTAAACTCAGTAGAAGAAAAGAAATATCCAAAATCAAATCAGAGCTCAATGAAATTGAAAACAAAATAATCATTCAGAAAATTAATGAAACAAGGAGTTGGTTTTTTGAAAAAATAAATAAAATAGATAAACCATTGGCCAGACTAACCAGGAATAGAAAAGTAAAATCTCTAGTAACCTCAATCAGAAATGATAAAGGGGAAATAACAACTGATCCCACAGAGATACAAGAGATCATCTCTGAATACTACCAGAAACTCTAGGTCCAGAAATTTGACAATGTCAAGGAAATGGATCAATATTTGGAATCACACCCTCTCCCTAGACTTAGCCAGGAAGAAATACAGCTCCTGAACAGACCAATTTCAAGCACTGAGATCAAAGAAAAAATAAAAAAGCTTCCAACTAAAAAATACCCTGGTCCAGATGGCTTCACTCCAGAATTCTATCAAACCTTCAAGGAAGAGCTTATTCCTGTACTGCAGAAATTATTCCAAAAAATTGAGGAAGAAGGAATCTTCCCCAACACATTCTATGAAGCAAACATCACCCTGATACCAAAACCAGGAAAAGACCCAAACAAAAAGGAGAATTTCAGACCAATCTCACTCATGAATATAGATGCAAAAATTCTCAACAAAATCCTAGCCAATAGATTACAGCTTATCATCAAAAAAGTCATTCATCATGATCAAGTAGGCTTCATCTTAGGGATGCAAGGCTGGTTTAACATACGCAAGTCCATAAACGTTATCCACCATATTAACAGAGGCAAAAATAAAGATCACATGATCCTCTCAATAGATGCAGAAAAAGCATTTGATAAAATCCAGCATCCTTTTCTAATTAGAACACTGAAGAGTATAGGCATAGGTGGCACATTTCTAAAACTGATTGAAGCTATCTATGACAAACCCACAGCCAATATTTTACTGAATGGAGTAAAACTGAAAGCTTTTCCTCTTAGAACTGGAACCAGACAAGGTTGTCCTCTGTCACTTTTACTATTCAACATAGTGCTGGAAGTTCTAGCTAATACAATTAGGCAAGACAAGGAAATAAAGGGAATCCAAATGGGAGCAGAGGAGGTCAAACTCTCCCTCTTTGCTGACGACATGATCTTATACTTAGAGAACCCCAAAGACTCAACCACAAGACTCCTAGAAGTCATCAACAATACAGTAATGTTTCAGGATATAAAATCAATGTCCACAAGTCAGTAGCCTTTGTGTACACCAATAACAGTCAAGATGAGAAGCTAATAAAGGACACAACTCCCTTCACCATAGTTTCAAAGAAAATGAAATACCTAGGAATATACCTAACGAAGGAGGTGAAGGACCTCTATAAAGAAAATTATGAAATCCTCAGAAAGGAAATAGCAGAGGATATTCACAAATGGAAGAACATACCATGCTCATGGATGGGAAGAATCAACATTGTTAAAATGTCTATACTTCCCAAAGCTATCTACCTATTCAATGCCATTCCTATCAAAATACCAACATCATACTTTCAAGATTTGGAGAAAATGATTCTGCATTTTGTATGGAAACAGAAAAAAACCCATATAGGTAAGGCAGTTCTTAATAATAAAAATAAAGCTGGGGGCATCAGCATACCAGCTTTTAGTCTGTACTACAAAGCCATAGTGCTCAAGACAGCATGGTACTGGCACAAAAACAGAGACATAGACACTTGGAATCGACACTTAACATCTTACAACCACCTAATCTTTGATAAACCAAACAAGAACATACCTTGGGGGAAAGACTCCCTATTCAATAAATGGTATTGGGAGAACTGGATGTCTACATGTAAAAGACTGAAACTGGACCCACACCTTTCCCCACTCACAAAAATTGATTCAAGATGGATAAAGGACTTAAATTTAAGGCATGAAACAATAAAAACCCTCAAAGAAAGCATAGGAAAAACACTGGATGATATTGGCCTCGGGAAAGATTTCATGAAGAAGACTGCCATGGCAATTGCAACAACAACAAAAATAAACAAATGGGACTTCATTAAACTGAAAAGCTTCTGTACAGCTAAGGAGACAATAACCAAAGCAAAGAGACAACCTACGCAATGGGAAAGGATATTTGCATATTTTCAATCAGACAAAAGCTTGATAACCAGGATCTATAGAGAACTCAAATTAATCCACATGAAAAAAGCCAACAATCCCATATATCAATGGGCAAGAGACATGAATAGAACTTTCTCTAAAGATGACAGACGAATGGCTAACAAACACATGAAAAAATGTTCCTCATCTCTATATATTAGAGAAATGCAAATCAAAACAACCCTGAGATATCATCTAACCCCAGTGAGAATGGCCCACATCACAAAATCTCAAAACGGCAGATGCTGGCATGGATGTGGAGACAAGGGAACACTTTTACACTGCTGGTGGGACTGCAAACTAGTACAACCTTTCTGGAAGGAAGTATGGAGAAACCTCAAATCACTTAAGCTAGACCTCCCATTTGATCCTGCAATCCCATTACTGGGCTTCTACCCAGAAGGAAAAAAATCCTTTTATCATAAGGACACTTGTACTAGACTGTTTATTACAGCTCAATTTACAATCGCCAAAATGTGGAAACAGCCTAAATGCCCACCAACCCAGGAATGGATTAACAAGCTGTGGTATATGTATACCATGGAATACTATTCAGCCATTTAAAAAAATGGAGACTTTACATCCTTCATATTAACCTGGATGGAAGTGGAAGGCATTATTCTTAGTGAAGCATCACAAGAATGGAGAAGCATGAATCCTATGTACTCAATTTTGATATGAGGACAATTAATGACAATTAAGGTTATGGGGGGGAAGCAGAAAGAGGGACGGAGGGAGGGGGGTGGGGCCTTGGTGTGTGTCACACTTTATGGGGGCAAGACATGATTGCAAGAGGGACTTTACCTAACAATTGCAATCAGTGTAACTTGGCTTATTGTATCCTCAATGAATCCCCAACAATAAAAAAAAGAAAGCAATATATTAAAATTTGGAGTTTGAGTGAATAAACCTAAAAACTCAATTTTTGAAGAGATGATGTTATTGGTCTATTTCTCTTAGGTTATTAGATTTTTCTGTGTTAAACTGAGTTCATGAAATGTTCATATGTAAGTAAAACTTGGTGAATTCTCTGTGCTAGGGTGATTAGTGTGTAAGGTATGTGAAGTAGTGCCATTTCATAATTATTCAAACCCAGTGTTAAATGCTAGAAATATTTAAAATTATCATATAAATAAACAGAGGAATGAATTGAATTTAGTAAGAGAGGTGCCTCTTAATTTGAGGGACAAATATTAGTGACTATGGATGAATAAAATCACCACTTATCTGAAAAAGTAGGGAAATCTGATGTTTGAAACTCGAAATCTGAAATTCTGACCAGCAGGTCTAGTTGTCTTAGCTTCCATTTTAAGGTCTAGGAAACATGAGGCCTCCCTGTAGAACCAGAAACAATGCCAGCAAAATACTTCCACATTTCAAGGTCCCGAGATGGTCACGTGACCCAGGTGTCTCATAAAGGCTGGTAGGGTAACAATTTAATCACTTCAGTCTTTCAAGAACCAGCTCGTCCTCATAAATTCAGGATTTCATTCTTGTAACTTTAGTGAATATTCAAACACTTCTGTACTTTTTGCTATGAGGTCTGACAATTAGGTTCTCAAACTCATCTTAGAAAAAGTGCCACATGCCTCATCGCCCAATATCACTATGGTCAGTTTTGAGATCCTCCAGTTGGGAAGCCACACACCAGTGTCAGTACCTAGTCCTCCCTTTAAAGCAATTTTGGAGATCTTTTTCTGGAATAGTCATCAGAGTTGTTATTGTATTACTTGATGGCCTGAATGTCATTGAAACGTCTTCCTTTCAATATTTCCTTTAGGGTAAAGAAAAATGTCATGGGGCCCAGACCAGGTGAGTAGGAAGGGTGTTCCACTACAGTCATTTGTTTATTGGTTAAAAACACCCGCACAGAACAGTGCCCTGTGAGCTGGTACAATGTCGTGATTCAAGACACATGAGTTGTTTGCCAAGTTTTTGGTTAAGATTTTCCTAACTGAAAATTGATGTTTACTTAGTCTGCTATGCTCTCACAATCAGCCATTTTGACACACAATTCGACAAACTTTTGCAAGTTTTTTTTTAATCAGATTTGCTTGTTACTGGCCACCTTGACCTCTCCTCATCAGTGATCTCTCTCTCTCTTTGAAAAATGTTTAATCCATTTGTACACTGCCATTTCCTTCAGGGCATTATCCCCATAGACTTGGAATAACCATGTTCCTGATTTTGCTTTCCATTCCATTCCAGTTTATGAATGTTTGCCCATTGCTTTAATTTAAGTTCTGATATTCTCATTATCCACACGAAAACACGCAGCAGCAATAATGAATGACACTCAGCAAGACCCCCACACACATCACACAAACAGCTGTGAGACACCAACATACCAGAATTATGAAACTTAATGAGTTATTTACACAGGGCTGCCAACGTAAGTACACTGTGTGGCAAGTTCGCAAACTAAATTGTCAGACTTCCAATACATTAAATCCACTCCAGCCAGGCCAAGCTCAATATTTTCTTTTTCATTAAAAATATCTTTGATATTGCCCTTCTTTTAAAAGATAGAGCTTTAAGTTTCATTGAAGTCTTCTTTTTTCCAACACAGAAAGTAAACCAGGAGAACAGAGCATATGGACACTGTAGATGGTTCCCACTACCAAATGCCCAACATGACGGGAGCAGTGCTTGGAACATATAAATGGTTAATAGAAAAAATTGTAATTTATAAAGAACAAATTATGATCAATAACAAATCCATGGCAGCCTTGATAATATAACAATTTTGTCAGAGTGTATTATGTGCCAGATGTTCCAAAGTGTTACATTTTTCTTTAATCCTTACAACTTTCGTAGAAATCACTATTCCCATTTCTCATGGGAAACTAATGCCCTAAGATTAGTTTGACAGAAATGTTTGAAGGAATTATGGACACGTTAATGCAGAATCTTGCTTGCCTTTTTTTTTTTTTTGAGACAGAGTCTCACTATGTCTCCCCTGGGAGAGTGCTGTGGCATCACAGCTCACAGCAACCTCTAACTCTTGGGCTTAAGTGATTCTCTTGCCTCAGCCTCCCAAGTAGCTGGGACTATAGGCACCCTCCACAACGCCTGGCTATTTGGTTGTTGTTGTTGCCATTGTTTCGCAGGCTCGGGCGGGGTTTGAACCCACCAGCCTGCATGTGGCCAGCGCCCTCACCACTGAGCTACAGGTGCCCAGCTTTGCTTGCCTCTTTTAAGGATTTGATTAGAAGTATCCAACAGTGACACTCTACAGATTTCTATGGCCACATCATGCCATGCATTATCAATGCTTTCTTAATTCCTGGAAATAGAGTCATTCATTCTTTTAAATGAGAATCAATTTTAGAACCCCGAGAACCAATTTAGAAAACTGATTCTTAAGATTCTTTTCTTTAAGAACCACTCATGGTATCAAAAATGTATATTAGTCAAGTTTCTCCAAAGAAACAGAAGGAATAGAATGTGTGTGTGGAGAGACGGAGACAGAGAGATAGAGCAAGGCAGAGGAGGGAGAGAGAGAGAGATTCAGGGACCTGCACAGTCGTGGGTGTGGGCAAGTCTAAAAATCTACAGAGGAAGTGAGCAGACTGGAGACCCAGGGAAGGGATGATGTTACAGCTCAACTCCCAAAGCACTGTGGAGGTGTAATTTCCTTCCTCTGATGGGGCCTTTCTTTTTTTCCTCTAAGACCTTTAACAATAAAGATGAGACCTAGCTCAGGTTTCACTCAGTGTCTACTGATTTAATGTCAATTTCATTTAACCGTTATTTTCACAGTAGTGTTTAGACTAGTGTTTGAACAAATACATGAATTCTGTGGCCTAGCTAAGGCTGACATATAAAATTAACCACCACAGGCAGCAAAATTCAATTGCTATGGACCTCCAGAGAAGCAAAACCAGAATGCTTTCAGAATTGTCTGCCTGAAGGGACAGGAAGCTGGGGCATTTTCTCCCTAGTCGCCCCTTCACCCCATTGGTTAAAATTTATCCTTGAGGACACTAGCTCCCTGTTCTGTCTGGCTGTATTTTATGCTGAGCTAAAAGAGCTCCTGTGGCATTGGAGAAGTTCCTGCCTACATAAAATGTATAAAGATTACAGGTGAGTCTGAGCTTGCCTGCTACAGTCCACAGCAGCTGCAGCTGAAATTGGGGCAGACAGAGAAGATAGTTCTGCTGGAGTTCCAAATGCGTATCTCCAACCCTGCCAACATTTGCACCTGTAATTTTAATAGGCTAATAATCATCTCAGATATAGCATACTCAGATTAAAAACACATTCTTTATTTTTCCCACTTGCTGATCTTCTAGCATTTTCCTTATTAGCAAATGACACCAATGCTCAACCAAATTGCTTGGCCTATAAAAGAGGGGCTGATAAGAATTCTACTCTTTCCCTTGTATTTGTGTGTTCTCTTTGCTTTACCATCAATATGTATCCTACACCTGGATTATTTCCCCTAATTCCACTGCTGGCATCCTACTCCAAGTCACTCTCAATTCTTGCTAAACAAACCACAGTATTTTGCAGAATGAGCTTTTAAAGATTTAAATCAGATCTTGCCACTCTTATGCTTTAAAAAGCCAATGTTTTTCCATCCTCATTTATTATTCCAGTCATCTTTCATTTTGGTATCTGCTCAGAATTCATTTTCTCAGCAATGAGAAGGGAGGCCCAAGTACTTGTTTTTTGTTTTTTTTTTTACAGTTTTTGGCCAGGGCTGGGTTTGAACCCCGCACCTCCGGCATATGGAGCCAGCGCCCTACCCCCCCTGAGCCACAGGCGCCGCCACCCAAATACTTGTTAACTAGAATTGCTTACCTTTTCTTTCTTTCTTCCTTCCTTCCTTCCTTTCTTTCCTTTCTTTTCCTTCCTCCCTCCCTCCCTCTCTTCCTTCCTTCCTTCTTTCTTTCCTTCTTTCCTTCCTTTCTTTCTTTCTTTTTTTTTTTTTTTCCTGAAACAGAGTATCACTCTGTTGCCAAAGCTAAAGTGCCCTGGCATCAGCCTAGCTCACAGCAACCTCAAATTCCTGGTCTCAAGCCATCCTTCTGCCTCAGCCTCCTGAGTAGCTAGGACTACAGGTATCCACCACCACATCCAGCTAATTTTTCCATTTTTGGTATGAATGGGGTCTTACTCCTGCTCAGGGTGGTCTTGAACTTGATCTCAGACAATCCTCCTGCCATCAGCCTCCCAGAGTGTTAGGATTACTGGGACGTGAGTCACTGGGCCCAGCCTAATTTACCTTTTCCTTTCCTCTGACCATCGCACTTCATGCCTTATCCTGTATCATTTGATTTAATAAATTTATCAATATCTGACCTCATAGCATGTATTTCTTTCAACCGTTTTATTTCCTTCATTAAAATCTAAGCTTTATCAGGACAAAATTTTGCATTATTCTTATTTTTATTCCCTAAGCCTAACAATGAAATTAGCATACCATTGCATTAGATTTAGGGCTGTCTGTGCAATGATCATTAAGAGGAAAATGTCAACATTATAGCCTGTTTATGTATGATATAGCTATAATTAAAAAGGATTCATTTAAAAAACATCCCAGATATTGTTGCCAAAAAAATTTAATTGAAGTATGTAGTTATCTTAATAAGTCACTTCTGAAGAAGTACACACACAATTAAAATCTACCAATAATGCTATTCTTTTTTTTTTTTTTTTTGAGACAGAGCCTCAAGCTGTTGCCCTGGGCAGAGTGCCGTGGCATCACAGCTCACAGCAAACTCCAACTCCTGGGCTCAAGCGATTCTTCTTCCTCTGCCTCCCAAGTAGCTGGGACTACAGGCGCCCACCACAACGCCCGGCTATTTTTTGGTTGCAGCTGTCATTGTTGTTTGGCGGGCCCAGGCTGGATTTGAACTCACCAGCTCAGGTGTATGTGGCTGGTGCCTTAGCCACTTGAGCCACAGGCGCCAAGCCAATAATGCTATTCTTAATCTATATAAACTTTTAGTTCATAATGTCTTTTCACCTAAATTTTATGGTTTAAAAAATTCCATGAAGATGAAAGGCCACAAAACTATCCAAATACATAAGGTATATTTTTGTTCATATTGGTTTTATAATTTAAAATAGACAGTTACAAGATTTTTGGCATACATTTTTTCTACATTTTAAGGTAAAAATGGACATACTTACTCTTTAGCAGGTATTTTTTTTTAGCAGAACTATTTTTTATTCCTCATACAACTTTTTTGTTTCCACATATTTGGTGTCTTAGGCTTCATGTTTTTCTGTCTCAAGTAATATGTGTTCAATGCATTTTTAAACAATAATAGGTAACATAAAAGTTTGTGGCAAATTCTGTGCAAGACTTATTCTGTGCAAGCAAATGCATCCTGAAAGCAACTCATACTGAAACTAAAATTAAAAGGCATTTTTATGACCAATTTAAAATAAAATTACCAATTGAATTCATAGTGTACAATGTGTCATTCTCAGGGGGAAAACAATAGTTCTCAATGCTTAATTCTGGAGTAAGAGAAAAAATGCTTTATATGTAACCTTGATATTTAAGGTATTAAAATAGTCATTATTCTCATGTTGATAATTGGTTCATGTTTTTTTGACAATATGTGTTCAATGAATGAATAAATGAGTTGGAAAGGAAAGATCCTCGGTCTTTTGCTCTGTGAACGGTCCCAGTGCCAACTCTCCCTCTCTTGCCAATTTGATTTTTGGTGAAGTAACTTAAGGAGCTAGACTAGTATTCTAAAAATTGTTTCAAATGGCAAATTTTAAGCTGTCCTCTAAGAATTTAATAAAATCATCAAATTTAATCTCCCTATTACAATGTTGACCTAATGGCCCATTTTTTATATCAAGCCCTCTAATTAATCTTAATTATATGGATTTATCTTCTCATTAATGTGGAAATAATCTTTTTTCCAAAAAGTCGGTTCTCCATTCATATTTTTTTTTAATTTAAGTTTTAATTTACCTTTCTCTGCCTTTCAAGGTATCAGCACCCACCTCCCCAAACCTACGTAACCATCTAAGGATTTCAATGAGATCAGATATTGAAAAAAAAAAAAATCACATTTTCAGATGTTACGTCTCATTCAGGCACATACCAAGTCATATTTCTGTTATCAATCCAGGTCTATTTTTTGCCAAATTTGGTTTCAGGTTTTGCTTGACTATTAAGTGTTTCAATATTAAGTGATTTTCCTCCAGGAACAATCATTTTCTCAAATAGAGTTTCTTTCTACTTTTTCCAGCTAGGGAGTGAAACTGATAGTTCTGAAGCCCCCTGGATGCTATCTTCAGCTTCATGGGGCGGCATCTCGGCCACCTACATCTGCACAACAGCATCCCTCACAAATCTGCCGCTCCATATGTTGCCCGGTGCAGGAGATTACACTGGCTGGAATTTGGATGTCGGTCAGAGATTCCCTGGAGACATTCCACAGGAAAAAAATACTGCTGAAGCCAACATTTAAATCTTTGCCTAGAGCTACCCCACTCCAAAGAGAAATATAATGAGGATGAAAGCACAAGCCCCCAAACTCAATTGCCACGTTTTTTTTTCTTCTTCTTTTGAGGAGTTTTTCCTCTTTTCCTTGTTGTGATTCCTTTTTGTTGGTACTGGCAGTTGGCAGATGGGTTTTATTTTTAAATTTAAATTCTTTATTTTATGGCAGTGTTGCCCATTACATCATATTCAATGCCAGCTCTTATTCCTTTAAAATACAAATGCTTGGCACATCCTTAAATTGTATAAAGAGTGGAGACAAGGAGCTTACATAGTGAAAAGGAGGGAAAGTATACATTTCTCTCACTCTGAAACTGAGCGAAGCTGGAGCGCAGAATGGTTGTTAAAGGGAATCTTTGAACCTAGCTGCGCCTTTCTTTCAGTCACAAGCAGTGGATAAACACTGCTCACAATATGTTGGCAATTAGTGAAATCTAGAAGGTGAGCCATTGAAGAGGCTCAGCCGGGCAGAGAACAAAGACACTTCAAAATCAAGGCAGATGCACTGGGCGCCCACGCTGATGCCTTCACAACTCATGTATGCTCGTTCACTCCGCAGAAATGAAGGGAGGGATCGGGGTCGATAGCTGGGAGGTCATTCACTAACAACCCAAATGGTCCTAGACTTGCAAATATAAATAAAAAATCCACTAAGGGTAATAGAAGTATTTTTTTTATATGAGCATAGTGATATGGTCAATATTTATTAATAGTGGATACGATTTATAGTTCGGTACATATCACTTTCAATATTTTTCTTTAAATCTAATTTGATGGACTAATTTCAACATCTAAAAAGTATATATAAAGTGTATCTTCTGATAACCAAAGACCAGTTCCTTTGTGTGTGAAAGGATTATCCGGGTCTCAGCTAGAATCCACCTGTGAGTAAACAAGCCTTTCATTATATACTTCTGGTACTGGAAATTATTCCTTTTTTAAAATTCATCTATCCATTTGGTCAATGGTACAAAACACCCTGCAATTCTGTCTTTCATCTTCATTTAGAGTACAGTCATCTGGAAATTTCAACATTCAGAACCTATTTTTCAAGGAAAGGAAAGTCATTGGCTTCTAAGCAACATAATGAAAACATAATAAAATCTTTACACTAAAGTGTATGTACTTTTTTGAAATGTTTTCACCTTTGCTTCACCCACCCCTCCCTAGAACTTTCTCTGCTTGAAGATACAGTTTCCTCTTTTGATTTCAACTTAAATTCTTCTGACTCACAGAAGCAAAAGAGTGGTTTCCTCCTCTGCCTGCCATTTCCCTTCTATTACACCCTTTATCTACATTATGTATTCCTTTCCAATTATACTAAAGTATAAACACAAATGGGCAGAAACAAAAATGGATTTATATTTGCCAAAACAATTATCTACTGCATAGAAAGAATTTAATAATAATTAACTAAGTAGTTAGTGCATAAAATGAATTAAAAAGCGCCAGGTTCACCCTTAAAGATTATTTACTCCTGTTTAGAGTTCTAACATATGACATTTTATAAACAGACCAAAAAAAAAAAATGAGGCATTTGGAGAAGAGCCAGGGTTTCTTGAATTATTAAGCAAAGGTACAATGAAGGCATTAGAAAAAATGACAATAGTCATTATTGCCGGACAGGAATTTTGAAGGAAAAAGTGGATAAAAAATCAGTTGCAGGCTGTTACAATAGAATATGATCGCTGAAGTTCACAACTGCTGTCCAGAGTCAGAGTCTGGCAGAGTATTAATGGAGTGAAATGGGCAGTAAAGGAGAAAAAGTTAGACACTTGACCACTTGATCTTATCCTTTTTGTATATAACAATAGGATTAAACACCAAAAAAGCCCCACCATTCCTATGAACACCACAGTATTTAGAATTTTTGAGAGAGAGATTGGACATAATAACCTGTGGTGTTAGAAAAGTAAAATTGCCTTGATACTATAAGAATCACTAGGAGGAAAATGCTAGATACTGGCCAACAGCAATTTCTCTAGGTAGATAAAAGTCCTTTTTTCCCCCTTTTAAACAAACACCAAAATAGTAAAAGAAACGCTGTCCTAGAATTTCTGTGCATTGACTAAAAAAAGAGCTAGTGTTCTTGTTGAAAATTACCAGAAGACTTTGTTGTTTTCCTCTGCACCCCTGTGTGGATGCCAGGTTACGGAGCCCTTCAGACTGTGTGGGAAGAATGGGAAGGAAGCTGACCCCGAGCTGCTGCCCAACGGGACCCTGGAAGGAACAGTGAGAACTAACTGGGGAGCTCAGTTAGTTAAGAAAGAACGGCAGGCTGGTTCTACAGTAGGTGATTTTCTCTGTCCTCCACTTGTCTGTCTTTTGGGTTTTTCAAATCGAGAGAAAACAGGAGTTGAAGATAATGTTTGCAATACAATCTGGAGAGTACAGACCTGGCAAGCCCTTCCTGTAGGTACACTTGCTCATGACATGCACACTGCCAAGGACTCAATGTCCACAACTGGAGAGTAGAGCAGCATTTCTTAGATTAAAAAAAGCTTTGTGAGATTTTAATATTTTACAATTTAGCATTATATTGATCCATAGACGTTTCTTTAGTTCAAAGATCATTTTTGTAATAACAAAATGAAAAGGAAAAGCTCCCTTTACTATTTGCCCTTCTGACCTCCAGCTGCCATTTCCCTCCATCTGTAATTATTTTATAGTTGACAGAGGAGAAGAGTTCTTTCTAAAATTTTTGCTTGCGGCTCAGGGCCTGAACTCACACTTCTGATTGTACTACTTAATCTGAAAAGTGGAAAAGCTTAATTATACTCCACGAACATTTCTCAAGTTATTTTACTAAATTGGTGACTAACCAAAATCTATTGCTTTGAGGAGAAAGTAAAAGAAAAAGGACTGGAATTTAGAATAGGAAGAGAAGTTTAGTGTACATAAAATAAATACATTTTAAAAAGGTATGATCACTAAACATTGATCATTATAGATTTGTGAAAAAATTGGATATTATGCTGTCTTTTTGGATTAATAACCTAAGTAAAATATATTAGAATAACATAAACATGTATAAGTCACTTTAAAAAATAACTTTTGCCACATAGAAAGGCTTTTGGATTTGTTCTCTGTTCATTATAATTAGAATAGTAAGGTCAAAATATGCAGTACATGAATAGAAATTTGCACAAAACCCCACAACAAACTTTTATGCCTAGTTTAGCTGATCCTAATTAATTAACACAATCATCTACAAGTACATTTTAACCAACATAACTTTCTCTAAAAGTATGTATCTTCAATTTCACACAGCAACATACCCCATGATAAAACCATAGAAGAAAATCTCAGGATGATATTGAAGGCCCTTTGCTCCTTGGATGCAAGAAGCATCCTTGGATGGAGGGAGAAATGCAACTTCTTGGAATTGATATGGCATAAGACAAGAGGGATTCACTTAAATACACCTGGCATTCAATTTTCTCTAGCCTTCTCCCTTGTCTTTATAAATAAGCTAACTGCTCTGCATTCTCAAAAACTCTTGTGTCAACAATCCTTTCCTTCAAAGTTTCTCTTAAAGTGCCTTTAAAACAGGTCAACCTTAGAGATCAACTGAAAATTTAACCTAGGTTAAATCAGAATATTTTTGTATAATACTAATTTGATTTGATATGTGAGTTCAGTCGGAAGACTTAATGCAACTTTTTTTTTTTTTTTTTTTGTAGAGGCAGAGTCTCACTGTACCGCCCTCAGGTAGAGTGCCGTGGCGTCACACAGCTCACAGCAACCTCTAACTCTTGGGCTTACACGATTCTCTTGCCTCAGCCTCCCGAGCAGCTGGGACTACAGGTGCGCGCCACAACGCCCAGCTATTTTTCTGTTGCAGTTTGGCCGGGGCTGGGTCCGAACCCGCCACCCTGGGCATATGGGGCCGGCGCCCTACTCACTGAGCCACAGGCGCCGCCCGACTTAATGCAACTTTTATTAAATAGCACTTCAGTATTTATGTATTTTTCTCCTAAAAATGATTTCTCTTCTTGCAGAAAATGAGTACGTAAAGAAAGTGAGTTTCTACACAGTTATCCTTACCTCTTCTCCTGCCCTCCCCAGCCCCTCTCCCCTGCTGGACAGCCTCAGCCATTCCTTTCTTAAGAAAGCTCTCTACATACCACTCGGTAGATTGTGCCTTTGACAGCGGTTTGTACTGTAATGTCCATATATCCCCTGCTCCAAGAAGCCTAGGAGCCCTCTGAGGACAACATGTATATTACTAACATTTGCATCCTCACTGCTAATAGAACTCATTTTTTAAAAAAGCTCTACTTTTTAAATGAATGAGTAGTATTTTGAATGCCACATACAATGTGATTGACTATTAACTAAAGTGTCAGGATGGAGTACTGGAACAGAGGCATATACTGCTTAGTTTGATATTTTAATGTGAGTCTGTGTGTGTGTGTGTATGTATAGTGTATATTGTGTGTGTGTGTATATATACATATAGATAAATCATATGCATACATATATACACACACATATGATTTATCTAACACCATACAGTGGATTTCCAAGTTGATACTGCAAGGGAAACTTTTAAAAGGGTAAATTATGTAATGTTTAAAAATTCTCTGCTAACACAGGATGAATGGAAAACCCTGAAAGAGTGGTATATACATATTATGTCTCTAATTTTATTCTAAAATAAACACAAGTAATAAGTGTGTTAAAACAGTTATTTGTGTTACCTAGAAAAGATAAAATATTCAATACTTAACCTGAAAAGATAAAATATTCAATACCTGAAGCTATTAGCAGTGAGGATGCACCTGAAGTGCTTTAAAATCCTTTAGTTTGTGTATTAAAACAATATTTAGATGGCCACTTATACACTCTCTGTTAGAAATAGTCACAGGATGTTTCCTCACTGTTTTTTTCCAGCAGGTCAGCTGTGGCTTGCTACATAGCAGCTGTGCAAACCCACACAGAGGAGCTGTGTCTGGCCCAGTTATGAGAGAAGTGATATTGCAATCAGCCCTGATGCTGCATGTTTAAAAACAGCCTCGGGAGGCTGTTAGGAGAAAAACGGTTCTCCTAATACATGCCGTTAACATTTGTATATTGATATTACATGAGACACTAGAATTCTTCTGAAAGAAAAAAAAATCTGGGGAGTTTTATCCATTAAAATCCTATTACAGAAATTATACAACTTATTTGTACCCAGGGCTGGCCCAAAGCAAAATTCTGAAGTTGGTGCTTGCTCTGGGCCCAGTTCAGTGTTCTGCTCTTAGTATCTGCCAAACCACTTATATGTAGGTACAAAATAAGTGCTTCAGCTGGCACCTCATTTAATAAATGTCCCAGTATTTTTATAAAAGATTCAAAAAGAAAAATAGTTGATGACTTTCTGAGTGTCTTGCTGAGACATGTTTGGACGGTCGTCCCGCCTGACCCCCTTTACCATCCCACGCGATTGCCACCACGTCCTGCTGGTCTCCAGGCTCCTTCTCTTCATCACGCTGATAGCGCTTTAGCTCCAGCGTTCCTAATACCTCACGGCAGTGCTGCCATGCCACCCACCCCAATCTGCTCTGGCCTTCTACTCCAATCTGTATTTTACAGTTCTGATGCTAATGGCCATACCAATATGGCCATTTATTTCCATTTCCGTTTTATTCAGGAGCTTCTTACAACTTCACAAAATGCATTGATTATCAGGCCTTCTCCCCCACTGCCCTCTGCATGGATCCCTCAGCTTTACAGAAACACCAGGATACCTACATACCAGGCACTCTTGCATAGCTCACAGTTTTTTCTGATTGTTTGTTTACTTGCTTCTTTTTTATGCTATTTCCCCTTTTTGGACTGGTCAGTCCTTTTCTTCTTGTCACTGAACAGAAACAATTCAAAATAAGTTACACTTTGCAGTGACTGCGTACATGTCAGTCACTGGATCCCCAGCAATGGTTTCTAACTATTGAATGAATTACGAGTGAATGAGTTGAAGTTCACAGGAAAGCATTGTGCACGGTGCGCTGATAGCAGGAACATTTCTGAGCCCCATCTTGGCACTGAACAAGAGCTGCAGGACTGCCATCAGTGATGTGACTGTTAAGAGCGGGCATCGTCAACAGAAAAAAATGCCCATAAATCTGCGGAGGTTACATACACTAAATGGTTGAAAGGTGAGCTTTACTTTTTATTACAGGTGTTTTGAATCTGTCTTCCATGAGATGGCTGAGCGAGCAGCTCAGTAATTTTAAGTTTTTTTCTTTTTGAGTTGTGTGGGCCCTGGATGCACAATTCCTGGCGCTCACTCACTGTGAGCCTCCCCCGCACCTGGCAAATGGGACGATGGCAACATGGGGAAGGGCTGACGCAGACAAGGGGAGGAGGGAGAGTTGTGATTAAGTGGCCCAAAGGCAATCAGGGAGTCATAGGGACTGTCAGCGTGTCCGCTACGGGGGACTAATCCAAGTGAAGGACAAAATGCTGAATGTCTGTCAAATCACTTAATCAATTATTTTTATTCATGAAGTTCCATAACTCAGGTTCTTTCATTCCAATAAAGTTATTACTTCTTTATGACAATCTTGTTTGACAATTACAATACAGGAACACTTTCCATACGGTATTTTCTTTCTACCTTTTTTTTTTCTTTTTTTGAGATGGAGTCTCATTATGTCACCCTGGGTAGAGTACTATGGCATCACAGCTCACAGCAACCTCAAGCTCTTGGGCTTAAGCAATTCTCTTGCCTCAGCCTCCCAAGTATCTGGGACTACAGGCGCCTGTCACAATGCCCGTCTATTTTTTAGTTGCAGTTGTCATTGTTTAGCAGGCCTGGGCTGGGTTCGAGCCCACCAGCTATGGTGTATGTGGCTGGCACCCTAGCCGCTGAGCTACAGGTGCCAAGCCATGATTTTTTTTTTTTTTAAGTGAGAAAATATCATGGAATCCATTATATAGTTTTGAAACAAGAAAACGGAGAAGCACTAATACTAATGTACTCTATTGCTATAGGACAGGTTCAATTCTCCCCCCATTTCTATACTCTCTATTCTTGCATAAATTTGGAAAGTTACCTTAACATGTCAATGTGGTCAGAGTCTATATGCCCCTCTGTCTTCAGTGGACTGTGTGAGAAAGAAAGCAACATCTCTCATCTATCTTGTCACTCCAAGCTCCACCTAGAATTAGGAGAGCAAATTTATATTATGTAAGGCTTGGGGAGAGAACCTGAAAAGAGAAAATTGGAGAAAAGTAGACATTTAAGAAAGCACTAGTGCTTGTATTAGAAGACCTCTAGTGCTTGTATTCTGACCTTGTTCTACCTTTGCTTCTGCTAATGTCTTTCCAATATATCTTAACAACCAAGATTATCTTTACAAAGGAACAACTTTTGAAGAAAGAACTTCAAGGGATCAACTGTATCCTCCACCCTCTTTTCCCGTTCTCAAGTGCTTCTTCTGACAAGACGTTCTCTATGAAGGATTTGCTTAGTAAGCAACCCTCTTACGTATGAAGATTGCTATTGTCACTCATATGAATGTTGGATGGAAAACCATTCCATTGCTTGGCTAAATCCCAGTGATCTTGGACACCATGATCTGCCTCTATATAAGAGCAGCTGAACTTTACTTGAGGAAAGCCATATAATCAGACCGAAGAAATATACCTGTACTTTAAAATCATAAATCAAAGTTTCCAGCAATGCTGCTACATTTCCCAGGTGAATTCACCCCTTTCTACTTTCCTAGGTAACAAAAAATTTCACAACTTTTTCACTCTCTTCAAACTCCTCATATTAATTCATTCTTTCACCCAAATACCTTCCTTATATGCTCAGCTCATGTCATTAAATCATATGTTCTTGAAAAAAACTAGAAGTAATTGATCCAATTTTCTTACTTTCCCAAGATTATATCTATAAATACTACACCAACTATACCTGTATTTTCTGTCATTTTTACTATTCCAATGAAAAAAGTTCCTTTTCTTGTAGCGACATTTAGTTTCTTGACTCTGCACCAGGTTTCACCCTCTATCATCTCTGGAATGTTTTTTTGTTTTTTTTTTTCTATAGTATCCACTTCTCCCAGTCCACTGGAACACTTCCACTACCACAGATATAAAAACAACAAGAAATGTTTACATCCACATGTCTTCAAATTGATTCTAAAAATCTCTGCTTCCCACTTTAAAAAGTGAAGAAGTTAAAATCCCTATCTCCATTTTCTCATTTCCCGTTTATGGTTTTATCCATCCCTCTTTTCTATTTTTCACTCCAATAAACTATGATATCTCTTTTCCCACTACGCTGGAATAGAAGTTATAGAAAGGAAAGACCTCTGTGCATCTTGTTTACAACGTCAACTTCAAGGTGTAGAAGAATAGTAACATGGCAAATACTTGCAGCATTAGTCCACTGAGTACGAGTTAATGCACAGCCTGCAACTGTTTTAACCAAAATTAAACGGTCACTCTCTTTTACACTCTATTAAATAATGTTAGTATGTGATACAAAACTAATACATGCTCATAAAGAAAATTTGGAAAATGCTGCAAAGTATGAAGGGGAATTTTTTAGAGCCTATAAATTCTTCTATATGGGGATGACTATGGCTAACATTTCAGGTTTTCATTTTATTATTTTTCTGTACATTTACCCCATACATTTTAATGCCTTGCTATTATCGTTTAACATTATACCCCAAACATTTGTTTTTTTCTAGTGATGTTTGAGGAATGTAATTTTAATGGTTGCATTATAATTCATTTATGTAGTATCAATATTTCCTTAAAGCTAGACATGTAATTACTTCCAGTATTTTACCACTTACTGTAATGAATATATTCTTCATGTTTTGTTTATGTTCATAGCACAGACCATAAGAAGCAGAATAACTGGGTAAAAGGACACAGAAATGAACATATCTTGAAACACGTTATGGAACTTTTGTAATGTTTGCAGCTGTTTCTATTCTTACAATCTCCCTATGAATGTGTCATACCTAAAACTCTCAACTGGCCAGGCAAATGGCCCACACCTATAAGCCTAGAGCTTTGGGAGGCCCAAGATGGAGGAACACTTGAGGCCAGGAGTCCAGGCCAGTCAGGGAAATATAATGAGACCCCATCTCTACCAGGTTTCTTCCTCTTCTTTTTTTTTTTTTTTCATGAGCCAAGCATGGTGGCTCGTGTCTGTAGTCCTAGCTAATCAAGAGGCAGAGGCAGGAGAATTTTGTAAGGCCAGGAGTTCAAGGATGCAGGGAGCTGTGATGACACTACTGAACTACACCCTGGATGATCAAAAAAGGGAAAAGAAAAATACTCAAAAAAACAAAACTAAAACCTCTCAACAGCTTTGAATATTTTCATTTCCATAAACACTAATTTGATAGTAAAATTTATATTTCATAATATTTCAATCAATGTTTCAGCAATAATTTCTAAAAGGTTAATAGCTTTCATATATTCACTGGGTACTTTTATTTTCCTTTAATTATTAAATCATAGCTGTGTACATTAATGCGATCATGGGGCACCATACACTGGTTTTATAGACCGTTTGATACATTTTCATCACATTGGTTAACATAGCCTTCCTGGCATTTTTTTAGTTATTGTGTTAAGACATTTATATTCTACATTTACTAAGTTTCACATGTATCTTTGTAAGATGCACCGCAGGTGTAATCCCACCAATCACCCTCTCTCCGCCCATCCTTTCCCCTTCCCTCCCCTCCGTCTCCCCCTTCCCCCTATTCTTAGGTTATAACTGGGTTATAGCTTTTATGTGAAAGCCATAAATTAGTTTTTTATTTTCCTTTCAAGCCAATTGTCAGCCATTGTCTTTTTATCCATTAAGTTTTTAACATTTTTGTAAGTTTGAATGATGTCTTTAAGTGAAAAGGTATCAAAAGTCTGTCATATTCATTTTAACTATTTTCTAGTTGTTGTTTGCATTTAATAACATATACTGGCACACAGGTTATTTTACACTTAATGTACACAATCAAGTTTTTACTTATTATTTCTAAAATTACTAGGAAGTTAAAAAGCACTAATGCATTCAGAAATTTAGTAAGTTCATTTCTATTCTAGCTTTAAAAATGTGTATGATTGCTTTATATTTAAATTTTCAGTCAATTTTAATTTCAATGGAGCTATTTAAGCATTAAGAATTCAGCAATTTCATCAAACTAATGTGTGCAAACATGCAATTATAGTTTCTTGACCTCTAGGGTTTTTAGGGGATTAATTTGCTTATTTAAAAATGATTTTTTTTAATTTAGAATTTTCTCTGCTTGTAAAATAGAAAGGGGGCTACAAAACAAAGGGTAATTTTCCAGGCAATAAAATAATATTTTGAGGAAAGGAGCCACCTGTAGACGGTCTCTCCCAGAATAAGAGATTTGCTCTGGGCTCTGCTTCCTCAGGTCTCCACAGTTGTAGATTGTTTTCCTCTGATTTTACTTGTGAATTCACAGATTTTCTCAAAGCCCTTTTCCAGCAACATCAATTTATATTTACATAAACAGAAGAAAAGTGAGTAGAGGATAGTGGAAGGAAAGTAGA
This sequence comes from Nycticebus coucang, assembly GCF_027406575.1. Classification (NCBI taxonomy): domain Eukaryota; kingdom Metazoa; phylum Chordata; class Mammalia; order Primates; family Lorisidae; genus Nycticebus; species Nycticebus coucang. Next base: position 69,602,266 of record NC_069784.1, on the reverse strand, counting down.
ACATTTTCAATTTTGTGAAAATTCATGATTATTTGATAAGCAATCCACTATTGAGGTGAGAGAAAGTAAGATTCAAAAGTATTTGGAATCATCATACTATCTGTAATTCAAAAAATGAAATGAATGATTGTAAATTTGCATAAGTGAGCCCGAAAATGTGACTATTTCATTTCTTCCTTACTACAGACCAAGTGGACAGAAGACTCGCTGCTTCCATTGCTGCAATGAGAGAATTTTACATTTCCCAACACTGTAGGAAGTGAATTCTAGCTACAGAATCTTTCTCTTCATCGGCCAATCAAGTTTGATTTTGCCATTGTCCTCACTGCATACACCTGCTATGGAAATTTAATATACTAAACAGCACGCATCCTGTTTCCTGTTGCTTTCTGTTGGGTCTCGCACATTTGCATTTAACTCAGAGGCTGTCAAATTATATGCAGTGATTTTGATTCAGCATAATTTAATCAGATCTAGAGACAATTAAAAGAAAATTTTCATCATCCATTTTCTCAGTTTGACCTAATTTCTTATTAAGTCGGTGTGTTGTCTTACATTTCATTTTTATTGAGTATTCTATATAATGCCAACTTTCTATTAGCTGTTCTTTAGAAATACATTCACATGGTAGCAATAAGGATGAAGTTACGAGAGCTTTGCGTTCATCCTTGTTCTTTCTCTAGGAAGCATTGTTGGTAAGGATGCCTTTCACCTTCGAAGGTGCACTACTTTTACTTCACACGCATTTCTTTTTTCTCCCATTTCCAGAATTCTCACTCCTAAATTAATATCTACCTAAAGAAGACACCCTTGAAGTTTTCCTGCAAACGTAAAATTTCACTAAAAGCCAAAAAAAAAAAAAAGGTAAAAGAAAGATAGTGTTTTTAAACCTATGAAACTTATTTGCTGTTTTTCTGTTCTGACATGATACCATTTATTCTGCTAAAAAAAAAAAATCCTTTCATATTGATTATTTTCAAGTTTAATCAGATTAAACTGTTGTTTTAAACTCTGCATTTTTCAAAACTAGTGTTTATTCCAGACAGCATCATTTTCAATCCATCAGTATCTTCCACAGGTGATAAGGAGCATCTTCAAACAGTGTTCAATCATTGGTCTTTATGGTACAAAGGTTATAAAAATAGTAGCTCAGAAAGAATAAAATAAAAAAATGAAAATTCATAAAAGATATTCAAGTGGACTAGAGAAAATGCACTTTAGAAAATAAAATACTATACCTATTTTTAGTAAATTGCTAAATATTTAAGCCAGCGATAAGGAGGAGAACAAAAAGAAAAAACAAAACCTCAACCCCGTCTTGCCCTCCTGCTCTGTGCCCAAGGGCCTGTGCAGAGCCTCTCCTCTTCCACTTGGCCAGGCTGTTTGCAATTCTGCCTTCACCCCCACTCCCTGCTCCTACTGGGCCCAGGCAGGGCCAGAAGTGTAAAGCTGGAGACTTCTTGGGTCTTTTCTGGTAAACATTCTGTCCTCCACAGGCACGCACTTGACTCTTTAAACCCTCCTCCCCTCCAAGAAGCATAAGAATTCTTTTTTTTTTTTTTTTTTTTTGTGGTTTTTGGCCGGGGCTGGGTTTGAACCAGCCACCTCCGGCATATGGGACCGGCGCCCTACTCCTTGAGCTACAGGTGCCGCCCAGCACAAGAATTCTTTAACAGCCTAATTTTCCAAAGAAACTCTCTTTCCTCATAGGCTTTTAGGGCACTTTCCTATGTCTTGAAAAGCTTAATCTTTTGACTCAAGCTGCTGTGAGTTACTCATTCACCTTACAATGATTTCTGGAAATGCCTGTAGCTTTTTCAGACTGACTTGGTTGCTAGTTTGGAAAAACAAAGACAAGACCTTACATCAGCTTAGACCCCAGACAGGTTAGAACACACAGACACAATTCTTTGTGCAGAACGCCTGCTTCGCTCTCTCCAGGCCCTGGACCAGGGCCCCATGCCGAGAACTTGGCCTCCCCTCTTCAGAAGAGCTGCCGCCCTGGGGAGGGGTGGGCCATGGCAAATAAAACATCTCAAAGATTTCCCACTGTTTTTAAGTTGCTTTTCCCTTGATTTGACATTTGCTTGGTGTTGAAAACCTTTGACTATTTTTGAGTTTTGACAAAGTTAGCTGTGACAGTTTTCACTTGATTCATAAAAGTTTGTATTGTCAACCAAACTGAAATGAAATCATGCAAGAAGCATTAACATATGGGCATTTATTCCAGGTCTTAGGAATGGCAATTAAGGAGACAACTCAATGTGAGATTGAATTGTGTTCCAAGGATAGGAAGAAGAGAGAAGGGTTTTAAAGGAGAAAAGAGGAAGAAGTTTCAAACCAAAAATCATGATTGGATGGGGCATAGTTCCACACCGGAGTCCACACATGACCAGCTACAAGGGCAGGGGTAGCAGTTGGCTAAATTCAGTGACGCTCCGGGATGCTCCAGTGGGTCTTTGCAGTTTGGCCCAGTTGAAAAGTTCAGGGCAAGTTCCAGGCACAGCTGCCTGAGGAGCTACAGAAGTTTTCCATAGAATGGCTCCTGGCTCTGTTTCAGATGTTCTGAACCACAGGGCAGCCATTTTTGAAACACAGGTTTACATGGTGGAGGGAGAGGAGTCTGGAGCAGCCGACACCCTCGTTTTACTGACCCAGCTTCCTCTTCTTTGTATGTCCATGCGTGTATATTACATATTGAGAATTGTGTATAATCCCTGATGCTGGGCTTTGTGCTGGCAGACAATTATGTTAGTGAACAATTCTCTTGATCCTGTTGCAGGAAGACGAGGCCCAAGAGAGAGAAAGAGCACTCAAACACCATGTTTACAAGTGGAAGGGCTTCATTCACCGGCTGGCAGCTTACGGCATAGAAGAATTCCAAAGGCCATGCTTCTGCCTGGCTTCGTCTTTCCCTTTTTATCTCCAATCCCAAAGTTCCAACCCATAGGTACCTTTTTTATTGGCCAGTTTGAATCAAGCTGAATGCTATTCCAGCCCCCACAGAACTACAGGATTTCACAGAAGTTGAAATTTCCAAGTTCCAGGAAGTTAAGTTTACAAATTCCCAAGAGCAAAGTCACCATGGAGAGGACCCTGCAGGTGTATACTCATGGTCTCCTTGAGAACACCTGTGCACCTAGACCTCACCCTTCTCGGGTATCCTCTCTTAATCCTATCAGGTTTTAGTTTTTGCTTTTGTTTGGTTTGGAGTTTTCTTTTCTAGATGAGTTTATTCTGATTTTATCTCTAATTGTAGATCATCCATAAGTACAACCTCTCTGGACTCTCAGCTGAATGTCTGTCCTTGTCACTGGGCACTGTCCCCTTTTCCACCCTGCATGATCTTTGCAATCTATGTTTAACTATTTGTTCCTCAGCAATCCTTCCTTCTAAGAGCTGGCCGGGTTTTGCGGTACACATTCTGAACCTGTTTTTGACCAGAGACTTAGGGAGTTTTCTTATATAGACTTCTGAAGTTATTTTTACTCACCCACAAAGTCTACCCCTAGGTCAATATTCTTCCTGAACATTCCAGCTGGTATGGCAGTGCAAGGCTCTGGCTTCCTCCTTTTCTACTCAGAAGAGATTGCTGTCTGTCGAGGCACCACTACCCTGCTTGGTGATTGGAACGTGCCTGTGCTGGAATCCTGTGTTCTCACTTCTTGTACATGGCACTGACTCTCCCTCCAGTATCATACATTGTCCTAGTATTCAAGGGGTGGTGACAGGTGCTTTAAGTAGCTATTCTTATTGTCAGAAATGAATTAGACTTGACAGTAAGTAAAAGTAGATTCATTTTTAAAATCCATATGCCTTCCAATACCATCACTTTCTGGGAAATTATTTGCAGGAAAAATAAGAAATTTTCATGATGATAGCTTCTCAGGTTTATTTACCAGAGTTGCTAATTTTTTAAATCATTGAAAATAATCCCAAAGTCTATCTATGTCTTGACCAAAAATATAAAGGCAAAAAGGACAATTCCTTTGACAAATTATTTCTATATAGTCATTTTAACATATTAGCATAAAATCATTGGTAGCATGGAAAATATTCACATCATAATAAGTTAAAATATAGATTACAAAATGAGATAAAGAATATAATACAATGTTGTTAAAATGTTTGCCTATATTTATACATGCATTACATTTTTTCATAAATGTCCTCTTTATGTCATGGCAGATAAATGTAATTTCATAGTGTAGTCTCTGACCACAGGAGACATTCAGTATTTACGGAGGGAGAAAGAAATGAAGAAAGAGGAATCACTGAGTTCTTTTATATTGAAATTTATGCTTTAAAAATATTCATGGAGACAATGGCTCCCTGTGGCCCACAGCCAAACACTATTAGCTCCGTCTGGCTCAGCAGCTCAGTTTGGGGCCCTAGACAATGCTCAAAGTTCTCCACACTCCTGCTCCAGCTCTCCCCAAGGCAGTTCAACTGAGTGCCAAGTCCAAAAACACCAAAAAATTTCACAGAGGCTCATGTCTAGAAGGAGACTTAAAGTACAGAAATTTAGCAAGTAATCTGGTGGATTAGAGCTGCATCTAGAGAGAAGATTGAAGAACACACATCAACCCCACTGAGGTGAGTTGTGACCCCAAGGAAACAAACAAAAGGGCCTGGACTGCAGCTGGTCAGTGCTGATTATGCGGACAGGAGTGAGGAGAGGACGGTCAGCTGAGAGGGAACCATGCCAGAGCGGCAGTGCCCCGAGGTGCAGAGCAGCAGCCGTTTTTGGCAACAATAGGGCTCACCCCAGGATATTCCAAAGTCACATCCCCTGTCTCTATGGGCAACCAGAGGAGGCTGGGCATCTTCTCAGGTGGCAACCACCATGGAACAGATCTGGGACGGAAAGGCAGGCCCCTTGAGACTTCAACCCAGAGTAACTGTTTCACTAGGGTTGGACAGAGACCAGCTGAAAACAAGACAGAGACACTTACCTCCACCACACAAAACAGGTCCCCAGTTTCTTTGATGGTAGCACTATACGGTTCCTTAACAAAGCTCCAAGGGAAAATTCAAATGGTGTAAAACAATCATGGGGTGGAATCAGTGGAAAAACTCTGGTAACATGAATAAACAGAATAGATCAAACCCCCCCGAAAAGATATGGCAGATGTAACTAAAGATCCCATTCATAAACAGCTGGTCGAGATGTCAGAAATCGAATTCAGAACTTGGATTGTAAACAAGATTAATAGAATGGAGGAAAGTTTGGAATTAGAAATTCGAGGAGCAATTCAAAAGTCAGAATTAGAAATTCGAGGAGAAATTCAGAAGTTGTCTCAATAATTTAACAAATTTAAAGAAAAACCATGGAAGGTTTGACGCACTGAAGCAAGAATTTGCAGCCCTCAAAGATCTGAAAAATACAGTAGAATCCCTCAGTAACAGAGTGGAGCAAGCAGAAGAAAGGATTTCTGACATTGAAGACAAAGCTTTTGAATGCTCCCAAACTCTCAAAGAGGAAGAGAAATGTAGAGCAAAAATGGATCATTCTCTCAGACAGCTCTGAGATAATTCAAAGAAGGCTAATATCCGCCTCATTGGAATCCCTGAAAGTTATGAAGTGGCCACACAAGGCACAAAGGCCCTTCTCCATGAAATTATGAAAGAGAATTTTCCAGACATGCCAAGAGATTCTGTAATTCAGATAGCAGACAGTTTCAGAACCCCAGCACAACTCAACTCAACCCGAAAATGACATCTCCCAAGCATATCATAATTAACTTCACTGAAGTTAATATGAAGGAGAAAATTCTGAAAGCAGCCAGACGTAAGAAATACATTACCTACAAAGGGAAGAATGTTAGAATGACTGCAGATCTCTCTGCTGAAACTTTTCAAGCCAGAAGACAGTGGCCATCAAATTTTCATCTCCTAAAACAAAATAACTTTCAACCCTGAATCCTGTAACCAGCTAAACTGAGTTTCATTTATGATGAAGATTTAAATACTTTAATGACATTCATATGTTGAAGAAATTCGCCATAACCAAACCAGCTCTTCAGGATATTCTCAGATCTATCCTCCATAATGGCCAGCCCAATCCTCTACCACAAAAGTAAACTCACTCAGAAACCGTAGATCAAACTCCAACTTCCACAGTGGTGATAGGATTAAAAATGTCAACTGGACTTTCGAAAACTCGGTACCCAAAATGTTACCAGACTTATCAATATTCTCCATTAATGTGAACAGCTTAAACTGTCCTCTAAAGAGGCACAGGTTGGCTGACTGGATACAAAAACTCAGGCCAGATATTTGCTGCATACAAGAATCACATCTTACCTTAAAAGATAAATATAGACTCAGGGCGAAAGGATGGTCGTCCATATTTCAGGCAAATGGCCATCAGAAAAAAGCAGGTGTTGCAATTCTATTTGCAGATACAATAGGCTTTAAACCAACAAAAGTAAGGAAGGATAAGAATGGTCACTTCATATTTGTTAAGGGTAATACTCACTATGATGAGGTTTCAATTCTTAATATTTATGCACCCAACCAGAATGCACCTCAATTTATAAAAGAAACTCTAACAGACATGAGCAACTTGATTTCCTCCAGCTCCATTATAGTTGGACATTTCAACACTCCTTTGGCAGTGTCAGATCGATCCTCCAATAAGAAGCTGAGCAAAGAAATTTTAGATTTAAACCTAATCATCCAACATTTGGAGTTAGCAGAAATCTACAGAACATTTCATCCCAACAAAACTGAATACACATACTTCTCATCAGCCCACGGAACTTACTCCAAAATCGATCACATCTTAGGTCCCAAGTCTAACCTCATTAAATTTAAAGGAATAGAAATTATTCCTTGCATCTTCTCAGACCACCATGGAATAAAAGTTGAACTCAGTAACAACAGGAATCTGCATACTCATACAAAAACATGGAAGTTAAATAACCTTATGGTGAATGATAGCTGGGTCAGAGATGAGATTAAGAAGGAAATTGCCAAATTTTTGGAATAAAACAACAATGAAGACGTGAATTATCATAACCTCTGGGATACTGCAAAGGCATTCCTTAGAGGCAAATTTACAGCACTGCAAGCCTTCCTCAAGAGAATGGAAAGAGAGGAAGTTAATTTAATGAGACATCTCAAGCCACTGGAAAAGGAAGAACATTCCAACCCCAAACCCAGTAGAAGAAAACAACCAAAATTAGAGCAGAATTAAATGAAATTGAAAACAAAGGAATTATACAACAGATCAATAAATCAAAAAGTTGGTTTTTGGAAAAGGTCAATAAAATAGATAAATCTTTGGCTAACCTAACCAGGAAAAAAGAGTAAAATCTCTAATTTCATCAATCAGAAATGACAAAAACAAATAACAACAGACTCCTGAGAATTCAAAAAATCCTTAATGAATATTATAAGAAACTTTATTCTCAGAAATATGAAAATCTGAAGCAAATTGATCAATACTTGGAAGCATGTCACCTTCCAAGACTTAGCCACAATCAAGTAGAAATGTTGAACTGGCCAATATCAAGTTCTGAAATGGCATCAACCAGACGAAATTCCCCTAAAAAGAAAAGCCCGGGATCACATGGCTTCACATCAGAAGTCTACCAAACTTTTAAAGAGGAACTAGAACCTATATTACTCAACCTGTTCCAAAACGTAGAAAAAGAAGGAAGACTACCCAACACGTTCTATGAAGCAAACATCACCCTGATCCACAAACCAGGAAAAGACCCAACAAGAAAAGAAAATTATAGACCAATATCACTAATGAATATAGATGCAAAAATATTCAACAAGATCCTAACAAACAGAATCCAGCAATACATCAAACAAATTATACATCATGACCAAGTTGGTTTTATCCCAGGGTCTCAAGGCTGGTTCCATATCCATAAATCTATAAGTATAATTCAGCACATAAACAAATTAAAAAACAAAGACCATATGATTCTCTCCAGTGATGCAGAAAAAGCTTTTGATAATATCCAGCATCCCTTCATGATCAGATCACTTAAGAAAATTGGTATAGAAGGGACATTTCTTAAACTGATAGAGGCCATCTACAGCAAACCAACAGACAATATCGTATTGAATGGAGTTAAATTGAAATCATTTCCACTCAGATCAGGAACCAGACAAGGCTGCCCATTGTCTCCACTGCTCTTTAACATTGTAATTGAAGTTTTAGCCATCACAATTAGGGAAGAAAAGGTGATCAAGGGTATCCATATAGGGTCAGAAGAGATCAAACTTTCACTCTTCACAGATGATATGATTGTATATCTGGAAAACACCAGGGATTCTACTACAAAACTCTTAGAAGTGATCAAGGAATACAGCAGCGTCTCAGGTTACAAAATCAACATTCATAAATCGGTAGCCTTTATATATACCAACAATAGTCAAGCTAAAAATACAGTTAAGGACTCTATTCCATTCAAAGTAGTGCCAAAGAAGATGAAATATTTGGGGGTATACCTAATAAAGGACGTGAAAGATCTCTATAAAGAAAACTATGAAACTCTAAGAAAAGAAATAGCTAAAAATGTTAACAAATGGAGAAACATACCATGCTCATGGCTGGGAAGAATCAACATTGTTAAAATATCCATACTACCCAAAGTAATATACAATTATAATGAAATCCCTATTAAAGCTCCACTGCCATACTTTAAAGATCTTGAATAAATAATACTTCATTTTATATGGAATCAGAACAAACCTGGAATAACCAAGACATTACTTAGAAATAAAAACAAAGCAGGAGGAATCACACTACCAGACCTCAGACTATACTATAAATTGATAGTGATCAAAACAGAATGGTACTGGCACAAAAAGAGAGAGGTAGATGTCTGGAACAGAATAGAGAACCAAGAGATGAACCCAGCTACTTACTGTTATTTGATCTTTGACAAGGCAATTAAAATCATTCAGAGGGGAAAAGATTCCCTATTTAACAAATAGTGCTGGGTGAACTGGCTGGCAACCTGTAGAAGACTGAAACTAGACCAACACCTTTCACCATTAACTAAGATAGACTCTCGCTGGATTAAAGATTTAAACTTAACACATGAAATTATAAAAATACTAGAAGAGAGTGCAGGGAAAACCCTTTAAGAAATCGGCCTGGGCGAGTATTTTATGAGGAGGACCCCCCCGGGCAATTGAAGCAGCTTCAAAAATACACTACTGGGACCTGATCAAACTAAAAACTTCTGCACAGCCAAGAACACAACAAGTAAAGCAAACAGCCCTCAGAATGGGAGAAGATATTTGCAGGTTATGTCTCTGACAAATGTTTAATAACTAGAATCCACAGAGAACTCAAATGTATAAGCAAGAAAAGAACAAGTGACCCCATAGCAGGCTGGGAAAGGGACTTGAAGAGAAACTTCTCTAAAGAAGACAGGCGCACGGCCTTCAGACATATGAAAAAATGTTCATCATCTTTAATCATCAGAGAAATGCAAATCAAAACTACCTTGAGATATCATCTAACTCCAGTAAGATTAGCCCATATCACAAAATCCCATTACCAGAGATGTCAGTGTGGATGCGGAGAAAAGGGAACACTTATACACTGCTGGTGGGAATGCAAATTAATACATTCCTTTTGGAAAGATGTTTGGAGAACACTTAGAGATCTAAAAATAGATCTGCCATTCAATCCTATAATTCCTCTAGTAGGTATATATCCAGAAGACCAAAAATAACATCATAACAAAGACATTTGTACCAGAATGCTTATTGCAGCCCAATTCATAATTTCCTAAGTCATGGGAAAAGCCCAAGTGCCCATCGATCCATGAATGGATTAATAAATTGTGGTATATGTACACCATGGAATATTATGCAGCCTTAAAGAAAAATGGAGACTTTACCTCTTTCATGTTTACATGGATGGAGCTGGAACATATTCTTCTTAGTAAAGTATCTCAAGAATGGAAGAAAAAGTATCCAATGTAGTCAGCCCTACTATGAAACTAATTTATGGCTTTCATATGAAAGCTATAACCCAGTTATAACCTGAGAATATGGGGAAGGGGTAGAGGGAGGGATAGGAGGGAGGAGAATGGGCAGAGGGAGGGTGATTGGTGGGATTACACCTGCGGTGCATTTTACAAGGGTACATGTGAAACTTAGTAAATGTAGAATATAAATGTCTTAACACAATGACTATGAAAACGCCAGGAAGGCTATGTTATCCAGTGTGATGAAAACGTGTCAAACGGTCTATAAAACTAGTGTACGGTGCCCCATGATGGCATTAATGTACACAGATATGATTTAATAAAAAAAAAAGAAAGAAAATAAATAAAAATATTCATGGAAAGGAAGAGAATGATTACAATTTTTTTCTATTTCTGTATAGTTAGAAAAACATAAGGGACAAATAATAAAGGCCTAATCCATTTTATTCTCCAAATTTTAAAACACTACGTACACACGTCGTATGTACAATGTCAATCGAGGTGGGGAGGGAGGACTATAGATATTACAGAGGGCACACCTATTTACACAATCATTCCATCATCCATATCAAGACCATACCCCAGAGTGAAATTTTTATCTTATGTAGGTCATAATTTGATTTACATTGTCTGGACTTTATTTCTGCTGTTTATAACATAAACATGTTACTTTTGTTAAAATATATTGACTGTTTTAAAATATTGAAAGTATTCACTAGGGCCAGGTGTAGTGTCCATGCCTGTAATCCTAGCACTGTGGGAGGTGCAGGAAGGCAGATTGCTTGAGCTCAGGAGTATTAAACTAGCCTGAGCAAGAGTGAGACCCCATCTCTACTAAAAATAGAAAAACAGAGGCAAAAGGATTGCGAGAGCCCAGGAGTTTGAGGTTGCTGTGAGCTGTGATGCCACAGCATTCTACGAAGGGCAACAAATTGAGACTGTCTCAACAAATACAAATAAATAAAAAAGGAAAAGAAAGTGTTCACTGGATGCTCATGATTCCTATGATAATCAGTAGGGCGATTATAAAAAGTGTGTTATTTTATAGTAGTGATATGATAGCATTGCACCATCCAATGATGACATATTTATTTTTAAAAGATAACTGTGTTCATTTGAATTATTTTTATTTTTAATCTCAATTATTTTTAGAAAAATAATTATTATAAAAAGTAGTTTAAGTTTAAACAATTATTTTGGTCCTAAAACACATCTATTAAATGTATCTGTCTGTCTACCTGTATGTCAGTCTGTCTAGCTAGCTAGCTAGTTTTACTTTTCTGGACTGCAATACTAACAGTTGAATATTATCAGTAAGGACAGATAGAGCCTAAAGAGAAGTTAGAGTGATGCCCCTCCCCGGCCTGCCACTATGTCTTCATACAGGTAATCTTTGGTATATTTTTTAATAGCTGAAATAGCATTGCACCTGCAACTCATCACTGACTTAATTATCTTTCTGCTCTTATCTAGCCAGGCCAGGAATAGAATAATAAAAGAAATGACAGTCTTTGTTGTTGCTGTTATTCAGCCACATTTCCTGGACAGCAATTGCTCCTGAAGGAAAGACATCAGTTTGAATTATTGGTACCAGAGACAAGAGCGCTGTTTTCTCCTTTCTCATAAAGGCTCTGAGCAAAACTTCCCATCCTGTGAGCCTCACTTATGTGATTGCAAATAAATGTATCCCTTTGGGGGCTGTGATGCTAGCTATCATGAATATTTATTCCATATCTCTTTTAACATGGTGTTGATAAATCAACAGAGTAAAACATCTTTGAAAATGGCCACATCTTTGCCAGTTCAGAAACACCATCCACCTGGTATCATGAGGTGAGGAGATAGTGATCTAATGACTAAAGAAACAAGAAACAAGGTGAGAGTTGCTCTGAACAAAAAGGGAGCCCTGGGAAAGGACAGTTTCTTTTTTTCAGGTCTGCCTTCCCGTAATGCAACAAATATCACTCTCATCGATGAATAGGAAGGAGAGATTAAGCCTTGACTTGGTGAGTTGGTTATTTCTTTTTAATTAGTTAAAAGAAAAAAAAAATCAGTCCTCTCTCCTGCTGCCCACCACTGACCCGCTGGAAAGATGGGAATGCATGCTGTATTTCTACCTCTGAAAAACTTCAGGAGTAAAAGTCATAGTAATTTTTAGGACTGTAGTCATAAATGCAGGTCATTAACTTGGTTATAGTTCTTGGATTTCTGTGTTTTAAGCCTTAAGAAAGGCTTAAATGTTCTATTAAGAAATAGAACAATTCTGTCATCTAAACGAATACCATATCTTCCCCCTCAACACGCACAAATTAAAATGTGAATAGTATGTTATTTTTATCTACTTGTTTTAAAAATACAGAAGACACAGGCAAGCACTAATTCAAGGAGAAATTATTTTCTTGTTTGAAAATAGTAAGTATTGTTTTCTGCTTCTCATCAATCTTTTCCCCATCCTCTAGAATTTATACACTGGTTGAATATAAACAAAAGTATATGGGCTTTTTATAAATATGATTACACAAACGGTCACACAGGAAGCCTTCACTTTGTGTGGCAGCACAGGACTGTAGTAATGACCCCACTCGCTGATGCTATGAAGCAGTCTTAGTAATCAGATGGAATCATTTTGATTTTTCTGTGCTCTTCAAAAACATTTGTCAAAATATTAAAAGTATTTCATTATCAGTTAGAAAGAAATGCAAAAATAGGAAAACTATTTTTTTTTTGTCCAGTGTAATATAAACATTTAAAGCATTGAGAATTAAAGTGTATTTACTCGTAAAAAACATTAGAAGATTCTGAGTCACATTCACCACTTCCCCTCATCCCTTCAGTTAGGATAGGGAGCGGAAATCTTTTCTGTGCATTGGCAAATTTTCAAACTCCTTTTAAGTTTAGGTCAATATATTCTTTTGCCTTTTCATTGTCAAAAGACGATATTATCCCCAAGGGTTTATTTAATGTAGGCTTTTATTTTTTCTTGCCAATGTCACTTCTACTGAGACATCTTCCTTTTTGTTACAACCACTTTCCCCATTTATGAGTGCCGAATTAAGAAAAAATACACCAGGTCAAGTGGAAAGCAGTATCATTTTGATATTTATTGAACAAACAGATCTCATAAACAATTTCCTACAGGAATCAGAAAAAAATATTTAAAGTTTCCTTTATGTCAAAAGAGTAGAATAATAATTATATCTGAGAAACTAGAACATATAACAGGATGTTATGAAAATAAAACAGAAAGATACAAAAGTAAATATGTAAAACCAACAGAAATTTAAGTTAACTAGAAGCAATATGTAACAACTTTTTAAAAAATTAATGAAGAGTAAAAAAAAGCTATGTTAAGTAGTGTGATGAAAATGTGTCAAACGATCTATGAACCAAGTGTATGGTGCCCCATGATCATACTAATGTACACAGCTATGATTTAATAAAAATAAATAAATAAATAAATAAAGATAACCAAATCAGTAATTTCAGTGAAAAATAATGAAACCAATATCTCAAAGAATGAAAAAGAAGGAAAGGAAAGGATTACAAATCAGTAGAGACAATGATGGTATCTCAGAACCATGAGCACAAGGAAGAGATAAGACAGCCGAGAAAAGCTCAAATGTAGGGACTAAACCAGTACCAGGCTGCGTGAAAAACTACATAAATAATAAACTTAACAGCAACACTTTAGAAACAACAAAGGAAATGAATGTAAAGGATAAGAATTTTTTTTTTCTCTCATTAAAAAATTCTAATCAATAGAGGGTGGCGCTTGTGGCTCAAAGGAGTAGGGTGCGGACCCCATGTACTGGAGGCAGCAGGTTCAAACCTGGCTTGGCCAAAAAAAAAAAAAAAAGAAACAAAAAAATTCTAATCAATAGATAAAAAAACACAAATAAAGTAGATTATCTGCAGAATTTTAAACTAAAACTAACCTTTTCTCAAGCTTCTCAGCCACACTAAATGCTGGAAGACCATAAGTAACCTTATAGATCTTTGGAGGCAAGGATTTTAGACAACCAAAATCACTTTTACACTTCAAGACCCAAGAAAAATAATCTCACATTTAAAACAAACAAGTTCATAAACAATCTATGTAATATTTTTTGTTGTTGTTGTTAATTGCTTGAATGCATAATCTAAAGATAAGCAGGTTAAAGAAGTCAAAATTCAAGGGTTATCATCTGGGAGGTGAATGTTGAGGAAGTTGATTCTGAAAGTTGTTACCAATCGTGTTATATATTGGAAAGAACATTCAGCTAGTTTAGCGCTGTTACATTACAGAGATAAATTACTCACAGAAGTGTTTTGGCAGTTCCTCTTCTATGTAGGACATAACATGCTGTATAACATGGAACAAAAATATGCAACAATAGTGACAATTAACAAGGGTCCTCAAACTGCGGCCCGTGGGCCACATGAGGCGGTGTGATTGTATTTGTTCCTGTTTTTGTTCCTGTTTTGTTTTCTTACTTCAAAATAAGATATGTGCAATGTACATAGGAATTTGTTCATCATTTTTTTTTTTTTTAAACTATAGCCCGGCCCTCCAATGGTCTGAGGGACAGTGAACTGGCCCCCTGTTTAAAAAGTTTGAGGACCCCTGGAATGGACTGCATAGCTTCCTTTCCAGTTTCTCTGTTGTATTTAAGAGCTGATGCCCCAGAGTGACCTAGAAGCAAAGGAATCTCTAATCCTTATGGACACCTGTCTTTTCTATTATTACAGTTCTTCAATATTGCCTCATAATTTTTTATAAATGCGTTCTCTTTGCTCAATATCTGCAACCACCATTCCACTCTGCAGTCTCTTCTTGGGCCTCAGTACCTAACCGCACAGTTCATCCATCTTTTCTGTCATAAAAGCCTCCCATCCCCATAACTTTCAATACCAATCTTCAAATTTAAATAGAGCTTTCTTTTAGAAATGAAAATTTGATGGTATTTATCTGCTCCACTACCCCTTCCTCTTTTTGAGCAAACTGCAGGCTCCATGAAACAGATAAAATACACTGGATTAGTTTTCTACTGCTGTGTAGGAAATTACCACGAAGGTAGTGGATTAAAAGTCCACAAATGTATTATCTCCCAGTTTCCCTGGGTCAGGAGTTCAGCAAAGCATGGCTGGGTTCTCACAAAGTTGAAATCAGGTGTCAGCTGGATACATCCTTATCTGGAGCCTCAATTAAGGTCTCTTGCAAGCTTTCTGAGTGGTTGACAAAACTTGTTTCTTTATGGTTTTATGACTGAGGTCCCTATTTCTGGCTGATACAAGTCAGAGACAGCTCTTAGTTCCTGGAGGTTACTTAGAGGTCCTAGAGATGAAGCTTCTCCACACTTGATCTTCTCACACTTCCAGTCTTTCTTCAGTGGAGCTCACATGTCACTTTGCTTCAGTGGACCCATTTATGAGGTCCACTAGTTAGGTCAGGCTCATCTAGGATGATCTTTTCTTTATAAGGAAACTGTGCCACATAACGTACCCTAAGTGTGGGAGTGCTGTCCATCATCTACACAGCTCCCGTCTGCATCAAGAAGAGGCGATTATTCAGGGTATATACATCAGGGTGCAAGGGTGTTCCTGGCCCTTGTAGATTTCTGCCTATTGAATATAATTTTTCTCATAATTTTGTTTCCATGCAACCGAGACAGTGCCCGGCCAACAGTAGGTTCATAGTCCAATAGCCTGTAGTTCTTAACTTTACCTCAGAGCTCATCACCAAGCTCCAATTTGCACAGTATAGCTGTGTGCCATACAGGTTCACTTCTCCATTTGGATGCCTAGTAGCCATCTAAAATTATCATGACCAAGGCAGAATGCTTTATTTATGCCCCCTGCTCCCCAGCTCTCACCCAGGCACCAGGTAGAGTGACCAGGAGTCATCATAGCTCATGGCAACCTCAAACTCTTGGGCTTGAACTATCCCTCTTGCCTCAGCCTCCTGAGTAGCTAGGACTACAGGAGGCTGCCACAATACCTGGGTAGTTTTTCTGTCTTTAGTTGAGATGGGTTTTGCTCTTGCTTGGGCTAGTCTCAAACACCTAAGCTCAGGTAATCCACCCACCTTGGCCTCCCAGAGTGCTAGAATTACAGACATGAGCTGCTTTATCTGGCCTGACTGATGACAATTGAAACTATTTTAGGGCATGTAAAATGTTGATACATGCATATAATGTACAATGATAACATCACAGTAATTGATAATCCATGATCTCAAACATGTATTATTTCTTTGCATGGGAAACATTCCAAATACTTCTTCTGGCAATTTGAACATGTATAATAAATTGTTAACTTTAGTCACACTACTCTGTTATCCAATGCTAGAATTTATTCCTCCTGTGTAACTACATTTTTGGGCCCCACTTCATTCCTTCTTACCTCCTACCCTTTCCAGTGTTTGACAGCAACCAATCTACTCTTTATCTCTGTGAGATCAGCTTTATTTGCTCCCTCATATGAGTGAGAATATTGAGATATTTATCTTTCTGTGTCTGGTTTATTTAACTTAACGTCTTCTTATTCCAATCATGTTGCTGCAAATAACAGGATTTCCTTATTTTATATGGTTTAATAATATTCCATTGTGTGTATGTACTACATTTGTTTATATGTTGATCTGTTGATGGGCACTTAGGTTGATTCCATATTTTGGCTATTGTAAATAGTGCTGCATAAATATGGTACTACAGTTATTTTTTTTATTTTTTTTTTTTTCAGTTTTTGGCTGGGGCTGGGTTTGAACCCACCACCTCCAGCATATGGGGCTGGCACCCTACTCCTTTGAGCCACAGGTGCCACCCAGGTACTGCAGTTATCTCTTGATGTAATGATCTCTTACCTTTTCAATGTATATTGCCCAGTGGGATTGCTGAATCATACAGTAGTCCTGTTTTTAGTATTTCCATGGTGACTGTCCTGATTTACATTCCCACCAGCAATGTATGAACATTCATATTTATCCACTGTCTTGTAAGCATATATTATTTATTGTTTTTGGATAATAACCATTTTAATTGAGATGAGATGATATCTCATTGTGGTTTTGATTTGTATTTCTCTGATGATTAGTGATATTGAACAGTTTTTCATATGCCTGTTGGCCATTCATATGTCTATTTTTGAGAAATGTCTACTTAGATTACTTAGATCTATTTTTTTGTGTTTGCTTTTTATTTTGCTCTTTCATTATTTGAGTTTTTATATATTCTGGTTATTAATCTTTTTTTCATGAATAGTTTGCAAATGTTTTCTCCAATTCGCTAGGCTGTCCCTTCACTCTGTTGATTGTTTCCTTCGATGGGCAGAAACTTTGAAACTTTTTAGCTTGATGTAATCCTGCCTGTCTATTTTTGCTTTGGTTACCTGTGCTTTTGAGGTTTTAACCCTCCCCCAGTTCTTGCCCAGACAAATGTCCTTGTCTATGAGATCATTTTACATGGAGATCTGATCTCTCTTTCTAACCTCATCTCTTGGGATTCTCTTGCCTCATCTGGGTGTGGTCCAGGATCAGGGGCTTTCACTCTTTCCCTCGACACCAGCCACATTCCTGCTTTGCACCTTTGTTCTCAGCGATACCTCTTTGCCTGCTTGGCTCCTTCTTTTCACCCATATGCCCCATTGGCTGCCTCCCAATGTGTGAAATTCTTCCTATTCTCTATACACCATCCTTTTTTTTTTTTTTGAGACAAAGTCTTATGTTTTTTTTGCCCTCAATAGAGGGCCATGGTGTCACAGCTCACAGCAATCTCAAACTCTTGGGTGCAAGCAATCCTCTTGCCTCAGAGGAGAGGTGCCTGCCGCAACGCTTGGCTACTTTTAGAGACAGGATCTCCTTCTGGCTCAGGCTGATCTCAAACCTGTGAGCTCAGGCAATCCACCCGCCTTAACCTCCCAGACTGCTGGGATTATAGGCATGAGCCACCACGCCCAGCCTTGCACCATCCATTTAATTTCATTTCATTAATCATTGTTCTCATTTACATCTTGGTAAATTGTATATTTACAATTGGCTTTCTGATTTTTAGCTATAAGAGTGATAGATAGATGACAAATGTTTTAGTCCATTTGTGATGCTGTAATAAAATTACTGAGGCTGGGTAATTTATAAAGAAAAGAAATTTATTTTTCACAGTTCAGGAGGCTGGGAAGTCTAAGGTCAGGACATCAGAATTTGGTGTGGCGATGCCTTTCTGCTGCATCCTCACGTGGCAGAAGGTGGTAGTACAAGGGAGCCAATTCATGATGGAGACACCCTCCTGGCCCCCTCCCTCATGAGGCTGTACCTCTGAATACCACTACATTGGCAACACCTGAGTTTTGGAGAGGACACATTCAAAGCTTAGCACCCAAAGACTCTTGGAATTGATAAATAAAGTTATCAAAGTCTCAAGTTATAAAATCAATGTACACAAATCAATAGCATTCCTAAATGCCAATAACAATTAAGCTGACAGTTCAAATAAAGACGCAACATCATTCACAATAGTTACAAAAAAATAAAATCCTAGGACTATGCTTAACCAAGATTATGTGAAAGATCTTTACAAAGATAACTTGAAACACAAAGGAAAGAAATTTCAGATGGCACAAAACAAATGTAAAAATATGTTATGATCCTGGATTGGGAGAATCAACATTGTTAAAATTTCCATCCTACCCAAAGTGATTTTTAAATTCAACGCAGTCCTTATCTGTCATATATGACAGATGTAGAGAAAAAAAATCATTCTATGCTCCATTTATAAGTAGAAAAGAACCTGAATAGCCAAAGAAATTTTAATCATAAAGCACAAATCTGGAGGCATCACATAATCAGATTTCAAATTACCCTAAAAGACTATAGTTACCAAAATGGCATGGTATTGGCATAAAAGTAAAGATATAGACCAATGAAATAAACCAGACAACCCCAATATAAAATCATCTACATACAGTCAACTTATCTTTCCCCCAAAGTAGACAATAATACACACTGGGGGAAAGAATCTCTATTCACTAAACGGTGCTGAGAAAATTGGATAGCTACATGGAGAAGATTGAAACAGAATTCATATCTCCCATAATTTACAAAAATGAATTCAAGATGGATAAAGGATTTAAATGTCAGGCATGAGATTATAAGAATTTTAGAAGAAAATGTAGAAAAATACTCTTTAGATACTGGCCTAGGTGAAGAATTTATGAAGAAGACCCAAAGGCAACATGGCAATGACAAAATAAATAAATGAGATCTGATTAAATTAAAAAGTTCTGCACAGCTAAGAACAAACAAACAGCCTACAGTAGAAGAAAATATTCACAAACTGTAAATCTGATAAAAGGACAAATATCCAGCTTCTATAAAGAACTCAAACAAATCAGCAAGAAAAACACCCAAACAACCTCATTAAAAGTCGGCAAAGTTTGGGGGCTGGACGCAATTATAAGCGGGACTTTACCTAAGAAATGTAATGAATGTAACCTGGTTCTTTGTATCCTCAATGAGTCCCCAACAATAAAAAAAAAAGTGGGAAAAGATATAAACAGATGCTTAAAAAAAATAGAAATAGCCAATAAATATATGAAAAAATGCTCACCATTAATCATTAAGGAAATGCAAATTAAATCCAGAGTGAGATATCACCTTACCCCTGTTCAAATGGCTTCTATTAAAAAGTCTAAAAGCAGTAGATGCTGGCTTGGATGCGGAGAGAAATGACCACTTATGCACTGTGGGTGGGACTGCAAACTGGCACAACCTCTATGGAAAACATCACGAAATTTCTGAAAGAACTAAAAGTAGGCCTACTATTTAGCAATCCCAGTACTAGGTATCTACCCAAAGGAAAAGAAATCATTTTATCAAAAATTCAATGGCTTGAATATTTACTGCAGCACAATTCACGTTGAAAAGATATGGAGTAAACCCAAGAACCCATACAGTCATGAGTGGATTAACAAAATGTGATACACACACATAGACACATGCACACACAGTGGAGTACTACTCAGCCACAAAAAGAATGAATTAATGAGTTTTGCAACAATTTGGATGGAACAGGAGACTGTTATCCTAAATGAAATATCTCAAGAACGGACGAACACCACATATACTTGCTATTAAATTGAAACCAACCGAGGAGCTCACAAGTGCACAGAAGGAAATAAAACTCAGTGGAAAACCAGTGGAGGCGGGTGGGGAGGATGAGGAACTAAAACCTACCTAACCAGGACAGTGAACACTATTTGGGTGATGGGCACACTTACAGCTGTGACACAAGGAGATCAATATAACTGAAAATACTTATATCACCTTAATATTTTAAAATGAAAAGGTAAAATAAAATAGAACAAATATGCTGAATGAACAAAATGAATTGACGCCAACATGGTGATTTGAATAGGACTTAAAGAAGCTTCTTGGTATAATTCCTGATAGACTTGAAATTTCTAATATTAGAGTCCCTGACTTACCAGACAATGAAGAAAGGCAGGTATTACTTTCGGAGACTGACAAGAAAATAAACTGACTGAAGTTGTAGGCAGGCCCACTGCACTATTTCATTGGAATACATAATTCATGAAGCAACCCACTTGATTTGTATGAAACAGAATGTATGAAGTTTGATGGCCAATGTTGGGACTTAGGACAATAAGAATTCTTGGAAAGTTCACCCATATGGAGAATATCCTGGATAAAGCAATCTATACCATATGACAGAACCGTAAGTTCCCATCCTGATATAAGACAAATAAAGTGCCTCATACGCATAGGT
This sequence comes from Nycticebus coucang, assembly GCF_027406575.1. Lineage (NCBI taxonomy): Eukaryota > Metazoa > Chordata > Mammalia > Primates > Lorisidae > Nycticebus > Nycticebus coucang. The sequence continues at coordinate 69,581,541 of NC_069784.1, read as the reverse complement.
TTGGGGAGAGGACCACTTATTATACCTATAACTTTATGTACATTATTTCATGTCTAAGGTACTATTATTTTTTCACATTTTGCTGTAAAGAACATTGAGAAAAAGAAAACACAAAGATTTTCCAAATCATGAACCTTGTCTTGACCCCAGGAAGTAAAACTCTCATGCCCACTATCAATCATCTTATTACATGGTATATGGAAAGAGTAAGAAGTAAAAGTGTGTTTTTTTCTTTCCAGTAAGTCCAATTGGTATAATAATATTCTTAATAGGGAGATGCAGTTAAATCAGAATGTCTTAAAATGTGTTCCATAAAATACTAATAACTCTGTATAGTCTGTGAGGTGAAAATATGCTAAAGTATTAACAATATCACTTTAAGAAAGCCGTGTACTCTATTTTTCTGTGTATAATGCTCACATTTTTACCCAAACTTTGGAAGGAAAGATAAGGAAGCACATTATACATGGAATTATGTACTAATTCCACATGTACAGAAATGTTTTTAATTTTTTTGATTTATGCTTATCAATTAAAAGTGTAACTTTAGAAAGCAATAACAACATCCTTTGCAAAATAATTCCCTGGATTATGGTAATCGCCAACACCCTCCCCGCTGCCTGCTCACTGGGCAGGTGCCACAGCGGCAGAAGCCCCAGCCCTCCTGGCTCACGGTGCTGGACGCTGCTGCCACCATCTTGAAGTGGGCTCACTGCTGCTGGTGACACGACCTTAGTGTCTGGAACTCGGCAAGTGGAGGGCAGAACTGGTCACGCAGGGGTGCCTCCTCGTGAGAGGAGAGGAGAGGCATAAGGTGTGGGGCAGGCTGAGTGGAGAAGCCGGGGAGAGCCCAGGCAGACCGTGAGAGTGGTCTGGACGTCCCGGGCACCCGACCTCCCACAGCTGCCACCTCCTGGCCCACCCTCACCCCACATCCTCCTCTCTTCTGTTGCCACCATGTCTGTCAGGGGGGACGTGACCATGGCTAGTTCTCTGAGAATCCTAGCGTGCAAGCCCAAACTTGCAAATCCAACAATCCTCTCAGGGACTTGTTAAAATGAGACTCCTGAACCGCAAATACACCGAATCGCCTCTCCAGGAGAAAGAACTGGATGTCTGTTCCATTCACAAGCTTCCTCTATGGTTCTTCCGACAGGCAAATTTGGGAAATTATACCAACTCAATGCCTTCGGGGTTCAGACAAGTCACAGATTCAAAATTAAAGTCTGGGGTGGCGCCTGTGGCTCAAAGGAGTAGGGCACTGGCCCCATTTGCCAGAGGTGGCGGGTTCAAATCCAGCCCCAACCAAAAACTGCAAAAAAAATTACAGTCTGTGGGCGAAGGCACCACAGAGCTTTTGTGCTTTGCTGCCAGGGACCCTTGCAAACGTAAAATTCATAAGGACCGAAGCCCAAGGTCACAGCAGCAGGCTATTAGTAGAATCAGATCTCAGAACTCAGGTCTCCTCTCCAGCGTGGTGTCCTAGAGGCCTCAGAACGGGGCCGCTGCGTGATGTTCCAGCAGCCTGGAAAGGGCAGGGATCCACCGTGGGGAGCCCTGGGCAGTCACGGCCAGCCCTGGCCCCTCGCACCAGCCTCCCAGGAGGTCAGCCCCCCTGGTGTTCCCAGCCGACTGCCATGGTCACCTTCCCACGTGTGGGCACGGGTGGTGGTGGGAATAGGAAATGACGGGCGGTGTGGATGAGGGTGGGCCGGGAGGGTACAGCGAGGAAAGTCGGGCTCAGCTGGACCCCTCGCTGTCTGCAGTAGCCGCTGCTCATCTCACCCTCTTTCGGAGAGAAGTAGGCATCGCTGTGCGGCCACTTCCACCCTCCTTTACAAAATTAAAATGAAAGAATTTCTTTTTCTGAAAGTTTGGGCCAAAAATGAGGGTGTGTGTTATGCACAGGAGCAGGGTACACAGCACATAGGTAGCGACCCCCCTTTCTCAGGGTGTCCTGTTTCCTGTGAGCCTTTCTCCACGCAGCTGGCCTCGCAGTGCTCTCAGTTACTGCGGCAGGGAACCCCAGGCTACCTTGGCCAGGGAACGACCTTTCCTCCTGTTTCTTATTACACTTGTGGACATCCCAGGTGACAAACCACACTGTAGGGAACCCTGGTAGGCTTAATTCTTAGGGCACTCAAATGCTTTGCAAAACTGGCAGCAGAAGTCCAGGAAAAGAACTGGGCGGCTGAGGCCGCCCCTCCATCTACCAAGCCCAGCCCCAGCCGGCTGAGCTGCCGGGTCCCCTCCCGGCTTCCTGACAGGCGGCGAAGCTCAGAGAAACTGCCGGACTTGCGGAGTGTGTGCTGCGTGCGACCCGGCAGCCCGCAGCCCCGGGAGCGCAGGCCCTGCGCGGGTGTGCGCATGTGCCGTGAGCAGGGAGAGCCGGCAGCTCAGAGGAGAAAAGCAGCTTAGGTACATCAATATTTAAAAGTCAAGAGGATGCAATGCTTAATTTCTTTTTCCTGGGATTCATTACTCCTCTAATCCTTGACTTTGTTACCTTTAATTTTGTTGATTAAAAGGTATTATGTGGGCGGGTTAGCCAGTGCCATGGTGTTTCTGAACAGCAGGTAGACAGTAGCTACAGTTCCTTTTTTTTTTTTTTTTGCAGCAGGACAATTAAAAATGTAATCAGCTTTGAAAACTGAAGGGTAAAAAAGAAATACCATGAATAGATATGGATCTAAATAACTGCCTGGCTAGCAGACGGTCAGTGTGCTATCTCCAGAATTCGAATAAATTCCTTTTAAAATTTGGAGAAGGGACAGATTAGAAAAGAGATAATTTTTCTGATTGATCACTGCATACAAAAAGCTCGACTTATGCATCTTGCAGCAGAACACAATGTAAAAGCTGAAAAAATAAAGCACAAAATACAATGCTGGAGATTTCCATATCACAGCTGCCCGAAGTGCATCACAAGGAGAGTTTTAGTAATGTCCAGATGCACATACGTCTATAGGGAGGCCACTGCCAACAGCAAAATGAAAGGAATGACAGTGTCAATCACATCCAATAGACTACGTTAATGTTTTTCAAACAGCTCTTTCACACTCGGAAATACTGCTCATTAATAATGGATAGTCCTGTATGGAGGAGGAGGGCTGCCTACCAAACTGATGAAATTCACTGTTCCTTGCTGTCTCCTCTCAACAAGGAACGAACTGCATTCCTGCAGGATGATTTTTCCTTTGTATTTAAAACTATGCCCAAATGGTTTCAAACCTTTTAAGCTAATTGATCTCTTTCTTTACCGAAATAACACTGCGCGTGAGGAGGCACTAATGCACTGCCGGTCCTCAGTCCTCACCGCCCTCTTCAGCTCCACCTGGCCCTGTTTCAATCGCCTCCTTTTTAATCATAGTTTTTGACTAGGAGAGCCAAAATGTGCAAGGAAGTTCTCAAGCTTTCAAAACCCCCTTGAAATCCTGGTGGTAAAGTCAAGAATGGGTTTTATTGTTTCCTTAATTCTTTTTTTTCCTTCTTTCTCTACTTTCCTTTTGGAGCTGCTGTCAGTAGGGCCTCTGAGTTTGCTGATATATTTGGAGGGTTCCATATTGTATAATCAAATATGAGTACTGAAAAAAAATCACTGAAATTCAGAAAGGTTGTCAATTCCATGGGGATTAATTTCATAATATACCACTTTCTTCAGGGAAGCACCTAATTATCTCTTTTTTACTAAGAAGTCATTTGGAGTCAATTTTGTATAATGACCTCCATTTTTAACATTTTTAAGCAAATACTTTTTTTGAAATGGCTTTGAACAGAAGACCAGCTGCCTATTATCCTGTTCACATTAAAAGCTACCTTTTAGCAATATATTGGAAAAACACATGTACAGAAATGCTCACAGGGTACAACTAAGATCTAGAGAGAAAATTATATTTATAGTAAACTATAATGTACCCATAATGATAATGCCTTTCATGTGTAAAAGTGAATTGCCAGATAAAAATGACAATTTATGCTAAGATACATAGCAATAAAAAGAGAAATTCTATCTTTGGACACGGATCCAATTGCCAGTCAGTTAACACTTTCCAGTTTTTACATCTCTGTAATTTAATTACTGGAGTGATTTCTTGTCAATGAGAATTCATTTGCCTCAGTAAAGTTATATCTTATCAAGAAATGAAAAGAAGTGCAGAAATGCATAGTTATTCCAGAGCCAAACCAGCAGAAAGCTGAAATGTAAAAGACACATCACTACAACCCCCCAAGAAGTCAGAATCCAAATTCCTAGAACCAGCGACTATGTTAGGCAATATGACAAAAAGAAATGAAAGCTGCAGAGAGAATTAAGATTGCTGACCAGAGGCTATTAAATTAAGGAGATTATCCTGGATCACCTAATGTAATCACAAGGAGCTTCAGAAGTGGAAGGAGACAGAAGAAGAAGTCAGAGTGCTCTCACATGAGGGCGGCTTCATCCACCAGTGTGGCTTTGATGATTAAGGAAGGGAGCCAGCCATGAGTCATGGAACGCAGCACCCTTTACAGGCTGAAAACAGAGAATACAGCTCTGCTGATTCCTTAATGTTAGCTCAGGAAGAGCTGTGTCGTAACCCTAATCTAGAGAACTATAAAATAACAAATTTGTGGTTTTTTTGCTTGTTTGTTTTTATTCTTAGGGATTCATTGAGGGTACAAAGATCCAGGTTACACTAATTGAATTTGTCAGGCTAAGTCCCTCTTTAAATGTGTTCCTCTCCCAAGAGGTGTGCCAAACAGCATAATCCCCTTCTCTCTCCCTCTTTCCTTCTCTCTGCTCTCCCATTCCCCCACCCTCCCATGTTCTAGGTCATTAATTGTCCTCATATCAAAATTGAGTACATTGGATTATTGCTTCTCTATTCTTGTGATATTTTTCTAAGAAGAATGTGTTCCACCTCCATCCAGGTTAGTACAAAAGATGTATAGTCTCCATCTTTTTTTTTTTTGGCTGAATAATATTCCATGGTATGTACATACAACAGCTTGTTAATCAATTTCTGATTTGGTGGGCATTTAGGTTGTTTTCGCATTTGGGTGATTGTAAATTGAGCTGCGATGAACAGTCTAGTGCAAATGTCCTTATGGTAAAAAGATTTTTTTTCTTCTGGGTGGATGCCCAGTAATGGGATTGTAGGATTAAATGGTAGGTCTAGTTTGAGTTCTTTGAAGATTCTCCATACTTCCTTCCAAAAAGGTTGTATTAGTTTGCAGTCCCACCAGCAATGTAAAAGTGTTCCCTTTTCTCCACATCCACACTGGCATCTGCAGCTTTGAGACTTTGTGATGTGGCCATTCTCACTGGGGTCAAGTGATATCTCAGGGTATTTTTGATTTGCATTTCTCTGATAATTAGGGATGATGAGCATTTTTTAAAACGTTTGTTAGCCATTCATCTGTGTTCTTTAGAGAAGGTTCTATTCATCTCTCTCGCCCATTGATGACTCTTTTTATATTGCTTAATTTGAGTTCTCTGTAGATACTAGTTATCAATCTTTTGTCTGATTCATAATATGCAAATATCCTTTCCCATTCTGATGACTGTCTATTTGCTTTAGTTGTTGTCTCTTTAGCTGTATAAAAGCTATTCAGTTTAATTAAGTCACATTTGTTTTATTGCTGCTATTGCAATTGCCACTGAAGTCTTCTTCATAAAGTCTTTTCCCATGCCGATACCTTCAAGTGTTTTCCCCCCATTTTCTTCGAGGATTTTTATTATTTCATGCCTCAGATTTAGATCTTTTACCCATCTTGAATTGATTTTTGAGAGTGGAGAAAGGTGCGGGTCCAGTTTCAGTCTTTTACATGTGGTTATCCAGTTCTCCCAGCACCATTTACTGAATAGGGATTCTTTCCCCCAGTGTATGTTCTTGTTTGGTTTATCAAAGATTAGGCGGTTGTAACATGTTAGTTTCATCTCCTGGTTTTCTATTCAGTTCCAGGTATATATGTCTCTATTTTTATGTCAATACCATGCTGTTTTGATCACTATGCCTTGTAGTACATCCTAAAGTCTGGTAGGCTGATGCCCCCGGCTTTGTTTTTATTACTAAGAATTGCCTTAGCTATATGGTTTTTTTTTTTCTGGTTCCATACAAAATGAAGAATTATTTTTTCCAAGTCTTAAAAGTATGATGTTGGTATTTTACTAGGGATTGCATTGAACGTGTAGATTGCTTTTGGAAGTATATACATTTTAACAATGTTGATTCTTTCCAGCCAGGAGCATGGTATGTTTTTCCATTTGTTAATGTCTTCTGCTATGTCTTTTCTTAGGGTTTCATAATTTTCTTTATAGAGGTCCTTCACTGCTTTTGTTAGATAATTTGTAGGTATTTCATTTTCTCTGAAGCTATTGTAAAGGGAATTTTGCCCCTGATTAGCTTCTCATTTTGGCTGTTGGGGGCATCTACAAAGGCTACTGACTTGTGGAAATTGATTTTATATCCTGATACATTGCTGTTTTTTTGTGTTTGTTTTTTATTACTTCAAGGATTCTTGAGGAGATTGTATCATCAGCAAAGAGAGAGAAATTGACTTCCTCTGCCCCCACTTGGATGCCCTTTATTTCCTTATCTTACCTAATTGTATCCGCTAGAACTTCCAGCACTATGTTGAATAGTAGTGGTGATAGAGGACAACCTTGTCTGGTTCTAGTTCTAATGGAAAAGCTTTCAGTTTTACTCCACTGATTATAATATTAGCTGTGGGTTTATCATAGATGGCTTTGATTAGTTTAAGAAATGTGACACCTATGCCTATATTCTTCAGTGTTCTAATTAGAAAAGGATGCTGGATTTTTATTAAATGCTTTTTCTTCATCTATTAAGAGTATCATATGGTCTTAGTTTTTGCTTCTGTTGATACAGTGAATAATGTTTATGCACTTGCATATGTTAAACCAGTCTTACATCCTGGGATGAAACCTACTTGATCATGATGTATGACTTTTTGATGATAAGCTTTAATCCATTGGCTAAGATTTTTTTTGAAAAATTTTGATCTATATTCATTAGTGAAATTGGTCTGAAGTTCTCCTTTTTACTTGGGTCTTTTCCTGGTTTTGGTATCAGGTAATGCTTGTTTCATAGAACATGTTGGGAAAGATTACTTCCTCCTCAATTTTTGGAATAGCTTCTGTAGTATAGAAGTAAGCTCTTCTTTGAAGGTTTAATTATTCTGGTGTGAAGCCATCCAGACCAGGGCATTTTTTTCTTGGAAGATTTTTTTTTCCTTTTCAGTTTTTGGCCAGGGTTGGTTTGAACCAGCCACCTCTGGTATATGGGGCCAGCGCCCTATTCTTTCGAGCCACAGGTGCCACCCATTGTTGGAAGATTTTTTATAGTGTTTGATCTCAGTGCTTGAAATTGGTCTATTCAGGAAATCTATTTCCTAGTGGTTAAGTCTAGGGAGAGGGTGTGATTCCAGGTATTGATCCATTTCCTCCACATTGTCAAATTTCTGGGCATAGACTTTCTGTTTTAAGTCAAAAAACAGGTAGTAATCAGTTACAGCAACCATTCAAAACTAATACATTACATACCTGGATTTTTGGATGTGGCCACACTTTGTCTTTGCTGTTTAAAAATGAAACAAATTACAACAACAAACTGAATTACAATTTGTTCAAATTTTTTAAATTTTATATTAATATGAGGGTATATAGGATTAGGTTACATTGTTTGCATTTGTTAGGTCAAATCCAAGTTGTAGTTGAGCGCTTCACCCACAGGGTGCACCATACACCCTTACACTGTACTGGTTAGGTGAGAGCTTACCAACTTTCCTCCCCCCTTCTTGAATTTAATCGTGTTTTTTTCTCATGTGAGTGTGTAGTTGTTCATCTACTAGTTTCATATTAGTATTGAATACATTGGATTCTTGCCGTTCAAAATGTTTGACCTCATCAATTTAAACCCAGGGAAGGAAGAAGAGATTAAAAGGACAGGTCATGGTTCAGTTGTAATCTGGTCTTAGGCTTTCTGGTCAGGCAAATGTTTAAACGTAACTCAAAAACATTTTTATGTGCTTTTTGGAATATCTTCTACTAAGTACTTCTGATGGATATTCCCTGTAATGACCAGAGTCCATCCAGAAAAAAAGGACCCGTAGGTGATATACAAATTATTATGATGAATCGACTTATTCAGTGGTGGGAGTTGGTTAAATAAGTTTGGAATTCACAGGCAGGAAGTTAGAAAAGAAAGATACTAAATAAGTTGGAATTCCATGAGCAAGAGCCAAAACTTGTTGCTCACTCTGTCTCTCAGGGAAGCCCTATGCCCTCTTTTAAAGGACTGTAAGCTCTATAATATAATCTAAAATGAGTTGATTTTAAACTGAGTAGGAACTTTAACCCCTTTTTAAAATACCTTCACTGCAGAACCTATATTTGTGTTTGAATTAGTAAAAAACTGTATGTATGTGTGTATGCACACTCTATAAAATGACTAATACTTTCTTTCCTTCTTTAGACCCCAGCAAATATATATATACATATATATATATATATAATCCTCTGTGCTCCTATCTAGATATATACTAGAAAGGAAATTCTTAGTAGTTTAACCTTGTGAAGCTGATACCCAAAGAGTCAAAACAAATGTTCGGTTTGGGGTATGATTCTCCTACCCTACAATTTTTAATCTTTCTTCAGCTTCTAGACCAGTGGTTCTCAACCTGTGGGTCACAACCCCCCCTTTTTTAAATTTTTTATTTTATTTTTATTTTTACATGTACATGTGCTCATTAGGCTTCTACTTTTTTCCTTCCCAAAATTAAAAAGGCTTAAAATTTAACAAAAATAGCAATGTTTAAGATAGGGACCAGAAACAAAAACCTCGCAAAGAACGAACGAAGACAAATGCATTCAGAAAAGAAATCAGACGATTGCTGCAATGAAGTATTAAGCAATAATAATAACAGTAATGCAAAGAAAGTAACATTCACATTGTCAAATAAGAGTATGTCTATTATAGAATGCTTTGACTCTGAGGCTCAGTATGGAGTCATCAATTAACTACTTATTATTATTTTTTCCCAAAGTATCAAAGAATAGACAGCTAATATTTATAAATAAAGAAAAAGGATAGTTTCAAAAAATAGATCATGCCAAATCTTATACACAATAGAAAAAGAAGAAATACTTCAAAATCATGAGATTGATGAGAGATGAAAAGAACTTTCTCTAAAGAAGACAGACGAATGGCCAGCAAACATAGGAAAAAATGCTCATCATCCCTAATTATTAGAGAAATGTACATTAAAACCCCCATGAGATATCATCTAACTCCAGCGAGAATGGCCTATATCACAAAATCTCAAAACTGCAGATACTGGTGCAAATGTGGAGAGAAAAGAACCTTTCACACTGCTGGTGGGACTGCAAACTAATACAACCTTTTTGGAAGGAAGTATGGAGAAACCTCAAAGAACTCAACCTAGACCTCCCATTTGATCCTGTAATCCCATTACTGGGCATCTATCCAGAAGGAAAAAAAAACAAACTTTTATTATAAAGATACTTGTACTAGGCTGTTTATTGTAGCCCAATATACAATTGCTAAAATGTGGAAACAGCCTAAATGCCCTTCAACCCAGGAATGGATTGGCAAGCTGTGGTATATGTATACCATGGAATATTATTCAGCTATTAAAAAACATGGAGATTTTGCAGTATTTCTACTAACCTGGATGGAGGTGGAACACATTATACCTAGTGAAACATCACAGGAATGGAAAAGTATGAATCCTATGTATTCAACTTTGATATGAGGACAATTAATGACATGGTATGGCATGGGGGAAGGGGTGAGCAGACAGAGAAGGAGCGAAGGGGGTGAGGGAAAGGAAAAGAAAAACAAAGAAGAAAGAAAATAGTGACTAATTCTCACATAAATTGGATTCTATTTTGACTAAAGTACATTACTTAAACATTAATTTTTACTTCAACTTGTTAATATGTTGTTTAGGATACAGGATACTGCATCCTCATTTATAAGTGAATTATGTTTGTAATTTCCCCTTTATAATAATCTATTTTTTTCTAATTTTAATATCACATGTATCCAGATTAAGTAGAATGATTTTGAGGTCGCAACTCCTTTTTAACAATGAAAATACATTGCGGCATTAGGAAGGTTGAGAACCACTGTTCTAGACCCAAGAGGATAATTTACAGTCTCTTACTACCAAGTATGTGCACAAATAAATATACATCTTCATGTTATCCCCAACACTAGCCCATGACTGACAACTTTAGAGTAACAGAGGTATCAAGGATGCCACAGAGCTTGAGGGAAATGTATGGCTGCAGATGACGGGGAGTATACTGTGCATGGTTCCCAGTAAAAAGCAGATAGAAAACATTGAGCATTTAATTCCCAGTGGATCCAATGCCTTGTCTTTCCCCATCACACCACTGTTCTTTCTCACTGACTTTCTTGCTGTCAAACTGGTCTATTTTCCACCTGGTGGGGCGGGTCTTGGCTGCTCTTATCCTGGATGCTGCTCACAGAACTTCACCGAGTTTCTCAACTGCTTCAATTGGTTCTGTTGAATTATCACAGCCAGTTTGCTCTCTCTTTATGCTTTCATGTTACTGCATATAAAACACCACATCTTAATTCCCAGAACTAATTACTATCTTAAATTATATTATATGTTTGCTTATTAATTTTCTTCTTTCCAATTAGAATTAAGGCTCCTTGAAAGCAGGAATCATGACTCTTTTGCTCAATGTTATATTTTGAGGAATCACAGCAGTCCTAGCTCTCTCAGTTTTCTGAACCCATCTGTAGTTCATTCTGAGATGTAGCTTGAGTAATTAAGTGATTGAAAATTCTCAAGTATTAATGGAATAATTCCTAGGCACTTGGTTAAATTAGTATGTCCTAGAAGCTTAACATTTTTCAGTAAATAAATATTCCATGTATGCATATAAGAAAACCAAAGCCAGTTTTTGATGAAAAAATAAGGTTTATGGTTAATACTTATATTTTGAAAAGATTTTCTAATATGCCTATTTGCTTATCAAGCAATCATTATGGCCCTGGCTGTCTGTAAAATATGGATAGTAGCATCCTCTCATTGTATTGCTTGCTTAACTTTTAAAAATACATTTAATTTTCTTTTGTATCAAAACATTTTGCAGGACACAACCACAAGAAGGCCTAAATTAAAAGAAACATCTGACAAATCACAAGAATATGTAGCTAACTAGACAGTCACACGGAGGCCATATGTTGCAGCTTGTTGTGACACTGCAAGGTTATACCTGTCACTGTGGTGTAAATAACAACCTCTCCTTTCATTCTCAAAAGTATCTTGGTTTGGCTTATAACTTATATCGTTGAACTCATTGAAATAAACAACATGAGGGACAGAAAGAGGGACTTCACTACAGATGTTTCAGAGATCAATATGATAATAAAATATACTATGAACAATTATGTACTAGTATATTAGAGAACTTAGATGAAGTAGATATATTCATTTTAAAACAATGTATTAATATGGACAACATAATATAGGATTGGCCCTAAAATCAATAGAGAAATTGAATGTGTTAAACATCTTACCACAAAGAAAACACCTGACTGAGACGATAATATTCAAAGAATAAATTATCAAATTCTAACACAGTCCTTGCAAAGAGAGATAAAGGAAGAATAATCTCCCACTCTTCATAAAGTAAGCATAACTTTAATGATAACATTAGCTAAGAACAATACTTCCCCAAAGGAGAAACTAATCTTACTCAAAAATAAGTGCAAAAGTCTAAACAAAATATTGGCGAAGCAAATAAATACATATATTTTCCTTCATATACAATCCAAAGAGGTGGGCAAACGTGAAACATTTCACCCAACAATAGGAGACTATGTGTTCTATTCAAGAACAAAGTACATATTTCCAGTGTTAAGATAAATGCCAAGGCCTGGCAAATTCATAATTTCCCAGATTATATTCTTCTTCTCTTTCATACATCTTTCTCATATCCTCTTTTTACCACATCAACCAGTTGACTAAGCACCACCTTTTGGAATAATTATACACTATTTTCACCCACTGCACAAAGCCTTCCTAACAGTTGCTGAAAATAGCCTTCTTCTTTCCATCAATAATAATTTAATAGCATTCTTTTTCCTACCAGTTGAACTAATGGAGCAGCCTTTAATATCATCATCATGACTACTCTCCCCAATGTTCAGATTCCTGCAAATTATCTCCTTAATAGCTGAATTTGACCATTACACTCAACTTAAAACCCTTTTGTGGTTTTGTATCCCTTCTGTATAAAATCTGATCTTAACATAACACATAGTGATGTCCTGGCCCCTGTCTTCTAGATTATTGCCATGGGAGCTATTTATTATACTATGCTCCATCAATACTAAGAACCTGTGATATCTGAAAATTCAACACATTAATATACTACTTTGCTTTGGCAAAACCCTTTTTTTTTTGTTTTTAATATTCTTCTTTCCCCTTTTAAAATGGTTAATTCATAATTTCATAAAAGAGCACTAACCTTAGGAATATCTACTCTGATATTCTTCCTAACTGATTTTATATCCTGCCTTTAACATAAATACTACCCACTCATTTTGATTCATATTGTACTCACCACACCATGATCTAATTTGCTTTTTGCTCTTCTATTTCTCTGTCTAGACTTACATGACCCTTAACAGAAGGGACCAGGACTGGACTTCTGGATTTACGGTAATGTGATTAGCATACATACTCAGTGAAGGTTTGTTGACTCAGTTAATGAAGGAATATAAAGTGGAATATGAAAACATATGTACCAGCATACATATGCATACTTAAAATTTTGAAAGCGAATCTTTCTGTTTTGACTAAATTATGAGATAATTTTTCCTCTAAGTATCATTCTTGGTTTGTATTTATAGAAATAATGCACATATTGTGCAGTTTCTCAGGTGGGCAAATCATTTATATGGAAATTCACTGTTGAATGACTTGAAGTATGTATTTGGAATTTTTCTGGTTTTTTTGGGCAGGAGTTGCTAAAAAACTTTAATATTAATTTTGAACATTTGAAAGAGTAAAAACACAGTAATCAGTAGAAATGACACCACTTTTTGGCATGTGGTACACATTTGCTGAAGCAGAAGCCTGCCATATGCCATATGTGATATGCCACCCAACTTTGCCATCAAGTCAGTGAACGCTCTGCATCCTGCAGCCAAGCCACATGGGCATGACAAGCCTCCTCTATGGTGTTTCTATGAACATTTGCCCACTTCATTCTGTCACACATGGTATTCATAATCTGCTGGGAGGAGTTCTGCCCATTTTATCACCTTTAACATCTGAGAGCTCTTATGATGGCGCCAAATTGATTGTTCTTCTGATTTGAATCAGATGTGAGTCATTCTGGGTGAAATTTCTAAAAAGATTTCCAGTAGTCACTTTTCCATAAAAATTGAAGTAGAAATGGAATGGGTAATGGCACATACAAGAAATCACTTGGGGTATAGCTAATTGCACATGTGATTTTTTTTTCACTCACACATTTATTCATTGACCAAATATTTATTAAATCTTCATGTTGTGCCAGGCACTATGTTATATGCTGAGGAAACAAGGGAAAAACAGAAAGTACAAAACCAGAATCTTCCTCCTCCAGGAGGCTAAGGGAAATGGAAAAATATTAAAAAGAAGTTTTTCTTTCATTCATTTTATCTTACATTAATTTTAAAATTTTATTTCAAATTTTTATCCACTCAAATTTTCTTGCCATTTTGAAAAAAAGAAAAATTTAGCCGATGAATGGAACTATCATTTCAAGGCAGAATGCCATACACAATAATTCAGAAGTATAAAGGAAAATCAGAGACATTCTGTGTATAAACAAAGCAAACAAAAACTATACATAATTTATTTATGTGTATATTTCTGGTAACTCATTTTTTCAGCTCTGGCAGAAAAGCCAGGATAAAAAAACATTTTCTTACAGTTCTTCCACTCTTCAACTTGAAAGAAAATAGAGAAATATTTTCATTTTTGCTTAAAAATATATTTTGATGGTTGTTCTAAAAAAAGTGCTGTCCTCAAAAATGAATGTGAAATAAATACTTAGATAAGATATTGTCCTAGTAAAAGAAGGGTATTACAGTCAGTGAGGAAATTAATTGGAGGCTGAGATGATGGAATAGGTATTTTCAATGATAATTTTTAGGCCAAACGTAAAGATGTGTGTAGATTATCAAAAATAACCAATGTTTATGAATGCAATGGAGTAATTTTTACAGACTTTCACATGCCAATCAGAAATGAATTTTGGGCATCAGAATTTTGCTTCCTGTGTTCTACATATTCCTACAGGCATCCATTCAATTTAATCTCTGTAACATTCATTAAACTGTGGTAGCATATTTTGTCATAATGGGAGAGTGAGACTAGAAAAATTGAAAGTAGATATTTGGCCTGAATTTGTTTTTCCTGTTATATAAATATTAATAAACTTGATGAATTTTGACCCTATCTTGCAAGAGTATAGCGTACATTAAAATATTTGACAATGGAATATAATCCGTAGTCAGTAACAGATTCCTCTGCTTTAGTGAACACTACAGTAAAACCATAGCATATGGATAAAACATCAGAAAAACCCAGACCTTCCTGGATTAATTCTAAAATGAGGAAGATATTGAATCCAATATGAGTGAGAAAATAAAATAAATATATTTTATTTCTTAGTATATGTATGTAGTATTTTATATACTTAGCATTTTAAGAATATTATTAATATTTTGTAAGAAAAACAAATTGACCTAGTACTACATTTGTCCCAACAGTTGCCATTCATAAGAAAAGTGGGAAATTGTACCTAAATGTATTTTTATTTATAAAATATCCATTAAAAATTTTACAAAGAGGTGGTCAACATTTGGTGAATATTTTATAATTTTTTTTAATTTTGTAAATATTGTAAATAAAGGTACATTTAGTTACAATTTCCCTTTTTCTCCATGTATGGCAACTTTTTGGACATCCTGTATTTTGATAAAAATACAAAAATGAAATGTTCCCCAGAATCTCATGATTCTAGGAAACTTATTGTAGACATCAATGTTGAAACAGTTTCATTACCAAAATCTATGATTTCTGTCTGTCTCGAGTACTTACTGCTAAATTTATGCTTGATGTTTTTACACAGTAATTAAATAAATAATAATATAGAAAACAGCAGTAAAATTAAGCAAATATAGACACAGAAAATCCTTGAATATATTTAACAAAGGTGGAGGTGTTAAAATTAGTATTATTGAATGATAACCTTTTGTACTGGAAATGACCATGGCTGTAGAACAGCTTAAGTCAAACCTCTGTCAAAGACCCTCACTACTGGCTACAATTAAGTGAGTTCTAATTGCTGTTACAGTGACCATAACAAAATTTAGTGGGCTTATTCTTGGTTATCACTGTCTTCCATTCAGACATCAGCCTCATGCTCAATACATACTGTACTGAAGTTCCTTTGTTCCTTCCTTCCTTCCCTCCTTCCTTCCAATCCCTACAAAAATAATAACATATTGCATTATTGTTTGTATTGTATTGTATTGTATTATTGTTTGTACTGAGACATGTGAGTGTTGGGAGGTGGTGTTTGTTTAAGTGTACATGTGCAGAAAATGACCATAGAAATTTGCATCAGTCTTCCTCGTGATGACATCATTCAATATTTTAGGTCCTGTATTCAATTTCTAAGAGTTTTCTAGTCCATAAAAAATTCCCACTAGGCAACCTAGTCTCAATCCAGTGGCTTTCCTATTCTCATCCATAGCTTACCCAGACACATGAAGCATTTTCTTTTTATTTTGGCTTAAATTTTAAATTAAAGACATCCTGCTAGCTAGGTATAGAATACTTCTGGCATCATAAAGAAAAGGAAAAATTCTAGTTATCCTATGACCATGAGCCTGAATGATTTTTGCCGAGGATTATTATCAGTAATGAGCACTATCCTTGTCTTTCGTCTTTATTTTTTATATCCTAAGTTGTTGGTTCTCTAATCATTTTTTCCCTTACTGTATCTGAAGTAAAACTATTGCAGATTTGAAGAGGTACCTATTTTTGGACAACAGATGAATAATTTAAGGTTTCTGTATGGCATAAAAGAAACAAAATCTCTTAGGCTTTAGCTGAATTACCAGGATAAGAATTTTCTTATCCACATTTTTAATATGTTAGCCAATGTGTTGAATTTCATTATTGAAACTGGCAATCTATTTCTTGAAATTATATTAGTTTTGAGAAAAGAAAGTAAGGAAATTTTGTTTTAATGTTGTCTTCATACCTGGTTCCTTACTTTTTTCTCCAGTGAATATAGACCTCTCTTTTCCCAGATATTTTACACATTGTCAAGGAACATCAATTTCCACATGACCGTATCTACTTGTTCATAGTGGAAAAGCATCAGTAAGTCAAAAGTTTATCATTGTGAGGTATCAGGAGTGTAGGGCAAGGGAGGGCATCTTGAAATCTTTGGTAGAATCCACTCATGGAGTTAATGTAAACTCAAATAAGGATCACCTATGCTGGTATGCTGCCTTGAGGTCTAACTATTTTCATGAATTTACTTTATTTGGCTTACAAAAATCTTTTATGTTACCTTGACCATGAGCCCGAATGATTTTTGCCGAGGATTATTATCAGTAACGAGCACTATGCTTGTCTCTCATCTACATTTTTTAGTTAAATGCCATAAAATAAACAAATAACAACAAAAAAGGAATAATGTTACACAATGCCCTTTAACCCCTAACTTTTGATCAGTTCTTTAAAAATTCTTTGAAGTTCCCATTGCTTGTAAAAGGATGCAAAGTTAGTAGTGGATCTTTATTCTCCAAGTAAGTCTGCAAGATAAGGCACGAAAAAGAAATAGGCCTGAAAAGAATGTGAGCAAGTTTCAAATACATCAGCTTCCATTCCCAACTTGTCTTATTTATCCTTGCAGATTTATATTCTCCACTACCAAAGTAAAACATCTGCTTTGAAAAAAAAAAATCCTAATGGATTATTTACCATTTCAAAATCACTTATTAATAGATTGGTTTCTGGTTTAACTTAAAAGATAAATATAACATTTCTATAAATATATATGAAACATTTATGAACTTGTTTGATATATATTTTTTACTCACTATAGGAGGGTTTTGATTTTTATCTAGGCATTTCCAGTTTATTTACCTTCTTTCTTCTCTTATACTTTACAATAAATCTGAAAGGTTTACATTTGAATATAGCTAACCACCTTGCCTCTAACATTATTTAAAGAAAAATATCCCTGCCAGGTTGATCAGTGGTATATTATTAGCTACTTCAAGATATCTTTAATATATTATTTTTAGAGCTGCCTTTATAAAGAAATTGATGTCTGCATACTCAAAAATCATAAGTTTGTTTAAAAGGAGAAAACATACATAGAAATACTATTTTATTAGTATGTAATTAGGTTGAATTGTAACTTAAGAATTATGGGATCAATGTTTGGTAAATTTATAGTTTTTATTTATCATAAGAGAATTGATTGATCCATGATTTTAACTACTGTAAAATTTTAGCAGTTTTTATAGTGTTTTGGTTTTATGGTTTTAAAGATCAAATTGAAAATTCACTTTACACAAACAAATATATGTTGTACTGTTCCTAAGGAAATAACCTTGCCAGAATAACATGAGTGAAAATGGTGATGTAAGTTCCCGTGAACATTTTCTCCACCATAAAAGCAATGAGAATGCTGGAAAAAAACAGTCAGAATAAACATTTTAAAAGTGGGAAATTAAGAAAGACTTTTACCAGTCCCAGGAGAGTTTAATTATATAAAAAGCTAAATCACATTAAGAAAAACAAGCTTCAGAACATTTTAACTTGAGCTATTCTAATTCTCTCCCTCCCTTGCTTTTCAACAACTAATATTACAGTGAAAACAAGTAATTTGTAAGAAATTGGAGGGAAAATGTGATTGGAGTACCTTGAATTTGTCACTCCCAAAGAATGTTATTATTTCCGATTTACAGGGCTGTGTTTATTAGACCTGATTGAGTTTGCCCATTACAAGCAGTCATCTGCCCTGGGACATTTATCAGAAGTAATCAGAAGCAATTGTTGAATTGTCCAAGTACTGTTGAATTGCTTGGGGCAGTAGATAATAGTTGGGGAAAAACAGTAGACTAAGCAAAATGCTTAAAAAGAAAAGCTGAGGAAGAGATGTCCATGTAGGGCTTTAGAAGATCCAAAATGTCTCAATGACTCTAGAAGGCCATAAGCAGTGGAACCTCTGTACATTGACCACCCAAGGGACTGTGACAAACTGGTTAATATTTGAAGGTGCTTGAAGAACTAGACCTTAGTACATTTGGTACATGTCTGGTCTATGAAAATTCGGTCAGCAGAAGGAAGTGGTCAATATAGGGAGTTGGTCAACTATGGAAATTCTACTGTACATATTTAGGCCTGTGTACATGCTCAGAATGATATGTATTCTCAAAATAGATGTAAGAGTCCCCAAACATTCAATGGTGACTAACTTTGAGGCTCAGAGATTGTTAGGACACCATCAAATATAGCAAAAGACAGGCAATGACAACTCCAGAAAGAGACTATTTGGAGAAATCAGGGATAAAAACTTATGAGATCTGATTTAAAAAATTAACGTAGACTAAATTAATGTAAAATTAATCTGAATTTCAATTAAACCTAATTTAATTTAAACTAAAATAACCAAGAAGAAAAGTCAATTTTAAGTAATAGAAAGTTAGGGACATCTACACGGAGACACATCATGAGGGCAGAGTCAGAGGCAGATGCTGACATCTTGAATCTTCCTTTATGGTGGTTTTCTGTGTGGGTCTCCTTGTAAAAAAACATCATCACCAGCTTTTCCCCTGCGCTTTGGAAATGCCAAACTTTGTTTTTAATGTCTGTGTGTCATTGACAAATCTCAATGCATATTTTTATAATATTTTTA
The DNA here is from genome assembly GCF_027406575.1 of Nycticebus coucang. Lineage (NCBI taxonomy): Eukaryota > Metazoa > Chordata > Mammalia > Primates > Lorisidae > Nycticebus > Nycticebus coucang. The sequence goes on along the minus strand of NC_069784.1, from coordinate 69,562,538 downwards.
AAAACACAAAGAATGTTGAAAGCAATAAGAGAAAAGCCATTCATTCAGTAGAAGGGATATTCAATAAGATTGAGTGTTTTTTTTTGTTTGTTTGTTTGTTTATCAGAAACCCTCAGGGCCTGAAGGCAGTAGAGTGACATATTCAAAATGGTGAAAGAAAACAACTGTGAACTAAGAATTCCATATTCAGCAAAACTATCCTTTAAAAATGAGAGAGAAATCAAACTATTCCAGAAAATCATAAACTGAGCAATACTCAAGGGATAGTAGGGTGACAACAGACAGGAACTTAAATGCTTATGAAGAAATAAAGAGCATAGAGGTAAAGGGAAGTACACGGACAGGAATAAAAGACAGTATAAACGTACTCTGTATTTGAAACTTTATTTCTTCTTATTTGATTTAAAAGACAACTACAAAAGCAATGATTATAAATCTTCATTTATGAGGATAAATGGACATAAAATTAATAAAGATGTGCTTAATGTGGAAAATAGTTACAAATGATAGGCAAGAAATGGAGCTTCATACAAATACAAACTTTGCATGTGTTTTTAAAATTAGGGTAGTATTATTACAGACTAGACTACTACAGCTTGAGATATTAATTTTTATTTATTTACTTAATTTTTAATTTTTTTAATTGCACATATTTTCTATTTATGGGGTAAAATGTGATGTTTTGATATATTTTTGTCTCATGGCTAATCCATTACCTCATGTATTTTTTTATAGTTAATTCTTAACATCTCCACTTTTTGTAATTTGGAAATACGTAGCACATTATCACTTATTATGGTTGCCATTCTTTTCACCTGATCACTACAGCTTATTTCTCCAGTCTAACTAAAATTTTGTGCCCTTTGATCAACAATCCACTTTTCCCCCAAGACTCTATCCTTGGCTTCTGACACTATTCTACTCACTGCTTTTTAAGAGTTTGACATTTTTAGATCCATTTATAAGTGAGATCATGTGGCATTTGTATTCCTGGCCTAGTTCACTTAGCATCATGTTCTCCAGGTTCACCCATGTTGTGGCAAATGACAGAATTTTCTTCTTTTTTAAGGCAAGGTAGTATTAGAATGCATATATATAGTTGTTTCTCCATATCTGGAGGATTGGTTCCGGGAATTCCTGTGGACACCCAAATCCAAAACTTACAATTTCCTGATATAAAATGGGGTAGTATGTGCATATATCCCATGCAAATCCTCTTTTATACGTCAAGTTGTCTCTGTATTACTTATAATGTGTAATAAAATAGACAGGCTCTGCAAATGGTTATTATACTGTAAGGTTTAGGGAATAGTGACAAGAAAAATAAATCTGTTTGTATTTAGTACAGATGCAATTTCTTTTCAAATATTTTTGGTACACAGTTGGCTGGGTCCACAGGTATGAAACCCATGGATATGGAAGGTAGACTGCCCCAAGTTTTCTTATGCATTCACCTGCTGTATCTGAGTTTCTGTGCCAATGCTGCAATGGACATGGTAGTGCAGGCATCTCTTCAGCATACCAATTTCAATTCCTTTGCATACAATCATCTCATGGTAATGCAGAGAATTGGTTCCATGACCCTCTGCAAATAGCAAAACCCACAAAAGCTCAAGTCCTACAGTGGACCTTATGGAACCTGCTCACACAAAAAATTGGCCCTTCTTAAAAATGGATTCTACATCTTGTGAAGATTTTATGTTTGATTTGAGATTGATGGACCCTCACTCACTAATATTTGTGTATTGATTTTGTAACCTGAAACTTCACAGTTTATCAGTTCCACAAAGTTTATTTGGAATCTTTAGAATTTTCTCTATATATGATCCAGTGTTAGCAAACAGAGACAATTTTACTTCTTTCTTTTCTATTTAGATGAACTTTATGTGTTTTTTTTTATGTTGTTTTGTTTTTTGCCTAGTTTCTGTGGTTAGAATTTCTAGTACTATTTTGAACAGAAGTGGTAAGAGTGTCTGTTCCTAATCTTAGAGGCAAAGTTTTCAATTTTTAATCAAGTATGATGTTAGCACTGGGCTTTTCCTATATTACCTCTATTGTGTTGATGGATGTTCCTTCTATGCCTTATTTGTTGGGGATTTTCATCATGAAATTATTTTCATTTTTGTCAAATGTTTCTGCATCTGTTGAAATGATAATATGATTTTATCCTTCATTCTTTAAATACAATATACGACATTTATTTATGAGTATATGGCAGGCGTCCTCAAACTTTTTAAACAGGGGGCCCATTTACTGTCCCATTCACTCAGACCGTTGGAGGGCCAGACTATAGTTTAACCCCCCCCCCAAAAAAAAAAAAACTATGAACAAATTCCTATGCACACTGCATATATCTTATTTTGAAGTAAAAAACAAAACGGGAACAAATACAATTCACACCGCTTCATGCACCCCATGGGCTGCAGTTTGAGGATGCCTGGTATATGGTATAGAATCCTTGCAGTTCTGGGATAAATAACACCTAATTATGGTGAAGGATCCTTTTAATGCATTGTTGAATAAACTATGCTGAGGATTTTGCATTTATTTTCATTAGGTCTGTAGTTTTCTTTTCTTGTAGTGTCCTTATGTGACTTTTGGTATCCGGGTAGTGTTGGCCTCATCAAATGAGTCTGGAAATAGTCCTAGTTAAGACATTAATTATCATTGACTGTGAGAGGTTCAGAGCATGCCACCCCAAAGTATTGATTATTTTAAATTAAAAGCACTTGAAGAACAGCAGATGGAAGAAAGGCACAGTGATTTTCCCTTTTCTTTCTAAAAGTAGGAGATAAAACTTTTACGTGAAAGTTGCCCTCTTTGTACCAAAAATATGGAAAACATTTGTATCACTAGAGATGGGGAGTCAGGCTGATGGTAACCTTATACAGCCTTTATTGTCCTAGTCACATTTCAACAATTAACTGCCCTAACTCTCAGACTCTTTGTCTTGTCATATTTTCACAATTTACTTTTTTTTGTTGTTGAACTTAATATGTAAAGCTTTTTTTCCGTGACTACTTCTTTGGTTTGTCATTCTTGTGAAGGTTCTTGTGTAGATGTAAAAATTTCTACATAACATTTTTGGGCTTTTTTCCTATTAATTGTCTTATGTCAGTTTAATTCCTAAGTTGGGTTAGAGAGCCTATCTACAACAGAGAAGCCCTTAAGAAAAACCTAAAAAAAAAGATAAAATTAATAACAAGAGAAATTGAAGAAAAATATCTATATATTACAAAAGATGGAGGTAATGAAAATTTAGAGAAATGCCAAAGACATAACCCATAAAAATAGCTAAAAGAATGGAAATAAATGAAATAGAGAATAAAAACAATAGAGAAAAAATAAATTTTTAACGCATTTTAAAAAATCAGCAAAATAGACAAGTCATTAAGTTCACTAACAAAAGAAAAAATAATATTATTCTATTTACCACAATTTGGAATGAAAGAGAATACATTATTATCAAACTTAAGGAAGTAAAAAGTATTTTAATTAAGTTTTATTATCAGTTATGTGTCAACAAATTGTATAACCTAAATGAAATTGACAAATGTTTAGAAGACATAAACTCATGAAAATGACTCAAGAAAAAAAATCTGAATAGACTTATAACATGTCAAGAGAATGAAATAGTAAACAGTAAACTTTTCACAAAGAAAAGGCATTGTGACTTTACTGGTGTATTCTACCAAATGGATAAGAAGAAATAATATTATTTCTTACCAAATTCTTCTGGACTATAGAAAAGAAGGGAGCGCATGCAAGCTCATTCTTTGATGCCAGTATCACATATCCTGATACCAAAACATATGATGACACCACAAGAAGCAAAAGCTGTAGACCAATATCACTTATGAGTATAGACACAAATCGAATCCAAACAGACATAGAAAGGAGTATACACCAGGAATAAACTGCATTTAACTCAGGAATGGAAGTTAGTTTCAAAATACAAAAATCAATCAATTGCATAAATTGCATTAATAAAATATAAGATGATCATCTCAATAAATTCTAACATAAATTATTTAATAATATCAAACACCCTTTTCTTATTAAAAATAAAAGCAAAACACCCCATTAACTGAAAATAGAAAATAACTTTGGATAAAGGTTATATATAAACAAGTCATAGCTAAGTTACTTAATGGTGAAGAACTACAAGTTTTCCTAGTAAGAGTATAAAGAAGGAAAGGGTTTTCTCTCTCATTACAGCCATGAAAAATTTTAATAGAGGTTTAACTGCATGATTGTAGCCAGTGTAATTATGTAATAAAATAAATAAAGGGTATCAGATTGGAAAAGAGGAAAGAAATGCATCTCTGTTTGCAAATTTGATAATCAATACATTGAAAAGTAAGTGAAAAAATGCTCAACTTATTTAACTTGTAAAAAAATTCAAATCAAAACCATAACACAATAAAAGTTTACATCCACTAGAATGGCTACAGTAAAAAGGCAAGCAATAGCAAGTGTTGAAGATAATGTATAAAAATTCAGACATTTGCTGGTGGAATTGTAAAAGGATTTCTCTCTCTCTCTCGTTCTCTCTCTCTCACCTACACACACACACACACACGCACAAGACCATTAGAGCTAACAAATTGGTTCAGCAAGGTTTCAGGATACGAGGTCAATATACAAAATACTGAATTTATGTATAAATGAAATTATGAAGACAATTTCATTCACATTAGTATCAAAAATAATAAAATATAATTAGGGAGACATTTAAGAAAACATGTATAAGTGTTATACACAGAAAATTATATAACACCATTTAAAAAGTTAAACATCTAAATGAATGAAAAACATTCTTTATTCATTGATCTGAAAATATCAATACCTCCAAATTGACTTACAGATTTAATGTAATCCTGATGAAACTCTCAGCTGCAATTATTTTGTATATTAAGAAGATGACAAGCTGATATCAAATTCATACATAAATAAAAGGTACTCAGAGTAGTTACAATCTTCTGAAATGTAGAACAAAGTTGGAGACTCACATTTTGTTATTTCAAAAATTATTCCTAAACTATATTAATCAAGACTGCATGGTGCTGGTATGAGGATAGATACACAGATCAACTGAACAAAAATGAGAATCCCCAAGTAAATACAGAAACTATTGTTAAGTGATTTTAAACAGTAATGCCAAGATGACTCAATAGTGGCAGAATAGTTTCTTAAACAAATGGTACTGGGGCAACTAGATATCCACATAAAAAGAATGAGAATAGATTCCTACCAAACCTTACATATGGACATAAACTCAGGATTGATCTCAGATCTAAATATCAGAGTTAAACTACAAAACATTTTGGAAGAAATGATAGACCTTTCATTAAACAATCATTTTCTAGATATGACAGGTAAAGCACAGTGGACCAAAGAAAACAATAGATGAATTCGATCTCAGCAAAATTAATTTTTTTACTTGAGAGGACAGTATAAAATAAGTGAAAATACAACTCAGAAAATGAGAAGAAATATTTACAAGTCATATATTTAGGATGAGTTTCTAGAATAAATTTTAAACATTACACTTCAACAGTAAAAAGACTAAGTTTTAAATGGGAAAATAATTTGAATAGACATTTCTTCAAAGAAGATATACAAGTGGCCAAAATAAGAAAAAAAAGAAAATAACAACAACAACAGAAATACATACAAGTGGCCACTAAGTATGTAGACGCTTGACTTATTTAGTTTGTAGAGAAAAGAAGACTACACAATTAAACTTCACATCTCCTAGAGTGGCTATAATAAAAAAGCAAACAATAACAAGTGTTGAAGAAAATTGTGGAAAAATTGGAGAATTCAGACATTTGCTAATGTGACTGTAAAATAGAACAACTGCTTTGGAAAATAGTTTGGCTGTTTTTTTTAGAGTTAAGGGTAGAGTTACCAAATGACCCAGTAATCCAGTAATTCTCCCATTCTATATATACTCAAGGGAATTGGCATTAACCCACAAAAGAACTTATAGAAAAATGTTTAGAGTATCGGGCGGCGCCTGTGGCTCAGTGAGTAGGGCGCTGGCCCCATATACCGAGGGTTGTGGGTTCAAACCCAGCCCCGGCCAAACTGCAACCAAAAAATAGCCGGGCGTTGTGGCGGGCGCCTGTAGTCCCAGCTGCTCAGGAGGCTGAGGCAAGAGAATCAGGTAAGCCCAGGAGCTGGACGTTGCTGTGAGCCGTGTGACGCCACGGCACTCTACAAGGGCAGTAAAGTGAGACTCTGTCTCTACAAAAAAAAAAAAAAAAATGTTTAGAGTATCATCATTACTAATAACTAAAATATGAAAAAAAACAAATATTCATCAACAGATGATCAGCAAAGTGCAATATTCATAATGTGGAGTAATATTTAGACATAAACATGAATGATATATTAATTCATGATTAAAACTGTACAAAATTGAGAATATTATGCTAAGTGAAAGAAACCAGACAGGTCCCATATGTATTATTTCATATATATGAAATGTCAAAAATAAGCAAACACACAGATACATAGATTAGTGTTTGTCAGAAGCTAGAGAAATATGAAAGTAAAAAGTAGCTATGAATTTCTTTTTGATGAGGGATAAAAATGTTCTAGAATTAGATGTTGGTACTGGCTGTACAGCTCTGTGAATATAATAAAAATCAACTACTTCTACATTTTAAGAACTAATTTTATATTATGTAAATTTTATCTTGATATAAAAGTAAGTTTAGTTATTGTAATTAGCAACTTTTCTAATAATGATATGTTTTTGAAAAATAAAAGAGATTGTATAGGATACATAAAAACTGCAATAACCAAATTTGTGATATATGGACTATTTGAAGCAGACAGCCACAGAACTGCCAAGGTGTCCATACTTGTAAATATTATTATTGTATCTACTATATTTTGTATTCATTCTGATTTTCTTACCTTTTAAGAATATCTTGTGTCATTTATTTATTTTTTATTTTTTTTACATATAAAGGAATAATTTATTACCATATTATTGGGCATGCAAGATAATATATTTAATTTTTAGAAATATTTATTATTTATAAGTAATTGAAGGGAAAACATCCTATATAAAAATTTGAGGTAATCAGAGATAACTTGTATCAAAGCATAGGAAAGAAACAAGAAATAAGCTTACATAAAAATTTGACACGGAACCCCTTTTTGCTTTAGAATATTGCTTTGAAATCTCTAATACAGATACACGTAACTTTTTCTTCAGAAATTTTACCTCATTTATTTATTTATTTATAGACAGACTCTCACTTTTTTGCCCTGGATAGAGCGCTGTGCCATCATAGCTAACATCAACCTCAAACTCTTAGGCTCAAGTGATCCTCTTGCTTCAGCCTACCTAGTAGGTGGGACTACGGGTGCCCAGCATATCTCCCAGCTATTTCTGAGAGACAGGGTCTTGCTCTGGCTCAGCCTGGCCTCAAACTGGTAGCTAAGCGATCCACCTGCCTCAGCCTCCCAGAGTGCTAGGATTATAGGTGTAAGCCACTGCACCTGGCCTTTTTGTCCTTTCTTTAAATTGATAGACAACCATAAGCTACTTAAATAGTTTTTAAAATATTTACGTATAGAATCTTCAAGAATGAGAAAATGGTTGGGCTTTAGATTAAATGAAATAAAATTACTTTTGTTTATTTATTTCTACAAAGTAAAAATAAATTTTGTTGCTTTTTAATTTTAACAGATTTAGGGGATACAAGTGACTTTCCTCACATAGATGAATTATATAATGCTGAAGTTAGGGCTTTTAGTGTACCTATCACCAAAATAGTGTACATTTGTTTTTATTTTATTTTATTTGTTTTATTTGTTTATATGTTCTTTTTTCATCCTAGAAGAGTTTCTTAACATGATCATCCAACCACAAACTTGATTCTGAATTCCCTCTACTATCCTCATTTATCATGTCTTTATTGTATTTTTACAGCTAGTACTTTCCCCTGACATTTTGACACGCTTTGGATGTTTGGTCCCTCCAAATCTCATGTTGAAATTTGACTCCTATTGTTGAATGCAGGCCTTGGTTGGAGGTGTTTGGCATATAATGTAGATCACTCCTGAATTGCTTGGTGCCTTTTTGTGAAAATGAATAAATTTTCACTTTATTAGTTCAAGGGAGACCTGGTGTTTGAAGGAGCCTGGCACTACCTCCTTTCTCTTTGCTCTTTTCTTGCTCTGTGACAATCCTGGTTCCCCTTTACCTTCTGCCTTGATTGGAAGATCCCTGAATCTCTCACCAGAAGCAGCTGCAAGTACCACACCCCTTATATCTTCTGCAGAATGATGAACCAAATAAACCTCTTCTCTTTATAAATTACCCAGCCTCAGACATTTCTTTTATAGCAAAGCAAAATAGATAAATACACATTTTTTTTTTTTTTTTTTTTTTTTTTTGGTGGTTTTTGGCCGGGGCTGGGTTTGAACCCGCCACCTCCAGCATATGGGACCAGCGCCCTACTCCTTATTTTAAAGGATTTCTAATTCTAATATAAATTTGCTAATATAATTCATCTCTGTTTTTTAGATTTCTGGCCTGACTATTGTAATACTTCTGCTTTAGTTGACATAGGTTGCACACATCCTTTTTCCTTTGAAAGAACTCTTTAAGTGTCTAGAATTTTTAAATAGATGAACTCTGATTTCTGTGGGCCTATCAGCGTTTCTGTTTCATAGTAAGTATTAGAAGGGATTGAAGGTTACCACCTGACCTGCATAGGTTTAAGTGAGTTTAGGGAGACCATGGAGGATGAACACTTGCGTAGATAGTTCCAGGCCCCAGTAAATCGTAGTTAATTGAATGTATGTGTTATTGTTTCTTCAATATCAGTTTTAGGACGTCAGCTTAAAATCGTCAGGAAACACAGAACTGGATAAAAGTTATGTTCTTAGAATATCAATTAGGACAATCAGTAGAAAAATCATAGAAAAATACAGAAAATCAATCATTTCTCACTGTTGTCCTTCATCACCTCAGTAGGTTTTTGTGGTACCCTGAAATCATCCCCTGAATAGAAGGGAGCAATTAATAAAGGGTGAAACATGGACAGACATAATAGATTCTAATTCGGTTTTTAAAAAATTTTTTATTAACTCATAAACACATAGATCATGTATACATTAATACATTTGTGGGGTACAATGTGCTGATTTCATATACAATTTGGAATGCTTATATCACACTAGTTAATATATCCCTCACCTCATTTGCTTAATTATTGTGTTAAGACATTTATACTCTATACTTAATAGATCCTACGTGTACCCTTGCAATATGCACCATAGGTGTGGTCCCACTTTTCACCCTCCCTCCATCTGACCTCTCCCCTCCCATCCTCCCCTTCATCCTGGGCCATAGTTTTGATCTATCTTCATATGAAAGTGTGAGTGATTGTAAATTGGTTTTATAATAGTACTGAGTACATTGGGTACTTTCTCTTCCATTCTTGAGATACTTTACTAAGTAGGATATGTTCCAGCTCCATCCATGTAAACATAAAAGAGGTAAAGTCTCCATCTTTTTTAAGGTTGCATAATATTTCATGGTATATATATACCACAATTTGTTAATCCATTCATGAGTTGATAGGCACATGGGCTTCTTCCATGACTTGGCTGTTATGAGTTGAGCTGCAGTGAACAGTCTGGTACAAATATCTTTGTTGCGGAGTGATTTTTGGTCTTTTGGATATATACATAGCAGAGGAATTGCAGGATCAAATGGCGAGTCTACTTTTAGATCCCTGAGTATTCTCCAAACTTCTTTCCAAAAGGAACGTATTAGCTTGCATTCTCACCAGCAGTGCAGAAGTGTTCCCTTTTCTCCACATCCATGCCAACATCTACAGTTTGAGGATTTTGTTATGTGCGCTTCTCTTACCTGAGTTAGATGATATCTCAAAGTGGTTTTGATTTGCATTTCTCTGATGATTAAGGATGATGAGCATTTTTTGATGTGTCTATAGGCCATGTGCCAATCTTCTTCAGAGAAGCTTCTGTTCAAGTCCCTTGTCCACAATGTAACAGGATTTCTTGTTCTTTTCTTATCAATAATTTTGAGTTCTCTGTGGATTCTGGTTATCAAACCTTTGTCAGAACATAACCTGAAAATATCCTCTCCCATTCTGAGTGCTGTCTGTTTGCTTTATTTACTGTGCTTTTGGCTGTGCAGAAGCTTTTTAGTTTGATCAGTTTAATGAATTTTTGGTGTTGCTTCAGTTGCCTGGGGGAAAGGGAATCCTCCTCATAAACTATTCTTCCATGCCAACTTCTTCAAGTGTTTCCCCTGCACTCTTTCTAAGAATCTTTATAGTTTCAAGTCTTAAGTTTAAATCTTTTATCCAGTGAGAGTCAATTTTTGTAAATAGTGAAAAGTGTGGGTCCATTTTTAGTCTTCTACAAGTTGTCAGCCAGTTCACCTAGCACCACTTGTTAAATAGGGAACCTTTCCCCAAATTTATATTTTTGATGGGTTTGTCAAAGATCAAATGACATTAAGTGTCTGGGGTCATCTCTTGGTTCTCTATTCTGTTCCATACATCTACCTCTCTATTTTTGTGCCAGTACCATGCTGTTTTGATCACTATAGATTTATAGTATAGTTTGAAGTCTGGTAGTGTTATTCCTCCTGATTTGTTTTTATTTCTGAGTAATGTCTTGGCTATTTGAGGTTTTTTTCTAGTTCATATAAAAGAAAGTACTATTTTTTCCAGATCTTTAAAGTACGACGATAGTGCTTTGATAGGGGTTGCATTAAATTTGTTTATTGCTTTGGGTAATATGGACATTTTAACGATGTTGATTCTTCCCAGTCCTGATCACAGTATGTTTTTCTATTTGTTAATATTTTTAGCTATTTCTTTTCTCAGAGTTTCATAGTTCTCTTTATAGAGATCTTTCACATCCTCTGTAGGTAAATCCCCAGATATTTCATTTTCTTTGGCACTACTGTAAAAGGAATAGAGTCCTTGACTGTTTTTTCAGCTTGACTATTATTGGTATATATAAAAGCTACTGATTTGTGAGTGCTGATACAATGTTAAAAAGCTGTGGAGACAATGGGCAACCTTGCCTGGTTCCTGATCTGAGTGGAAATATTTTCAATTTTACTCCATTCAATATGATATTGGCTGTGGATTTGCTGTAGATGGCCTCTATCAGTTTAAGAAAAGTTCTTTCTATACCTGTTTTCTTAAGTGTTCTGATCATGAAAGGATGCTGGTTATTGTCAATAGCTTTTTCTGCATCTATTGAGAGAATCATATGGTCTTTGTTTTTTTATTTTGTTTATGTGATGGATTATACTTATAGATTTACATTTATTGAACCAGCCTTGAGACCCTGGGATAAAATACACTTGGTCATGGCGTATAATTTATTTGATGTATTGCTGGATTCTGTTTGCTAGGATCTTATTGAATATTTTTGCATCAATATTCCTTAGGGATATTGGTCCATAATTTTCTTTTCTTATTGGGTCTTTTCCTGGTTTAGGGATCAGGGTGATATTTGCTTCATAGAATGTGTTGGGAAGTATTCCTTCTTTTTCTATGATTTGGAAAAGGTTGAGTAATAAGGTTACTAGTTCCTCTTTAAGGTTTGATAGAATTCTGATGTGAAGCCATCTGGTCCCAGACTTTTTTCTGGGAGATTTTGTATAGTTGATTATCTTTCAATACTTGTTATAGGTCTGTCTAACATTTCCAATTCTTTCTTGCTAAGTCCAGGAAGGTGGCATGCTTCCATGTATTGGTCAATTTCTTTCAGATTTTCATATTTCTGAGAATAGTATTTTTTGTAGTATTCATTAAGGATTCTTTGAATTTCTGAGTTGTCTGTTGTTATTTTGCCTTTGTCATTTCTAATTGATGATATTAGGGATTTTAATTTTCTAGTTTTGGTTAGGTTGGCCAAAGGTTTACCAATTTTGTTCAAAAACCCAAGTTTTTGATTCATTGATCTTCTGAATATTTTTTTTGTTTTCAATTTCATTTAATTTTGCTCTAATTTTAGTTATTTATTTTCTTCTGCTGTGTTTGGGGTTGGAATGTTCTTCCTTTTCCAGTTGCTTGAGATGTCACATTAAGTTATTGACTTCCTCTTTTTCTGTTCTCTTGAGGAAAGCTTGCAATACTATATATTTCCCTCTTAGGACTGCCTTTGCAGTATCCCTCAGGTACTGATAATTCTTGTCTTCATTATTGTTTTGTTCCAAAAATTTAACAATTTCCTTGTTAATCTCATCTATGACCTAGCTATCATTCAGCATGAGGCTATTTAGTTTCCATGTCTTTGTATGAGTATGCAGATTCCTGTTATTGATGAATTCAACTTTTATTCTGTGATGATCCGAGAAAATACAAGGAATGATTTCTATTCTTTTAAATTTGCTGAAGTTAGATTTGTGACCTAAAATGTGTTCAATTTTGAAGGATGTTCCATGGGCTGATGAGAAGAATGTGTATTCAGTTTTGTTAGGGTGAAATGTTCTGTAGATGTCTGTTAAATTCAATTGTTGTATGTTGACATTTAAGTTCAAACTTTCTTTGCTTAGTTTCTTATTGCAGGATCTAGCCAACACAGCCAAAAGGGTGTTAAAATCTCCAACTATTATGGTGCTGGAAGATATCAAATTTTCATGTCTGTTAGGGTCTCTCTTGTAAATTGAGGAACATTATGGTTAAGCACATAAATATTGATAATTGAAATATCATCATGTTGAGTATTTCCCTTAACAAATATGAAGCAACCATCCTTGTCTTTCCTTACTTTTTTTGGTTTAAAGCCCAATGTATCTGCGAATAAAATTACAACCCCTGCTTTTTTCTGATTTGCATTTGCCTAGATCACAGATGCCCATCCTTTCACCCCGAATCTATATTTATCCTTTAAGGTAAGATGAGGTTCTTGTATTCAGCAGATATCTGGCCTGAGTTTTTGTATCCAGTCAGCCCAACCTGTGCCTCTTAAGAGGACAATTTAAGCCATTCACATTAATTGAGAATATTGATAAGCCTGGTAGTATTTTGGGTGTCATGTTTTTCAAAAGTCCAGTGGACATTTTTAATCCTTTTGCCACTGTGGAAGTTGGGTTTTAATCAAGAATTTCAGAGTGAGTTTACTTTGGTGATAGAGATTTGTGCTGGTCATTGTGGAGGATGGGTCTTAGAATATCCTGAAGAGCTGGTTTAGTTATGGCAAATTTCTTCAGTGTGTGTATGTCATTAAAGTATTTGACTTCTCCATCATAAATGAAAGTCAATTTAGCTGGATACAGGATTCTGGGCTGAAAGTTGTTTTGTTTTAGGAGATTGAAGGTTGATGACCATCCTCTTCTGGCTTGTAAAGTTCCAGCAGAGAGATCTGCAGTTATTCTAACATTCTTCCCCTTGTAGGTTATGATTTTCTTACGTCTGGCTGTTTGCATGATTTTCTCCTTCATATTAACTTTGGTGAAATTAATTACAATGTGTCTAGGAGATGTTTTATTTGGATTGAGTCATGCTGGGTTTCTGGAACTGTCTGCTATCTGAATTTCAGTATCTCTTGCCATGCTTGGGAAGTTCTCCTCAATTATCTCTTGGAGTAGACTATCTGTGCCTTTCAGAACATCCTCTTCTCCTTTAGGGATTATTATTATTATTATTTGCCAATTTCAGTGTGTTGATTATTTGTACAAATTGGAGTGCTTACATCATACTAATCAGCATAGCTTTCACCTCATTTACCCAATTATAGCATTAGGACATTTGTGTTCTACACATGATAGAACCAACAAAGTGGTCCCACAGTTCTCTCAGGGAATGATCCATTTTTGCTCTCCACTTCTCTTTCTCTTTTAGAGTTTGGGAGTGTTCAAAAGCTTTGTATTCAATTCCTAATTAATTTTTTATTTATCATTCTCTCACCACTATGGCTAGCCTAATTAATCCTCCATCGAAGCCACGGTCACCCACAACACATTTTTTTTAAAAGCATCTTCTGTCTTCTTGGGTCTTATACCTTTTTATATTGTTGATACATAGTATTACTCTCTCCTCTTTCCTATTTTGAAGATAGATTTTGACAGAGGAAGCCAGAAGAAGAGAGTAATTGCCAGCATGTCAGGAATCAAAGTTGTCATCTTTATCTCTGCTAAATTTTGTCTTTGCAAGTTTTCTTTCTCCTTTTCAGTATTAACATGGGCTAGTGTTAAGTATTTTTAAGTACACTTTTTTGTTCTCATCTTTCCATTTGCATTAGGCAAAAATAAAGTAGAACAGAATTTGAGTATCTCATCCATCACAAAACTATTCCTTCCCTTAAGAAATGTGGCACCTTTTTTTTTTTAATTATAACAGTGATAGAAAAGAAATTGACGATGTATGCATGTATTTTCTATGAAATTCCTTTTTACAATGGAAAGCACTTGTACTTTTCAACAGCTATGATATCTTTTAAGTTATGTTGCAGCAATAATGGCTTTTCTTTATTTTACTGAAGTCAGCTAAAGCTAAAAGTTAACCATCCATACTTATACTTCCACACTTTTCCCTCTGCCCCAATTATATAGCTAATGGAATCACACAAAAACCTTTTAATCTGTGATGGCAGGTCAATCCTTCTACCTTGCCTACTCTAAGTTCAGAGAATTCTCTTGGGGTCTTTTTATCCCTGGTGAATTTCTTACCAAATTACATTCAATAATTGTTAAAGTCATTACTGATTCATTTATTGCTTACTTAAAAACAAATAGGTTACATATGTCAAGTTTAATAGTGCTCTATACTAAAGGTCATCATAATAATGCTTCCCTTCCCTCCCCCCTTTTTTTATAAAAAGTTACTATTTTCTCCATTCCTCTCTTCTTTCTTTCTTTCCTCTTTCTCACAATACACATACAAATACGTGTATACACAAATACACACACCAAAATATAAAAGTACAAAATATAATTTAAATTGCATTTGGGAAATAAGTTGAGATGAATTTGTTCCACTGAAACAAGAACTCTTGGTAAAATGTTCTGCCAAGGGCATATAGGTGAGAGATGGTTGGGCAGCACTCAGTAGGAAGTCTGTGCTTATGAACTAAAAGTTAACTGAACTATCCTTGGTAGAAATTGACTTTGACTTCATTAGCATACATGTTTGTAAAAGTGGTAGAAATCAACATATAACTGCCTGAATGCCAAAAGAGTGAAAACTTTCATCAACAATAAATGATTGTTCTGTTCATGTTGATAAATGGTGGAGACAGAAATATATGTCTGTGTGTGGTGTGTATAAATATGTGTGATTACATATATATATATATGAGAAACACGTGTTTGAAATATTGAGAATAATAGGACTTATTAGGTAGGGTAAAGCATTCATATCTCAAAATAACCATTAAATACAACTAATAATAAATGTTTCATTGCCAATTCAGGGGCAAAAGGGATTGGTTTTTGAATATTTCATATCTCATATTGACTTAATTAAATGTTAGCATATCTTCTAACATTTAACCATAGTTGACTCCTCAATATTTCAGTACAAAGATAATGTTCAGCAATTTAAAAATTTGAATACAAAGAGGCTTGGTTGATAGATTATACTTTCTACTTGTAGTTTTTCTTCCCCTGACCCAGAAATCTTAAACCAACACATTAGTAAGTCTACCAGCCATAACAGGTACACAGCATATGAAAAATATTTTAGAACTGTATGATATCTAATATTTTGAACTGATTCATCCACATTTGTGATGCAGTATTTCTATCTTTAAATCTAGTTTTTTTATGACTTATCTTAGAGTATTCCTTATACACTGGATTAAATTAGTATATCAGAAATTCAAAAGAGTTTTACTCTTGATGTTTAAAGATCATTTTATAGGAACATATGTGAATCATAAAATAGTATTTAAGAGGAAATTTAATAGTTATACAGCACCAATGATAAATCAGCTTTCACTCTGTTAAGTAGAAAACTACCGTTTCCCCCAAAATAAGACATCCTCTGAAAATAAGACCTACTTACAGGAAAGATAAGACATCCCTTGAAAATAAGACCTAGAGCATCTTTGAGAGCACACCTTAAAATAAGACACTGTCTTATTTTCGGGGAAACAGGGTATGTTTTTTCACCTGCCACCACCCTCATGCTGTCCTCTTCTGTCCTTCTGTTCCTCCTGTCCTCTGTGGAACTACCCATCATCTATTCTTTATGCAATTCAAGTAGGGAAGACCCACTCACATACAACAGAACCTCTGTAAGTTAACCACATAAGAGATTGTAACAAATTGGTCAATGTACAGAGGTGGTCAACACAAGGAACTAGGCCTAGTGTACTACTATGTACATGTACTTTACTTTCTTGTACAGTTTTTATTAAAAAATATCAGATGAAATCATATATAATCAAAATACAGTAAAATCATACCTTCAGTATCACACAGAATCAATACATTTATTGTTTTATTATTCCTCAGTCATTCTTTCTGATGCAAGTGTCTTATTACAAATGTAAGTGGAGAAAGCACTTTTCGTGCTGGCTACAACACTCAGCATACCTGGGCATTTTTCCACAGCAAATGACTTCAACTGCATCACAAGATGTCTGACATCCTCTTATTTTAGACTCTCTGCAATTTCTCTGTCATCCTCACTTGCTTTTTCCACTTCATCAGCTGCTTCATGCACTTTTATGCTGGTCAGCACTTCAGTCAATATTGTGTGGAAATTGCTTCTGGGTCAGGTTCGTTGTAGGTTGCCACTTTGTCATCATCCACTGCCATGGGAGATGGGACTGTAAGATGGATCCTGAAACACTTCTGTATCATTTCTGGCTAAACTTAGTTTCAAGCAGAATTGATACAGAGAACAAGCTCTGCAGCATTAACTGATGAAGTGGGTGAAGTTGCTTCCCTGCTGTTCAGGTGGACCACAGTTTCACAAATGACTCACTGCAGGTGGGCTCAATATTACATTTTAAATGTTTTTATGATAGCTTGGTCAAGAAGTTGAATTTTTGAGATCATGTTTGAAGCCAGAAATTTCACTGTCCATTTTGTGAGATGATTCACTTGAGGGTGGCCAAGACAGTTGTCTACTGTTAGTAAAATAAAACATTTCTTCTTCATTTTTCAGTCAGTACCCTTTACTCACTCTGCAAACAGGGTACCAGTCATCCATGCACATTTGTTTGATTTCCAAGAGATGGAGGAGGGTCTTCAGGCTTCATGCACTTGAATGTGGGTGGTTTTGCCAATTTACTAGTCACCAAGGGCTTTAGTTTTTCTTCAGTTAAGCTAATGCGAAATATAACTGTGAAACATTATTTGGAAATTTTCCATTCTTACAGTTGTCACCCTTCATGATGAGGTTCCTGTCAAGCAGGAAAAGAAAAGAGTCCCCACTTGTCAGTGCAAAAGATGACATTGGATTTGAAAGAAATCTGGGAACTTTTTGATGAACACTTTCACAGTTTCTACTGGAACTTTATTGGATTCACCATGCAGAACTTTCTGGGAGATCTTGCATTGCAGTTTAAGAATCTGGAACTAACCACTTTAGGCTTGAAAATCTGCCCCCTGAAATCCTGTATGAACTTTTGAGTAACTTCTTGGATCATTGGCTTGGAGATGTAGATGTTACCTGCCCTCTTTTGTTTAAACCAGCTTTATATGTGTTCCTGGACTTCGTGGAGAGAAGTTTTCCTGCTTTTCTGTGGTAGGTCTCCCCTTTCTCTAAGTACTCAGGTTTATGTTTTGTATGTTGCTAAATGTAGACTTGATAACACCAAAATGTTCTGTCATCCTTCTTTGGCTCCTGCTTTCCAGAAAATGTAGAAGAACAACCTTTTCCTTCATTGTCAGCTCCTAGAGTTCTTTCCTTTGGGCCATCATGTCTCTATTAACTATAAAATTTTTAGTAATTGTAGGATGTAAATACAATTCAGACTAGTCCTTCACATTGAAAAAATATTTCATAATACTTGATAAATAATAAGATGCTAGAACTATTCCAACACATCGTAATACTAAAACATGAAAAAATAACTTATAATAAAGAAAAAATAATACAACTAATGTTCAAAGCCTGCACCTTCCACTCCTTGATATAGAGTGGACACAACTGCTCAATTTATAGAGGGTGAATTAATATTGTGTGTCACAGTCCAAATGATCAAGATACACCCTGTGGCACCCATACCTCAGTGGATAGGCTGCTGGCCACATACATGGAGGCTGGTGGGTTAGAACCTGGCCTGGGCCAGCTAAAACAACAGTGACAACTACAACAAAAAAGAAATAGCCAGGTGTTGGGGTGGCTTCCTGTAGTCCCAACTACTTGGGAGGCTAAGGCAAGAGAATTCCTTAAGCCCAAGAGTTTGAGGTTGCTGTGAGCTATGATGCCACAGCACTCTACTGAAGGTGACAAAGTGAAACTCTGTCTCAAAAAAAAAAAAAAAAAGATATACCTTACAGAGGTGGTCAATATATAAAGGTTAGTCTTCCATTGAGTACATGTAATAGTAGTACATATCTGGTCTATGAAAATTAGGTCAAACTAAGGAGGTAGCCAAAGTAGGGAGGTTGTCAACTATGGAGATTCTACTGTATTTGGATGTGGACTTATGGCTTGGGGTAAATTAAAGTGAGCATTTCACTTTTCTGGATACTGTGACTCATTCAGTGATAACTATATGACACATACAAGCCAATTAGGGGAAAAATTATAATCCTGAAAACTGTGTTTAAATAGTTGGGTAATGAGGAATTTTAACTTTGACAATGGCATGCTAGCTTTCTTTTTAACAACCAACTATCTAAGAATAAACAAAATAGCTAGAAAACATATATAAAATATATGTTTGAAGGGCTTAAGAAGTTATCAATATAGCAAGAATACTCCAGAAAGTGAGTCTAACGTTCAGCATCACTTTCCCCTCAGGTATTTGCTAAATAAAATCAGGGAATCATCATCATAATCATCATCATTTTCTGAGCAGAAAGAGACAATGAGTGGTTGAGAGGCTGAGAAGAGCTATCATCAGCTTCATAGGACTGGAGACTGAAAGACAATAAATGCCGATTATTTCATTTGAAAAGATTAGAAATCTAAAAAGCCTAGGAACAAGGGCTTAGCAGGTAAAAATAATTCTCATGTGGACTAAACAAGCTTTAAATTAATTCAATTCCTTATGGGTTAAAGCTATGATTCTTAAGAACTACTATCTTATCCCACATACTGTAGGAAACATGTTTGGAGACATTTTTGGTTGTCACAACTTGGGAGAATTCTACTGGCATCTAGTGGGTAGAGATAAAGGATGTTGCTAAGTACCCAATAGTGCACAGTATAGCTCTCCACAATAAAGAATTATCCACCCTGACAAAAATAGAAACATAGGCCTATGTAATAGAACAGATAACCCAGCCTTGTATTGACATCTGATTTTTTTATAAACCAAATAAAAGATACACTAGGGAAAAGAATATCCATTTTAAAAAATGGTGCTGGGAAAATTGGTTAGCTACATACGGAAGACTGAAACTGGACCCACACCTCTTAACTCTTACAAAAATTGACTCTCTTTGGACAAAAGAACAAACAATCCCATTTATAAGTGGACAAGAGATATGAACAGATCCATCTTTGAAGAAGACAGATGAATGGTCAAGAAACATATAAAAAATGCTCATTGTCGGGCGGTGCCTGTGGCTCAGCCGGTAGGGCGCCGGCCCCATATGCCAAGGGTGGTGGGTTCAAGCCCAGCCCCGGCCAAACTGCAACAAAAAAATAGCCGGGCGTTGTGACGGATGCCTGTAATCCCAGCTACTTGGGAGGCTGAGGCAAAAGAATCGCCTAAGCCCAGGAGTTGGAGGTTGCTGTGAGCTGTGTGAGGCCACGGCACTCTACCAAGGGCAATAAAGTGAGACTCTGTTTCTACAAAAAAAAAAAAAAATGCTCATTGTCTCTAATCATTAGAGAAATGCAAGATCAAAACCACCTTGAGATATCATCTAACCATGGTGAGAATAGCCCACATCACAAAATCCCAAAGTTGCAGATTCTGGCCTGGCTATGGAGAACAGGGAACACTTCAACACTGCTAGTGAGATTGCAAACTAATACAGCCTCTCTGGAGAAAAGTATGGAGAATCCTCAAAAAGCTAAAAGTAAACCTTCTATTTGATCCTGTAATCCTGTTACCAGGTATCTATCCAGAAGAAAAAAAATCATTTTTCAAATCATAAATACATTTGCATTAGAATGTTCATTGCAACTCAATTCACAATCACCAAGATGTGGAATCAACCCAAGTACCCTAAACTGTGATATTATGTATACCACGGAATACTATTCAGCTATGAAGAAGATAGAGACTTTTCATCTTTTATATTTGCTTGGATGGAGTTGAAGCATGTTATTCTTAGTAAAGAATCACAAGAATGGAAAAGCAAGTATCCAATGTATGCAATACTAATATGAAACCAAAAGATAAACTATACCCTCACATGAGAGATAAATACAAATAAATTCAAATTGGGGGGAGGGGAAAGGGGGAGGGATGGAGAGAGAGGGATAGGATGCTGTCAACTGATGGGTATTATGTAAGCATATACAGCACACCCACTGGTGGAAGGAGGTTCAAGTACAACTTGATATTTATCTAACAAACAACACAAACAATTTAAGCTGTCATTTATAACCTTATATTAATCTGAAATTAAAAAGAGAATTATCCAGCCTGACATATCATCAAATAATATCAAGGTTTAGAAACCCTGAGTTATGGTACTGACCTTACTGAATAGCTAGAAGCAAAATCTGAAAAAATATAAGATCAGTCTTCCAAAGTGCTGGAATTACAGATGTGAATCTCCATGCTGGCCAGTGTTGTGTTGTTATAGCATGCAACCCTGTACTTTGTATTCTAAAGTTAACAAAATAACATATCCTGTGTATAATTTGATAAGTTACTTGTTCTGTATACTTTTCAACTCTGGTTTTATTAGTTGGTCCCATTCTCAGGAAGCTTGCTTCTTTGTGGAATAAGATGACTGCCTGTATACCATGCTGCATGCTAGCCTCTCTTCGACAGCTAACACTCAGCATTTCTATCTCCTAACAGTTTTGTTTGTTTTTCAAAGTAACTGATTTTTTAATTGAAGTATAACTTGGTACAAAAAATGCACAATTATATACATCTTTATGTACAACTCAATGTAGAGTTGATAACAAACCTTATGACCACCACTTTGGTAAAGAAACAGAATATGGCCACCATATGGTGAGATATAGTTAATGACATGAGCAGAGGACACTGCCTTTTTTGGACATAGCCTGATACTCATCCAGTGAAGTGCTGTGTTAGTTCGTTTTGTGCTGCTACATGGAATTCCACAGACTGTGTGAATTACAGAGAACATAAATTTATTCTCTCACAGTTCTAGAGGCTGAGAAGTCCAAGAGCAAGGTGCTGGCATTTGATAAGGGCCTTTTTTTGCTGTGTTTTAACATGGTGACTAGGATGTGGAAGGAAGAGCAGTAGAGGAACTCTGTATCCTGACATGTAAAAATAGTAAAAGAAAGTGAACCCACTCCCACAAACCATTTTCAAATTGGCGTTAATTCATTCATGAGGGTAGAGCCCTCATGACCTAAACACCTCTCAAAAGGTCCCAACTCCCAACATAACTGTAGTGGTGACTGAATTACCAGCACATGAATTTTGGAGGGAATAAAGGCATTTGAGCCATAACAACTATCATCCAAAACTTTGAGCTGATTGATGGAATGATATTTTATGCAACTTAGGCAGTTACAAAAAGTTACTAAAACAGTAAATAAGTGAAGTCAGTGAGTACAAATATAAGATTATTAGAGTAACTCAAAAGTGAAGTTTTTATATATAGATAAGCATAGTAAGGGTAGAAATGGACCAAAAAAAAAAGGCAAAAGATATAAAGTAAGGAATCATTGTGGCACGTGAGGGACAGGGCAGAACATGAGTTTAGTTAGATGAAGGTTGGTCATGTTGGTCTCATTTTTGGTTATGAGACTTCAATTTTGCTATTAAAATTAAAATACGAACAAATCTTTGAGCAAATGTTGTTAGTAATAGATTGGCAACTTATGATAAAATTTAACAAATATTGAAATTATTTTTAAACTTTGTTCTTTCTCCACAAAACGGAAAATCTATATAGACAATGGTTGAGTATGTCTATACCATTGTTCTTCAGCCCAGTAAAGAATAAGTTGCATGGTTTATACAAATATCGGAAGATGACGATCAAGCTCACACATTAACTGGAATTACATTCAAATTTACTCCATTTCCTGTGTCTTGTAAAATTGTATGCCAAGCTAATAAAATGTGAGTAAGAATTTCAAAGTAACTTTTTAAGCTATATGGGCCACAGGAATGGATAAAAAAAAAAAAATCTTCTAAGGTAATCTTCCTTTAGCCAGGATTTGTGGTGTCATTATCCCAAATATTAATATCCAGGAAATTCTGCCACTCCATTGGAAAGAAAGTGGAAGATATGTGGGTAGACAACATGGGAGACGACAGAGTTATATCTGTTTATGTGCATGCTCTTCCAGAGAGGAACAAGGAACAGGTTTTGCCACTTTTAAAAATAAGGGTCAGTTGTCCCAGGGACTGTTTGCTTTGTTTTCTGAGTGCTTAGGGTCACTTTGTCTACTACACACAAAGCTTCTCTTGGGCACTAACCCTGATTTATTATTTGGATACTTGGGTTTTTTTTTGCTTTTCTTAGCTGGTTATAATACTTTTCTAATTCTAGTTTTTGAATCTTGCGATCTCCCCTTTCAGCAATCATGAGTGTGCAAAAATCTTCCGTATGTACAAGGTACAACTGATATACATAGTACAGTGAAGTTGGTAGCTAAATTGGCAATCTTGTAACTTATACTTTTTTTGAAATGGAAAATTTGCTTATATATTAATTAAATTTAAACAAGTTAGTAAATTATTTACATGTATTGATAAGAATATTAAATTAGTGCATTTACAAAAATGCCTCTAAACTGCTTTGGGCACTTAGCAATAGTTTCTATTTCCATAAAATCATGTAAAACTAATCCTCAAAAATATATTTATAATTAATATAACATAACATGTAACTTGCATAAAATGTTGTATTACATTTACATAGAGATTTTAGTGTGAGTTATCACAAAGTTCAAATTTTAGCATTTCAGTTCATGAGTTCTTACTGTGTAATATTTTTAAAGGGAAAAACTTGAATTTTGAAAAAGTTTAAATAGATACCAAAGTTTGACTCATATCCTGATTTAATTTAATTAATTTATTTATTTTACCATTTTCTTTCTTTTTTTCTTTTTTTTTTTTTTTTTGCTGGGGCTGGGTTTGAACCCACTATCTCTGGCATATGGGGCCGGTGCCCTACTCCTTTGAGCCACAGGCGCTGCCCTATATCCTGATTTTAATAACAGAATAATTTTATATACACATCCACTTAAAAGACATTCTTAAGATCACGAAGGTGCCGTGTATAGGGGAGAGTTGCTGCTGCTGAATCAGGCAGAAGGCAACAACTTTACCAAGCCAGTCACTAGGGAATGTGTCCTAGTTTTTCCCAGCTGTAAATTTCTCTTTGTTTATGTTACAAACATGTCTGACACTAACTATGGCTGTTATGTCTTAGCATTCATTTCTCCTGATATATTGACACGGGAGTGAAACACGGTGGCCTGGGACAAAGAGATTTGGTGTTCTCACAATGAATCACCCAACAGTGGCTACTGATAAGCTCGGCCACCAATCATGGAAAGCTGGCAAGGTCCTCTGCCCTAATTTGTTTTTCAAATTCTCATTCAGGCAGTGTAACTTCATTACATCCCTGCAAGCAAGACCCCGGGCATTGTGTGCAGAGATTCACAGCGAAGTGAAGACAGTCATTTCAGACTGCAGAGAAATCCCTTCACTTGCCCAGTGTCAATGCCTTTTTCCCGGGTTTGGGGAAGTAGGTACTTCTCATATGATACCTTTTTTTTTTTTTAAGAAAGCAAGACCTTTTTTGTCTCTATTTGACTAGATGAGGGAAGTTTTTGCTGCAGGATGTAAAGAAGCAACTAGTATCCATTATGATTATCTCTGATCTCACTTTCAAAAAATTCAATATAAAAAGCTCTCTTTAATATTATTTATTGTTATTCCTATAGTATTGTTTTCCATTTCTTATTAAAAGGTAAAAGAATTCAGCCGATTGATTCCAAGTGAAGATGTACATTCTGACACAGACCTGGAATTATTATAAAGAAAGAACAGGCCACTTTCAGCCACATTTTTGATAAACCAAGTCTTCTGAAGTGTGGGACTGCTTTTTATGCCACCAAACTGCCTCTCTTGCTCGAATCATAGTATTAAAACTTGGCAGATTAACTTTTAACACTGACAGAGATTTAGTTGCCTATTCTGCTATCACTTGCAGAGTTAACAGTCCAACTGACCTATTAAGGAACTTGACTCCCAAAACAATTCTTAAAAACTTCAATTTGGCAAAATGGAAATAACTCAATTGAAAAGATTCTGAGCAAGATCCTTTTAGAAAAAAGCCTCAGCCAGACTCTGTGGCTTTGCCAAGTACTCTGGGAGCCCAAGGTGGGAGGATCACTTGAGCTCAAGAGTTTGAGAGCAGCCTGAACAGGAGCAAGAACTTGTCTCTACTATTAAAAAAAAAAAAAAAAAAAATTATCTGGAAGGCGTCTGTAGTGCTGCTGTAAATGAGGTTGACACCAGTGCACTCTAGCCTGGGTAACAGCATGAGACTTTGTGCCCCTTCTCTCCCCAAAATAAGAAAGCCTAGAAACTAATGTATGTCTCAAGCAGAGGAGCCGCTTAAAGTATGATTTGTGGGTTGGAGAAATCAATAAATCCTACCTTTTCTTTGCATCGAATTTGTGTTAGCAATAAAGAACTTATTAATTTCTTTTAAAAAGGATTCATTTTTCTGCCTTATTGACAGTAGTTAATGTCATACACATAATAGAAATTTTATAGAATATTATATTATGCTTTGATTTCTTTCTAGAATGTTATATTTTGAAACACTAATTAGATTTAACCCCAAACTGAAAATAGACCATGAAGAAATAATCTATGTTGAAAGGATTCATAATGGCAAATAAAATAAATAGAAAAACATTTTTTAAGAAAAATTAAACATGTATTAAATATCTTAATATCCAAATGTATTTTTGAAACTATTTGGAATTGAATCTTGGATGATATGTGCATTTTATAATTACGTATTTCTCATTCTTTTAAGAAAACCTCTTCCCTTGTTTTGAAACTAGACTTCACTTTCCACCTTTCCACCTGTAAGTGTGAATCTAAATATAATGTAAAATATTTTTTATTTATAACTTGGTTAAATACCTCATTCATGTACCTCTCAGAGACTTGTCAGTAATGTCACTAATAGGTTTTCAGTTGTCACCGTCCTGGTGACACCAGTAGAAATGCTTATTGCAGATGTGTGGGCAGCATCTGCCCTGCGGGCCCTCGGCCCATGATGTGCCCAGGGGTGATGAACTCTGGCTGTCTTTAGTATTGTTTTCTGTATTGATGCAATAAATCAGAGCTACGTCAGTTTGGGAAATTCTTGGCAACATGTTTTTACATTCTCAGGGGTGAGAGCATTGTGCTATCTCTAGGTGACATATTAGAACAAACAGAAATGTTAAAATAGAAAACAAGGTAGAATACAAGTTGATGTCATTTTTTAGCTCCTCCAGAACTAAGCCAATTTTTCTTTTTTTGAATAATGTAAGAATAATAAGTATGCCATTGTTACTTTCAGGTTATTGCATATTCATTTTGAAAACTATGCCTTTGAAGTTTATTCATTACAATGGTGACCATTCCATTAAAACATGTTTCAACTTATTTTTGTTCAAATGAATAATAAAACATATTAAGAAATAATCTAAATCAATTTTTCGAGACACAGAAAAGAAAAGCGAGATCACGTTATGGAAAAATAAGCCGAAAAGAAAATGACATAAATTGTCTCTTTTGTCTTTTCTCAGTCCACTACAATGGAATGCAGTCATCTAAAGGTACACCTCCCCCAAAGGAAATCCATTTACCTTCCTTATTCATTAGCGTTGAGTGTAACCAAGTGCCTCGGAGAAAACACAACCCTTACAATCGTTGGAATTTTAACTGGCTACTGTGTTTAGATTTTCAATTCTCCTTCCTTTTCCCCTGCCAGTTTAAAGAGAGTGTTCAGATGCCTCACAATATGCTGAGCCCAAGATGATCAACCAAGTCTTGGCTTCTTTGAAAGCTTAAATCCTTTAAACACAATGCTTTTTCCAGCTGGCAGGTCAGCGGCAGTGAGCAGACATTGCAGGTTTCTGCTTAGTTAAGTTTCCACAAACGCGGCTCTGCTCATTCTTAGTGAGAAAGGGGAAGAGTACTGGCCCCGTGAGCGATTCTATCCATCTTCCTTTCCCTAGCCCCTGTGTCTAATCTGTTTGGCGATGCAGGCTTTTTCTTCTTTTCCTTTTTTAATTCATAAGTTTTTGATTGACATTACTGACAGATATTACTTTAAAAAAAAGGTAAAGATGAGTGTGTTCTTCATGCCTAGAGACATATATTTACTTCTCATGAAGGCTGCAGATAGTTCCCTCACTTTTCCAATTTACACTAATAAACCTGTTTGGCAAAATAACACTCCCTAGATTTACTCTTAGGATGTTAGCTTTTATACAGAGATTAAGGTAACAAAGAGCAATATAAACTCTCTTTAATCTCGTGGCATTCTTCACATCTAAGCTTTAATTTAGACATTTCCTCCTTAATGCTTGAACTCTTGTTCAGCTTTTCCTAGGGTCACACAGATGACCCAAACCAGCTGAACCAAGTTTGAACGTCAGTTGATTCTGCACATTTACTTTCAGTCACCACTAAAACCTCAACATAAAAGTAAACGGGATTTTTAGCCCTTAAATCGCTAATTTAGTTTGAACATGTGGAAATTCAATATTGGCTGAAGTCACCTTTAATACATTAGAATCAGAATGAGGTAATTTCATTGCTACATGGTCTAAATTTTTGTACATTATCTGCAGATGAAATTAGTAGCTTGCATTGGTTTTGATTTAATCATCCTGACATTCCTGTGATAGAACTCTGTAAATGATTCAACTAAAAGAATCAGGTCATAGTGCTCCTTGTTAGGTGATTAGTAGACTTAGTTGTAGGCAAATAATGATAATAACAACAATGATAGATTTTTGTCCTTATGTATAACAAGACTCCTCCTCAAGTTTCTGTTAAAAAGGTACTTGAAGCAAAAAAAAAAATAAGGTAAATATAAAATAACTAATCCAACTTATTTATCAGTCAGACTCTGGGAAAGAAACCCATGACATACCAAAAGGAGTGATCCTAAAAAGGTTAATATTGGGATTCCCTTATCTTTCTTTTTTATAAACAATGATGTTATGAAAAACTAACAAGAGATGGAGACGCACCCTATCTGTTTTAGTGGAAAGCTATTACTATTTCTGTGTGTGAAAGGGCTACGAGAAAAAGGAAAAAAGGAAAAATGTTGATCAGAGACTTTTTCACTACCCGCAAAGGCATATCACCTGTGTAGCTCTAGGAGCGGTTCTGTCTGATGGTTGGAGAGAATGTTTCCACCGTGGTCAGCTCACAGGTAGGCAATGAGGGTTCTAGTACTATAAATAACTCAATTTTACTTTTCATTGACCATTAACCCACTGATGACATTTCCCATTGGCCAAACCAAGTGTAAGCCAGAGGGCAAGGGAATGCACTTCCTAAAGCTTATTGTTCTGGGAATGGGGGAGGGGGGGTGGCAGAGCCGATTTACAGGGCTAAGCAGAGAATATTCATTACATCTAACAGACAAAAGTAAATGAAGTATTTGAGCCAGTTAGCTAAACAATACATTTCCAGGTAAAAGAAAGATGAAATATCATAAGAATATAAAATGTCACATAATAAGAAATCATCCATCTTTACTAAGAATGGAAAGTATTTGCTGTGAGCTGTGTGATGCCACGGCACTCTACTGAGGGCAATAAAGTGAAACTGTCTCTACAAAAAAAAAAAAAAAGAATGGAAAGTATATAATTCCCATTTCACTAAATAATAAAAAGGGCTGTTTTTTCCCCATTTTATATCAATGACTGGACTTAAAAATAGCTTACAAGAGAGATTGTTGAATTTTTTAAAAATAAGAAACTCTAATAACTAGACAATTGTAATAACTGTCTGTAGTAGCCAAAGGCTTACTAAAATGTAAGAGAATAAGATAGTTTTTTTTGTTTTGATAACCTATAGGAAAGATCCAATTAAATGGTAATTGGATATTAAATAGTAGCTATCTAGTTTGTGAGTATAGAGCATAAATTTTTTGCATGCATCAAAAAAGGATACTAAGTTGATGAGACATAGAAAAGGGGGAACTAAGGTTGTTAATATTCTAGTCAGTTCAGCCTCAGCATTCACGGTATCGAACACCTAAGACCACATTTAATTTTTTTTCTTTTTTTTTTTATTAAATCATAGCTGTGTACATTGATATGATCATGGGGCATCATTCACTAGCTTCACGGATCGTTTACCAAGTTTCACATATACCCTTGTAAGATGCACCACTAGTGTAATCCCACTAATTCCCTTTCCTCTACCCACCTCCCCCCTCCCTCCCCTCCCTTTCCCCCTTCCCCCTATTCTTAGGTTGTAACTGGGTTATAGCTTTCATCTGAAAACCCTAAATTAGTTTCATAGTAGGGCTGAGTACACTGGGTGCTTTTTCTTCCATTCTTGAGATACTTTACTAAGAAGAATATGTTCCAGCTCCATCCATGTAAACATGAAAGAGGTAAAGTCTCCATCATTCTTTAAGGCTGCATAATATTCCATGGTGTACATATACCACAATTCATTAATCCATCTGTGGATCGATGGGCACTTGGGCTTCTTCCATGACTTAGCAATTAACATTGGGCTGCAATAAACATTGGGCTGCAATAAACATTCTCGTACAAATATCTTTGTTATGATGTGATTTTTTGGTCTTCTGGGTATATGCCCAGTAGAGGGATTACAGGATTGAATGGCAGATCTATTTATAGATCTCTAAGTGTTCTCCATACATCTTTCCAAAAGGAATGTATTAATTTGCAATTCCACCAGCAGTGCAAAAGTGTTCCCTTTTCTCCACATCCACGCCATTATCTCTGGTCTTGGGATTTTGTGGTATAGGCTAGTCTCACTGGAGTTAGATGATATCTCAAAGTAGTTTTGATTTGCATGTCTCTGACGATTAAAGATGACGAGCATTTTTTCATATGTCTGAAGGCCATGCGCCTATCTTCTTCAGAGAAGTTTCTCTTCAAATCCCTTGCCCAGCCTGCGATGGGATCCCTTGTTCTTTTCTTGCTAATGCCTTTGAGTTCTCTGTGGATTCTGGTTATTAAACCTTTGTCGGAGACATAACCTGCAAACATCTTCTCCCATTCTGAGGGCTGTTTGCTTGCTTTACTTACTGTGTTCTTGGCTGTGCAGAAGCTTTTTAGTTTGATCAAGTCCCACTAGTGTATTTTTGAAGCAGCTTCAATTGCCCTGTGGGGGTCCTTCTCATAAAAACTCGCCCAACCCAATTTCTTCAAGGGTTTTCCCTGCACTCTCTTCTAGTATTTTTATAGTTTCATGTCTTAGGTTTAAATTTTTAATCCAGTGAGAGTCTATCTTGGTTAATGGTGAAAGGTGTAGGTCCAGTTTCAGTCTTCTACAGGTTGCCAGCCAGTTCACCCAGCACCATTTGTTAAATAGGGAATCTTTTCCCCATTGAATGTTTTTAATTGGCTTGTCAAAGATCAAATAACAGTAAGTAGTTGGATTCATGTCTTGGTTCTCTATTCTGTTCCAGACATCTACTTCTCTGTTTTTGTGCCAGTACCATGCTGTTTTGATCACTATCGATTTGTAGTATAGTCTAAGGTCTGGTAGCGTGATTCCTCCTGCTTTGTTTTTATTTGTAAGTAATGTCTTGGCTATTCAAGGTTTTTTATGATTCCATATAAAACGAAGTATTGTTTTTTAAAGATCTTTAAAGTATGACAGTGGAGCTTTAATGAGGATTGCATTGAAATTATATATTGCTTTGGGTAGTATGGACATTTTAACAATGTTGATTCTTCCCAGCCATGAGCATGGTATGTTTTTTCATTTGGTAACATTCTTAGCTATCTCTTTTCTTAGAGTTTCATAGTTCTCTTTATAGAGATCTTTCACGTTCTTTGTTAGATAAATTCCCAAATATTTCATCTTTTTTGGCACTATTGTGAATGGGATAGAATCCTTAATTGTTTTTTCAACTTGACTATTGTCGGTATATATAAAGGCAACCGATTTATGAATGTTGATTTTGTAACCTGAGACACTGCTGTATTCCTTGATCACTTCTAAGAGTTTTGTAGTAGAGTCCCTAGTGTTTTCCAGATATACAATCATATCAACTGCAAAGAGCGAAAGTTTGATCACTTCTGTCACTATGTGGATACCCTTGATCGCCTTTTCTTCCCTAATTTCTGTGGCTAAAACTTCCATTACAATGTTAAAAAGCAATGGAGACAATGGGCAGCCTTGTCTGGTTCCTGATCTGAGTGGAAATGATTCCAATTTAACTCCATTCAATATGATATTGGCTGTGGGTTTGCTGTAGATGGTCTCTATGATTTTAAGAAATGTCCCTTCTATACCAATTTTCTGATGTGTTCTGATCATGAAGGGATGTTGGATGTTATCAAAAGCTTTTTCTGCATCAATTGAGAGAATCATATGGTCTTTGTTTTTTAGTTTGTTTATGTGCTGAATTACGTTTATAGATTCACGTATATTGAACCAGCCTTGAGACCCTGGGATAAAACCGACCTGGTCATGATGTATGATTTGTTTGATATGTTGCTGGATTCTGTTTGTTAGGATCTTGTTGAATATTTTTGCATCTATATTCATTAGTGATATTGGTCTATAATTTCTTTTCTTGTTGGGTCTTTTCCTAGTTTGGGGATCAGGGTGATGTTTGCTTCATAGAACGTTTTGGGTAGTCTTCCTTCTTTTTCTACCTTTTGGAACAGGTTGAGTAATATAGGTACTAATTCCTCTTTAAAGGTTTGGTAGAATTCTGACGTAAAACCATCTGGTCCCGGACTTTTCTTTTTCAGGAGATTTTGTATGGTTGATGTTATTTCCGAACTTGATATGGGTCTGTTCAACATTTCCACTTGATTCTGGTTAAGTCTTGGAAGGTGACGTGCTTTCAAGTAATGGTCAATTTCCTTCAGATTTTCATATTTCTGAGAGTAAACTTTCATGTAATATTCATTAAGGACTTTTTGGATTTCTGAGGAGTCTGTTGTTATTTCGTCTTTGTCATTTCTGATTGATGAGATTAGAGATTTTACTCTTTTTTTCCTGATTAGATTGGCCAAGGTTTATCTATTTTGTTGACCTTTTCAAAAAACCAGCTTTTTGATTTATTGATCTGTTGTATTATTCTTTTGTTTTCAATTTCATTTAGTTCTGCTCTGATTTTGGTTATTTCTTTTCTTCTACTGGATTTGGGGTTGGAGTGTTCTTCCATTTCCAGTTGCTTGAGATGTCACGTTAAGTTGCTTACTTCCTCTCTTTCCGTTCTCCTGAGGAAGGCTTGCAGTGCTATAAATTTGCCTCTTAACTGCCTTTGTGGTGTCCCAGAGGTTCTGACAGTTCATGTCTTCATTGTCATTTTGTTTCAAAAATTTGGCAATTTCCTTCCAGATCTCATCTCTGACCCAGCTATCATTCAGCATGAAGTTATTTAACTTCCATGTTTTTGTATGAGTATGCAGATTCCTGTTGTTACTCAGCTCAACTTTTATTCCATGATGGTCCGAGAAAATGCATGGAATAATTTCTATTCCTTTAAATTTACTGAGGTTAGACTTGTGACCTAAGATGTGATCGATTTTGGAGGAAGTTCCGTGGGCTGATGAGAAGTATGTGTATTCAGTTTTGTTGGGACGAAATGTTCTGTAGATGTCTGCTAAATCCAAATGTTGGATGGTTAGGTTTAAATCTAAGATTTCTTTGCTCAGATTCTTGTTGGAGGATCGATCCAACACTGCCGAAAGAGTGTTGAAATCTCCTACTATTATGGAGCTGGAGGAAATCAAGTTGCTCATGTCTGTTAGAGTTTCTCTTATAAATTGAGGTGCATTCTGGTTGGGTGCATAGATATTAATAATTGAGATCTCGTCATATTGAGTATTACCCTTAACAAATATGAAGTGACCATTCTTATCCTTCCTTACTTTTGTTGGTTTAAAGCCTATTGTATCTGCAAATAAAATTGCAACAACTGCTTTTTTCTGATTACCATTTGCCTGAAATATGGATGACCATCCTTTCACCCTGAGTCTGTATTTGTCTTTTAGGTTAAGATGTGACTCTTGTATGCAACAGATATCTGGCCTGTGTTTTTGTATCCAGTCAGCTAACCTATGCCGCTTTAGAGAACAGTTTAAGCCGTTCACATTAATGGTGAATATTGATAAGTCTGGTGAAGTTTTGGGTATCGAATTTTTCAAAAGACCAATGGGCATTTTTAATCCTTTCACCAGTGTGGAAGTTGTAGTTTGATCCGAAGTTTCTGAGTGAGTTTACTTTTGTGGTATAGGATTGGGTTGGTCATTATGGAGGATAGTTCTGAGAATATCCTGAAGAGCTGGTTTGGTTATGGGAAATTTCTTCAACATATGAATGTCATTAAAGTATTTAATTTCTCCATCATAAATGAAACTCAGTTTAGCTGAATACAAGATCCGTTGTTGAAAGTTATTTTGCTTTAGGAGATTAAAAGTCTGTGACCACCCTCTTCTGGCTTGAAAAGTTTCAGCAGAGAGATGTGCAGTCATTCTAATATTCTTCCCTTTGAAGGTAATGGATTTTTAACATCTGGCTGCTTTCAGAATTTTCTTCTTCATATTGACTTTAGTGAAGTTAATTATTATATGCCTGTGGGATGTCTTATTGGGGTTGAGTCGTGCTGGGGTTCTGAAGCTGTCCGCTATCTGAATTTCAGAATCTCTAGGCATGTCTGGAAAATTCTCTTTCATAATTTCATGCAGAAGGGTCTCTGTGCCCAGCAAGCCCACTTCATCTGTTTCTGGAACTCTAATGATTCAAATATTGACCTTCTTCGAATTATCCCAGAACTCTTGGAGAGAATGATTTGTTTTTGCTCTCCATTTCTCTTCCTCTCTGAGAGTTTGAGAGTCTTCAAAGGCTTTATTTTCAATGTCAGAAATCCTTTCTTCTGCTTGCTCCATTTTGTTGCTGAGGTATCCTACTGTATTTTTCATATCTTTGAAGGCTGCAAATTCTTGCTTCAGTGTGTCTAAGTCTTTGGTGGTTTTGTCTTTAAATTCGTTAAATTCTTGAGACAACTTTTGAATTTCTGCTCGAATTCCTAATTCCACTTTGTTAATCTTGTCTGCAATCCAAATTCTAAATTCGATTTCTGATATCTCAGCCAGTTGTTTATGAATGGGATCTTCTATTACATCTGCCATATCTTTCCTTGTGGGGGTTGATCTATTCTGGTTATTCATGTTACCAGAGTTTTTCCGCTGATTCCGCCCCATGGTTGTTTTACTCCCTTTGATTTTTTTTCCCCTGGGGCTTTGTCGAGAGCCTATAAAGTGTTGTGGCCTGAGAAACTGGGGCCCTGTCTGGTGTGGTGGGGCTAAGTTGTTCTGTCTTGTTTTCAGCTGGTTTTTTCCATCCTAGTGAAATAGATACTCTGGATTGAAGTCTCAGCTGTGGAGAAATATCAGCAATTAAATCACTCCGCCCCCCACTGACAAACAATTGGAAAAGAAAACCTTCCTACCACCATGCACCCAGGGCACCACCTGATTTGTCCTCAGGCGATTGGTTCAGTTCAAAAGGTCCAAATCAATTGTCTCAGTCTGCACCTGTCTCGGGTGAGAGAGTTTAAGAGGTCTCTGGGAACTGGATCACAGGGGTCTGGTGACTACTCTGGTGTGGCTTGCTCCAGTGCTGTGTGGAGTCAGGAGGAGCCACCCAGCCAATAGATCAGTCTGGGAAAGTTGATGCCTCCTTCCCCACCTTGCACCACTGTCACACCCAGTCACTGATAGCCCTGCAGTTGGCTGACCCAGTTGCCTGTAGTGAATTGATACTCCAGGAGTTTGCACCTGCCTGAATCACAAGGAAGTCTGCCAGGCCACTGCGCTCTGCCTCTCTCTAGCAGGAGGAGGTGAGGCCTGACAACCTCGGGTGCTTGATGAAGGTTGGGGTGTTTTCACTCAGGTCCAGTCTCGCCCCTGATTAATGTTACTGACAGAACAGAACAGAACAACTTTACGGTTCCCCTGCAGAAGAGAAGCTGAATTGAGTTCCAAATCAGCTTGTCTTTGCTCTTGTATTGTCTATAGGCTGACGATCCCCTGAGGGCCAGGTGCGTCTTAGGTTCAGTAATACGGACCTCTGGGTCAGCCCCACCCTGGGAGTTTCCCTGGTTTGCAAGTTGGAATTGCCTCAGGCAAATCCTATACTCAGAGTCTCTGGTTGCCCAGGGAGACAGGGGTGTGGCTTCAGAATATACGGTAGTGAGCCCTATTGCTAGCAAAAGAGGGCTGTTGTTTTATGCCTCAGGCAACCGTTGCTCCGGTGTAGCTCCCTTCCAGCCAGCCTTCCTGTCTCTGCTCCCATACCCTAGAGTCTGCACCGACCGGCTGCAGCCCGGCACTGTCTACACCCCTGGAGCAATCGCCCAAGAGTCTGAACTCCTGGGGGACAGGCCTCCAGACCTTGGAGCGAGAGCAGAGGGGAGTGCAGGGAGTGCTGGGAGCCTGGGGTTGCGGTCAGAGAACACACACAGTTTTACACAGTTTTATGCCTGGCTGTATTGTCACCAAAAGACGGCTGTCACACTGCGCCTCAGGGAACTGCCACTCCGGTGCGGTCCCCTCTCTGCCGACTGTCCTTGTTAGGATATCAAAACTAGGCCAACCCCCCTACTAAGATGACTCAACTGTCTGAGGATAACTGCCCCACCTGCGCGTGGGCTATGACTATGTTTCCCGGAACCTTGTAACCGCCGAAACTGCCCAACTGCCCCACCTGCGCGTGGACTATGCGGTTTTTTCCTTTAAAAGGGGCCTGAAGCCCCAAACCGGCTCGGACTTTTGTAAAA
The DNA here is from genome assembly GCF_027406575.1 of Nycticebus coucang. Lineage (NCBI taxonomy): Eukaryota > Metazoa > Chordata > Mammalia > Primates > Lorisidae > Nycticebus > Nycticebus coucang. The sequence goes on along the minus strand of NC_069784.1, from coordinate 69,527,239 downwards.
CAGTCCGTCCGGGTGCTGCACTCGAATAAAGCTTCCTCCTGCTTTTGCATCAAGGATCGGCTCCGCGTTTGATTGGGTGTTCTCCTCAATCCCGAGGTTGTCTTTGAGACCCTTACATCCTTTCCTCACTCGCGTGCCCAGGAGCCAGCACCGACCAGCTGCAGTCGAGGCCCCGTCCACATCCCTCAAGGAATCACCCAAGACTCTGAACTTCTGGGGGATTGGCCTCCAGACCCCAGTGTGAGTGATGGGGAGTGCTGGGAGCTGAGAATTCCAGGTAGAGACTATATAAAGTTTATACACTTTTATGCCTGGCAGGGGGACGCCATGGCACCCTAGTAGGGGAGGTAGGTTCAGTTTTTAGAGGGTCTCTCCCATGGAGTGTAGTGGGAGGAACTTTGAACTCTGCTTGATTGTTTGTGGGGCACGCTGAGCCGTTCTCATGGGGGAGGGGACTCCCGTCAGCTTGGTGATGGATTTTGTACCTTTTGTTTGTATCCTTGTGGTCCCAGCTCGCCTCAGCAGGGTTGACGTGCGTTCTTCAACCTTCTCTTTTAGTACAGCTCAAATCCACCAGGTTACTTGCTGAATTTTTGTCCTTTAACTCTCCTTCTGGATAGGAGCCCCTGTGGAAAGCTGGCTTCAGTCAGCCATCTTGTCTCCTCCCCTAAGACCACATTTAAAAACGGCCTCTGCCACCTTTCTATTTCTGTCAGTGATGCTGCCAAGTTTTTAAGACTTTTAGATCATGAATCAATGCACCATATTTTTATTCTGTCCTATTTTTTATGTCTGTGTCACGTGAATAAGAATTATTTTTTTAAAAATATGCATTAAACAAACAGTCCTACAGGGAATATGAACACACCACACACACACACACAAATACAAACACAGGTGCTTTGCAGAGGAAAATACACACTATAATGTTCATGAAATCTAAATTTAATTTCAAATAGAATATAAGATTCAGAATGAATATTGCAGAAAAAAATTGTACAGTAATTGGAACCAATACAACCAAAAATTACACAGTGGGAATCAGCAGTCTTCAGCATAGAAGACTGTCTTCTATGAAGTCTTCAGCATAGACAGGAAATAGAAATATAGTTAAGGATGAAAATGAAATTAGAGTTTCCTCACCATGTTAAATCTGGAGAGAGGGATACTTAGTACTCAAAGAGTAGCTGACTCTGCTTGCCAGTGATTAATATAAGCTTCTCGACATAAATTGTTAGTGATGCTCACATTTTGCCAGGGGTATTCTGGTCAAGGACCTGGACCTCTGATGATATAAAATAAGTTTTTGCCACAAGACAATAAGAAACCTAGCTATTCAACTTTAGATAAATTGGTGTTAAGAGTCTGCTCCTACGGAGTTTAATTCAGACAGAAATATTCTGTGGGCTTTTCTGGCATGTGTGTGAGTGTGTGTGTGTGTTAGGAAAAGAGTAAGATACGCATTTATTTTTATTTTATTTTATTTTATTTATTTTTGTTTTTTATTAATTATTTTTTATTAAATCATAACTTTGTACATTGATGTGTTTATGGGGTTCAGGGTACTGCTTCAATATACAAGATATGCATTTAACTGAAAGAAATGTAAACATCATGGAAAAAGGAATGTGATTACTGCTGAATCAATTTTCTTAAAATGTGATTATTTAAGTCATCACGTTTTTTTTTTAAGTCCATTCCTAGGTCTAGAAAACTAAACAGGAAGCACAAGAGTCAGGGGTTGTTGTGAATTGTGCCTGCACCCAACCCCTTCTGTGGACTCTGTGACCTTGTCTCCAAGCAGGTCATGAAAGGAGGCTGACAGACTCACACCTAAACAAACACATTCTGGTACGATCAGCATATGCTCCAGTGGTAACTCGGAGAATTGTCTAAACAATGTTTCTGTCTCCCTAGTTGTCTAGTGGACAGGAAGAATAAAAAAGAAACAATGTTTCTGTCTAGTTTTGACAATCACTGCATTTTGTTTGCTGTAGGAATTTGTGTGTTAATTCAGATATTCTATATTTAATATTAATATTTCAAGGTTTAATATAGATTTGTTAAGTCTCTTGGCTTTAGCCAATCCTCTAAATTCTCTATAATAGAGACTGAAAGGACCAAAGATCAGAAAGTTCATTTTAAAGAATTATCAGCTAATATTGTACTTGTCTAATAAGTCCTTTCTGCAATGTCAGGGGCACAAGGGGACCAATAATTGGAATATTTACATCCTAGTGTGATCGGGCACAAAATGCATTTTGTCAAGATCAAAATACATTGGATCAATTTATTGCTTCTTTTTTCAAAATATGCCTTCAAAGCCCTTTCCTGATTATTTACTTTTTCAGGAGAGGAATCAAGGAAAGTCACGCTTCTATCAGATGCCATCAAAATGGCAGCAGTAAGAAAAACAATAGTGAAAATATGTTTACAGGCCTATCATTTGTGAAACACAGTGGTAAGTATTTCCAGTGAAATTGTTCATTAACTCTGACAGCATCTTCTTTTGACAAGAATTTGTACATACAAAGAATTAAAGAAAGAAATCCATTCAGTGTGCAGCCCTGGATCCCCCAGGACTGTAAATGATGGTGGATGTGGACACTCACCAGCGTGACTGAGAGGGAGCCCTGCTGCGCGGCTCCCTAAGGTACCTCTCCCGGGCCTGCCGCTTTCTCTAACAGGATGGACCACTGAAAACCAGGACTCGTTAACAACCTCAGAACCTAAAATTATGGAGAAATTATTTTTGTCTCAGCCTCACACACCAACCAAAAAACACTTATGGACTTTAGAACTAGGTACTAGCTGGAGGGAGAAAAAATGAAACCCCTGAATTACCTTGCACAGGAGCCTAAGAAAGGAAGAGAAAACCCAACTGGTGAGCTTGAGTGTTAGAAAAATAAACTTATCAATGGACATTGCAGAATCTCTATAAAAAAAAAAAAAAAAAAAAACTAAAACAGGAAAGATACACTAACTTATTTTTCTCTATCAAAGAATAACACAGAAAGCTTACTTCCTAGTTCAAAATTTTCTCTTCCTATAAAAATAAATGAAATACTCCTTTGTATGTCTAGCAACATATGTTGGATATTTATTCCTTTTTACAGTTATACACTTTAAGAAAAATAAGTAATTATAATTATATTTTATTTAAATCTAGATAAATGTGGCTGCATTATACTATAAATACTATAAAAATAATGACATTCTAAATTTATTTATAGAGGATTGATGGCCTTTCTTCTGTTTATTATTAGCTAACCTATACATATACTTGATCATTGTCTTAAAGTATTACATTTCTGTAGTGTTTTCTTAAACTATGTCTGAAACTCCCAGACAATTTAATAGATTTATTATGTGCTAATTTGTAAAAATCAAGATTTTTGTTTATTAATGTTCCAAAAGCAAAATTTAAAAACAGATTTTGGAGATTTCCTATATATCTATTTTCTTTTTTCAGATTTTTCTAGGGACTGATTGAAAGACAGGTAGTTTATACGCATAAATTGAAAGGAGTTAATGTAAGTTCTGTTCTCATGTTGTTCATAACTGTTCTCAGCAAAGAACAAACCAGGACATGTGCACAGAAACTAGAGAGGGAATATCAGCAGAGAGGATAATATAGCTACCACCTTGTTGATCGATAGCCCAGGATAACAGTGAAAACTTTCTTTTTATTTAGCTATTATCTCTGTGTGATTGCTGTAGGCCACCCAGCTCTTTCTAAAGACAGTATTTAGCATCCATCAATAGTTTCCACCTCTGACTGATCTTCAAGTGAGTGAAAATATTTCCAAAGAATGCCTTAAAAACAGAACTTATAAAAGCACTGTGTTTATAAAGTTGGTGCATTAGTAGCTCAGACAACTTAACTTACTTAGAAAAATGTATAAATTAAAGAAATGATACATTTCATAATAAAATATATTATTTTATAAAACATACCTAAATTTATGTGTTTCAAAATACGCAGCTAAATTTTTATTTTATCTTATTAACAACTTATCTCTCTTTTAAAATTATAGGGGACATAAATGAGGTATAAGTTAAGAAAATTATACTTATTCTATCTTACATAATGGAAACATGGCATTATAGCATATCATTAATACACCTTTTAAAATGTTTACTAAACATCTACTTTGCATTGCTTCTATATATTAAGAAATCGGAATTCTGGTCCTAGTTCTTCAATTAGCTTGCTGTTAGGTAAGTGGAATATTTGAAGTAGATAAATTATAAGATATTTCCAAATGAATACTGTGTAAATTAGTTATATATGACAATAATTGTATTTTGTGTATTAGCTTTGTGGTTGCTTGAACCCTAGTGGAAAGCACAATGTTTGTTGGCTTTCCAAATAAGGCCAATATGACACGGGAGTAGACCCTGTGATTTGCAGCTCGGAGCTTCCTTCAGGACTGAAAGATGTTTTTCCCAGCTGCTGCAAGTGCTTCCAGCTGTTAGCCCGCTTTGGAAATTGCCCTCAGCTGAAGGCAATCATCTCACTCATCTTGTTCCTGCAAATGCATTACAGGACTGGTGTGTGCAGGAACACACACCTCTAGACCCCTCATCACAAAGTAAGGTGTTTCTGAGTTGCCCCAGAACTGGAACTTCATGTGAGACCAGAGAAGATGGCTTTGTGGAGAATGAATTGCAACCCAACATTTCTGCTTGCTAATTTATTCTTTATTTTGTATCTTCCTTTCCTTCCTTAAACTTTAATCCTGCACACGAGTCTCCTTTACAGAGTCTACTTCCTGGGGATCCAATCTGTAAAGATACCAAAGTTATTTATCATCTATGGCCACTTTATTTTACATTTTATGCATCATATTAGTGATACATATTCCTATAAACAATGAAGAGAGTGAATTTATTTGCTAGAAATCATTGGAAATATAATGCAGTATGCTCTATCTGTAATAGATTTTGGAGTTTAAGAACCCAATAAAAGTATAATTAATACTCATTGTTTAGCATTTTCCTTTTTACAAAATTTTTACTTTTCACTAGTTTAAATTGGATAATAACTTCCTTTGAGAGTGGATACAATATGGCAGTGGATGAATTATCTGTCTATATTTTTTATGCTAAAAATATGAAGAATTAAATTAATAAACACCAGACTCCTGATTTAAAGTATTTTCCTCTATTCATTTAAAGTTATTTTTGCAATATTTAATCTCATAATTACAAAGATGTTTTCTAACCTTTTCACTCTGTATTTCAATCAAATGTTTGCATTTCTTCAACTTTTATTGACAAATTGTCCTATTCTTATCTTGTCACACGTGAAAAACAAATATAAGGATAGTAGGCAAAAGTAATAAGTTTCAAGTTTATTTTAACACAATCAGGCATTTGTTTAAACTTTCTCCAAGTATGTTTAGTTCCTGGAATAGGCAATTTTAACCCAGCATCTTTCACTACACAAAGGATCAGCTGAAATTCAGGATAATAAAGACAACTCAAGTGGAAACAAAGATAGGAAATGTAATGGTTTAATAAATCTGCTTCCTGATTCTGAGTTGATACGCCTCTATATATGTTAAGTTTTGCAGATGAAGTCCAATAATTTCTTGCATAATTGATTAAATTGAAGGTCCCAAATAAATCACAAGCTGTATGTTTATCTTTTGTTTCTCTTAATTTACAAAGAAAAATCAAAAATTAAGTATTTATCATGTATACTTTTTTGTGGAACAAGATAACATGTGTATCTGGTATAATTTATTTAGAGATTAGTACATGAAATGTTTTAATATATTCACAAAAGAAATGTCCAATAAACAGACAGTTTCAGCTCAGTTCAAGAGAAGAGTAAACTATAAATCTTCAGAGAGAAAATTAAGATTAACTAATGTGAATTATCTTAAGAAAACTGTCATTGAACATTGATGATTTCACGTGATGATTCCATCAGAGGATGGTCTCCAACCACGAGGCTCATTGTTTTCTGTGGCATGGAGTTTGCTGCCAGGGTCTCGCTGTGCTCGCTGGTCCAGAACCGGCCAGGGAGGACAGCGCCCCCTAGGGAAGCCTCTGCCTGTGAGAACGGGGTCATCCGTGCGCGGCCAGGGAGGACAGCGCCCCCTAGGGAAGCCTCTGCCAGGGAGACCGGGGTCATCCGCTGGTAGGAGACCAGCGGGAGTGCAGCCTCTCCACCATGTCACGGTAGCAGTGGGCAGTGAATACAGTCACGGTGTGGTCACATTTAGCAAATGAAATATACAAAGCCAAAAATGTTTAACCTGGAATATAACCACGAACCATGTAGAAACAATCAGGCAACTTCAGATTGTGGAGCATTCTACTCCACTATCTCCAGGACTCTTCAAAGAAGTCACCATAACCAACAACTTGTGAATGTTGATTTGATCCTGGATTCGGAAAAGAAATTATCTATTTAAGATATTTTTTGAGACAACTGGGAAATTTAAATATGGACTATATATTAAATGATATTAGGTATATCTGTAAAAAAAAAAAAGAAAAGAAATATACAAAGCCCAATTCAATATGAATAACAGATAAAGAATACATTTTCTTTTAGGGTAATTATGTACCCCAAATTGCATTCTGTATTTTATCAGGTAACTCTATATAATTCCAAAGATACAAGAATATCAACCAAGTTCTGGTAAGGGAAATCAGAAACTGTGGTATGTATTTCAAACAGGGAAAAACTAATAGAGAATAAGTTGCATAGGGTTGCAAGGTATAATAGAACAGAAGAAAAATCGTGAGATAAGAAACATTAGTAAGTGCAGGGAAGAGCTGCAGGGCTCAGGAGCAACAGCAGGAGCTTGTTTCCCTGGAGCCCACCACTAAGGAAAGAGGCTCCTGCTGCTGTGCTGAGACCTTGATGAGGGCTCCATCGCTGCTCCAACAACACGAAGGAAAAGTTACCAGTCCCGGCAGGAACCAGAGAAAAGTGCTAGGTGAGGATAACAAGCCGACCAGACAGTGCCACAGGCTGCTTCTCAGGCCATTATTTGCCAGGAAAGGTGCTCTTCTCAGATTAAAAGTTACCTGGGCTACCTCCAAGCTGCTGGGGCCTCCTCCTCTAACCCCTGGGAGAGCCCAGCCAGAGACAACGTGGCAAGACCTCTAAGAAATACAGTTTCCCAACTCCTAAAATACATAGAAAAGTTGACAGGAAATCCTCCAGCAAAAGAATATATTTTTTTCTTTTTAAACTGATGAAGGAATAAGATTCAGAAAGAACTTGAGAAAAGAACAAGTGAGTTGCAAATTTAACACACTAAAAAGTTGACAGCTGGGGTGATAAAATTAATATGAATAAAATTTTTATGTAAGTACAATTTCGTCACAGTGGTGTGGGTAATATTCCTCTTATTAAAAAAAGGAAACAATTAGATTTCCTTTAAACTAAAAAGAAGCTTACCAAGGCAATATTAAAATTATTTCACTTATTTTTATTTGTATACATTTACAGGATACAAGTGAATAGATGGCACAGTGGTGGAGTTAGGATATGTAGGGTTTCCACAGCACAAAGAACAGATTATACTCATTAAGTGGTTTGTCTTCACTTACCTCCTTCCACCCCTTTAGTCTTCTGAGTCTTCATTGTTTACCATTCCCCCCTCACATCCATGTGTACATGTTTTTTTAACTTCCACTTATAAATGAGAACGTGCAATAATCTTTCTTTGTCATAAAATGATGCCCAAATAGGCAGAGGGGAGATGGCCAGTGCTGGAGATAAGTCAAACAGAGGAAGGACCCAGAAACTGTTCTCACTAGGATAGAAATATAAAGAAAAATAATTAGAAAAACTGGTAAGACGTGGAGGATAGATCCCCAAATTCCAAAATCATATGTAGTTATGGAAGTAAAGAAAACAGAAACAAAAGTGGGCGATGAGGGCTCAGAACACCAGCGTAGGGTGCAGAAATCATCCAAGCAGCATTGTCACGGACGCCGAGGGGTTAAGAGATACCCAGAGGTAGCTGAGAGGAGACAAAGGGAGTTCCAACAGCGCAAGAGGCCTCAGTGCACGGAAGACGATAGGGAATATCCCCCCCCCCAAAAATTGAGGAAGTTAAGAGAAGCAAGAAAACTACCCTACAGACTGTAATCTGCAGACGTGAGCTTAAAACCATTCACCACGACCCCCGAACCAGCAGAATGAAAATCACAGGGTACTGGAGCTGTGATGTCAAACAAAGCAGCAACCAGCCACATGTGGCTAGTAAGCTGGTCTGGATGGCAATGTGTGCAATTTACTGAACGAGTAAAATACCAGGCTTCCAACACTTACTATCCCCCTTTCCATAAAGAATGTTCACACCCACTGTTTTTATTCTGATTATAAATCAATATGATATTATTTATGATATATTGGATGCCACGAAAGGTACTGTTAAAGTTAATTTCACCTGTTTCTTTTTATTTTTTTGTAATGTGGAGTGTAGAAACTTTAAGACTGCTTGTTGACTTAAATGTTCCTGTTAGATGGTGATGCTCTCGTGCTGTCCAGCCTTTTTTCCTCTGTGCACATTGGAAGGGGAAGAGTTGTCTTGGGCCACACAATAAACACACAAACGCTGATCACAAAAAAAGTTCCTGCATACTTTTCATAATATCCTACACCACAGATAAGCAAAAGGGTCCCTGCAAAATCAGCATGGCAACTATCTGGCCTCAGGTTGGACACCTTCTGTCTAGACTAGAGGCTCAGAACTACCTCAAAAATCTTCTTTACAAACTGAGTGAAACTCTCTATTTAAAAATTATTGAGTGTAGGAACAAAATTGAATAGAAAACAAATACTAAAGAAAAAAAATTTTTCTAGTATTTTAGATACTAGAATGAGGACATTCAATAAAAGGCACTTAAATCAGGGAATTTCAGCAGGAAAAATGGCCTGATTCTGCTGACAAAGCAATGTTATGGAAAAGAGAAAATAAATTTAAAAGAATAAGAGAGATAAAAGTAATAGGAGTATCAAAAGTACCTTGAAATCATTGAATATTATGTTATCAAAAATTACTGTTATTTTTCTAAGTATTAAAATGACAAAGTTGTTATGAAAACTAAAATGCTTTCCAGCTAGAGTTGTGTAATGAAATATTTATGGACAAAATTGCATAATTTCTGGGATTTTCTTTAGACATTTTCAGTGAAATGTACAAAACACATATTTCTGGCGATAAAGCAGGAAGGAGCAACAAAATATCAGCAACTGATAAAGTTTGATATTGAGTATATGAGGATTAAATAAATTTTCTCCATGTTTTTGTATGTTCAAAAATCATATCATAAAAAGCTTAAAAATAACTTGTTTTATTTATTATGTACTAAATTCTGAAAAAGTTAAAAAATAAATTTTAAATACCTTTTTAAAAAGTATTGTAGGCTAATAAAAGATGTAACTTAAGCTAAGAGCATTCTAAAGAAATATAAGAAATAATTCCAATAGCATAAGTCATCCCATTTGAAGCAAACATGCAAATTTCTGATTAGAGAACAATGTCATATTGGACACCAAATGAAATGATAAATACTTGGCCCCGAATCTAACCATTCGCTGTTTAGAGAAACAAACAAACATAAGCATAGAGAAATGTGTAAAACAAATAGTTGGAGAAAAAGATACGCTAAGAAAAAGGTAATTAAATAAATCCTGGTATATTAATATTGACTAAATAATTTTGAATATAAAACCTCAGAAGCATGCCACAGCACTCTACCCGAGGGCAGTACAGTGAGACTCTGTCTCTACAAAAAAAAAAAAAAAAAAAAAACCTCAGAAGCAGACACATGCATAGGGCGAAATTCAAACGATGAAAGATCCATCTTTGATTAATGAACAGTACTGGGTGAAACAGTTATTCATGAGGAAAAGAATCAGATTTATATAGCAAACAAAATGAAATCACCTATAAGAGGTTTGGTGAACTATATCTGAAAAAAATTAATATATACCTATATATTTCATGATTTTAGAGTAGGAAAACAAGGCTCAGAATGTATAACTCATAAAGGAAAGAATGGACAAGTATGACATCATCAATGACAGAAAATAACAAGTTAAAAGAATCATGGCAGTTGAAGAAAATATAATTGCTGTACTTATAATCCATAATAGCTTCAGCTGTATTGATATTATTTTTTACTTCAAGTTGAGTAGTTAGAAATTGGGTGTTTGTTGTGTTATTATTCATATCTTGAGGAACATAATGAAACGTTTTATAATAAAAGACATATGTTCAAAAAAGTGACTATGATTAAGCTAGTTTTAGAGATAATAAAAATAAAGATGTATTTTATTAAATATTGAGATCAAACAGGAAAGATCTGCAGTGTAACAAAGCTCTCATCTTCCCATGTCTGATTTTTTAAAATAGCAACAAAGCTTAAAATATATATATATATAACAAATAATTTTAATATAACTTTTGCATGTTTAAAATTGTTTTCCATTTATTTAGGTATAATTTTCATAGGGCAAAAAGCACAAATTTTAAGTCTGCTATTTGATAAATTTTGAGAGAGATTTAGCCTATATAATCCATACCCCTATAGGATATAGAATATTTTCATCATTCCAAAATGAATCCCTTTCACCTCTACTTCAATCTCCCTAATAGAGAACCAATTTGTTAATTTCTATGACTGTAGATTCATTCTGAGTATTGTGCAAGTTCATATGAAAGAAAATATATGATGTATGCTTTTCTGATTCTGACTTCCCTGGCTCATCATGTTTTTAGTTTTACCCATGTTGTTGAACTTATCAGTAGTTCATTGGTTTACTGATTTTTTTTTTTTACAAATGATAATAAGCATCCAAAACTAACCACAGTCTACTTTGTACAGTACCACATACTTTTTATAACAGAGAGTGCCAAAAATATACAGACTTTAAGAAAAGAAAATAAAAACTGTATTAAAATTGTAATACTCATGTTTGACTTTTGCAATTACAAGAGTTTCCCAAACATGACTGGTATTCATATAGCAAAAAAACACAATTTTTTATTATATAGGAGAAACTATTAAAACTGTAATACTCAATATATATTGATAATTATATTGCCTTGCATATTGTATCATGTATCTCTTATAATTGCAGGAGTCAAACATGACTTGAGTATTATAATTTTAACACAGTTTTCTCCTTTCTTAAAATGTGTATATATTTTTGGCACTCTATGTATATTTTACATACATTAAAAAGTATGTGTCACCTTACCCCTCTTCTGTCCATTTTAATGTTTGCTCATACATTTTACTTATACAAGCATTAAGGTACATAGTTTTTTATATTTAGTCACTCAATTGTCTGTTAAAGAAACTTAGAAACAATAAAAAGAATTTCATATTGACCTTTATATTTATGATTTCAGTGCTCTTCGAATCATCATATGGACCCAAAATGTATCCCTTCACCTCCAGAACCAAGTTTCTGTCTGGTGCCATTTCACCCTGAAGAATTTTCTTTAAAATGTATTATAGCTCAAGTATCTACCCTGTTTCCCTGCAAATAAAACATCCTCCAAAAATAAGACCTACTTATAGGAAAGACAAGACGTCCCCTGAAAATAAGACCTAGCGCATCTTTGGGAGCACACCTTAAAATAAGACACTGTCTTATTTTGGGGGAAACAGGGTAGTGATTACCTCTCTCAGGTTCTATTTATCTGAAAAATACATTTACTTAGGTGTTAAGTCTTTTTATAAAATTTTTAAAATTTTTTTTGTAGAGATGGCATCTCACTACATTCTTCAGGCTGATCTGGAAATCCTGGCCTCTAGTGAAACTCCAACCTTAGCCTCACAAAGTGTTGAGATTACATCCATGAGCCACCACACCCACGTGAATTTAATTCTAAAAATATTTTCACTGCATATAAAATTTCAGTCTTTTTTTTTAAAATTCAGAACTTATTATCACACTATCTTCTGGTTTGCATGATTTCTGATAAGATGTCATCTTGCTCTTACTTGTATGCAATACATCTATAGATCAGCTTGCTTTCAGGGATCACTTTATCTTTTTGTTGTTGTTTTTGATTTTTTTTTCTTTTATTAATCTGCTATAACATACCTTGATGTAGGTTTAGACTGCTTGGGTTTTATTGAGCTTTTTAAAACACACACACACACACACACACAATTGGATATTGTTACATAGGTCAGTTAGGTTCCATTTCCTTTTTACTGTCTTCACTGATAGTTTCCATTGCTCATCTTCAAGTTCACTATTGTTCTACTCTGCAGTATCAGTTCTCTAACAAAGTCTATCTAGTGTATTTTTCATTTGATGTTAAATTTTCCAGTTCTGAAATTTTGATCAAGTTTGTTGGTTTTGTAGTTTCCATTTCTCTACCTCAAGTACCCATTCATTGAAGATAATCCACTCCTTTAGAATTTCTAGAATCTAACTTCTGTTACATCTACCTAGGTGCTCTGCCACTTTATGTTGTATTCTGTGTCTCAGTGTCAGAATTTGCAGAGTGTGTTAAAAGAGGAGGTAAACGTGGAACTCAACTCAGGTGTTTCCTGTCTCCAGCATCAAAGACCTATACCATCTGCTGCCCAGTGCCTCAAAGACTTGCTTCAGATTGTCTACCCAGTTTTACAGTTTTTTGATGGTGGTGGGAGAAGCAAGTCATATATACATTGTTCTATCATAGATGACAAGGAGAAAATAATTAATCTAAAATTATCATATGAGAATAGTCTCTCAGAAAATTATAGATCCACAGAGAGTTCATAAAATTTGATTATTCATTAAGCCTTAAGGAAAAGCTCAAATCATTAAAAATAAAAGTATAGGGATCTTATTATCTTCAAAAATCAGCTCAAATTATCAAAAATAAAATGAAGTATGCTATTTGGAGAATCATTAAAGAATTCACAATAATTTAGAAGAATTTAATTTTTCAAAGTATGTTCTCTTACCACAAAAAAAGGGAAATTAGAAATAATGGAAAAGCATCTAAAAAATCCTCAGATGTTTAGAAATTAAACACTTGACTTGCAATAACACATGGCTCAATAAATGTATCAAAAGATAATTTATAAATTATTCTGAATTGGATAAAGGTGAAAATTCAACATCTTGTAATGTTGAATTTTAGATCATCTTGATGATCTAAAGCAGAACATAAATGGAAACTTGTAACACTTAACTTCTGTTAAATTTTTTTCTTAACTTCAATAAATGACAAAAAGCATATGAAACACAAAGAAAGTAGTAAGATAATATAATAATGATCACAGAAGTAATTGATAAAATTGAAACAAAAATAATGGAGATAATTATGTCAACTCTTGGATCTTCAGCCAAAAACTTGATAAAATTATAGCAAAACTTGTCAACATAAAAGAGAAAACAAATACCCATTAAGAGTGGGAGAGATGACATTCTCACAGATTCTTGAGAAATTAAAATAACAGTAAATTAATATTATTTATATACAGCTATATATTTGGCAACTGAGATAACATGAGCTTAAGAAAGACAAACTACCAAAGTTTGCTCAAGAAGAAATAGAAAACCTAATCAGATTTATATTTATTTTAAAAATTGAATTTGTAGACCAAGGACCTTTCCATAGGAATGCTCCAAGTACAAATTGCTTCTATGGTGAATTCTGCCAAACAGTTCAGAGAAAAAAATTCATTCTACACAAAGTTTTACAGGATATCAGGGGGAAAAAAATTCAACAAATTCAACGAGAATCGCTTCACTCTGATACCAAAACCAGAAGATACTATGAAAAGAAAAAAAAAAAAAAACTGTATTACACATAAGCCTAGGTGCAAAAATTCTAAATAAGTTTTAGCAAATATAATTCAACAATATATAAAAGGCTATAATTTATGTCCCAGTGGGGTTTATCCATGACTTAAAGTTTGGTTTCACATCTGAAAAGCAATCAAATAATTCAAAGTAATAGTGGACTTGAAAGTGATGATTTCAAAAAAAAGCATCTGATAAATCCAACATTCTTTTTTAAATAAAATTCTCAGCAATTTAAAAGTATGAGGACCTGCTCTGGCTTGGTAAGCGTTATCTATGCAAAATCAATAGATAACATGCTACTTAATGGTGAAAGACTGAACTGTGTAGACCATCTTCTCCACAATGTCAGCAGGAGTAGGGTTTCTGCTTTCATCCCCTCTTACCAGAATTACATGGAAAGTTCTAAATAGTGCAAATAGGAAAGTATAAAATATAAAGTATATGCAGTTTGGAAAGAAGAAGTGAAATTGTATTTGTTTAGAAAAGATATGATCACCTATGTGGAAAATTCTTTTAAATCTACAAAGACTTTTAGAACTAATCAGTGATGTTAGCAATATTGCAGGATACAAGATTAATGTAAGAGATCAATATGCAAAACTTCAATTATATTTGTGTATATTAGCAATGAACACTTACAAACAAATTTCTTTAAATGCCACTTACAATATAATCACAAATATAAAATACCTAGAAATGGATTTGATAAAAATATGCTATACCTGTCCACCAAAAACTATGAAAATGTTAAATATTGCTTAAATATTTTTCAAAAAGTTGGAGGCATCTTTTTGCCAGAACTTTAAGTTATACTGCAAGACTATAGTAATCAAAACAGCTTGGTACTACATAAAAATAGAAGCATAGGACCATGGAACAGAACAGAGAACCAAGTTTTGAAATTAAACATATTTGACAAAAAAGACAAGAATATACACTGGGGAAAAGAATCTCTATTCAATAAATGGTGCTGAGAAATTTGGATAACCACATGTAGAGGATTGAAACCAGATTCATACCTCTCATCACTCACAAAATTAATTCAAGATGGATAACAGACTTAAACCTAAGACATAAACCATTAGAATTCTGGAAGAAAATGTTGGAAAAACTCTTCTAGATATTGGCCTAGGCAAAGAATTTAGGAAGAAGACCCCAATGGCAATCACAACAATAGTATAAAGAAATAAATCGGACTCGATTAAATTCAAAGGTTTCTGCACAGACAAGGAAATAATCAACAGAGCAAATAGACAATCTACAGAATGAGAGAAAATATTCACACGCTATACATCTGAGAAAGTGCTAATAGCTCTTTGTAGCCAGAAACTACAAAAAAAAAAAACAAAACAAAACAAAAAACCCAGCAGTGCATCAGGAAAAAAGTGGGCAAAGACATGAATAGAAGATTTCAAAGGAAGATAGACTAATGGCCAGTAAACATGAAAAAATGCTCATCATTACTAATCATTAGAGAAATGAAAAATCAAACCCACATTGAGATATCACCTAACCCTAGTAAGAATGGTTTGTATCAAAAAATCCCCAAACAATAGATGCTGGTATATGGACGTGAAGAGAAAGAAACACACACTGTTGGTGGGACTGCAAATTAGTACAACATCTATGGAAAATAGTATAGAGATTCATCAAAATCATATCATTGTATACAGTTATGATTTAATAAAAAAATTAAAAAAAAAATAAAAAATAAAAGTGAAACAATGGAACTAGAAAAAAGCTAAGTGAAATACTTTCTTTGCATTGTTATTATTATTATTGCTTAATATTTCGATGTAGCAATTGTAATTCCTTTTCTAAATGTATTTACATTCATTCATTCTTTACAAGGTTTTTGTTTCTAATCCTTATCTTAAACATTGTTATTGTTATTAAATTTTAAGTATTTTTTATTTTGTGAAGGCAAAAAAAAATGGAAACCCAATTAACACATGTATATGTAAAATATAAAAATTAAAATAAAAAAAAAACTAAGTGAAAAAAAAAAAAAAAGAAAAGAAATAAAAGTAGACTTATCGTTTGATCCAGCAATCTCTCTGCTGGATATTTACTCAAAGGAAAAAGTCATTTTATCAGAAAGACACATGCACTCGAGTGCTTACTGCAGCACAATTCACAATCACAAAGATGTGGAATCAACCCAAGTGTCCACCAATTCATGAATGGATTAATAGAATGTAGTACATGTATACCATGGAGTCCGACTTAGCCATTGAGAAAAATGAATTAATTCCTTTTGTATCAATCCAGATAGAACTGGAGAACCTTCTCTTAAGTAAGTATCACAGGCACTCACTATTAAATTGGAAGTGCTGAGCAGCACTATTGTGCACAGATAGAAGAAAAACTCAATGGAGAAAAACTCCTTCTTGGCAGGAGGTGGGGGATGGAGGAGATGGGTGAAATCATACCTAGTGGGTGCCCACTGCCTGGGGGATGGGCACACGTAACTTTAACTCAAGCATTACAAAAATAATCCATGTAACCTTGACATTTATACCACTATAATATTCTGAAATAAAAAATAAACTCAATCTACAATTAAAAACAAGACCAAAATTGTTTGAACAGTGTACTACGTTCATGTAGTGGAAATGTCCTTATTGTTAAGATTTCTCCCCAAATGGATTTATAGATTTAAGGGAATCTTAAACAAAGGATTACATCTTTTAATATGACATGATAATTCTAAAATTCATATGGAAATGGAAACCACATAGAATGGGCAAAACAGATTTTAAAACAAACAAATTTGGAGGGCTTAGCCTACCTGATTTCAAAAACTATTATTGAGCATCAATAAGCAAGATGGTATATTTTGGTGTAAAGATAGATAACTAGATCAACAGCAGAGGATAGAGTCCAGAAATATACTCACACAATTATGTACACTTAGATATTTTTTCTTTTTCTTTTTCTTTTTTTTTGCCGTTTTTGGCTGGGCTGGGTTTGAAACCACCACCTCTGGTGTATGGAGCTGGCGCCCTACTCCTTGAGCCACAGGCACCACCCTGGATTTTGATAAAGGTACAAAAGAAATTCAGTGGATAAAGGACAATATTCTCCAAATATTATTCTGGAACAATGAGTAGCCATATTCAAAACAGACACACAAACTGTGAACCATATTTTACACTATATGCTAGAAATATCTTAGAATGCACAATGGCCTTAAATGTAAGACCCCAAACTATAAAACTTTTAAAAGAAAACTTAGAACAACATCTCTGAGATCTTGGATCAAGCAAAGTTTGTCACATACAAAATACAGTCCATAAATTAGAAAATTATATATACATTTAACTTTATGAAAATGATGTTCTTTGAAAGACAAAGTTAAAATAATTGAAAGACAAGCAACGGATTAGAAGAAAATAATTACAGATGATATATCTGATACAAAACTTATGTCAGGGTATATGAACAACTTTCAAAACTCAAAACACGTTTCAAAATAACTTTCGAAATGATAAGGAAAAAAAAAAACCAATGAAAAAATTCACAAAATATTTAAGGATACATCACCAGAGAAGAGATAGGAATAACAAATAAACACACCACCATTTGTCACTAGGAAAATATTAACTAAGGCCACAAATATGTCACTACATATCTATTAGAATGGCTAAATTTAAAAAAGATTGTTTATCTAGTGTTGCTGGTGGAAATTTAATTGGTAAAATCACTTTTGAATTTTTTTTTGCATGTTCTTAAAAATTTAAACAGTATAACTAGTATATGACCTTATTATTCCATTCTTAGATATTTGCTGAAGTAAGATTAAAGCATATGTATGTAACAAAAACCTGTGTACGTGTTTACAGCAGCTTAGGTAATAATAGCCAAAAACAAAACAAACAAACAAAAAAAACCCCAAAACCAAAACCAAAACAAAAGCTGGAAGTACCTAGTATGTTCATACTTAAAACAGAATGTATGCGTGTATGAGTGTGTATATTCATCATACCTAAATCACACAGTAATTATGTCAAGTGAAAAAAGAAACATAAATGAGCACTTTATATAATTTTATTTGTATAAAGTCTAGGAAATGCAAACCAACCTAAACTGACAGAAAATACATCAGCAGTTGCTTGGGAATGGTTGGAGGTAGTGAGCATCGCATGGGGAAGGATTACGGATGAGCCTAAGGGAATATTTGAGGGTGATTGACATGTTCATTCTCTTCATAGTAGTGATTGTTTCATAGGCTTACATATGTCAAAACCTATAAAATTATACACTTCAATATATGGTGTACATTTCATGTCTGTGATACCCTAATAAAGCTGTTACTCATGTATACCATCTGCAATCCAGCTGCCAAGGATTGTTGATGATTAAGTTATGTAAGAGAGCTTGGACTCTTCTAGATATAAGTTACAGAGCATTATGGCCCCTCTCTCAATTTTATAAAACAAAACAAAATATACAAAATCAAAAAAGCTATCTGAATGTATGATGTAGTGCTAATTTTACTAATGCCTTTTAATATGGACCATCTAGCTCCAATATATTAGTTTATGGATATGTGATCAAGAAATAGCATTTGTGGAGGGGGAGACAAGATGGCGGACTGAAGCCAGCTTTCAACAAAGGCTCCCGTCCAGAAGGAGAGTTAAGGGACAGGAATTTAGTAAGTATCCTGGTGGACTTGAGCCTCACCAAGAGAGAAGGCTGAAGAACGCACATCAACACCACTGAGGCAAGTTGTGATCACAAGGACGCAAACAAAAGGTACAAAATCCACCACCAAGCGGACGGGAGTCCCCCTCCCCCATGAGACCGGCTCTAGAGCCCCATAATTGAACAAGCGGGCAGAAATTGAACAAGCGGGCAGAAATTAGAGCCCTTTAATTTCCACGGTCTCTCCACGGGAGAGACCTTCTAAAAACTGGACCTACCTCCCCTACTGGGGTGCCGTGGCGTTCTCCTGCCGGACATAGGGCTGAATAAAACTTTGGGAATCCTCTGCCGGCAACCCTGAATCCCCGGCCCTCCCCTCCCGCCCACTGAGGTCTGGAGGCCTGTCCCCCAGGACTTCGGATCCTTGGGTGATTTCTCAAGGGGAGTGGACAGTCCCCGAGTTGCGACTGGTCAGCATTGACTCTGAGGCGCGCAAGTGAGGAGAGGGCACCGGGCTGAGTCACGACTCGCGGCACTTCCCTGCGGTGCAGTGCAGCAACCCTCCCCAGGCATACGGGGCCCAAGACTGAATCAGACTCTGGCCTCCCCACTGAGAGCTGAGAACCCCTACTCTCACTCGGGGTCTGAGGGCCTATCCCCCAGGAGTTCGGCTCCTTGGGTGATTTCTCGAGGGGAGTGCACAGTGCCTGAGCTGCGTCAGGGCAGCGCTGACTCTGGGACACGTGAGCGAGGAGAGGGCACTCCGCTCAGGGGAAATCAAGCCTTGGCGGCACTTCCCTGCGGTGCAGTGCAGGAGCCCTCCCCGGACCGTAGTATTGCGTGAAACTGAATGAAACTCTAGCTTCCCCCCGCCCCACTCCCAATCCGGGTCTGGGGGCCCATCCCCCAAGAGTTCTGATTCTTGGGGGATCTCTTAAGGGGTGTGGACCCAGCACAAACTGCGGCCGCTCAGTGCTGACTCTGGGGCGCGGGACAGAGGAGAAAAGGGTCGCCTGAGTGCCCACACCAGAGCAGCAGTTCCCTGGAGGTAGATCAACAGCCGTTTTTTCTTTAACGGCAGAACGCTCACTTCTGGATATTCTGAGGCCACACCCCCTGTCTCCCTGGGCAACCAGAGGAGGCCACCGGTGACACGGCTCACAAACCCGGAAGCCTCCAGGGCGGGGCCGACCCAGAGAGGTGTTCAGACGCAATTCTCCAGCAGCAAAGACGTTTGAACTCAAAACAGCCCGTCTCCTGTAGGCGACGACAAGAACAGAGACAGAACCTCACAAAGTTTTCTGTTCTGTTCTGTTCTGTTAGCAGCATGCATCAGGGACGGGGCTAAGCCTGAGTGAACACCTCCTTCCCATCACCTGCATCAAAAACTCAAAGATGTCAGGCCCCATCTCCTCCTGCTAGATAGCGGCAGTCTGCGGGGGCCTGGCAGACTTCCTTGCGATTCAGGCAGGTGCAAACCCCTGGAGTGTCTGTTCACTGCAGGCAACTGGGTTAGCCATCTGGAGAGATACCAGTGACTGGGTCCGACGGAAGGGCAAAGTGGGGAAGGAGACGTCAACCTTCCCAGACTGCTCTGTTTGCTGGGTGGCTCCTCCTGACTCCACGCTGCACTGGGGTGAGCCGTGTCAGAGGAGTCACCAGGCCCCTGTGATCCAGTTCCCAGAGACCTCTTGAACCCTTCCACCCGAGACAAGTGCCGATTGAGACAGTTGATTCGGACCTTTTGAACTGGGCTAATAGACTGAGGACTCTTCAGGCGGTGCCCTGGGTGTGCGATTGTAGGAAGGTTTGATTCTCCTTTTCCAACTGGGGCCAGAGGTGGGCAGGCGGGGTGACTTAATTGCTGATTTTTCCACACAGCCGAGACTTCAAGCCAGAGTAGAAGTTGCAATAGGATCGAACATAAACCAGCTGAAAACAAGACAGAACCACTTTGCTCCACCACACCAGACAGGGCCCCAGTTTCTCAGGCCACAACACTGTACGGGCCCTCGATAAAACCCCAGGGGAAAAACCAAAGTGAGTAAACCATGGGGCGGAATCAGCGGAAAAACTCTGGTAACATGAATAACCAGAATAGATCAACCCCCCCAAGAAAAGATACGGCAGATGTGATTGAAGATCCCATTCATAAACAACTGGCTGAGATGTCAGAAGTCGAATTCAGAATTTGGTTTGCAGACAAGATTAATAAAATGGAATTAGGAATTCGAGCAGAAATTCAAAAGTTGTCTCAAGAATTTAACGAATTTAAAGACAAAACCACCAAAGACTTAGACACACTGAAACAAGAACTTACAGCCCTCAAAGATATGAAAAATACAGTAGAATCCCTCAGTAACAGAATGGAGCAAGCAGAAGAAAGGATTTCTGACATTGAAGATAAAGTCTTCGAACGCTCCCAATCTCTCAAAGAGGAAGAGAAATGGAGAGCAAAAACGGATCACTCACTCAGAGAGCTCTCAGATAATTCGAAAAAAAACAACATAAGGGTTATAGGAATTTCGGAGACTGATGAAGTAGCTGCCAAGGACACAGAGGCCCTTCTACATGAAATTATGAAAGAAAATTTTCCAGACATGCCTAGAGAATCTGAAATTCAGATAGCAGACAGCTTCAGAACCCCAGCATGATTCAACCCCAATAAGCCATCTCCCAGACATATCATAATTAGCTTCACTAAAGTTAACATGAAAGAGAAGATTCTCAAAGCAGCCCGGCGAAAGAAAACTATAACGTACAAAGGTAAGAATATTAGAATAACTGCAGATCTCTCTGCTGAAACTTTTCAAGCAAGAAGAGGCTGGTCATCAACTTTTAATCTCCTAAAGCAAAAAAACTTTCAACCCAGGATCTTGTATCCAGCTAAACTGAGTTTCATCTATGATGGAGAAATTAAATACTTCAATGACATTCATATGTTGAAAAAATTTGCCATAAGTAAACCAGCTCTTCAGGATGTTCTCAGACCTATCCTCCACAATGACCAACCCAATCCTTTACCACAAAAGTAAACTCACTCAGAATCTTCGGATCAAACACCAACTTCCACACTGGTGAAAGGATTAAAAATGTCCACTGGACCTTTGAAAAACTCGATACCCAAAATTCCACCAGACTTATCAATACTCTCCATCAATGTGAATGGCTTAAACTGTCCTCTAAAGAGGCATAGGTTAGCTGACTGGATACAAAAACTCAAACCAGATATTTGTTGCATACAAGAGTCACATCTCAACTTAAAAGACAAATACAGACTCAGGGTGAAAGGATGGTCATCCATATTTCAGGCAAATGGTAATCAGAAAAAAGCAGGTGTCGCAATTTTATTTGAAGATACAGTAGGCTTTAAACCATCAAAAGTAAGGAAGGACAAGAATGGTCACTTCATATTTGTTAAGGGTAATACTCAATATGACGAGATCTCAATTATTAATATCTATGCACCCAACCAGAATGCACCTCAATTTATAAGAGAAACTCTAACAGACATGAGTAACTTGATTTCCTCCAGCTCCATAATCGTTGGAGATTTCAACACTCCCTTGGCAGTGTTGGATCGATCCTCCAGAAAGAAGCTGAGCAAAGAAATCTTAGATTTAAACCTAACCATCCAATATTTAGATTTAGCAGACATCTACAGAACATTTCATCCCAACAAAACTGAATACACATTCTTCTCATCAGCCCACGGAACTTACTCCAAAATTGATCACATTTTAGGTCACAAGTCTAACCTCAGTCAATTTAAAGGAATAGAAATTATTCCATGCATCTTGTCGGACCATCATGGAATAAAACTTGAATTGAGTAACAACAGGAATCTGCATACCCATACAAAAACATGGAAGTTAAATAACCTTATGCTGAATGATAGCTGGGTCAGAGATGAGATTAAGAAAGAAATCACCAATTTTTTGGAACAAAATGACAATGAAGACACAAACTATCAGAACCTCTGGGACACTGCAAAGGCAGTTCTAAGAGGGAAATTTATAGCACTGCAAGCCTTCCTCAAGAGAACGGAAAGAGAGGAAGTTAACAACTTAATGGGACATCTCACGCAACTGGAAAAGGAAGAACATTCCAACCCCAAACCCAGTAGAAGAAAAGAAATAACCAAAATTAGAGCAGAATTAAATGAAATTGAAAACAAAAGAATAATACAACAGATCAATAAATCAAAAAGCTGGTTTTTTGAAAAGGTCAATAAAATAGATAAACCTCTGGCCAACCTAATCAGGAAAAAAAGAGTAAAATCTCTAATATCATCAATCAGAAACAACAAAGACGAAATAACCACAGACTCATCAGAAATCCAAAAAATCCTTAATGAATATTACAAGAAACTTTATTCTCAGAAATATGAAAATCTGAAGGAAATAGACCGATACTTGGAAGCACGCCACCTTCCAAGACTTAACCAGAATCAAGTGGAAATGTTGAACAGACCCATATCAAGTTCAGAAATAGCATCAACTATACAAAACCTCCCTAAAAAGAAAAGCCCGGGACCAGATGGTTTCACGTCAGAATTCTACCAAACCTTTAAAGAGGAATTAGTACCTATATTACTCAACCTGTTCCAAAATGTAGAAAAAGAAGGAAGACTACCCAACACGTTCTATGAAGCAAACATCACCCTGATCCCCAAACCAGGAAAAGACCCAACAACAAAATAAAATTATAGACCAATATCACTAATGAATATAGATGCAAAAATATTCAACAAGATCCTAACAAACAGAATCCAACAACACATCAAACAAATTATACATCATGACCAAGTTGGTTTTATCCCAGGGTCTCAAGGCTGGTTCAATATACGTAAATCTATAAATGTAATTCAGCATATAAACAAATTAAAAAACAAAGACCATATGATTCTCTCAATTGATGCAGAAAAAGCTTTTGATAATATCCAGCATCCCTTCATGATCAGAACACTCAAGAAAATTGGTCTAGAAGGGACTTTTCTTAAACTGATAGAGGCTATCTACAGCAAACCCACAGCCAATATCATATTGAATGGAGTTAAATTGGAATCATTTCCACTCAGATCAGGAACCAGACAAGGCTGCCCATTGTCTCCATTGCTTTTCAACATTGTAATGGAAGTTTTAGCCACCGCAATTAGGGAAGAAAAGGCGATCAAGGGTATCCATATAGGGTCAGAAGAGATCAAACTCTCGCTCTTCGCAGATGATATGATTGTGTATCTGGAAAACACTAGGAACTCTACTACAAAACTCCTAGAAGTGATCAAGGAATACAGCAGCGTCTCAGGTTACAAAATCAACATTCATAAATCGGTAGCCTTTATATACACCAACAACAGTCAAATTGAAAAAGCAGTTAAGGACTCTATCCCATTCACAGTAGTGCCAAAGAAGATGAAATATTTGGGAATTTACCTAACAAAAGACGTGAAAGATCTCTATAAAGAGAACTATGAAACTCTAAGAAAAGAAATAGCTGAAAATGTTAACAAATGGAAAAACATACCATGCTCATGGCTAGGAAGAATCAACATTATCAAAATGTCCATACTACCCAAAGCAATATATAATTTCAACGCACTCCCTATTAAAGCTCCACTGTCATATTTTAAAGATCTTGAAAAAACATTACTTCGTTTTATATGGAATCAGAAAAAACCTCGAATAGCCAAGACATTACTCAGAAATAAAAACAAAACAGGAGGAATCACACTACCAGACCTCAGACTTTACTACAAATCGATAGTGATCAAAACAGCATGGTATTGGCACAAAAACAGAGAAGTAGATATCTGGAACAGAATAGAGAACCAAGAGATGAATCCAGCTACTTACCGCTATTTGATTTTTGACAAGCCAATTAAAAACATTCAGTGGGGAAAAGATACCCTATTTAACAAATGGTGCTGGGTGAACTGGCCGGCAACCTGCAGAAGACTGAAATTGGACCCACACCTTTCACCATTAACTAAGATAGACTCTCATTGGATTAAAGATTTAAACTTAAGACATGAAACTATAAAAATACTAGAGGAGAATGCAGGGAAAACCCTTGAAGAAATTGGTCTGGGTGAGTATTTCATGAGGAGAACCCCCCGGGCAATTGAAGCAGCTTCAAAAATACACTACTGGGACTTGATCAAACTAAAAAGCTTCTGCACAGCTAAGAACACAGTAAGCAGAGCAAGCAGACAGCCCTCAGAATGGGAGAAGATATTTGCAGAGTATAACTCTGACAAAGGTTTAATAACCAGAATCCACAGAGAACTCAAACGCATCAGCAAGAAAAAAACAAGGGATCCCATCGCAGGCTGGGCAAGGGATTTGAAGAGAAACTTCTCTGAAGAAGACAGGCGCAAGGCCTTCAGACATATGAAAAAATGCTCATCATCTTTAATCATCAGAGAAATGCAAATCAAAACTACTTTGAGATATCATCTAACTCCAATGAGACTAGCCTATATCACAAAATCTCAAGACCAGAGATGCTGGCGCGGATGCGGAGAAAAGGGAACACTTCTGCACTGCTGGTGGGAATGCAAATTAATACATTCCTTTTGGAAAGATATATGGAGAACACTCAGAGATCTAAAAATAGATCTGCCATTCAATCCTGTAATTCCTCTGCTGGGCATATACCCAGAAGACCAAAAATCACAACATAACAAAGATATTTGTACCAGAATGTTTATTGCAGCCCAATTCATAATAGCTAAGTCATGGAAAAAGCCCAAGTGTCCATCGATCCACGAATGGATTAATAAATTTTGGTATATGTATACCATGGAATACTATGCAGCCTTAAAGAAAGATGGAGACTTTACCTCTTTCATGTTTACATGGATGGAGCTGGAACATATTCTTCTTAGTAAAGTATCCCAAGAATGGAAGAAAAAATACCCAATGTACACAGCCCTACTATGAAACTAATTTGGGACTCTCTCATGAAAGCTATAACCCAGCTACAACTTAACAATAGGGGGAAGTGGGAAAGGGGGGGGGTGGGTAGAGGGAGGGGAATCGGTGGGATCACACCTGTGGTGCATATTATAGGGGTATTTGCGAAACTTGGTAAATGTAGAATGTAAATGTTTTGGCACAGTAACTGAGATAACGCCGGAAAGGCTATGTTAACCACTGTGATAAAAATGTGTCAAATGGTTTATGAAGTGAGTGTATGATGCCCCATAATCATATCATTGTATACAGTTATGATTTAATAAAAAAAATTAAAAAAAAAATAAGAAATAGCATTTGTTTCTCAACATGTATGGAATTATTGGGGTATTATAATTATATATGTATAAAACTTTCATTTTATGTATTTTTCATAATATATATTTAGCATATATATGTGTATATTACATTGTATGTTTTACTTTCTTTTGTTGACTCAAAAGCAAAAGCACTGGACAAAGCATGTACCTTACTTAGGGTGAAGCATTTGGGGATTACACCATCAACATTCTAGGTGTAATCACTTTCTTATCTAATTCAAATTATATTCCTTATTTCTGTCAGTGAGTGCTTGCTAGTTCTCAGGTAGAGGTGAGAACTCAATACCATACCAGTATTTTTTCTTTCTAAATTTCCAAAGCAAACCATAAATATAATTCAACTGTTTATTGTTTGAAAGACACCATAATAAAGTCCTTCAAATTTCTCACTTTCAATGAAGACATTATGTACATTTAAAAATCTGTACGTAGGTCCATTATTAGAAAGGACGCGTTTGCAACTCCATTCTTCTCTGTGGTTGCTTGTCTGTCCCAGCATCCACATTTACAAAAGGAATTTTATAAATTTATTCAAGCCCCAGCCTTCCTTGACATTGAATTTCCTGTTCTTTCTGAATACCTTTCTTTCAGGGCTGATGCCGGCGTTCACTGGTCATCACCCAAACTGCTGTTGAGAGTCCTTACCCGAAGGACGTCGTGACTGCGATGGCACCTGCGCAGCACCGTGTGGTGGCCGTGACTGCGCCTGCGCAGCACCGTGTGGTGGCCGTGATCAAGACCCGGCCGCACCGCGTGGTGGCCATTGACTGCGCCTGTGCAGAACCGTGTGGTGGCCATAACTGCAACTGGGCCACACCACGTGGTGGCAGAGATGGCTCCTCGGCAGCCCAGTGTGGTGGCCGCGACTGCGCCCCAGCAGCACCACAGTGGGAGGGCATCCACCCCAGGCTCCCGGCCGCACTGAGAAACTCACCGGACGCTTTGCGCTGAGGCTGTGCTTCCTATGGAATGCTGCGGGCAATGAATAAGCACAGTTGGAAAACGAAGGCAAACCCATCGTTCCTGGGTGAACTGACTCCTCAGAGGTTTGATTTTGGCTTGAGGGCCTATATCAGCCTTGCCACTTCCCCCAGGCTGCACAAAGGTAGGACACTGTAGGACGTCTTCATACAACCTTCTTTCTCTCATTGGGTACTCAGGGTCACACTTGCTGTGGGGTCTGATGATTCTCTCAGCCATCGTGCCTGGCTCCTACATGGGCTTTTGTTTGACTAACAAAAAGAAGTATCAGAATAGAGATGTATACAGATAGATACACACACAGAGAACTACACAAATACTCAGTGCGTATATACTAAAGATACAACTTGTACCTTATGTGTATAGATGTGCGTGTGTTATATAATCGGAGAAAATAGGTGATGATTTGGAGGTCTGGTTCAAAGCACCAGTTCAACTTCAAAGGTTTCATGGGAAGAATCCTGGGAAAATACCATGGTGAAGGGAGTTGCTACATGTGAGAGACTCAATAATATGGAGATTTACAGAAAAATATGAAGAGACTGATGCCTATGACAGAGGTGGCCAGTTGCCAGTCACCGCTGCAGCATTGCTGAGCTGCAGAGGGATGTGAGAACCAACGGTGGATGGAAACCAGCAGTCAGTCACTAACTTTGAGAGCCAGAGGGCTTCAAGTTCCCTGCAAATGTGCCTTTATCTCCCGCAGTATGTGGCTGGAGTCACAACTGTTAGACTTACAAAGTTTCAGAGACATTTATTTGATTGCTTATCTATGGTCCAGTTACTTAAAGTCAGACCCTTGTAGGGAAAATTGAGATCTGGAAACATGGAACAGGTAATGTATAAGGTTGTCCCTGAAGATACTGACTTTTCAACCTCCCCTGGACTTTCTGAGTTTGTACAGAGAACTGCCGAGCCAGCCGGCACCTCTGCCATGGAGAAGCTATTCCCATAGAGACAACAAATGCCGCCCTCAGGAGCTGCCCCAGAGGCTTTCCTGGCTACAGAATGAAGATGGAATTCTAGTATAGCCTCTCCAGTAACTTACTTGGTCTGGAAAAAAAAAAAAAGAGAAAGAAAATACCATATTCCTAAAGAGATGCACAAACTAGCTGGCACACGTCGGCATGAGGACAGAGCTCTGGATCAGATAGAAATGGAATGAAATGATCAGATTGAAATCAGCTAAAATCCATGATAGGAAAGCAGTAATTAACTGGCAGGAAGGCACTGCTCAAGACCTGGGACGTAAACTGGCAAGGACTTTAAGGGCCTTTTAGAAGGTTAGAAATGTTCTAGTTTCCCTATACCTGGTAGAGGAAGAAACAGAAGCCGAGAGAAGTGGGCAGAATGGAATTATGTCTGATGAGAGTCTGGGATGACAACAGTGGACGACAGTCCTCAAAGTGAGCATATCGCCAGGGTCCCTCTTACAGCAGCAGAGAGCAACTGGGTCCCGAACAGGCCCTTATTTCTCTGTGTGACTAATCTACTTGCAAAATTGTTTCTACTGGTTTCCTTCTATTCCGAAGTGCCAGGTGTCCATTCTGATAGGATTCAATATCCATCCCAGACATAAGCTTTCTTTTCCTACCTGCAAATCTTTGGCCAACACTAAAATCTTGAGACATACAGAATGCCTGGTCCACAGGTCTGGGATGAGATGGAACACATCATCGGCCTAAGGCACATTTTAAAGCACAGGGACTGGTCCCGTGACCTTGGGTGTCACTGGGTGTGTCATATACTGCACCTTGCTCAGAGAACCCTTGAATGTTCTATAAATGAAGCTGAAACTATAACATCTGAGAGGATTGGGTGACATTCTTTATGAAAAAGTGTATTTTTTTTATAATGAACAACTGTTTTTGTTGTCTATTCCCATTAGGAAGGATAACACGCACACATGGTGCCAGGAAGAAGCTGGACTTCCCTTCCTATTACCTACGGGGGATATTTTTTTTTGTGTGTGTGTGTTTTTTTTGGCCGGGGCTGGGTTTGAACCCACCACCTCCGGCATATGGGACTGGCGCCCTACTCCTTGAGCCACAGGTGCCGCCCACCTACGGGGGATTTTGTAGCTTGTTTTGTCTCAGCTTTGTGCTTGAGGGTTGAAGTCTTGGTCTCAAAACAGGCAAATGTTTGCCAGAAATACAGCAAGGGTTTCAGGCCGTAGAATTTAGAGCTGTTATAGGGCACTTTGCACAGGGACAAGCAACCACGAAAAGTCACTCTTCTGGTAAAAGTAGCTGATCCTGAACAGCATGAACAGGTGTTTTCACACGAGGGCTGTTACATGCGGAGGATCTGCTTGCTCATCTTCGGGTGCTCGCTTGCCTCACTGTAGCTATGAATGTGCATGTGTGGAACCAAGAAGGGTGCAATTACCAAAGATATGAACACCTTATCAATACAGGTAAGACCAGGTAACCCACCCAGACCTGCTCAGATGCTCACTAAGATGCAGAGGAATTTAGAGTGGGTGGTAGAGGGGGAAGAAAATGATACATTTGTAGCCCTGACATCAACGGCAGAAAGGGGAAATGTATGTTTTCTCAGCTTTCCCCAAACAAGAAAGATCGAAAATAGGGGTCCTCAAACTTTTTAAACAGGGGGCCAGTTCACTGTCCCTCACACTGTTGGAGGGCCGGACTATAGTTTGAAAAGAAACTATGAACAAATTCCTATGCACACTGCATATATCTTATTTTGAAGTAAAAAAACAAAATGGGAACAAATACAATCACACTGCCTCAAGTGGCCCACAGGCCGTAGTTTAAGGACCCCTAATCTAAAAGAACCATGGAAAAGCTGATCCCTGAACCTTTATGGAGAAGCAGATTTCTAACAAAGCTTCTGAGCTTTGAAAACTGTTGCCTTCTTGGCATCAAACCTGGCTTTCCAAAGGGCTGCTCTAAGTCAATGTCTGAGCCCCGTGGATGTTAATGTTAAAGTTAGGCCCACACCTGCAACACGGCATTTCTCTGTTGACTGAGTGTCTTGAATCAGTCTTGCCTCCTGGAGAGGCAGCCATCTTTCCTTCAGAATGCCAGGCTGTCAGGGCACATCTGCCAACCTCCCTTCCCTCCCTAGGGCCCGTCTCCCAACCTCCCTCCCCTCCCTAGGGCCCGTCTCCCAACCTCCCTCCCCTCCCTAGGGCCCGTCTCCCAACCTCCCTCCCCTCCCTAGGGCCCGTCTCCCAACCTCCCTCCCCTCCCTAGGGCCCGTCTCCCAACCTCCCTCCCCTCCCTAGGGCCCGTCTCCCAACCTCCCTCCCCTCCCTAGGGCATGTCTTCCAACCTCCCTCCCCTCCACCCTTCCTTCTGGGTCAGACTTGCAGTGTTGTTCAGCAGTACCCTTTGCTTTCCCATCCTCTCTCAGCAATTTGCTTAATAGTCTTCTCACACCCTGAATCCCTTTCCGGTTTTTTGTTTCTTGGAAGTACTAGATTAACACAAATTGTGAATTATAACTCCAAATGTGACTTTGGTTTCATTCATAACAATCAGTCTTGCCCAAAATTTAATTACTTTTTCTCAACGTTATTAGCCTATCATAGTAAGTATTTTCAGATTTTTTTATTAGAGTAATACATTTTTAATTGAGGCTACTGAGATCCAGAGTTTAAGTGATTTCACCGAGATCGTGCAATTAAGAATTTTCTCACTATCTGAATTGTATTAATTGTCTATTAATTGCTATAAATCCAACATAACTTAATTTTTCAAACATTTGTCGTTATTTTATCAAGCACCAACATGGAATAGGGACAAAGGAAGCTTTCGAAGTCTCACTAATAATAAAAAACTATAATAATAATAATAAATAATAAAAGTCTCAACATACTTGGGGATTTGTCAGAAACATTCTCCTTACTTATATATAACTCTTTAAATAATGCATATTGTCCAGATGTTACTATCCATCAAGTCACAATGAAATAGCATAGTGATGACAAGGATGCAGGTCTGTGGATTTACCCTTAAGTTCTGAACTTGTTCCATAGTCCCAAATCCACTGGCCGGGGAGGTATGAACACGGATGATACTAGTATTATTAGATCTCTCAAAGGATGGCTGTGGCATTTCTTTGCCTACAAAGTTCAATAGAAGCAAAGAATAAAGGAGAAATCTGAGCTGTAGGAAAAGAGGCTATGCATACCAACATGTTTGAGAGAATCCTGATTTATTTCTATTTGATATAGTTATTAAGAACACCCATTTTATTCTAAAAGTGACCTAGTTTATGATAAATTTCAAGTCCATCAATACATCAGAGTAATATAATCTACATATTGCTGCCAAACAATAAAAAATACTACCCATAGTTGAAACTGCTTATCCAGAAGCTTTTCCTTAAGATAATCACACCAAAAATGAAATGTGCCTCATGCAAAGATAGCCTTTCTTTGTATCAGTTAGAGCATCTGACCTATGTACAGATCACTGGTCAGTGATGCTGAAGGAAGTGCTCTGTTCATTAAACATTTAAACAGTGAACTAAGCCAATCAATCTGGACAAGAGATTGTAAAGGGAACTAGTAAGAAGGAAACAGAAGCAAGAAAACACAGGTGAAGATACATGCAGGTTTTGAGACAGAAGCATAAATTAAGAGCCTTCTCAGATTCTGAAAGACTTTCCCCTCCCAGTCAACGTGACTCCCTTCCTCAGCATGATCTGAATGCATTTGCAGTTGCTGCAGCAGCCCCGCGGACCACAGGCAGATTTCCTCCCTTCTCCCTGAGTTCCTGTTGTCCTTGAACATCTCGGGTTTCTCTATTCTTTTCCTTAGGTGGTTTATTTTTATTTTTCAGGAGACCCCTCACTTGTAATGCAAATGAACACATGTATCGGCCCAAGAAGATGCCTCTGCGTCCAGACATTAGATTTGCCATGAACACTCCCGTATTTAGTCAGAAGAATTAGACCACTCATATCCTGTTTTACAACTTTTCAGGCAACTTGAACTACACTGTCAGTTCTAAATGGTGCAGACTATATGTTTTTCTCATGCCTAACAAGGGCAAATAAACAGTAAAAGCTATGATCTTGGAAAATCCTCCAGCATTCAGAAAAGGAGAGAATCATACAGAGCCAGTATCGACAGTGGAAAAACAGCACAGCATCTGATGAAATCCAGGTGAGGTGCGAGTCTGGCTCCCTGGCTTCCACTGTGCACGGCCTTTAGAAGCGTTGTTCTTCCCCTCCTTGTCTTATATTCCTCATCTGTAACATGGTCATTACAACGGGACCCGCTTCTGTGGGCAAGGTGCGGGAATTAAATGTCATCGCACATAATGCTGACTCATCAAAAATGTGCACTTTTCCTTTCTTTCCTGTAAAATGAAGGCGACACTTCCATTTAGAACCCAAAACACACCTGAGGAATAACTTTGAATCGTTTTCAGCAGGAACACTTAAAATTTCATATTGGAATCCAGTCTGAACTATATTTTGCATTTACCTGAATTCTTAAACACAGAATACAAACTATAATCTATTTTTGATGGCTCCTTTACCAGTCTAAGCAGGCATTGTACTGGTTTGAATTCAGTGGTAACACAATCCTAGTTTTAAGCCCTATTGTCAGGAGGTGAGAATTTCTTTAAAGGCTGCCAAAGAGACCTTCTACCTCACTTTGTTTTAAATTAATGATTAACTTCCCCGAGCCTGTCATTTTCTCTCTTCAAGCATTAATATTTTTTCACTACAACCATCTAAATTCTAGTTCTTATAATTACTGTTTCTTCCCTGTCTCTGGGAGGTCAGAGGCTGCACAAGCCGTGGCATCTCCTTCTACCTTTTATCATCCTTTTCCATCACAGCGAAAGTCTCAGCCACCACATTGCCAAAATCTATCAATATTCGCCTACCACCATTAATAGGACTCTTGTTGTCTGCTGCCAGGAAGTGATCCAGCTCTAGAATCCTGTCTGTAATGTTTGCTCCCTAGGAACACTCCTACTAGTAGTGTTTTTAGATCAGATTTCGTAGAAGCAGAGCTGGAGACAGTAATTTGAGTACACACCATGCATTTCTCTGCAACAAAAGAGGAAGGAGGAAGCAGGATAGAGAGGAAGTATGAGCTGAGTAAAGATGTAGCTTCGGGAGTGTAGCTCCTCAGCCTTGGCTTAATTTACCAGTGAGTGCAAATTTCTGCTAGAGTCACGCTCCCTGGAGGCCCATGGTCAGTCTACTGTTTCCCATCTCTGATGCGGGCTTGTTGGCTGCTCCCAGGACAAGGGTATGGGTCTGGGGGTGGGGGTGAGGGGGCTTAGCCTTCTGAGTAAGGGTGCCAAACACAGAGATATCCTCCAGAGAGCAGGGAGCTGTAGGCGTGTCTGAACTGGCTAGTGACAGGGACTCTGGGCAGGGCACAGGCAGCATCTTCTATCCTCAGCCTTCAGGTGAATAAGCGCAGGTACAGGGAATGGGCAGCTTTTCGTAACCTGCCCTAAGCCTCACATCTTGGCTCACATTTCAAATCACATTTCTCTCACCACAATGCAATGGTCAAAACGAGCCTGGTAACACAAGGAGCGCAACATGGATCGAGGCAAAAAGGAAAGAGTATCAAAAATGAGCATCGCATCAGGGAGACAGTGAGACTAGACCTCACGCTAAAAAGAGGTGAGACACGGAGAGGAATCAAGGAAGCAGAGAGCTCGAATCACGCAGAAGATCACTTCACTTCAGTCCTCCTGAAATTATACCGCCAGAGAAGGAGACAAGACTAAACTGTTTTGGAATAAGGATGAAAAATCTAAAGAAGACGTGATGAAAGGAAGAAGATGCAAAAAGGAAGGCATTTGAAATCAGCTTACAAGAAAATATATCTTGATTCCAGCTATGGAAAAAACCCACACATCTATATATACACAGTTTTTAAACAGAGACACAATGTAGCTATTTTAAAAGGGGATAAGGGAGGGACATGGGCTTATAAATATGGTACAAGAATTACATAATTTCTAGTTTTCTGCATCAACAGAAACCAACTTCAAATATATAACTGTCTTTTAACTCTTTGAGAGCTGTTTTAAAAATTAATACAAGATACAAGGCATTATAATACACCTATGCTTATTTATAAAATGACTTAAAAGGTGCCTAAGTAGTTATTTGGAACTAACTTTAGTTACATTTTCTTTCTAGAGGGATCGTCCTGAAAATCATTTAATATTTCAAATTTCCAAACATGGATACTTCCAAGAAAAAAAAAAATTGAAGACATTGCCCTTTTCCCCCAGATACTCTTTATAATCCCTAGCATTCTTAATCAAACCTTCAGAAGCTTAAATTATTATTGAGCAACTTATTTAGGATTATGGCTTAATTCATGATTCTACAATGAATATACTATCAACTTTTGGGAGCAAAATCACAAGTAACAGCATAATCTTCCAAACCAAATAGGGTTTGAGCAATTTGAAATACTCAGGATTTGAAGGAATTAATAGATAAGAGGATAGATTCATTATGTGGTCAAGAGGTCATTTCATAAAAATATTTTAAATTAAAAAATTAAAAACCTTTTGGTTTTAAGACTCAGGATAAAATGGATTGGCAAGAATTAAAGAAAATGTTGAGAAAGACTGCAAATTACTCACCTGATTGAAAGACTAATTAAAATTATCTTGAAGGCACTGCAAGTTTTTATCTTCAAATTTTACTGTCTGGGATGACATGTTCTTTTATTGTTTTTCAAAGGAAAATGCACGTAAAACTTAAATTCTCTTAGAGAGAAATTTCAGATAAAGTATGTCATAAAGGACAGTTTGGGATCCCACTTAGGTCCTATCCTTGGGCAGTGCACCCAAGGCAAATTGCTGTGAAAGTTGAACACTAATAACAGCTCCAAACAGTGATGTTCTGAGAATCCCCGCAGGCCTCTTAGAGCCATCTCAGGGGGGGATTCCTGGCAGGCACACCTTCACCCTGGAAGCAGTACAGTGATTTAGGAGTGAGAGGAGCCCTATCTTTTTGACTCAAACTGAGATTTAGTGATGCAGCAGTTTCCCCAGAGGACTGAACCGTGGCTGGACTCAAGCTGAATTCCTGTCCGTGCCATGCCGTGCTGCTTCTCCTCACTGGAATATGGGCTTCACAGCATTCCGAGGACAAGGCACCTTCCATGAGAATCCCAGTATCAGTCAATGTTTTTAAAGTTTCAGGTTCTTAGAGTTTAGCCTGCAGCAGGGTCACCAGGAAGGCTTGTTAGAACACAAGGGGCTGATTCAGCAGGTCTGGTGTGCAACCTAGGAATCTGCATTTCAAACAAGTCCCAGGCGCTAGTACAGAAACCATTTTGGGAACAATTTTCTGTGACAACCAACCCAAGGCAATAAATAAATAGTTATAAATCGTGGGCCACTCACTGTGATTCTTGGAGTAAACTGAAAATAATCATAATTTATTGATATAATTTAACATTTGAAATGTATAAAAGAATGGAGATCAAAGTGTTTAAGCTAGTTATGGAAGTCAGGAGAGAAAGAAATATGAGCTAAATTTATTACAAGATGTCAGGCGATAAATATTGAATGAGTTTATTTTCTGTTTTAGTTGCAGACCAGTAGTACAAAACGTGTGGAAGAGAAACATTCTATGTCAGCCACCTTGAGGGGGCATTTCACTGGGAATCTGGCCATTTCTCCTTTTCAGCAAAGTGAACAACCAGACACACTGCTCAGCACTCTGCCTACTGGGGAATTTCCCTTACACACGTCCCAGAGAGGGGCTATCACAGCGCCCTGAGAGGCCCTTCGGGCGAGGCCTGCACACCTGCAGAAACAGGGGTAAATCAGGCCCATGTCTTCTTTGCCTTTGTCTGCTCACTGGTGGGAACACCCTGGAAGAGTGGATGTTGTGTAGCAGGGATGGGAGTCATGAGTATTTGGTCCACTTTTTCATTAACCTACTTGTGGCTTCAGTCCTTGCTCACAGCTGGTCATATCTGTGATGCTTCATTTGACAATGAAGTGTTCCTGCACATGCTCAGCTTTATGGAGTGCTGGGTCAGATAACTTGGCAGTGCGCAGTTCAGGCCACATGGCAACTTAGTGGCCTGGTTACATGTTCAATCCCTACTGAGGCCTAGTAGCAACCAAGAGCTGTTTCTCATAAGGATGGTAGTCAGCCACACATGATAGAAGGGCTTTGCCCCCCCATCCTAAGGACCTGTGATGCATTCACCCATGGCCTGCCAAAGCGTGCGAGCCAGCACCCCTACTGCCACTGCCACTCCAGGCACGTGGAAGCTCCCGGAGTATATAGCCCAGAGGCAGAGCATTTTCCACAGAAGCCAGGACCTGTTGCAGAGCTGTTTCTTGTTCTGGCCCTCACTCAAAACAACCAGCTTTTCTGGTCACTTAGTAAATGTGCCTGAGTAACACATGAACATGAGGAATATGTTGCCTCTAGACTTCAGAGGCTTTTTAGATGCTGCATCTCTTTTTGACTGTATCTTGACATGTCAGCCACCACTATATCACTGTAAGTTTTATTAACATAGAAAGGCCTCTGGATTTTCATTGCATTTATCTGGCAAAATATTTTCCCAGTCTCTGACACACAAACGTCTCACCACTGAGTTTAGAGAAGTCGTTACTTCTTGCTCCCTAGGTCCAGAACATCATCACTGTAATGGATGAGTGTGAGATCCTGTGGGAGGGAAAGGTGACCAAGATTCCTGGGAGCAGAATTATGGCACAAGACTTGAAAGTTGCTATACCCCTGAAGTGGGACAGAGAGGTATACTGCTGGCCTTGGCAGCTGAGAGCAAACATTTTTGGGGGTGGTATTTATAATAGTTATTGGAAAAAATTCCAAATCAATACCTGCATACCAGGTCCCAGGGGATGAGTTACTTTGCTTAAACAATGGAATCACGTCTAGTGCAGCAGCTGCGATTGGACTTGCTGTGTGGTTAAAGCTATTGTGATCTGCTGTCATTCTCCAAGATCCACAAGTCTTTGGAAGACCAAGTGAGCAAGCTGAATGGGATGTGGGGGGAGTTGTCACTGCTGCACTCCTGCACTCCTGCAACTTTCAGGCTTTTGATCATGGCACTGGCCTCCCAAGTCCTCCAGGAATGCAGTATTGCTTTTAGTTTACTGCCTTTTGTAAGTGAAGGCACTTGGTCTTTCTCATCATAGCAGTCCTCACTCTGCAAGTAGGGAGTGCTGGCAGTTTCTATGTATGCACTGTGGAATGGGGTAAAAACACAGAATTGGTTTGGAGAACCACTGAGCCCACTGTAAAGTGGACTGAGCTAAAATGCCAGTGATCACTTGACCTGTATAGGCCTCTGCTTTGATTGGTATATCACAGTGACATGTGGGTCTCTTAGAATCAGCATCAGTTCAGAGCCATCATCCACTAATCTACTATGTTGGTTATTTCTTTTTTCCAATGCACAGTTATTCTTATAAAAGGCCATAAGTCCCTTTTGGTGAGTCTGAGGAAGAGATTAATGGAATAATTTTTTTTTGTCAGGGTTCTAGGGTTCCCTTCATGCAAGGAGTTTTTGATCTAAAATCTGGCCCAAATCTGGGAATTAATCAAGAGCCTGAGACTGTCTGTTTGGGGGATTTGGTGTACACTACGTCACTGCACATAGAACTTCCCTTTTTACACAGCTTTACTGAGCTTCCTATCCAGTTCACTTCCTACCTATCTACTAATTTCTGACCAACTTGCCAATGCCACAGGCCTGTATGCATCTCACAAATCTGACTGCCGCCTTCTCTCTGTTGTTCAGCACAGAAACCTGCCCACTTTGCCACTGGTGGTTGAGTGCTACCACTTGCCCTCACCACCACAGGCTTTGAGAACTCCGTTGCATTTAGATTTTCAGGTTTATTGACCACAATCATTGTAAAGTCTGGCTTGCAGAGAAAAACAATAACAGAGCCCATTAAATTATTATTATTCCCTCACAATTTTTTTCCTCGCAGTTGTAGTTGAAGGTCTTTTGGACCCTTCCAGTGTGGGTGAGTAGGTCTTAAATAACAACAACAACAAAAAAAAAAAAAAAACACTAAAATATTCCAATATCCTAGAATCCTTTTTTCTACATTCAGTCAAGGTAGATTCAACATTTTAACTTCATATACTGTGGGCCACCTTTTGTCCATGTTTAAGCCAACCAACCAACCAAACTGTTAGAACTCTTTTTAACTTTGCAAGCTACAACATTAAATGCAGAATATTTGCTTAATGAGCCCATATCAACAAATTTATTATGGTCCAAATTATGTATCTTCCACCAATATCTCACATCCCTATATCCATTCCCACATACATCCCCAGATTTTTTTCTTGTATAAATTACAAAATTCAAGGAGTTCTCTTAGAGAGTAGTGTGCCTTTTCATGGGTCACATTTGTACCTCACTTTTAGGGTCCTGGTGGGGCTTGAGTCTAGTTATAGATCTACAAGCAAAAAGAGTGATAGCTAGGCCTGAGTCCTGAGGAAGATCAGCATCCTCAGGGAAACACTTGCAGTTTCTTTAGCCAATGCAGTGCAGTGGTTAATCATCCAAGGATGAGAAGTAGCTGCTATTTCGGGTAAGGAAGCTGCTTCATTTCACTGGGAGGTGGGATGCATTTTGCACTGACAAGACATGTTGGAATTCAGGGGAATTTTGGCCCCTGCTTAATCAGGGTATTTCCAACATCACCATTTCCACTTACAGGATCCCATTCTTTCCCATTCAAGACCTCACTTCATTATCAGACACTGTGCAGTACTAGAAGTTTAACATCTACTGCAATTCATACTGTAACAGAATGAGATCAGTATGCTTTAGATTTTCAACCATTTCAGTCCCACATCTAAAGCAGATGGGGATCTCATTCAGAGCATACAGAGAAAGTTTCGGTATGGTTATTCATATGGCCCAAGAGATGGGAATTCAAATAACTGACCCCATTTTCTTATTTTTCATTTTTCTCAATCAACAGTAAGAAAACCCAGACAATCTCATTGTATCTCAACTTCTTGTATCTTGTAAGTGGTTCATTAGGAGTATCCAAAAGCTATATCTGGTGTATCTCTACTGCCACATTATGGCATGGGCTGTCAGTACTCTCTTTACTAGTGGAAATTAGTCATAGCATCTTTAAATCTAATCAGATTAAAGAGTCAATTCCAGTAACCCCAGAACCAATACAGAATACTCACACTTTACATTGTCTTTCTCTAGAACCACTTATAGCACTAAATCTGTATTATTCATGGTTTTCCAGAGAAATAAAAGTAGAAGTTTTTCTGGAGAGAGAGAAAAATAAGAGAGAAAGATAAAGAGAGATTTCATAATAATTGGCTTATAATTATGCAGGTCAATAAATTCCAAGTTGATGACCTAGATGCCCAAAAGAGCCAATGGTATATTTCCAATTCAAGTGGGTCTGAAGGTAGAAGACCAGTGACAGGTAGAGGTGAAAATTCTTGCTTACTCAGACTTTTGATTCTATTCTGGCTGTAATGAACTGAATGAGTCTAACATTGGGGAAGACAGTTTGATTTACTCAGTCTACTTATGCTAATGCCAATCTCATCTAAAAACACTCTCACAGACATACACAGACATAGTGTTTAACCAAATATCTGGGCATCCTGTGGCCTAGTCAAGTTGACGCATAAAATTAATCACCACAGATATTATGTTTGAAGAAAAAAATAAGGAACCATTTCATGTTGCATAATGTGTAAACATAAAAAGTAAAGATGCAGTGAGAAAAATCTACAAAAATATTTAAGAAAAAGAGTTACATGTATTGAATTTCTTCTGGAGTTCAGTGGAGCAGGGATTCAGAGACAAGGTGAAACTAGTTCTTACTTGTCACTTAAAATTGGGAGGCATGTTTAGCTCCCTCTTGGATATTTATTAGTAAGGAATAGGAATTTAAAGCTTTTTTCTCCTTCTAGTAGCAATATGGGTAGGTTCAGACCAACAGATCTTACATGAAAATGGCCTACTAAAGATTGATAAAGGGCATTTTACCACTTGGCTATCTTTAATTTTCATCCTTTCTATAATGATTAAATATTCTGCAATACATTTTAATGGATATGTTGGTCTTTCCCCGCCAAAAAACTAATCATAGTTCCATACCTCAATCTCCCCCATCTCCCTCTGAATTTAAGTTTACTTATAATAAGGTTAATGGAAACATATTTTCTGTTTTTGCAATAAAACTATAGCTTCTCTTTTTTTCCTCATCCAACATCAGCTAAAGAGTTAAGGGCAAAGAGAGAGAAAGTACTATCTATGATTTAGAAAAACAAGATGTACATTTTAAAAATAAGCATGTTTACTTCCAAGATCACCTTAGGATAAAAAAGCACCAATATAACTTTGTTCTCTTTAGCTCTTTCCTAGAAAATATGTTACACTTTGTGAGATTTTATAGGTCCTTGTGTGGTGTTTTCCTGACCTGGTAATTTGCATTAATGGATAGTCAAGAAATCAATTTATACAGCTCACTGATGTAAGTTATAACAAAGTCTGGAGACATATGAGGACACATTTTCAGTAGGCTTTTGAAAATGTGCTGACACATTTTAGGAATGCATCTGTTTTTGCTTGCAAAAACTCACATTTATGTGTGCAACATGAGAAATTGAATGCACAAACAGGTGGTTTTAAATGGTTTTAAATACTCAAGCAGAATTTAAATGGAGGCACTCACAACCTTATTGGAGCCCATTGAATATTCTCTTGACTCTCACAGTTACACCAGGGGCAAATGTCTTGGCATTCCTGATGTTTATAACCTTATTCTTTCATTTCAAATAGCACTAGATAAAAAGTCTTAAAGATACCATTCTGACTTACTAATGATCTACTGTGTAAAACTGAGTAAGTTGTAGATTTTCTTTAAGTGTTAGTGTGAAATTAAATAAGTTAAATTAAATAAGATTTTCTTTGTATTTTAGTGTGCCATATATTAACTAAAAATACAGCCTGCATCAATTTCAGAGATTAAATATATAAAATTTTTCTATTTATTACTCAATCTCTTTTAAAGATATGTGTAAAATAATAAATAGTCAATGAAATTCAAGAAGTTAATTGTGGCTTTGTACCAAGACCTTGTCAATCCATTATAATAAAAGACATTTTCAGATACATACTTTAGGAATTTTAGATAAAGCGATAGGAATATGAAGAGTACATTGAATGTTACAAATAACAATATAATTCTGGGGACTGAAGGATGTGATGTAGAAGGGACAGTCAAGATAGCTGTCATTAGAAGGCTGAGTTTAAACTATATACTGAAAGCTGTGCATGTATGAGAATAGATGGGAAGGAATGATGTGTGTGAAAGTAGAAATCTGTAAACAAAGGTAGCATTTGAAATGGAAAGGAAGAAGTATACATATATTTCATATATATATGTATAATTAACATGATTCAGGTTACAAGAACTGATAAGAGGTAGGATGGAGCCAATTATATCTCCAAGTTTTTTACTTGAGTTCAAATTTGAAGGGTTGTGGCAGAGTAAAGGAATATAAAACGTTCAATAGCTTTGCATTAGAGATCCCATTATTATTTCTGCTTCACATGAAGAAAAACTGGAATTATCTATGTGTTCTTATAATGAACATGCCCAGTAGGCAAAAAAATCCATTGTTGTGGAGCTCAGAGAGCTAGCACCAAATACCTACATGTATAAATATATTAGGGCTACCCAAACAAGAACATATACTAGAATCACTTATACTCCATGGCACAAATCAAAATTACAGCTATGAGAAAGAGATGATTGTATTTGAAAATGTTTTTCCTATATTTTGATATGTACTTTAGATACAGATTTTCTGATATAAGTGGTAGTTGAAGTCAATACTGCCAGTGGGAAGCCCAGGGATTGCATCTGGAGTTAACAGATTAAGATATGGACAAATAATGGGATTGGTAAAGATAACAAAGGAAGTATTAGAGGTAAAAAGATAATTACAATAGAACGAATGACTCACATACATCGATTTCTAGAAATGACCAATATATTCAAGTGACACAGAGGTCAAATTAAATAACTAAAAGAAGTTCGTTTAATTGGGTAATTACAATACCACTAGGAATTTTGCCCATTTTGATTTTAAAGAAGTAATTATTGAAAGAACAAGTCAGCTATTTTTGTAAAGGTCCCTTTTTGGGAAGAAATGACGACATGGAAGTAGTGCATGGATGGGGGAAGCGGAACAAGAAGGGAGGTTGTGTGTCTGTGTGTGTGCAAAGGATGGAGACAAAGATCAAGGGCATTTTTTTTTAAATATGGAGGCATCTTTAGAAAAGACTCTTTCATAGATTTAGAAAAGCAATCAATAGAGAGAGATAAATTGAAAATGAAGAAAGGAGAGGAGAACCAACTGATGCAGTAAGATTCAGTAGCAGAAATGGTTAAAGACATTCTACCATGGAATTAAGTCTGTGCAGATATTTACCAAGACTACCACTGACCCTTGAACAATGCAGTGACTGGAGTCAAAAATCCTTGCAGTTGAAAAATCAGCATGTAACTTTTGAGTTCCTCAAAACTTAACTGCTTATTAGCTTTCTGTTAACTGTAAGCCTTACCAATAGTAGAAACAGTTAATTTACATATATTTCATATGTTTTATGTATTACTCACTGTATGCATTCCTACAATAAAATAAATAAAATAAAATGTTATTAAAATCATAAGAAAGAGAAAATGCACTTACTACTTATTAAGTGAAAGTGGATCATCATAAAAGTCTTTATTCTTATCTTCTTCACATTGAGTAGCCTGAGGAGAAAGGGAAGGAAGAGTAGAGGCTGGTCTTGCTGTCTCAGAGATGGCAGGGGCAGGAGACGGAGGGGACAGAAGGAGAGGTCAGAACGCTCAGTGCGACTCGGTAGAAATCTCTGCCTGATGTTATTGCTTGATCAGTACCAACCCTTCTTCCTCTATTTGCTTGAGTTTCAGTGCCCATATCATCCAGTAAGTCATGTCCTAAAAGAAGTCAGAAGCAGTTTTAATAGTTGGAGCCCTTCGCTAGATTATCTGAGGTTAGTTTGTTTATTGCACTGCTATTCTGTTTCTTTTTCCTGGACTTTGGGCACTGGTCCAGAAGCACTCATCTCAGCTGAGTTTTCCTCTGTTAATCCCTTTAGCATTATATCTATTAGGTCTTGAATTTCTCTGAGATTCCTATCTTGAAATCCTTTACTCCCACCCTTTTTGCCACATCCACAACCTCTTTCGGGATTTCCTTGATGGGCTCTGTCATGAAACCTGTGAAGCCAGGCACTAGTGCAGGGCAGTTTCTCTAGCAGGAATTGTGCTTTGGAGCTTATGGCTTCCATGGCAAACAGACCACTTGGAAAGCTTAGGGTTGAAGAACTTGCGGGGTTCTGGGTAGCCAGGGCCATTGTTCAATATCAAAGAATTTTAAAAGGTAGCTCCTTACTGACAAGGTACTTCTTGAATTCAGGGACAAGTACTGAGAGCTAAAGGGTTCTAGTGGACCTGGTCTGCCTAGTGCAAAACCTGAAACTGATGGCTGGTGTTTACATTTGCCCTTTACAGTTTGGAGGTTAGAAGCTTTATTAGAAAAAGGCAATCCTCCTCTTAGATTCAACTGCATTCTTGCTAAAGTGTAGAGGTAGTCTATCCCTTCCTGCCTGAGATCCTGGTGCTGGTTTCTCTTCCATATTAATCAAT
The DNA here is from genome assembly GCF_027406575.1 of Nycticebus coucang. NCBI lineage: Eukaryota > Metazoa > Chordata > Mammalia > Primates > Lorisidae > Nycticebus > Nycticebus coucang. The sequence goes on along the minus strand of NC_069784.1, from coordinate 69,483,807 downwards.
GCCCTTTGTGGCAGCTTCCTCCACCCCACCCCCACCCCCACCCCCGGTCCCCGGAAAAGGGTACTTTTGTAAAAATCTGTTTAGGTGCATGTCCATTCTTCTTAATGATTTTCTTAATTCGTGTTTGAGAACTCCTCTGCTGTCTCTTGGTAGGCAAAAGCCACTTTTCCTATTAATTTTTTTTAACCCCAAACTCTTTCTTAAATTATCAAACCATCCTTTGCTGGCATTAAATTCTCCAGTTTTAAATCCTTCATTTCCCTTTTGCTTTAAGTTGTCATATAACAACTTCATTTTTAAAAAAACTATATTAGACTCTATAGGTATGCCTTTCCTACAGCAATCCTGCAGCCATACAAAAGCTGCATGTACATTCAATACTAGACAAAAAGTTATTTGCTAAGAAAATTGCAAGAAAATTGCAAAGTTTGAAAACATGGAGTACCTGCAGCAATAGCTTTACACATTTCATTTTTTTTTTTAATGAGTTGCCTTACATTGGTTTCATTTATCTTGAAATGTCAGCCAACTGCAGCTGCAGGCCTCATTCTATGATGCACATCAATCAATTCAACTTTCTCTCATAATGTCATGACTTTTCCCCTACTTCCTCTGAGCACTTCTGGCATAACTTCATAAGGGTCCTATGGAGTTATGTAAGTTTATGGTATGGCACTAAACATGATGAAAAATACACAAGAACCAGGAGAGATCACTCTTTACTTCAACATTCGGTTGTCTAGGGAGACAAAGTGCACATGCAGACGTGGTCAGCACCACATGTGCTTCCAGCAAGTGCAGCACTGGGTCCTACTGCAGTGGCAACAGGAGGCAGCTACGGAATTTCAACAGTGGTGCAGCCCGGGCGACAGTGTGCTCGGTACAACCGTGATCTAATGCTGCGTGTGTACATTAGTTTACATTTCTCTCAGCTGCGAATGGAGCTGTGTATGGTCTGCCTGCAAGTGTGTGTGCAAGTTTGGATAACTTTTAACTTTCTATATTAGCGTTGTGTGTATTTTAGGGTAGCAAATGATAAAATAGACTGGTATCTACTTATATTTCATGATTTCATGACATACTTTTCTCTTAATTATCTTAGTATTTCCAGGATACATCTTTTATCTGTGAGTTTTTCAATTGCAAATCTTCAAAAAAAATTTCAATATGTTTATTTAAAAATCCACAAATATTCAACCCTATGTTGTTCAAAAGTCAACTATATTTCTCTGTGGTGCGATAGAAGGTAGAATATCCCCAAACCTGTTACCAACAGATATCACCCCTGCCTTCTATACAATTGCAGTCTTGGGTAGCTGACACTGATTTTGAAAAAAGAAAGAAAGAGAGAAAAGAAGAAAAGAGAAGGGAAGGAAAGGGAAGGGAATTATCTGACACGATGCTTAAGTTAAGTGGTAAAGTTATACCTTGACTAAACTGTAAATGTGATTTGTTGAAAAATATGCCTGGTCTCTAGAAGGTGGATGCAAATACAAAATGCAGTGATTATAAACTTACAGATTTCTACCACTTCTGATGTATTGGCGTATTTTCCAAAATCAAATACTACTTGATCTATATAGTGCTTGAGGAAGAGTTCTATTCCTCATCGCACCTGCCATTGAGTGGGCTTGATTACCATAATATCATTTGGATACATTCATATATTCATGGCACAGCAGACTGAAACAGACAATGAGAAGCATCTGAATTGCCTTTCACTGAAAGCCTACTATTAGTGGAATGTCAGAGTGAACGAATCTTTACAAACCATATTAACAGTGAGACCAAGGAGAAGTGAAATGAATTAAGTGCACATACCCCAGGCTGGCATAAAAGCAGTAATATTTGTTTCTTAATCACTTTTTAATGCTAATTTATACTAAAGGGGGGTATCACAAACCCTCAGTGTTATTTCCAAGAAGGCTTAGTCACAGAAGAAAATACAAGAATGTATCTAATTTCAAATTTTTGTGGTTATTTTACATTTCATGTACATATGTCTTGCTTCTCCAACTAACTTTTAAAATCTGGGATGGCAGAGAATATAATTTTGAAAGTAGGTGTCAGAGAGCTCCGAGGTCCCTTAGTCATCTTCAGAAGCACTTAGAAATTATAGTCAGTGGCCTTACAAAGTTAAGACCTCCTGGTACATGGTAGGAGTGAATGAATAAATGGTGTACATTTGTTAAAATGATGTTTGTTAGGTAGATAACAAGGGACCCCCAAGACTCTCCTAGGTATGAAAGTGGATAACTTGCCTTGTGCTACCTGGAGCAATTACCCCAATTGGGAAGGAGAAGGGCGGCCCATCTAGGTGCTTAATCCTCCCCGGAGACTGCCCCATCTGGGAGAAAGGAGGACCACAACTAATCTGCAAAATAAAGCAGGGATTCCCCCGCCTGCAGGCCCCCACCCAGGCAAAGCAGGAGAGTGACCTAGAGTAACCCAAGGCTACTTATCATGTCATAATTGTCCATCAAAGTGGTTCCATGGTAACATCTGAACTGCAAGGAGGGCCGCATCCAACAGTGTAAGACAGGACCCCAGAACATTAGCAGAAGTGATTTGTCATGTATGGCAAGGGGTCCTGTTAGTCATCTGTGGCGAAAGTTATCTTGCTCTATAAACCTATGTCCCGCTGTTGTTCTGTAAACCTATCTTTCTCTTCCTCTATGAACTTCCTTTCATGCTTAATTTGCTGTGGGGATATCTGGTCATTCTTTGGCCCAGAGCACACCAAGAACTGAAAACATGTACCCTTGTAAGATGCACCGCAGGTGTAATCCCACCAATCACCCTCCCTCTGCCCATCCTCCCCCCTCCCTCCCCTCCCTCTCCCCCTTCCCCCTATTCTTAGGTTATAACTGGGTTATAGCTTTCATGTGAAAGCCATAAATTAGTTTCATAGTAGGGCTGAGTACATTGGATACTTTTCCTTCCATTCTTGAGATACTTTACTAAGAAGAATATGTTCCAGCTCCATCCATGTCAACATGATAGAGGTAAAGTCCCCGTCTTTCTTTAAGGCTGCATAATATTCCATGGTGCATCTTACAAGGGTACATGTGAAACTTAGTAAATGTAGAATATAAATGTCATAACACAATAACTAAGAAAATGGCAGGAAGGCTATGTTAACCAGTGTGATGAAAATGTATCAAACAGTCTATAAAACCAGTGTATGGTGCCCCATGATCACATTAATATACACTGCTATGATTTAATAATAATAAAAATAAATAAAATAAATAAAAATGCCAAAAAAAAAAGAAAAGAACTGAAAACACAGATAGATCCGTCCTGAACCTGACACATTGACATAACTGTTGTTATTTTAAACACCGCCATTCTTTTTTTTTTTTTTTGAGACAGAGCCTCAAGCTGTCACCTTGGTAGAGTACTGTGGCATCACAGCTCACAGCAACCTCCAACTCCTGGGCTTAAGAGATTCTCCTGCCTCCGGCTCCCAAGTAGCTACACGGGCCATTCTTTCTTTCCTGATGTAATTAACACCCTCATTTTTGCCTTTGATGCTTTAGCACAACAAATAACTGTAGCAACCTGAGGGGTACCATCCATTTAGAGACTTCAGCTTTCCTCTGAAAGTAAAAGGGTATAAATGTAAAAGAGATAAATAAGAATACTGTTTTAATATTTGGGTCTTTCCAACCAAGCAGAATGACAACCAGGCGACAAAGGTGCATGGACGTATTGTGAAAACGACTGTCATTTCCCTTTCCGCTCTTAGTCTGAGCTTTTGTAAAAGTTTTTAGATTATACAGAAACCTGGGAATTGTTTTCTCTTTAGTAATGTGTCTGGGAAAAATCACAGCTGTTCATTAACATATGAATCTAGTAGAGTTTCAAAATTCCCCAATCATTGTTATCGCTGAGTATGTTCTTTGTTGTGAAGGGAAGTGAGTTGTTATTTTATTTATCTGAAGATTGTACTGTGAGAAGCAAAGTGTCAGGAATAATCATAGCAAATGCTCTCACCACAATAGCACCCGATTATGCTTTGCTGGGCCTTTCATCCAGGAAAGAAGCGAAGGAATTTTTAAATTACTTATCATGACTTGATCAGTTGAACGTTTTAATGAAAGAGTTGCTTAAATTCTAAGATCATTAAAGATACTAATAAGATAGATTTCCGACCTGTCATATGTCAGAGCAGAGATTCCAAGGAAATTCCTAAAAGATAACTAAACTTACTTCAGCTTTTAAAGTAAAAGATCTCATGTTAACTTGGGACAAATAAGAAGTGGAAAATAAATAATTACGAATATCAAGCGTAATGACTTCCTGCTGGATGTTCATGTCTTGGAGGTTAAGAAATGGGCCTCCTTAAGGGAAACGTAAACAACTCCCGGAAGAATCATATCTCTGCTTCTTTTTTCTTCCTTTCCTTTATATATATATAAATATATGTAAATGTTACAATACTGTACTATATTTTGTCAAACTCAATATATAATAATGACAAAAAGTGTGATGTGCTGCCACCTTGTTGGAAGTAAAATTAATCTTCCCCCAAACTGTAGGAAGTATAGGTAACATGGATGTGTGTAGCATGTCTAGGTACACATGACTAGTAATGGCACCTTCAAAAGAGTGTGATATCATTTGGATATTCCTTTATTTTTTTTACATGAAGAAGTAATATTGTGCCAAGTACAATCTCTTAGAAAAGCAAAGTTAACATATAGTTAAGAAAGAGAATGGAGTAAAATATCTATTTTAATGCAAGATTTTATTTCAAAGAGATGTCACTAGAGGGAAAAGGAAAATGATGAAAAGAATTGATTTCCCATTAAATACATTTATACATTTCGTATGTTCTTCTTCTAGCAATCTGATATATTTAGCTCCATTTTAGCTTTAGTTTATAATTCATTAACCTCATGCTAACATTATAACACCTGTGAATAGTCTGGTCTGAACACATCACACCCTCAAACCCACTACAGGGCTTTATTCCTACAGAATAAAGAGCATTCATTAATCTGAATTCATTAGCTTGAAGTTCAATACTTTTTTGCTTGCATTTTTAGCCGGACCCTCATTCCACATTTTCATCTGTCTATGGTTACTCTCTATAGCTGGTGTGTTATCTGTTTAAGAGCCCAGTGCCACATTTTCACGAATTTTGTGATGTAATTATTAAATATTTTAGCTTGACATGGATCATGGTGGGAATATTAATATCATGGAAATTGATAAATGCTTTGAATGGTGATATTTTTTCTTCAAAGAGGAATTTCTTTTCTTTTTTTTTTTTTTGTAGAGACAGAGTCTCACTTTATGGCCCTCAGTAGAGTGCTGTGGCGTCACAACCTCCAACTCCTGGGCTTAGGCGATTCTCTTGCCTCAGCCTCCCGAGCAGCTGGGACTACAGGCGCCTGCCACAACGCCTGGCTATTTTTTTGTTGCAGTTTGGCCGGGGCTGGGTTTGAACCCAACACCCTCGGTATATGGGGCCGGCGCCCTGATCACTGAGCCACAGGTGCCGCCCTTCAAAGAGGAATTTCATAGCATACCCCTGCTCCATTCTTCAGACTCTGGGAAGTACTTTTGTCTCTGGATGCGTCTTTTCCATCTTTGTCTGTTGCACCCCATTATAGCGTCCATTCCTTTTAAGATTCCACTTAAAGTGTCCTATTTCGGGCTCATAGTTCCCTTCTCTTGATACCCTGTTTCCTTCTTGTGTGCTGATCTATATCGGAGACACATGCAGCCCATGTTCCATATAAATTATCTCTCTTTAATACATGGATTTTAACAATTAGATCACAAAAAGTTACCAGTTTTTGGCAATTGCTGAAAATTCAGCAATATCAGCATTCAGATTTATTAACTGCACTTCCACTACTCTTCTGTTCTCATGTACTAACACAAAGAAGCTCAGACTACAGCACAGTATAGAGACTCCAGTTGACTAAGGGAAGATGTTTTCTAAGTGCAAAAAAAGTACCCTTTGAAATTCAGTGTATAATGTTCTCCTTGTTAGTATGGTGGGAGGAATTTACTCAGGTAAACAATTGGCAGTTTTAAAATTGCCCTTTACAAATCAATAAAAAGTGCTAAGGTAAGGACGTAAAACTTCAAAGGCCAGGTCTGGCTAAAATAGCAATAATCATCAGCCACTTCCCCTGGTTTGTTTGGTAATAATTAGTCAACTGTCCCCTTGTTCGCTTCTCTATAATTGCTACTCTGGAGTCAGAGAGCAGCTGGTCATAAAGATTCTTCACTTTCTCTAACACCACCTTTCCAAAGCTAAAGACAGTTTTCAAGATGTCTTCCAGGCCCCACATTGCAGTGCAATGGCTGGCCCACCAGACCAGTGGCTCAGACCAAGGAACTGACTCAAATGGTCTCCCACCCCACCCAAGAGCCAAGTTAACGCAGATGACAATTTCTATACCCCATTCGCTTCTGCACCCAACTCAGCCTATCAGCAGAATCAATTGCTTGATTGATTTGCCCATCGAACTGTCCTTTTGCCCATTGAATTGTCTTTAAAAACCATTTTTCCCAAATTTGGGGGAAGATGGATTTGAGAAATTCCTGCCATCTCCTTGAATGGCACCTGCTATATTAAACCCTGTCTCTGCTGTCACCCCTGCTGTTCAGGGTACTGGCTTCTGTCCCTCTGCACTGGTCACTTTGTTAATAGTTGTCTCTTCTTTGTCTTTATCGAGTTATCTGCTTAATGGCAGCAGGTAAATGGTTAGTTGATGCATGCAAACTTAGATTGCTTTCTCTTAAAGTTTAAATGTTACATATTCACTATTATGTAAATTTCATTAACAGCCACACACAGCTGTATTTCTTATGCCGTGCTTATGTCAGATGTCTAAATTTAATCAATATAAAAGTAATCGACATTTATTTTCTCAACAAACAACTATTAATCATGTGGCTGATACCAGGAGCTGGGGACCCACAGAGGTATAAGAAAGTATCTGTGTTCATGCAGATTCCATTCTGGTGGGTGAAAAAGACAAATGTCAAATGAAGAATAAAAAAATACACAGCAATGCGTGCTATATAGCACCGTAAAGCAGTGTAAGAGGATTAAGGGCACTCGGTAATTAGATATAGCACAATTTCACACTACAAGTAATCTTCATAATAACCTATTCTAAAATATCCTGTTTAACATGCAGTTTCAATCTGTTAACACCTCTTTGCAAAAGCCTCCTATAAATATATGAGCATGTTGTTCAAGCCCATATAGCTGCCAGTAATCAATATTGCCAAAATTCTTGTATGTATTCTAACATTTAATCCTTCTGACATTCAATATTTAGTTGTTATTACCCTTGTTTTGCAGATGTGGAAAGTGTAGCAATAATTTTCTTTTTAAAAATGTTTATTAGGTAATCTATGATCAAAGATGTTAATAAGTACTGAATTTCCATTCAAAATTATTTTATTTTTGTGCACTTTTATGTTCTATATGTAACTAACACATTGTATCCAATTAAAAAGGAGTCAGTTAAAAAGATAAAACTACTATAACTATGGTACTCAATTAACATTGTGAATTATTTGGGATGGTTGTATCTTGATATACTTATTGAAGTGGATATTCCTTCATCCACGTTTCTCTATGTCTATGACAAGCTAAACCGTAAGTGATCTATCTTCTCAAGGGGATGCATATACACATGAGAGCTAAATAAACTCAGTCTTTGCCCTTTGATTTTCAAAATATGAGGTATGGATATAGTTTTAAAATTGTTTTAAAGTCTTTTTGGTCAGTCAAATCTACCCATATTAGTAGAAATATTTTTCTTGGACCAGAGGGGAAAGCATAAAGTTTTGAAGTTCTACTAATAGTAGAGGGGACCGGTGTCTCATTTGTAGTTAAATGGAGATACAACATAAGCATCTCTCCCTCATATCATGGAATGGCAGGGAGCCCAAGATGCTCAGAGTTGTATCTGCTCCCCTGATGCCCTGTGGGCTGGAGCATTGCATTACAGAAATGGTAAATGGCCTCAGGAGGCTAGATAGAATTTCAGGTGGAATTCCGTATGGTTCAAAGTGGTTGAAAGAGAGCTGGGTCTGGAAAGTCCTTGCATTCAGAGGCAAAGAGCAACATGTCAGAGGCAAGGAGCCCTGAAGACTGAAAGGGACAAGAATATTTTGTGAGTGCCAGTATATATATAGATGACACAATTTTTAGGAAAAAGACATTCTTCATCAATGCCTAGAGTTGACACAGGCTATCTACTGCAGCTCTATGAAAGCAGGTGAGAATGTTCCACCTGGGAGTATTCTGAATTAGCAAAGCCAATCTTTAGACACCTGATGGAATAAAGACATAAAATAGAATTGAATTTTGGAAAATGACATTGCATCTTTTGCCAATTTAGCTTGGTGAGCAAAGTTTGAGCCCACTATATGGGGAAAATAAACTTTGAATTAAATTATTCTCAGATATTTAAGAGGTAAAATTACTTTCTTTTCTTCCATAAAAAGATAAGACCGGGGAATTTGTAACAATAGTCTTCAAAACATTTTATTGCTAATAGATGAAGTTAGAAAAGAGAAGAAAAAAGAAATAATATTCCCAGCTTTCTAACTGTAGAAAATGTAAGTGGGACCTAATTTCTACAAATTTGGGCAGAGGGGCAGATCTGTATCCAAATCGAATGCTAAACTCCAACGACCTTAGAGTAATGAAGGATTTGACACAGAGGAGGATGAAAACTGGACAACATAAAGAATGCTTCAGAAAAAAAAAATATGTTGCTGACCAGGACCTGGATGGAAATACTGTCCGTGGCCTGCAAAACATCCATTTATAGACATATCAAATTCTGCATGTATTTTACAGAATTCCTAAATGCAATGAAGTGTATTCATTAGCTTGCCCTTCCCTTCAGAAGTTCATGTTTAGAGAAAATGGGACATTTTGATGTGCCAATTGCTAAAAAGAAAAAATGAGGGCGGCGCCTGTGGCTCAAGGAGTAGGGCGCTGGTCCCATATGCCAGAGGTGGTGGGTTCAAACCCAGCCCTGGCCAAAAAAAAAAAAATAAATAAATAAAAAAATAAAAAGAAAAAATGAGGAAAAAACCATCATTTGAGATTTAAAATATTTTAATCACCTTTAGTGACATTATATACTTCCTGCTTTACTGATTGATTGAGGATCATTAAATCATAAAGTGCACTGCACCTTCGTTATTATGGGATGCCTTTCTTTCCTTCTACGTGGTTGCAAACCACTTTTTAATCAATGGCATTATACAGAAACATGTCATAGAAAACAAAATATGTTATTTCAGTAAGATAACCTTGCCATTTTTCCCTCAAGTTTAATGCTGTAGAAAAATATGATTGTGGTAAGCGTACATTTTAGAAACCTCTTTTGTGTGTTAAATAGTATAACTTGATTTGAAACCATTTTGTCAAGCATGGCCCTTTTTACATGAAGAGAAAGAATGTCTCTGTCTTTAGTCTTCAATTTTCAGTGTGTTTTTTACAGTGGCGATCCCTTGCAAAATGTAAGTCTCAAGCTACACTGCAGAATCTATTTTTATAGAAGGAAATATCCTTCTGTATGATCCTCAAATGAAAAGCTGTCATCCATCTTCTGAATAGGCTTTATCCCTCCTTCAATGGCTAGTTTTTGAAACTGCTGATGACTAGAAGCAATTCTTTATAACTCCCTAAATAAAGACATCAGTCTATCAGCAAAAAACAGTCCATGAGCTAGAAGGGGCAGCTGTCTTCCAGAGTGGGTGGGGCAGAAGCGTGCTCACTCCCAGCTTAGTTAAAAGCTGTTCGATGTTATTATTGAGTGTGTGTCAATGTGATGTGTCCTTACAATTTAAAATGCTGCTTCAAGCAGAAGATTTTTCCCCCTTTTTTCTTTTTTTAAAAATTTATGCTATATCAACCTAAGTATATAAATTCTTCTGTGTGAAAGAGTCTTACCCTACCATCAAAGGTAATTAAAGTCGGAAAGGAAACTTCAAAGCCAAAATGAGAACAGAATGCTAAAGTGATCAGTTCATTTTAGGATGAAAGAAAAAGCATTATTCAGATTGTCTTAGAGAAAAGTAAAGGTGAAGAAAAAAATCTATCAGGCCTCATCCACAGATTTCACCCTTACTTACCTGACCTTGTCTCCTTATTTTACTCTTGATGTGAAATAACATACATATGATAAGTAGAATTCACTGGAAAGGCACCGTGTGATAAGCCAATCATAGCAGATAGAGCGAGAACACTCCCTTCCCACAGGGTGTGTGTTTACTCTGTGGACCCCTCCCCCTGGGAAGGCTTTGTGCTGTCTTCTTTCACACCTGTATTTGACACATAAAAATGCATCTTTTTTCTTTTTTATTTTCTTAATATCTGTTTTACTGGGCATTTGCTCAGTTTCTTTAAAATGCAAAATCATGTTCTTCTGTTCTGAAAACTGTTCTCAAATTACTTCATTAATGTTTTCTTCCCTCTTTTTTCTTTATTTTTTTCTTTTAAATCTCTTGAATGTATCCTCTTTATTTTTTCTGTGTGTTTCCTACTTTCAATTCTCTGCTCTCTCTGTCTCTCTCACACACATCACCTCTTTTTGACTCCTCCCCCGCAGCCCCCTCACACCCATCTTGTGGTAGGCCATATATTCTGGAAAACTCAGGTCTTTCCATCAGAAGTTTTTCATTTATCATTCTCTAATAGTATATTTGTTTCTAGAACTCATATTAATTGGACCTTGGGAATCATAATTTCATGCTCTAAATTCATTGACTTTCACTTCTCTTTTCCTATGACATTCTAAACAATCATCATTTTTATTTTTAATTTTAAATTGAATTTCAGTTTTTGCTACTGCATTCTTAATTCCCTGGAAAGATTTCTGCTGCTCACTGCCTCTTTACTCTTTTCTGTAATGACAGCTTGTTTTGTTCTATGAATGTAGCATCTCTGTGAGATACATGTGCTTATACAGATTCTGCTTTCATTACTGTTTCATTGCCTGAAAGTTGTTTTTATTTTTTGTTAATTGCTTGACTTGGTTTTGTTATTCTGTGTATTTTATGCTAGAGAATCCAGTAGCTATTGTTTTAATAATTGAGAATGGGGCACAAAAAGTTAATCGTAAGCCAATGTATGTATATAACTACTGGAGAACATTTGAATGGTGATTTTAAATGCATTATAATTAGTGGACGGGTGATCTTACCATTGTATAAGGGGGATTGTCAAATATGAGTATTGATAATGTACTTTTTCCTGGTCCATAGATTTTTCTCCAGAGACAAGCATTCCATTTTCTTGCCCAGTGATTTAAAGCTATCTACCAGGGCCCTGTAATTAAAGTAGATAAAATGATTCAGAGGAAGGTGGGTCTTGTCCTCAATTTGTATGGCAATTATTACTTATGTGTGTGTATGTTTGTTACATATGAAGAGTATGTGGATTTAAAATACGTGCATCTATACCAGCCGAGTCATTTTCTAAAGTAATGTTTTGCCTTGTAGAATGTGACTGACCTCTCTGGTCATTTGGACAGGAAGTCTAACCAGGTGAAGCAATTGCTAATTACCTAGAAGTGCTTCCGATGCATGACTGTGCATTAGAACCAGCTGGACAGAGTTCAGTGACTGTGCTCGACTAGCTCACAAACCATGTCCACAAAGTCACAATTTCAGGTCATGGGGGCCCTGGGATCAGATTCATTATCCTAATTTTTATTTCATCTTGCTATTGTGATACAACAATAGGTCTTACAGAAATAAAAATAAACTTTAAGAAGTAAATTATTATATCAGTAAGAAAATAATAAATAAGGGAAACTTCCTATTCTCACATTTTAGTCCATTACAGGGAGATTCTTCCAAGAAGTATGCACTTCTGCCCCAAACCACCAGGATGTGTAAAAGTCCACTGGTTTCCTGGTGAAATCCAAGAAGCCTTATAGCGCAGACTTTTGAGCTGAATTTATCACCTCATTCACTGACAACACGGGCAGCATACCACTGACTATGAAAAAAGGGAGGATTTACTACCTAGGTTACGGACCCAAGAACTGGGCAAGCCAAACACATTTTTCAGAGACTATCAGGAGACCTGACAAACCCGTTTCAGGCTAAGTATTCAAAAACTAGATAGTTAACTGACAAGTATTTTCCAAACTTGTCTTATCCTAAATATTACCTAGTACTTTTGGTAAAAATAAAGATTTCTAAGCTTGGTAAAAGATTACTTGTCATTTAGACTCTCTAAGGAACATTATAAAGATCTGAATTTTTAGCAAATGTTGCACAGTTTTTATAAACAGGCAAGTTTGGGCAATGTTGAGCTAAACTTTCACCTTCAAGAGGTCAGAGAAAGGAGGACTATTTTCTTATTTCAGGATTTATATTTCACATTGTCTGGCATTAGAAAACTCAATGCATAATTGTGGGTGGATACTTTTTTAAAAGTAGTTTAAATCTCAGACTTTCAAAAGGAAATGTGAGAAAAGCCACACGAAGCATGACAAAGCAGTTTATGAATGTCCAAATTATGAAGAATACACAGCATGGTAAATGTTACACATGAAATCCCTAAAGGGAGGATTTAGCAATAATAGCAACATACTTAGTGAATACACATTGCAAAAAATGTTAGTTATAAGGAGCGATCCATCTTTCAATTGCAAACAATTTTTTGTAATGACACATGTATTAAAATAAAGAAAAAGAAAGAAGTAACAATGAAGAAAATAAAGAGGAGGAACAAAATGAGATTTTGAATTTAAATTCAGTCCCCTATGTGGCAAATTAAAGTGCTATTTATATCACATGATTGCCTCAAATTGCTTATACAGTATGATTTATCTATTTTTACAATAATACTAAAATTATTAAAAACAAAAACTAATGCTTGCTAAAGCCATCTACAAACTTTAGATAGACTCAGTCAACTTTGTGTCAAAGTTGAACACAGAAAATTAGATAGCAAATTATCTTCTTTTTTCTTTCTATATTGTTATTTACATACCTATTTGGGATATCCAGTTCAGTTATTGCAGTTTGTATTGACAATAAAATAGTTAACAGCTAGAGTTTTCTCTCTGATCATAGTTTTAAAACTAAATTTCATATGTTTTGCTTCTCTGTAATGCTTGTGATTATTTTCATCATAGCCAAATTGTAACTTTTATTTTTCTGGTTGGGGGAGTCTGTGTTTTGAATTGCATCTTTCAGTCTATTTCTAATTCTCTTTGAAGTTACAGTGATAGGTTATATTGCACAGCTGTCACAGAATGTGATATTTGGGATTTCTAGTGCTTTGTAATTAATTAAAATTTATTCCTCAAAATGTAATCAGTTGTAGTTGTCCATTGGTCAGAATTTAAAAATAAACACACTCTCTATTTCCAAGGTACATAATCAGATTAATTTAATATAAAATTGACTGTACCTATTATATATTTAAAGGCCTTTATAATCTTCTTGGTGTCCACAAGATTTATCCAAGAATTATTTTCTTTACAATTAACTTTGTTTTTCACTTTCAATGTAATATCATTGGGGACAGCAATTTTACTATTAACTTTATCAAATAATATAATTTGGCCATATAAAGTCAAATATAAAGCATCATGTGACACTTCATGTTCTATTTGATATTAATATTGATAATTTATTTTTTGTTTCCAAGTTTATATTTTACTCATTACTTATTTTAATATCTTTGTTTCAATGCCTTGTAGAAAATTCGTAGATTTGAATTTATTTGTTATTGCTATTGCTTTGAGCTAATCTGAGATTGTTTGCCCTCTAGCACAGAAGCTTATATTTAAATATAAACCACTTATATTTATTATCAAACCAAAACATTTAGGATTAAGTTTTTTTAACACTTCATTCTTTTCAATTTGGTTTTATTATTATTTCAGTTATTTTTCTCCCAGGCTTTGCATCTGTATTATCTTTTTCCTCTCATAATCCAGAAGTTTTACATCTAAGACTTATATTGCATTAGGTTTAATTGTTAAATGTCCTGTTAACTTCAATTCATGAAGTTTAAAAATTTGCTGCTACACATTTTCTATTTAAATTTCTCTTATTGTGCACACAGAAAATATACCTTTATTAATATTTTGTAGGATAAATGGAAAATGTACCCTCCTAAATTTTACATCCTCCAAATGGGATTGAATAATGTGGGTTTTAAGCACAGGTTATTGTATTTGTTATTTGAGCTCTTTAAAAGACATCTTCCTTATTTTAGTTTTGTGTCTGTTAAGGATTTCTACACAGAACGTTATCACTTGTTATTCTCACTACCCCCACCCCATGAAGGAGAGGAGTAACGTATGTTTCTGGTGTTTCTAAACAGAGCTGAAAGAAACTTCTTGGCAGGATTGATGCTTATATGTAATTGATCCAGGGTGGAATATGTATATAATTCAGAGAGTATTTTTTCCACTTTGATAAAGTCTTCATTTAGAGCAGGGATTTTCAACTGTTGCGCCATGGCACACTGGTGTGCCATGAAAGGATCTTAGGTGTACTTTGAAATTTTTTAAAGATTTGAATTAATTTGTTTTTGAAAGAAGTTAAAAGCATGGTATGTTCTTTATTTCACTCTTTTTTTTTAATTGACATAATTTAAGTGTGCCACGGAAATTTAACAATAGGTTCAAGTGTGCCGTGAGATAAAAAAGGTTGAAAGCCGGTATTCGAGTGTGTTCTCACTGCTCCCCGTCTAACGTATGTTCTTCGAGTAGGATTACTAAGGATTTTTGTTGTTTGCTTTTTACAGGATCCAATGAATTAAGTAATTGCAAGCACAATCTAGATTGGTAAAATAGAATTAGAGATTTGGGTATGGGGAATGTACAGGCTTATGTGGTGAAAAGGCAAAAAGATTCCAAGGTGAATCAATGATACCCAAGCATAGCTGCCTAGTTCTCTGTTATCAAAAAGACAACAAAGTCAAAATCTAGGCATTTCAGCTGAGTATGACTGGCTTCATACTGGACACAGAATGACCTTCTGACTCTGACCATGACCTCTGACTCTGACATTCTCCCAGAGCTGTGGAATCCACTGTTGCTGTATCTGAATCCAGGCTCCAGCCGAATTTTTGACTTATCCCTTAGCTCAGATCTAACCTCATTTCTCACTAACTGCTTTTCCAGTTTTCAGACTTGAATATTTCACTTCTGCCTCTTTGACAGTGGTCGTTCTGAAAAGCCTAGCTAAAACTCCACGCCCTTGCTGATGTCTTTTGTGAACATATCATTTAGAGCTAATCTTGTTCTCCCTTAAGCCCCAATGATGTGTTCAAAGTATTAACTAATATTAATTGCAACTTTTATTGAGATAATGTTACGTCATATGCATTTGTAATAAATGATACTGAGAGATCCTGGGAATTGGCATTGGTGCAATTCATTGATTATATTGAGTTACTCAGTTTTCCGTGTGTGTGAATTTCGTTTTAACCCTGGCTGTCTCTCACGCTGTCTTTATGTCTTTATAAAGATTATGGCATCTGGGGTCAAGAGTTACACTGTTCCTTCTGCTCATTTTGGTTAACTGATTCTCCATCCAAACTCATTGCTTTTTAAATAGGATGCATAAAATTAATGATACTGATTGATCGGTTGATTGCTCGGGTAATGAGATGATTATTTCCATTCATGTCTCTATGTGTTTAAACATTTGAAGATACTTTTTTTTCCAATACATTTTTTTCAATAAGTGATCTTTAGCTAGGCTGATCATAAATATCACCAAGGGCACTTTTCAAACAATAAATGCCCAACCTGATCCACAAGTTAGAGTTCCTGATTTGGCAGATGCGGGTTATTCTGGGCAGTTTTGGTTTCCTAGATGTGTCTGATTTTATAGCAGATCACTCCTTAGAGACACAGAAAACCAGAAGGGAAGCCCCCAGTGCTCATTTCTAGGGTGTGGTGACACAGATGATGGTGAAGAACTCAGTGGCACACGAGGATTATGTTAATGTGGACATTTTCTCAGTAGTTTTTGGCTTTTCAATAGTGTAACCACTGATTATCAAAGCAGCACTTCATATCACCACAAACTTGAAATTTAAATGTTAATTTACATTTGCCTTGTAATTCTTCCTTGATTTAATATATTCTCCTGCATTGCATGGAGAATACTGTCTTTATAGTCAAAGTTTCCTATAAATTACTGAAAACTGTTTTTACGTTGATTTATTATGAGCATAGAAATAAAAACATCAACATATAAAATGTGCAGTCTTTTGTAACCTACCAATAGCTTTAATTAACATGATGTTTTACAATTCACAAATATTAAGTTATTTTGACATTATAAACAGCTGTTTATTTATGCTGCTCAATGTAAAAATTTAAAACAAAACAAACATTGAATTTAAAATACATTATTATATTTTATAATGGATTTTGTATAAAACAAAACATACAATTACATAAACCACCTGATTTATATATTTATAGCTATTATAGATCAGCCATCGCCAACCTTTTTGGCGTGAGGGACCAGGTTCACGGAAGACAATTTTTTCATGGACTTGGGTCGGGAGGGATGGTTTCTGGATGATTCAATTGTATTACATGATCAGGCACTAGATTCTCATAAGGAGTGTGCAACTTAGTTCCCTCACATGGCCAGTTTATAGCAGGGTTCATGCTCCTATGAGAATCTAACGGTGCCCTTTACCTGACAGGAGGCAGAGCTCTGGCAGTGCTGTGAGGAAGGGGAGAGGCTGCAAATACCGATGAAGCTTGGCACACTGTGGGCCACCCACCTCCTGCTGTGTGGCCTGGTGCCAGTCTGTGGCTAGGGAAGGGGACCACAGTTATAGATAATTCTAATATAGAATAAAATATACACGATGTTGATATTGAATGCAATAGTTATCATTATGGGTAATAATGTTTTGGTAAGCAGGAGAAATTTCAAGTCTTAGGCAAAGTCTTGGGTTGATGAAACTTGGTTAATTTGCTGCAGGAGATATCACACACTTAAAGACATATTCAATGATTAAGTAGTATTTTTGAATAAAATTTGATAGATAATTATATATATTATTTTAGCATTGTAAGATCAAATAGCAGTAGACTATAAGTCATATATTGAAATTATGTTTTGTTATTCTATTTAAGAAGCACAAAATACCATTTTTAAAATGTTGATGAAATCAGTTTCTGGGCAGGCAAAAAGAAAAACATTTCATCTGGGGTTGGATGGGGTCTTACCAGGTTGCTCCAGCTCATAAATTTAGTCTTAATAGTCATCTAATATTTCATAGCACTCATGCAATATAATTTATTATTTTTTGGATAGTGGATTGTTTACTTTTATTTAGTTAACATCAGGGTTTTCTTCATTCCATAGTAATGAAGTAAATTCATGCAATAGTCTTTTATTATTTCAAGATAAATATTTCAAATTCAAAGATATTTCCTTAGAATAGCTTAGGAAAATTAAAACCATAATCAGACATTCAGTTGGATGAAATACCATAATAGTCTTTTCTGAATATATAATATATATATTTTATTATTATTAAATCGTAGCTGTGTACATTAATGCGATCATGGGGCACCATGCACTGGTTTTATAGACTGTTTGACACATTTTCATCACACTGATTAACATAGCCTTCCTGGAATTTTCTTAGTTATTGTGTTAAGACATTTATATTCTACATTTAATAAGTTTCACATGTAATGTTATGTACCTGTAAACAGTTAAAATAAAGGCATAGAAATCTGGAAGGATGTTTGGAGAATACTTAGAGACCTAAAAATAGACCTGCCATTTGATCCTATAATTCCTTTACTAGATTTATACCCAGAAGACCAAAAATCACAATATAACAAAGACATCTGTACCAGAATGTTTATTGTAGCCCAATTCATAATTGCTAAGTCAGAGAAGAAGCCCAAGTGCCCATTGACCCACGAATGGACTAGCAAATTGTGGTACATGTATACCATGGAATATTATGCAGCTTTAAAGAAAGATGGGGACTTTACCTCTTTCATGTTTACATGGATGGAGCTGGAACATATTCTTCTTAGCCAAGTATCTCAGGAATGGAAGAAAAAGTATCCAATGTACTCAGCCCTACTATGAAGCTAAATTATAGTTTTCACATGAAGGCTATAACCCAACTATAGCACAAGACTATGGGGAAAGGGCCAAGGAAGGGGAAGGGAGGGGGGAGACTAAGGTGGAGGAAAGGTAATGGGTGGGGCCACACCTACAGTGTATCTTAGAATGGGTACAGGTGAAACTTACTAAAGGCAGAATACAAATGTCTTCATACAATAACTAAGAAAATGCCACGAAGGCTACGTCGAACAGTTTCATGACAATATTTCAGGTTGTATATGAAACCAGCACATTGTACCCCTTGATTGCACTAATGTACACAGCTATGATTTAACAATAAAAAATAAATAAATAAAATAAAATAAAAATAAAAATAAATCAACCAACGAACAAATAAGAAAAAAAAGAAATTAATACAGAATCAAGATGAATTAATAAATTGCATGTAATAATATCCAAAAAATCTAGAATAAGAAAAATTGAACATTTATCCGGTCATAAAAAATAACATTTGAGACTTTATGGAGATTGAAAAATGTCCCACAGAAAAGCACAGGCATGGTTATATTTCAAACTTTTTATATGAAAAAAGTTTATATTAATATTTTTGTTAAGAATTATGAAGAAAGATAATTTTAATACATATGAAAATACTTTTATCTCATTAATTAAGCTACTAATATGAACAATAAAGAGAATTATTAATGGTAAATGATTGCTAACATAACATTACTACTGCAAATAATAAATTATATTAAAAATTGAGTTTTGAGATACTATCCTAAAGTTTCTAAGTGAGCAAAAAATTAACAGAATATTAAATGCTAACAAAGTAACCAATTTGATAAAACAGATTATCCATTCCTTGAAATAATGCACCAAAAATATTTTTAGAGATCATATTCATTGACTAAGTATGATACTCCACGGAATTTATTCAAGATAAATAAATATTATTTCAAGACATATAAAAGAGCATCGCATGAATTTACTTCATTACTATGGAATGAAGAAAACCCTGATGTTATAACTAAATAAATGTAAACAATCCAAATATCCAAAAAATAATAAATTATATTGCATGAGTGCTGTGGAATATTAGATGACTATTAAGACTAAATTTATGAGCTAGAGCAACCTGGTAAGACCCCCATCTCTACAAAAAAATAAAATAAAATAGTTGCACTTACTTGTAGCCTTAGCTACTTGGGAAGTTGAAGCAGGAGGATCACTTGAGGCCAGATGTTTGCAGTTAACGTGAGTCATGATTGCACCACTCCACTCTACCTGGGTGACAGAAAGAGAATCTGTCTCAGAAAAAAATAATAGTGAAGTCAATATGATTTATAAAATATATATTAAATAATGTAAAAATGACAGAAAAACATCATTGTTTGAACAATATGATTATAAAAAGCTATTTGATATGTGAAAAATTGTATATGAACAAAATTGTTTTTATTTTAGGTTTGTGGGCATAATTTTTTTCCTTTTTTCAAAATATTTTTATTATTACATTTTTACAGTCAAAAGTAAAAAAAAAAAAAGTGCTAATTCCAAAAAAAAACAAGCAAACAATACCAAAAATCTCATAGTAAAGCAAGTATATAACCTGATTAATTTTGGTTGCCAGAATAAGAAAACATATATTCTAATACAATTTAAAAGGAACAATAACAGATGTTAACTCTATTTCTTGTCTGCATGATTTTATAAGGTAATTTCTTTATACAATAAATTAGTGTCATAAAAACCATTGACTGAGGAGGTATTGTTTAATGATAAATGTCAAACAAAAGGGAACCAGCAAAAGAAATTGTTGTATATGCAGAAATTGTGTATGTATAATTTATATACGCAGACTTAAATAGAAAATAAAGCAATGAAGGTCAAACTCTAACATTCAGCATTTACTCTGCACAGTAGAGAAAGATTCAGAAAGCGTCTGTTCTGAAAGAAACACCTTTCAATAAAAAATATAGTTCTAGACATTAGACTTTGAAAAGATAGGAGAATGCTTTTTAATAAATGTGAAGTAATATTTCAAGGGAAAACTATTCTTTAATAGAGAGTTACTATTCATAGAAACTAATTATAGGAGAAGATTTTACTAATTTTAAAGGTGTCTGACCAAGGTGAAAAATTAACAATGAATCATATTGCCATTGGCTGATCACCTGCCGGTGTAGCAGCACTCCATCATGTGCACCAGGGCAGGGGCCTGGAGTTCAGGGGCCCACTAAGCACAGACACACTCACCACAGGACTACTGAATATGTACTTGTAAAATGTGAAATTATTAAAGGATACTTTACAAATCCCAAATTTCAATGAATGTCCTTTCCTCTTTCACTAAGACATTAATAATTCAGTGTAGTGATAAGTAATTACTTAAGTGATTATTTGACAGATGGTCCTTAATTAGCTAATGCCGTATTTGCAATTTCATAATTTTAAGGAAATGTAGATGAATCAATCATTAATAAAAATAATATTTATTTTTAGATTGGTTTCCTTGAGCTTAAAATATATGTTTTTTTCATACCTTTTTCCATTGGTAAAAAAATACATTGACCTTGACCATGTTAAATCTGCTAGCATTTATCCAAATTTTATCCCATTACTTTACCCCCACAATTTAATTGTCCTCCCATTGTCATGGTTCAGATGTAGTTTTCATCTCTTCATTTAACAATGCTTTGGGGAAATATACGAGTGATTTAAATTGTGGATTAAAAAACAGTGAAACATATTTCAAAAATATAATCCTTCAGTTTTGAACTAAGATCATCTAAACTTCTATATTATTATTATAACTTGTTCAATAAAAACATCGCTTTTTTAAAAAAGGACTCAAAATAGGCAAGAGATTTTGCATGTAAAAACAGAAACGTCCCAAAATAGTATATTTCAGTAACACACACTGAGTTTGTGTGCAATAAATGGGTGCAATCAACATATATCACAAGACAATAGTAACATTTTCTGTTGCTATCTAAAGTTGTCGAGATTTCTTAAATGATGTTTGAGAAATGTATATCCTTTAATTAGTATCTATTATTTTACCTTAAAAGTATCTTGCCTTACAGATATTTTCTACATGGCTAAAATTTTTGAGGAAAAAAGATTTTTGTTTGAATAAGAAAGTATGATATCTAAAATTTTCAATAGTTAAACAAAAGTACGATCATATTTTCATATGGCTGAGGTTTCTTTGTCCCCGTGTGTTTTCTAACAAAGAAGAAAAAAATCTCATTTAGTACAATTGGAAGCATCAGTTATGTTTAGCCATACATATACATTACATATAAATATATATATACACGCATATGCACACACATATGGACACATATGGACACACACATATAAACACACACATGCACACAAATGTATATACAGTAGAACTTCCATAGTTGACCACTTCCCTGCATTGACCACCTCCTTAAGTTGACCTAATTTTCAAGGAGCAGACATGCACCACTTATGTGGAAAACCTCCATATAGTGAGCAGTTTGTCACAGTCCCTTGGGTGGTCAACTTGTAGAGGTTCTCATTCATTTCCTTTTCAACTAAGAAAATAGTAAACAGAGATCATCAAAAGAAGGTTCATTTTTAGGATCTACCAAGACTAGCTGCTCCAGTAGTTCAGTAGCACAGGTTGATTGACTTGGTATGCATATATTATATGAGTTTAATTTACATTTAAGAGTGCTTTCCAAATTAGCTCTCAAGATAGAAGGTCTCTTTACTTATTCCTTGCTTCAGAGCTTTTTGCAGTCTCTAAAAATCATTCTGTCTTCTTATATTCTGTTGGTAAGATTATTTCTAATATACCTCCTGGGAAATATTCTCTTTGAAACTAGCAACAGTTAATGAAAAATATATACATATTCATTAAAAGGAAGATGCTCAAAAATATTGCTAGTTTATAATCACTCTGATCAGAAGAATTATTTTGAACATGAAAGAAATCATCAAATGTAAATAATCCAGAGATCAAAGATCTGAGGGAAAACTAAAAAGTAGGCTAGAGGGCGGACACTGCATCCCTGCGTGGGCTGGGTGCAAGGCTACAGAAACACGGGCTAAGGAAGGAAAATGAAATCAGGAAGGCTGTGCCAGACAGGAGACTTCTTTCAGGAGAAGTCCAGGAAACATCAAAGGAAATGGCATCAGCCATTAGAAGCTTAGCTGTATTTTCTGCCTTCAAGGACCATATCAATGATAAGAAGTTTTTCTATTTCTCCGGGTGACCTTCTTGTAAGAGAAAATGAAATATATGGCTCTGTAATTTACTTTTCTTCAATAAAATTCTTCCACTCCAATTACATGGCGAAGATCTTATTTACATGCTATTTTGGTCATACAAATTATATATGCACATGTAGGATTGTCAAAACAAATTATTAAGATCAATTAGTGTTGCAGGATTTACATTTAGCAACTATCTCTGATCTGAACTATGTAAAGTTCATTTAAAAACTGAACTTATAAAATTGAGCATTACATACATATTTTACTATACATGGTATGTTTTAGTAAAAATGGAAATATTAAGGAAAGCATCTATTAGTAAAAAACATGAAATGTGATAACAAACTTATACAGGTATAAAACAACCAACAAGTGGTCCTAGAAATTACTACACTTAAACAGGTGATAAGAGTTGAGCGGATGATAACAGAGATATATAATTATCAGAAGTGCCAAAGCAAAGCCGATATATTCATAAGGCGTTAGCATACCAGTGATTTGATATTAGGAACTCCCTTCAATGGCAACAGGTCTATATAGTTCTAAACCATTTGTAGCTGTTCATTGGCGTCCAAGAAGAAGTGGAAAGTGGAACATTATCTTTGAAGTAAAAAAAAAAATTTCTAGCTTTACTATTTATTAGCAACCTGACATTGCACAGTTTAGAGAAACTATATGAGCCTCAAATAGCTCATACTATAAAAAATAAAAATAATGATAAATATTCACAAAGTTATTGTGAGAATTAAATGAAGTTGTATATGGAATCACAGTAATACTAAGTGCTCAGTGAAGTAATGTTTTCTTTTTATTATTGCCAAAACTCAGAAAGAAGTTTTTGAGTGGTTAGGTGTAGGTATGGACTGACCTGTGACTAATTTACTAGGATGTTATTGAGTTTTCCAAAATTAACTGGGTTTTGGTTCTTTTGGGCCTGGAAAAGGATGCATACTATAAGTGCAACGGTGGAGCTTGAACCCATGACTTCTTCTGTTCTACTGGTTATAAATTGACCCGAGGATGGTACAGTGTGGGGATTAGCACTGTTCATACTCCCCCTCTAGCTGATAACACACGTGAGTAATGATACAGCAAAATTACTCCTGGCGTGGATACATTCCCTATTTCCTCCAGTACGTAACTTCTTCTTGTTTTTAGGATGCTTTGTGACCACAAGAAAATGTTGCATCTGTGGTTAAAAAACTGATGTTTGAAATTTAGTCATTGTACTTAGTCAACTGTGATTATTACTGAATAAATTTCTAATTTCAGGAAAG